>NW_027507790.1:26447939-28847939 GCF_037356315.1 Lithobates pipiens | reverse complement strand
TATTAGGCATTCAATGGACAGAAGAAAAAGAAATTGGAGATACCTTTCCATGGGGATACTGAAAGAAACATTCCCGTACAATATGACTGACTATTAATAATAACATTGACTTTCAAATTGAAAGAGTTATTACTTTTGCAGCTCTTCTGCATTTTTTTAACTACTTATACAAAGAAGAAAACCTCAAAATTAACCTAATGTTTTTCAATAATCCATTTGAATATGTTTGTGTATTATATGTTTTGTCTTCAATAGACATGTTTTGACAAACAGTTGTCTGTGAACTGACTGGACTATGCTGTGGCTACTCTACGTGTGGATAACCTACATTAGCATGTCCGTTGGTTTTAAATGGATTATTGAAAAACATTAAGCTAATTTTGAGGTTTTCTTCTTTAAGCTGGGATCCCAGGCAACAATTAATTAATGGTTCCAAAATATATCTCCACTATATTGTGCTGCAATAGGCTGCACTCATAGCCAAACACACACACATATAATATATATACAAACAGTATCTCACAAAAGTGAGTGCACCCCTCACATTTTTGTAAATATTTTATTATATCTTTTCATGTGACAACAGTGAAAAAATGACACTTTGCTACAGTGTACAGCTTGTATAACAGTGTAATTTTGCTGTCCCCTCAAAAAAATCTCAACACACACCCAATAATGTCTAAACCACTGGCAACAAAAGTGAGTACACCACTAAGTGAAAGTGTCCAAATTTGACCCAATTAGCCATTTCCCTCCCTGGTGTCATGTGACTCGTTAGTGTTACAGGGTATCAAGTGTCAATGGGGATCAGGTATGTTTAATTTTGTGTTATCACTCTCCTCTCTTATACTGGTCACTGGAAGTTTAACATGGCACCTCATGGCAAATAACTCTCTGAGCATCGGAAAAAAAGAATTGTTGCTCTACGTAAAGATGGTCTAGGCTATAAGATGATTGCCAGGACCCTGAAACTGAGCTGCAGCACAGTGGCCAAGACCATACAGCAGTTTAACAGGACAGGTTCCACTCAGAACAGGCACATGGGTGCACATGCTCAGCATCAAAACCAGAGGTTGTCTTTGGGAAATAGACATATGATTGCTGCCAGCATTGATGCAGAGGTTGAAAGGGTGGGGCATCAGCCTTTCAGTGCTCAAACCATACGCCACACACTGCATCAAATTGGTCTGCATGGCTGTCGTCCCAGAATGCCTTTTAAAGATAATGCCTAAGAAAGCCTGCAAACAGTTTGCTGAAGAAAAGCAGACTAAGGACATGGATTACTGGAACTATGTCCTGTGGTCTAATGAGACCAGGGTAAACTTATTTGGTTTAGATGGTGTCAAGAGCATAGGGTGACAACCAGGTGAGGAGTACAAAGACAAGCGTGACTTGCCTTCAGTCAAACATGGTGGTGAGAGTGTCATGGTCTGGGGCTTCATGAGTGCTGCCAACACTGGGGAGCTACAGTTCAGTGAGGGAACCATGAATGCCAACATGTACTGTAACATACTGCAGCAGAGCATGATCCTCTGCCTTCGGAGACTGGGCCGCAGGGCAGTATTCCAACTAGATAACGACCCTAAACACACCTCCAAGATGACCACTGCCTTGCTAAAGAAGCTGAGGGTAAAGGTGATGGACTAGCCAAGCTCCAGGCATAAACCCTATTGAACATGTGTGGGGCATCCTCAAATGGAAGGTAGAGGAGTGCAAGGACTCTAACATTCACCAGCACAGTGATGTCATCATGGAGGAGTGGAAGAGGACTTTAGTGTCAACCTGTGAAGCTCTGGTAAACTCCATGCCCAGGAGGGTTAAGGCAGTGCTGGAAAATAATGGTGGCCACATAAAATATTGACACTTTGGGCCTAATTTGGACATTTTCTTATCACTTTTGTTGCCAGCGGTTTAGACATTAATGGCATTGTGTTGAGTTATTTTGAGGGAACAGCACATTTACACTGTTATACAAGCTGTATACTCACTACTTTACATTGTAGCAAAGTGTAATTTCTTCAGTGTTGTCACATGAAAAGATATAATAAAATATTTTCAAAATTGTGAGGGGTACACTCACTTTTGTGAGATACTGCGTGTGTATATATATATATATATATATATATATATATATATATATATATATATATATATATATATATATATATATATCAGGTTTGTTAGCATGTCCTTTGGTTTCCACAGATTACTGTAAATCATAGGACTGGAAGCTTAAATTGTTCCATAAATTGTTCCATATCTATTATACACACTACTTGTGTATGTTTGTCTTTTCTGCTGAAGAGTATTAATGATGTGAGGTATCTCTCAGTGATATTCTCCTTTAGTCTTTATTATTTTTAAAATCATGTTATGTCATTTTACAAGCACTAATAGAGCATGTGCATTTTCATGGTATTTTTGAAGAGTCACGCTGGATAAGATTTTGCACCATTCTTGCATCCTTTCTGTATTTGAAAGCATCCCTACAATGCTGGAGAATGAAAATACTGAAAATGGTGGGGTGGGGAGGGGGGGGGGTTGATATTGTAAAGGTAACTTTATTTTGGCATTAACATCAAGAAAGATAGTTGCTAAGTAACAGAGCAGATTCAGGAGATATTAGTGTTGGTTATGGTATTCAGTATCTGTGAAGTGCAGCAGAAAGTAAGGTCTAATCCAGTGCTTGTGTATTTTGATTCATATCTGCCCCTCGGTTTTTGCACGCATAAGTACTCTTCTATCAGAACTCATAGCTCCCAACTTTAGAACTAGAGAATGAGGGACACATAAGGTGGATGGGAACCACTGAAAAATGGGCTTGGTTAAATTACACTATATTTTGAGCATGACTTAAAAGAGCCAGATTAGAAACAACAAAAAACTCCATATGTGAATTAGCCAAAATTTAAATATTGTCCTCTTTTTCTCCAGGAGGCACTGCCCCCCGTCCCCCATACATACTGCCCATCTTTTCCTTTGCACATACTGTCCCCAACTTGTAAACAGTTGCCTTCTTATCCCTGCACATGCCCACTATACACACACTGCGCCCCTCTTAATCTGTATACAATATTATTTTTTTCCCTTTCACATATCTCTTCCATGCACATTGCCTTCCAATATATAATCCCCCATCCCAGGATACACCATCCCTCTGTATACATCTCTCCCCCCATAAACACAGTCTTCCTTGTATGCTTTGTCCCCCTTGTAAACACTGCCTTCTCATGCCCACACTGCCCCATTTGTACACTTTCCCTCCTCCCCCTGCACACTTTGCTCCAAAAATTTGGGATTTTTCTACACACACTAGAACTATCCCAGAAGAATGAGGAAGGATTGATCAGTAGCAGCTTCATTCTGTAATTGGCATGAAGTTACTATGGCAATGCAACACTGATCCAGACTGGCTGCAGTGCTGCATAGAGAATGCTCTATGAGCCATGCAGAGGTCATCCATGTGAAATGCAGTGGCACTAAGTAGGAGTGTGAAACACACTTAGATCCATGGGACACCAATATTTTGTTGAAATTTGGACAGTCCTGCAGAATTCTGGACCATTGGAAGGTACTCTGGAACCCCCCCCCCCCCCCCCCCAACTATGACCTAGCATTGACAAATGCCATGTACTGTCAAGGCTGTATTCTTTATTTTGAAGAGACTTATAGGACTTTGTCCTGTGTCAGAAATGATAGGTTCCTTATCTGCACCCATGGCTGTCTAAAGGCCCGTACACACAATCTGACTTTTTGACAACAAACATGCAAATGAGCTGTTTTGAGGCAACATCGGACTGTGTGTACGCTCCATCGGACAACATTTTTTGGTTTTCATCTGACTTTTGTTGGCTGTGTGAACGGACAAACTTTTTGACAACATACAGTGGTGTGAAAAAGTGTTTCCCCCCTTCCTCATTTCCTGTTCCTTTGCATGTTTGTCACACTTAAGTGTTTCGGAACATCAAACCAATTTAAACAATAGTCAAGGACAACACAAGTAAACACAAAATGCAATTTGTAAATGAAGGTGTTTATTATTAAAGGTGAAAAAAAATCCAAACCATCATGGCCCTGTGTGAAAAAGTGATTGCCCCCCTTGTTAAAACATACTATAACTGTGGTTGTCCACACCTGAGTTCAATTTCTCTAGCCACACCCAGGCCTGATTATTGCCACACCTGTTCACAATCAAGGCATCACTTAAATAG
This sequence comes from Lithobates pipiens, assembly GCF_037356315.1. Classification (NCBI taxonomy): domain Eukaryota; kingdom Metazoa; phylum Chordata; class Amphibia; order Anura; family Ranidae; genus Lithobates; species Lithobates pipiens. Next base: position 28,843,728 of record NW_027507790.1, on the reverse strand, counting down.
GAGCTGCTTGACACAGTAAGGTCCACCAGAAGATCCTTAAAAGCTACACATCATGCCGAGACCCAAAGAAATTCAGGAACAATTGAGAAAGAAAGTAATTGAGATCTATCAGTCTGGAAAGGGTTATAAAGCCATTTCCAAGGCTTTGGGAATCCAGCGAACCACAGTGAGAGCCATTTTCCACAAATGGCGAAGACATGGAACAGTGGTGAACCTTCCCAGGAGTGGCCGGCCGCCCAAAATTACCCCAAGAGCGCAGCGACGACTCATCCAAGAGGTCACAAAAGACCCCACAACAACGTCCAAGGAACTGCAGGCCTCACTTGCATCAGTTAAGGTCAGAGTTCAGGCCTCCACCATCAGTAAAAGACTGGGCAAAAATGGCCTGCATGGCAGAGTTCCAAGGAGAAAACCACTGCTGAGCAAAAAGAACATCAAAGCTCGTCTCAATTTCTCCACAACACATCTTGATGATCCCCAAGACTTTTGGGACAACATTCTGTGGACCGATGAGACAAAAGTGGAACTCTTTGGAAGGTGTGTGTCCAAGTATATCTGGCGTAGAAGGAACACTGCATTTCATAAAAAGAACATTATACCAACAGTAAAATATGGTGGTGGTAGTGTGATGGTCTGGGGCTGTTTTGCTGCTTCAGGACCTGGAAGACTTGCCGTGATAAAAGGAACTATGAATTCTGCTGTCTACCAAGAGATCCTGAAGGAGAATGTCCGATCATCTGTTCGTGTACTCAAGCTGAAACGAACTTGGGTTCTGCAGCAGGACAATGATCCTAAACACACCAGCAAGTCCACCACCGAATGGCTGAAGAAAAACAAAATGAAGACTTTGGAGTGGCCTAGCCAAAGTCCTGACCTGAATCCTATTGAGATGTTGTGGTATGACCTTAAAAAGGCCGTTCATGCTCGAAAACCCTCTAATGTAACTGAATTAGGACAATTCTGCAAAGATGAGTGGGCCAAAATTCCTCCAGGACGCTGTAAAAGCCTCATTGCACGTTATCGCAAACGCTTGGTTGCAGTTGTTGCTGCTAAGGGTGGCCCAACCAGTTATTAGGTTTAGGGGGCAATCACTTTTTCACACAGGGCCATGATGGTTTGGATTTTTTTTCACCTTTAATAATAAACACCTTCATTTAAAAATTGCATTTTGTGTTTACTTGTGTTGTCCTTGACTATTGTTTAAATTGGTTTGATGTTCCGAAACACTTAAGTGTGACAAACATGCAAAGGAACAGGAAATGAGGAAGGGGGCAAACACTTTTTCACACCACTGTAAGTCTGATGGAGCAAAGTCCAATTGTGTGTAAACAAAACCATCGGACTTTTGTACAAAGTACAAACACGCATGCTCAGAACCAATGCAAAAGATCAGACAACAATACAGAAGTTGACCAAAGGTGGCGCTGGAGTAATTGAACGTCCTCTTTTGAAGTGTCGTCAGTACGTTGAAACGTCACTACGTCCGTGTTTGTTGCCTAAAAAGTCAGATCGTGTGTATGCAATACTACAAACTTACGGCCAACGCCCCTTTGTACAAAAATCCAAGGGAAAGTTTGTAAAAAGTCAGATCGTCTGTACGGGACTTAACAGTGACTGCATCTGAATACTGTCACTATTTGGCTGACAATTTTCCATCAGATGATTTTTCAATTGCAGTTTGTCAAGCCACGTGGTACCCCCTGGGTTAGCCACAGCCAAATTCTGGATCATTTAGCAGGAAGCAGACAAAGCCTTATATGGCCAGGTTAAGTCACTGACCTGCAACCATAATAGAAATAAGGAATGCATGCTTGTTCTGAGCCAGGAAGACAGATGCAGTCAACTAAATAGCCATCTCCATATTTTTCTTATAACAGATGTACTTTAGGGTACATATTAAAATAACTCTATAATGAATAATGCTAAGAAAATAGGCACGCATTGGAAATACACTGTATTTACCTTTTATTTTTTTTTTATTTATTTTTTTATTTTTTTTAAAGTAATCTTTCTTTATTCAATATGTAAAAAAAAAAAAAACATAAGACATTTAGACAAGAAACCATAAAAAGGCAAAAGAAAGTTATCCCTTGGGTAAGAGCCCCAGCAGGAGTTTAACTTGATACATGTAAAGGGGTCTGACTGACCATCCGACGTAAGGAACATAAGTTCATATAAACTGCATGCATAGTATTAATACAGGTAAATCTACACAATATGAATTGCCATATTCCTTTATTCCTTTCAGCAAAGCCCAGTGTCAATTAGCACTCATCCATATATGTTTATAGCATAAATGGTGATGTCAGAGATAACCAAAAATGGGGGGGGGGAGCGGGAGTTAGTTACCTTTTAAATGCTATAAATGCTAAAACTGTACACAAGCTCATGTTCATAATTTAGAACATTATTAAACACATTAGGTCAATCTAAACAGTAAGTGAAAACCTGCATTTATATGACCCACTCATTTTAAAAGAGACTAAAGGTAGCTATAAACTTGCAATTATTTTTGGAATTAAGCATCCTGTAAACTGGTATACTTATTTGCAACTCTTTCAGTTCACTCATCTAAAGTTATAGCTTTTGCCTTGCCTTGAGTATGTCTAAAACATTTTTCTTCTGTGAGAAGTTCCTGCTTTCAAGTTCACCCTTGATTTGTTCCAGTGGCTTCATTCCAAATTAGAAATAAAATGCTTTGTGTTTCTTGGAAAATAAAAATGAATTACTGAAATTTAGCATGTAAATTGATTAATACTCAGCTATTAATTTATATTTGGATATTAATATGATAAGGTTTATTACTATCCACAGCTAAGAGTGTAACATTAGAAAGTCATCCATGAAAATGTTCCAGTGCTGTACATTTAAATAATAAAATTACATTTTATCTGTGGATGTATAATGAAATTGATGATTACAGAGTAAAACAAAATTCAAAGGACAATATATTTCAAATTAATCATACAAATGATGTCTTTGTAAAGGATTCCTTGCCCATTTTGCACTGTCATGAAATAAAAATGTGTTACATAGGAAGGAAGCAATTTGCTGTGAGACAAGTGTACTAATGTAACTGAAGATTGGGATGCCTGAATACCTTTAGCCCTGGTTCACACTGATGCGATTTGGCATATGATTTGACATGTCATAACGTATGCCAAATCGGTGCCAATTGCTTGCAATGGCAGTGTCCAAATCAGTGCGACACCATATTTGCGGCGCCAAACACAGATTCCCAAAAGTAGTTTCTGTACTACTTTTTGGGATTTAGGAGTGTGATTTCCATTGACATCTGTGCAGAAACCCACACAGATGTCTCTGAAACCGCCCCCGAAGTCGGGACTGAAATGCGGCAATGAAATTGTGCGAGTTCAGCTGAACTCGCACGGTTTTATTCCCGCTGTCAATGTGAACCAGGGCTCAAATTATACATTTTGTATAGATTACATACTTACAAAATATGTGCCACATCTATGCATTGTTGTAACTCACCAACTTTTTTTTGACAGGAATGGCTTTATATGCTTGCCCCACATTCCAATTGCAATGGTGGTGCTATTTGCAGTGAGCATAGCACCTGATGAAAAGGAGGTGGGCATTGCTGGAAAAAAATACCTCCTGTAGCTTAATTTTCTAAGAAGTGAGTATTATTTATTTCAGGTACTTATATAGCGCCATACATTGTACATTCACATTAGTCCCTGCCCTCAAGAAGCTTACAATCTAAGGTCCCTCCCTAACTCACATACATACATACACATACTAGGGCAGTGGTTCTCAACTCCTGTCCTCAGGACCCACTAACAGTCCAGATTTTTTTTTCCAAATATGATTTTATTTTTTTTTTCAGGAATGAATTGCATATACATACAGAATGGGAGATCATGGTCTCCTAAAAGAATGAGCATATATTACAAAAGAAACTTAACATATATTAGAATTATACATACAAGAACTCAACAATCTAAGTATCCCCCTATCTCCCTGCTACAGTAATCTAAATTCCTGCTTCTTATCACCTTATGTGACAAAGCACCTCTGCTTCATTCCATATAATTTAAATTTAAATGTAAAAAACAAATCTAAATAGAGGGCAAGAGGAGATAACAAAAAAAAAGGGGGTGGTACGGGGGAAGGGAAATTTTAAGGGGGGGGGGAAGGGGAGAAAAAAACTAAATAAATAGGGGAACGATTTCAAAAATGGCACTTAATATTGCATCTGATGTCTCTTTGATCACATATTCATCATATCTCTTAACTCAGACTCATATCCGTGTTTCACAGCCCTAAGAGGGAACTACCCTCTTCTGAATTAATAAACAAATTCGAAGAGGTTCATGTCTTTTCATATATCTATCAGTTGCTGTCAATATCAGGTCCTCCATCTTTCTAATATCTTCCACCTTCCTCAGCCATAATTCTGTGGTCAGTGGATTCTGCTGTTTCCACATCAAAGGTATACAGGATTTAGCTGCGTTTAGTAAATAACATAGGATAGATTTTTTATATGTTTTCATTGGAATAGTGGTAATATGTAATTAAAAAAATGCCGGATCATTCAGGATTTGAAGATTAGTAATTTTCTGGGCAACCGTTTGAACCATTGCCCAGAAAGAAGTCAACTTAGGACACGTCCAAAATATATGCAAAATTGTCCCTTTATCTGTACCACATCGCCAGCAATGCTCTGATGCATCTGGAAAGATAGCATGAAGTCGATTAAGTGTCTTATACCATCTTGTAAATATCTTATAAATGGTTTCCTGTATTTTGGTACAGATTGAAGATTTATAAGAAAGCTCAATCATATTTTGAATTTGTAAATCAGTAAATGTGCGATGCAAATCTGTACTCCATTTTAACACACAAACCAGTTCTGGTTGCTCCCTAGGGGAGTTAAGTAACTTATATATCTCCGAGAGTATGTGAGACAATGGTTCTGTTCCCGAGCAATGCTCCTCAAATTTAGTCAATTGTCTAGTATATGCCTGCGGTTCTGGTATAGTCTGAAGAAAATAATATAATTGAGCTGCATTCCAGAACGTAAGTTGGTAGGGGCCCCGGGGTTAGTCAGCTCCTCCATACTAGGCCATCTATCTCCCATCACAAACTGTGATGCAATAGTTCGCTCAGTCTCCCATAGAGTCAAAAATGGCGTAGTTCGAAGGCTTGGTATAAATTTGGGGTTCCCAATTATAGGGGTCAGTGGAAATGTCTTTGTCGTTTGTTCCGCGTATGTAATAGCATGTAGGCATTGTTTCAAAGTATTCCCTATCAAGGGATGAGATTTTAGATCTGACGGCACAAAATCCCAACACCACAGCACCCTCCTTAGAGGTATTGGGGATTGACAGTGTTCTACTTGCACCGACAGCTTCAGGTCACTGTGGCGTGGCCAATCAATTACTCTACCAAGTTGAACTGCTTGGTTATATCTCCTGACATCTGGCAACGCCAAGCCACCATATTGTTTTGGAAGGGTTAATAAGGTGCGTGAAAGACGTGGTTTCTTATGTGCCCAGACAAACCTTGCAAACAATGCCTGCACCTGCTTAAAATAAGAAAGCGGTATCTGTATTGGTAGGGCCTGAAATAAGTATAAAAATTTTGGCAAAATGCACATCTTTATTAAGTTACACCTACCAATCCAAAAATGTAAATTAGCGTGCCGCTTATCTAATAGCAGTCTGGACTTTGTAAGTAATGGTGGAAAATTAAGCTCATACGTACGGGTTAAATCTGCTGGCATTTTTGTGCCTAAATAATTCAGGGCAAGTGTAGTCCACTTAAAGTGAAAGCCTCCTCGGATTTGTGTAAGAGTTCGTACTGGCAGTGCAACCCCCATCGCCTCTGATTTAGAAAAATGTATTTTCAAGTTTGATAAAGCACCATATAAATCAAATTGTTTAAGGAGATTTGGTAAAGATACTGTTAACCTTATGTTGTGTATTACCCACTGTCACTCCCTGTATAAGGCTCCAAGGAAAGGGCATATAAAAGAGGGGACAGTAGGCATCCCTGCATGGTACAATTCCTAATTGTAAAAGACTCTGAGAGCACAACAGGCCAGACTTTAAAGCGGAGGGCCGTTTAAAAAAAAAAAAAAAAGTCAGCAGCTGCAAACACTGCAGCTGCTGACTTAATAAGCCCACTTACCTGTCCAGGGCGCCCACGATGTCGGCCGCCCGAGGCCGACCCGTCCCTCGGCTCTCGAGTCCCGGCGCCGCCATTCCTTGTAAGGGAAACAGGCAGTGGAGCCTTACGGCTTCACTGCCCGTTTCCTACTGCGCATGCGCGAGTCACGCAGCGCTTTGTGAATGGGACGCGCTGTGTTCCCAGAACACAGCACGACCCATTACCCAGAAGACAACGCGACGAGGAGAGAAGACCAGAAGATCTCCGCGGAGGAGGAAGAGGAAGATTAGGATTATGTGCCTAGCAACAGGCATTTCTGGTAAGGAAAAAAAAATAAAAATTTAATTTTTTTTTTTTGATTTTTTTGTAATCTTTAATATATATTTTTTTTTTCAGGGTGGCCCTCCACTTTAAGTATTACCTTGGGGAGATGCAGACTAGAATACTGCAATCACTGGGCAGCAAATGATATCACCTGTGATGTATTTCAGTTATCTTGCAAATCTGGCATGTTAGTGGGTCCTAACTGAGGAAAGGAGTTGAGAGCCACTGTACTAGGGCCAATGTCAACAGGATCCAAGTAACCTACTAGCATGTCATTGGAGTGTGGGAGGAACCCGGAATATCCAGAGGAAATCCACACAGGCACAGGAAGAACATGCAAACTCCAGGCATGTAGTGTTATGGTTGGAATTTGAACCAGCGACCCTTTTGCTGCTAGGTGAAAGTGCTATCCACTACACCACTGTGCTGCCCAAGAGAGATACTGATGCAAATGAACTTCAAGACTTTCTAGGTGCATTTCATAGCAAATGCAAGGGTTATATTGTTTTTACAGCCCAAGAGAACACTCCCTTTTAATATTGTTTCATATATTACTTGCCAGTTCTGTTTTTTGTTCGGTATCTTCTTTAGGGTTTTTAATTACCTAGACCTGTTAGTTCTGCTCCAGCACCATTGCTTCCATGATAGAAGTTGTAGTGTGTGCAGACATCTCTCAATGCTTCCAGTCCATTCTGAATACTTTGTAAATCATGCTATGGTTGGAGTTCCTCTCTCAAATAAGCATCAGCACTACTCACAAAAGGCTGGTTGATAGTGAAAGATGTGGAAAATAAAACATATCAGAAGATACCTCAGGAATTTATACAGTCTTGAAAGAAAGGAAAGAGGAAACTTGACTGAAATCTTTAAAGTGTGACTCCACTTTTGTTGAGAAAAAAAACTGGGAGATATATGTACATTGCAAGGAGTATAACAAACTTTGTTGCAGATTCCTACCTTTTGTTATTTTGAATAAAGCCACGTGTGTTTCTCTGTGCCTCTGTTCTGAGTAGGTCTAATGAGAGTGGTTTCATAATTAATTGTTAGGTGTGGAGCTGAAGGGCACTAATGAGGAAATCTACTGGGCCTGAATCCCTTTAGACATGTTCTTATTGAAAGTATCCCTCAAAAAAATAAAATTTTTGTTGCAGGGTATGTCAGAAATCCGACTTGTATCTTAGGCAGACTTCTGGGAAAATTGGTGAGCCAATCACACAAGCAGGAAATTATGTTTCCAGGGAGTGGTCAGTACACAGTCTGCGCATAGAACAGCTCCAGCTAGCCATATTGCAATGCATTCTCAGAAAATTATATTGGCTGCACATTTTGCTGGTCAAAGACCAGACCACTTTTTGCGATTCGGCACTGCGCCGCTTTAACTGACAATTGCGCAGTCGTGCGACGTGGCTCCCAAACAAAATTGACGTCCTTTTTTTCTCACAAATAGAGCTTTCTTTTGGTGGTATTTGATCACCCCTGCTGTTTTTATTTTTTGCGCTATAAACAAAAATAGACAACAATTTTGAAAAAAATGCATTCTTTTTTTCTTTTTGTTATAATAAATATCCCCCAAAAATATATAAATTGATTCCTGTGTAAATGACACTGGCAGTGAAGGGGCTAACCAGTGGGTGGCAGTGTAGGGGTTAAGTGTTCCTAGGGGTGTGTTACTAACTGTGGGGGGGGCTGGGCTTTCATTTAGTGAACACTGATCTCTGCTCCAATCACATGGAGCAGAGATCAGCGTCACTAGTTGCTAGGCAGAATGGAGAAATGCTGTTTACAACGGCATCTCTCCATTCAGCCGTCCCTAGAGATGATCACGCGTATGCCCGCTGTGATCGAGTCTGTGGGACCCGCGACCGGACTCACGGGGGTCCCGACCGGCCGGTGGCAGGGCGGCATTGAAGATTGGACGTACCTGTATGCCAATATGCCTGCCCGTGCCAATATGCCTGCCCGTGCCATTCTGCCAGACTGCACTCCTTTGGAGCAGTGGTGATCAACCCTGTCCTCAGGGCCCACTAACAGGCCAGGTTTGCAAGATAACTGAAATTCATCATAGGTGAATGAATGAATGAATGAAATACTTGTATAGCGCACAATGCGAACTGAATCGCCTCTAGGTGATACCATTTGCTGCTCAGTGATTGCCGTATTCTAGTCTGCATCTCCCCAAGGTAATACATAAAACCTGGCCTGTTAGTGGGCCCTGAGGACAGAGTTGATGACCACTGCTTGGGAGTCTATAGGGGTGGATTTACTGAAGGCAAGTAAACTGTGCACTTTGCAAGTGCAATTGAACTAATTTTCCCCAGAGCTTAGTGGATGTGGTGAAGCTTCATTTTGCAAAGAATACCCAATCTGGTGCAAGCATAATAAAGGAAACACCATTTTGGCTTGTACATGATCGAATGATGGTAAGCAGTAGAGTTTTACCACATTCACTAATCTCTGTCAAAAATGAGTACAACTGCACTTGAAGAGTGCAACTGAACTTGCAAAGTGCACAGTCTATATGCCTTTAGTAAATCTACCACATAGAGCCCATGCTCCAAATTCACAAGGAATGCATACAGAGTCTCCTGAATGCAAAACTTTTTGATGCTGGATCATTTTAACCACCAAGTGATTCTCTCATCTCTATAAACAATCTCCTGATCACTTTCATGGCATGCTAGTCTGGTTAGCACTGTGTACCCAGCAGGGCCGATGCAAGGACTTTTGTCTACTTAGGCAAAAGTGCAATCCCCCCCGGAGTCTGGCGGTGGCTGCCTAAACAGCCTTAAAGCAGTAGTAAAGTCCCTTTTGTGATTTTTACCTACTGTACATGCTAAAAATAAAGCTTACCTTTGAGTAAGATATATATCTCCTAAATGTGCACCTTTTAGGAGATATTCACTCTTGGCAGCTGATGACATCATGGGCGCTTGTCCTCTGAAGGAACAGAATTTGTGTGCCATTACTTTAGAGTGTTGTGCCATGGTTGGGACTCCCTCGTGCATTCCAATCAAGGTGCTGGAGCCTGTGAATGCAGAAGGAAGACCAGGTGAATATGGAAGCCCTGTCAGTGGTGACAGAGTGCCACTGGAGGGCTTTGTTCTTTTTATTTTTTTTCTTTTTTTTTTTGCACACATCAGCGAATTTCTCCATTGAGACATAAATCAACTTTCCGTTCAATATTGTCTCTTTATGTAATTCACATCATTGTGGCATAATTTATATATGTATTTTGGAGGGCTTTGTTCTAAGGTAAGTCGTTCATGATGTGCTAGTATTCAATGCATACTAGCACATTATGCAATTGCCTTGCAGGGGATTTTTTTTTGTCATGGCTTTGGTTTACTACTGCTTTAAGCCTCCTGGATATGTCCCTGATTTTTGCAGCTCAAACTGTCCGCACTGCTCATTAAATCCTGTGGCTGGGCGTCAGTGCAAGGTCCCTCCACTGATTCCTACAGCTGGATCTCTCATACAAAAAAACAAAACTCTTTCCCCTTCCTTGTACCTTGTTATGAGTTACTCCACTTTCACACTGTTAAAAGTCTGATGGTGTCTTCTGCTGGACCATGAGAGATGTGGCTGAGCTATAGCATCTTGACATGAAAATAATCTTGCATATAATGTAAATTGTTTGGCAAGTATGTTGTAAATAATTGCATGTGTTTCACTACCTCCATCAGTGCCAAGTGAGCTGTGCCTAACCTATAAAGTACACACATCTGCATGTCCCCAGACTTGATAACTCTCACCTACAGTGTTTAGCATCCAGGAACCCTCACAATGAATATCATATACCCTCCTCCTCCTGGGGGGTTGACCAGTCCTTGGGTTGGGATTATGAAAGAAGAAGAAGAGCTCATGCCCCGCTAGCAGCAGCTTCTGTGGTGATAGGAGAAGAGTCGTCAGCCTCCGGCACCGTTATCGGAACAAACAATCTGCCAGCCACCACCGCATTGACCTGACTGAAGCCCTTCAGGAACGTCTGACACTCAGGACAAGTAGCAGTTGTTGGCAGTTTACTTCCACAGTGTCCGCACAGGCCCCCTGGAGCAATTTTGACTCCTGAAGTTCCCGCCACTGCTGGAAATGCAGGCTGAGCAGAGGCAAGCAAGCGGAAGAGACTAAGGCACCAGAGAAATGCGAGCAGATCAGGAATGGGTGCATGGAGGGTGTGGATGGTGTTCAGAGTCTGGGACAAGGGGCATATGGGTCTGTCTACAGAAGCGATGAGGCATTTTATCACCCCCCCCCCCCTCCCCCCCCAGCTTGGTGCCCTAAGGTGGCTGCCTGTGCTGCTTTATGGTGGCGCCAGCCCTGGTACCCAGCAGTCTAAAGGCTGGTGAACTAGGAAAAAAAATGAAAAAAGTGGCAGAAAACCAAAATAAATCAGACAAACTTGTACTGAAATAGAGAGGCCACCACAAAAACCATCACTGTTATTGCTGCATTTAACCTGGAAATATATTTTCTCAATTTCAGCTATATACTGTAAAAAAGACTAACTTCAATATAATACAAGAAGACTACAAATAAACAGAAACCTGAAGTCTTATACGAATGAATAGAAATTAAGTGTATATACAGGCAAATATTTTTTTGTCATTTTTGATTTAGTGGGGAATGATTAGAGACCCTAAGCTTTACAGGAATTTTCTCTTTGTTTTGTGAATGAGGTGAAGCTCTGCTGACTTCAATCACAGATTATGTGTAAGAATAATACTTTTTACATTTTTATTTTCCTTGCATGTCACTCTTTGCAAAGTGAATCTTCATAAATTCCACTAGAAAATGAGAGAGATTACAACATTTTGAGTTGTCACTGTCATTGAAACAGAAATAGAGTGGAAGTATTCCATTAGTAACACCACTTCTGTTTACAGCTGTCAGAGAGGGAAATTCCCCTAATTTTGCAAAGACTTTCTCTCACTTTCTTTCTTCCTTGCACCTCTGTAACAGGAATTGTAGGAAAAAACTTTGATTTTAAAGTGGTTGTTAACCCACTTCTAGAAAAAGCACCCATCCCCTCTGTAACAATAAGTGCCCCTGTGCCTGTGTTAAATAAAAAATATGCTTATCTGTACCTATAACACAGTGGCTCCCGGTAATTACGTGACTCATCAGCTTCCTCCTCTACCCAGCTGACAGCTCCATCTGATCGCCAGGAGCTGCTGTGATATAGGTACAGATAAGCATATTTTTTATATAACACAGGCACAGGGATACTTCTTGTAATATTACAGAGGAGATGAGAGCTTTTTATATTAATTATGAGAGCAGCAGGAGGGGAGGGGGTGGGCAATGACATGAGCAGACAAGCAGGGAGGGAAGGGGAGAGGAGGACAGAGCAGGGCTGCGGATGACAGAAGCATGTAAACTGACCCTGGTGTCAAGGCTGAGCTGCCATGATATATGTACAGCTTACAGGGGGGAGGGCATATTCAGCCATTTTTTTTTTTTTTTTCCTTTGTAGTGGTGCATTCTCGTACCTATCAGGCAATCCAAAGGTTTTATTTAGCATGATTGTTTTTTTGCCTGCCTGGTGGGTAGAGTTTCCCACGTGCTATATATAATTTGTTTCTCGTTTTAAATTTTGTGCTGTGACCAAGGCAGTTTGCCGAAACGCGCTAGCCCCTTGTACTTATTTAACATGTGCCAATACATATTTCACATACATTTGGAGTTGCCAGCTTTCTTACTGATTTTTTTTAGGTGTTACATGGGTTCAAATTGCACAGCACAAGCACTGTTATATAACCTGCTTTAAGGAAACAGGATCTGGTTTATTTATTTTTTTGGGTTAACCCTTTACTACTACCCTTTAGCTCCAGGTTTACTATGAATTTAAGGCATCATGCATACTGGACATTATTTACACTTGCTGTTTTTGGCTTCAGGTGTTTTTTTTTTTTGCTCTGGGAAGAGGAAAAGTCCTCATACCACTGCTGGAACACAACTCTATATACTGTATGTAGTTGATGCTTGGTCCAGATGCACTATTTAAAATCATACTAAACCTATAGTTAGGCTTTAATACATCATTAAATGTATTTTTGAAGTACAAGCAGTGTAAGTAACTGTACAGCAGGGATGGAGTGTTAAAGGAAAAAAATCTCAAATAGCCGAAGCATGCTAACAGGAAGAAAAAGCAGAGTGACATAGCTGTGAGATCATCACTGTGTTTTTTCTCCCTTTATGCCACATACACATGATCAGACATATCGACAACAAAATCCCATGTTTTTATTTTGACGGATGTTGGCTCAAACTTGTCTTGAATACACACAGTCACACTAAATTGGTCTGAAATTCCGAACGTCAAGAACGCAGTGACATACAACACATATAACCAGCCGAGAAAAATTAAGTTCAATAGACAGTGCTGCTCTTTTGCTTGATTCAGAGCATGCGAGGCACTTTGTGCGTCAGAATAGTGTACACATAATCGGAATTTGTGCAAACAAATTTCATTGTCGGAAAACTTGGGAACCAGATCTCAAATTTTGTGAGAAGGAAATTCTGATGGAAACTGTCCAATGGAGCTTACACGCGGTTGGAATTTCCGACAAAAGGCTCCCATCGAACATTTTCCATCGGAAAATCTGACCGTGTGTATGAGGCATTATGGTACAGTCACAGGCTGGGTTGGGTCAACAACAACTTGGTTTAGAGTAAGTTGGTTCAATGATGCTGGCCATCAGACTGAGGACTACTAACAGCAGAAAAAAGTACTGTGGGAGGAAATTTCCAAAGCTGAAGCTGAATATTGCAACAAAAGCACTGAGGAAATTAGGAGTCAATATAACTATTTTAACCGCTTGATGACCAGCCGGCACCCCTGTGTAAATCACCGTAGGTGCACGTCAATCGCTTCAAGAGCAACAGGGCGTGCGTGTGCCCTCGGCAAGATGACCGGAGCCGATGCGCGTGACTGGTGGCTGCAATGTCTGCCAGCCACCCAAGATAGCTTCACAGAGAGCCAGAAGGGGGATCTGTCAACGTAAACAAACAGATCCCCATTCTAACTGGGGAGTAGAGAGAGATCTGCTGTCCCTAGTGATCAGAAGCAGCGATCTCTCTCCTCCTCTAGTCAGTACACTGCCCCCACAGTTAGAAAAACCTTCCTAGGGAACACTTAACCCCTTCCCTGCCAGTGCCATTTATACAGAAATTAGTGGCTTTTTTTTTTTAGCTCTGATCTCTGTATAAATGTCACTGGTCCCAAAAAAGTGTCAAAAATGTCTGATCTGTCGACCCCAATGTCGCAGTCCTGCTAAAAATTTCAGATCGCCGCCATTACTAGTAAAAAATAAATAAATATAAAAAAATGACATAAATCTATCCTCTATTTTGTAGATGCTATAACTTTTGCACAAACCAATCATCATACGCTTATTGCATTTTTTTTACCAAAAATATGTAGAAGAATACATATTGGCCTAAACTGATGAAAAAATTTGTTTGTTTGTTTTGTTTTTTGGGGGTGGATATTTAATATAGCAAAAAGAAAAAAATATATATATTTTTTTAAATTGTTGCTCTTTTTTTGTTTTTTAGCACAAAAAATAGAAAAAACGCAGAGGTGATCAAATACCACCAAAATAAAGCTCTATTTGTGGGAAAAAAAGGACATACATTTTGTTTGGGTACAACATCACACAACAGTGCAATTGTCATTTAAAGCATAGCAGTGCTGTATCGCAAAAAAAATGGCCTGGTCATTAAGGGGGCAAATCCTTCTGGTCCTTAAGTGGTTAAATCTTCATTAATGGTTTTGAAAATTGTACTTTTAACTCTTAATTAATGGCTTCCTACAAGTACACAGGTTTCCTGCAATTCAAAAACATTAAATATATACAGCCAGGGGCGTAACTAGAGATCACAGGGCCCCATAGCAAAATGTTGTATGGGCCCCCCCCCCACCAAAAAAAAATGAACTAATGCTATTAAACAACAGACTACCACACCCATGTGGCACAGTACCCAGGCAACAGCTTATATAAATTTTGAACAACAAAGTATGCAGTATACTGTATGCAGCCCCTGAAGGGAACACATTGCAGACCTCCAGGCCTTTTAACCAATTTCTGTTCTGTTATATAAAATGAAATAGTTCAACTCACCATAATGCAAAATCAGTGGGATCCCTGAGCGTGTCACTTGCCATCATCGCCTGCCACCAGATGCAGATTGTAACTTGTCAAACGTTGCGGAATGTCACCTACCACATGTTGCGGATTGTCCACTTGCCACATCCCAGATTGTCACTTGCCAAGTCACCTGCCACACATTATGGATTGTCACTTGCCACATCCTGGATTGTCACTTGCCACACATTATGGATTGTCACTTGCCACGTCCTGGATTGTCACTTGCCACGTCACTTGCCACACATTATGGATTGTCACTTGCCACGTCCTGGATTGTCACTTGCCACACATTAAGGATTGTCACTTGTCACATCACCTGCTACACATTGCGGATTGTCCACTTGCCACGTCGCCTGCCACCAGATGCAGATTGTCACTTGTCACACTTTGCAGAATGTCACCTGCCACATGTTGCGGATTGTCCACTTGCCACGTCCCGGATTGTCACTTGCCACGTTACCTGCCACACATTACGGATTGTCACTTGCCATGTCCTAGATTGTCACTTGCCACGTCTCGGGTTGTCACTTGCCACGTCACCTGCCACACATTACGGATTGTCACTTGCCATGTCACCTGCCACACATTACGGATTGTCACTTGTCTTGTCACGGATTTTCACTTGCCACGTCACCTGCCACATGTTACGGATTGTCACTTGCCACATCCAGGTTGTCACTTGCCACGTCACCTGCCACACATTACGGATTGCCACTTGCCACGTCCTAGATTGCCACACATTACAGATTGTCACTTACCACATCCTAGATTGTCACTTGCCACACATTATGGATTGTCACTTGCACGTCCCGGGTTGTCACTTGCCACGCCACCTGCCACACATTACGGATTGTCACTTGTCATGTCACGGATTTTCACTTGCCACGTCACCTGCCACATGTTACGGATTGTCACTTGCCACATCCAGGTTGTCCCTTGCCATGTCACCTGCCACACGTTACGGATTGTCACTTGCCACGTCCCTGGTTGTCACTTGCCACGTTGCCTGCCACACATTATGGATTGTCATTTGCCATGTCATGGATTTTCACTTGCCACATCACCTGCCACATGTTACGGATTGTCACTTGCCACATCCAGGTTGTCACTTGCCATGTCACCTGCCACACGTTACGGATTGTCACTTGCCACGTCCCGGGTTGTCACTTGCCACGTCGCCTGCCACACATTATGGATTGTCACTTGCCATGTCACCTGCCACACGTTACGGATTGTCACTTGCCACGTCCCGGGTTGTCACTTGCCACGTCGCCTGCCACACATTATGGATTGTCACTTGCCATGTCACCTGCCACACGTTACGGATTGTCACTTGCCACGTCCCGGGTTGTCACTTGCCACGTCGCCTGCCACACATTATGGATTGTCACTTGCCATGTCACCTGCCACACATTACGGATTGTCACTTGCCACGTCCCGGGTTGTCACTTGCCACGTCGCCTGCCACACATTATGGATTGTCACTTGCCACGTCCCGGGTTGTCACTTGCCACGTCGCCTGCCACACATTATGGATTGTCACTTGCTCTGCCACTTTCCTGCTGTGTCACAGAGTTAGGCAGCAGATTATCAGTCAGGCAGCAGAGAGATAATGTCATCTCTCTGCTTCCTGGCTGCCTGCACAGTGAGGGGGAACTGCACTACAGGGATGAGAGGGCAGCGAGAGATGATGTCATCTCTATGCTCCCCCGCCCGTCAGCTCCCTGATTGGCCAGCCCACTCATGCCCACTCTCATCTGCCTCCCACTCCCACTATCACCCGCGGAGCCGCTCGCGGACCACCCGCGGAGCCGCTGACTACCCGCGGACCACCCGCGGAGCCGCGGACCACCCGCGGAGCCGCGGACCACCCGCGGCCGCCCGCGGACCACCCGCGGCCGCCCGCGGACCACCCACGGACCACCCGCGGAGCCGTGGGCCGCCCGCGGACCACCCGCGGGCCGCCCGCGGACCACCCGCGGACAGCCCGCTCTCACCCGCTATCTCCCGCGGAGCCACGGAGCCTATCCTCACCGGGCCCCACTTGACTGCGGGCCCCATAGCGCCCGCATGTGTTGCTATGGCGGTAGTTCCGCCACTGTATACAGCCTTGTACCCTAACTGAACTGCAATGTGTGTGTATATACTAGATTGAAATATCCTATTAAGCAAAAAAAGATATGAACAGTTAAAGTTACTGTAATATGCTTGCAATGTCTATCGCTGAAGAGAATAAAAAAAAATTCTACCTTAAAAATACTGTTGTTTGTAAAATATCATAACCTACCCTTATATATAATATATTCTACATGTATGTTTGCTTATCATCCCTGTTCTTCTCTTGTTTGGCATTTAACAAAATGTTTTGTAAAGCATCTTATTGACTCCAGCCTTTATAAAGTCAAAAAGCAATTGAGTCACATATATATGCGCATCTGGTTTTTACCACCTTATCTTTAAATCCTATCAAGCTCTTTCAATTCAGTCAAAACGTTTGCAAACATGCGTTAAACAGGAGTCTCTTTTTGACTATTATTTCTTGTGGTGTTTAAATTTTCACTGAGATCAAATACTGGCTTCACGTGAACATAGAGCATTTTTAATAAAAACAGGAACATTTTTTTTTTTTTTTTTACCAAACTGTCCGCAGATAGAGAAAGATAAAGGATTAGGTAGGAATGTTACCTTTTCTTTTGTCAAATACCAAGTAGAAACATTGGTTAAAGGCCTTAAAAAAGACCCATTACCACAGGGCAGAAAGTCAAAGAGCTTGGCTGCCCTAATACTCAGTTATCTCGTTTCTGGATAATGGAATGACCCCTCACATGCCCGAGCTGTGCAACAATATAATAGCATAAGCAGTGTGAATAAAGAGGTTATTTTTGGAATCCAATTGAAACAGTGTTGGAGTCTCTTTGACAAGGAAGGAATTGAACAAGATGCAAGGCACACAGTGGAAAAATATTGAATTTAAGGAAGGTGGAACTACTTTTGAGCTGATAAAACAATCTTAAATAGAGACCTCCTGGTTTAAAAGACAATGCAGCTGGTCCAGATAAAAGGCAGCCAATTTATTTACTTAAAATAGAAAGTCAGAATGAATTTGGTCAATATATTTGAATTAACTGCACAAAAGAAATGCATATAAAAATATGCCACCCTTACTATTACAGTGACTTTTAAAGTTTTAAAATCATCTTATTAAACTAGAAGTGCTTTATAAGAAAACTAATAGAAAAACAATTTTAAGGGAAACTCCACTATTAAAGAGGAAGTAAAGGCAAAAAAAATAAAAAATACACCCTGCAAGGCAAAGGCATAATGAGCTAGTATGCATAGCATACTAGCTCATTATGAATAACTTACCTGAGATAAAAGCCCCCGAAGCGACCCTCGTTCTCCTCCTTTGACGCTGCCATCTATCTATCTATCATCTATCTATCTGACTTCCAGGTATTGCGGCTCCGGCACTGTGACTGGCCGGAGCTGCGATGACATCACTCCCGCGCATGCACGTGGGAGTCAACACTAACGGCATGATCGCTACTAGCAGCAGCATGCTCAGTGTGCCTACTTGCCACTGTCTTTTGCAAATATCTCCTAAACCATATAAAATAAATAAGGATAAACATATGAATTCATTAGAAGCATATGCATTCATTAGAAGCATATGCATTCATTAGAAACAAATGGCAGATAAGAAAAACGCATGATGGAAATAAAGTTCTAAAAAATATGTGATGACATGATCTTGAGTACATCTAATTCCTCATTAAGGCCCCCAAGTGCAAGAATGTCCAGCTTAACCACCTTCCAACCACTCACAATTAATATACTGTGAGCCGACGACAGGTGCAGGGTTTGGAAGTTCACATGAGCATGCCCCCTGCTGACCTGTTCTGTGATTGGACACAGCGCAAATGTGGCAACAGATTTCAGCTAATTATTTAGTGTGAAACCTGCTGATCAGCTGTGTCCAATCACAGCACAGAGTTCTGTGTGTATGAACACACAGAACTCTGTGTACAGAGAACAGTGATCTGGCTGTTCTCTGGCTGAAAAGCAGGGAGAAAAGATAGCCAAATTAGAAATTAAAAAGCAGCCACACATTGCACACCATTATACATGTTAGGCGCACAGTTAACCCCTTGATTGTCCCTTGATGTTAACCTCTTCCCAGCCAGTGAGATGCTGGACAATAGCACCCTATCTGATCCATAGGACAACTCTGCCTTGTGCCTTGATTTTTGCTGAACCTTGAACTCTTTGCTTCTCCTAGGAGCTTCCTGATTTAAGCAATGTCTCTGCACTTCCTGTTTCCTGCTGCCATGCATATTTTGCTACCACTTGCTATCAGCCTTTGGCTTGTTCCTAGACTAAGTTTCTACCTAATCCCAACCTGAAACTATTTTTCACTGGCCTTAGGCTTTTTTTCTTGATATACTTCTTTTTGATCCTTATCTGCTTATCCGCTACTGGACCCTGGCTTGCTCACCTCCTGGCGGGGTGATCCTGAAGTACTAACATGCAGCAAAATCTATCTCCACCACCAGGATATCTGGGAAACACTGTTTACTACTTAGACTCTGCACCTCAGGTGAGCCTGTGTTATCTGCCAGGGTTACTGCCTGTGTACCTATCCTGCAGGTCAGCAACTGATATTTGAGCCTGTTTGTGACACTACCTCTTTGTACTTACATGATCGATGTCCCTGACTGGCTGGCAGACAACTCCCCTACTGTGATAGGAGGGGCTATAGGGCTAATGGCTGTAGGAGAGCAAAATGGAGGCAAAGACACAATGGAGAATATATTTTTCTGTATTTGTGTAATTACAGCATATTTTGCAGAGAGCATCCTGTCCTGAGAGGGCTGAAATCCTTCCCCAGTCATGGTCCTTTACGTGGCTAGACTGCCAAAAAGTCTCACACATGGGGTATCCCCATACTCAGTTCAATCAACAGAATGTCCTTTTGGGTGTAATTTCACATAAACCCATGGCATGTTTGAGCAATATGTCATTTAACCACTTGCCAACCAGCCGCCGTCATTATACTGCGGCAGGTCGGCACGTTCCCGTGAATCACCATAGCTGTACGTCGGCTCTTTAAACAGCCCTAGCAGGCACACGCGTGCACCCGATGCACGACGGGGGACACAATGCACATAGCCCTTGGCCACGATGTCTGCCAGCCATGCAAAATCATGGGCATGAGAGTCAGAACAGGGATGTATGTGTGAAAACACACACTTCCCCATTCTGTCAGGAGAGGGGAGACAGATCGTCTGTTTCTACTAAGTAAGAACTGTGATATGTCTCCTCCTCTAGTAAGTCACATCCCCCCCACAGTTAGAAACATCTAGCAGGGAATACATTTAACCCCTTGATTGCCCCCTAGTGTTAACTCCTTCCCTACCAGTTACATTTACACAGTAATCAGTGCATTTTTATAGCACTGATCATTGTACAAATGTCAATGGTCCCATGAATGCGTCAAAAGTGTTCGATCTGTCCGCTTCAATGTCACAGTCCTGCTAAAAATTGCAGATCACAGGCATTACTAGTAAAAATAAAAAGATATATAAAAATGCCATAAAAATGCCATAAATCTATTCCCTCTTTTGTAGACGCTATAACTTTTGCACAAACAAATCTATAAACGCTTATTGCGATTTTTTTTACCAAAAATATGTAGAAGAATATATCAGCCTAAACTAATAAAGAGATGTATTTTTTCTATTTTTTGGGGGATAATTATAGCAAAATAGTATAAAATATTGTTTTATTTTCAAAATTGTCATTCTTTTTTTGTTTATAGCGCAAAAAATAAAAACCGCAGAGGTGATCAAATACCACCAAAAGAAAGCTCTATTTGTGGGAAAAAAGGATGTCAATTTTGCTTGGGTACAGCGCCGCACGACCATGCAGTTGTCAGTTAAAGTTACACAGTGCCATATCGCAAAAAATGGCCTTGTCATTAAGGGGGAAATTCTTCCGGTCCTTAAGTGGTTAAATGAAAATTTTGAGGAAAGATTAGAGGAACTGACTTTATTCTCTCTTGAGAAGAGGAGATGAAGGGGGATATGATAAGCATTTACAAATACATAAGTGCCCCATATAGTGAATTTGGGGTTGAGTTTTTCACGTCGAGGTCATCACAGGGGAGTGTTTACATTTAGCAAAAAAAAGATTTCATCTCCAAATACAGAAAAGTTTCTTCACAGTAAGAGCTGTGAAAATGTGGAACAGACTCCCTCCGGAGGCAGTTCTGGCAAGCTCAGTAGATTGCTTTAAAAAAGGCCAGGATTTTTTCCTAAATGTACATAATATAATGGGTACTAATATTTAAAGGTAAAGTTGATGCCGGGAAAATCTGATTGCCTCTTGGGGGATCAGGAAGGACTTTTTTCCCCTGCTGTAGCAAATTGGAGCATGCTTTGTTGGGGTTTTTTGCCTTCTTTTGGATCAACCATGGGCAAAGGATTGTGTAAATGGGATTGTATGATTTATTTATTTTTTTTGGTTAAACTATATGGACTTGTGTCTTTTTTCAACCTTACTAAATATGTAACTTTGTTTAAAAAACAAAATGTAATTTTCCCGAAAATTGTGGCAAAACATAAAATATTCCATGGAATCAACATGCCTCTGAGCAAATAGCTTGGGGTGTATATATTACTGCTGAAGAAATCACTATGGTCATTAACTAACTCCCATCCCACAAATCCCCAGGCCCAGACGGACTCCCCTATTCTTACTACAAAAAGTTCCTTCCAATTTTATTACCTCATAGGCGCTGTTTGCTTCACTGGTGAATGGGAAGATCCCCCATGCTCAGTTCTTACATGCCTTTATCACAGTGATCCCAAAACCAGAAAAAGACTCATCACTACCCGATAATTATCGCCCCATAGCGCTTCTAAATTCTGATTGTAACATTTTTACAAAAATACTAGCAAATAGACTCTCCCTACTACTCCCTTCGCTAATACATACAGTGGGGTTTGTTCCCACTAGACATGCAGAGGACAACACTAGGCATACCATAGACCTCATATACCTTCTGACCAAAAATAAAACAACCTGCTATAGTGCTGAGCTGAGATGCTCAGAAAGCATTTGATTGCTTGAATTGGTCATTCATGTTTGCCACACTATCAAGATACGGTTTCTCAGGTCCATTTATACTATCCTTAAAAGCACTGTATTCAACCACCACATCCCAGGTACGGATGGCCTCCCATGTCTCAACATCATTCCCCCTTAGCAATGGCACTAGACAGGGTTTCCCCCTGTGACCCTTGCTTTTTATCCTCAGTCTTGAACCCCTTGCAGCAGTCATATACGTTTTCACCCGGATATTCGGGGGTGGTGTTGAGAAATGAGGAGTATAAACTGTCCCTTTTTGCAGATGACATATTATTTACGGTTATACACCCACATATTTCACTTCCATCACTTCATGCAACCCTTAAATCATTTGGCATCCTCTCAGGTTTCAAAATGAACCTCACCAAAACTGAAGCCCTTCCTATAAATGTCCCGACTGACACACTTGTGACCTTGCAAAACAACTACAAATATAGCTGGTGCTCCCATTCACTCAAATATCTCGGCGTACGCCTATCCCCTTCATATTCCAAACTCTACCAGGTAAAATTTCCCTCCTCTGTTTGCAGAAATCAAAAGACTATTAAAATCCTGTACAAAGCTCCCCCTCATTGGGAGGATCAACAACCTAAAAATGTCTATACTCCCCAAATTGCTGTATCTCTTTGAGACCCTCCCAGTATTGATCCCAATGGCCAAACTTAAAATGCTCCACAGGAATTTCTTAAACTTTGCGTGGAACAATGCATCCCACAAGATAGCCAGTTCAGTTCTCCAGGTCCCCCGCTCAAGTGGGGAACTAGGGGCACCGGATCTAATAAAATATTTCTATGCCACCAATCTAAGAGCTATCTCTTCTTGGATGTCCTGGTATGCCCCGAATAGATGGTCAGAAATAGAGATGGGCATCACGGTCCCTGCTCATCCGTGCTGCATGCTATGGCCCTCCTCTGACAAATTGACCCCCCAACTGAGTAAAATTTGTCTAAATCCAATGCTATTTACGCTCTTAAGTTGGAAATGTTGTTCCAATAAATACTTCCTATCCTCCCAGTGTTCACCCTTAGTAAATATCCTATTTAACCCAGAAATTCCGTATAGCCTATCCTATGATTCCATACTACCATGGACCCAGGCAGGCAGATTCCAGCTAAGACACTTAGTACAACCAGTGACACATAAACTACTTCCTTTCTCTGACCTGTAATCTAAATACAAGATCCCAAAGACTCTCTTTTACTCTTTCCTACAGATTAAACACTTTTTCATTACTAGAGCCCCACAAATAACTTTAGACGTACCTACTGAATTTGAAATGCTATGTTCCAGAGGCCCTCATGAATGCCACCAAATCTCCACCATATATAAAATTCTCCATAGGGCATCTCTTATTACCGAACATAGTCACTCATACATGAAGAGATGTTCCCAGATTCTACATAGGCCTATCTCCCTACGAGAATGGGGGAAGATCTGAGATGCCACTTTCAAGGTTTATAGATGTGTAGCCTAGAGAGAGACTACCTATAAAATACTAATAGAATGTTCTGGTACAGGACTCTGGAATTCTTAGCAGCTCACAAACTTTCACCCCATAGTCATTGCTGGAGATGTGGTTCCTCTCTAGGCACCCACTACCACATATTTTGGGAATGCCCTATAATTACCCCTTTTTGGTCACAAGTACATGGCCTCTTGCAAAAAGTGCTGAAAATGACCATGCCCCTCCAACCTATACATCTTCTGTTGGGCTTACCTCTCCTGAAAATCACTAAGCCCCTTAACAAATTGATGGCATATATTTTACTGGTGGCTAAACGTGTCATACCACAATGCTGGTTGGCTACAACCCCTCCTACCTTTGCACAATTCCTTTTGGCCATAGCAGACATCCGCAGGATGGAACACCTTAAAGCTGTTATAGATGACTCTCAGCCAAAATTTTACATTATTTGGGGGAAATGGGACTCATCTGAATATAACACAGAGGTGCATCTCCCCTCGCCATGATAAATATATGTCACTGTTACTTTTGCAGATATCTGTGAAATGGTCATTAATCGTTCTGATGCTAAATTTAATTATACAATAAGTTTACATGTAGCACCATGAGGTATTATCACTACCTCTCTTTCTTTATTCTTTCTAATGCTAGTTAGATATTTTGAGCACTTTGAATATTCCAAATATTCTATATTTTCAAATGATTGTAACTTAGCTCATATACTATGTTTGAAATGCTGCCTTCATTTGTATACTTTGAAAACTTATAAATACACAATTAAAAAAAAGAATCAATCCTTCACCAAACTCTGACTCCTATTTCTACAATTACAAGGGCTTCTTTAGCATGATATTGCTGGCAGTAGTCAATGCAGATTATGAGTTCATGTACTTTGACATTGGGAAGAACGGTCACAATTCTGATGGTGGATTATTAGACTAGACAGTATTTTATAAACTCATGCTGAATGGTAACCTTAACCTACTGAAATGTAAGGAAAACATTAAAGGGATGAACTTTATTTTTGTTGCTGATGAAGCTTTTACACTTAGTGAAAACTTACTGAAGCCATTCCCCATGTGAAACCTTTCCAGAGAGCAAAAGATCCACAATTATAGACTATCGTGGGCAAGGGAGGTGGTTGTTAATGCCTTTGGCATTATTTCTAATAATTTCAGGATTACCTAACCTTCATAAACCTAGCACTGTACAAAGTGAACCCCCTAGTCCTCTGCTGCTGTATACTGCACAATTTCCTTAGGCACAATACAAACAGGTATATAACTGGCCCCTCTTGTGAAAAAGAAAAAGAAATGGCTGCAAACAGTTCATGTGGTGAGGAGCGTGAGACCGGTGAAGGGTTGACCCCCATTGCCACTGGCCATCCTTGACTTCCCACACAAAGTCATATAAATTACATGATCTACTTCAATGAATTTGGCACAGTGGAATGGCAACATGATGATTAACCCCCCCCCCCAAAAAAAAACTGTGCCACAAGCGAATGTGAAAAAAATTGATCATATACCTTTTTTAAATAGTTCAGTGCAACATGTAGTGCAACTAGTTTCTTGTGGTAGTTCATATATTGTTCTTTTTGGGGAAAAATGACTGCATAAAGTATAGCCAAGAATTTTCCTATTTGTAATATAAAATCTCCAGCTCAATACTAGAATGCTAGAATTGTTCATTGTATCCTTTGATATCTATATCTATATCTATATATATATATATATATATATATATATATATATATATATATATATATATATATATATTTATATTTTGATGTTTCAATAATATATATATATATATATATATATATATATATATATATATATATATATATATATTATTGAAACATCAAAAATATAGTATTTTTTTCTTAATCAGCTATTATTTCAATCAGCTATTATGTGCAGGTCAGCACCAACTCTTAGGTAAGAGTCTTATAAAGTAAAGCAATGCCCAAGCACACACCACAACATGTGCAAACGACAACATTTTGGTGTGTGTTTACATTGTTATTATTGTTATATTATTTCTTTTATATAAAATAAAAACAGTGTACAGGGCTTAAAAATAATACCCATAGAAAGGTTGCATAATTTACTGCAATATGATTATTGGGAAATGAAAGGACTACACGAATAACAGGAAGCATGATCAAAGACTATTGGAATAAAGTCTACATATCCACTTGTCAACATAGCACTGAGGAGGCAGAGAAGGTAGACATAGCCATAGTCAAAAAAGGGAACACAT
The DNA here is from genome assembly GCF_037356315.1 of Lithobates pipiens. Classification (NCBI taxonomy): domain Eukaryota; kingdom Metazoa; phylum Chordata; class Amphibia; order Anura; family Ranidae; genus Lithobates; species Lithobates pipiens. The sequence continues at coordinate 28,818,237 of NW_027507790.1, read as the reverse complement.
ACTGTAGTTATTGCAATCAAGGGGGCCAGTCTCAGTTCACACTGATGCAGAGCAGGATTTATAGTGATTCCTATGTGTTTCCTTCATGGCATCAGAATTGCAGTCCTTTCACGCAAACAGTTGCAGGTGTCAATGTAAAGTTACTGACACCACTACAATGGTTTGCAAAATGCATTGCATTTGCCTGAATCAAATTGGATGGGTGTGACTATCCATGGATTCTAATTCCAGTGCGGCAAAAATGGTTCATGCACCTTTTTTCATGTGGGTGCGGTGCGATTTGAGCCATACAAAATGAATGGGCTCAAATTGCACTGCAAATAATCACGTGATTTAACAAGGAATGCTGTGTAATTCCTGTCCGAGTCACATGGGGTTACCCGCACCGCATTAATGTGAACTTCTATTATAAATATTGCATGAAACGTTTGCAGCTACATAATTAACATTATTAAGTATGAGGAGGATAGCTTTGCAGGCTAGGGGGTTTAGAACCTTAAGTATTTCCTTAAGTATTGCACATATTGTAAGATACTAAATTTAACTGAGTACAACAACAAAAGCCACATGGGGGGCATGGGCCACCTGAAGCATGGGGCCGGGTCTCAATGGTGATCCCCTGTATGTACGCCCCTGGCGCTCAGTGATTCTTTCTGCAGCTCAGCACAACACTGGAATAAATCCGTAGTAATGCGGGTAATTGTGGCACTGTCCACCACATGCCCTGTAAAAAGGAAACTTAATCATAAAAAAGACATTCCTCATAATTTTGAGCAAACAAGGGATTAGGGACTTGCTATGCAGGACACATTATCCGTAACTTCTGTGAGCGTAGCAGGCCTTTCTTCACCCCCTCCAACTGAGCTGACATCAGTCAGTTCCAGGTCCAGGATGGTTTCAGGGTGGGAATGCACCCATACATCTAATCCAGATTCTTCATTTTGAGACTGAAGGTCCTTGTCTTGTATTTCACCTTGATTAGAGGAGTTTTCATATGAAAAGTTGGAAATCATAAAAAAATTAATTGTCATTTATATCATATATTTGGAAATGGACATCAGCTCCAGAGTATTTATCCCCCCCCCCCCCCTTCATGACCAGGCCATTTTTTTTTTCTATATGGCATTGCGTTACTTTACACTGTAACTAAATAAAATGTATGTCCCTCTTTCTGACAAATAGAGATTTTTTTGGTGGTATTTGCTCACCTCTGCGATTTTTATTTTTTGCGCTGTAAACTTTTGAAAAAAGGACAATATTTTTTACTTTCTGCTATAAAACACATCTAATAAAAAAAGTAAAAAAAATAAAATTAGTTCATCAATTTAGGCCAAAATGTATTCTGCTACATATTTGTGGTAAAAAATAAACCCCAATATGCGTTGTTTGATTGGTTTGCTCAAAAATTATAGCGTCTACAAATTATGGGCTATACAGTATTTATGGAATTTTTATTTTTTACTAGTAATGGCGGTGATCATGGACCTTTAGCAGTACTGCAATATTGAAGTGGACAAATTGGGGGCACCTAACTGACATGTTTTACACTTTTTTGGGGAACCAGTGGCAACAATACAATGATCATTGCTAAAAATATGCACTGTCACTGTACTAATGACACTGGCAGTGAAGAGGTTAACATTTATATCATCACATCCCCCCCAAAAAAAAAAAAAACTTTACTAATCTACTGTGCCAGCATCCTTCATGCACTGCTGCTGCCCCCTGACATCTTGAATACTCAAACAATAGCAGTCACAAATGGACAATATATGCTATAAAAGCATGGAAAAATTTCTTATTTGCACATACCTGTGTGTTGTTGCTCTAAAGAGGATCCAAGCGTTTGCTCACATTCCTGGTCAGCAGTTTGAGCCGGCATGGTTATATTTTAACTTGCGTTGTTCGTTCGTTTTCTCTTTGCTAGTTACTTCTTTATTTCTCATATTTAAACAATTTTAAAAATCAATGTAATTCTTGGTTAACCCTTTCATGACTAAGCCTACTTTGGCATTTGGTGTTTACAAGTTAAAATCCATATTTTTTGCTAGAAAAATACTTGGAACCCCCAAACATTATATATATATATTTTTTAGCAGAGACTTTAGAGAATAAAACGGCGATTGTTGCAATATTTTATGTCACACGGTATTTGCGCAGCAGTGTTTTAGATGCAACATTTTGGGAAAATGGACACTTTCATGAATTAAAAAAAAAGAAACAGTAAAATTAGCCCAATTTTTTTGCATAATGTGAAAGATAATGTTACGCCGTGTAAATAGATACCAAACATGTCACACTTTATAATTGCGCGCACTCGTGGAATGATGGCAAACTACGGTACCTAAAAATCGAAATAGGCAAGGTTTTAATTTTTTTTTCCGGTTACAAGGTTAGAGTTACAGAGGAGCTCTAGTGCTAGAATTATTGTTCTCGCTCTGATGATCGCGGTGATACCTCACATGTGTGATTTGAACACAGTTTACATATGCGGGCGCGACTTCTGTATGTGTTTTCTTTGCTTCGCGAGCTCGTGTGGACGGCGGGTGCTTTAAAAAAAACATTTTTTTTTTATTTTAAAATTAATAAATAGTTTAAAAAAATTAAATAAAAAAATGTGATCACTTTTATTGCTGTCACAAGGAATGTAAACATCCCTTGTGACAGTAATAGGTGGTGGCAGGTACTCTTTATGGAGGGATCGGGGGTATTTTAGACCCCCGATCCCTCCTTTACACTTAAAAGTATTCAGATCACTGTTTTTGGTGATTCTGAATAGTGTATTTTTTTTAAATCCGGCGCCATTGGCAGCCGAGTAAACGGGAAGTGACGTCATGACGTTGCTTCTGTGTTTACCATTAGGAGACTGGAATGAAGCCACTTACGGCTTCATTCCAGTCCCTGCCCAGCCTCCGGAGGAATCTGATGTGCGATCGGTGCTCCGGATTGAACGGGAGCACCGGTAAGAGTGGCAGGAGGTGGCGGAAGGGGGGGACATCCCCTCCCACTCCTCCGGCATAACAGCCGAGCGGCTTTCAGCCGCATCGGTTGTAATGGCTGAAAAGACAATCGCCCGCTCTGAAAAACAGTACTGGGATGATGCCTGCAGGTGCGGTCATCATCCCAGTATAACCCCCGGAAGCCGAGTATGCACATCTGTGTATGCTCGGTGGCAAGGGGACCACAAACAAAAAACATTTGGCACAAAAAACATTTTTTAGATGTAAAAAAGTGTATAATACTGCGCTAAACTATAAATACAAAAAATAGAAAAGCAGCTGCTAAAAATATGATACATACAATAAAAAACAAAGAAAATATATTTAGCTGCGCTAAAACATAGTGAGTGCCAATTACTTGAGTACCAGTTAATTACACCATGTAAAAAAATAATAACAATAAATCATAGTTACAAAATATCATTAGAATAAAAACAGGGTATAAAATATAAGAGTGATTAGAAATAAATGAAATAAAGTCTTTAGTGAATGTGTACTCGGAAGTGAAATCAATAGCAGATTCTTCCCTCCATGATGATCACACACACATAAAACAATGATTCCAAATAAAATCCACCACCGCATGCGACCACTTTAAGAATTGGAGGCTTACCAACTCGCAAGCGCAATGAGCATATCAGGCTTTAAACGAAGAAAGTAGCCAATGGATGCCAATCGCAGAGCTCAGTCCCATAACCAAATAAAAGCTTCTAAGGATCCGCACTCTACCAAACACGGAGGATACCTCAGCAGGCTCTCATAAATTGGATGATTCCCAAGTACATCAAAGTACCCCAAATTAGTGGGTCCTACCCTAGAAATAGAATAAAAGATGCTGCGTCTCAACCTTGGGAGCCAAACTCCTCTATGTGGGAGAACTGAAAGGGAGATGATAGATGATTATAGATGATCTGGTGAATGTTACTTGTGTTTCAAATCTGACCATCTTTTTGTAAGTTTATCTTCTGAGTGCAGGATGCCATATTTCTTCTGGAGAGCTTCTATCGCTTTATCCAGAATCATATCTTTCCTTGCATCTGGTCATCTGTAACCTTTCCATTAAAGGTATGATCATTAATGGACACTGTATAAATGTTGATACAATATAGTATGGACATATATGTTGTTGGTTTCTCTGTATGTAAACATATTTTAACTTTATATGTTTCATTATTTAGATGTTCTTATCCCCCTGAAGAAGATTTGAACTAGCATAAATTGTAATGCATGTTTTTTTTCTTAGCAGTATATCAAGTTTGAAAAATGTCATGTAAATAATGTTGTTATCCATGCTACAAGGACATCCTGTGTAGTATAGAGGGCACATATACCAGAGCTCATGTTTTTAGAATTGCTCTTTCTTTTTGAAACTTTATGTAATTTTTTGTATCAATAAAAGATATTTTTTTATATATCCAATTGATTTATTCTGTATTTTTTGCTGCCTAAAAGCCCCTGGGAGCTTTTAATTTCAGTTTTTTTTACATAATTTGGGGTGAGCAGCACTTTTTTCACCCATATGGATGGGCTCCTCTAACTTTCCTTGCATTTGGCTTGCTGTGGTTTTTCAGCTCGCCATCATAGTCATTTCTTCCCAGCAGATACACATACTCTACTATTTCTCTTCTGCTTCATTTTTTTTTCATCTGGCCTTTTTGCTGTGATCTTTTCTGGCAGGCTGTGTCTCCTTCGTCTCCTCCATGCTCCTTGAAAAGTGTCATAAGCCTCAAAGCTCCCTATGTTCTATACCCAAGGATCGTTCAGTGTACTTTTCCACTATCACAACAAATAATTTTCTGGCAAGATCTTTTTGAAATTCTCAAAAATTCAGGATCATAGGAGTTCCATTCCAAGGAATTTTCATACCATGAAAGAAAGTAATCTCTGACATTTCTTGTTTTGGCCTCAACTCAATACATTGTTTGTAATGGTTGATGTCATATCATACTGATAATGCGTTATATGTACAGTGGTGTGAAAAAGTGTTTGCCCCCTTCCTCATTTCCTGTTCCTTTGCATGTTTGTCACACTTAAGTGTTTCGGAACATCAAACCAATTTAAACAATAGTCAAGGACAACACAAGTAAACACAAAATGCAATTTGTAAATGAAGGTGTTTATTATTAAAGGTGAAAAAAAATCCAAACCAAACCTGTGTGAAAAAGTGATTGCCCCCTAAACCTAATAACTGGTTGGGCCACCCTTAGCAGCAACAACTGCAACCAAGCGTTTGCGATAACGTGCAATGAGGCTTTTACAGCGTCCTGGAGGAATTTTGGCCCACTCATCTTTGCAGAATTGTCCTAATTCAGTTACATTAGAGGGTTTTCGAGCATGAACGGCCTTTTTAAGGTCATACCACAACATCTCAATAGGACTCAGGTCAGGACTTTGGCTAGGCCACTCCAAAGTCTTCATTTTGTTTTTCTTCAGCCATTCGGTGGTGGACTTGCTGGTGTGTTTAGGATCATTGTCCTGCTGCAGAACCCAAGTTCGTTTCAGCTTGAGTACACGAACAGATGGTCGGACATTCTCCTTCAGGATCTCTTGGTAGACAGCAGAATTCATAGTTCCTTTTATCACGGCAAGTCTTCCAGGTCCTGAAGCAGCAAAACAGCCCCAGACCATCACACTACCACCACCATATTTTACTGTTGGTATAATGTTCTTTTTATGAAATGCAGTGTTCCTTCTACGCCAGATATACTTGGACACACACCTTCCAAAGAGTTCCACTTTTGTCTCATCGGTCCACAGAATGTTGTCCCAAAAGTCTTGGGGATCATCAAGATGTGTTGTGGAGAAATTGAAACGAGCTTTGATGTTCTTTTTGCTCAGCAGTGGTTTTCCCCTTGGAACTCTGCCATGCAGGCCATTTTTGCCCAGTCTTTTCCTGATGGTGGAGGCATGAACGCTGACCTTAACTGAGGCAAGTGAGGCCTGCAGTTCCTTGGACGTTGTTGTGGGGTCTTTTGTGACCTCTTGGATGAGTCGTCGCTGCGCTCTTGGGGTAATTTTGGGCGGCCGGCCACTCCTGGGAAGGTTCACCACTGTTCCATGTCTTCGCCATTTGTGGATAATGGCTCTCATTGTGGTTCGCTGGATTCCCAAAGCTTTGGAAATGGCTTTATAACCCTTTCCAGACTGATAGATCTCAATTACTTTCTTTCTCAATTGTTCCTGAATTTCTTTGGGTCTCGGCATGATGTGTAGCTTTTAAGGATCTTCTGGTGGACCTTACTGTGTCAAGCAGCTCCTATTTAAGTGATGCCTTGATTGTGAACAGGTGTGGCAATAATCAGGCCTGGGTGTGGCTAGAGAAATTGAACTCAGGTGTGGACAACCACAGTTATAGTATGTTTTAACAAGGGGGGCAATTACTTTTTCACACAGGGCCATGATGGTTTGTATTTTTTTTCACCTTTAATAATAAACACCTTCATTTACAAATTGCATTTTGTGTTTACTTGTGTTGTCCTTGACTATTGTTTAAATTGGTTTGATGTTCCGAAACACTTAAGTGTGACAAACATGCAAAGGAACAGGAAATGAGGAAGGGGGCAAACACTTTTTCACACCACTGTATGTTTTCTTTTGCAGGAGTCATGGCAGAAAAATGTATTTCATGACTTCTTGTCCCAGTTTTTTGACCAATACAACCAAATGCCTGTGGAAAACCAAGTCCAGAAAGTACTTGGACAAACAGAAGAAGCACGAGGCCTTAACCAAGCTTGCTGAACTGTCTGTCCACAAGCTGATATTGGATATTGGTTATTGCTTAAATATATGGCTATCATCTGACAGTCTTGCTTTCTTTTAATTCAATCTTATTTTTTTTTTTTAAATAAACAGAGACTATCACTAAAGCCCCGTACACACGAGCGGACTTAACTCCGAAGGAGTTTCCAACGGAGTTCCGCCGGAGTTCCGACAGAGTTCCGTGGAAACGGACTTGCCTACACACGATCCCACTAAAGTCCGCCCGTCTGGTACGCGGTGACGTACACCAGGTCCGACGAGACTATAAAACGGAAGTTCAATACCAAGTGCGCCACCCTTTGGGCTCCTTCTGCTAATTTCGTGTTTATCTCGTGTTAGTAGAAGTTTGGTGAGAGACGATTCGCGTTTTTCAGACTCGTATTTTTCAGAACGTTTTTCACTGCTTTTCAGTTTGTGCTTGTGAGGTTTGTATCTGTTTTTTAGTGCGTGTAGTCAGTTCGTCTCTGTATTTTGCAGTGCGATCTACTGCGCTCGCTGACTTTCAGCTCGCTCTTCACAGGCCTTGCTGTTCTTCAGTGACTTCTGTTAAGTTCGTTCTGACAAGCCGACCGTTTTGAAGCCATGTTGCGTGTACGTACTCATCGTCGAGTTCGTGCTTTGCTTGTGCTTGGTGTTGTAGTTCATTCTTCAACCCAAGAACAGTCCGTGGACGGGGTGTTGAGGAGTTCATGGACGAAGAATTGGTTGCTCCAGCGTGACCATTTCTCGCACATTGAAATAAACTGTGAATATATACTTCACCATTGGAGTGTTCCCCTTCTTTCTCTCTATGGTACAACGTGCTTATGGTGAATGAGTGTCCAGAGTAGTACTACTTATTGAATCCACACCAGCGGATAACAAGTGTTTTTTTTTTGGGAATGCTGTTTGCCTTACAGCAGTAAGGTAAGGTAATTACTACACCTATTGTGTGGACACAAGACGCACAGGAGCACTGGTGGAATCATCCCCCCTTTTTTTGGTCACGCAGGATATTGATTCGCCTATCACTGAATGGACTCACTTTTTGCATGTCTATAGTGAATTTTACTTTAGGAGCTACTTTTGAGCACTTTTTTGGTTCTTAGAGCACATCTCTATTGTGCTTGGAGTTTGAATACCATGATTAGCACCTTGTGCATTTTGATTAATTATCACTGATTGCTATTGCACTTTATTAAGTCGCACTATTTAGCGTTTATAAGTTGCATCTCCTTTTTACATTTTGATATGAATATAGGTTACTTTTATTCTATTTTTCTTTTATTTTTTTATATTTGTATTATATATTTTATTGATATTTATTTTTATTATTATTGCACGCTGTTTCACTGATACCTTGGATTTTATATAGCACTTTATTTGGTATTATCCTTATGTTAAGTGCACTATTTGATGTATTGCACCAAAGTGGTTATGCACATTGTCTGAGTATATTTAGGCACGTAGTCTAATATTTTACCTTCTTGCTGCTACTTAGGTACTAACTAGCTCATTTTAGTTTAGTTTATCTTATTTATTTAGCTGGAGCGCAACACCATTTTTTCTTTTTTTTTTTTTTCCCATAAAGATTTTTATTTTTTTCAAAAAGAAATGGATAGTAACAGTACATGTTGCGAACAGATTGTATGCAAAGACGAACAAGGTAGTTCCAGATCTTTTGACATAGAAGTAACATACTCAAAGTACAATCATGAACAGCAATCTTCATAGCGGAATCTGTAGCATAGAGGGAGGATCCCTGGAATCATAACAACCTCTGAACATAGTGAAACGTATTGATGACTAAGAGGGGACTCCTCTGGGGCCCATCATGGGGCATTAGAGGAACATTAGCTCATATTTGTGATGTCACGGATTTCTGTAAGCGTGTAAGTAGTCATCTCATCCTGAGGCGGTGTTTCCCTGGCCCGCAGAGCAGGGAAACGAGCTTGGAGTATGTGGCGTACCGTGGGAACTGTCAGGTGTCGCGGGTCTAGAAGAACCAAGTCCGTCAGGGTCAAAAGGGGATAAAAGTAGGCTGAATAGGGGGGGGTACCAGGGGGGGAAGGGGAGGAGGGGGGGGTAGGATGGGCATGGACAGGGAAGGGTAAGGGAGTTTGGGAAAATGGGGGGGACGGAGATGAGGAAAAGAGAAGCCGAAAAGAGGAGAGAGAGAAGGGAGAAGAAGGAAAGGTGGGAGAAGGGAGATAGATAAGAGAGGGTCTCTTCGGTCTCCACCGCGGCCACCCAGAGGGTGTGGCGATTGCCCCCTCTCTGACGTGTGAACTCCAGCGCATGAGTCGAGGTGGTGCTGTGTGGGGTATCGTTTGCTTTCAGCTACTGGTTACCGTCCTCAGTATTTTTATGAGGGCGGGTGGGGTCCTTAAAAAGTGGGGTGACCATTTTTTCTATTATCACTTACTCTGGGGAGGGTTATCACCCCTGCCGGTGTCTTGCTGCAACCATAGTATTTACTTTTACCTTAGGGCACGTAGATTGGCGCGAGAATACCTTTACTTTCACAGTTCTCGCACATGCCTTTGCTTTGTGAGATCCGGGAGAATAATCCTGATGATTTCAGGAATTATCTCCGGATGACGGACCCCGTTTTTCACCGTCTGCTGGCTTTGCTGACCCCTTATATCAGCAGGCAGGATACCTGCATGCGGCAAGCCATCACTCCGGAGCAGAGGCTCATCGCCACGTTGCGCTACTTGGCGACAGGGAGAAGCCTTCAGGACCTCAAGTTCTCGACAGGCATCTCCCCCCAGGCTCTGGGGATCATTATTCCAGAGACCTGTTCTGCCATCATACAGGTCCTGCAGGAGGACTATATTAAGGTAAGATTTATCATTTAACATCACATTTTATTGTCTTTAACCACTTCAATACAGGGCACTTAAACACCTTCCTGCCCAGACCAATTTTGAGCTTTCAGCGCTGTCGCACTTTGAATGACAATTGCGCGGTCATGCTACACTGTACCCAAATGAAATTTTTATCATTTTTTTTCCACAAATAGAGCTTTCTTTTGGTGGTATTTGATCACCTCTGCGGTTTTTATTTTTTGTGCTACAAATAAAAAAAATACCGAAAATTTTGAAAAAAATAATGTTTTTTTTTGTTTCAGTTTCAAAACGTTGTAAATAAGTACGTTTTCTCCTTCACGGATGGGCACTGATGGGGCTACACTGATGGGCACTGATAAGGCGGCACTGATGGGCACCAATGAAGTGGCACTGATGAGGTGGCATTGATGGACACTGATAGGCGGCACTGATAGGCGGCACTGATAGGCGACACTGATAGGCGACACGGATAGGCGACACGGATGGGCGACACGGATGGACACTGATAGGTGGCACAAATTGGCACTGATAGCTGGCACGGATTGGCATGGATGGGCGGCACAGATGGGCATGGGTAGGCGGCACAGATGGGCATTGGTAGGCGGCACAGATGGGCATGGCTGGGCACTGATAGGCGGCACAGGTGGGCACTGATAGGTGGCACAGGTGGGCACTCATTAGCGGCACAGGTGGGCACTCATTAGCAGCACAGGTGGGCACTCATTAGCAACACAGGTGTTATACTGTACTAATGGATGCCAATCAGTGCCAAACAATAATGCATGCCAATCAGTGATGCCCATTGTGGGCACTGATTGCCATCCATTATGGGCACTGATTGGCATCCATTGTGCCTGACTGGCATCCCTGGTGGTCTAGGGAGGATTACCTCTGCTGGGCATCCCTGGTGGTCTGGTGGCGTCCCTGGTGGTCCAGTGTGGGCATCCTCGGGGGGGCTGTGCTGATAATCGATCAGCACAGACCCCCCCTGTCAGAGGAGCAGCCGATCGGCTCTCCTCTACTCGCGTCTGACAGACGCGAGTGAGGAAAAGCCAATCACCGGCTCTTCCCATTTACACTGTGATCAGCCGTGATTGGACACGGCTGATCACGTGGTAAAGAGTCTCTGTCGGAGACTCTTTACCGAGATCGTAGTTGCCGGGTGTCAGACTGACACCCCGCAACAACGATCGCCGCGATGCGCGCCCCCGGGGGCGCGCAGCGGCTCATAATCCTGATCACGTCATATGACGTCCGGTTAGGATTATGAAACCACTTTGCCGCCGTCTATTTGTAATAGGGCGGGCGGCAAGTGGTTAATGTTTGCTAATGTCTTGTATTTCTTTCCTCAATCTCTAATTACCATGATTGCAATTTGCTGTGAATGTCCCCTTTGTCCTCATGCATGCTGTAATCTTTTAATGCTCCTTTTTTGTCTTTCATGCATATTTGCCTTCATTAAACCTCACCAACATGCTATGGTAGGCCCATATCCACCTAGTCTAGTCACTTAAAATGTCTTTTGTCAGCTCCATTGTATTGCTTTATCCTAAAACCAAACATTTAAATATTATTCCAAATGGTCTGTGTCCCCTTAACTGAATCCCCCCCTTAATAGTATCCCAAATGGTCTGTGTGTCCTTTAACTGGATCCCCCCCCCCCACTTAATATAATTCCAACTAGTCTGTGTGTCCTTAAATTAATGTTGAATTATATATTGTATTTTTAACCCACTTCAACCCTGGAATGAATTTCCCCCTTCCTGACCTTCAGCACTTTTTTTTGTGATTTGGCAGTGCGTTGTTTGAATTGACAATTGTGCGTCCTTGTAACATGGCTCCTCCTAGTAAATTATCTTCATTTTATTAGCACAAATAGATGTTTTATTTGGTTGTCTTTGATCACCTCTGCTTCTTTATTTTTGGCGATTAACCACCAACAAAACCAAAACGCATTTTTCCAAATATGCATTATTTTTCACTTTTCGCTCTAAGAAATATAGCCCCAAAAATATATCACCCTGATTTTTTTGGACATCATTTTATGCTGATACGTATTCTTATTAAACAAATTTGTTCAAATGAATCGCAATAAGCGTTTCTTGATTGTTTTGTGCAAAAGTTCTATCGTATCCTAAATATGGTCTATTTTGCTGGCATTTTTAAAATCTTGCCATTTTTGAAAATAGTAATGGCGGTGCTAACCGTTTTTTTGTTTTTTCTTGTGACTGCCACATTATGGCGGACACATTGGCCAATTTCCATACATTTTTGGGACCATTGTCATTAATACAGTGATCAATGCTGTAAAAAATTGTATTGATTACTGTAAAAATGTCACATGCAGTGAAGGTGTTATTAAGCACAAGGGGGCCGAGGAATGGTTTAAAGTGTGTTCTGGGTGAGTGTTTATTAACTGTCTGGGGGATGGGCTAGCAGTGACCTGACCCTGATCACTGCTCCCGATGACAGGGAGCAGACGATCGGTGTCCTGTGACTAGGCAGAAGCGGGAAATAAAGTTTGTGTTGTAATGTACAATGTTTAATGTGCAAAAGTACTTTTTTTTTTTTTTCTGCTTTGCCTCCCCAGTTTCCTTCATCGCCACAGGAATGGCAGACTGTGGCATCCCATTTTGCCACCCGTTGGGACTTTCCGAACTGCGGTGGTGCGATAGATGGGAAGCACGTCCACATTGTGCCACCACCCCATTCGGGGTCGTACTATTATAACTACAAGGGGTTTCACAGTATTGTGTTAATGGCGGTGGTGTCGGCACAGTATGAATTTCTGTATGTGGACGTGGGGAAGAATGGCCGTATGTCTGATGGAGGAGTCTTCGCCCAGACGGAGTTCTACCGCCGTCTACAGACAGGTGGACTGGGATTGCCACCTGATTCCGAGAATGTTGAAGAACTCCCCTTCGTCTTCATAGCTGATGAAGCTTTCGCTCTGGACGACCACGTCATGAGGCCATTCCCCCAAAGAACCCTCACCCCGGAGAGGAGGGTTTTCAACTACCGGCTGGCCAGAGCGAGAAGAGTTGTGGAAAATGCGTTTGGAATAATGGCCAGCCGGTTCCGTGTTTTTCTGACTCCAATTAACCTAGCCGAATACAAACTGAACCATGTAGTACTTACGTGCTGCATTTTGCACAACTTTTTAAATAAAATCTCTACCAATTATTTGTCAACAATAGTGCCTGAGGCTGGACTTGTTCCAGAATCTCTGACAGGCCTGGATACTGGCCGTACTGGCTTGGCCCCCCAAAGTGCCCGTGAAGTTCGTCAAAGATATGTCACTTATTTTAACGGTAGGGGGGCCATTGCAATGCCACAGAATCTTTAATTTTTAAAACCAGTAAAATAATAAAAGAACATCAAATCTGAATTTTGTTTTCTTGCTTGCTTTTGGTTTGTGCTGTCTCCTATGTTATCCTAGTGCACTTGTAGTGCCAAGTGTATTTTCATTAATTAAATAAGGCCCATTGTCACTGGATACACAAAATCACTTTTCACAAACTGGTATTGAGCATTGAAAAAATACGCCACACATTGTTGATCGTTCAAAATTTTAATTTGGCCACATTCACATGTGCCATTGAATATTTATATATATATATATTTTTCTTTTGGGTTAATTTAACTTTCTTTGAAAAACATTTTTTATTTTCCTTTTTTTTAGAATTTTAAAAAAGTTTTTTTTTTTTTTTTTTTGGGAATTTTTGTTTTCTTTTTCTTAAAAAAATATGAAAAATGTAACAACAATCAGCCACAATATTTATAATTTAGGAAGTAACAATCTTTTAAGTAAAACAAGGGAAATGAAGAACATGATCGATATTATGGAGAAACGGATTATATTCTCCCCAAAATATCGATCATGTTCTTCATTTCCTGCTGCATATTGTCAATCCGATTCTTCATGAGATTCAGGCTAGTTCGCATGGCATCTATTTCCCCATTCCAGCACATTATCTGGCCAATCAGCCTTTGTGCGCTGTCACTGGAAAACGGGGCCCTTTCCACAACCAGAAGATCACCTACAATAGATGATAAAAATTGGGTCAAAAAATATGCAGTCATACATGGATTTCAACAAGCCGGGGTGTCAGACACTCACCTGGTGGGGTGCCCATCTCCAGTACTTCATCCACCTCTCCTTCCTCCACATCCACGGGGGGGGGGGGGGGGCACTGGTGCTTGGAAATGTGTCCCTTTCCACAACCAGAACATCACCTAAAATAGATGTAAAAACATGTGTTTTGAAATATGCAGGTATACATCGATTACCTGAAGCTGTGGTGTCAGACACTCACCTGGTGGGGTGCCCATCTCCTCTCCTTCCTCCACCTCTCCTTCCTCCACATGCACATCCACGGGGGGGATGGGGCTAACCTCACATTCATGCTGGCAAGGGTGGCGGTCCTTGGGATCCTGCTTTGTGAGTCTTTTCTCCCCTATGAGAAATTAACAAACAAAAAGGTATACTTTAGCACACAGATATTTAAGGCCAGAACTAGGAAGATGAAACCTTGATTAGAAGTGTTGTACAATTGTTGGTTTATGAAGAGATGCAAAATGTGAAGACATGATAAATCAATTCACTTTGCCAAAAACTACAATAATTTGCTTTTTGTGCCAATTTTCACACATGCCCAACCCCCCCCCCCCCCCCAAGTATACCAAGGAACCCGTGTGGTTTACCCTAATAAATGTTCTCTGGTGTCCCACACTTTTGCTCATGAGTGCAGATGTGTTTTTACCCAGCTGCCAAGTGTCCTCTCCTTCAATTACACTGAATGTTCTTTTCTAGTCATTGTAGTTTGAAACACATCTAAACCACAATGTCCTAATCTTTTTTCGGTTCCTAAAAATTACACAGCAAAAAAATGAGGATTAAACCCTGTATCATAAACAAGGTTTGCCACGAACAACTTACGAGGGTTTGTTAATAACGATACGATTATTTTACTGTATCCAACATGAAAGCAGCAATTTTTTACATTGTACAAAGGTAAAGCATATGGATCAGTATGCAATAATCATAAAATACTAACACATGACAAGTACTTACTTTTTTTAAGAACTTTCTTGATCCTTCTGTACTGATCCGGCTCCCTCAATTTAAGGTCGGACCACCATTTCCTCAATTGGTCTTTTGACCGTCGTACCCCAAAACGATTGTGCAGGGTCTTAACTACTTTGGCCATGATTCTGGCCTTGCGCAAGTTCGGATGGGTGTATGGTCCATGCTTGCCATCATAATCCTTACTTCGCAAGATTGCCACCATCTCCACCATCTCTTCAAATGCCATATTTGAGGCCTTAAATCTCCTCTTTCCGGATTGAGACGTTTGTGGCTCCGGGGATTCGTGACTACTGGAGTCGTTAATATCAAGCACCTGTTGTGTTTCCGCCATGTTTCTCCTACTGCGCACCGTAGAGAAAAGGGGGCGGGAAATATTCTTGTAAAAGAACATCATGGGCGGGCAACGCAGGCGTGGTTCTACGCATACGCACTGGATATTACGCCAAAATGCACATGTCGTACGTACGTTATGTGTGCAGAAAAGGGCGGGAAAACAAAAACTTGACCAAAAGAATGTCATGGGCGGGCAACGCAGGCGTAGTTCTACGCGTACGCACTGGATATTACAACAAAATGCACATGTCGTACGTACGTTATGTGCGCAGAAAAGGGCGGGAAAACAAAAACTTGACCAAAAGAACGTCATGGGCGGGCAACGCAGGCGTGGTTCTACACGTATGCACTGGATATTACGCCAAAATGCACATGTCGTACGTTCGTTATGTGCGCAGAAAAGGGCGGGAAAACAAAAACTTGACCCAAAGAACGTCATGGGCGGGCAACGCAGGCGTAGTTCTATGCGTGCGCACTGTATATAACGACAAAATGCACATGTCGTATGTTCTTTTGAGAAAATAGGAACGGAAGTTGGGAGCAAGCAAAACGAAGGTAAGTTTAAACAAATTCCCCAAATCAGTGGCATATCCTGCTTAGAGATTGGGGTCTATATTGGGCTAAGATTAGGAGAGTCTGGGCTAACATTATTGTTTTTGGCTTGTGTATTGTCTTTCAGAAAAATGAATCAGAAATTTAAGGATCCTGAATTTTTGAGTCTATTTATTGACAAATACAAAGAGCTGACAAATCTGTGGCAAGTCAAGCACATTGATTATTATAATAAACCAGTAAGGAGGGCAACACTGGAGAAATTTGTGACATTTGTGCAGCCTTGGATCCCAGAGGCAGACGTGGACTTTGTGGAAAAGAAAATTCAAATATTGAGAAACATGTACCGAAAGGAGAAAAAGAAAATCCAGAAATCCAAAACATCAGGAGCAGCACCAGGTGCTGTGTATGTACCCAGGCTGTGGTACTTTGACAAACTACGGTTTCTTGGCGACCAGAGTAAAGCCAGTGAATCGCTTTCAACTCTTCCCTCCACCCTTCCCTCCACCCTTCCCTGCAGCATTCCCTCCACCTCAGCAGAGGCTGATGAGCAAGCTGAGCCTTCCATCCTGGAAGAAGCGGATGCACCCAGCTGGAGCCAGGTAGTTTGTTACAATAAATAGTGATATTCATAATATTAATGATGTTAACTAGATGTTATAATTTAAACGCTATTATTGATGTTAAAAAAAACAAATATTTTGACATATCAATTTACAGTAGTCGCCACAAATGTTTGTCACCAGCAGAAACAAGAAATAGTGGTGTCATAATGATACTCTTTTATATGTATTAACAGAATTTTGAAGTCAGGAGCTGAAAAATGTTTATGATTGATGAACAAAAAACTAAAACGATGTCCCTTTTTTATACACAGGATGAGCTCAGCCAGGAGGAAGGTGTGAAAAGTGGCAGGCAGGAGGAGGTTGGGCCCACTGTCAGCCAGGAGGTGGCCGGGCCCACTGTCAGCCAGGAGGTGGCCGGGCCCAGTAGAAGACTCACACAATCACAGGTGCCTCCCCTCCATCTTCCAGCAAAAAGGCCAAAGAAAATGACAGTAACACAGGAGGAATCCCTGCGCCTCATTCAAGAGGTTACTAATGTGTTAAAGAGCCCCCCTGAAGCTGAAGAGGCCTATGGCTGCTACATAGCCAGCCGTCTGCAGCAATTGGAGATGGGCCAACGCCTCCAGTGTGAGAGACTCATTTTCTTGGCCTTGCAGAAGGGGCCGAGTGGCGAATTAACTGCCACCAGCGATATTGTGGATCAAGTTCCTCCTGTTCCTCCTCCTCCTCCTCCTCCTGCCACAAGTACACCACCGGAGACACAGCCTCCCAGGAAGGCTGCAGGGAAGTCTGCAGGGAAGGGTGCAGTGAAGGGTGGAGCGAAGAGAAAAAAGTGATGACCTGGCTTCACTCTGGTCTGACCAAAGACGCAGCCTGTTGTACCCCAGCCTGGAGACATATATACCATCTGCTGCTGCTCTTGATGTCTGGGATTCTGGGACCATATTGTACTTCTCAATATTTGAATTTTCTTTTCCACAGAGTTTAATGTTTGCCCTGGGGCCAAAAGGCTACACAAATGTCACACGTTTCTCCAGTGTTGCCTTCATTTTTTTTTTGGTTGAACCAGAATAAATGGATATTTTTTTGGGAAAATATAATTGCCTAAAAGACAATGTGAAATTAACAAGGGACACTAACCTCCTTGAGGTTCCAAAAAGAATAAAAATGTTATTGTGGTAACTTGTCACCAGAATAAAAATAAAAAGGTTATTGTGGTAATGAAAAACACAAAAAAAAAAATAAAGGTTTTTGGTGTTAACTTGACAGAATAATTAAATATGGAGATCACAAGAAAATAATTGGTAAAGAATTATACGAAAAATATGGAGGAAAAAATAAAAAAAAAGACGACTACCAAAAAAATAAATAAAGGTTTTTGGTGTTAACTTGACAGAATAATTAAATATGGAGATCACAAGAAAATAATTGGTAAAGAATTATACGAAAAATATGGAGGAAAAAAAAAAAAAAGACGACTACCAAAAAAAAAAAAAAAAAAAAAAAAACATTATTAATGAGATGGGGCTTTAAAATAAAAACAAGATCATTCATGAGATGAGGAGAAATAAGCCAGAAATGTGTTTTGTGAGAACTCTGTGAGTGAATATGAGCAGCAAAGCAACTTCGTTCTTCTAGCATTATAAATAAAGACTCTAGCATTATAAAGAAGATGCGCTGCATTTAAACGAGCACAGAATTTGCAGCATGACGAATGTGCTACTTCCAATACGAACTGGAGTTTTACAAGACCGAGCACTTCCGTCTCGTACTTGCTTCAGAGCATGCGTCGTTTTAGGTCTGTCGGAACAGCATACAGACGAGCGGACTTCTACATCGGAACTGGGTCCGACGGAGTTCCGTCGGAAAAATTTGAAGCATGTTCCATTTTCTAAAGTCCGTCAGACTTTTGCGAATCAAAAGTCCGTTGCAGCCCACACACGATCGAGTAGTCTGACGGACTCAGTCCGTCGGACTTTGGATGTTGAAAAGTCCGCTCGTGTGTACGCGGCATAATAGATTCCTGAGCCAACAGACATTCAAGGTCCCTAATACAGTCTACAGCAGTAGCTCACTCCCTCAGGGAAGGTACAGTCATGGATCTCTGATAACGTGGAAACTGCATTCTGGCCGCAGCCAAAAAGTGACGCAATACATCTTTTTTAATGGACTTGAATGTTCCCGGGGGCATGGATAAGAGAGCTACCTCAGGTGTCAGAGAGAGAAGGGTTGCCATCAGTCTGCAGTACAATTGGTAGATCCGTTGCCAGAATTTCTGTATAGGAGGGCAATTCCTCCAAACGTGGAGCATGGTACCCTTGGAGCTTAGACACCACCAGCAGGTATCAGATGTTGTTGAATTGAAATTATGCATAGTCGAAGGGCATCTATACTATCTTGTCACCGGTTTGAACCCTTTTTCTTGAGTCTTAGTGGCTAGAGAGAGCTTACGTGTCAGGATCAAGCATTTTTTCCAGTCAATGAGGGAGATGGAGTGTCATAATTCTTCTTCCTAGACCCTCATTTAAGGTGGGAGATCAGGGTAAGAAGCATTCAGCAAGAGAATAAAGTTGAGATACCACGTACATTGGAGGATCTGTTTGGTGGAGCATATATTTGAATCCTGTCAGTTCAATTAAAATGTCTGATATGGATGGGAAGGTTCAGATATAGGAAGTTAATTGTTGTCTCTGAAGCCACTGCATAGTGTAACGAGAAAGCGATCTGTAAGGTAAAGTGGGGTCTGCATGGAGAACCTGGGCAGGCCTCCTATGATCTTCTTTTCGCCATGGTCCAAAGCTTGTTACTTGCATAGCCAGTGGGAAGGCCAGATTCCCAAACAAGGGAGTCATAGACCCTGAAAGATTTGATATGGATCATTTGACTAGTAAGGTCACAAAGGGGGTATGAACCACTATGATGTGCAGGTATGTGCAGACTTTCCAAGTGAACCTGGCAGCTTAGTCAAAGAATGGTGAAACCAGTCTAGTATGCGAGTGAGTATTGCTGCCTTATGGTACATTGAACCATCTGGGGCTCCAGCTCTAGCTATTGGAAGAGATAATGTTCTGTATCAAATTCTGGGATGGGCTGTATTCCAAATAAATTTAGAAAAAATTTGGTGCAATTTCCAGAAATAGGAATTGGGTATGTGGACAGGAATTGTCTGGAATAGGTACAAAAACTGGGGAAGAACATCCATTTTCAAGGTGTTCATCCCACCAAACCATGAGAGCTATTAAGACGCATATGTAGATAATTGTCTTGGGTTTTAAGAAGTAAGGGAATAACATTTCTGAAAAAGAGCTGGGATGCATCCGCTGGTATTTGAATACCAAGGTATCGGATGGAGGTGGAACTCGTTTTAAAAGAAAAGGTAGTCGAGAGTCTCTGTAGGGCTGGCTTTGGTAGAGAGGTATTGAGGCTTTCCGATTTACAGTAGTTCACTTTGAGATTACTGACTGTCCCAAATTTCTGGAACTCTTGCAACACTGGGGGCAGGGATGAATGTGGGTGTGTCACACATAGGTGCAGGTCACCTGCGAATAGAGAAAGTTTAGTATGGGTGGGCCTGAACTATTATTCCTTGCACAGAGGGATTGTTTCGTAAGGCGATAGCAAATGTTCCATAGTGAAAACATATAGAAGGGAGGACGGAGGGAATCCTTTCATGTCCCATTAGAGGTAGAGAATGCCGACAACAGAGAGCCATTCAGTCTAAACCTAGCAGACAGTCTTGCTTTCTTTAATGCCACATAAAAATGTGTTAAAATAATGGGATTTTTATATACAGCTTACCTGTAAAATCCTTTTCTTGAGAGTACATCACGGGACACAGGAGCTTCATTACATAGTGGGTTATATAGGCACCTCTGGTGATTGGACACTGGTTGACCCCAATTAAGGAGAATTCCTCCCCTATATAACCCCTCCCATCTGGGAGGCACCTCAGTTTTGTAGCAAAGCAATAAGAAACCACGTAAAACCCAAGAGGGGCGGGAGCTCTGTGTCCCGTGATGTACTCTCAAGAAAAGGATTTTACAGGTAAGCTGTATATAAAAATCCCATTTTCTTGATCATACATCACGGGACACAGGAGCTTCATTACATAGTGGGATGTCCCATAGCAATGCTCAGATTGAGGGGAGGGAGACACAGATCATAATTATAGACCGCCAGGGACCGGAGGACCTAAACTGCAGCCTGCAGTACACTGCACCCGAAGGCGATATCCTCTTGCCCTCTGACATCCACCTGATAGAATCTGGTGAATGTGTGGACTGATGACCAAGTTGCAGCCTTACAGATCTGAGCCAGGGAGGCCTGGTGATGCACTGCCCAAGAAGCACTAACAGCCCTAGTAGAGTGCGCTTTCACCCAAAAAGGAGGAATCTTCCCCTTTAAACCATAGGCCTGAGAAATAACTTGTCTAATCCACCTTGAGAGAGTGGATTTTGACGCCGCCTGGCCCTTTCTAGGGCCTTCCGGCAAAATAAATAAGCAATCAGTTTTCCTTATCTGAGTAGTTGCCTGAAGATAAATACTGATTGCTCTAACCACATCCAAAGTGTGTAAAGATTCTTCTTCTGTGGACTGAGGGTCCGGAAAAAAGGATTACATCCTGATTCAAATGGAAACCCGAAACCACCTTAGGTAGAAAGGACCTGTTGGGACACATGACCACCCGGTCCTTATGGATAATTAAATACGGCTCTTTGCTGGAAAGAGCTGCCAGCTCTGATACTCTTCTAGCCGTAGATATGGCTACCAAGAAGACCAGCTTTTTAGTCAGGAGAACTAAAGAAGCCAGATGCAAAGGTTCAAATGGTTGCCCCTGTAAGGCAGAGAGAACCAAATTCAGATCCCATGGGCATACCGGAGGTTTAGCTGGCGGTCTTGTCCGCATGGCCCCCTGGATAAAAGCCCGTACCAGGGAATGTGATGCAAGCGGCTTTTGAAAAAATACTGACAGGGCCGAAATCTGCACCTTGATAGTGCTTATGGCCAAATTCATTTCTAGGCCTGACTGGAGAAAGCCCAAGATTCTGTTAATGACATACTTTCTAGGATGCCATTTCCTGAGTTCACACCAGGAAACATATGTCCTCCAGACCTTGTAATAAATAAGCCTGGAGGTCGGCTTTCTGGCATTGACCAGAGTAGAAAGGACTGGCCCCGAAAGGCCACGGTCTCTCAGAATGTGGGTCTCAGCAGCCAAACCATCAAATTCAGACTGCGTAAAGCAGGATGGTAGATTGGACCCTGTGAGAGCAGATCTGGCCGGAGAGGGAGGATCCATGGCCTGCCTACTGCCAACTTCATGATTTCCGCGTACCATGGTCGCCTGGGCCAAGCCGAGGCCACCAAAAGGACCGACTTTGTCTCCCTCTTGACTCTTCCCAGGAACCGCGACAGAAGCGGGCTCGGGGGGAAGGCATAGATCAGATTGTACTGATCCCAGGGAACTGTCAGAGCATCTGACCCTTGAGCAAGTGCATCTCTTGTCCTTGACACAAACTTGTCCAGTTTCCTGTTGAACCTGGATGCAAACAGATCTATGTCCGGAGTACCCCACTTGTGACATATGTTCTGAAACACGTCGGGGTGCAGAGCCCATTCTCCTGGGCACAACTGCTGGCGGCTCAGAAAATCCGCCTGCCAATTTTCCACTCCTGGAATGAAGACTGCAGAAAGACACGGAACATGCTTTTCTGCCCAGACAAGTATGCGATTCACCTCTTTTTGGGCCACCAGACTCCTGGTACCGCCCTGGTGATTGATATAAGCCACTGCTGTGGCATTGTCGGACTGAACCCGAACCGGGAAACCTCGCAGTCTGTAAGACCACTCTATGAGAGCCATGTAAACTGCCCGGATCTCCAAGATATTTATGGGCAGTAGTTTCTCGGTCGCAGACCATTTCCCCTGCGAGCACGTCTCCTCCAATACTGCTCCCCAGCCTGTCAGGCTGGCATCTGTTGTGATAATCTTCCATGGAAGAGGAAGAAAAGTTTTGCCCTTCAGCAAATTCTTGGTTTGCAACCACCAGACAAGACTCTTGCGTGTCCCTGGGGATAGACGCATAGGAAGATCCAAGGTTTGGGGCTTCCTGTTCCAAGCCACAAGGATGCATCTTTGCAGAGGCCTTGAGTGGAACTGGGCGAATGGGACGGCCTCGAAGGAGGCGACCATTTTCCCTAACAGTCTCATGCACAACCGAATGGGGGAAGATCTTCTGCCCAGAATCAGGCGCACCAGATCCCCACTGGCCAAGGCTTTTAGCCTTGGAAGAAAACACCCTGCCCTGAGCGGTGTCGATGATCATACCCAGGTATTCCAACCTGGTGGCCGGTTGTAGGGACGACTTTTCTAGGTTTATGATCCAACCTAGGCGTTCTAGGTGTTCTAGCGTTTTGGTGACGCTGTGACTTAGCTGATGTTTTCTCCATGAGAAGCAAGTCGTCTAGATAAGCCATGACGGCTATGCCCTGAGCTCTTAGGTTTGCTAAGAGAGGGTCCAGAATCTTTGTGAAGACTCGAGGGGCCGTAGCAAGCCCGAATGGCAAGGCCACAAATTGAAAATGGCGCCGCTCTACCGTGAACCTTAGAAATTTTTGGTGTGCGGTAAAAATTGGCACATGGAGATATGCATCCTTGATATCTATTGATGCCATGAATTCTCCCCCTTGCAGGGAGGAGACCACAGTGCGGATTGACTGCATTCGGAAGGACCGAATGTGTAAAAACCGGTTCAGATCCTTCAGATCCAGGATAGGTCTGACACTTCCATTTGGTTTTGGAACGGTGAAGAGATTTGAGTAAAACCCTGAACCCTGTTCTTTCGGGGTCACTTCTACTATCACCCCCTGGGATAGTAACTGATCTAAGGCCAGAAATAGCGGTTTTTGCTTTACTGGATCCCTGGGGATCCTTGACCTTAGGAAACGAGAAGGTGGAATCTCCTGAAACTCTAGCCTGTAGCCCAGAGATACTGAAGAGATCACCCACTTGTCCTGGATCTCTTCCCGCCAGGCTCCTGCAAACTGCAGGAGCCTTCCCCCCACTCTGCCGAGCGGGGGCGCCCCTTCACAAGGAAGCTTTTGGGCTCTGCTTGGCAGGCTTTCGCCCCCAAGTCTTTTTCTGCCCCTGGGCTCGGCCTTGAGCCTTTCTAGTAGAAAAGGACTGAGAAGGCCGTCGCCACTGCTTAGAGCTTGATGCTTCGGGAGAGAGAGCACGCCTGAATGAAGGACGCTTGCTCCTTTTGACTGGAAGGAGAGTAGATTTACCCCCTGAAATATTTTGGACGAATTTATCAAATTCTTCTCCAAACAAACGTTCCCCTTTAAACGGGAACCCAATCAAATGCTTCTTGCATGACAGCTCAGCTGCCCAATTCTTTAGCCATAGGGCCCTTCGCATGTGAACCAACATGAGAGACAAACGTGATGCTTGTTGGACGGAATCCAAAATCGCATCAAACATGAAACACAGAATGTGAGGCAATTCTGCATAATTTTCTACTTCCTCACTGGGAAGGAGCCCAAGCATCTGCTTAACCTGTTCCTTGAGGAACTGACACAACCCCACGGCTGCGACTGTAGGTTGCACCACAGTGCCAGCCATGGAAAAGGAGGCTTTTAATAAGGTTTCCAGCTTTTTATCAGTTGGATCCTTGAATACCTGCGCATTATCCAATGGACAAGTCAGGTTTTTATTCACACAAGAAACAGCCGCATCGACAGATGGAACCCCCCACTTCTTGGTGAAACTTTCCTCCACAGGATAATGCATAGAAAACCTTTTAGGAGGAGCAAACAGTTTATCGGGATGTCCCCAATCCTCATACATCAATTCATCCATTAAGGGATGAATTGGGAAGAAATAGGCAGTCTGTGGGACTTTCCTGACTCCCAGGGAAGAAACAGAGGATGTAGCGACTTCAGCAGCAGGCATTCTGAATGTGGTACGCACCAATTCAGTATAATACTGCACCTGCTTTCTGAGTGCCTGGGAGGAGGGGACTATCTCCTCTTCCTCTGACTCATCCGACTGCTCATGATCCCTATATCCCAAGATAGGGATCCCTCCTCATTTTCAGAAGAATCATCTGAGAGAGGGATTTCAGCAGAGGGAGGGGATCTACCCCTTTTCCTGCTATCTTTCAGGGAAGCAGAAATAAAATTCATGATTCTCGCTTCAAAACCCTCCAATGTAGCCCTAAGGGAGTCCTCAGTGACATAAACCGGGGCTGAGACATTAGGAGAGGCTGCAAAACCTGACAGGGGCACTGACTCGTCTTGAGAGGCTGGCTCCAGTCTTGCAGGGGGGAATGGTAACTTACAGGCACTTTTGGAACCCCTGGACCTAGGCGGTGATTTACCAGTGCCTTTGCTACCTCCCCCTGAGACCCTCTTACGAGGAGACATAGTCCTAAGCTACAAAGCAGAGGTACTAGTACAAGTGCAATCACTGTTGTGCTTAAAGTCTCACAATAATATATATGCTTAAACTGCCCTCCTGATGCTGAGTAGGTGTCTAAGGTTTGCCTGGATCCAATCCCCACGGATGCTTACTGCCCACAGCTCCTGTGTCTCCAATTACAGCCCCCTGACGCTCTGGGCTTTTTAAAATTTCCGCCTGGCGCCTGCGCAGTACAGCTCCGTGCACACTGACATGCACGGCTCGCAACCACACCCCCCTCCTCCATTAGGCCGGGAACGTGCCCGCGCGCGTGGACGAGGACCGCGGGATCCAGGGGGGGGAAGGAGAACCCAAATGGAGCTGCGTGGGTCCCCCGAACTACGTGGGACCCCTGTTTACCTTGTTGTGGCAGGGACTGCAATGGAGACGTGAGTCAGCTGGAGAACCAGGCTTCACTGAGCGTGTGTATTGAAAGGCATGTAAGTATGCATCAGGCTGCTCTTACTCCCTCTAGTGGTGGAAACCAGGTAAGACATACAACTACTCATAATGAAGAAATCCATTCATATATTTATATATACAGGATTAACTTCCCTTACCTGTCCTCGCGGCTGGAATTGCTGAACCAGACAAATTCCAGCCTTCACCCATCATGGCGGGTATTGTTAGCCAACCTTCAGGTTTATCTGGGGCTCTTTCTCGGAAGAACCTCCTACCTGGGCCATGTAGAAAGCTCTGCCAGAAACTTTCGTGCGCTCTGTATAAACAGTACACCAAGTCTGGTTTTCCCAGAGCCCAGTCTTCCAATGGAGAGGACTTACAGGCAAAACCTCGCTTCTTCGGCTGACGAGGCCCGGGTACCATACCATCTTGGGAGTCAAAATATCGGCCCGAGGTATGGATCCGGTTTGTTGTAGCCCTTAGGCCCTCGCAGGGACCTGCATAGAGCTAATGTTTTACGTGACCAACCACCATAGACACTGGCGAAAAAACTGAGGTGCCCCCCAGATGGGAGGGGTTATATAGGGGAGGAATTCTCCTTAATTGGGGTCAACCAGTGTCCAATCACCAGAGGTGCCTATATAACCCACTATGTAATGAAGCTCCTGTGTCCCGTGATGTACGATCAAGAAATTATATTTTTTAGTGTTAAAATAGTACCTACCCTTTTCCATTCCTTAGGAACCTTCTGTTGTGGCCAGCATCAAACCAAGAACACCTGTGGCCAGATCCAGGAAGAGAAAAAATCTGGAGGATGCTACTTCTTAACCCAAGCTTAAGCAGCATTATAGAGAAGAACCGATGTAGCGGATGTCTTTAGCATCCTTACAGCCAATAGACTGTGCAGTATATCTGATGAACAGAGACAAATGACAGAGTGCCTGTTGCTACAGGTGTTGAATAAAGGGGCGAGAGGTGAAATTACAAATTACACCTGTCTTACTGAATCACAAACGGCACCTCCACCGCCATCACAGCAGCACATACAATATTGGCATTATCCAGCACTAGGGATGAGCTCAGGCGTGTTCGCATGCTCCACATGCTGAGCCTGCCAGGAAGTTGGCGAAGCGCTGCGCTAATTGCAGGCAGTGAGACATTGCCCAATCTCTGCAGCCGCGCATCGGGGCAATGTCTAACTGCCTGTGATCAGCGCAGCGCTGCACTGACTTCCTGGCGGGCTCTGCACGTGGAGCATGCGAACACGCCGGAGCTCATCCTTATCCAGCACCTGATCATCAAACCTCACCATGGTCCCAGGATTATAATCATACACATTTTTAGCTGAAAAGTTGAACAGTACATTCTGTTTTCTAAAAGTAATTTTTTTGGTTTATGACTGTTTATTTGTTGCCTTGATATCAAGCACTTTGATGAGGATTTACATCTGACACTAGTTTTTGTTTGTTTATGGATGTTTATTTGTTTCCCTGATATAAAGCACTTTGTTTAAGATTTGCATCTGACACCAATTTGATGGTTATTGCTTTACTTGTTCAATATTTTTATTAATACATTTTCTTAAAATATACATTAAACCAGTGGTCATCAACCCTGTCTTCGGGGCCCACTAACAGGCCAGGTTTGCAAGATAACTGAAATACATCACAGGTGATATCATTTGCGGCTCAGTGATTACAGTATTCTAGTCTTTATCTCCCCAAGGTAATACATAAAACCTGGCCTGTTAGTGGGCACTGAGGACAGGGTTGATGACCACTGCATTAAACTATATTCATGATTTTTATTTACAACAATACGTAAACATTGTGATACACAGTGACATATATATATATATATATATATATATATATATATATATATATATATATATATAAATTTTGTGACAATGGGAAAGGCAAGGTGATTAATGGATGCTATAGGGGAAATTTACTAAACCTGAAGGGTGAACAATCTGGTGCAGTTCTGGATAGAAACCTATCAGCTTGTTCAATTAGGCTGTGGCAATAAAACCTGGAAGCTGATTGGTCTCTATGCAGAAGTGCACCTAATTTTGCTCTCTCCGATTTAAGTAAATAACCCCCATTATGTGTCACCTCGCATGTGTTCGTATGTTGGAAACTAAGGTGAAATCTGATCTGAGTTTTCCTTGCCATCTTGGCAGGGTTTATTTCGAACCGGATTTCACGTTCCACTGGTGACTATCATTTGATGGTATAAATAAAGCTGGACTGGAGAAAGAGGTTGCTCTAACCTGGGACTCAGGGAAGCTAATGCCTGAGACAGTGACAAAGGTTTGCAAATTGTTTGTTTTTGGTTGGTGACTGGGAGAACTCCTTCATCTGTGAGATAGCAACCTGAAATTTTTAGTTTGTGCCTGGAATTCATATATATAGAGGCTAGGTTTCTCCGCATCCAATTCACATGGCAGCAGATTGTGACTCTCTCTCTGTGGAGCCGATTCACAAATCTCCGTTGTGGCTGCAGAGCAGCTTGCACAGGGGTGCTGTGCTTCTTTGTCTCTGTTTCAGGGCCAAGTTCAGGCAAAAATTCAGCCCTGATTTGTCCCTAAAATGGAGAACAGGGACACATCAGACCCCTGCTGCGAGCCGCATCTGTGGGAGGTGTGTTATTATTCCGTTGTGTTTATTTTCCTTAGGGCCGGTTCACACAGGGGGCGACACGAGGCGACACGACTTGCCGTGCCGCGACCTGACAAGTCGCCCCCGTTCTGTACAATGGAACTGTTCTGAGAGGAGCGACTCGAGTCGCTCCGACTCAGAAAAAAGGTTCCTGTACTACTTTTGGGCGACCTCGGGGCGACTTGCATTGACTTCTATACAGAAGTCATTTGCAAGTCGCCGCTGAGGTCGCGGCGAGGCAA
This sequence comes from Lithobates pipiens, assembly GCF_037356315.1. Taxonomy (NCBI): domain Eukaryota; kingdom Metazoa; phylum Chordata; class Amphibia; order Anura; family Ranidae; genus Lithobates; species Lithobates pipiens. The sequence goes on along the minus strand of NW_027507790.1, from coordinate 28,790,341 downwards.
GTCGTGTCGCCTCGCATTGCCCCCTGTGTGAACCGGCCCTTAGGTTCTTCTGAATCATAAGCAGCTTCTGATCATACATGGTCTTTCATATCCCAATTTTATTGTACGAAAACAGTACACATTTAACGAAAATCCTTTGTTCTGTTTACGTATGAGGAAAATTGTGGTGTTTGTCCCTTTAGAATTTTTTGTTAGAAAAGTCTGATTTGCATGTTGAAAGTCATGTACACACTATAGGAAAATCGAATGATCATGTCTCGTACAGAATTTTTCTTTCGATTTTCTCATAGTGTGTACATAGCATAAGAAAGCATGACAATTTCTTCCTCTTTCATACACTTTCAATAATACCAATTATATATGCTAAAATCTCATTTAGGTAGTTTTTATTGTAAACTCTGTCAGATCTTTAATATGAAAAATTGCTTTAATCTTTAGCGATATACAGCATCTTAAAAAAAGAGTAGAGCCACATGTAGTTTCCTAAGCAACAAAAAAAAATGGTGATATTAGCCAAGCAATTTTATAAGAGTGCATTTTTAAGGCTTCTACAAATATCAATTTAAACCCTCAGCTCTAAATAAGTCATCTTTTTGAGACATTTATAGTGAAGTCTAAAGGACACAATGGATGATTAGTTGCTGTTGGTTCAAAGGATATTTATGAATCAAGCTTAGCTTTTGCCTTTATGTCTACACTAATATTACAATGTTAACATTTCCCACTGAGCTTTTAAGCAAATAACACAAATTCATTAAGTAAAAAAGCAAATACTTGGCCATAAATCACAATGTAGATAAAGAATAAACTTTAGGCAAGTACAATGTATTCAATGTATTTTATCTATTAATTTAGTAATGCAGCATTAAAAGCAAGTCTGCATCCAATATCAGTAAAGTAGGCTTAAGAAATGGCATGCATTATATTAAATCTGGCAAATCGCAAATGTCAGTCACCTGAAATTGTAGACATGAGTGAACAGTAGTGTTTCAATTTGCTTACAAATACACATTTATGATACAACCATTAAAACACAGAACTAGTATACAGATGCATTTTTGTTCAATGCTAACTTTTAAAATATCTATCCACCCTAGAAAATGCTAGTATGATATATTACTTATTGTTCTTTGTACATCTTGTAGCTAGTCTATCATTAGCATCTCACTGTATCCACACTGTAAAGTTTTGTTATTACATATGTAAAAACAGCATCTCACCTAACCTGCTAAATTTTCCATCTAGTATATCTATATATCTGTGTATATATATATATATATATATATATATATATATATATCTATATATATATCTATGCATATATATATACACACACATCTACAGCGACTTTACTTCCAAGTGCATTTTCAGTGCACTTTCAAATGTACTTGCAGTACAAACTGGATTTTCCTTTAGTAAATAACCCCCTATATACGGCTGTCGTGTAAGCAGCCTTATATAGTGTAGGGTGGTGCATGCTTTGGCCAATCATCAGACATCAATGCACGCGTCTCCCGGTGCATTATAGTGCTCAAATTTTCCGCAAATGCCCCATAATGCATGCTATTCGACGAATGGGTGAACATCCGAAGTTCCAGCCAAACTTACGTTCGACTGGAGCATCGGACCCATCCCTCATTATTAGTAAACATATATATATCCAATGCGCGGTGCTAAGAATTATGCAATATACTAAAACTCTAAAAATGGTAATATAAAATAAATAAACAGATAATGAATAATTAAGTAAAATATCCCTAATTATAGTGCAGGTGCTCATTAGCAGATGAAAAAAGTGCAAATGCTCAGTGTGTGTTATACACAGTTCCCAATATTGATAAGCAAGAAAAAGTCCATAAACATATCAAAGAAAAAAGGTGAAACAAATGGTGTCTTCATGCAATGTGCACTCTCCCCCTTCAGGTAAGCCCTCACCTTAAGGGCATTAAATACAAGCCTGCAGTAAATGGTAAAAGCTTAGATCATCATCCATATAGTGGCAGATCCCATATTCACACCACCTCCTGGTAAGAACACTGATCAATAAAGCCACAACTTCTGTCTGGTATTTTCAAAGATCACCTCATATGCATACAGGGAATAATGTAGGCGTGCAATAGTGTAATTCCAGATTTAATGGCAACTAAAAACTCATCACATTACACTCACATTTAATATATTTAAAAACTGCTTTGAGCAGTTTGACTTTTTACATCAAAAATTCTGACGGAGCTAGAAATAGATCAAAATATTTCTGACGGAACCAATTCTTATCGGGAAAACCGCTCGTCTGTATGCTGTTCCGATGGACCAAAAACGACACATGGTCTGAAGCAAGTACGCAACAGAAGCTATTGGCTACTAGCTATTGAACTTCCTTTTTCTAGTCCCGCCGTATGTGTTGTACATCACCGCGTTCTTGGCGATCGGACTTTGGTGCGATCGTGTGTACGCAAGACAGTTTCAGGGGAATTACATTGCAACTCTGTCAGAAAAATCTTCAGAGTTTATTCTGATGGTAAAACCGGTCGTGTGTACAGGGCATAAGGCTCATTTCACATTAGAGGTAATGTTTTCCACCCCCTCTCCCGAACTGGGACTCACTGTGGATTTCTTTTCAGAGAATAAACAAAGGGGATTTGCAGTCATTCAGTAGATGATGCTGCCACCTACCAATGCCTGTTTTCTTTTGCCTTTTTTGTTTTTATTGCCATAAGGAAATTTTGTATTGTGGAAAAGTGCTGTAACCGCGAGCCTAGTGTTTGGCTCGCAGTTGCAGCGTGCCGCCTTTCACTCACACTGTGGTGTGTTTGACATTCAATGCCACCTGTCATACTTTGCATGTACAGTTAAAATATCAGCCATGGCAGTGTGTAGGTACCTGAGTGGCACCATGTCTTCTTGTAGGTGGGTGTTTTTTTAAAGTGGTAATATGTGGGTTGACTGCCGATCTTTACTACGCCCTTGGCTGTCTGTCTGAAAAATATTAAACTGTAGATAGCTTGGCTTTTTTTTAACCTATGACTACCAGTGATTACTATCTACCTATATCATTACTACAATGCTCTAAATTTCCACACTGTTAATTGGTGGTCATTTGTGCTCACATTAGTTTTGCATAGCAGATATCCACTTCTCTGCATATCACCATATCTTCTTTGATGCTTACTGAGTACAACAGTTATCTAAAAACAGTGATGGTTGTTTTTCTTTTCCATTAAAGCATATAAATCCTCATCATCTAATGCTAATAAACCATATACTCCACTATTAACTCTGGATGTATATATAATATGCATGCCATTGCATAATATTAAAGGGGAAGTCTAGGCAAAAATTTAAAATTTTCTATTAATTATATGTATAATATCTTTATCTTTGACATTATTCATTTTCTGTATAGTGGATTGTATGGCTTAGAAAGTCTAATCAAAGCCAGACAATGATCTTCCTCCTGTTCTCCAGGGACAACCTTAATTCCTTTCTGAATTCTGCATGGGGGCCCCTCACTTCCTGAAAACATTGTCCTTCTCTTCTACATGCCCCCACCACCATCCCTCCACTCCTTTTTAGACAGACATGCCTAGACCTGTTCAGCCCCACCCCCATCGCTCCTTCTCAAATCTCCACCTGTATTCATAGCCTCTTTTGATTAGCAGTTTCTCCTGAGAGAGAGAGAGAAGGGGGAGAGGGGAGGGGAGGGCAGGCTTTTAAAGAATGTTCTGTTTGTTAGAAACTATACGATAGCTTACAATGCAACATGCTGCAGATTTTCTACAGTGTAATACTACTTGTTTGTTTCTGCATGGCACTGTGTCCATGGTGTGGCACTGTGATGGGCACTGTGTGCATGGTGTGGCACTGTGATGGCACTGTGGGCATGGTATGGTACTGTGATGGGCACTGTGTGCATGGTGTGCCACTGTGATGGAACTGTGGGCATGGTGTGGCACTGTGTTGGGCACTGTGTGCGTTGTGTGGAACTGTGATGGCACTGTGTGAAATGTGCATGGTGTGGCACTGTGATGGGCACTGTGTGCATGGTATGGCACTGTGATGGCACTGTGTGCATGCTGTGGAACTGTGTTGGGCACTGTGTGTATAGTGTGGTACTCTAATGGCACTGTGTGCACTGAATGGAGTGGTACACGCCCAGCTGAGGGAGCTACATGTGAGTAATGAGTTTAAGGCTCCATTTTCACTAATGTGACTTGTCATGCGACTTTTGGTGTATCCTTTCAAAGTCCCTGATTTTCAAAATTGCATAGATGGGAACAGGTGCCATTGAAATCAATGAGCTGTGACTTGACATGCAACCTTGAAAACATAGTCGCATAACAAGTCACATTTCCACTATTGTGACCACAATGTTGCACGATTTAGAGTGCAACTTTAAGTGTAGCTTTGATCCAACATGACGCTCTCTGGATCAAAGTCGCATCAAAGCATTTTGCAGGTACCTTTTCAAAGTCGCTGATTTTCAAAGTCACATATATGGGAACGTGTGCCATTGAAATCAATGGACTGTGACTTGTCATTTGATTTGATGTGTCCAAAGTCTCATGACAAATTTCACTAGTGGAAAGAGAGCCTAAGTGTGGTTACCTGTACTATGATCATAGTAGACTGTGAGCTGAGACTCCAGAGCACTCCCAGCTACACTGACAGCCCCCCCCCCCCCTTGTCCAGCTCCAATATCCTGTGCACAGCTATACTGTATATGTGTACTGCCCCCCCCCCCCCAATATATCAAGAAGCAGTCTCAGGGCCTTTGTATGGCTACAAAATTCTTGAAATACACATGATATATATATATATATATATATATATATATATATATATATATATATATATATATATATATATATATTAGATATATATATATATTAGATATATATATTAAATATATATATTAGACTGCCTGCACTGTATATATAGTATAGTATAGTATAGTATAAGGGGTAGATCTGAAATCAGTGGAAGCTCTGCTGATTTATCATCCAATCATGTGCAAGCTAAAAGGTTGTTTTATATTTTCCTTGCATGTCCCCTTTGGATCTACAGTGACTTTACTTCCAAGTGCACTTTCAATGCACTTTCAAATGTACTTGCAGTACAAAGTGGATTTTCCTTTAGTAAATAACCCCCTATATATGGCTGCCGTGTAAGCAGCCTTATATAGTGTAGGGTGGTGCATGCTTTGGCCAATCATCAGACATCAATGCATGCGTCTCCCAGTGCATTATATGGCTCAAATTTTCCACAAATGCCCCATCATGCTTGCTATTCGACGAAAGGGTGAACATCCAACATTCCAGTCAAACTTACGTTCGACTGGAGCATCGGACCCATCCCTCATTATTAGTAAACATATATATCCAATATATATATATATATATATATATATATATATATATATATATATATATATATATGTATATATATATATTTTTTTTATTATTATTATTAATTGGTGACATGATCTTTAACATGATTCTAAAGGCTGGACATTTTTTTGCCTTCATGCATTCTATGAATAAAAGTAAAAAAAAAACTTCTGTATACAGATCCCCTGTAAGTAAGTAAGTAAGTCGTTTTTATCCAGTGATGTTCACAAGAGCAGGGGCTCTACTGGGTCTCTCACTCCTCATTGGCTGAGATACAGCAGTGTGAGCCATTTGTTCCCACTGCTGTCAATCCAAGCCAGTGAGGAGGGAGCCGGGGCGAGCCCGAGTCCTGCTGTCTGTGTCTATGGAGAGTGAGCCCTCTGTGGGCTTGGGAGTGAGCCCACATGAGTGCCCCCATAAGAAATAACTTCCTATGAGGGCACTCACTGAAGAGGAGGAGCCAGGAGCACCAGCTGTTGTTTACTGATTTATTTATTGATTTTAATTTACCTTTAGAATAATTTTATGTCTGACCTAAGGGTTTAAAAGGAGTATCTTTATAGTGCCTCTAACATTTTAAAGGCTAAGTTCACTTTTTTTATTTTATTTTTTCTAAATTCCTATGTACCAATATAGCATTAATGTACTTCTTTTGCAAAAATAAAACAGCTTTCCATTTGTTCTACACACGCTTACCTCATTCTCTTCATGGCTGTTCAAAAACACATATCCATTACTTCTGCCTTACTTCCTGGACAGACTTTAGGTCATGACACAGGAAGGAGTTGACCAGCTGATCTTATTAGCACACACCCTGCATCATCTACCCTCAGCTGGTCAACTCCTTCCTGTGTGATGACCTCAAGTCTGTCCAGACAGTAAGGCAGACGTCATGGATAAGTGTTTTGAACAGTCACAAAGAGAGTAAGGTAAGTGTGTGTGGAATAAATGAAAAGCTGTTTTATTTTTTCAAAAGAAGTACATTAACCACTTCCAGACTGCCACATGATGATGTATGTCCTTAATTTGAAGGGGGTATTGTTGTTATGGCAGCAGCTAGCTGCCATAGCCCCGGTATTCTCTTCTTCAGCCGGTGGTCTGGTTTCCAAAAAGAGATCACTTTTATCGGTGACGGGAAGGGGGCCCCCCTCCTGCCGCATTCCGGTGCCCTCCACCACTTACCGGAGCCGTTGGCAGCAGCAGAGGCAATTGGATCTTCACCCTTGCTGGGCATGGAGATGAGTGAGGGGAAGATGGCCCCCACCCGTCTCCATAACAATGCAAGGCGGAAGCGGCATCAAAGTGTCACTTCCGCCCACCAAATTTTTATTTATTCATCTTTGTTTTTTTATTGCATTTAAGTGTAAGGCCGCGTACACACGCGCGGACTGTTCGCCCAACTTTGTCCGTCCAACAGTTTCGGCAAACAGTCCGCTCAAACTTAGCATGGACGGACATGGCCACACACGACGAACGAACAGTTTGCTGAAACCGTGCGCGATGACGTGAACGGCACGTACGACGGGACGAAAAATACGACGTCCTATACACTGCATTATAGCTTTCGGCGTGAAAATCCTTTCTGAGCATGCGTGCAACTTTGTTTGACGAACAAGCCTACACACGAGCGGACTGTTCGCTGAAACAAGGTTTCAGCGGACAGTTTTACGGAATTTCCGAAAAACCTTGTTCGTCCAACTGTCCGCTGAAACTGTCCGCTGAAAGCCCACACACGAGCGGACTGTCCGCCCAAACACTGTTCAGCAGACAAAGTTGGGCGAACAGTCCGCCCGTGTGTACGCGGCCTAACTATGAGATCTGAGGTCTTTTTGACCCCATATTTCATATTTAAGAGGTCCTGTCTTAAAGAGGTCCTGCCATGCTGTTTTTCTATTACAAGGGATTTTTACATTCCTTGTAATAGGAATAAAAATGACACATTTAAAAAAAAAAAAAAACAGTGTAAAAAGAAAAAAGAAAAGGTAAAATAAATAAGGGAAAAAAAATGTAAGCGCGCCCCGTCCCACTGAGCTCATGTGCAGAAGCAAACGCATACATGAGTAGCGCCCGCATATTAAAACGGTGTTCAAACCACACATGTGAGGTATCACCACGATTGGTAGAGCAAGAGAAATAATTCTAGCACTAGACCTCCTCTGTAACTTAAAACATGCAACCTGTAGAATTTTTTACACGTTGACTATGGAGATTTTTAAGGGTAAAAGTTTGTCACCATTCCACGAGTGGGCGTAATTTTTAAGCGTGACATGTTGGGTATCAATTTACTCGGTGTAACATTATCTTTCACAATACAAAAAAAATTAGGCTAACATTACTGCTGTATTATTTTTTAATTAAAAAAAGTGTATTTTTCCCAAAAAAAGTGCACTTGTAAGACCGCTGCGCAAATACGCTTTGACAGAAAGTATTACAACAACCGCCATTTTATTCTCTAGGGTGTTAGAACAAAAATGTATAATGTTTGGGGGTTCTAAGTAATGTTCTAGCAAAAAAAACTATTGTTATCTTGTAAACAACACATCTCAAAAAGAGGCTTGGCCCTTAAGTGGTTAATGCTATATTGGTACATGGGGAGCTAGAATTTAGAAAAAAACTAACTAAGGTGAATTTAGGCTTTAATGCCTCTAAAGTCCCATACACACTATCAGATTTTCTACTGATTATTTCCTTCAGATTTACCAAAACCATATAATATGAGGTCAAACCTTAGGAGTTTCAATTTGTATGCAATCAGGCAAGCCCTTGCACTACATGGTTTTGGTAAACCCGAAGGAAAAACTCAGCAGAAAAACTGATAGTGTGTATGGGGCTTAAGAGTTGAAACCCTTTTTTGGAAAAATGCTAGAAGAAATATTACATTTTCAGATGAGACATCTTATTGGCTCATAAAAAGTAAGCAAAGAAGTGAGGTTTTTTTTAAAGCATTCATCCAGTAAATATTGTATTTGCATGTTTTTTTTTCCTGGGTACTATCAGTGAATTTGTTTCTGAAATTATATCGACAGATCAGTTTGGCCCTTCTATTTATGCCTATGGTGTCTTTGTATTTTGCAACATTTTCTATATGCTACCACTGACCCTTTTAGCTTCTCAGGATGTTAAGCTACCATACATGTCATAATTATATATATAAAAATATAAAGTCCAACTCCAGCTCCAGGCAACAATCAAATAGTGCATTTTGAATTTCTTTCCTTAAGCCAGCCATACATGGAAGGAGATTCTGCTCAGCAAGGATCAGCCAAATTTCAATCCATATATGGCTAGTTTCTTGTTCCCAAGTTGATCTATTAATTGACTTATGTACAACCAGCCTGTCTTTTTTTTTAATGAATAATCAATGCCACTGGCTATAGCTGACAACACTGAACATTGTTTCAACCAGAGGGGAAGGCTCCACGCCTACAGAATACAATAGCTCAGCAGGAGTAATTACCTCATCCACACTGAATGTGTGGGGGAATCGATTCATTTTTTTCATTCAACCCATTCACTGAATGAAAAAAATGACATGTACTTCCTATCTTACTCCTTAGTGTTCCAAACACATCTACATAAATCATCTCTCATCTAAAGTCCTAGTTTCCTCTATGGGGAGTGGTGGTTTCCTGCTATGGGGAATGACCACAGTACACCACTCATCACATCTTCGGCGGCCAGTTCCCACACTGTCCCAGTATACGTCTTCTGGCACTAAGAGGTTCCTTCTCCTGGAAGCTTTGCCACCACCAATAGGAAGAAGGACCCACCAAATGTAAACGGACGAAGATACATGCTTAGTGTTAGAAGATAAGGTGAGCAGGTAAGTGGAATTAGAATTTTGATAGTCCTCCAGAGGGGCTTTCAATTGTTTTGTCACTGTTCTTTTACATTAAAATGCATTTTAAAAAATCAACAGTGTGTGGCTATATTTTTATTTACCGGTATATACTTGTGTAGCGCTGGCTCCTGAAGAGCATGTGCTATGTGTTTTTCTCTATTTAATGTTCCTAGAACCGAAGTTTGGTTTTGGGTTTAATTATTCCAAATTATGGTTTCAGTACCAGTCTAGCTGGCTTGCACTGTGTTCTGCTTGACCATAGGTGGCGCTGTCATCACTGGCAGGTGTGAGAATGCAGTTCAGCTGGGTGCATTGAGTACCATTCCTTCTCGGAACCAGCCCAGTGGGCGTGTTATCCTGCTGTGCATTCTGGGAGAGGGTACTTAAGGTACTGAGATCATGTGCTTCGGGGGTTCTAGTTCAGAAGAGTTTTCTGTCTATTTGGTCCTGGTCCTGCTGACCAGCCCCCATGGCCCTCATGGCCTGGGGTACGGATCCACCCAATTCCAAGTCTCGGGGCTGGATAGCCCGAGGCAAAGAAACTGAAGGGATGATTCGGAGGTGGTCCAGTGCCATCATATTTGTGGAGAGGCCCAGCAACTGAACAAGAAACCAGGGGAGGACCCTTTGGGGGAAGGCCACGCTGAAGGCTGGCTTCTCAGAAAGAGCCTGGAGGCTTAATTGAAAGTGAATCTATACTCATACGGTATCGCCGGACTGGCTGCAAGATACTGGTACCGTATGCGTGTTCTACAACAAGTCTGTGGCAGAGTCTTTACTACAAGTGTTCTACAAGAAGTCTGTGGTGGAGACTTTATTTAAATGTACATATGCAGGTCTGTGGCAGAAGCTTTGCTTTATCTGAACACTCTATCGGCTGCTAGGCCTAGTGAGAGGAGGTCTATCAGATAGCGGTGAGGATCCAGTTGTGAATGGCTATTCTCTGGATTGTTATAGTGAGAGACTGCCTGCTTTGAATAAGTTCCAAGAGTACCTGAACTTTCTACCGGAAACCCTCTAACCCATTATTGAGAGACTGTGTTTTGTCTACTCCTTTTTGCAAATAAAAATCCCAAAAGTGGATCCAGTGTCAGTTTCTACAATTCTTTGGGTCATCAACCTCAGGAAACCCCTAGACGCACACAAGGTCAAGAAGGTAACGGTAAGCCCAATAAAAATCAGCAGCTCCTTCAGGGGTTAGTGCTAAACTTGGCATCAGAGCACAGTGTTTAGCAGTTTCTTTACAAAAAATTTGGAGCCCAAAGTATTGTTCTTTTTCTCTCTTTAAATGAAATGCACGACTATATTCCTTTAAAAGGAACCGAATGTCATATTCACAAACTGAGCACAATATGCATAATTCCAATTTTATAAATGTATTTTTATTAATTCTATGCAATTAGTGTGCTTAGTGAAGTTTTTTTTTTTAGAGTGAGAGGGCAAGGAGGCTCAAGTGGATGGCTCTGACATCAGTCGTTTTGTATCATGTTGAACAAGTGTGAAGTTTTGAAAAATGAATGTGATTGGGCCTTCATGCACACTGGTTCAGAATATGTAAAACTTAGGGTGCACAATATAGGCACATGTTCAATTTAAACGTATGAATCCAGATATTATCATTTTCCTTCCTATGATATAATTTAATTTCTAAAGAGTCCATAACTTGTAAAACATGTTTACAGATCACACTTAAATGTGTTTCTTACAAAGTCCCATGTTAATTGTAACAACCAACATAAAATGTCACTCTTTCCCTTAAATCAGTGGTCATTAACCTTGTCCTCAGGGCCCACTAACAGGCCAGGTTTTATGTATTACCTTGGGGAGATGCAGACTAGAATACTGCAATCACTGAGCAGCAAATGATATCACCTGTGATGTATTTCAGTTATATTGCAAACCTGGCCTGTTAGTGGGCCCTGAGGACAGAGTAATTGGTCTGGTTACTGGTTAGGAAGGTGGTTTATGTGCCCAGTGGCCAAGTGGTTACTAAAATGATACACCCTCTGTCACATTAGAAAATGAATGTCAACAGTCAACACTAAACACACCTAAACCTTCATGTAACAGCTAGCAAAGAGGCATGTGTTTTCTCTGATCAGTTGAATTGATTCTGAGCAGTAACTAAACACCTTTGTTGCCTTTGTAATCCTCTCTTTTCATTCTCACTTGCAGTGAAAATATGCTCACAAAATGAAAAGGCTGCTTTACACTCAATAAATCTCAAGTAGCATTTAGACACAGAGGTCTGGAGGTTGCGTGATCCCTGCTTCTGGCTAAAGAGTGAGGTTTACTGCCTTACACAAAGGTTTAGTAAATCTAAAGCATTCAGGAAACACAAAAAAAATTAAGTTTAAAAACTTCTAGTGTAGCTTGAATAAAGCCATGCAGAGTCACATTCCAACATAGAACACTCAGTTAAAGAAGAATCATTTCTGGGATTTACAAATATTAATTAGTAGCAAATATTAAAATTAATTTGCGAGATATCCATTGTATAGATATATTATGTTTCTTTATTATATATTCTACAATTTGTTACAAATAAAACATTTTTTAAAGTAGAAATCATTTTACTCATTCATCCAGTGTAACAGAGTAACTTCAGCTTATCTACAACCTATAAAGTAATCACTAATAGTTCATGCTCAATTTGCTTGCAATTTTTCATGGCTTTTACAGGCTATATGGCTGTTACTGGGTAAGTGAGATAACAGCTGTATAAAGCAAACAATTCTCAATAGGTAAAAAATGAAACAGCAAGTATAAAATATATTTTTAACCCATTGGACAGATCCTACTGTTACTATGCAATGAATAAATAGCTCATTATAAAAATTGTTAGCTGGAAAATTGTTCTTGCTTATTTTGGTAAGCTGGCCTGAAGCAGAAAGACCCTTTTTTACAGTATAAACAATTTTTGTAATATTATGTTAGTGTGTATTGTTTAGAATAGGATTGTGACAGAGGGCCATGAGAGTTTAATGCCATCTTCAAATGAGATGCATGCATTGAAAAATTCTGTTGTTTTCAGCTTATTGAGCAAAGATAGATCAGTTATTCAATATATAATCCATAAGGGAGCAATAGGGAGATCACATGATTTGCCCTGAAAGTGAATCTGTGTGTCTGTTTAGAAGAGGTTGTTTTGAGGTTATGACTGCACTGCATATATAACAGATGCCAGATGTAGTGCCATGTTCACGCACTGAAAAAATAGGATATGTAAAATTTTGGGTTAAGGGGGGGCTTATTATTCTGCTTCTTTTACTAGATGAAATTGTGAGACTTTCAATTTGCCATTCTTGCCATTTTTGCTGTTTCTATATTTGTAACTAATTTAGAAAATGCATATGTTAGAACATACATGTTAAACATACGTAGCTCCTAATTTGGATTCCTTTGGCTGAATGTCTTTAAATATTATACAATATTTACATTTTTGTCTAATCTAAAAAAAAATTAAAGGTAAAGAATAACGACTTCAAAATTGTACCTACTAGCTCTTCATATACTACTGGTTCCATCTTAATACAGTACCAGACTTGAATGTTACTTAAAGCGTGGTTCCACCCTAAAGTGGAACTTCCACTCATCGGAACCCTCCCCTCCTCCGGTGTCACAATTGGCACCTTTCAGGGGGGTGCAGATACCTGTCAAAGACAGGTATTTACACCCACTTCCGGGCATAGACTCCCACGGGAGTCTATGCCTCTTCCTGTCCCTGCGAGCTGTCTGCTGGGACACACACGGGTCCCAGAGACAGCGCGGACAATTCCTATTGCGCTGCACGACTCGCGCATGCGCAGTAGGGAACCGGGAAGTGAAGCCGCAATGCTTCCCTTCCTGATTCCCTCACCGAGAATGGTGGCGTCAGCAGCCGAGAGCCGAGCTATCGCTCGGCCTCGGCTGACTACATCGCTGGATCCTGGGACAGGTAAGTGTCCATTTATTAAAAGTTAGCAGCTGCAGTATTTGTAGCTACTGGCTTTTAATATTTTTTTTCACAGTGAAATCCTTCTTTAATTACACAGAAACAATTGAGTACTGTCCATGATACTTTTTTTTATTTGCACTAACATACAATTTTTCAGGACAAACTTTTGAGGTATGTCCCTTTCCTCAAGGTCCCAGCAGTATCAATTCACAAAGGTCTTAGTAGAATGTTAAAAAAGACCATCTCTGAGGAAAAGGAAAAAAAAAAGGAAAAACAAACATACACAAACAAATTATAAGACAGAGGGAGAGCTATCGACTGGGGGGGTTATGGCAGTCACAGAGGGAGTCGTAAATCTGTTGGATAATGAGTAATAATAATAATGATAATTTAGGCCGTTATCTTTTGTGTCAAAGAGAATTATTATTCTTAGTTCAAAATTTTCCCTTTACTGAATTACTTAATCACACAAAAGCAACCTTTTTTGCACTTATAGTTTGACCTAACTGTTTCTATGTGTGGCCATGAATTGTCCAACTTACCTTTAAAGTTTTGGCTCAGTGTCATGGTTGGCATTGTATTTTATCATTTGGGCTTATACTAGAAAGTAACAACTCTCATAAGAATTTGCTATTACACTGAGATTTGTTTACCTTTGAGTGTTTAGATGATCTGCAAAAATGTAAATTTACATTACACAGCAGCTTTCTCTCTCTCTTTCTCTCTCTCTATTTGTCCTCCTCTCTTTCTCTTTCTTATCATGTTTTTGTCCCTTTTGCTTCTTGATAATTGACAAGAAATTATTATTCTCATGCAATGACATTTTGCTCAAATGCAAACCAATGAGTTTCCATTTCATTCTCAAATAATACACATTAATATGCATGTGTGATATGTTTGTTCTGTAATTGAAAAAGATGCAGATTAAACAGTATATTAATCTCTCCATTTTAAGGGAACAAAAGGGTAAATAACATGTCAAGATTTTTCCAATTTTCACTTAGAGGCATTTGATCTGATATAATACATTATCGTGTTGTATCCAAATAATGCTCTTTCTTATTTGATGGTCTTATCTGATTTGGTGGGCATTATTCCTTTAGTCGGATCCCATAATAGGCATAACCAAGGCTTCTTCTTTTATTATTCTTTTCATAGGAGAGAAATAATATCCAACCCCCACCTGAGCTCCCAGCTTTTGTACAGATGCAAATTAATAGAAGATGGCTATTTATAGCTCCAGTTCCTTCTACACTTATCACAAGCACTGCAGACTTTTTAAAGAGAGAATGTACACACACACACACTATATCTTTCCCCAGGATATAAATTTTCCTTCCCAATGCTGCCTGGACCGTCACATGCAACATTGATTGTCTGTTATATTACATTTATTAAGGAGTGATAACTTGTAATAATTGGATGTTAAATTAAAGAACTCTTTCCTAGTTATTGCCGTCTCAATTATAATTGTCATTTGCTGGCAGTTATGATGATATATGAGGGTTGTATTTTACTCAGTCGACCATGACCCGGTGAGTAATATTCCCTCAGCTATAGGGGCACTGATGCGCTCGCTGGCTCTTAATGCAGTAGCTCAAGAGCTGATTGGAATATTAAGTTTCTGAGAGACTAACAGACACGCGAATCCACATGGATATACATTACTGCACAGTTGAGAGTTCCCTCTGGCTATTTCTTTTTTTTTTTCTCTGCTGGTACATGTCCAACTTGTTTCGGTTTTGTTTTATGGTTATAGGAATCAGGTTTATGTGGTAAGTTGTAAAGTCATAAAACCTGGGGAAAAAAGGAAGTTGCGTTCATTTAAGAATCACTTTTTCTAATTAGCTCTACACAAAAACATAAACCCTGGAAAAATCCACTATGCAATAATAATTAAATTGTGCATTGAGTCTTTAACTGCATTTTAATACTTGAACAGTGCACAAAAAAATTTGCATAATAAGTTCAAGATATTAATCATTGTTTCTGTGTGAAATGTGGCTTACGAAACACTATTGCCTGACTACCTGTATATCCTAGAGGTGCATATTGATTATGTGGTAATTAATTTAAACCTAAAATATATTATATATGAAGTGCTGTATTCTTTTCATGATGCTGCATATCTTATTTTAAGTACTTGCTGTATTTGTTTTTACATTTAAGTGTCTCTGTTGTTAAAATACTTTATTGTTTTTTTAAGAAAATAATTCTGCAAAGAAAATAATCAAAGTGGAGTTCCACCCAAAAGTGGAACTTCCGCTTAATTACTTCCTCCCTTCACCCCTCCGGTGTCACATTTTGTCACCTTTCAGAGGGTAGGGGGGAATGGGGACCTGTTTTTGAAAGGTCCCCTTCTCCACTTTCGGGAGTGTCAATCTCCTGGAAGTCTGGCCCCTCCTCCTTCTTCCACAACAGGGCCAATCAGAAAGCTCAGCGCGCTTCACACATGCACAGTAGGGAACCAGGCCTGAAGCCAAAAGGTTTCACTGTAGGGTTCCCTTACCTGGAATGGTGGCGGCTGCACCCAACAGTCAATCCGAAGATCATCTAGGGTGCCAATATTGCAGGCTCTCCGGACAGGTAAGTGTTCATATAATAAAAGTCAGCAGCTACAGTATTTGTAGCTGCTGACTTTAAAAATGTTTTCTCCAAGGCACTAATATTTCTGCCACCCATGCCACTGATCTTAGTTATATCAAAGATAGATATATATATATACAATATATATATATATATATATATATATATATATATATATATATATATATTTCCACTGCATGAATAATTTTCACTACTGTAAATTAAGCAGAGATTACTAGAAGTAGCCACACAATTAGACAAAGGCCCATGGTTCTGACATTCTTGGAATTATTGGATTATTGGCCAACAAAGATAGGCAGACATTCCCATGCCATTATGAGGGGGCAGCAGCACCTGTGTACACAGGCAAAGGTGGATGTGGTCAGTCCTTCAGGAAGAGCACCTTTATTCCTATTTAGTGATGTTGCCCATGCTATTGAGCCACAGCATGTAGAGGAGGTGGTGGACTGGCTTACTAATCCATCTTCATCCTCCTGATCCTCTATGGTCCAGGCTGGTACTAGTGCGCAATCCTCCACAGCTGCCAGAGTGGCTTATTCTGTCTCCTTATCCACAGCTACTCCTGCCAAGGATCCAGCATCATGCATGGAGGGGTCAGCTGAGTTATTTGAATGCAGCGTCAGCCACTTGCTTCTTGAGGATGCACGAAATTTACTTTATTCTGATGTTGGTTCTGAGGTAGTGGAAAGGAGTACTATGAGCCTACAGAGATAGCAGAACACTGATAAATAACAAATTGGCAGTCATGTTCCTCCAGCAGCAGTGTATTGCCAAGTTTGCTCCAGTGATGATGAGGATGGAGGGGATAAGGTCACTGACGTGACTTGGGTGGTGAATAGAGCAGATGAGGAAATAGAGGAGGAGGCACACCCCCAACAAGGCAGGATGTCCTCCAGAGGCAGGCATCATGGAAGAGTAGAGAGCAGCCACACTATTATATAAAATTGTGGAGCTGTTATCTACCAGTCCATTTCCAACAGCTCAGATGTATAGACATGTGCAGTCAATTGCACTGTTACAACTTGCAATCATATCAAGCTTGGAAAAAACAACTGCCATTTGGGTACCAAATGATTGACAAGGCATTCAACTTTGCACCACTCAGCCCATTGGCAGGAGCACCCAAAAGTCACACACAATACAATCCTTCTCCTCCTCACTCCTTACCTCTTTTGTTTAACCCCATTATATCTCTTGAACTCTCCGTAGCCTCCACTGACATTGATGATGGTATAGAAAAGGGTGTCACAGGTCCTTGCAACACATCTGCTAGCAGCACAACACTAGCTGTAGAGTATAGCAGGGATTTTTTTTGCCCTAGCTGCTGCAGTGCAAAAAAAATACATTCCCTGACACCCACATGCTCAGCATCTAAATTCCAGCTTGTCCAAATTGCTGCTATTATCACTCTTACATTTTGATCTGGTGGATTCTGCTCCCTTCTGTGAATTTACAGAATGTGCTGTACTACAAGGCAGGTTCCCAGACACTATTTCTTTTCACGTAAGGTCATTCCAGCTTTGTACCATCAGGTGGAAGGCAAAGTTTTGGCATCATTGTATCATTGCTCTCAGTCCATCCTTCTCTGTGCTCAGGTTGCTCAGCTGTAGGGTTAATTGCCAGAACTCATCGTTCTACAGTGGCTCACCTGTTGATCATCTCCTGCTTGTCAGTCAAGCCCAAAGCCAGCCCATCCTGCCTATTTAAACTGCCTGGTTCATTTCCTCAATTGCCTTTGCCTTGGTCAAACATATCTAGAGACTCGCTGCTGTGTACCTGTTGAAGACTTACCTTGCTGATGTCCCTTCTGGCTCCTGATCCTGTTTGCTGCCTCTGACTACACTGATCTCTGGCTCCCCGATTTCCTGGCTTGTTCTGATTACCCAATTTGGCTACTGAACCCTGGCTATGTTTTGACTACATTTACCAGTTGTATAATTTTTACCATTTTATTAAAAGGTGTGATTTTTATTTGATTTTCTGTCTCTATTTCATGGTTCCTGACACATTGGCAAGGCAGTCAGCTGCAAGGTCCACTTTACTGCTCACTCATAGTCCATCAAGCATGGTCAGGGATGATATATTTTGTTCAGAGCACACTGGGTAACTCTGCTTGCAGTTAGGAGGGATGCAGAACAGGGCTCAGTGCTGGAGCTGGTTTTGCTTCCATGTCTCCATACAGCTGGTGGTGACAATATGAGATCTGTCAGCTCCACCCCTTCCTCCTCCATGTCCTCTTCTGATGAACTGTCCTATGAACCACCGGTACCACTAAGCGTTCAAGGGGCTATTCAACGAGTCAGGCTAAAAGATGCCATGCAATGCTTTAGCTGGTCTGTCTAGGCGACAGGAGCCACACGGAGCAGAGATTATTTCTGCTATACAGGGGCAGGCCCAGAGGTGGTTGATGCCACGGAAACTTGAGCCAGGAATGGTGGTGAGTGATAATAACATTAACCTTCTGTCTGCCCTTCAACAGGGAAAGTTGATACATGTGCTATGTCTGGCACATATCCTCAATTTGGTGGTGCAGCATTTATTAAACAGGTACCCAGGTTTGCAACTCTGTGTAGCTCTGTTGTAGTGCTTTACCCTAAACACCCCCTACACCCCTCTACACAGAGCTGCCAAAATACAACAGAGCTGTCAAAATACATTGTTAAGTGACTAGGCTAGGTGTGTATAGGCCCAGAATAGCATGCTGGGGAGGTTAGTGAAGGCAAATATGCATGAAGGGCAAAAAAGGATCATGTTCTGCTGCAAACTGAACCTGGGGGGTGTTCGGCTCATCCCTAGTCACTAGGATTCTACTGAGTATTTGGGACATTACAGCAGGCCTTCTCTCTCTTTTCCCCTAGTCTACTTGTTCTGGCTTTCTCTTTTTTTATTAATTGCTGGATACTTTGCACTACAGTACATGGGCTAACATGATGGTATAGTAATCAGCCTTTTTTATATCTAAATGCTTGCACACTGTACATTTTGAGTTGTAATTACTTGTTTATCATCGCCCACATCAGCGGTCTTGTTGGTGTGCATTTCCTGTTGTTTAGTCTTCTACCCTATTTGGATGATGTCTACTAGATGTGATGGGTGTCTACTCTTTTTCAGTGTGCTATAATTACAAATTGTTTACTATGTACACAGTGCATGTATCTTTTCCCCTTTGTATTAAAAAAAAATGGCAATAAAAATTGTTATTGAGAAAAAAAAAAACAGGCTTCAGCTCAAGTCTCCATCCCACATTGGGCTTAATCATAGAGTTCTCAACTATTAAGCCCAATGTGGGTGAAACATGTCAGATGGGTGTGATCATTGGGAGAGGACTTGTGCCGAAGTCTGACTTTCATTCACTTTGCACTGTAGTTGAATACAGTGTGAGGCAGAACTTGCATACTATATATACTGTATATATTATATATATATATATATATATATATATATATATATATATATATATATATATATATATTGTATCTTGGAGTGAGATGTCCTCTGTCTCAGCCAGCACCTGAATACAGAGTTCAAATCCAGGAGACTGATTCAGCAGGCTTCGCGCAGCACCAATCTCTTACGATACTTTTTCTATGTCTTAAATATTTGTCAACAGGTATCAAATAGCTCACTTAATAACAAACTGCTCTTAGCCAAATCTTTTTTTTTTTTTTTTTTAAGTTGTTTTCTGAAATTACATCTTGTTACATTTATGTCATCGAGCAAAACATGGATACTGACCTATACTGATATTGTAACTTTTAATTTAATATTTTTAAATATGTACAGTGCAGATAAGTAGAAAATAATATATACTTGCCTTAAAAGAATCAGTAAAATATCACAGAAGAAAAATACATACATATGTTAGAGTGGATAGTTAAAAGCATTTGTCACCTTGAATGAACAGGTTAAGTGATGTACATTAAATATCTCTTAAGTGGACTGAAACAAGGTCAGTTCTCTCGCTAACAATTTATTGTCAGGGGACCTATTTTCTTTGAGTTTCATATTAATATTTTTAAAGGCTGTCATTTGGCACTTGCTCGCAGGCAGCTATGATTTCTTCTTATAGAGGTGACCTCTCTAGCATTAAATTCCATGTCACTGTGTGAGGAATATGCTTGCCTCGACAGGTAGGTTGACTGCATCCTCTGACCTCCACTGTTCTCATACTGTGAATCAAGCTAAGCACTACTATGAAATACTGTTCATTAACAGAGAAGCAGGTATTTATGTTGTTAAAAAAACATCCTCAAGTTTTGTAAATGAGATGAAATAGACTTGTGTGTGTGTGTGTATGTGTATACAGTATACAGTGGTGTGAAAAAGTGTTTGCCCCCTTCCTCATTTCCTGTTCCTTTGCATGTTTGTCACACTTAAGTGTTTCGGAACATCAAACCAATTTAAACAATAGTCAAGGACAACACAAGTAAACACAAAATGCAATTTGTAAATGAAGGTGTTTATTATTAAAGGTG
The DNA here is from genome assembly GCF_037356315.1 of Lithobates pipiens. Classification (NCBI taxonomy): domain Eukaryota; kingdom Metazoa; phylum Chordata; class Amphibia; order Anura; family Ranidae; genus Lithobates; species Lithobates pipiens. The sequence goes on along the minus strand of NW_027507790.1, from coordinate 28,770,094 downwards.
AAAAAAAATCCAAACCATCATGGCCCTGTGTGAAAAAGTGATTACCCCCTAAAACTAATAACTGGTTGGGCCACCCTTAGCAGCAACAACTGCAACCAAGCGTTTGCGATAACGTGCAATGAGGCTTTTACAGCATCCTGGAGGAATTTTGGCCCACTCATCTTTGCAGAATTGTCCTAATTCAGTTACATTAGAGGGTTTTCGAGCATGAACGGCCTTTTTAAGGTCATACCACAACATCTCAATAGGATTCAGGTCAGGACTTTGGCTAGGCCACTCCAAAGTCTTCATTTTGTTTTTTTTTCAGCCATTCGGTGGTGGACTTGCTGGTGTGTTTAGGATCATTGTCCTGCTGCAGAACCCAAGTTCGTTTCAGCTTGAGTACACGAACAGATGGTCGGACATTCTCCTTCAGGATCTCTTGGTAGACAGCAGAATTCATAGTTCCTTTTATCACGGGAAGTCTTCCAGGTCCTGAAGCAGCAAAACAGCCCCAGACCATCACACTACCACCACCATATTTTACTGTTGGTATAATGTTCTTTTTATGAAATGCAGTGTTCCTTCTACGCCAGATATACTTGGACACACACCTTCCAAAGAGTTCCACTTTTGTCTCATCGGTCCACAGAATGTTGTCCCAAAAGTCTTGGGGATCATCAAGATGTGTTGTGGAGAAATTGAGACGAGCTTTGATGTTCTTTTTGCTCAGCAGTGGTTTTCTCCTTGGAACTCTGCCATGCAGGCCATTTTTGCCCAGTCTTTTCCTGATGGTGGAGGCATGAACGCTGGCCTTAACTGAGGTAAGTGAGGCCTGCAGTTCCTTGGACGTTGTTGTGGGGTCTTTTGTGACCTCTTGGATGAGTCGCCGCTGCGCTCTTGGGGTAATTTTGGGCGGCCGGCCACTCCTGGGAAGGTTCACCACTGTTCCATGTCTTCGCCATTTGTGGATAATGGCTCTCACTGTGGTTCGCTGGATTCCCAAAGCTTTGGAAATGGCTTTATAACCCTTTCCAGACTGATAGATCTCAATTACTTTCTTTCTCAATTGTTCCTGAATTTCTTTGGGTCTCGGCATGATGTGTAGCTTTTAAGGATCTTCTGGTGGACCTTACTGTGTCAAGCAGCTCCTATTTAAGTGATGCCTTGATTGTGAACAGGTGTGGCAATAATCAGGCCTGGGTGTGGCTAGAGAAATTGAACTCAGGTGTGGACAACCACAGTTATAGTATGTTTTAACAAGGGGGGCAATCACTTTTTCACACAGGGCCATGATGGTTTGGATTTTTTTTCACCTTTAATAATAAACACCTTCATTTACAAATTGCATTTTGTGTTTACTTGTGTTGTCCTTGACTATTGTTTAAATTGGTTTGATGTTCCGAAACACTTAAGTGTGACAAACATGCAAAGGAACAGGAAATGAGGAAGGGGGCAAACACTTTTTCACACCACTGTATACCATATATATGCTATAACAATTATAACATATAAAAATGCACAAAGTAATAGAAATCCTGCTCAAAGAGCTTACAATCTATAGAGATAAGATAATTCACAAGATGAAAGCTTTGTCTGCAACAGTTGTGTTGTAGATAACACAAAAGTGATTGGAAATGCAAGGGGAAATTAAATGTTGCCAAGGAAATGTTGATAATTAAGGTTACACAATGTTTTAAGAAATGTGAGTATTATGAGAAGTCAGGGGGCATGCATAAGAAATAAAAAAAGAGATGTTTCTAAGCAGATTGAAGAATTTATGATTTTTATGTTAATATAAATACAGACAGGGGTGTGTATATGTGCAAATAAAATAAACCGCTTAAGTCTCAGGTACCCACATATGGATTGATGCACCGCCACCGTGGCCGCAGTCACAAATTAAGGCCCTAGCCTTCAATCCCCTGATGTCCAACCAAGCCTTACACACATCAATGGTGTCTTTCCTCACCACAGGTCAGATGGTGATGGATACAACTTTAAATTACATGTTTTTATCCTTACAAACATTCTTAATGACAGATCTTTCCTCTTTATTCACTAAAATCTCCTCAGACATGCACACCTTGGATGACAGAGTTTCTTACATAGAAAATGGCATGGAAGAATGCACCACAATGGTAAATAATATAATTGACATATATGAGGATGTAAAAGAAGAACAGGATTGGATCGGGTCCAAAATGGCAGATTTAGAAGGCAGATCTCATCAAAATAATGTTAAACTAAGAGGGATCCCTGAATCAATCCTGCCAACGGATCTACCCAGATATGCAAAAGAGCTCATGCAATATAATGCCAGACGCATCACCAAGAGACATCATTATCAACAGAATACACAGAATCACGAAAGCATCCCACCTGACAGCATTGGTGCCCAGAGATAAACTTATGAGGCTCCATTTCTTCCACATTAAAGAGAAGCTCCTGGTAGGAGCCAGAACCAAAGCTTCTTTCCAGACCTCTTCAAATACACTTTACTACTAAGAAGACAACTCAACCCAATTACGAAAGGGCTAAATAACCACAAAATTCAGTACAAGTGGTTTTACCCTGCAACGCTTCTCATTAACAGGAACGGCACATCACATGTCATCAATGACATTAAAAAAGGCATGCAACTTCTGCATACTTGGAAAATCATCCTTGTACTCCCCCGCAGATACCAACCCACCTCTACAACAATGTAGACCATCACACAACTGCCACAACCAAGACAGAAAGCACCCCTGATTAAGGTCTTGCCTAGAATCTCAAATGGGCCAAAAAGCGTAGCAAAATAGTTCTCTCCTGCTACATGACTCTGAGGCCGCGTACACACGGGCGGATTGTCTGCCCAACTAAGTTCGGCAGACAATCCGACAGACAGTCCGTTCAAAATTAGCATGAACGGACTTGACCACATACGATGAGCAGACAGTCCGCTGAAAGCGTGCGTGATGACGTGTACAGCACGTACGACGGGACTAGAAAAACGACGTCCTATACACTGCAATGCAACCTTCGGCCGTGTAAAACCCTTTCTGAGCATGCGCCATACTTAGTCCGTCCAACTTGCCTACACACGAGCGGACTGTCCGCTGAAACCAAGTTTGGACGGACAAAACCAAGTTTGAACGGACTGTCTTACGGAAATTCCGTAAGACTTTGTTCGTCAGACTGTCCGCTGAAAAAGTCAGCTGAAGCACACACACGAGCGGATTGTCCGCTGAAACACTGTTCAGCGGACTAAGTTGGACAGACAATCCGCCCGTGTGTACGCGGCCTTAAGGTCTCCATGTTTTTTCTTGACAGTTTTGTCCACAGTCCTTCATAGCACTAGAACCTCAGTACAGGAAAGTCTAACCAGATTCACCTGTTGTTTATATATCCAACCTATTGTTCTTTCTTCAGCTCTAGTAACAAAACTGGCATCAGCCACCAGGGGTTTCTACAAATCCCCTAACTCACAGAACAGCAAGATCTCAACACAGATCACCTGAGCTCATCTAACTGTAAGTGCCTAGACTTTCTTACTATATATACACCTCTCCAAAGATGCCACTAAAAATTCTCTCATTAAATGCCAATGGGCCAAACCGGCCAAGAGACACTCACTATGGCAAACAGCCAAGGATCTTCAAAGCTATATTGTCTGTGTACAGGAGACCCACCTCCTCTCTTCTGACACACACTTATGTATGAACCATCAATTCCCTCACATCTACAAAGCATCATACTAAAAAAAGAGGCATTCTGATAGCTGTAAGAGATACAGTAGACTTCAGCCTCAAACAGAAACTCAGACACAAATGGTCGCTTCATAATTCTTGTTTGCACAATCAATAAAAAGGATTACACAGTATTCAACATCTACGCCCTCCAACACTCATAAAATGAGATTCTTCCACAAAGTTATGCGCACTGCCCAATCAATCTAAAAAGGCCATTTAGTCATTTGCAAAGATCTTAATATGGTATTAGATATCCTCTGCAACAAAAAGGAGAGAATTTCCCTTGAAGAAATTCCTTGCATCTCAGGATATTTTTGATATATGGAGATGCCAACACATATCCGAAAGAGACTATACCTATTTCTCCCCACATCATAATTCATACTCCAGAATAGATATGATCCTTACCGATAAATGGCTATTACTAAAAATAACTGCATCTGTAATCCACACAATGACGTGGTCGGACCAGGCTCCCATCACAATAGCCACTGAAGATTCTACTCATCAATGTAAACCATTTCTCTGGCGTGCAGACAACTATATAATACAATATTCAAATTATTCACCAGAGATTACACATCAAATATCTGAATTCTTTGCCCACATTGGCTCAGTGGATGACCTCAACGTGGTGTGGAATGCACACAAAGCATTCATGTGTGGCATATTAAGGAAATTGAGCTCTTATGATAAAAAGAAGAGGACTTAATGTATAGATATCCCAAATAGGTAATTTAGAAACTCGACATAAAACCAACCTCCACCCATCACAATCAATACAATTGATGTCACTAAGACAAGAACTCAGGACCCTACTCCTCCACTCTTTTGAAAACATGCAATGAAAATTGAAAGGCAACTCATATTCCACCTAAAAAATTGGCACATCTTAAAGACAAGAGAACTAAAACAAAGTTATCACACCTTTACCACCCACACACATAGGAAAGTCTAACTAATCCACAGGACATAGCAAATGCATTCAGTGATTAGCCACCTATACAATCTTAATAAAGACCCGTCTATACCTCAACCCTCTACAGAAGACATAAACATATTTCTACAGAAAGTCAAACTCCCTACACTTTCAGATAGTCAGTTATCCCACCTAAACAAAACCTTCACAGTGCAGGAAATCTAAGCAAAGTTTAACTCACTCCCTGCAGGGAAAGCACCAGATCCTGATGGTCTGACAGTGGAATATTACAAACAATTTTTCACCCACCTAACTCCACACCTAAAAAACGTATACAACACCACCTCCTCTTCTCTTCTCTAAGTTCTCTAATAAAGCATTGAATGCATTGATCATAACTCTTCCGAAACCAGGGAAGGAGCCGACTTCACCTGAAAACTTCCGCCCAATATCCCTTCTAAATCTAGACCTAAAAATTTACACCAAAACCATAGCCTCACGGTTGGTGGACATTATGCCCGCTCTTATTCATAGAGATCAGTCAGGATTCACCAAAGGGAGACAGGCGCCAGATGCCACTAGAAGATTAATAAATGTGATACACCATGCAGAGATTAGCGGAACACCTTCTCTGCTGCTGCCTTTGGATGCAGAGAAGTTGTTTGGCAGGGTTCATTGGTCCTATCTATAATTAGTACTACAAAAATTTGGTTTCAATGGCCACATACTTAGAGCCATCATCGCACTTTACTCCCCCACAACTGCACAAGTATTCTCGGCAGATATGATTTACAGACCGTTCCCCATCACAAAGAGTACCCGCCAGGGACGCCCTTTGTCCCCACTTATTTTAAACCTTCTTATGGAATCTCTGGTGGAACATATCAGGTCAAATCCCTCAATTTCTGGTTTAACAATAGGCAAAACATCTCACAAAATCAGTCTTTTTGCAGACACTGTAATATTAATTGTTACAAATCCAGCTTCTTCCCTGAGTAATAAAAATGCTAACATAAAGTAAAGGGTGGTATAGGGCAGGTTAGGGTAGTATAGGGAAGTTTGGCTGTGGTATAGGGCAGGCTGGGGTGGTATAGGGCAGGTTATAGTGGTATAGGATAGTTAGGGTGGTATAGGGCAGGTTCATGAGGTATAAGGCAGTTTGAAGTGGTATAGGGAAGCTTAGTGAGGTATAGGGCAGTTTGGGGTGCTATAGGGCAGTCTGGGGTGATATAGGGCAGTTTGAGGTGGTATGGGGCAGGTTAGATTGATATAGAGCAGTCTGGGGGTGGTGTAGGGCAAGTTGGGGTGGTATAGGGCAGTTTGGGGTGGTATAGGGCAGGTTAATGAGGTATAAGGCAGTTTAGGGTGGTATAGGGCAGGTTAGTTAGGTATAGGGCAGTTTAGGGTAATATCAGGCAATTTGGGGTGGTATAGGGCAGATTAGTAAGGTATAGGGCAGTTTGGGGTGATATAGAGCAGGTTAGGGATCTATGCATTGACAGTTTGAAGTACCTTATAACATAGCTGCAGATGAAGACGCTTGAGGCTGCTGTATCCTTGCTTCTTTCTAGTTTACAATTGCTTCAAAACAAGGCTTTGGACAGGCTTTGTTAAAGCTTGCTGAATGCCAGTCAAAGCGCCTGTCACTAAATAAAATGGTTCGCTTACAGTCCTGTTTACAGTCCTGTTTAAAGCTTTTGCTTTGCTTTGGCTTTGCTTAAAAAATCATACCCCATGTAGCTTTAGTGGTGCTTCAAAGCGTCTTTAAAGTCTCCATAGAAGTCTATGGTAAAGCTCGCTTGAAGCCCCACTGAAGCCCCACCGAAGCTTCATGGAAGCCCCACGAAGCCTCACCGAAGTCCCATCGACACTCCACCAAAGCCTCAACAAAGCCCCATCTAAGCCTCATTGAATCACCAAGCAAATGCAAGGTGTGAACAGGACTGTAAGCTAACCGTTTTATGCATTGACAGGGTCTTTGGCTGGCGTTCAGAGAGCTTGAACAAAGTGTGTCTGAAGCCATGTTTTGAAGCAAGTGTAAACTGGCCTTTACAGTTCCAGGAGTTTGTAAAATACCTTCCAAACAATATCTACCAGCACCAATAGAATAAAAAGATAGTGCTAATGATTATTTTCAATAAAAATACACGAAAATCTTTGGTAATAAGGTAATAAATAACAATTATTTGTAAACTGCAAATTGTGCCTTTTTGCAAAACAATTAAAAACAAAGTTACACAAAACTGTAAATAGGCAACTTATACAAAAAATCTGGAGGTTGGCTTCAGACCTATGTGTTTTGGTACTGCTCCAGTGCCATATGTGTGCTGCGTTTGGGTGCATTGTGATAAAATTATCCAGACATACTGTATATTTTATTGCAGGACAGTATGTTAAAACATGCAGCTACACATCACATCGCGTTGCCACAAATAGCATTGATGGAATCTAGTTTAAAACGTTTTAAAAAAACAAGCACTGTGACTTATTGCAACAACACACTGCAATGGTGATGTAAATGAGACCTTAACGTGATGGTGCAAAATGTTCACAACCACAGTGTGTGTAATGATCATGTATTTACTATTGTGTATGTGCAATTTGTGAGAATTTCAGAATTAACTGGGATTTTGCTTCAGGGATTGTGTTCTGGAGTTTTCATTTTTGTGGTTTTTATATTATTTATTTATGTTGATAGGGCCCTTCTTTTAAGTTCAGGATGCTCAAAGTGAAGCATTCACTTTTTACTGATCATCTGTTCTCCGAGCTTCCTGTTGTTCTTAGGATCTGCATTGCTTGAATGAAAAAAACAAAGTGCAAGAACATTGTGCACCTAAAGCGGAGTTCCACCCAAAACTGGAAGCTCTGACGTGTACCTGTTTTAGACATGAAAAACAGAAGTTGTCAGACAAATCTGATTTCTTTTTATGAGTACATATGTAAAACCTTTGAGGGGTGGCTATGGACGTGGTATACTTGGATTTGGCAAAAGTGTTTGACACAGTTTCCCACACATGGCTAATGTATAAAGTAAAGTCTTGAAGCCTGGAAAAATCTATTTCTAAATGGATAGAAAACTGTCTAAAAAACTGAATTCAGAGAGTAGGGGTTAATATATCATACTCTGAAATGTCTAGGGTTCAGTGTAGGGACCCTTACTTTTTTTAACCACTTGCAGACCGGACCATTTTTCTGGTCAAAGACCAGACCACTTTTTGCGATTCGGCACTGCGTCGCTTTAACTGACAATTGCGCGGTCGTGCGACGGGGCTCCCAAACAAAATTGACGTCCTTTTTTTCCCACAAATAGAGCTTTCTTTTGGTGGTATTTGATCACCCCTGTGGTTTTTATTTTTTGCGCTATAAACAAAAATAGAGCGACAATTGAATTGAATTGAAAAAAACGCATTATTTTTTACTTTTTGTTATAATAAATATCCCCCAAAAATATATAAAAAAACATTTTTTTCCCTCAGTTTAGGCTGATACGTATTCTTCTACATATTTTTGGTAAAAAAATCGCAATAAGCGATTATTGATTGGTTTGCGCAAAAGTTATAGCGTTTACAAAATAGGGATAGTTTTATAGCATTTTTATTAATAATTTTTTATTATTTTTTTTTTACTAGTAATGGCGGCGATCAACGATTTTTATTGTGACTGCGACATTGTGGGGGACCCATCAGACATTTTTGACACATTTTTGGGACCATTGTCATTTATACAGTAATCACTGCTATATAAATGCAATGATTCCTGTGTAAATGACACTGGCAGTGAAGGGGTTAACCAGTGGGTGGCAGTGTAGGGGTTAAGTGTTCCTAGGGGTGTGTTACTAACTGTGGGGGGGGGGGTTGGGCTTTCATTTAGTGAACACTGATCTCTGCTCCAATCACATGGAGCAGAGATCAGCGTCACTAGTTGCTAGGCAGAATGGAGAAATGCTGTTTACACTGCATTTCCTCCATTCGGCGCGCTCCGTGAAACGATCGCGGGGACGCCCGCGGTGATCGAGTCCGCGGGTCCCGCGACCGGACTCACGGGGGTCCCGACCAGCGTGGGAGCGCGCCGCCGGCGGCGCGCTCCCGATGGCAGGGCGGCATTGAATATTGGACGTACCTGTACGCCAATATGCCTGCCCGTGCCATTCTGTAGACGTACTGTACATCTTCGTGCACTGGTCGGGAAGTGGTTAAATATATGTACTATAAATGATATAGGGTCTGGGATTAAAAGTACCATTTCAGTCTTTGCAGATTACACCAAGCTATGCAGTGGTATAACATCTCCAACTTTACAAGCCAAACTCAAAGGACTGTTTAATTGGGCAACTATGTGGCAGATGAAGTTTAATGTTTAAAAATTTAAAGTTATGCATATGGGGGCTAACAATATGCATGCAGTACAATAGGGGCAGTACAACTGGGGTAATCAATGTAGGAGAATGATCTGGGTGTTCTGGCAGATCATAAGCTTAATAATAGTATGCACCTCTGTGAAGGAGAGAGGCTGGGTTGGTATTAAGCTATTTGCCCATGCGGACCACCACCCTCTTTCAAAGATGATCTGATGTGTGTTCTGCTGTTTAAATGTCTTGTTACACTGATGTGCCTCAGTAAAGCTATACATGCCTGTCATGCTACTGGGCTCATGGCTCAGATTCTCCGCCTCGACCCTCCACCCTCAATAGGCCAGGCACGAACTGTGCTTTTTTTTACGTGATTTCTCACGTGGTGTCCCATTTTAGCGGACCCCTTAGATTTGCTAGGCTACTTATTTACGTGTCCTCCTTACCTAGTTTTTGTCTTGGTATACTTTTGCCACCTCACAAGTTCCCCCTCCCTCCCCCCCACTGTCTATAATCTGACTTTCTTTTCCTCATTCCACTATGGCCCACACAGTACTATCTCGTCCTTGCCTGAAATATTGCTCTTACAATGTAAATGGCCTCAATATTGCATCCAAGAGAGGACAAGTCCTCTACCAAATACATAAACAACAGGTCAACATGTTACTGTTACAGGAAACTAATTTCCACACAAATCCCACCCCTTCCTGCTCCAACAGGTACTTTAACAGATGGTGCCACAGTACAAATCCCTCTCAGAAAACTAAAGGCATCTCTATTGCCTTTCACAAAACGCTTCCGATTGACCTGATAGACCAGCTCTCAGACCCCCAGGGAGAGTATGTGTTCGTAAAGTTCTCCTTATGGAGCTCTAAATTCACTATTGCCAACCTTTACCTACCAAACACTAATTAAATATCCTCTGCTCTGTGGTACATGAGGATCTTGTCAGAATTGACAGAAGGTAAACTAATCATAGGCGGGGATTTTAATCGACATCTGGCGGGTTCTGTTTCCAACAAATCGCAACTGTACCCACTTCTCACAGGTCCGTAACTCTTATAGTCGTATTGAATATTTGCTTCTTGACCATAGCTGCTTAGATTGGTCACCTGAATGCGAGATAGACTCAATGGTTTAGTCTAACCACTCACCTATCTATCTGACACTATCAATCCCTTCTACGCCGGTGAGGGAATGGACATGGATGCTGAATGATTCCCTTCTCACGAACCCTAAATGTTCCCACAAGGTTTGAGAAACCATCTCTAATTTTTTAATAGATCATGCCTTGGATAATACTTTGCTAACCTTACAATGGGAGGCGCTTAAAGCTGTCCTGCGAGGAATCTTTATTCAGGTGGGGACCAGCTTGAAAAAGGCTCGATCATCCACAATAACTTTAGCAACTCAAAAGCTTTGAGACCTTGAGACCCAACATAAACGAGACCCTACATTGGTGACACTTACAGATGTCTCAATGGCTCGATCCCAACTCAAGAACCTATACGAGGCCTCAGCTCGTACATATGCGGACAGACTTACCTTACATCAGTACAGATTCTGTGATAAATGCAGTAGACCGTTGGTTTGCACCCTTCATCCCAACAAATCTTCCACATTCACACTTCATATTCAGGCCCCTTCTGGAGAAATGCTTAGTGAGCCCTCCAAGATATCACAAACATTGCAAGATTTCTACCAAACACTTTACAATCTACCATCCAGCATCTCTCCTAGCCCAACCCACACTCCTGAGCCTGATAGACAGTCCTATATTGAGGAAACTGAGCTCCCTATTTTAGATGGCGATACTGTAGAAGAGCTGGAGCAAGTAATTACAGCTGATGAGGTCGTAGGAGCGATAGCGGCCACCCCATCCAGTAAAAGCCCTTGTCCCGACAGTTTCACCCATAAGTTCTACAAAATATTTGCTCCCCTACTGACCCCCTTCTTGGCTAAGGTGTTCAACTCCCTGTCAGAAGGCTCGGCATTTCCTCCATAAATGCTCAAAGCCCACACTACCATTATCCTAAAACCAGATAAAGACCCTACTTTGTGCGCTAATTATAGGCCCATATCATTAATTGATGTGGACTTGAAAATATATGACAAAATATTAGCCACTGGATTGCAGCCACTGCTCCCCCGACTTATACACCTGGACCAGGTGGATTTTGTAAGTAGCCGCGAGGCGAGGGCAACACCCTGAAAACCCTGCTTCTTACCGACTATGCTTGCACCCATGATATCCCTCTATGCCTTTTGACGGTCGATGCCAAAAAAGCATTCAACCGGGTTGATTGGCAGTTCCTCCAGATGTCTCTGAAGCTGATGGGCCTGTGTCCCAAAATGCTATCCCAAATTATGTCCCTTTACTCCTCACCTTCTGCTAGAATTCAGGTAAATGGTTCACTGTCGCCTACATTTTCCATCCATAATGGTACACGACAAGGCTGCCCTCTATCTAACCTTCTCTATGTCCTTGTCATGGAATACCTGGCAATCGCCTTGCACAATAACCCCAACATCTCAGGTGTATTGATAGGCCCCACTCATTCCAAGTTGACTCTCTTTGCGGATGACCTGTTATTATTTGTAACCCAACCCCATCTATCCTTACCACATATAATGCGGGAATTCATGAGATTTGGCAAGCTGAACAATTTCAAAGTAAACACTACTAAGTCAGAAATCCTGATCATCTCACTGTCCTAGGAGGTCCTCCGCCAAGTCTTCACTAAGTATCTGTGTAAAACAGGCTCCACCTACATCCATTACCTCGAAATCCAAATACCCACAGAAGGATCCCAATTATTCTCTCTAAACTATGCTCCCCTTCTGCTTAGAACCAAGATGGATCTCTCAAATTACACAAAGAAATGCCTATTGTGGCTAGGCAGGAGGAATGCCATAAAAATGGACATCCTCCCTTGGTTTCTCCATTTGTTTTCTTTAAGAAGCGACACCAACTATCCTCCTCCTTCATCTGGGGAGGGGCTCATCCTCGGATACGCTATGAGACTCTCTCGCTCCCCAAGATTCGTGGCAGAGCTGGAGCTCCAGATGCCTCTATATACTATAGAGAAGCTGTGCTCATGCGTATACTTAACTGGTTCCATCATTCCTCCACCAAATTATGGGTACAAATAGAGAGCCATATTAATGCAATAGATCGCCTTACTGTGGACACCTACCAAATTTCTGAAAGGAGAGATACCCCTGAGCGACCTCACCCAACAAACCATATAAATCTGGACCCAAATGAATTCCTCCAAGACCCTATCTCTTCTGAAAGGAGCCAGGACTCCACTGTTTGGGACTCCGGCTTTTCCACTGGCCTACAGGGAGCGAGTTTCTGACCTTGGTGTAAGGAGGATCACAGACCACTTGCCCAAGTCCTACGTTCAGACTCTACTCTGATTCAAGATGTTCCCTCCGGCGCTTGTGTCCCCATGCCTCAGAGCATTGGCTGCAGAGGCAACAGGTGATATCCTTCATTTGTACCTTTCCATCCCTGTCTCATGTAATCACTGACCTAACAGACTTGGAAGAGCATGCTGCTCCAGCCCCCCCCCCCCCCCCCCACACATGTAGTCTCTAAACTATACTCTCTCATACATATGGCTTATAATCCTGACCCCCCCCCCCATACACATTGCTGACATTCCTTCTGTCTCCAGATCCTGCTTACTGTTCCACGACTTTGATCCCTGACTTCTGGCTTGGCTGACTATCTGTTCTGTCTACTGAACTCTGGCTATGTTTTGACTAAGTTTCTTCTTTTTACTTTTATTATTAAACAATTGTGATTTAAATGTACTTCTGTCTTGGTCTGATTTCATGGTTTCTGATAGTAGGATAAGGCCATGAATTCAGAAGATACAGACAATCCCCTTGTTGGTAATATTTTTTTCTTGTTGGGAGACCTCTACAGCCTGCCCATGTGACTTATGAGACAGGTTCATTGTTCATAGCCATAGGAGCTCTTCAACATGAGATAATCCAATTCCAAGTTATTTCCTCACCCAAATTTCCACTGGTTATTTGTTATCTTTTGTTACAGGGGCACAACCCCTCTTTTGATTGGCTCCGTGCTGAGGCTCTCTCCTGGTCACCACAATGCAGTGAGACATGCTTCCAGAAGATAGCCTCTTCACTCTCCTCCCTGCCAGAGAAGTACCACAATTTTAGCGATGTCTTTGACAAAGGTCAAGCCGGTAGTTTGCCTCCCCACCGACCATATGATTGTGCAACCTTCAACCTGGGGCCATACACCCTCGTGGACGGGTTTACCCTTTGTCAGTCTTGGAGGATAAGGCCATGGAGGAGTATGTTAAAAGAACCACTTTCTCAAAGTTTCATCCGCAAATCCTCGTCTCCTGGTGCTGGTTTCTTCTCTGTGAAGAAGAAGAGTGGTGAACTTAGACCTTGCTTTGATTATGGGGGTCTCAGTCATTTCACGATTAAGAATTCCTATCCGATTCCATTGGATTACGGAGTTTTTTGACAGCCTCAAGGGAGCAGCGGTTTTCACAAAGCTTGATTTGAGAGGGGAATACAATCTCATGAGAATTAAGGAGAGCGACGAGTGGAAAACTGCATTTAATACCAGAACAGGCCATTATGAGTACCTCATAATGCCTTTTGGCCTTTGTAACGCCCCGGCAGTTTTCCAGGAATTAATTAACGATGTCCTCCTAGATTTGTTGCAGTTATGTGTGGTGGTTTATCTCGATGATATCCTCATATTTTTCAAGTCCCTGGAGAGCCACCACGCAGATGTCTGTCGTGTGCTTCAAAAACTAAGAGAGAACAATCTCTAATGTAAACCAGAGAAGTGTGAGTTCCATTGTGAACACATTAAATTCCTGGGATGTCATTTCCCATTTCCACTGCTGGTTTTTCGATGGACTCAGAGAAACTTTCAGCAGTCCTACAGTGGCCCCGACCCATGGGTTTTATGTCCTCTACAGCGTTTCCTGGACCTTGCCAACTATTATCGGAAGTTTATTCATAACTTCTCATCTCTGGTCAAGCTCCTGATTGTTATGACCAGAAAGAACCACAGAGTTGGTCTCCGGAGTCCGTTAAGGCCTTTGAGAGTCTCAAGGCTGCCTTTGTTTTAGCTCTGTTGTTGGCACATCCTGATCCTACCTTACCCTTTATACTTGAGGTTGATGCTTCTGAGACTGGTGTTGGCACCCTTCTGTCTCAACGTCCTACCTCTGAGAGTGCTATGCATCCTTGTGGCTACTTTTCCAAGAAAAAGTGCATTTATGAGATTGATGACAGAGAGCTGTTGCCGATCATTGTAGCCCTGAAAGAATGGAGACAGCTCCTCAAAGGCCCCACTGTACAGGTTGTCATTGTTACTGACTATAATAATCTCACATTCTTGTCTGAGTCTAAACGCCTCTCTACCAGAAGGGCGTGATGGGCTCTTTTCTTGTCAAGTTTAAATTACATTGTCTCATTCTTACCCGCTACTAAGAGAGTAAGGGCTGACGCCTTGTCACAATAATTTTCCTCCACTTCCAAGATAGAGTTGGTTCCGGTTCCTATGATTCCTCCTGATTGTATTCTGGCTATGGTCCGCCACAGTCTCACTTTCCCTTTGGGTGACAAAATTCTTGCTGCTCAGTTCCATGCTCCACCTGAGAAACCTTGTGACTGCTGCATTGTCCCAGAGAGTCTCCTTACTGCCGTGCTCCAGACTTACCATTCTCCCAAGGCTGCTTGCCACTCTGGGAGGATTCAACTAGTTTTGGCCATTTCCCAACAATTCTGGTGGCCTAGTCTATGTGCTGATGTAACTGCCTTCCTCGCTGCCTGTTCCGTGTGTGTTCAGAGTAAGACTCCACGACACCTTCCAGTGGGCTTCCTATAACCCACACCCAATGGAGAGAGGCCCTGGACCCACCTGTCTATTTCATTGTGGAGTTACCCAACTCCCAGGGCAACACAGTTATCCTTATTGTGGTTGACTGGTTCTCAAAGATGTGTCATTGTATTCCACTTAAGAAGGTGCCCACTTCTTTTTTTTTTATAAATATTTTTTATTAAATTTTCACATAAAAGTACAAATAAAGGTTACATAAACAATTATAAGAAATGTAGTAACAAGTTCAACAGCATTAATTATTATTTTCAGCAATTACAAGAATCACACAAAGATCGCTTAGTGTTTTAAAAAAAGAAACAGTATATCATAAACAACCCTCATGTGCTTAACGCTGTCCTGTGGTAAAACCTCTAGGTAATCAGGGGTATAGAAAAGAGATAAGGGAAAATAAACAGATCCCTGCTTAATAAATTTAAAAGCGTTTATGATAACACTAGTAACTTATCTGTTCAAGAGTAAACTATCATAACAAGTACGTCAAAGCAATATTCCAAATTTTTGTTTTAACAAGTTAACTCGGCTTAATAAATTTGTTCCATAAGGACCACTGAGACATTATTTTTTTTTGGTTTCCTTCCTTCCATGCTAATGTTCTTTCATATGCATAAGAATCATTCACTAATTGCATAACTTCCCTGATCAAGGGAGGAGATGTGGATTTCCAATGACGAGCTATGACCAGGCGTGCAGCCTGAAGGATATGTAGCACCAAGGTGCGGCAAGTGCTGGGATAGATGTCTAGGTCAACACTCAGGATTGCTCGCTCAGCTGTTAGCTTATTTAGTATACCTGTTACTTCAGCTATTAGATTTGAAATTACTGTCCAAAAACTCTTTAGAGAGATGCAAGCCCAGACCATATGTACCAGGTTGCCTACCTGGCCACAACCTCTCCAACAGAGATTATCCAATTTTTTGTCATATTTTGCTAGTATGTAAGGCGTCTTGTACCATCTGAGGAGTAATTTCAATGTTGTTTCTTTGTAATTGGAACATTTGGTGTAGGAATTATTATTTTTAATCGCGCGGCTCCACTGCTCCCGTGATATGGTGACTTTCAATTCTGATTCCCATTTAAGGAATTGATTAGGGATGTCAAGATATTTCTTACTGTTCAATAGGTTATAGATACAAGAAATGCCTTTTTTCCTAGCCGGACCAGCTGTCCATAATTTATGAACAGCTTCTGGGATGTCTAATGACAAAATAGATGAGCCTTTCAACATGTGGGATATGCTGGCAAATGTTAAAAACTCTGTGTGTGGTAAAGAATATTTAGATTGCAAACTACTAAATGATTTCAGATGCCGTGATTCGTATAGGTCTGCTATGAATTGAATGCCCGCCTTTTCCCAATTTTGAACCTGCAAGTCCGGAGCTATTAGTACAAGGGCCTTAAGAGGAATGGGTATCGATGTATGTTTAACATGGGTGTTTTTGACTTGCAAAAAATATTCCCAAGCTTTAAGGGTCGCATGGATTATGGGATGATTTTCACACATTTTTGAGGTAGGAAGGGCCTTAGACAATAGTAAATTCAATACTTCTCCTTTTTGTACATAGACTTGTTCTGCTCTACTCCAGTGCATTGGACATGCTGAGTCATACCATGCTGCTGCCTGTGCTAAAATAGCTGCCGTATGATAATCTTTTAAGAGAGGGACTCCCATGCCACCTGCTTCTCTATGTTTATTAAGAATAGCATGAGGGCACCTGGCTTTTTTTCCTTCCCACAAAAATTTAGATAATGCGCCTTGCATTTTAGAGAAAAAGGAGGTCAGCAACCGGATAGGTATTGCTCTAAAATAGTATAATAGTTTAGGAAGTAATATCATTTTGTATGCAGCCAGCCTGCCTGACCAGGATAGGTAATAGCGTTTCAGTTTGAGCATTTCTTGGGTAAATTCAGCAATGAGCGGTTCAAAATTAGCTTGGTATAAGTGTGGAAGTTGCTTTGTAATTGAGATGCCTAGATAAGGGAGGAATTTATCAGCCCACATAAATGGCATTGAGTCTTGTAAAGATTTCTCCATAGCTAACGGCAATGCCAAGCCCATAATGCTTGATTTCGAAGAGTTAATTTTATAATATGAAATTGCGTTAAACTGGGTAAGTAGATCCTGAACGGCTTTAAGTGAATGAACTGGGTTAGATAGTGATAAAATGACATCATCCGCAAATAATGTCACTGTATGGTCCTCCTTTCCAATCTGTATTCCATGTATCTGCGGATGGTGTCTTATTTTTTCGGCTAGAGGTTCCATCATAGGTACAAATATTAGAGGTGACAGGGGACACCCCTGTCGTGTGCCGTTAGATATGGAGAATGGGTCAGAAAAAATACCTTCTGTAAAAATCGTGGCTGATGGGGTGGAATATAATGCATTAATTGCAGACCGCACTTGCCCTTCAAATCCAAATTTTTCCAGAACCTTTGACATGTAGCCCCAGTGTATCCTGTCAAAGGCCTTTTCGGCGTCTAATGACAGGAGTACAGAGGGTTGACGTGACTCATTTGCATGATGTATAATGTTAAGTATGCGTCTAGTAGCGTCTGTAGTCTGTCTGCCTTCCACAAAACCCACCTGGTCTTGGTTTATGAGACGTGGCAAAATTTTTACCAATCTGTTCGCTAACATTTTTGCATATAATTTCACATCTGTGTTTAATAGCAATATAGGCCTGAAGTTTTGAGCCTTGGTTGGTTCTTTCCCTGGTTTAGGCAACGTAACAATTGTAGCCTGCAGCATTTCCTCGGGGAAGGAAGCTGAGGAAGCAGCTTTATGGAAGACCCTCCTCAAATATGGTGCTAAAATTTCTTTGTACTGTTTGTAATACTCCGACGAGTATCCATCCGGGCCTGGTGATTTACTGTTAGGTAATGTGGATATCGTTGCTTTGATTTCTAACTCAGTAAATGGGGAATTTAATGTTTCTAGATCCATAGGATGGATCGAAGGGAGCGAAACACCCTGTAAAAAGGAATTAATAAGTTCTGACGTGGGTTGAGTTGAGTTAGGGTCCTTTCCTATATTATATAGATCCTCGTAGTAGTCTCTAAATGTGTCTGCAATGTCCTTAGGGTTAATGTGTTTAGAACCGGTTTTGTGGTGGATCAAGAAGGGAATTTTTTGTCTGGTAGCCTTATCTTTAAGCTGGTTTGCCAGTAGTTTACCAGCTTTGTTACCATGCATATAAAAGTTAGCCTTAAGTCTGTGTGTGTTTCTGACGTGTTGTGATATTAGTAAATTCCTAAAGTCCTCTCTAGCTTTAGACAGTTTTGAACTAACGTTCAGGGAAGGTGTCATTTTATTTTGTAATTCTAATTGAGTAATATCATGCAGGATGTCTTCCATTCGCTGCTTCCTTTTCCTCCGTATGGCTGCACTGTGCTTTATTAAAATCCCTCTTAGGTACGCTTTATGTGTCAACCAAAGATTAAAAGAATCTACATCAGGTGAATCATTGATCTCAAAAAATTCTTTGAGTGATTTCTCTATGTCCGCCGCAAGCACCGGGTCTGCGAACAGCAGGGTATCGTTACGCCACCTGTTGGCTCTTGTTGAAATGCCGTGAGTGCCCACCGTCACAGACACCGGCGCATGGTCGGACCAAGATATCTGTCCTATTTCAGACTTTGAGATCTTTTGCAAAAGAAATTTCTCTACTAGAAACACATCAATTCTGGAGTACGTCATATGAACTTTAGAGAAAAATGAAAAATCCCTTTCATTGGAGTGCTGACATCTCCAAACGTCATACATATTGTTTTTACTAGAAAACCCCAATAGAGACGATCTGAGCGCTTTCCTGCTGCCAGAACCGGACACGTCCAATTGTGGATCAGAGACAACGTTCAGATCCCCACACAGGATGACATGACCAAATACATTTTTTTGAACCCTTCTCCACAACTTGTTTAGAAAAGCAATCTGATTGTTGTTAGGAGCATATGTGTTAACTATAGTATACGCCACATCATCTATCTCACAAGCTAAAATAATGTATCTGCCCTCTATATCACTATGATGTGATTTGTATTTAAATGCCAGCGATTGGTTGATTAGAATAGCTACCCCCCTCTTTTTGGATTTCGCACATGCGTAATAGCAATGCGGGTATTGGCTGTGAGATAGTTGAGGGTGCCCTTGAGCCTTAAAGTGCGTTTCTTGTAAACACAGTATGTCACATTTTTGAGATTGGGCCTCTCTCCATAGCATGTGTCTTTTGGAAGGTATGTTCAATCCGTTAACGTTCATGGAGGTAATTTTAAACGCCATATTCAAGGAAAAAACAGTAATAGGTAGACGGTAGTGGAAATCTCGTTTCGTTGACTAGAATCCCTACAAATGATGTGAGCAGGAGGTGACGGAAACAAATAAGTCTTGATCAATGCAGTGGGGTATACACAGTGATCCGTGTAGGCAGTAAGAAATAGGTAGCAAACACTAGTATTCAATAGGAAGTTTAGTCTGTTCAGAAATATTGCCTTGTTTGAAGCCTGTGACGAACTGTCCAACTGGACCCAAACTGTGTAGCAATAAGATGTAGTAATCAGAACGCAAGGATAATAAAGAAAAGCAAAAAGAAAAAAAAAGAAAAGAAAAAATAAACAAGTAAACGTGCTTGCCCGCACTTGATATAAAAAGATGCGATTTCTCACGAAATCTGAGCAGGTAGGTACCCGCTAATTTTAGGGGAAAGTTTAACTAGTTCATTCCGCCGGTATGGCTCTCCGGAATGCATGAAGCTTGAAACATGAAAAAATAACATAGGCACCAACCTTAAGTAATTTCAGGTACAGTGGACGGACTCTCGTCTGTTATCCGAATCAACCAATTGGGAGTTGCCATCTGAGTTTGGAACAATGTTCCACTTTTCTAGTAGCCTGATACCTTCTTCCAAAGTTGATATGGTGTATTCTCGATCTCCACGTGCCACCACCAGCTTAGCCGGGTAATTCCACCGATAAGGAATTCTGTGGTTCCGTAACGGCTTGGTGATGGTCACCAAGTTGCGTCTCCTCTGCATCGTGTGGGCCGACAGGTCTGCAAAAAAAGACAGATCTTTCATGGACTCTGGTAGTTGAGCTGCATTCCTGGTTGCCATCATAAATTTTTCCTTAACGTGATAATAATGGATGCGAGCAATGGTGTCTCTAGGAAGTTGCTCAGGAATGTGCCTGGGTTTTGGCAGCCTGTGAATCCTGTCTATGATTAATTCCTCCAGCGGAAGATCTGGTAAAGTCTCTTTCATGACTGTTGCCAAGTAAGCCATTAATTCTTGGGGTTTGACTGTTTCGGGGATCCCCCGCACCTTGATATTGTTCCTCCTGGAACGGTCTTCAAGGTCTGCGACTTTTGATTTGAGCCATTGAATGTCATCGTCATGGTCGTTGTGCGCATCCACCATTGCATTAAAAGTTGTAGTAAACTCGCCCATCTTACTTTCAATGTGTGTCACTCTGCTGCTTACAGCTTTGACCTCAGTCTTACACTGTTTAACTAGTTGCAACATATCTGTATGAATGGCACTCCGCAGGGACAGCAACATGTCCTTCATTGTGGAATCCATCACTGGGGCATTATTGGTGGGGAAAGCTGCAATGGCATCCTGAAATTCCAAAGTGTCATCTATGTCCACCCCCTTACCTTCTGCTTCTGAGCCTGAGGGCGAGGTATCTAAGACTCTCTGCTTCGTCTTTGCAGGGCTGTTGGAAGCAGATGAGGCTTGTGAAGCTGATAAGCCCTGTCTCCTCTCCTCCGCTGAGGTGCTGTCTCCTCTCCAGCCTCCTCCGCCGTGCGGGGAGGACGGGCGCGCATTCCTGGTAACATGGCCGGCGCCATCTTGTCTGTCCATGCGGCTGGAGCGGACGAAAAAGTCAGTGAGTTTGCCAGGCTCCTTGCGGTCTTTTCTTTTCCGCGGCATGTTCCTTCGAGTCAGCCCACTCTCCGCTGTCTGTCGCTGTGAAATTTCGGTGCCTATCGTTGCTGTAGATCGTTCCGGAGAGCGTTCTCGGCGAGAGCTGTGTGTCTAGGCAGCCATACACTCCGCCGGCCGGCTCCGCCCCCCCAGAAGGTGCCCACTTCTAAGGAACTGGCTTCCGTTTTTGCTTGAGAGATCTTTCGTTTACATGGGCTACCCAAGGTGATTGTCTTGGACAGGGGTAGTCAGTTTGTGTCCCAGTTCTGGTGAGCCTTTTGTGCACAGTTGGGATTTTAGCTTGCTTTCTCCTCTACGTATAACCCACAGTCTAATGGAGCAGCAGAATGAGCCAATCAGTCCTTGGAGCAATTCCTACATTGCTATATTTCTGACCATCATAACAACTGGTCAGACCTTGTACCATGGGCAGAGTTTGCTCACAATAGTGCCTTTAATTCTGCTTCCCGATTGTCCCCGTTTATGGCGGGTTATGGTTTCCAACCTTCCATGTTGCCTGACTCGTTTGTTCCGCAGAGTATTCCTGCATTAGAGGAGCATTTCCGGGGTCTTCGTTCCACTTGGGCACAAGTCCAGGAGGCTTTGCATCATGCTAATTATAGGTAAAAACTCCATGCTAATTGCAGACGCCTGCCTATGTCTTCCTGCCAGGTTGAGGACAGGGTCTGGCTGTCATCTTGCAACCTCCGACTTCGTGTTCCCTCACTGAAGTTCACACCTCAGTCTTTTGGGCCTTTCCCAGGGCTTTTTTTCAGCAGGAACTAGGGGGAACTAAGTTCCCCCACCTCTGGCTCAGGTCTTCTGCTCCCTGCTCACCACTATCACTTGGTAACACTGAAGTCCAGCTTCTGAGTTTACAAGTGATAGCTCATCTCCCAGAAGCTCCCACAGGTCAGATCTCCTGCGCAGATCCCACTGAGCGCTGGACAGGGACAAGGGAGATACAGAACAGGTGCCCAGGTTTCAGTGCAGTCAAGGGCAGGAGAGGGTGCATCATAGGCTTCACCCTCTGTGGTCTCCATTTTTCCCTGGTGACCAGTTGGTGATGCTCCTACTGCATGACCTGCCTTGCAAGTGACTGCAATATAGTATAGTATGCTGGGAGGTAATACAGCTGGATAGGTGCTTCAGCTTAATATTGCAACTAAGGTAAGACATATGACAGATGGTGGAGCTTTTAAGGAGGGGGGAGAAGATGAGGGCAGTGGAGGGAGGAGTTGTATGCAGAGGGAAGAGCTACTATTTATACCATTTGGCAGGTATGTGTGTGTGGCAGGCGTGGTTGAGTTCCTGCACCTCTTCTCTGAGAAAAAAAGCCCTGGCCTTTCCATATACTTTGTAGGATTAACCTAGTGGCTTACGCATTAGACCTTCCTTTGAATATGCATATTTCATATCTCCTTTCATATCTCCTTATTAAAACCTTTGGTCTGCAACCGCTTTACCACCTCTGTTCCACGTCCACACCCTATGCAGGTTGAGAACCATGAGGAGTATGAAGTACAGTCCATTGTTGATTCCCATAGGTTCTGTGGGCGCATACAGTACCTGGTACATTGGAAGGGGTATGGTCCCAGAGAAAGACTATTGGGTCTCATCCTCGGACGTACATGCCCCTGTCCTCCTCCGTGATTTCCATAGATGTTTTCCCCTCAAGCCTGGTGGTCTTCCAAGGGGGAGGGGTACTGTCAGGGCTAGGTGCAGCCCTTCCTTCTCTGAACTGGCCGCTCAGCTGTGGAGTAATTGGCAGCTACCTTCTCTCTCCATAGTTACTCAGCTGTTGTTCATATACTTAATTTCTGCCTACTTAAGCTGTCCAGTCCAGAGGGTCTCTGCCTTCACCTTGGTCAACATCACCAGATACATCTCCTGCATTCCTGTTTAAAGACTGGCTTTGCTGACATCCCTTCTGGCTTCAGATCATGCTTGCTGTTCCATTACTTTGATCCCTGACTTCTGGCTTGGCTGACTATCCATTCCTGTTTCTGAACTCTGGCTATGTTTTGACTAAGTTTGTTCTTTTTAATTTTATTATTAAACAAGTGTGATTTAACTGTACTTCTATCTCAGTCTGATTTCATGGTTTCTGACACTTTCCAAATTCGATTTGAATTTATTTTCAAATTCTTTATGAATTCATTGCCGTTTTTCGATTAAAATCATTATTTTGGATTTGTTCAAATTCAACACTTATGCCGCGTACACACGGTCGGAGAATCCGTCGGAATGCGTCTTATCGGACCGTGTCGTCAGATAATCCGACTGTGTGTGGTAGGCATTGGACTGATTCCGTCCGAATCTCCGTCCGACCCAATTTTCCAACATGTTGGAAATATTTCCCGACCAACTGGGCCGGTCGGACGTAATCCGATCATGTGTAGAGAATTTTGATCGGACCAAGTGCCACGCATGCTCAGATCAAATTCCTACATCAAAGCTATTGACTACTAGCCTGAATGTAGTCCCATCGTAACGAAATTACGTCATCACATTCTGAAAGATCGGATTTTTCGACAACTTAGTCCGACCGTATGTATGCAACAGTTTCGGACACAATCCGTCAGACTAAATCTGATGGACAAAATCTGACGGATTTGGTTGGCAGAATCTCCGACCGTGTGTACAGGGGCTAACAATTACAATTACATTTTTAAATCAAGTTGGTATCTGCAGTCACCATACTAAATCTCAAAAGACAAGTATTTGGCGCAAATCAAAGATATTAGGTTCCCACTTGAAAAAAAAAGGAGTCTATAAGGTTACATATGGTGAGTGCAGGGAATGCACTACTTTGTCCAGACCAAAAAAAGGAGGGAATACATGTTCTTTAGTTCATGGAGAGGGGGAGGGGAAAAGGGATGGGGAGGGGGGGATGGATCCGCATGCAGGGCTGCCACCTTAAAAGAGCTGAAACTTGAGCTCCTGGATTGCTGTAGATAAAGGAGAAAAAGGAGAGAAAGGGGCGCCTCTGGGTGCAGATTTTTTTAAAAGGTTTTATTTTCAGTGTAAAAAACATAAAATTTTGCACTCACATTTAGTAGGCAAAAAGTAAGCATTAAAGTTAAGGACAAGCCCGTTACAATCTTTGCGGAAAATTTAAACAATTGGAAAGAACTATTCACACAACTAACGTACAATGGTGGGATAAATTCTTCCTAGAAAAATATATTGAAACAAAAATTGCCCCTAGAGGTTTACGCATTAAGAAACCCCCTCCACTGTTCTTAGATGACCCCGGAAAAAAAGAATGGGTAGGGGTAGCGGAATTCTGTACGACTAAATGGATGGGGATACTAGTATCCCACAGGTCCGACAAATACAATCTATTGGTCCTACAGATAAAAAGAATTGTGGAATAAATATTAGGCCATTCACAAAAAATCCCAGCATCATGGCTGGACATCCTCAAGAGAAACACCAAAAAACTAGAGGATGACCTTATCACCACCAAAATGGGAAAATTCAAACGTGACCTAGACGACTACAACACAAATCACATCCTCTCTTGGAAAATAAAAAATGATCACGGATCACAAAATCTTGATATCCCTGCACCGAATCTCCCTCCCCTTAAACCAAGAAACCAAATACAACATGACACTAGTCATTCCACCAAAAGAAACTGTATAAACAATCTCCCCCTGCACTGATGAACATTGACCCTTTTGGTCCTATCACTCATCGATATCATCTGAGTTCAAAAAACCTGAATAAAGATGAAAATAAGAACAGAGTGAGAATGGACGAAAAAATAAAATCTCTCAATCAGTTTTATAACAGATCTCCAGGGCCCCCAGAATTCAGATTGGAACCCCACAAAATCAACACAACACAAATTGTTACTTCGGGAAACAACAAAAACACAAATAAAAATAAAAATAAAAACATAAACAGTAGCCCTTACAATAAGAATGAGAAGAGCTCCCAGCCAACCCCTACCACCTCCAATACAATAAACTCTACCATGGTAGAATCCCCAATCACCCCCGTACAAATAAACCACAACCCAGAAACCATACCCCCCCCCCCCCATAGTAAACCAGATTATATCATCGCCTTTTTTAGTGAAAAGTCCTCCTCCAACCCCAAACCCCAGAAAAAGAAAACTCACAGAAGAGGCTGTAGAGGAGGACGAAAGACAAACTTACGCAAACATATTAAAACACCAAAAACTGTAAAAATCTTTAATCTATCCTCATACAACCCATCACCCGCTGATATCTCATTACTCAGTCGGGGCTTAAATTTCGCACCTATAAATAGACCCAACCCTTTCACCATCTTTAAAGATCTGAACAATTACGTACGTACGTTGACTCTAAAAAGACACTTCCACATAAAACAAGAAAAAAACTCAAAAGAGACTAAAGAACTACCCGCCCCACTGATCACATCCCCACTCCATGACCATACAGGATCCATCTCCAACTCATCTTTTATCGACATCGACACTCTAGAAATCTCTAATGACGATGAAATGACGTCACAATTACTCACCCAACATCTTATCTCATCCCCCCCCATTATCCATACATCACTGAAACCTAAATCAATATTTTTTCCCACTCATTCTAAAGGCCCATACATTGAAAGTTTTTATCGAGTAGTCTATGCAGACATAATCAAACTATGTACCACCACTTCAAAATCCCCAAAAAATCAAAAATATAAAAACAATCTAACCCGCTCCGAAATTTTAGCCTTAAACAAGCTAATACATAAAGAAGACCTAGTAATCAAGCCTGCCGACAAAGGGGGCGGAATAGTCCTCCTAGACCGATCCGACTATGTGGCGGAGTCTCTCCGCCTCCTTGCTGATGATTCTACCTACAAAAAACTGACCTATGACCCAACCAATATTTTTGCAAATGAAGCCGAGGCTTTAACCAAATTTGCCCTCCAAGAAGGGATCCTTACAAAAACAGAAGCCGCCTTCCTACAAATTTTTTTTTACCAAATCCCCTACTTCTACCATCTACCCAAAGTACACAAAAATCTCCACCACCCTCCTGGCCGACCAATTGTGGCTGCTATGGATAGTGTCACCACAGGCTTCAGTTTATACATTGATCAATTCCTACAGCCCTTGGTGACACAACTGCAATCCTATATCCGCGATGGTCGTCACCTCCTAGAACTCCTGGCCCCTTACAGATGGGAAACGTCATATACCTGGCTCTCCCTGGATGTCAGTTCACTATATACCTCCATCCCACATGACTTTGGCCTAAAAGCGATTGAAAACTCCTTAATCAATGACCCCCTAATGAATATGAGGCAAGCGGACTTTGTGCTAAAGGCCGTTAATTTTTGTTTGACACATAATTATTTTACCTTCAACTGTGACTTTTACCAACAGATCCAAGGTACAGCTATGGGCGCCAATTTTGCGCCCTCATATGCGAACCTTGCGATGGGCTTCTGGGAGTCCCACTACATCTACAAAAATAATCCTTTTTCAGAAAACATCATCTTTTTCGGTAGATACATAGACGACCTTATCCTCATCTGGGATGGAGCAGCTGACTTAATCCCCCCCTTTGTTCAACATTGTAACAATAACCCCTATGGCCTATCCTTCACGTCTAATACCAACTGCGAGACCATAGCATTCTTAGACCTAGAACTGGGACACGAAGGTCATGCTATTATCTAAAAAAATTATACAAAACCAACCGCGGGCAACTCCTACCTTCACTTTAATAGCTGTCACTATCCAAAATGGATTAAAAACATCCCAAAGGGACAATTTTGGCGCCTAAGGCAAAACTGCACCAAACAAATCGACTATATCGAATCCAGTAACACCTTGAAAACTAAATTTAAAGAAAAAAACTATCCTGCACCCCTTATAGAAAACGCTTTCAAACAGTGTCTTTCAGAAAAAACTGCAACAAAAACAGACCGCCCCCCACAGAATTTCTCTAGTAGATTCATCACCACTTTTCACAATGAACATAAAACTATGGAAAGAATTTAAAAAAAACACTGGAATATCCTACAGCAGGACCCTCACCTAAAAACTGAACTCCCAGCCTGACCATCTGTCACTTACCGCAGGGCCCCAAACTTGAGGAACAAAATCGCACCCAGCAAATTAAAAACTCAATCCATTTTTCCCAAAACCCTCCAACTGATACCTCTAACTGGGATGTATCAATGCCACAAAGCACTTTGCAAAACATGCAAATTTGTTAAAACACGGACAAAAAGAATTTACCACCAAAGGCAAAACCTATGAACTAAAAGAATTTTACAACTGCTCATCCGATTTCGTAATATATGGTCTGAGTTGTCCCTGTGGTCTCATATATGTAGGGAGAACCATTAGGACTCTCAGACAACGTTTCGGTGAGCATCGTAGACTAATAGAAGGAGGCACAGACCCCCATAGCGTGCCCAGACACTTCGCCCTCTGTCATAAGGGGTCCACATCAGGTCTCAAGGTCTGGGTTATTGAGCAGATCCCCAACCATCTCCCTTCAGCGGAAAGGTCTAAAAAATTATGCTCCCGCGAAACCTTCTGGATCTACACTCTCAATGCACTCTCCCCAGGGGGAATCAACGAGTGTATCGAAATTGCCACCATCCTCTGATATAACCAACCCGTTATCATCTGTTGTAGAGCTCAAACTGCCCCATACCAGACACCCCTTGTCCATAGTGCAGTCTCTATCATACAACATGATTCCACAAAAAATATCCTTCCATCTATATAGATATCCTCTCAATCTATCCGCTTGCTCTAGCTACCGATATTTATGGAAAATATATTAGTATACATATTGTTTCCACCGTTACTGCATCTCTCAAGCGATTATACTCTCTCTTCTCCTTGCAAAGAATCATGCACTGATATTGGCTTGTATATGTACCCATGCATTTCTTTTAGAAAATTATTGTTATGATTTTGTATTTGTGTAATACTCCCCCCCCCGTCCACCCCCCTCTTTTTGCCGCCCCCCCCTCTTCCCAGGCCCCCCCTCTCCCTTTCCCTTTTTTCCCCCCCTTTTTTTCCCTTCCCCCCTCCCCCCCCATTTTTATTTCCCCCCCTCCCCCCCCCTCGTAATCCACTCCCTCGTACCCCTTTTTTTCCTATCTCCGCGCCCCACACTCATGCATGTGCTCACACACATACACACATGTGTCCATGTAGGCATATATGTGTGCTTTCCTGATTATACTTCTGTTTTTTATTGTATACAATACGCTTAGAATAACATTATTAATTACATTAAAATACTGATAAGCGTACGTATCTACACGTGTATGTGTATATGTGTCTATACACATACACTATTTTTATTTTTATTCCCTTATAACACATATGTCCTGCACGTCCAATCTCCAATATAATTATATCTACACACTCCATCTATGCTCCTCTCTTTTACCTTCCTTTCTAAGTTTTGTAAGCCTTTTTACCCATTTTTAATATATATTTTTTATCTTCCTTCCATCCCCCTTTGTTTACTCATTCTTCCATCCATTCTTTGATTTTTTCCAAATAGGATTTTATCCCATAGATATCTTTACCGATATGTACATAAGATTTCACCATAGACGTTGACTTCCTCCTTATACTAAGCCGCTCCAGCTCCCTCTCTCTCCCACTTCCCTCTCCCCTCATTACTCATCCCACTTCCCTCTCCCCTCATTACTCATTGTTTTCCTTCTCATACTCGATCGTAGCCATGCCCCTTCACTTGCTCCTAGTCCGCCTCCAGCCCCGCCCACTGCCCTTAGCCTGCCCCTATTTATATCCTGAGTCCTCTGCATTTTTTTCTGATTCTGCCTGATGAAAGAGCGCGGTCGTCCGACAATCTCGACCCGCACGCTCAAGAAACGCGTCGCATACCCGCTGACGTCACAGCCCCGCGCCCTGGTCGTCTCTGCCTCCCAAGCCTCGTTTTGAAGACCGCACATCTCGTGTCCACCACAAGCCGGCTGCTTCATACAAAACACCTGCAGTGGACAGCATGTGAGAGGAACAGAAACAAAGCGATGAGATGACAGATGTGGACCGGACCACTGGCTGACGTCCCAAAAATCAGATATACCAGATGACCCCTGGTGTTTAATGCTTACTTTTTGCCTACTAAATGTGAGTGCACAATTTTATGTTTTTTACACTGAAAATAAAACCTTTTAAAAAAATCTGCCCCCAGAGGCGCCCCTTTCTCTCCTTTTTCTCCTTTACCATACTAAATCTCACTTATCTCTTACATATTTTCTTACTAATTTATATATCATTGGTTAGAACTATTGCTCTGATCACAAACTGCGATTTTGTCTGTTTACAGATGCTTTGAAGCCATCTCTGCAATCCACACTGGAATGACAGCTAATTAACATGTAAGGTTAATGTAACTAATTAATGACCAAGGTCAATAGAAATCTTCAATGATTCCTTTTGTGCTGATTAAAACAAAAGCACAAAAAGACATGTCTGCTTTTCAGTCTATTGATACCATCAATAGGTCTATCACTTCTTTCCAAACAGTATTGCTAATCCAGAATTACTGGTGACATAGCAACACCCGGTGGGGTAAAATATTTTATATTCATTGTTAATGTAGAGCTTGTGGTAGGATGTTTAATACATATGTGTTGTAAATATGTATTTAAAGGCAACTGCACATATAAATAAAACAACAAAAAATGATTTCATGAGTTATTGTACAAGTATACTTTAACTATAAGATTGACTTTATGTAATACACCTTACATTAGACTGATGCATTGGTAAAATAAACAAAAATAGAGGTGCCATACTGTTTAGATCTATGACAATATTTGATCAGAACAAGCATGTTTTTCAATATTGCCAGTGGTTGAAAAATTACTATTAGAGCTTTATTAAAATATGCCCAGTATGACAGGGCTGTGCCATTTAAAAGATTGATGTCACTCTGGGTTCTCTCCCATACAGATTGATGGACACCCTGGAATGTGTATCTTATTAGAAGAACACCATTTCAGTTTGCTCCAGGATCAAAAAATCCTGGATTTGGTCCTGAAGCCCAGGGCCGGGACAAGGGGTGGGCAGAAGGGCCGGCTGCCCTGGGCACTGTGATATCATGTGAGGTGGGGGGGGCACCACAAGGAAATTGAGGGAGGGGATTTGTGTTGGAAAGGGGGATTTGGGGGGCAGAAGGGAGTATTGTTCTAGGAGCGGAAATTTGGGGGTATGCTAAAATTTAGGGGGAGGAGGAATGGGGGAAGAAGATTTGTGCTAGGAGGGATGATTGGGGTGCTTTGTGCTAGAAGGGGGGGGGGATTTTCAGTGGGGTTATTGGGAGGGGCAATTTTAGAGGTAGATCATTTGTGCTAGGAGGAGTGATTTTTTTTTGAGGGGGGGGGGCACTTGAATTGAGGGGGTTTGGGGGTGGGGGATTTCAGCAGGAGAACAGATTTGCACTGGGAGGAGGGGAAATTTATGCTCCGGGTGAAAACAATTAGTGCTCAGTTTTTTTTGGGGGAGATTTTTGATGACACATAATGCTCATACACCTTGGGGGTGGGGGGCGCAGTTTGGCATATTTGCCCTGGGCTCTAGATGACCTTGTCCTGGCACAGGTGAAGCCCCAAGGTTTTTTAAAATATTAAGTGGGATGAATCCTCCAACCCTGGAGTGAGGAAGCTAAACATTCTTTCATCCAGGACAAAGACTCAGTTTGGCACCCCCTTACCCCCACCCAAGAAAGAAGGCCTACAAAATCCTCGCATAGGTAAGGTTTGATTCATTTCAAGTTTCACTTACAAAGCAGATCAAGAGGGGAGCCACTGGAAAAAGAAGAAGTGAGCCCAATTTGCTTCTGTGCGATCCTCTTCCTTCCCAGCTATGCCCTTCTTAATCTGCTGCAGAGGTGAGGCTTGAAACTATGGGAACCCTAAGGGATTGTAAAAGACCTGGGATGCCCTTGGGTACCTCAAGGAGAGTATTAACGCAGCACGCATAGCAGTGAATGGTGGGTGTGGTACAATATCGTTAACAGTGGGAGGGGCTTAAAGTAGCACAGTTAAAAATTCTAAAAGCATTATTGTATCCATAAAATATGCTTAAATTAATAAAACAAATGTCACTGTAAAAATATGAATTGAGTCTACCTTAAAAGTGGACTGCAGGCCCTGTACTAGGCTGCAGGGCTGGTGCAAAGATTTTTTTCTACACAGCTGAAAGTGCAATTTGCTAACCCTCCCCTCCATCACCCCCTGACTACAGCCTGGACCCCTCTTTTCCCCGTTCCAGATATCCCCCTCTCTGTCAGGAGCCCCCATTCATAGATGTGCACAGTCAATTGCATTAGGGTGTGCACCCCAAAGCTCAAACAGACATGTGTGTGTGTGTATATACAGTATACAGTATATGTGTCTTTTTTACTAAGAGAATAGGTGCAGGAACTCAACCAAGCCCCCCACTTTTCCCTGGGTGGGGGAGCGAGAGAGCTCACTCCAGAAAATTGTGGGTTTAGCCAAATTGGGAGGGTCTTCAAGGGAGAGTAAATACAAGGAGTTTGCTACTTCCAGAGTGCAGAGTTCAGGAATGTGCTTTGAACAGAGTACAAGGTTCAGGAGTGCACTACGTACAGAGTGCAGGGTTCAGTTGTGTGCTACTTCCAGAGTGCAGAGTTCAGGAATGGGCTTTTTACATAGTGAAGGGTTCAGGGGTGTGCTAGATAAAGAGTGCAGGGTTCAGGAGTGTGCTACTTCCAGAGTTCCTCCTTGTGGTCTTTGTCACAAGACAGGGTAGAGCCAAGAAAAGACCCTAATTGAAGCTTCCTCTGCTCTGTTGCACAGTAGCAGTCAGCCTGGAGAGCTGCGGGTGCTGGGCATTAGTGGTGTTATTGGCGACCGCACATCTCCTTCCATGGGGACCATGGGGGGAGGGGGGGTGTATTTCATTGCAGCTGCACAGAGAGGAGTGCTGTCACTTTTAAATACAGAAGTCAGGCTTCTGTGTTAGAAATGACAATAGTGAACAGAAAGCATGAGCTGGCAGCAGCTTCACTGGGAGAAGAGAGGAGCTGAAGAGATCAGTAGAAATTTTGACAGTCTGGGAGAAGGAGGAGGCAGCTGCATTGCCCCTCTCAATGCGGCACCTGGGGAAGATGCCCCCCCCCCCAATTGAACTGAATGGAATAATCAATCCCAGCATAGATCATTCCTCTGTACCATGTTGCTCTGTTGTCTGCAGATCCCCTGATATTCTTGGTTTAGTTGTGGCTTTGAGACATGTGACACTCTGTATAGCTGCTGTAGACTGAAAACTTTACAGAGCCTCTTCCTGCAGCATCTCTATCCTAAAACACAGCCATCTGTAATCTCTGAGATTGTGAAAATGATGTAACTTCCTTCTGATGGTGGGTGGGATGGAATATATTCTAATTAGCATTCAATCCCCCCCAGTCACACCTACAGGAAGAGTCCAAACCTCCCAAGGCCTACCTCACAGATCAGAGCATTAGGCTGGCCATACATTATACAATTTTCTTCTATAGATTTCCTTTAGATTTACTAAAACCATATAATATGAGATCAAATCTGAACACTTTCAGTTTGTGTGCAATCAGGCAGGACCTTGTACTACACAGTTGAAGCTAAATCTAAAGAAAATTGAATACAACTATTGTATGGTGTATGGCCAGCTTTATTCCAGAAGGAAACCTCTTCATACACCGCCTGTTCTGAAAGCTAGCTGTGCAGCTGGACAGGATTGAATGGATCACAATTACAATTTCAATCCGCCTTGTTAAATACAGTATGCTGATCAGTCTGAATAGAGAGAGTCCCACCCCTCAGAACCCGCCCTCCAAGAGCCCTGCACTCTGTGAAATGATTAATTTGCATATGAAGGAAACACCTTCATAATAACCTCCCGTAGCTTGTCCTTCTCTAGTCTTGCAGTGAATCATAATTCATTGGCATGCTCCAAGACAGGAATGACAGAGGAGGAGGTATGAAACATTTACACCTGTTTTGCAGAATGAAGAGTGATCTGCGTTTGGATCACTCTTTAGAGAGCATTTGACAGGCACTGAGAAGGAGTTGTTTCACCTCCTAATCACCTATTTTAACCCCCTAAATGCTGCAGTATTCCACTACAAACATGAAAATTGAGCACAATTGCAGTGTGGCTCCATTCCCTAGAATTGATTGTGTCTGAGGCCGCGTACACACGGGCGGACTGTTCGCCCAACTTTGTCCGCTGAACAGTGTTTGGGCGGACAGTCCGCTCGTGTGTGGGCTTTCAGCGGACAGTTTCAGCGGACAGTTTGACGGACAAAGTCTTTCGGAAATTCCGAAAAACTGTCCGCTGAAACTTTGTTTGAGCGAACAGTCCGCCCGTGTGTAGGCTACTTTCGAAATGAGCAAACTGTTCCCGCTCGGAGGGAAGTCTGCTCATTTCGAGCGCGTGTGCAGGTAGGCGGGGCCCGCGAAGGAGACGTCGCGGGCTCCGCCGCCTGGAATGGACTTAAAGGGGAACCCCAACGCCGAAAAAAATCGGCGTGGGGGTCCCCCCAAAGTCCACAACAGACCCTTGTCCGAGCACGCTACCCGGCCGGCCAGGAAAGGGGGGCGAGCGAGCGCGCCCCCCCTCCTGAGCCGTACCAGGCCGCGTGCCCTCAACATGGGGGGTGCCTTGGGGAAGGGGGGGCCGCGCGGCCCCCCCACCCCAAAGCACCTTGTCCCCATGTTGATGAGGACAAGGGCCTCTTCCCGACAACCCTGGCCGTTGGTTGTCGGGGTCTGCGGGCGGGGGGCTTATCGGAATCCGGGAGCCCCCTTTAAGAAGGGGGCCCCCGGATACCGGCCCCCCACCCTATGTGAATGAGTATGGGGTACAATGTACCCCTACCCATTCACCTGTAAAATAAAAGTACCCAAAAAAAAAACACAACACACGAGAAAAAATATTTTATTGCACAGCTCCGGGGGTCTTCCGTCTTCGGGGGTCTTCTCGCCGGACTCCTCCGCTATCTTCTTGTAGCTCTTTTACTAGCGGAGGAGTCCGGCTTTCTTCCTCCCCGCCGCCGGCCTCTTCTCCCGACTTCGGGGGTCTTGTCCCCCTCTTCGGTTCTTCTGCCGGGCCACCGCGCCTTCTTGTAGCTCTTTTACAGGCGGTGGCCCGGTCTTCTGTCGCCGCTGTCGCCGTCGCCGCCTTCCGTTCTTCTTCTTCTTCTTGTTCTTCTTCTTCTCCAGGAGATGTTGACACGACGCTCTCTCTGGCCGGAATGCCAGAGCCGCCCTGCGCTGCCACTTATATAGTGACAATGGGGCGGTGTCACATGGTATATGTCACATGGGTTGGTCACATGGGTTGATGTCACATGGGGACTATGACATCGTAAGGGGGCGGGGTCACCATGTGACATCAACCCATGTGACCAACCCATGTGACATATACCATGTGACACCGCCCCATTGTCACTATATAAGTGGCAGCGCAGGGCGGCTCTGGCATTCCGGCCGGAGAGAGCGTCGTGTCAACATCTCCTGGAGAAGAAGAAGAACAAGAAGAAGAAGAAGAACGGAAGGCGGCGACGGCGACAGCGGCGACAGAAGACCGGGCCACCGCCTGCAAAAGAGCTATAAGAAGGCGCGGTGGCCCGGCAGAAGAACGGAAGGCGGCGGCGACAGAAGACCGGGCCACCGCCTGTAAAAGAGCTACAAGAAGGCGCGGTGGCCCGGCAGAAGAACCGAAGAGGGGGACAAGACCCCCGAAGTCGGGAGAAGAGGCCGGCGGTGGGGAGGAAGAAAGCCGGACTCCTCCGCTAGTAAAAGAGCTACAAGAAGATAGCGGAGGAGTCCGGCGAGAAGACCCCCGAAGACGGAAGACCCCCGGAGCTGTGCAATAAAATATTTTTTCTCGTGTGTTGTGTTTTTTTTTGGGTACTTTTATTTTACAGGTGAATGGGTAGGGGTACATTGTACCCCATACTCATTCACATAGGGTGGGGGGCCGGTATCCGGGGGCCCCCTTCTTAAAGGGGGCTCCCGGATTCCGATAAGCCCCCCGCCCGCAGACCCCGACAACCAACGGCCAGGGTTGTCGGGAAGAGGCCCTTGTCCTCATCAACATGGGGACAAGGTGCTTTGGGGTGGGGGGGGGCCGCGCGGCCCCCCCTTCCCCAAGGCACCCCCCATGTTGAGGGCACGCGGCCTGGTACGGCTCAGGAGGGGGGGCGCGCTCGCTCGCCCCCCTTTCCTGGCCGGCCGGGTAGCGTGCTCGGACAAGGGTCTGTTGTGGACTTTGGGGGGACCCCCACGCCGATTTTTTTCGGCGTTGGGGTTCCCCTTTAAGTTCATTCCAGGCGGCGGAGCCCGCGACGTCTCCGTCGCGGGCCCCGCCTACCTGCACACGCGCTCGAAATGGGCGGACTTGCCTCCGCCTTACGTGGGCGAGTCCGTTCATTTCAAAAGTTGAGCGAACTGTTTGGCAAACAGTTCGCTGAAACAGTCCGCTCGTGTGTGGGCAAGTCCGCTCATGCAAATTTTGAGCGGACTGTTTGCCGAAACTGTTTGACGAACAAGGTTGGGCGAACAGTCCGCGCGTGTGTACGCGGCCTGACAGGCAGTAGTGCCCATCAAGCCCAACAGGAGGTATAGTTCCCACCACAGCCATGAAGCAGAGTATCGCAGTCATGGCATGTGTTCACCCCCAGCCACTGCCCTTTCAGCTAAAGGGGAGCAGTTGGGGGGGGGGCGATAAAACCTTGTGGTTGTGCTGCATTTCGACACCATTCATTTAAACAAGCCCTAAAGCTGTTATTATTCTAGTATGGTAGTGATCCCTTGCATCTAAGGCCGCGTACACACGGGCGGACTGTTCGCCCAACTTTGTCCGCTGAACAGTGTTTCAGCAGACAGTCCGCTCGTGTGTGGGCTTCAGCGGACAGTTTCAGCGGACAGTCTGACGAACAAAGTTTTTCGGAATTTCCGTAAAAGACTGTCCGCTGAAACTTGGTTTGAGCGGACAGTCCACTCGTGTGTAGGCTTGTTCGATAAACTAAGTCTCGCGCATGCTCAGAAAGAATTTACACGGCGAAGGTTGCATTGCAGTGTATTGGACTTCGAATTTCTCGTCCCGTCGTACGTGCCGTTCACGTCATCGCGCAAGTTTTCAGTGGACTGTTCATTCGTCGTGTGTGGTCAAGTCCGTTCATGCTAATTTTGAACGGACTGTTTGTCAAACTGGTTGACGAACCTAGTTGGGCGGACAGTCCGCCCGTGTGTACGCGGCCTAAGGCCCCATTTAGTGTTTGGTGACTACACATACACATTACAACAACCAAAGATTTGTGACTAAATTGAATTTTGTGTGTTTGTTGTATGTCAAACACTTTATGCACATTACAAATCATGTCTTCAACAAAGACAATTTACCGTTTCTCTGTTAAAAAGAATGCAATCAGAGCAGAAAAAAAAAATGATCATGTGAACAGTCTTATATGTGTGTGCACTTTATAGCTAGAATAGCACATTTCTTGTCCAAGAGATGGTTTGTAAGGTTACGCTTTCTACTTACTGTACAGCACTCTATTCACTGCAGAGAGGAATGGAGTGTGTGTGATGATAGCACAATTCCATTCCTCCCATTACTCAAATGAAGGCCCAGAAACACCCACAGTAACCCTTATGCCGCATACACACGATCGAATTGCCCGGCGTACTTAGTCCGATGAAACGTATTTCACCGGACAATTCCATCGTGTGTGGGCTTCAGCAGACTTTTCCAGCGTAAAGTCTGGCAGACTAAGAAAGTAGTTTTGCACTCCAATCTTTCCGCCGGACTTGGGTTTCAGCGGACAATACGTTCGTCAGTATGCTAGTCCGGCGGATTAAGAATGACGCATGCTCAGGAGCAAGTACGAAAAAGGAAGCTATTGGCTATTGGCTATTGAACTTCCTTTTTCTAGTCCCGTCGTACGTGCTGTACGTCATCGCACTAGCAAACGCCAGACTTTCTGTGTGTCCGTGTGTGGTCAAGTCCGTTTGGTAGAAAGTCCGCCGGACTATCCGCCGGATTGTTTGCCGGACTAAGTACGCCAGACAATTCGCTCATGTGTACGCGGCATAAGACCCACCCAAATCAACTCCTGGAACTGTTACAAGTGACTCCCATAGCCTACCCTGAAGCTACAGAGGCTCAAAGGATCATGGGACATGTAGTATCAGAACTGGTAAAGGAAGGAAACAGAAAGTCATAGAACTCTGAAATTCATCCAGGAGAAGGAGGGACATCACATACACAGAAACCTGCTTTATAAAGCTAATTAAGGTAAGTTACACATAAGCTGACACCGTGGTTGTGATTCATTTACATGCACAATGCATGTGTTGTTTTTGGGGAGAAAAATCTGGAGTTCTTCTTTAACCACATCCCGCCCAGCCTATAGCAGAATGATGGCCGGGTGAGAGATCAGTTATCCTGGCTGGACCTCATATAAAGTCCAGCAGTATAAGCTGTTCACGCATGCTTCCAAGGGGGCACAGTGTGGCGATCGGTAGTGCGGTGTGTGGCTCTTACACACTGCATCTCCGATCTTGGTAAAGAGCCTATGATGTAGGCTCTTTACTATGTGATCCACAGCTGGTTACACTGTAACCAGGAAGTGCTGTTTATCGGCTTTTCCTCTATTCACGCTGACATGGCGTGGGCAGTGCAGAATCGATTAGCAATTCTCCTGACATTGGGGGGAGGGTCTGTGCTGATAATTATTGCATCGATTATCAGTGCGGACCCATCAAGGATGCCCACCAGGGATGCCAACCCGAGCCCACCAGGGATGCCAATCCATGCCCATCAGTAATGCCTGTCAGTGCCTCCTCATCAGTACTGCCTATCAGTGCCATCTATCAGTGCCCATCAGTGATGCCCATCAGTGCTGCATATCAGTGCAACCTAGCAGTGCCCATTGGTGCTGCATATCAGTGCCACCTATCAGTGATGCATATTAGTGCTTCATCAGTGCCCATCAATGCCACCTCACCAGTTCCACCTCATCAGTGTCCATCAGTGCCATCAGTGCCAATCAGTGAAGGAGAAAATTTACTTATTTACAAAATTTTATTTAAAAATGGGGGTTCAGTCAGTGCAAAATAAATACAGCCCTAAAAAAACAACAAAGCAGCTGAACACTAAAGGCAAATATAATAAAACCTCAAAACAGGTATGCGGAGGAGTATTCTCGTTAGAGGAATCTTATGTATACAGGTTTATGTAGTATTACCGAAGGTGTTTCTAATCTCTGTGTCTGTGCATGGATCAGTCCACCGGATGGGCATTTGAGTGTTTATTCCATCTCCTTGGTTACTGGTTCTATTGTGAGATGACCATAAGGGGCGGAGTCTTTTCCTTCTTCGTTCTATTTACTTATCCCTTAGTGGGTGTGTTTGACCAGCCTGTATCAGGTGTCCTTGTCATGTGACCAAGCGTCATGTTGCTCATGGCGTCATGGTCGCTATGGCAACAGATCAAGAGTAACTGGAAGTTGACCTCCAGGCGATCTAGGCTGATTGGACGGTGGTCTCTGATGGAGGTCAAGCATACAGGTGTGTTATTTTGGTGGCTTATTACATATAGAAAGAGATGTAAGGGCCTCTATATCTGCTAAGGAAGTCCCATTTAGTACGATACGTGTGCGGGAGGACCCTGGAACATCATTGCAGCCACCTTATTGTTGTTTATGTCTGAAAAGACTATATACCATCTACCCCAGCACCAGGGTTATAGTTCTATGTATATGAGTACCTGTCGTTTTAATAAATAAGTGTTTTAGCCATACAGTGTTCACTAAATATTTTTTACTGTACTTTATGGCACTATAGTTGGAAAGCGAGAGTTACAACGGGAGGTTGTATGAAGTGGCAAGATGTCTCATCCTATCCATCTGCCTACCCACACTTCCAGTTATGACCACTGTTAGTGGAGAACGCACATTTGACCCATCTGTTAGTTCAGGGGTCAGATATCTGAGGAGAGCGGTTTGGTTAGCTGGTGGTGGAATCACCGATTAAGCTTGTACTATAGGAATATTTGGGAGCGCTCTTACCACCACAGAGGAGAACACCACAATCAACATTTTCCTTTATAACAGACAAAGAAAAACCTTTTTTTCTGAAAATTTTTAGTAGAGCAGTGCCTAAAAGCAACAAAAACACATAGTTGGCTTTTTTTAGGCCACGTACACACACGGGGACTGTTCGCCCAACTTTGTCCGTCAAACAGTTTCAGCGGACAGTCCGCTCAAAATTAGCATGGACGGATTTGCCCACACACGACGAACGAACAGTCCGCTGAAACCGTGCGCGATGACGTGAACGGCACGTACGACGGGACTAGAAAACGACATCCTATACACTGCAATGCAACCTCCGGCGTGTAAATTCTTTCTGAGCATGCGCGAGACTTAGTTTGACGAACAAGCCTACACACGGGCGGACTGTCCGCTCAAACCAAGTTTCAGCGGACAGTTTTTCGGAATTTCCGAAAAACTTTGTTCAGCAGACTGTTCGCTGAAACTGTCCGCTGAAAGCCCACACACGAGCGGACTGTCCGCCGAAACACTGTTCAGCGGACAAAGTTGGGCGAACAGTCCCCGCGTGTGTACTCGGCCTTATAGTTATCACACATTCTTCCTTCATTAGTAGACATACATTCATCTCATGTAACTATTTCCCAGCTATGACTAAGCACCCCATAGTGGTGTGAAACATGTCGGCTTTTCATTGATCCTGTGCCTCTGATGTCTTTGTACCAGAAGAATTTTTAAACCGTCTTCAATAAAAGTGTCAACAGAGTGCGACTGTCCAGTCTTTTCTTCGATTCATTCCTACATGCAGAGCCAACACCTGTTTCCATTAGCAAGTGGGATGCATCATGAAATGTCTGCCTAGAGTGGAGTTCTTTTGTTGTTTATATTTTCCCATCACTTATATATTTGCCAGATAAAAACCCAATTGCAGAGCGGTAATTTCTAAGTAGATCACTTACAGAGAGCAGGGAGTCTGGGGATCCAGCCCATTTATTCCAAATGCAGAAGGACCTAGAAACCTTCCACATCACACGCTACCTGGAAGAACCTCTCTGTACCTTACACAGCAGGCACGCTGAAGATTAGTGCCCCATACTACTGTCTTCCAATGCTTCTATTCACATGTGACAGCTCTCCCTGCTCACATCACTGACATTGCAGCCAGCCATGGTATGCAGCTCTTCTGCATTTGGAATAGATTGACTGGATCCCTGAACACCCTGGTCCCTGCAAGCTAGGGTTGCCACCTCATCCCTTTAAAATCAAACACATATTAATTACACAGGTTCTGTGTCTTAATAAGATGGTAATTAAACTCACTTAGTGCCTTATGTGCAATAAATTAACCTCAGAACCTGTGCAATTAATATGTGTTTGGTTTTAAAGGGATGAGGAGGCAACCCTACTGCAAGCGATGTTCTATATGCTATCAGCTGTATCATCGTGCTGCATCCCGATCATTTGCTTAGCCATTGGTTGTCTCCTCTCTTGTTTGTTCTCACTAACCCCTTAAATGGTCACCAGTACTCTAATTGGGACCAGTATCTTACATCTTTACTTCTGCTTCATTTACAGTGCAGTTGAAGAGTAGTGGTTGTGAACACCCACAATTTCAACAAATAACTTGGTATGCTGCTCATTTTACAGTATATGCTCGGATCAGCTAATGTATCTGTATGACCCAGCTTTATTAGAAAATACATTGTTCAGGATGTTTAAATTTTATCAGCAGACCTGATGAGATTGAAACAAATGTGACAAAGCCCTGGGACAATTGTGCAGTGATTGGCCAAAGAGCTGGAGCTCTACTGATTTCTGACGTGTCAGAGAATGTCATAAAAAGTACAATATCCTTGTATCCTAAGTACAACTTTTAGACCAGTATCTTGACTAAATACTCTGACTGCAATTTTATTGTGACAATTAAAACTAAGGAATTGCTGGCACGAAGACAAGAAAAAGTGCCAGAATGTCACTACTATGTAGGAATGAGCCCGCGGTTTGAGTCAAACATAAGTTTGCCGGGGAGGCCCCATAATGCCCTGCGAGACCGCAGTGCATTGACGTCTGATGATTGACCAAAGCATGCACCTGAACTGCATGCTGTGGCCAATCAGAGTGTGCTCTCCTGCGAGAGCCATGATTACTCTCCTGCGAGAGCCATGAACTACCTGATAATTGAGCCTCCTTTCCCAGTTGACGCCTGTTACAGGAAAACACGTCTGGTGGAGCCACATGAGATGTCTGTGCACATAAGCTGACTGACTGGCGAGGTCTGCGGTCATGTTTGTCATATCAACCACTGTTTTTTTTATCATCTTAATTGTAACTGCAACTAGTTTTTAATAAATCTGAGTTTTCTAAAATACTGCACTATGAATTGCCTACCTCTTCCTTAACATAATAAACATTGAGGATCGCTGTTCCATATATGCTGGAATCACTAATAGAGATGCTGAACCGTTTGATGATGCTGAACCTTCTTGGTGGATGACAAGTTATCCTCTATGAATATCACAGGAGTGCGTGGAGTACAAAGCAAATTTGATCTCTATAGCTTGCGATCCACAGTTTCTGGTAAGAAGTTTGAGACACTGTGGGAAAGGATCTGTCTGAACACCCTGCCACTGCACGTTATTATTGCTTTTTGCACAGTTCAGTCACCGGGTGCCCTATTGTTTATACGGACCTTTATAAAATATTAATCACTTCAGCTCTGAAAGGATTTGCCTCCTTCCTGACCGGGCCATTTTTTTGCGATACGTCACTGCGTCACTTTAACTGACAATTGCTCAGTCTTGCGACGTTGTACAAAAACAAAATGTATGTCCTTTTTTCCCCATAAATAGAGCTCTCTTTTGGTGATATTTGGTCACCTCTGCGTTTTTTTTTTTTTGCGCTATAAACAAAAAAAGGGTGGTAATTTAGAAAAAAATACAATAATTTGTACTTTTTGCTATAATAAATATCCCAAAAAATCAAGGCCAATATATATTCTTCTACATAATTTTTGGAAAAAAATTGCAATAAGCATATATTGATTGGTTTGTGCAAAAGTTGTGTCTACAAAATAGGGGATCAATTTATGTCATTTTTATTATTATTATTTTTTTTTACTAGTAATAGCGGCGATCTGCCCTTTTTATCAGGAGTGCGACATTGTGGCAGACAGGGGTTAACACCAGGGGTGATCAAGGGGTTAACTGTGTTCTCTAGGTGTGTTCTAACTGGAGGGGGGTGGGACTGACTGGGGGAGGAGACCGAGGTCTTAAAGGAGTGAATTATAGCAACAGCGATTTGCGCAGCCGTGCCAACCTGCTGAATTTAAACTGTGATTTTGAGATTCCTGTCATATGAATATGGATATTGTTTTGAGAAGCACACCTGGTCACTTTTTACTGATGACCTGTTGCCCACTGATTG
Source organism: Lithobates pipiens (assembly GCF_037356315.1). NCBI lineage: Eukaryota > Metazoa > Chordata > Amphibia > Anura > Ranidae > Lithobates > Lithobates pipiens. The sequence goes on along the minus strand of NW_027507790.1, from coordinate 28,727,806 downwards.
ATACATGGTGCACTCCTCCACTAAATGACAGATTCTTGGCTGAGGTTATTTACATTTTCAGCATGGAATTCTATGTAATGTCATTGATCAAATTTGGTCAATGATGTCACCAGGAACTTCAAATGGTATTCTTGCAGCTGGGAATCTGTTATTTAGTAGTGCAGTAGTAAAGCATGTACAGCACACTCAAATATTGTCACCATTGATTTTGCCCTGTTCACCAAACTACCTGGTAATCAAACAAGGCACATTTCAACAACATTAGTGATGAGATATATGGTTAAAGTAGTTGTAAACCCTTACAGACCACTTTTACCTACAAGTAAGCCTAAATTAAGCCTTACCTGTAGGCTGAAGAAATATCTCGTAAACCTACACGGTTTAGGAGATTTTTGCAAAAGACAGGCACTGCTGTCTATGGCGCATGTGCCGTAGACAACGGCATGCAGGGACACTGAGCGTGCCACTGCTAACAGTGATCATGTTGTTAGTGGCGGCTCCTGCGCGCATGCACAGGAGTGATGTCATCGTGGCTCTGGCCAATCACATCACCGGAGCCATGATACCCGAAAGGAAGATGGACACTTCGTGGAAGAGGAGACAGTGGTGACATCGCTGGCTCCTGTGTCAGGTAAGTGACGATGCATGGTAGTAGTCAAATCAAAAAGGTTGTGTTGTTCTTATGCTATTGAAATATGAATTCTGCTCGTTTGCTCGTATGTAGTGGCATAATTTCACAAACAGTACAAACCAGGTGCAGAAACTGTTTCTGCATAATATCAGCCTAATAGTTCAGGTTTGAAGCTAACTAGGTTAAGGGTTAGGTTAAAGTTATGTTTAGGGACCTGAGTAAGGAGCTGTATTTAAGGGAAATGAAAAAATAAGAATTATTTCCATTTGACAAAATGTCAAATGGAAATAATACAAAAAAATCAATAGCTTAAAGATAAAAAAAAACTCTATCAAAGGGACCCCCTGGCAAAACACAGTATCCCCTTGTTGTTGATGAAAAGGTCCTTTTTTCCACAACCTTTGCCCAGTGATTGGGGGATCTACAGGCAGGGGAATTATCAGAATCAGCCCCCTTTAACAATTAATGGCCCCTGATATACCTCTCCCATATGTGTAAGAGTGTGTGACAAAAAAGTAAGAGAGGAAAAACAAACCCACATAGACCTATACTTCTACATAAAGTCCTATAAACACGTGTTAGTAAAACTGCACATATCATCACAACTACTTAATGTATCTAGATTAATTGGACTTTGTATTTTTCAGGCCATATATGAGGGTTTGGTATGGATTGTAAGGGTGATCCCACAAAAAAAAGATATGTGGAACAACAGTGACTCCATCATGGCAGCTATAAGTTTATATACCTTTAATTTAGGTCCAAGACTTAGTTTTTGCTTATTCTGACATGTCAGCTTATAGCTACACATTGCAAGAGCATACAAGAAACTGCTTGCATAGGCATTCATAAGCATTTTATAATTTATAAATAAAATGCATTCTAGCCCACCTTCCTGTTTAACATGGGACAGGAAGGTGACTTAGTCGTCACCAGATGGTGTGTTCACTCTGGTAACCATGGTAGCCATGTTTTTAGAGGTTATAGGCATGTATAACCATATAATGATGAACTATTTAATTATTATTGATATTCAATATATCCTACTAACCACTCCCCCCTCCCCTATTGTGAATGATTATGATTGTTAAAGTTGAACCAAATATAAGCTGTATACGCGCCCAATAAAAATCAGACACTTTTTTGAACTGACTCTGTGTATTTGTTCTGTTCATTGAAGTTGTCTCCCAGTACTGGGGGTTTATCAATGGTATGCAGTATTAACCCTTGGCTAGTCTGTCGTGTGCTTGGAGTACCTTCATTTCTTTTCAGTTACCCCTAAAAATCTGTACCAGATTCTTATCCATGATGATATTTGGTCAATGACTTCAGTCCTCTGCTCTCTATTTTACATTTAGCTGCCGAGCCAGGAAAATGTCATTGAGCTTGACCAGAATGAAATGACCCAGGAAATTTTATTTATGAATTATTCAAAGTGATAATGTAAATTAGGTTCTCCAGGAAGTTCATGGGAATCTGAAGGATAAAACCCAGATCTCTGTTAATGAACTTGCTGATGCTGATGGAGCCTGAACCCACAAAGGCAGCTATTTGGTGATTTAAGGACTCAGGTTGAAGACTCAGATCAAAACAGCTTGTTGCAGATCTCACTTGATGTCCAGAGGTGGAGCCCCAGATTCTTAGAGACTGGTATTTTTTGACATCTTGGGATGTTGGACACCATATTTACATTCAAGTGCCTGAGCTTCTGAATTTCTTAAGTGTTTTTAAGAGTTGCTTAAAGTGATACTAAAGTCTCTTTTTTTTTTCTTGAGACTTTTTGAGACTGAGGCCGCGTGCACACGGGCGGATTGTCTGCCCAACTAAGTTCGTCAGACAATCCGACAGACAGTCCGTCTAACATTTGAATGAACGGACTTGACCACACACGATGAACAGACAGTCCGCTGAAAGCTTGCGCGATGACATGTACAGCATGTACGACGGGACTAGAAAAACAACGTCCAATACACTGCAATGCAACCTTCGGCCGTGTAAATCCTTTCTGAGCATGCGCGATACTTAGTCCGTCCAACTTGCCTACACACGAGCGGACTGTCCGCTGAAACCAAGTTTGGACGGACAAAATTACGGAAATTCCGAAAGACTTAGTCCGTCAGACTGTCCGCTGAAAAAGTCTGCTGAAGCCCACACACGAGCGGATTGTCCGCTGAAACACGGTTCAGCGGACTAAGTTGGGCAGACAATCCGCCCGTGTGTACGCGGCCTAAGACTTTTTATTTTGTTATACTCACCTGCTCTGTGCAGTGGTTTTGCACAGAGCAGCCCAGATTCTCCTCTTATTGGGTTCCTCACCTGCGCTCCTGGCCCTTCCCTCCTGTCGAGTGCCCCCACAGCAAGCAGCTTTCTATGGGGGTACCCAAGCTGAGCTGCAGTTCTGTGTGTCCATTCAGACACAGAGCAGTGGTTTGGCACTGCCTCCCCTCTCCTCGTTGGTTAACTGACTTTGAGTGATATCGGCAGGAGCAAATGGCACTGCTGCTGTGTCTCAGCCAATCAGGAGGGAGAGGTCCGGAAGGCTGAGGCACTCGTGCACAATGCTGGATCGAGATGAGGCTTAGGTAAGTATTAGTGGGGCTGAGGGGGGCTGATGCACACATTAGGTTTTTTATCTTCGTGCATAGAATGCATGAAGACAAAAAACCTTCTGCCTTTAGAATCACTTTAAGACATACAAAAATAGAATTCAGAGTGCTACTCAAATAGCCAACCTCATAGCTTCCTCCAAAGTAACAGGTGCTGGATAGTTGACCAGAGGGTCCTTTATGGAATCCTCCAGGTCAAACTGGCAGGGTTGTTCCACATAGAATCAGATGCCCAACGGCAATAATGAAAACAGTACTGTTTCACTGATGTAGGGCTCTGTTTATGTGCCAGTAATATATTGGATCTATGCCCCTTACACTGATATCAATGGGAGAAAGATAAACGCAAGTGGTCAGGCACTTTAACTAGTTTCTGTATTCTTTACCTATAGAAGCCCCCTTTCCCATAAGGGAAGCAGGACTACCGTACTCGGTTACCCCAGATCTTAAACACAATGCTATATTGCCTGGCTTACACGCCAGGGTGGGTGCAAACTGAAAACAACAAACAGGTACTTGCGGTTGCCAGATAGGCAGAGTGGATCAATGACAGTCCGGGTACAAGGCAGGCAAGTTTCAAAGTAGTTAGGGTCAAATCCATAGTCAAAAGGCAGGCAGAGTTCCAAGTATACTTGCTATCCAATCCAGGATCTGCAACAAGGGAATCCAAATTAGCAGACAGGATAGACAACAGGGAGCTTGCAGCATGTGTTAACCATTTGACCACTAAAATCCCCTTCCTAACCAGACAGATTTTCAGCTTTCAGTGCTTTCACACTTTGAATGACAATTACTCAGTCATGCAACACTGTACCGATATGAAATGTTTGTCCTTTTTTTCATACAAACAGAGCTTTCTTTTGGTGGTATTTAATCGCCTCTTAGTTTTTTTATTTTTTGCGCTATAAATCAAAAAAGACAGAAAATTCAATAAAAAAAATTAAAAAAATATTTTTTTCTGTTAAAATTTATTGCAGAGTATTGGTGGGTATTGGCAGAGTATTGGCAGAGTATTGGCAAGTATTGCAAAGTATTGCAGAGTATTGCAGAGTATTGCATAGTTTTGCATAGTACTGGCAGAGTATGGGCACTGAGCAGCACTGTGGGCTGAATCTGTAGTGCCCACAGCGCTGCAAACGATCTCTTCCCCTCTCCTCTCACACTGTACTGATCGGTACAGAGAGGGGAGGGAGGAACCGGCGGCATATCATGCCACCGGTTTGTTACGTCATTTGACGGAGCGATCACATGGTAAACGGCCGCTATCAGTGGCCATTTACCGTGATCCCTGACAGATGTTCCCAGGTGTGCGCCCCAGTTGTGCACCCCAGGTGTGCACCCCAGGGGGTGTGCAGAAGCGAGATTCTGTGAAGACATCCCACGGACGTCCACCCAAAATAAGCCGACCATGCTGTAGCCGTCTTTCGGCTATGGCCCGGTCGGCATGTGGTTAAACACACTATCTCAAGCATGAGACTGCAGGCTTGGCTGGCTTAAATCAGGTTTGGTCTCCACCCAGAGACTGGCTACATCAATTACCCTGCAGGCAGACAAGCAGACAGGGAAAATGCATCGCAGCCAAAAACAGGATGCAGGTGGTCAGCAGAAGACTACACCTTAAATTGGTGTCCAAGGGAGAAAGGTTGCCCAAAATATTTGTTTTTGTGGGAGGAAAATTTATTAAGTAGGCAGTAGGAGAAATAATGCCATAGCATTACATTCATAAACTTACTTGTGTTCACTTTATTTAAAGACCCCTACAACCATATGGTCTTGAATTGTTTGCAAACCCATACTTCTAATAGTAACAATCATATCTTTTTCTGTAACATCGTCATATATGATGTAAAAGCAAAAAATCCCCAATCCTACTTATGTCTCTAGTTATATAATTCCATATATCCAAGTGGACTTACTTTTATTGCAGGAATAAGGTTTCAAATTTTCTCCCTACCACTATATAAATATTATTTGACACCTGGGAATAGTCACTATTTCACATAAATCTTATACCAGTTGGTGCCTTGATCTGCAAGGTATGGAAACTATGAAACATTGGGCATGAGGAACTTGACACCTAATTCCACTGCTTACAAGAAATCTTTACAGCATCTTTTTACCAGTGAACACCAACGAACCACTTCAGAGAATTTTTTATTTTTCTTTGCAAATGTCCTGACTTTTTTTTTAAGGTTTACAGATTCAAAGGTAATAACAGTGAAGCAGTTACAAGTAATATAGATAACAAAACATGAATGACAACAAGATATTGATAATGCAAAGTAAACTAGTCTTTATAGAGTGTTTAATTGTAATTCCATAGGGGTCCAATCTGGTGAGGACTGGGGTGGTACATTTGGAGGATTCTTTACGAGAATTACAGGTAAACCATGCATGCCCCCTTGGCACCCAAATGCCCCTTTGGGAACTGACTGTGAGTGGGTGGGGGCTTTGAAAACTGACACTTGTTTTCCTTCTTACCGGTTTACTTAGAGGAATAGGCGAGTAACTCCATTCATTTGGGGTTTGATTTGATTTGATTTGATGTTACATACCTGGTGAAGATCGAGCTGGAGAGGGGGCTTCTCTTGCACCTCTTGCCCAAAATTCCTGGTAGTGATGACAGGAGCTGTGAGGGCACATGAGGATCAATGTAGCAGGTAGCGCCAGTAGCACCAGCTGGGGTTTGCAAAAGCAGATGACCATAGATCACCAGGCAGGAACCAGGAACTGGAAAACAGTGACACTTGACTGGTAGACAGGAGTATAGCCAGGACATAAGCCAATAGGTCAACAGCATGGCCATCCTTGCCACATGTGCAAATATACCCTTAAAGTTAGAAAAGTTGGCCCTGGAATATTTTCCTGCAGAAATCATTTTGGGATCATGCAGTGGCTGGTTACACGACTAAGTACCTCTACATTTGGTTATATGATTTATGTTAAATGAGAGCATGAGTGCTCATATTAGACATGTGCATCCGTTTTCGTCCGAATGCATTTTCGTGCGAATTTCAGGTATTTTCGTTTTCGTTTTGACAAACGATAACAAAAGCACAGAATCCGAAAAATTAAAGATCCGACATAAATAAATGCTTTATTTTCGTTTTCATTGTTACAACAGTTCGATATAGAATAGGAGATTCGACGTGACTCTGTCAATAACAATCTGTGTCTATAGAACCTGTGGTCGAATGTGCCTAACCTTACCTCTATTAGTCCAAGATTATATAGAGAAAATATTCGACAGAGAAAAAAGATTTGACAGAGAGAAAAGATTCTGCAAGTTACTGTTCTAAAAAGTGTTTGGGGACCTAAGTCCTGCCCCAGGGGACATGTATCAATGCAAAAAAAAGTTTTAAAAACGGCCGTTTTTCCGGGAGCAGTGATTTTAATAATGATTAAGGTGAAACAATAAAAGTGTAATATTCCTTTAAATTTCGTAGCTGGGGGGGTGTCTATAATATGCCTGTAAAGGGGTGCATGTTTCTGGTGCTTAGAACTGTCCTTGCACAAAGTGTCATTTATGCAGGAAAAAAAGTCCTTTAAAATCACTCGCAGCTATTATGAATTGTCGGCTTCGTAATACAGAGAACACTCATTGAAAGTTTTTGATAAAATAATATAAATAAATAAATAAAAAGTGTGGGGGTCCCCCAAATTCAATTACCAGGCCCTTCAGGTCTGGTATGGATATTAAGGGGAACCCTGCGTCAAATAAAAAAAAATTGACGTGGGGTTCCCCCTAAATATCCATACCAGACCCTTCAGGTCTGGTATGGATATTAAGGGGAACCCCGTGTCAAATTAAAAAAAAAAATTTGACGTGGGGGTCCCCCTAAAAATCCATACCAGACCCTTTATCCGAGCACGCAACCTGGCAAGCCGCAGGAAAAGAGGGGGGACGAGAGAGCGCCCCCCTCCCTCCTGAACCGTACCAGGCCACATGCCCTCAACATTGGGAGGATGCTTTGGGGGTCTGTGACCCCTCAAAGCACCTTGTCCCCATGTTGATGTGGAGAAGGGCCTCATCCCCACAACCCTGGCCGGTGGTTGTGGGGGTCTGTGGGCAGGGGGCTTATCAGAATCTGGAAGCCCCCTTTAACAAGGGGACCCCCAGATCCCCCCCCCCGTTTGAAATGGTAAGGGGGTATAAAAGTACCCCTTCCATTTCACAAAGAAAGTGTAAAAAATTGTTAAATAAGACAAACACACTTTTGAAAAATTCCTTTATTAAAAATAAAAAAAATAACAAAAAGATTCCAGCGGTGGTAATCCACTCTTGCTATCCAGCGACAGATGATATCTCTCCAGCGATGGTTGATCTGATCCAGCGCAGCGAATCCATCCATCTTCTGTCTCCACGGAGGAGACACTGCGGGGATCCCGGTGGCCTGACGTTTGTTATATGCGGAGGGCGGGGCCACCCATCACTTGACCCCGCCTCCATCTGACGCAAGGGGAAACCAGGGCTTCCCCATGACGTATTGGTTACCCCGCCCCCCTCTGATGTAACGGAAACCTGCCTGTGTTACATCAGAGGGGGCGGGGTCACCCATATGTCACGGGGAAGCCCGGGTTTCCCCTTGCGTCAGAGGGGGGCGGGGTCAGGTGACGAGTGGCCCCGCCCTCCACATATAACAAACGTCATGCCACCGCCACTCAAAATCTGCAGAAAATATGAAATTATCTTGGAAAAAAGAGCGACCATTGTAGCTGTCAAAAAATGTTAACCGCACTACTAGATCTTCTTTTAGCTCACAGGTTAGCCTAACATGTGAAAACGGGGATTTGATGCCTGAGATGGCCAGAGTAAGCCGTTGCGAAAAGAGGGGGGACGAGAGAGCGCCCCCCTCCCTCCTGAACCGTACCAGGCCACATGCCCTCAACATTGGGAGGATGCTTTGGGGGTCTGTGACCCCTCAAAGCACCTTGTCCCCATGTTGATGTGGAGAAGGGCCTCATCCCCACAACCCTGGCCGGTGGTTGTGGGGGTCTGTGGGCAGGGGGCTTATCAGAATCTGGAAGCCCCCTTTAACAAGGGGACCCCCAGATCCCCCCCCCCCCGTTTGAAATGGTAAGGGGGTATAAAAGTACCCCTTCCATTTCACAAAGAAAGTGTAAAAAATTGTTAAATAAGACAAACACACTTTTGAAAAATTCCTTTATTAAAAATAAAAAAAATAACAAAAAGATTCCAGCGGTGGTAATCCACTCTTGCTATCCAGCGACAGATGATATCTCTCCAGCGATGGTTGATCTGATCCAGCGCAGCGAATCCATCCATCTTCTGTCTCCACGGAGGAGACACTGCGGGGATCCCGGTGGCCTGACGTTTGTTATATGCGGAGGGCGGGGCCACCCATCACTTGACCCCGCCTCCATCTGACGCAAGGGGAAACCAGGGCTTCCCCATGACGTATGGGTGACCCCGCCCCCCTCTGATGTAACGGAAACCTGCCTGTGTTACATCAGAGGGGGGCAGGGTCACCCATATGGCACGGGGAAGCCCGGGTTTCCCCTTGCGTCAGAGGGGGGCGGGGTCAGGTGACGAGTGGCCCCGCCCTCCACATATAACAAACGTCATGCCACCGCCACTCAAAATCTGCAGAAAATATGAAATTATCTTGGAAAAAAGAGCGACCATTGTAGCTGTCAAAAAATGTTAACCGCACTACTAGATCTTCTTTTAGCTCACAGGTTAGCCTAACATGTGAAAACGGGGATTTGATGCCTGAGATGGCCAGAGTAAGCCGTTGCGAAAAGAGGGGGGACGAGAGAGCGCCCCCCTCCCTCCTGAACCGTACCAGGCCACATGCCCTCAACATTGGGAGGATGCTTTGGGGGTCTGTGACCCCTCAAAGCACCTTGTCCCCATGTTGATGTGGAGAAGGGCCTCATTCCCACAACCCTGGCCGGTGGTTGTGGGGGTCTGTGGGCAGGGGGCTTATCAGAATCTGGAAGCCCCCTTTAACAAGGGGACCCCCAGATCCCCCCCCCATTTGAAATGGTAAGGGGGTATAAAAGTACCCCTTCCATTTCACAAAGAAAGTGTAAAAAATTGTTAAATAAGACAAACACACTTTTGAAAAATTCCTTTATTAAAAATAAAAAAAATAACAAAAAGATTCCAGCGGTGGTAATCCACTCTTGCTATCCAGCGACAGATGATATCTCTCCAGCGATGGTTGATCTGATCCAGCGCAGCGAATCCATCCATCTTCTGTCTCCACGGAGGAGACACTGCGGGGATCCCGGTGGCCTGACGTTTGTTATATGCGGAGGGCGGGGCCACCCATCACTTGACCCCGCCTCCATCTGACGCAAGGGGAAACCAGGGCTTCCCCATGATGTATGGGTGACCCCGCCCCCCTCTGATGTAACGGAAACCTGCCTGTGTTACATCAGAGGGGGGCGGGGTCACCCATATGTCACGGGGAAGCCCGGGTTTCCCCTTGCGTCAGAGGGGGGCGGGGTCAGGTGACGAGTGGCCCCGCCCTCCACATATAACAAACATCATGCCACCGCCACTCAAAATCTGCAGAAAATATGAAATTATCTTGGAAAAAAAAGCGACCATTGTAGCTGTCAAAAAATGTTAACCGCACTACTAGATCTTCTTTTAGCTCACAGGTTAGCCTAACATGTGAAAACGGGGATTTGATGCCTGAGATGGCCAGAGTAAGCCGTTGCGAAAAGGCCCTACCGCCAGGCATTATGCAAGACGCAAAGGCTAATAAGCATAATAATGACTGTAGTTCCTTTATTAAAACTTTCCTTTTTTTAGAAAAACAAACAAATATTATAAATTTAAATGTATCTATTTTGTCCAAAGGTAATCTAAATTCAAAATTTACTGTGTCAATATTAAGGCCTAAAAAATGTATTGAAGATGTGGGAAGCACTGTTTTTTCAGCTGCTAAAGGAATACCAAAGTATTCAGCAATTGTACCAAAAAACTGAAGCATGAAATAACAGATAGGGGAGTCTGCAGGACCTATGAATAGGAAGTCATCCAGATAATGTAGGATTCCTTCATATCCAGACTCAAATGTTACCACCCATTCCAAAAACATAGCAAATGTTTTGAAATAATATTGAGCATCCCATAGGTAGGCACATATCATAATAAAGGTTATTTTCAAAATGAATACTTAATGAATTATATGCCTTTGGAGCTATTGGTAATAAACAAAAAGCCGTCTTTATATCCATCTTGGCTAAAAAAGCTGCCCTACCCAATTTTCAAGGACTGTCTCTTCAAATGTGCAGTATGAGACTGAAGACAAACTTTCTTCAATCTCATCATTTAAAGATGCCCTTTGGATATGACAGGTGGTGTATAAGCTGTACTAGTACGAGTACGAGTTGTGTTCCTTTTTGGGGATAATACCTAATGGTGAGATTCTAAAGTTGATAAATGGAGGATTTTTAAAAGGACCAGCCATACGGCCTTCTGATACCTCTTTATTTAACATTTCTTTTACAATATGAGTGGATAGATTAACAGACTTTTGATTTACAACCATAGTACAGCCATTACCACTGAATATGGGCGATGGGAAACCATTTGAAAATCCATTAACTAAAATTTTGGCTGTCTCCTGGTCTGGATAAATTTCCAACCAGTGAAGCATTCTTGCTACTCACTGGTGTGCGTGCTTTTTGCAGTATGTTCTCTCTGTCCCTGAAAATAACACCTTTTCAAACACTTAACTAATGGGTGTGTACCTGAACATTGTGAACATTCATGCCTATATTTACAGGCATTACCCCATCTGCATTGTGTTTCATGAAATGCATAGCAGAAACCTTTTTTGTATGGTGAGGTAAAAGACGTGGGTGCTGGCTTAGAAAACGTAAATTTTTGTGGCAATATTAAATTAAGCCATAGTCCACTTTAAAGATGGATAAATAAACCGTTTTTGTCTGAATGATTTGTCGTAATTATACCATCCCAACCCTCCGAAATTCTTATATGCCTCCAATACATGTTCCAGGTGCTGAAAAAGTCCACAACAGAATTCTGTTTTTTTTTCACCCAAAGCGCTTGCATAAATTGTGAATGACTGAAGCCAGTTATGAAATGATCTTGCCACTGGTCTCCGTCTATCATCTTCACTTTTTTCTTCAAGTTTTCTCTCAGATTTTGTTATAAAATCTTTTAAAGATGGCAATAGTGACAATATGTATATAAACCCATCCAGATTTTATTTTTGTTGTTGTTTGATTGGAAAGATGATATCCCAGTGGTGAGATCTCATACGGTAGCTCTTCTTTCATACATGTTTCAGGAACTAATGAAATAGCCAAAGAAATGCTGGAGGAAACAGGAATTTCTACTACAGAATTTAAACCATTAGAGTTTGCCACATAATTAGTGCTAAATCCATCTTCCACTGTATTGATATTACTTGTATTACTAGACCATACTGCTGCATAATTAGGACTCAAATTCACATTTGCAGTCATTTTGTCAGATAATTTTGCAAGAGATTCATTAATATTACTTAGTATGTTGTATAACTGACCGTGAACACTAGGTGGTGTTGGTGCATTGTTGTGAATGGGATCAGCTATATGCTGCTCACTGTTTCCTCTGCTGGGCAGCGAGGGTACTGTCTGTCCATGCTCTGACATTAGGCTGCTTTCATGTGTTACTTGCCTGGAGCTGTGACTAGCCTGTTGCCCAGCAACCGCTCTTGTGACTGGAATCTCCTCCTGTTCCCCACTCTTTATAACTTGAATGGGTCTACTTCTGCCTCTTCTCGGTGGTGATGGAGATATAGAACCCTCCATTTTTCTTATTCCTCTGACTTGTTCTGAAATGTCCAGCCACTGAGGCCACATTTTGCAGTGGTGGCTGATGCTGTTCTGTAATACCCAGAGGTAAGGGCGGCCGGGATGGTGGACCCCTGCAGCTCTGACTGCTCTGTTCAGGGCTCCTACCGGGACATAGTAAAACTATGACGTCCTCTACTTTGTTGGGGGATATCTGAATGATGCCTGTAGCTACATGCATCATTCAGATATCATTCTTTCCGGCCGGTGATTCTATGAACGAAAGGAATGATCATAGAGGCAGTTCCACCACTTGATCATTCCTATAGGCGACGGGAGGGGACGACCCCCCTCCCGCCACCTTCCGATGCTTCTGCGGGCTCTCCCATGCCCGGGCCCCGCATTGTAAACAAAGCCATGATTGCGGCTGTCAGCATGAGATCGGAGAATTTTTTTCTGATCTCATGCTTTACAGCCTGGAGGAGAGATGTGGGGTCTTATTGACCCCGTATCTCTCCATAAAGAGGACCTGTCACGATAGATTCCTCTTACAAGGGATGTTTACATTCCTTGTATTAGGAAAAAAATATAATGAAAAAAGTGTAAAAATAAAAAAAGTAAAGTAAAATAAAAATAAAATGAAAACGCCCCTGTCCCCGGTAGCTCACACTCAGAAGCGAAAAAAACACACATGAGCCCCACCCACATATGTAAACGCCGTTCAAACCACACATGCTAGGTATCGCCACGTACGTTAGAGAGAGCAATAATTCTAGCCCTAGACCTCCTCTGTAACTCTAAACTGGTAACCTGTAAAAAATTTCAAAGCATCGCCTATGGAGATTTTTAACGTACCGAAGTTTGGCGCCATTCCATGAGTGTGCACTATTTTAAAGTGTGACATGTTAGGTATCTATTTACTTGGCGTAACATCATCTTTCACATTATACAAAAAATTGGGCTAACTTTACTGTTTTGTTACTATTTAATTCATGAAACAAAAAAACAAAAAAAAGGCGTTTGAAAAATGATTGCTCAAATACTGTGTGAGATAAAAAGTTGCAGTGACCGGCATTATGTTCCCTAGGGTGTCTAATAAAAAAATATATAATGTTTGGGGGTTATGTGTAATTTTCTAGCAAAAAAAGATGATTTTTACATGTAGGAGAGAAGTGCCAGAATAGGCCCGGTATGGAAGTGGTTAATGGTGGTCTCCCTCTCTGGTGATTAACAGGAGAGCCTTCATTTCTATCAGCTGTTTCTTCTATTGTCTGTCCCTGTCTCTTCTTCATCAGCCAAATAAAAGCACCACTGTAGCCATTCCTCTCCCCCACTGCTACCTGCCCGCTCCAGCACCTACCTCACTAGTGATTTAGTGGACATGACAGTGGTGAGGTTGAGCTCTTTCAGCAGTGATAGACCCACTGGCAGTTTACCTCAGAGCAGGGTCCTATTTATAAAAAGCTCCACTTCTAGAATTTTCTAATTGCATCACGTGACCTTCTGGGAATTTCACAGAGGTCAAGTGATGCATATCTCAGTCTCCTTGTTCCCGTTTTACACCGTTTCTATTTGGCATATTTAAAGTGGTATTACCCAATAATATGTGAACATAATTTTTATTTTTTTTATATATTAAGAAAGGGAGGGGCAAACGCATGCCCATGTTGTCGTGCCCATATGCTTGTGCCCTCCTTCTCATTCTCCTCTGACATTAACAAAGCATTTTTCATCCACACAACTGCCACTCGCAGCATATTTTCTCTTTTTCCCATTCTCTGTAAACCCTAAACCTGTACACTGGGGGGTGTATACTGTATATAGGGAGCATACTGTACATGTTTGACTCTGTGTGTCCCCGCAGGTGTACCCGGAGCCGCACACAGAGGCCAAGTGCCTGGGAAACATCAGGGAGTTCCTCAAGGGCTTGCTGCGCCTTCAACTCGGAAACATTTGATTAACCTGTATCAAGGACAAAACTTTCCCAAGGTGCTGAATTCCCTTGTTCTCCTAAATAAAGTCACAGCAGATATTGGCTTGGGAAGTGATTCTGTGTGTGCCCGTCTGTCTTCACATCGGATAAAGTCCTTTGATTCCCTTGGGTTACAGTCTTTTGTAAGCCGCCCATCAAAACTATTGCAGGGTCAATATAGAAGCCTGGCATCTTTTGCTTTTTCTCTATGAGCGGTACAGCTATACTATCTATACTGAGTCTGTAAGCAGCCCAGAGGGTCATTGGGAACACCTGTGAAGCTTCCCTGTGCTTGGAGAGACCGCTTGTGGTCATATGGAGCCGGTAAGAGTACCCTAACTCTCCTTTTGGGTGGATCACGTTTCTCTTCCGGATTGAATCACTGGTTGGGATTACACCTACTCTACATCTACTGCATATTGGACTTTTTTCTGCACACCTATTGCATGGATTTTTTTTGTGTATTATCACTATTGAGGATTGTCTATTTTATTTTATTAGTAATTATTTTGTCCTTTTCACTATATTTTGGTGGTTGTATGCCTTAGTTTTAATTCATTAAGGCTTTTTTCATTATTATTGGGAAATTGAATGAATTTATTTATCTATTTATTTTTTATCAAGAAATTGAATTAATTTTAGTTTTTAATTTGGTGAGTGTCTGCTTTAGTTTTACTTACTAACGTTTTTCACTATTACAGGGAAGTTATATGAATTTCTTATTTATTTGTATTTTTTTGGATGTCTGCTTTAGTTTTACTTACTGCGAGTTTTTTCACCACTACAAGGAAATCACGTAAATTTTCTATTTACATTCTTTTCTATTATTATAAAATATCTCATAGTTATTTACAATATCAATTTAATTGCAAGTATCTTCTAATGGTTATTTTGTTTTGTTAGGGCTGCACTTTTTCTTTTTTGAAACCCTAAAGATAGTTTTTGAAATACTCAGACCACCATTTTTCAAGTACAAACTACCAAACAAGAGAAAGCCTTCTGATTCTCACTTTGCTCTACATCCCTTTCTCCTACAGTTCCCTGTTCAACAAATATCCAGAGGTGAACAGACAAGAGAGACACAAAATATAGAAAAGGTTAGCACAATTTATACATTTTATGGCTTGGTGTTGCCTCTAACTATGTTGCCTTAGGCTCTTGTCCATGAATGCCATTATAGTAAATGTAATCCTGCTGATACTAATACCTAAAATATATGGGAAATCCCCAAAATTATTGTTTGATTTTTCAGCACAGAAATTTTTTAGAACACTGGAATTCTGGCAAGATAAACAGTATTTTTACACTACTTGCAGAAAATGTCCTTAGCCTGAAAGAAGAAAACCAATGCAGCCACCACATATAAGAACTGATAAGCTAGAATGCATTTAAGTGGTATTAAACCCAAAAGCAAACATTGGGGGTTATTTACAAAAGTCAAATCCACTTTGCACTACAAGTGCAAAGTACACTTGAAATTACACTGAAAGTGCACTTGGAAGTAAAGTCGCTGTAGATCCGAGAGGGACATGCAAGTAAAATAAAAAACAGCATTTTTGCTTGCACATGATTGGGTGATAAAATCAGCAGAGCTTCCCCTCATTTCAGATTTAACGTGACTGCACTTCCAAGTGCACTTTGCACTTGTAGTGCAACGTGGATTTGCCTTTCGTAAATAACCCTTCATTGTATTGCAACTTACCAATTTGTAGACGTGATGGCTACATTTGTTTTCCTTGTTGGTTTTCTTTTTTTGTTTTCACCTGATGAACCAGCCAGCAAGTCTGTTGCTTTTCAAAAGAAAATGCTGACCATATGCTGACCATACACGCACAGAATTTGGGCTGAAACTGGTCATTTTCAGAAAGATTGTTCGACAATTGTGCTGTTAGTGGACCCAACTTTACTGTCAATTTAGACCGTGGGCCCGGCTAATGTCGATGAATCCGAAACGGAAAAACTTTTACCATTTCATCTAAAGTGTATATGTGCATGTTGTAATCGAAAATTATAAGAATATTCTGTCTTGTATAATTTATATATGATTTTATTGTTATCCAACAGTCACTACGATCATGGGAACAATCATGTAAACAAGTTTATTCTGTCAGTTAGTGGCCAATTCACTTTTGACCAACAAAAAATCGTTTTGTCTGCAAACGGCCAAAATTCGGTGTGTGTATGGCCAGCATTAGGATCCTTTCACATGGGGTGGAGCAGTGCTGATCCGCCCCATGGATATCCGCTTGCTCAGCAGGGATCGCCGGAGCGATCTCCGCTGAGCAGGGAGATGACAAATCTGTCATTGCACACTGCGCAGGGACGGACCTGTCACAGCGCCGCTCTCCCCTATGGGAGAGTGGGTGACGATAGACCGCAGTGTCCGTCGTCACCCGATCCGATGATGGATGGAAAAATAGCTTTTTCTTCCATCACACTTTTTCGGATCGGAGCGGGTCGGATGTCAGCGGACATGTCACCGCTGACATCTGACGCTCCATAGACCTCTATCGAGCATCCATTCAGGTCCGCCTAAAAAACTGACAGGCGGACCTGAACAGATTGTCTGTGTGAAAGGGCCCTTAGGCTCGATTCACATCCATGCATATTGCTTTTGAGCATTTCTGCAGTACTTTTTGCTGTGTTTTCTGCATTTTGTTTACCGCAATGTTACCATAATTTTGCCTCAATTTGCATTTTGCTTTTTGCTTTTTTGGAAGGAAAATTTGTTGTTGGTCAGATTTAAAAACTCAATGCAAATTGTGGCAAAATGGTGGCAAAAATGCACTACATGCTTTTCTGCAGCTTCTCCATTGAAGTCTTTTGAACCAAAAAAACAACAACACAGCTTTGCTTTATAAAAAGTTCCTGACCCTTTCCAAAAATGCAAAAGCACAAATATGCATTGATGTGAACATGTTCCATAGGAACCCATGTTAAAAAAAAATGTCCTGCATTTCTGCAAAATGCAAAAAGCATGAAGCAATGCATTGGTGTGAATAGAGCCTAATGCATATGTAGCAATTAGCCTAGTTTCACACCTATGCATTTTTAGTGCATTTTGCAGATTTGCACTACAGTCCATCCACCATGGTTTCCTATGGAATACGTTCTGTAGTGCAAATCTGCAAAATGCAAAAAGCACAAAAAATGCATAGGTGTGAATCCAGCTTTACAGGGATGAGACAAACAATTTACCACTGACAGGAGTGCCTATAATGATCTGCTTTTATTTATTTATGGAAAATCAAAAGGAGAAAAAAAACTCTTTGCTATGACTGCTTATAAAGTGTTAGCTGAAGTTTGGAGTCATTGATTTGGCAAATCTGAATCTGCTGGTACACCTAACACTCCCCACCCTCCCAGACTGACAACACTGCTGTTCAAAGGTATATCTGTTGCTGCTTGATCCAGAGTGGAGGTTCTCTGAGGCCGGATTCACACCTATGCAGTTTTAGTGCTTTTTGCATTTTGCAGATATGCACTACAGTCCATTTAACATGTTTAACATGTTTTCCTATGGAACATGTTCTGTAGTGCAAATCTGCAAAATGCAAAAACCACTAAAAATGCATAGGTGTGAATCTAGCCTAATAATGGAGGTGTTTACTAACCAGATCACCAGGTGAAAAAAGCCTAAAAAGAACGAATGATTGGTAAGCTGCAATATTTTACATTTTTGATTTGGGGTGTAATATCACTTTAAGGCTGGATTCACACCTATGCAGTTTTAGTGCTTTTTGCATTTTGCAGATTAGCACTACAGCCCATTTAACATGGTTTTCAATGGAACACGTTCTGTATAGCAAATCTGCAAAATGCAAAAAGCACTAAAAATGCATAGGTGTAAATCCAGCCTAATAATAGAGGTGTTACTACCCAGATCACCAGGTGAAAAAAGCTAAAAAGAACAAATGATTGGTAAGCTGCAATATATTACATTTTTGGTTTGGGGGTGTAATATCACTTTAACGCTGGGTTCACACTATTATGAATTGGATGCAGTTTCTCTGCATCCAATTTGCATGTCAGGAGATTGTAACCGGTGTTCTGCCATATAGTGTCCGGCCATCAAATAGTGTCCGCCCCGTACTGTGCATGCGCAGTACGGAGCAGACGAAGCTTCGGAAAATCTCCGAAGCTGAACAGCGCCTGCGCCGGGAGTGGAGGTGGTAGCCCCACCATCCAAGCGGACATAGGGTTGTGAATATTAGAGGGCTCCTCGCGGGCGAGCTTCGCTCGCCTCGCTGCGCTCAGCTCTTTTTTATTCCTACTCTATGTCCACTTGGATAGTGGGGCTAGAACCTGGACTCACGGCGCAGGTGGCGTTCATCCTCTGCAATTTTCGGAATCTGTGTTGCTGTGTACTGCGCATGCGCAGTACGCAGCGGACACTATCGGATGGAGGACGTTATATGACAAGACACCGGCTCTCTATGGAGCCAGTTCACACATCTTACCAGTAGCTTCGGTGTCCGGTGCGTCTTTTGAACGGTTTCAGGTCCGACTTCAGCTCAAAATTCAGGCTGAAATCAGACCTAAAACGGTGAATGGAGACGCACCGGACTCCTACTGTGAGCCGCTGCATTCTCAAGTGTGAACCCAGCCTAAATGTTTGTTTTGAGGTTTACAAAAAAAAAAAAAAAGATAGCAGCTTACCTTGTGTATTCCCATGTAAATTCTGGATTCAATAAAGATTTTGTAATTAATTACTGAATTCTGAGTCTGGTAAATCTTAATTGGGCTATTTTTATTAAATTCCCATGATAATATATTGCTTCTGTTTCTGTTAATTATTTTGTGGCAATGAAGAACATACAAATAAAATATGTTTTTCTTGTATTTACAGACAATTAGTCTTTTAACAGGAGAATCTTAAAAAAACAAACAAAAAAAATGCATTTTAACTTTTTGATTAGGCACACATATTGTAAATGTTCTATTCTTAAATGTAAGATAAGAACAAGATAAAATGAGGAAAATTCTAACTATATACATATGTCTGTAATTGTTGTAAACTATAAACATTACTGATGCATTAATGTTTAATTGTGTTTTTAATGCAGAAATAAAAGACAGATTACCTTTTATTAAGAACAGAAGAAAATGTCAACCTTAATGGGGCAAAACTGCGACTGTGGAGTTAATTTAACAAATCCACTCAATTAAGAAAACTGTGAAGTCTCTACTAGGCGAAGATTTTATAACTTAATAAAGAGGATTTCTAGCCTTGTGTAGAATGTTTGCACTGCATAGGAATAAGCAGCTTGAAAGTAAACAGTAACAGAAACCTATTCTAATTAGACTAATTCACGAATAAATTACCATATTCAATGACCTTATTTTTACTGCTCATTAACAGGCCCATGATAGGATGATAATTATGGGATTTTAAGTGGCTAATGGCAGCTGGGGCGTCAAAAGCAGTTTTTACAAATCTGTTTATGGCATGGAAGGTGACAGAAGGATGAAAATGCTCAATGCTGGAATCGCACTTTGGGGAAAAAATAGACTGTAATTGCTCACTATTTATTGCAGAGAAGGAAAGGCCATACTTCCTGCTTTAAAATCAGAGGAAAAAAAAGGAAATTGCAATTCTATCCATGTGGTCATTAAATGGTATAGAAATCAGTGTTATGTGTTTTTTATTTTATTTTCTTAAAGGTACAGTATGTAGAGCAGATAAGTTTTCACTAGTACAAGGCTGGAAATAGTATTTTTTGGGTCAGTACTTTTGGCACCAAAAACAATTGGGGGGGGGAAAAAAAGTGCACAAGCATCTCCCTGACTTCTGATGTAACTCATGCACCTAATATCCCCTTGACTTATTAGCTTGACCAATAACATTTAGAAAAACATTTAACCCTTTTGCTGACAGAAACATTTTTGTATTTTTTAGGCCTGAAGATTAGTTAAAAACCTCTAAACATTATTTACTTTCTGAAAGCAGGGAACCTGGAAATTAAATGGTTGTAGTTGCAAATTTTCTGTCACAGTGCTTTATTAAAACACATTTAAAAAGCAAATACAAAAAGTAAATTTTAATATACACAAACAGTGGCAGCTGGTGCTAAACTTTTTTTTTTTTTTTTGGAGGTGTGGGCGTTAAACAAACCCCCCCAGGTCTGCACTCAACCTTCCACAGTCCCTGCACTCACCCCTCCATGCCCCCCCCCGCACTCAGCGCCTAAATTACTTCCTCAGCTCCTCCTCCCATCCAACCCAATCTGCCTTCTGTCCTGATTGGCCAAGAGGAGAAGCCGTAAAACAATAGCTAATATTAATTCGCTAGTGTCACAAGTAGGTAGGTTCTGGGCATAATGCTGCGCCCTGAGCCCAACCCTTTTCAAGCCTCCGGATCTAATCATGTGGCTTGAAAAAACCTCATAGAAACCCATGAGTCCGGTGCCCAACATGCATCGCCAAATGCAAACTAGGGGAGCGGTGCACCCTGCGTCCCTTATGGACCAGCCGCTCCTGCACACAAATGTGATTTATTAACCAAATTTTGAGCAGAGAAATTCCAAACATGGTAAGCTTTAAAGCTGCATTTGCTCATGAAACAGGGAGAAACTACAGCAGCTAAGAGTGTGTGTTAATGAAGCAGCTGCCACTGACATTGATGGCAGCAAAAAGGATAAAGAATTACTAAACCAATGAACAAAAAGAGGAGCATAGCCAGAAGTTGTATTTTTACCTCTCTACATAGTGGCTGGGTTCCTGTGTGCAGCATTTCTACCTTCTATCTTCGGATCTATTTTAGCTAGCCTGAGTGAGCTTGTTTGAACTCTGTCAGGCCGGGTTCACACACATGCGAATTTGATGAGGGTTTCCCCACACTTTAAATGGAGTTGGTTCACACACGTCTGGGGTGACCACAGTCTGCATTTAAAAAGGGTCCTGTGAGTCTTTGGTTCCAATTCAGGTGAAAATTCTGGCAAAAATTCGGACCTGATTCGCACCTGAATCGGTGAACAGGAACACACCGGACCCCATGCTGGGAACCGTGGCCGCAGCATGTGTGAACTGGCCTCACCTCTGTGCTTTGGACTGCAGAGGACTGCAAAGTTCTGAAGTGTTATAACCACTCAAGCCCTGGACCAATTTGCAGCCAAAGGACCAAGCCCCTTTTTGCGATTCAGCACTGCGTCACTTTAAGCGACAATTGCGAGGTCATGCAACGTGGCTCCCAAACAAAATTGGCGTCCTTATTTCCCCCCAAATAGAGCTTTCTTTTGGTGGTATTTGATCACCTCTGCGGTTTTTATTTTTTGCGCTATAAACAAAAATAGAGCGACAATTTTGAAAAACATACAATATTTTTTACTTTTTGCTATAATAAATATCCACAAAAAATATTTTAATAAACATGTTTTTTCTCAGTTTAGGCCGATATGTATTCTTCTACATATTTTTGGTGAAAAAAATCGCAATTAGCGATTATTGATTGGTTTGCACAAAAGTTTACAAAATAGGAGATAGTTTTATAGCATTTTTATTAATATTTTTTTACTAGTAATGGTGGCAATCAGCGATTTTTTTTTTTTATTGACTGCGACATTATGGCGGACACATCGGACATTTTTGACACATTTTTGGGACCATTGTCATTTATACAGCAATCAGTGGTATTTAAATGAACTGATTCCTGTGTAAATGATACTGGCAGTGAAGGAGTTAACCATTAGGGAGCGAGGAGGGGTTATGTGTGACGTTATGTGCTTTTTTTTATTGTAGGGGGAGTGGCCTGGCATGTGACATAACTGATTGTCTTTCCCTATAACAGGGAACAGATCATCGGTGACAGTCACAGTAGGAAGCACGGGGAGAGGTTTGTTTACACAGATCTCTCCTCGTTCTACAGCTCTGTGACCCGATCGAGGGACACTAGCGGCGATTGGGTCTGCTGGTCCCGCAACCACGGTCACGGAGCTCAGGACTGGGTGGACTGGGCGGTGTGCTCCTAACCCATGGCTGGGCACTTAAAGAGGGTCGTAAATGGATTGCAAAGAAAAAAAAAGTTATAATTTTGCTGTTACTAGCCCTATAAAATAGCAGCTGCAATTGATTTTTTTTTTATATTTTAGGCTAAGAACATTGTAAGCAAAAAAAAATCCTGGTGAAATATAGTGCCCTTATCACTTTATGTGAGCTCACCTTAAGGGTTGGTTCACACCACAAAAAACACACTCCTGATCTGTTCCTGTTTCCTTTTTATGCATTCTGGTTATTTTTGTTATGTTTTTTTATGCATATTGAGATGCATTCCAGATGCTTTGGGTTATTTTTCCTCTTTTTTTTACTGTATTGGGTCCAGTGTGTTTTTGACTCGTTTGCGCTGCATTTCGGTGCATTTTTGATGCATTTTACTATGTTCCAGTACAGACCAGTGCAGAAAAAATGCAGCATGTTCAACTTTTTTTTCTGCAACTGGAACACACTGAAACTGACAGCACTGGTGTGAACTCATTGGAAACCATATAACAAGCATCCTCATTCATGAGAGACATTTGCCAGGGAAATCCTTTTAAGACCTTTCATAATAAGGAATATAATTAGTAATTATGTTTACCTCCAATAAATCATATGTTCTGACTTCACGGTGTGGGTCAATGTCTCAGACAGTATTGAAGCCAAAGGCAACCAGGCAACTAGAATTATTAAAGGCTAAGTTTTATTTGATAAAATAGTAATAAACACATCTTTTTTGCAGGTAAAAAAATGCATTTATTATTTTTTACTCTTCAGCCTGTAAGGCATTGCACCCACAATCGGAGTGCTGACCAGCACCCACAGAGTTTAGAACTACATTAAAAACTACAAGCCATCGACCGCAAAGACCAATGATACTTGTAATTCATTCTCAGAACCATTTGGGTGGAGTCCTGCACAGCCACACTGTTTTCAAACTTTGACAGCGGGTAAAGGGAGAGAATCTCCCACCCGCTGTCACAGGGGGAGGGGAGCATGAAGAGAGGAGGCAGGAGCATGAGCATGTTACATCTTCCACCCTAAATATGGATGGAACATGTAACATGTTCCAAAATGAACGTACCCTTTAAATAGAGACTAGCAATGATAAAGATATTTCTCTCAGTGCAGGTTTTCTTTAATTAACAAAATATCCTGTAAGTAAATAAAATCAGGATCAGCAGAGTACTTGAAAAGCAAGCAATGGCAAGCTGATAAAAGGAAAATAGAATAGGTACATTGATTAGCATTTAAACCCCAGCTGGGTCTTAATAAAGAAAAACAGTTGAATTATTTGGCAATCTTTAATACAGAATAATTTAATTAAATCAGTTACTCAGTTGGCTATTTGAAAATATATCCAGAACATTTAAGGAATATTTACTATCTTACTGTGTTTTGTTTTTGATTATTTTCAGTTGACAATGCATGGTAATGCATAAAAACAAAGCAAGTTTATTTACTTTCACACTTTAGGTTAAGTCTTCAGTAGAAGCAAAAAGAAAACCTTTAAGTAGTATGACTTATCTATTTAGTGTCTACCAATACATTATTTTCTTATTCTCTCCAGTCAGTACTTGGTTTTGCTGCTGCTGCTGATCTCTGGTGCACAACTTAAGAAATAATTAATTCACTTGGTCTATTAAATCTGTATTTGCTTCTAAAATGATATCACGTGCAGGCAAAGATCAAATTCCCCTGGGTTGTCTGAAGAAGACATAGGTTAGAACCAGTAAAATTATTCTTTGAGTAAGTCACTCCAGCTTTCCCAGTGCTTCAAATATGAGACCATACGAGCAGCTGTATATCAATCACACTTTATTTGCAAATATGAGTTTGTGTCTCTTTTTGTTAGAAGGTTAAATGACTTTGGGTCCAGATTCAATTTATTTAATAAGAATGGCAGTTTCACCAAAATATGAAAAAATAAAAATAAACTCTGGAAGTTCACTCTACCTATTAGCCCTTGTACACACGGTCGAATATTCCGATGGACAATGTCCGATAGGACCGTGTTGTCGGATAATCCGACCGTGTGTGGGCTCCATCGGACTGTTTCCGTCGGAATATCCGACGGATCAAGTTTTCCAGCTGGGCTATAAAATTTTCCGACAACATGATCCGATCAGACTTGTCCGATTGTGGGTAGAGAATTCCGATCAGACAAAGTGCCACGCATGCTCAGATCAAATTCTTAGACCAAAGCTATTGGCTACTAGCCTGAACGTAGTCCCATCGTAACGAAATTACGTCATCACGTTCTGAACGATCGTATTTTCCGACAACTTTGTGTATGCAACAGTTTCGGACAAAATCCAATGGATTTGGTTGTCAGAATGTCCGACCGTGTGTACAAGGGCTTACACTACACCCTACTATATGAACTTTGCAATACCAACATAAAATGGTGAGTATGAGAATATACCACAGATGGTATATTTTGTAATAAAACAGCACCAATTAAAATATTTTTAGGCATATCAAGCTTGCTTAAGGTGACGTTTAACTAGCTACTGCTGATACATTTTGGTTATTCGCTTTGCAAAGTGAGTTTTTACTTAGATTAGTAAATTTGGGGATGCTAAGTGAAAATTCACTTTGCAAAGTATATCCAATTGTGTGCAAGTAAAAATGATTGCACACAATTGGGATGATTCAGGTAAGCATGGAATCACTTAATTCACAAAGTTATGTTAATCTTTGAGTGCTGTTGGTTGGTATGTCTATCTTCTTTCTGTTTTCACCATTCACCATTACTAAGATGACAGAAAAACAGAAGCAATCCAGAATAGAGAAAAAGTTCTGCTTTGAACCGCAAACTCCATTGAAGTCTATGTAAGTCGAACATGAGAAATCAAAAGCAACCAAGACTCTGTATCTTGGATAAGTAAATGTTGCATTTAATGTTTTTAATTGTGATTGATTGTGTTTTTTTATTCTCTAAAACTATAATCAGAGGTCTAAATTAAACCAACGTGGATTATTTGGTTAAAACTGAACTGCAGGCATTACCGTTTTTATATTTACATCCACTTTTTCATATATTACATCTGAAAGGCCTCTGAGATGCAGATTCAGTGTAATAGTCTGTATTGCATACAGTCAGTGTTGGTCTCTTTTGGGTGACTTCATGTCTGTAAACGGAACACACTGGGTTGCTTGCCTTGCACCTCTATCATTTAGAGAGTGTGTTTTTTTTCAAAGTACGCATTGCATTATCTAATTGAATGAGGCATGAGGAGAGGACAGGTGATGTCACCAGTAACAAAGTGTTTTTACTTTTTCACATAAGTCTTGTTAAGTCCAACCACAGAGCAAGCCAAAAGCTAATGAGTATGTGTCAAAATTATATCACACAATATTCATGTCAGGGAAGGATGAAGGTTATCAGAAAAGAAAATCAAATTTGATATCCACAATAAGCTTCTTTACTGATTGCAAATCTAGTTCATTACCTCTGGCAAGGATTAGTAGGGTATTAGGAGGAGGAGCTGTCTAACTAAGGAAAATTCTGTCACAACCAGTATCCACAAAATACTGGGCACCCCAATCCATTTTACAGGGGCTTCAAACTGTGGAATTTCCAGCTACCTGTAATTAAGCAAGACATCAGCTCTCCTTGTACCTCAGAAGATGAAGGAACACTCCAACATTCATATCAGAAAAGGTGAGCTTTTAGTAAACAAACCTAGTATACACTAATGCCGCGTACACACAACTGGACTTTTCGAGGGTCTAGGTCCGAATTAACAGACTTGGCCACACACAATCACACCAAAGTCCGACGGATTCAAACGTCATGACGTACGACCGGACTAGAATGAGGAAGTTCATAGCCAGTAGCCAATAGCTGCCCTAGCATCAGTTTTTGTCCGTCGGACTAGCATACACATGAACCGATTTCTCGGTCCGGCTGAGTTCCGGTGGAAAAATTTAAAACATGTTCTATTTCTAAAGTCCGCCAGATTTTTGGCAAGCAAAGGTCCGATGGAGCCCACACACGATCCAATTCGACTCGTTCCATCGGACCTTTGCTGTCAAAAAGTCCGGTCGTGTGTACGCGGCATTACAGTATTCCTGAATCTAACAAAGACATTCTGTGACTCAAGCCTAACCATAAGAGCTACAAATCTAAAAAATGCTACCTCAATGAGCAAATAAAAGTGGTCACAATAAATAAAGATGAATACATAATCTATAGCACTAAAATTCCAATCAGCTGATATGCCATATCACCGCCTAAGCAAAACCCACACATGAAGTTTCCATCATTGCCCTGATCTGAAAAGATTGTGAGGAATAATTAGTGGCTCAGCTTCTCCTGCTGCCCTCTCCCATGGTGGCCTCCACTGTACTCACTCCCCCAGGCCCAACGGACAGAAAGTAGGTGGATTTAGATTCCTTCTATCCCCACAAAGCACCTTCCAGGTCCCTCACATCCATCCTTCTCTATCCTTCTCTTCTTTCGAGATGCACTGTATTAGTCTGTTTTCTCCCATTTCTCTGAGGATTGCAGCAATTTATCGGCCTCCCGGACTAGTATCATGCTTTTTTAATGACTTTGCTGCATGGCTACCCTACGTTTTCTCCTCTGAAATACCCATTCTCATTCTTGGTGACTTCAACATTCCTGTCAATATTAACAGCCCAGCCATAGCTCAACTTCTCAACTTAATATTATCTTTTGACCTAACCCAATGGACACACACTTCCACTGACTCCAATGGTAATACCTTGGATTCTCCCATTTCTGCACTTCTGGCAACCACACAGACACCCCCTTTGATCTCTCTGATCATAACCTCATCAGTTTCACTGTATCCTTGCCGCCAACCACCCATCCCTCCGAGCAAAAAACGATTAATATTCTGCTACTGACCACCTATATGACATAATCTCTCCCCTGTCCTGACCAGGCCACCCCTGTCTATAACAGTTCACTCTTATCCTCACTGGATGCACTTGCTCCTCTAACAACTCGCAGGATCAGACCCTGAACAATAGAGCCCTGGCAAACTGACAACACTAGAACTCTCAAGAGACATTGCTGTGCTCTTGAACGACTGTGGCATAAAACAAAATGACTGCAGGAAATCACCCTATATAAATCTACCTTCCTAAGATACAGACAAAAGATATATCTATAGAAAAGGCTAGTGGTCATGTATATTTGAAGCTTAAAACAGGTACCACATCCCAGTTTAGAAATTTGAATGAAGAAGGGGGAGATAGATGAAGGGGACTGGAGGGTAACCAACCCCCGGGACTTTCTTAACGGTACCAAATATATATAAACAAGAATAAAATCAATAGAATTTTATTTAATGTACAAAAGACATTTCTCACATAGGACCAACAATTATGTCCATATATAAAAAAAATGACAAATACAAAAGCTAATACAAAAGCTCGTATAACTCCACAGACTACCACATTTTATTTTTTTGTAAATAATTAAGCCTGCATTGTTTCTTTCCTACATGTTTCGCTCTCTTGAGCTTCCTCAGGACAATTGCAGCATATGACAGTATGTGGAAAACTGAAAATATACAAAACATAAGACATAAAAATTCAATACATATGTAGAAACCCAGGGGGACATCTGAAGTGTCTTCCCATTGGTCTAACACAGTCAGTTGAATAGATCTGGTAGTATATTCATTCCGATCGCTTTTCTACCCAGAAAGGAATGAATTGACTACCTTGGCAGTAATGAAAAAACAGGACATAATTGAAATAAATTTAGAATAGATCATTACTTGATTGATTAAGAACAGACGCTCACTTGTTAACGGTGGCCTCCTACATTCATTGCATAGACTAATACTGGTATAATTCACCAATTCGGCGATTATAAATTCAGTTGCAAACAAACAAAAGATGAAAATAAAATAGAGAAAAAAAATAAATATATAAGTAAAAATAAAAAACAACAAAACACAAGAAAATCTTACCCCATAAGGTTTGTGAGTTAGTATGATACAAAATCGTTGTTGGTGGATAATAAAATAGCTTAGGCGAGAAGATTTTTCCTTTTTGTCCTCAGTTTCCTTAAATGCGAAGTCCTTATTTGCCTATTAGTTGCTAACAATTTTTGTGGCTTTCTTTTTTAGCCACCATTGAACAATCGGGGATGAGTTGGGGACTGGCGATTATATTGGGCCACTCCCCTCTTCCCCGTACATTTACATATTTACATATTTACATATAGACCTGTAACTTGCCTTTACTATTTGTCAAACAAGATTAGGGCAGAGTGCCCAGTTTTACTATAAGTTACCTGCTTTCAACGAACGTTTGGTTCAATGAACAATGCGGGTATAGGATTAAACAACTGCTGGCAAATCTCCTGACTTCGGGCAGATATCAAAATGGCCGAGGCACGGTACAAACGTGTTTCACGTCTTCCGTGCATGCGCAATACGGAACGTACGCGCGGTCATTAGGTCTTCGCTATAGATGTGCCCGCAGCCCGGCGGTGACGTCAGACGCCGCCGGGCTGGAGGCGCGAGATAAGAATGCCGGTCCCGTCAATGCCGATGAGGCAAGCGACGGGAGAGGACGTGCGGGTTTGTTCTCCAATGGCGAAACAGCCAAACCCATCTCCAGAGGAGTTACTTTACTTCGCAACAGGTAAGAACACCACAGCTCTGGATGGGACTTGTGATCGGATGATCCGTTCGGTCCTAACCAGACGTATTTGACTCATGCCTTTGAAGTAGGGATGTAGTAATATTAAGAAGGTGGCCTTTGCTTTCTATTTTTTTGATCTATAGATCAGCACTTTACACATTTTCTATTTTCCATCTGACGATACAAGCAATCTACGGGCATTGACAATATCAAACTGGTTCCATTCCAGCCATTTCTGGGCTTAGTCCAGGTATGTTGGTCTTTTTACTATTGACCTTTTGCCATAAGGGTGTTATACCCCAATGGCTTAATTATAGTATACAATTCTCTCGCGCCTCTGCAGACTCATGGAGAACACTGGAGATTACTAGCGCTGCTTTCACCATATTCCACCTGTCCTGGTGGACAAAAAGGAAAAATCTTCTCGTCTAAGCTATTTTATTATCCACCAACAACGATTTTGTATCATACTAACTCACAAACCTTATGGGGTAAGATTTTCTTGTGTTTTGTTGTTTTTTATTTTTACTTATATATTTTTTTTTTTTCTCTATTTTATTTTCATCTTTTGTTTGTTTGCAACTGAATTTATAATCGCCGAATTGGTGAATTATACCAGTATTAGTCTATGCAATGAATGTAGGAGGCCACCGTTAACAAGTGAGCGTGCGTCTGTTCTTAATCAATCAAGTAATGATCTATTCTAAATTTATTTCAATTATGTCCTGTTTTTTCATTACTGCCAAGGTAGTCAATTCATTCCTTTCTGGGTAGAAAAGCGATTGGAATGAATATACTACCAGATCTATTCAACTGACTGTGTTAGACCAATAGGAAGACACTTCAGATGTCCCCCTGGGTTTCTACATATGTATTGAATTTTTATGTCTTATGTTTTGTATATTTTCAGTTTTCCACGTACTGTCATATGCTGCAATTGTCCTGAGGAAGCTCAAGAGAGCGAAACATGTAGGAAAGAAACAATGCAGGCTTAATTATTTACAAAAAAACAAAACAAATGTGGTAATCTGTGGAGTTATACGAGCTTTTGTATTAGCTTTTGTATTTGTCATTTTTTTATATATGGACATAAGTGTTGGTCCTATGTGAGAAATGTCTTTTGTACATTAAATAAAATTCTATTGATTTTATTCTTGTTTATATATATATTTGGTACCGTTAAGAAAGTCCAGGGGGTTGGTTACCCTCCAGTCCCCTTCATCTATCTCCCCCTTCTTCATTCAAACTTCCTAAGATACAATTCCAGCCTCCATGCTGCCAAAAAAGCCTACTTTGTGTCTCTCATTAATACCTTGTCATCCAATCCCCATCAGCTCTTCCCAACTTTTAACTCTATGCTTCACCCCCTCCCCCTCTACCTACTAACTCACTCACTGCCCAAGACATTGCAAATCACTTCAAAGACAAGATTGATGCAATACATGAAGACACCTTTACTGTGCGTACATCTTCCCCACTTAACATATCTTGCCTAACGGCACAGTCAACATCCTTTTTTTTTAAATGACTACTACTGGAGAGGTTCCAAAACTTTTGTTAGATGCCCACCTAATGAACTGTCGCCTGGATCCTGTTCCCTCACAACTTCTACGGTCACCCTCTTATTATATCCTGTTCATCTATATCATATCCTCTATCTTCAATCTCTCCCTCTCTAGCGGCACCTTCCCCTCATCTCTAAAACATGCGCAGATCACTCCCATAATTAAAAAGCTCTCATTGG
Source organism: Lithobates pipiens (assembly GCF_037356315.1). NCBI lineage: Eukaryota > Metazoa > Chordata > Amphibia > Anura > Ranidae > Lithobates > Lithobates pipiens. The sequence continues at coordinate 28,697,468 of NW_027507790.1, read as the reverse complement.
ACCCCACCAACCTGAATAATTTAAGACCCATCTCATTGCTCCCATTCACCTCTAAACTTCTAGAACACTTAGTCTACAACCATCTTAGCTCCTACCTCAGTGAAAATAACCTTTATGATGCCTTACTTTCTTACTTTCACTCACAGCACTCCAACAATTTACTAACTTCAAAAACCAATGGGCACTACTCCGTACTCCTACTACTTGACCTCTCTGTGACCTTTGACCACCTGCTTCTTCTCAATAAACACAGTTCCCTTGGCCTCCAAGATTCTGCTCTATCCTGGTTCTCCTCCTACCCATCACAGCGCTCCTTCAGTGTTAACTACAACTCTGTCTCCTCCTCCCATTGCCTAATCCTAGACTCTGACCTGTCCTTTCAGCCCCAAATCCAATCGCTGCTTAAAGCTTGTAGACATAACCTCCGTAACATCTCTAAAATTCGTCCCTTTTTAACAAATGAAACCACCAAGCTACTCACTCACTCCCTTGTTATCTCTTGCCTTGACTATTGCAACTCCCTTCTCATTGGCCTACCTCTCCATCTCCTCTTCATTCTATCATGAATGCTACTGCCAGACTTATCCACATTAGTATCTGCAACCCCTCTCCGCCAATCCCTATACTGGATCCCACTCACCCAGTGAATTAAATTCAAAGTATTAACCACAACATACATAGCCATTCACAACCTGCCCCGAGCTACATCACCAGTCTCCAAATATCACACAAACATTCCTCTACGCTCTTCTTAAGACATCTTACTCTCAAGCTCCCTTGTCTCCTCCTTCCATGCTTGTCTCCAGGATTTCTCCAGAGCCTCTCCCATCCTCTGCAACTCTCTACCTCAAGCTGTCTGGCTATCTTCTACTCCAGCTGCTTTCAGGCAGTCCCTGAAAACTCATCTCTTCAGGGAAGCCTATCACACCTACAACTAATCGTTTACCACTTACATCAGCTCATTACCCACAGTCAAAACCTTTTGTACCACCTGTCCAACTCTATTAGATTAAGCTCTATAGGATCTCTTTCAGGTGCATTCTGGGCTGTAGTAATATTGTTTGGCCTGCTTACCTCCATATCTGGGTCAGCCTGCGGCCTAGCTGGAGAGTCCCTCCATGACTTGGATTCAGCTGTCAGGAAAGGCTGGCTGGGGACAGTGGTCCATCACCTGTCTGTGCGCGCCTGCGGGTGCCTGGTGCACACATTCGCGGTCGCGCGGGTGCCTGGTGCATGCGTTCGCATGCGCGCACGGTTACCGGTGCCAGGCAGGCTATTTAACCCAGTTCTCCCTTCAGATCTTGCTGCTTGATCTACAGCGTTCCTGAGACTATTACCTGAATTTGATCTGTTTGTGTATTGACCCGGCCTGACCTGTGACCTTCCCTGCCTTCTGCCTGCCTCTGACCTCCGGCTTTTCTACGACTCTGCACCTGTCTCATCCTCTGGTCCATCCATGCTCATCCGTTACCGACCCGGCCTGTTCCACGTTCCTGCCTCTGCCTGCTGCATCTGTTCCTGTACTGACTGTCTGGTTTGACCCGGCTTGCCCGACTCTTCTGCGTGCCTGCCCCTAAGTGATCCACCTGTTCCTGTTAGTCTCCTGCTGTCTACTGGTTTCTGCCCGCTGCCACTGGGGCCTGCTTGTCCAGCTACTGTTCCTGAAGTCAGCCTGATCCATCCTCCGGCTGTTGATCCTGCCAGGCACTTGTGCTACCTTTAACTCCCGTGCCTCCTGTCACCACCATCAGGGGCCGTGAGTCGGGGACGCAAGATAGGTCTCCTTCTGCATTCCGGGCTCACCACTAGGTATGTGACATTAGCTGAGCCTCTTGTAGAGCATCTGGATGTCCCAGAGGATGACTCACTGTGTGGCTTGGTTGTGAAGGATGATGTGGATGGCATCCCCTACCTGCGCTGTATTCAGGCCATTGTTCTCGAGCACCACCGCCATTTTGTTGTAGCCCGCATGGGGTTGTGGAAAATTAGCTCAACAGTTTCTGCGGCTGCTGGTTTTTTTTCCTGTGGCTGGGCATATTTGTGCTGAGCAGCGGGTTAATGGCGATGCAATGGCATTATGCAGGGCCATGGATGGTACCGGTGGGCTCCAATGGCAGAGCTCCTGTGTTAAGCACCCATCTTGGAGCTCGGTTGCCATGCCCCCAACTTGTGTAACTTTCTGCAGTTTAATATTCACATCTTCTCTGTGATGGACATTACTTCTCAAAGTGAAACTAAAGCTTCATTTTTTTTAAAATAACAAATATATCATACTTACCTCCACTGTGCAGCTCATTTTGCACAGAGTGGCCCAGAACATTCACTTCTGAGGTCCCTCGGCAGCTCTCATGGCTCCTTCCGGCATCAGATAACCCCCTAGGAGAAGTGCTCTCCAGAGGGGGTTACCTTGCGGGCGTGCTTCAGAGTCATTCATTTGGCATCCATCGAAGCCGAATGTTTGACTCGGCCCTACCCCACGGGTCATTGAATTTTATTGACAGCAGTGGGAGCCAATGGCTGCACTTCTATCAATTCATCCAATCAGGACCCAATACACTGGCTTTTTCTGGTATGCTTGCCCCAGGACAAGATAGAGGGGGTACAGGTAAGTGAAACGGGAGCTCGGGGGGAGCATTACAGGAGGTTTTTCATTCTATGCATTGAGGTGAAAAACCTTGAAGGTTTATAACCTCTTTAAGAATTAACATTGCTGAAATTTGGAGGTATTGGCATTCAGTTAGCAGCAGTTTTTTTTTAAGGCACAGTGGAGTACTTAGAAAATTAAATTTAACAGTGAACACAGTGCTCAAAATGCTTTTAGAGTTTGTCACTGCTGACTCTCTCTTTACACATCAAAAAGTTCAATATGCTTATAGTCTTCAGAAACGGATAGCTGGAGATATCATTGCCATGCTAGCAGTGGTCATCAAACCTGTCCTCAGGGCCCACTAACAGGCCAGGTTTGCAAGATAACTGAAATACATTACAGGTGATATCATTTGCTGCTCAGTGCTTGCAGTATTCTAGTATGCATCTCCCCAAATTAATACATAAAACCTGGCCTGTTAATGGGCCCTGAGGACAGGGTTGATGACCACTGACCTATAGCACTGTGCCTTTCCTCAGACATCCCACTCATATTGTGGTGTCGGTCAATACCATTTGTAGAGTGTTCCCATTTTGGAGCAGAAGCACAGTCCTGCAGTGAGTATACAGGGGAATATTAAATTATTTTATTAGACTTTTCTAATTTATTCTATATTACCTTTTTCAGAGAAAATTGAACATGTGTTAACTTTATAAGTGTTGGCTGAAAAGAAACTGTTTACTGTAGTGCAAACCACAATTATTAAAAGACATGCCACCAAATGCCCAGAGAGGCAACTCTATGGACAAATGTCCAAGGAGGCAATTGTGTAGTCAACTTCTATTTTACACAGATCTGGCACATAACTTATTTTCCTTGTCACACTGCCCAAAAGACCCTCCCCATGTTGAGGGCATGTAGTCTGGTACGGTTCAGGAGGGGCAGGGCGCTTTCTCATCCCACCCCTTCTCCTGCAACCTGCCAGGTTACCGGCTCAGATAAGGGCCTGGTATAGATTTTGGGGGTTCCCCACGCCATTTAAAAAAGATTAAAACTTCTTGGAGTTCCCCTTAAAATCCATATCAAACCTGAAGGGTTTGTACAAAGCTGTGCTCCACTAGCATTTCTTCATTTTGAAGGAAGCTGTTCACAGTACCACAGTGGCAAGATTCTGGAAACTGCAGTTCTATAGGGCTCTCAACATGGAGCAGTGGAAGTACTCCCCCATGCCTGAGACAGCAGAATCTGTAATTACAGCTCTCTTGTTTGACTTTCAAATAACCTGCACTTTTTATAGATGTATACATGTAGAGTTCAGTTTAGCATCCTATTTACTTGTTTATATGCTGTTGTTTCTTTTTCCCTATTAAAGCGTTCATGCCTTATAATTTATTCATTTAGCAATGTTATGAAATCATTGTAACAATATTAAAAAGAATCATAGTGGCACTTAGTATTGTATTTACAGTATTATTCTGATGCTTCTTAGATTTCAGTTTTTATCCAGCACCTGTGGGAACAGAGTCCATTCCTGCATGTAGAACAAATGTTCCCCTTACAGTACTACTTTCTTGTACCTGCCTTCTTTAAAGCTCACATCCAAGCAAAACAGTTGAACCACAGTTGAAGTACACATGTGCATATTGTCTAGCCTACTATAACTTGTAATTCTATAAGGCTTTTCCTGTGATCCAGATATTCCAGACTAGAGACCCAACTGTTCTCCTCTTCGGCTACAACTTGGTCACGGTTCCAACCCCAGCTTGGTAATAGACAATGAGGTAGCTAAAATATATTGTTGATGTTTTTATTGTCTTCTTCTTCGGGCAAGTTTAGGAATGAAAACTGACATCAACGTGGATCACAATGGAGCTCTGGTTATGTCAGAGTGCTCAGGGCCCTCTTTAATATTGATCGGGCCCTGGGCAAAAATTTTCTTAGGGCCCCCCTCCCCCCATGCAATTTTACTCTCCACCTTCTCTGAGAAATACAATAAATAGCAGCTAGACTTAAAATAAGTTTGCTGTATCAGATCAGGCAGTGATTGCGATTGGTTGCCAGAGGTTACAGCATATCATTACTGCCTACTGACTTGTTGCTAGAGGTTACAAAACTCCTTATGGCTCACTGATTAGTTGCTAGAGGTTACAGCACATGATTTCTGCTTGTTGATTGGCTGCTAGAGATTACTATACAGTAATACTGCTCACTGGTTGCTAGAGGTTAACACACATCATCTCCTCACTGCAGGGGGGCATGATATACATATGAATGCTGCCTTTATTTACATATCAATGCCATTGGCCTCAGCTATTTTCATATGCATGTCACTGATATTTACATATGATTGCTGGTTATTTACATGTAAACACAGGTCTGCGGGTGAGTCATCTGTATACAACAATAGGGCAGAGCTGGGCAGCATTAGTAGCAGCACTTCACACTGAGATATTGGGACACAGCACGTGACTAAAACCTCAATGGACAAGGGAATGTAAACTGGGATAGTTGGCAAGTATGAGGCAGCTGCTTTGGGCCCCACAACAATGACAGGGCCCAGGGCAGCTGCCCCTTTTGCCCTGCCTTAAAGGTGGCCCTGAGAGTGCTGGCATCCTTTTTCTTGTTAATTGTCTTACAGGGGCATTAATTAACATTGGAGGTTATATTTGTGTAATATACCCACAAATATTTAAAGGAGCATGGACTGTTTAAATAGCAAGATGTTAATTAATGTTCTCTTCCAGTCTCTTCCCTCATTCTTTCTGGGATTGCAAATTAAACCTAAATGTATATTTAAATGAATACCTTTTCTAATTATTCCTATTGATTGCTTAAATATTCACTTAAAGTGATTTTAAAGTCTTGTTCTTTTTCTGATAAAAATAACAAACATGTTATAATTACCTGCTCTTTTGCAGTGGACTTGCACAGAGCAGCCAAGATCCTCCTCTTCTCGGGTCCCTCTTCTGTGATCCTAGCCCCTCCCTTCTTTTCAGTTTCCCAACAGCAAGCAGCTTGCTATGGGGGCACCCGAGCTGAGTCACATCCAGACACAGAACCCAGACCCAGCACCACCCCATGCTCTCCCCTGATTGGCTAGCTTACTTTAATTATCGGCAGTGACAGCCAATAGCACTGCTGCTGTGTCTCAGCCAATCAGGAGGGAGAATCTCGGAAGACGGAAGCACTCATGGAGATCACTGGACAGAGAGGGACCTCAGGTAAGTGTTAGCGGTGCTGCTGCACACAGAAGGCCTGTTTTCTTAATGCATAGAATGCATTAGGATAAAAACCTGCTGCCTTTACAACCACTTTAAATTCACATATTTAGTCAAAGAGTTATCAAGAATAGCAGGAATCATCCACACTGAAGGACTTTTTAATTGCCATTCATGGTTTATCATCAAGTTCAATTGATAAAATTATTTGGAACACTTACAGCCAGGCTATTTTCGTTTATTAATTCCAATTGTTTATATCCAGTTTTTCATAAGAAACAATTATTATGTATAATAAGTCAAAAGTAAACCAAAATAATTGAAGTAAAAACACTCTTTACATTTGAACAGAAAACAATGTCAATTTAATGTGTTAAAAAAAAAAAAAGTAAATGAAAACAAAATACAGCATACGTTTTCCTGTACATAAGTGATCACTTTACACTATCTGTTATGATAGCAGATTAAGTATTGAATAGTTTTAAATAACAAATGAAGTGTGGAATAAGCAATGAATGCCAATGCCGTCTGTGTATTGTATCTCTTCAGCTTAGCGTAAGTGCCCTCCAGTGCCTCATCCTCAGGCATGCTTAAATCAAAGTCTGTAATGCAAAACCATTATAATTAGTGGAGTGGAATGAGTAACAGCAATGGGAAGTTTGTGACTTAATTAAAACACAAGGATACAAGTATATTGGGAAGTAAATAATTTTGTCTAGAGTGATTTGGGTACATCTAATCTAGATTACACTTCAGTGCACTGCACTGGGGCACTGTGCATTATGATGATTCATAAATAATTGCCTTCATCGGTTTCATTTATCCTTTTAACAGCTTTAACTTTGTGTATTTTTTTTTTTAAATTAATATTATAAAAACAAACTAAAGTAATATACAGTAAATTAATATTCATAAATACAGTAAACTGCTGCACATTTAGTCCCAATAGCCAGACAATCAAATACTAATTTAGATATGTAAACATGTTGGACAATGAAATTATGAACCTCTGTGTAAAAAATAAATATTCACCTATTAGTGTGAATTAGTGCTACACATATCATAAAGCAGCATACGTTATCATGAGATCTATCAGGTACGATAAAAATGTTTTATATTTAAGCAAAGCATTATAAAATTTCAATATATGCTATATCACATTGTGGTCATGCTTACTTTTGTGAGATTGTGAAAAACAAGGTTGATCCTGCTGTTCGATGTCCCTCTCTCCTTGTCTGAGTCCCCGCTGCAACCTGAGATTGTGTAGACCATCTGATGCCAAATCTACTGAGCATGCTCCAATTTCAGTTCCCTTGTAAGATGCTCATTTCCTCCTTTTTCTTATCTGTGCAGCCTAGGCCATCTTTAAGGCAGGGAAAAGGGGACTTCCCTGGGCACTGTCATTGTTGTGGGGCCCAACGCGGCTGCCTCGTACTTGCCAACTATCCCAGTTTAAATTCCCTCATCCCTTGAGATTTTAGCCCCGTTATGTGTCCCAATATCTCAGTGTGAAATGATGGTACTAAAGCTGCCCAGCTCTGCCCTATTGTTGTGTACAGATGACTCACCCGCAGACCCAGTGTTTACATATAAATACCAGAATTGATATGTAAATAATGACGGACCAGCTGTACTCATATGTAAATAGTGGTGAACCGGCAGCATTTATATGTAAATAGCGGCGTATCAGGTGGATTGTGGCATTCATATGTAAATAGAGGCAGGATTCATATGTATATCATGCCCCCCTGAGGTCATATGCACCATCAACTCTCCTAAATGCTGCCCACTGGGCAGGTAAAGAGGCACGACTGAAAGTCTTGCCTGCAACTGTGGTCATTAAGCCTAACATCAGTCTGTTCTGCAAAGGTAAGCAAGTGTGGGGTGTGCAGAGGTAGGCAGAGAAGGAATTACAGTTTGGGGTGCACAGGTGAGCAAGGATGGGATGTATGGAATTAAGGGAGGTGGGTGCAAAGATGAACAGAGGTGACAGGTAGAGTTAAAGGAGGGGGTTTGGAGTGGAGAGGATGGGGGAGGTTTGGGGTTCAGAGGTTAGCATGGGTTTTAGGATGCAAAGGTGTACTGACAGGGTGGATAAAGATGTAGGTCATGTGTAGGAAGCCCATTCATTTCAATGGGCTGCTCTATGCACTAGAAATGTGGAAGAAGGTCCCAAAGCCTTTTTCAAAATCACACAGTGTCAAGGCACATGTCAGCAGATGCGTGAGGGTGTCATTAACAATTAATGGCACTGCTATGTATCTGCTAAAGGGCATCCGGTTTCTGTGGTGTCAGGAAAGCGATTTTGCATGCGTTCTTGACACACACAAATGTGAACGCAGGCTAAATGTCTCAGTTACATTGGTGGTCAGTGTAAATCTACTCATAACATTGGGGCTTGGTGTAGAATCATTTTATTCACAGTAGTTTAGTAGCCAGTATAAATGCCCCCTTACATTGGGGGTCAGTGTAAATCCCTCCTTACATTGATGGTTAATGTGAATGCTTTGATTACATTAGTGGTCAGTGTAAACCATTATTACATTGGTGGCCAGTGTTGAAACTCCTCTTTATATTGGTTTATATTGTTAGTCGGTAAAAAAAATCAGCATTGCCATTGATCACACCCTTCCCTCCCCCCAGCACTGCCACTGATCCCAGGAGTCCTAGTATTCCTAGGAGTTTTCTATCTATTAATGAGTCCCTTCACCTCCCCAGTCCATGGTGTGCAGGCAGTGAGGAGATGATGTGCTGTAACCTCTAGCAACCAATCAGTGAGCAGTAATGATGTGCAGTAACCTCTAGCAACCAATCAGTGAGCAGTATTGATGTACAGTAATCTCTAGCAACCAATCAACAAGCAGAAATCATGTTCTGTAACCTCTAGCAACTAATCAGTGAGCCGTAATGTGTGCTGTAACCCTTAGCATCACGTCAGTGACGGTAATGATACACTGTAACCTCTGGCAACCAATCACAATCGGTGCCTGATCTGATTCAGTAAACTGATCTTGAGTCTAGCTGATATGTATTGTATGTCTCAGAGCAGATGTAGAGTGAAACTGCATGAGAGGGCAATAAAATGTTTGCCCAGGGTCCAATGCCCTGTGTGCAGCCCATATGACTACAGAGCAGCCTTTCTCAGCGGGAGTCGAATGGAAGAGGAACGGCGCCTTCTAAGTACAGTAAAACGGTAAATATTATTAAAATTTTTAAAAATCAATACACTCACAAAAGTGGTTCATAGATGGGCATTGTAATTATTTCAACATTCGCTAGTCCCCGTCAGAGAGGAGAGGCCTGAAGAAGGAACACGCATGTCTCAAACACAAGCTCCTCCCTGCTATCCCAGAAGTGGCACTGATCCCCGCCAGTGCTGGTGCCTAGTGTTTGCGCTCCACAACCACCGGAAACATCGTATCCAGCTGTGTTTCCGGGCCTGGAACCATCCACATCATCTATCCCTCTGCTGGATTTACAGCTGATGGCCTCTCCTCTCTGACGGTGACTAGCGGATGTTGAAATAATTACAATGCCCATCTATGAACCACTTTTGTGAGTGTATTGATTTTTAAAAATGTTATTAAAATTTACAATTTTACTGCACTTAGAAGGCGCTGTTCCTCTTCCATTTGTCTTTTTCAGAGCACTTTTTACATTTCTACTTGGAACTGGCAGCCCCCTATGGACAGTTTCTTTTTCATTCTTTATAATTATTTTAACTATTTTAATTATTTTGCCTTATACTTCATGGACATAACTGACTGTAACAGCCCATTGTGGTCATTAAAGTGGTTGTAAACCCTTACAACACACTTTGACCTACAGGTAAGCCTAGATTAAGGCTTACCTGTAGGTCCAAGAAATATCTTCTAAACCTACACAGTTTAGGAGATATTTGCCGAAGGACAGGCACCGCTGTCTACACCGCATGCGTCGTAGACAGCGGCGCACAGGCGCACTGAGCGCGCCGCGGTCAACGCCGATATGTCGCGAGTGGCGGCACCCGTGCACATGCTTCGCTGAATGACAGCGGTGGAGCAGCAAGACCCACCGAGAAGATGGATGCGGCGGACTACAGGGGACAGCGGTGACTTCGCTGGCTCCTGTGTCAGGTAAGTGACACATAATGGACTACTATGCGATACATAGTAGTCCATTATGCTTTACCTTTGCAGGGAATGAAAGAGAAAGTAAACTCATCAGGGTTTACTTCCTCTTTAATACTATTTATACTATTTATACTCTATGTTCATTCCCATTCAACACTATATGAGTTTGTTTACTAGTCATATTCAGAGTGTGCCAAATTATATTTTGTTTTCTTTCTCAGCTGGAGTGCCAGGGCACCCTGGGGTGCTGTCTGAGGTCTTTAGGGCGCTATGGCATTCTGGAAGAAAAAAGCTGTCAGACGAGACTAAACTCCCGATCTCCGGCCAAGCTGAACTGTACTTCAGCAAAGTGAATGTACTTAGCAAAGTGAAAGCAAAGGGAGGGGGAGTGTGTGCTGTGCCCTCTGCCTCCCCCTACAGTGCCGTACCTGGCTCTGAGTGAAGGTATTATACTGCAACAGTTTGAAAAGGCTGTTCATATATATATATATATGTGTGTGTGTGTGTGTGTGTGTGTGTGTGTGTCTGGGACTCAACAGCAGGAGAAGGGCTCTAGGACGTAGTATCTCTATCGGCACTTATGGCAGGAGAAGGATTTTAGGACCCAGCATTTCTGGAAGGAGAAGGATTTTAGGACCCAGTATCTCTACCAGCAGGTCACATGGGCCTATATAAGGAAGTCTGATAGTGTCTGCAATTGCTGGTTTGTCTTCAGCTCCCCTTGTGTTCCTGTTCCCTGTATTATCTGCTGATCTGATCTCCTGTGTACCGACCCGGCTTGTTTTGACCTGCTCTTCCTGATCCTCTAGCTTGACCCTTTGGCTTGCACCTGACTTCCTCCTGCCTGCTCCCAGCATCTGACCCCGGCCTGGCTATTGGACTCTGCTTATCTTGCTCCCTGTACTAAGATGCAGATGATCTTAGGTCATTCTGATCCTGGACTGTGAGTGACCCATGGCCTGGCTCCGCTATTCAATTATTCCACTGGTCTCTGTCTCCTGGACCCTCCAAGCACACCTGCCACCAACAACCAGGCACCAGTGCTTCTGTGGGCACCACACCTGCTGTTCCACCTTCAGTGGTGTGCTGCGCTTGGCAGCAAGGGGAGCCCTCCCAGCATCTCAGCCTCCTACCAAGTTACTGACAGTACAAACCAGCCATGTCAGAGGCAGATGGAGGTGTCTCTCCGCTGCAAGCCACAAGTCTACAGATCACAGCCCTCACTCAGGTCATCCAAAAACTCCAGGAAAGGTACTTTCAGTTAGAGGACCACCTACAGCACCTGTCTGTGACACCTACCGCCAAAGATCAAGGGTTGTCTTCAGCCAACCCTCTGGTAGTTACTCCTACTGTGGTGATGCCCCCTTCTGAACCACAAGTTCCAACACCAGAATGCTTCTCCGGTGATTGGAAGAAATTCAGATCCTTTAAGAACTCCTGTTATCTATACTTGGCCTTGCAACCACTGACTTTTTCTATTGAAACAGTGAAGGTGGGATTCATTATTTCTTTGTTGACTGATGAACCCCAAGTATGGGCCCATGGTTTATTGGAGCAGGAGTGTCCTTTCATCAACTCTTTGGACCAGTTCTTCGAAACCTGTCAAGAAAGATGTCCTTTTAATCTGGCTGTTTGTGGAAGACCTGTCCGCAGAATTCCTATCAGAAGAACCAACCTATAGCGCCAGCGCTGCTCTTCCTGATCCTCTGACTTCCTCCTGCCTGCTCCCAACATCTGACCCGGCCTGACTATTGGACTCTGCTTATCTTGCACCCTGTACTAAGACGATCTTAGGTCATTCTGGTCCCGGACTGTCTCTCTGTGAATGACCCCTGGCTGCAAGGGGAGCCCTCCCAGCATTTCGGTCTCCTACCAAGTTACTGACAATGTGTTTGTACATGTTTGTATGTATGTGTGTACATGTGTTTGTATGTGTGTGTTTATGTGTGTGTGTGTGTGTGTGTTCGTACGTTACCTGACCCCTATTTCTGTACTATCAGAAGTGCTTTTTAGGACTGCTGCTGCTCTGAAAAGTAATCCATGCTCAGATTTGACAGGTGGTGGAGATTCAATATGTTGCTACTTTACCTCCTGTTTTAACCCCTTTAAATGCAGAATCACCACATCGCAACCACCTGTAATGCAATGCATCCCCATTCACCCTGGATATACTTCCAGTCACTGCCACAGAATGTATAAACTCCCCTCTGCTGCCCCTGTAGCTAAAGGGGGAGCAGTTGAGGGAGGTAAAAACAGCTCAACCACTTGGTTTTACTGCCCCCAACCTCCCATGTGAACAAGTCCTTTGTTTACATCTGTGCAGCTGCATGCTTTGTGCAGGGCAGCCCATTCATTTTGTTTAAAACACCAAAAACACCTTGTATTTGCCAATGTGTGGGGTACCATTAGGAATTAATGGCACTCCTAAAAAAAAGCATTTGTCTGCATGCAGGAATGAGTGCAATTTTGCACATGCTTCCTGACTACGTATGGGCGAATAGTTTGGCCCGAGCATGAGTTTGGGCCGAACATTCACCCCAACGAAAACCCCATAATGCACTGAGTGCTGCACAGTGCATTCTGTGCCCTGATTGGGCAAAGCTTACAAGCAGGGAACAATGTAAGTTGGTTGTTAAGAAATAGAGCCGGGAAGTCTGCCCCCACGTCCTTAAAAACGGAATGATCATCTGTCAATGGGTTTACGCACTGACAGATGAATAAAAAAAAAAAGTGCCAGCAAAAAATGATGAAAAAATAATAAAAAAAAATAGGTGTGGGATCTCCCCAAAATCCATAACAGACCCTTATCCGAGCATGCAGCCCAGCAGGTCAGGAAAAGAGGAGGGGACCAAAGCACCTTGTTCCCGTGTTGATGGGGACAAGGGCCTCTTCTCAAAAACCCTTGGCTGTGGTTGTCTGGGTCTGCGGGTGAGGGGCTTATCAGAATCTGGAACCCCCTTCTGTTAACCACTTGCCAATTGCCGATGTATGTCGCCAGAATGTCACAAGTGTGCAAATGGGGGTACCCGTATGTTCCTCGCTCCCACGGGGTGGGGGCGCGATCGATCATTGGCCTGGACCTGCTGATTGGTTCTGGCAAATTAAATGCCTCTCCTGCCTGTGTAAGGCCCCTTTCACACTGAGGCAGTTTTCAGGCTACATCGCTAAAAATAGTGCTTGTATAGCGCCTGAAAAAAACTGACCCCTTTCACACTGGAACAGTGCGCTAGCAGGACGGTGAAAAAAGTCCTGCTAGAAGCATCACTTTTTGTGACAATACCATGCATATAAGACTTTAAAATTAGCACTTTTGGTTTCTCCCATAGATTTTAAAGGGTGTTCCACAGTTTTCGAATTTGCCGCAAACACCCAAAATTGTTCACTGTTTGGTGAACTTGCGAACAGCCAATTTTCGAGTCAAATACATGTTCGACACGAATATAAAGCCCATCCCTACCCCTGATTGTTCAGTTGTCTGGTGTAGCTTATGAGTCAATCAGGACTCACTTCTCCTCTCACTCCCCTGCAGACTTGCCTGCAATGGTGTCTGCTTTCTCTAACATGCTAACCAGGGGTTTGGCTCAAACAGCAGCCCAGATCACCTCATCTACACATGCTAGTTTGCAGCTAATAGGGGTCCAGATTGAAATGAGAGAAAAAAAACTGACCAGGCTACTGGTAGAATTAATCAGATCACTGCCAGAATCCAAGACCTTCAGGGCCAGCTGGAGATGGCCCTATTCAAAATTGGTGACCTGGAAAATAGGTCCAGGCGATACAATTTTAAAATCAGGGGCCTTCCGAAAACAGTGAAAGATGTTCCAACGGCAGTTCGCACCCTTCTTAGTGGCCTAATATTGGAAATTCTAGAACACAGGTTAGAACTGGACAGAGCACATAGGGTACTACAAGCTGTACGTAAAGATGATCTTCCCAGAGACACCATCATCAAACTCCACTTTTACGCAGTCAAAGAGGGGGTGATGAAAGCATCACGGAATTCAGATAAGCTATTAATCCAGGGTCACCAAATCCAGATTTTTGTGGATCTCTCCCCATACACAGGTTCAAAAAAGGAGAGCATTGAAACCATTGCTCCAGGTCATAACACAAAAAGAAATTGCATATAGATGGGCCTTCGTTTTTCATCTAAATTTCTCCTACCAGAATAATCCCTATGGCTTCTCATCCTTTAGGGAAGGAGAACACTTACTAGCACGCCTGGAGCTCATCGCCCCAGAAATCCCACAGCCCTCCATCATCAGACCCCCTTCAACGAAATGCCCATCTCCACCTAGCCCACTAAACCCTGTCTGGCAATAAGCAGCAGTCAAAAAAGTTGAAAGACTCTCGCCCCCCCCCCCCCCCCCAATGCGATGCTTCACCATGCTGGAAGTCCTACTTTACTCTGCACCATCCTACACTGTTTTCAGGACTCCTAGAGGTTTTCTCAGGATTCCTAGAGCATCAACTTATATGTATATCCAAACCCTCGTTGGGGAACTGCTTTTACCGTTTTTTTCTCCCAATGAATGCCAAGCTCTGCAGTTAAGGAGTTCTCTTGCTTGCCTCCTGATGGAGTATAGCAACAACTTATAGTACTGTGGGGTCTACAGAATGTCATGAACAGATGTTTGAGCGGAATACTGCAAATGTAGTCTGGGGGTCATGGTGATGACAGTGGAGGAGTCCCTGGAATAATGGACTTCCTGCTGGAGTCACAGACCTTCTAGGAGACCACTCCTCCCATATTTTTCATAGTTTGTACTTTTGACAGGGCTCTGTTTATCAATTGTTATTGATGATATATAATGGTCGGTTGACCGGAACGGTTGCAATGCACCTCCCTTAGTTACCGTGAGGATGAGGTTGTCCTTACAGAGACAACATGATTTACCTGTGATGAGGGAAGATCTCTCTCTCCTGGGTTCGTGTGGGGAAGTGGAAAGTCCCTTCCCCACTCGACTTGTACACTTGAAAGATGTATGCATTTATGTACTATTCAACCTTTCTCTTTCTTTTTTCTCTCTTCACTTTCCTCTCCTTTCCTCTCTCCCAATCTCTCAACCTCAAAAAAAAAAAAAAAAAGCTCTCAACCTACTCAAGATCATACAAGGGTCTACCCATCTGCGAATCACAAGCTCGGGCTACCAGGGAATGTGTGATCATGACACTCCACCAAGACACCTTTCCTCTTGGGTTAAGATACCTCTCAATTTAGCACACTTTCACTTCTCTGATCCATGGCTGATCCAGCAGAAGCTAATCTGACATTAACCATTCATTCCCACAACACCCAGGGGATAAACTCCCTGGTAAAACGTAGAAAAATGCTCCAACTATACCACATCTTAAAGGTGGATATCATTCTCCTTCAGGAGACACATTTCTCATCCACTTATAACCCAACATTCCTTCATCAAAGATTTCCACAATTCTATTTGGCCAACACTGACAATAAAACAAGAGGAGTAGTTATAGGACTCTCCAAAAAACTCAACTTCACATTATCAACAGTTATCAGAGACCCAGAGGGCCAAATTCTTCTGATTGAGGGCTCCATAGACAGGGGGACTTATACATTTGTCTCTTATTATGCCCGTAACAAGGATCAGGGAATGTTTTTTGAATCTATGTTGACTAAATTAAACCAAAGTCAAAAGCGAGGTCACCAAAAGATAAATGCCCACCCAGACAGAGCTTAAAAATAGCACAACTGCTAAATACTCTAAGTTTAATAGATACATGGAGGGAACAGAACTCCCACGCCAAAGACCACACACACTATTCTGCCCCTCACCAAACCTATGCCAGGATAGACCGCATTTTTTTTACCAGCCTCAGCCATCCCACTAGCCGCCATAAATTGTTGCTTGGGAGCAGAGAGACCCTATAAATGGCATCTTAATGAATCATTATTGAGCAACCCCGTCCACTGTACCATTCTCGAGAAATCCCTACAGGACTTCTTCCTTGATAATGACGATGGTATAACTTCCCCATCAACACTTGCACAGTACAAGACAGTACTGAAGAGTAAGTTGATTCAACTGTCCTCTCAAATTAAATGTGAACACGAAGCAGAAGTCCAGAAATTTACCAGGGAGTTCCTAGAAATAAGTAAATCACATAAATATAACCCCACATCTGACGCTTTACTTAAAATGGAGACAGCTCAAGTGCAGCTTAACCTAGCATTAACCACTGCAGTGGAGAAATACCCCAGATGGACTGGTGCAAAATTCTATTACCAATCTAACAAAATAGGAACTAAACTGGCAGCGAAATTGAGCACCAAGGCACAAACATTGTCCTGATTTGACCCAAAATCCTTTCCGCATCATGCAGTCTTTCCAAGAATTCTACTCCAAACATTACACAGTCAACCCCCTAACACTAACAGAATATATTCCTTTCTTCAGGGTTCAACCGTCCCTTTTCAAAGAAGAAGTTTTAGAGGTTATAAATCACTTAAACAAAGCTCAGCCCCAGGTGGTTTCTCGGCATGTTACTACAAAAAAATTGGACATACCCTAGCTCCCTACATGACACTTTTCTAAAACTCTCTACAGGGGGGACCCCATGGATAAGGATTTAAATACAGCATTTATATTGGTCACCCCCAAACTGGAGAAAGATGGAAGCGAGGTAGGCAACTACCGCTCAATTTCCCTTATAAACAATGACATTAACATTATGACAAAAATCCTGGCAACCATAATGTCTAGTTTTATATCTAATTATGCACACAAAGACCAGGTGGGCTTCATCCCAGGGAGACAGGCCCCGGACCAAGTTAGAAGAGCCATAGATATAATATCGTTATTACACTCACATTTCTGGTCTCCATTGATTTACAGAAAGTTTTTGATTCTGTCTCGTGGCCATACCTCTTCGACATTTTGTAACAAAATGGTACCAGAGAGGGGGACTTGGTTGGTGAGCCAGTTTGCATCCGCCAGGTGGACGCGTCAACGGAAGTGGCTAGGTACTTAAGAGTGACCTAATGGTACAGGTCATTGCATGTGGATACCGTGTCACAATGACTCACTCCATAAGGCTGTCATGAGGGGTGATGAAAGAGTAATAATTAAACCGTTAGAACATTAAACAAAAAGTAACCTGAAAGAGTCAGAAACATCTATTTTGAGCATTAGTGTTCTGGGAGGCCAGGTAGAGAAGGGAGGGTTTCAGCTCCCAGGTTCTGTAAAAGGTAGTCAGCTCTGTTCTGGAGATTCTGGATTGTTTGAGTAGCGCAGCCTTTTAGGTGGATCCTTGCAGGCACTGCGCTGCTCCCTGGGGCCTGTGGGGCTCCAACTCGTATCCTTGGGGAAGAGCTCCTGTGTGATGTTTAGGTGCGCCTGAAGGCTGCTTCATCTGGGTGGAAAATGATTTTGTCTCTCCTGGCTAGTCAGTGAGGTGTAAAATGGCTGGGTATACCAGGGTGAATTTCTGTCAGGGCACCAATAGCAGGAGGACTCTAGGACCCAGCATCTGTCAGAGCAGGAGAACTTTAGGACCCAGCATCTGTCAGAGCAGAAGAAGGGCTCTAGGACCCAGCATCTCCGCCAGCACATCACATGGGCCTTTAAAAGGAAGTCAGCCCTTGGCTGAAGTGCTGTTTGATCTTCAGCTGTTACTTTTTCCTGTTTCCTGTGATTCTGTAATTCCTGTGATACCGACCCGGCTTGCTCCAGACCTGTCTACTTCCTGACCACAATAGCACAGGTCATCTGTAGAGTTGCATTCAGAGAGGGCTCAGGAACACCGCTGAAGAGTTGCGGGGCTGGTTTAGGCAGATGGTGCATGTGAGATGTAGCAGGTAACTAGGGTCATGGAGACAGAGGGTACAAGCCAGTGTTCAGTGCCAGGAAGATAGCAGAGGAGATAAGGTCAGGTGAAAGCCGGGGTAAAATAGGTCAGCAGCTCTATGCTCAGGGAGCTGTGAGAACCAAGAGATGTGCAAAGTTATATCACTCCATTCTCAGTGTGAGGCCGCGTACACACGGGCGGATTGTCCGGCCAACTAAGTTCGTCAGACAATCCGACAGACAGTCCGTTCAAAATTTGCATGAACGGACTTGACCACACACGATGAGCAGACAGTCCGCTGAAAGCGTGCGCGATGACGTGTACAGCACATACGACGGGACTAGAAAAACGACGTCCTATACACTGCAATGCAACCTTCGGCCGTGTAAATCCTTTCTGAGCATGCGCCATACTTAGTTCGTCCAACTTGCCTACACACGAGCGGACTGTCCGCTGAAACCAAGTGTGGACGGCCAAAACCAAGTTTGAACGGACAAAATTTCGGAAATTCCGTAAGACTTTGTTCGTCAGACAGTCCGCTGAAAAAGTCCGCTGAAGCCCACACACGAGCGGATTGTCCGCTGAAACACGGTTCAGCGGACTAAGTTGGACAGACAATCCGCCCGTGTGTACGCGGCCTTAGAGCCAGCGGGGGACAGATGCAGCATTGGTAAATATAAATCTGCAAAAAACCCATACTTCTCATTTAAATATGTGTAAAAATTGTGCAATATATACCAGTGATATATAATTAAAAATCCATATGAGATTAAATAATGTACAATTAAAAATAATGATAACGTAATTATATAGCCATACACTTATATATAAAACACCCACAATATTGTGATTGAAATCAGCGTTGAAATATATCAATGAATAGTAAATGCAAAATAAAAGTCCAGTATTTGTGTGTATACACCACACTGAAAAAGTGCACCAAAACACGCATGCTTCAATCCAATTTCATGTGCCAAAAATCCATGTTCTACCACCTGTTCAAGCTGCCTCTTACCCCATGAAAAGCCCCCATAAATGTAAAGTCAAACAAAGCCTTCCCAATTCTTTGGGTATAAGCACTGCAGGAGTACTCCAAAAGATACTTCACAGGTTCCAGGATCAGGTTACACAGTACTTTTCAGTTTCATTTCTTTCCAACTCAGTCCAGAATAAATCAAATAAAGACTCTCATAGTGGGAGGGAGGCTTATTTGAATCTGGAAGCTTCCTTTAATAAGAAAGGAGCCCCCAGATAATGCCGCCCCCATGTGAGTGAATATGAGGCACCCCTACTCATACAAAAAAAAAATATTTCACCTAATTGTTTGAAACTTTTTAAATAAAAAAAATAAAAATCCCCAAACATTTCTCTTGAAAATACATCTTCAATCATGCCTGCTGCTGACTTGCTGGGAAAGAAATGACCACCTGCCACACACAAAGCTTAATGAGAGCTTCCCAAGGAATCATCAACTATAAAAAGGGAGGAGCAGGAATAGTGGTGACATCATTGGCCAAATATAGCTATTCCACATTTTCTGATGTGGTCATGGATCCCTGGCTATGTAGGTGAATAGGCCATTAGAAAAGGACATCAGCTGTTGTTAAGGAAACAGCAATTGCAAGCAGCTGCTGCTTCTATAGCAATGCTGTAAGTTGCTTAATTTCCTACCCACTTGCTTATGTAGCTGGGGATTTCTGCCCATGTTAGCAAATGGGTTATGTGACAACAGTGGTTGGCAAGGACGGAGTAAGGGCAAGCAGCTGCTGCTTCTATAGCAACCATTGACAGCAGGGATAGTAGTGACACCATTTCCCAAATATTGCCATCTCCCTATATTTAAGCAATGAAGTAACACACTTCATTCCCCACCCGCTTGCTTCTGTGGCTGGGTAATCTTAATGGCAGTAATTGGTAAGGAAGCAGCGAGTATAAGCAGTTGCTGTATCCTTAGTAACTATAGACAGCTAGAAGCTGTCATATGTGTTCAATCCCACCATCAAACTGAACCCTCTATTTTTAGCGGCGCTTTACCATCATTTTAGCAGCTGTATGCGGCCACTAGCGGGGCAGTTTTAACCCCTGCTAGCGGCCGAAAAAGGGTTAAAACCACCCACAAAGTGCCGCTGCAGCGGCGCTTTGCCTGCGATATAGCCGCGCTGCCATATTGATTTCAATGGGTAGGAGCGGTTTAGGAGCTGCTCCAAAGATGCGGCTAGCAGGACTTTTTTCACCGTCCTGTCAGTGCACCGCTCCAGTGTGAAAGCCCTCTGGCTTTCACACTGGAGTGAAAGGGGTAGTTTTTTTCAGGCACTACACAGGCGCTATTTTTAGCGCTGTAGCTCCTGAAAAACGCCCCAGTGTGAAAGGAGCCTTAGGCCGCGTACACACGGGCGGACTGTCCGCCCAACTAGGTTCGTCAAACAGTTTGACAAACAGTCCGTTCAAAATTAGCATGAACGGACTTGACCACACACGACGAACGAACAGTCCGCTGAAAACTTGCGCGATGACATGAACGGCACGTATGACGGGACGAGAAATTCGAAGTCCAATACACTGCAATGCAACCTTCGGCGTGTAAATCCATTCTGAGCATGCGCGGAACTTAGTTTGACGAACAAGCCTACACACGAGCGGACTGTTCGCTCAAACCAAGTTTCAGCGGACAGTCTTACGGAAATTCCGAAAAACTTTGATCGTCAGACTGTCCGCTGAAACTGTCCGCTGAAGCCCACACACGAGCGGACTGTCCGCTGAAACACTGTTCAGCGGACAAAGTTGGGCGAACAGTCCGCCCGTGTGTACGCGGCCTTAGAGTAACACAAATTATTACATATGAGATTGCTGTATTTATTTGGCTTATTTCAAACTGTGAAACACTAACCAACTGTCAAAAACTTTAAAAAAAACATTTAGGCCTCCATCACACCATGATGCAGAGACGTCAGTTTTTCTACACATGGTCTGCAAAGGCTAAAAAAAACACAAAACATGGTTCTCTATGTCCTCTGTTCACATCACACAATTCAGATATTTTTTTCTGTGCAGAAATCTGCAAGACGTATGCAGTTTTCTACATGGCAAAAAAAATTGACATGACATCGACATTGGTTTGAACAGGGCACATAACTGATGAGCAAAACTGATATCAACGTGCATAAAAACTGATGTCCACATGCATGAAAACTGATGTAAACTAATGTAAACGAATGTCTCTGCAAGTGAAATCTGCATGGTATTCCCATCAGTGCCCATCAGTTTTCATGCATGTATTTTGTGAACAGATTGTACTAATGCTTTTCTTACTTTGCTTTCCTCTACTGTTTATTTTTTGGTTTCTAGGGGAAATATGGATGCAGAAGTTGTTGAGTCATACAGCTTTTTGAAGCTATGGAAGTATGAAACAAGTGCTTCCACTATTAGTACATTGTTGCATAGAATCTTAAAATGCTTTGCAAAAAGGCTTTATCATTGAGGTAGTATGATGATTAAATACAGTCCTACCTACCTTCCAGTTATAGCTGTAAGCATTCTCCAAGTTCAGAGTTCAAAACATATCTGAAATTACAGTAGCAATACTTGCCCAACTAATGGATGACTTCAGGAAACAAAATGGCAGTCAAACTTTTGCTACCTTGGTCAGCCAAGCCTTGTCCAGGAAGCAGCAGCAACACCTTCGATTAGGTAAAATTTGAGCTCTCTCTTCGAAATGTTATTCACAACACTCTTCTAGAGTTTGATTGACTCACACATTGCCATCCATCCTTTTCTCAGTCTGAGTCCTAGTGCACCATAGTTTCTAAGAGGCTAACGTAAAGTGAGATCACAGTTACCTTTACAAGCAGTATTTTAAAAATACATTTTTAATGAATAAATAACTTAATCAAAGTGTACTTTTTTTTCCCAACTCTACGTGGACTTCTGTGATTTCTGTCTGGCTAGTAAAAAAGGAAAAACCATTGCATAGGGTAATATAGCTTAGAATGAAAGCATGTCTCTAAATTCAATATCTTTAATACCATAATGTAGCTACTTATAAAGTATGTATGCTTAATAATGGATACATTTGTAACCAAAACCCTAAAGCCTGGTACACACTGACACTGAGGAGTTCAGGAGGAGCTCCCTGCACTAACTATGTGATGTTAGTACATTGATCCCTCTGCTAAGCAATTGTGTTGTGACAGGGGGACTTCCCACCTGCCAGAACACATATCGGTCAATCAATGCTAGAAGCCTAAGGCCGCGTACACACGCGCGGACTGTTGGCCCAACTTTGTCCGTCCAACAGTTTGAGCGAACAGTCCGCTCAAACTTAGCATGGACGGACATGGCCACACACGACGAACGAACAGTTTGCTGAAACCGTGCGCGATGACGTGAACGGCACGTACGACGGGACGCAAAATACGACGTCCTATACACTGCATTATAACTTTCGGCTTGAAAATCCTTTCTGAGCATGCGCGGAACTTAGTTTGACGAACAAGCCTACACACGGGCGGACTGTTCGTTGAAACAAGGTTTCAGCGGACAGTTTTTCGGAATTTCCGTAAAACCTTGTCCGTCCAACTGTCCGCTGAAACTGTCCGCTGAAAGCCCACACACGAGCGGACTGTCCGCCCAAACACTGTTCAGCGGACAAGGTTGGGCCAACAGTCCGCGCGTGTGTACGCGGCCTTAGGCTGCCAACACTCAACAGATGCTAATCGGATGCTGGTTTCCCAGTATACCCATTCGACAGAAGCCATTCCTTCGGCCAGCCATACAAGTTGATGTACATGTTGGCTGATTTCTATTGAAATGGCCGATATTCGGCCCATGTGTATGGCACCCACACTGATAAATAAAGGACCAGCACTTGAGGCCAGTCAGGAGTCCTGCATAACTAACTAGGCATATGTTAACAAGAGGAGATAAGATGGAACAGGAATGACATCATCAGTCTCCTACTCTTCCTTCATTGTCCAATCACAGGCTGGGAGCAAGTGGATGACCTATCGATGTTACTTCAGAAACAGTAGAGTGAAGTCAGGTCACCAAGCTATCTGTGTTGCCTGGCAGAGCTAAGTAAATCTTAGGACAAGATGGACAGAAATATAAATCCTTTGGCAGGTAAAAAAAAACACCTATATGTGTATTTCATTTATGTATTTAGCTGTTTGCTGGAGTTCAAATTAAAAATAACTCAATGTTTGGCAGCGTAAGAATATTCTTATAAAATAATCACTTCAAACTTTTGATAATATGGAGGAAAAATGTCCTTTGAAGAACATTCAGCCAATATTGCTGTAAATATAAATCTTCAGTTTTCTAATGTGCAGTTCATCCTCTAAGTTGTCACAATTTGGGAACAAAGAGGTCTATGGAATTACAGTGTAAATGTTCTGTATAAGAAACTGGCTGACAACAAAAAAACATTATCCTGTGGTTACCCAGCATGTGGCCAGTAATGCTATTTCTGATGTCAAGATTTCAAATGAATACTTGATAGTACCCCCTTAAATCCAGACTGAGACACATATTAATAAAGGAATTTGCCAACCGTGCAGCTTGATTTAAAGAGCTGTGACCTTCTCGCTCTCAAGAAGAAAAATCCCATTCGCTCTGCTGCATCTTTGCTTTTCACTACTTTTTACTGTCTCCTGAAACATTAGAGATCCCATTCTCATTTGGGGAAATGCCAAGAGCTGGCAAGGCATTCTTTATGATGCTGGGACACAAGGGGTGAGTGAACACCTTTGGCAGTTTAAACTTCACTTATGTTTTGATGTCTGAATGATACATCTTAGTAAGTCATGGGAAAACTGTGAAAAATGATTTTCTGCACCATGTCTTTTGGCTTTAAAACGGAATCACACTCATACACAACAACAATAACATTAGTGTGAGAACGCTATTTTCCACAGCTATTTCCAAGAAAACCTTATATAGACTTCTCCATGGGCCTGAGGCCTTATTGTACTTTTTTCCACGCTCCTTTCATTTGCAATGACAACATTTTTACTACTGTATATGGTCATTATAACATACTTTAGATTGTACGATATCATTGCAGTAATAATAATAATAGCAATTTCTCCAATTGCAGGGCTCAGAATACTTGAAATACTTCTAAAGCGAAGTCAGTTTTCTGCCTAATAAATATTATTTTAGTAAGGAATATGGCATTCTGGGACAGCAATTTGAATACACTGTAACTTTTGGAGATGGACAGAAAAATGCTGTTTTCTTGTAAACCAAAAGGAATATATAGAAGAATAAAGAGAAAGTGATATGTAAGAAGGCCAGTGTGGTGGCCTGAATTTATGGGAGGAGCCCGGAGGGTATTTAACCAGCCCGCTCGCCTGTGGTCTTTGTCGGTTTCCGGTGCGCGGCACTACGTCACTAGGCCGACGGCTCGTGTTTCGTTTCCATTCGGACAAAACGTCTCTCTCGTGGTTTTCTTTCCCGTTCGTTTGTACAACGTCGCCGGCTCTGTACAATGTCGCCAGCTCGACTGCCGCAGGTAAGGGTCTCGATTGACCTTCCTGTACTATTTTTAGTGTCGTTAAAACCTGAAATATCGAATCGTTTGTTGTGATACCGGTTGTTATCACTCAATACGCTCCAATTTCGCAGCGCCCTTCATTTCACGGGCGTCATTTCGGTAGATATTGCTGGTAGGAAAAATTGCTCTGTTTTAGTACTTGTTATAGTCTCGTTACCGTGTTCCACAGTCAAAATCGTTGCCAGTCGCGTCTCACGGCACAACGACTCCTACCTCTGCCATGGCTGGCTCACGTAGGTCATTTCATCATTTCACTCATTTTGTTACGCACGGCGCTCCGATTCGAATCCAGTCGCATCCGCTAAATGCGCAGATTCATTCCGGTGTGCCCCTAACTGCTTGGCCACATTTCAGTACATGCTCCAGAGCTCGTTCGTGGCTAATCGATCGGGTCTCTGTCATGGGAATTCATTTCACTGTCACCTAGTACGTTCGAATCGAAACCAGTCGCAGTTCTCGAACGCACAGGTTCGATCGACGTGTCCCAGCTACGTTGGCCTCATTTCGGTACATGCTCCAGAGCTCGTTCGTGGCTAATCGATCGGGTCTCTGTCATGGGAATCATTTCACTGTCACCTAGTACGTTCGAGTCGAAACCAGTCACATTTCTCAAGAAAACGCACAGGTTCGATCGACGTGTCCCAGTTACGTTGGCCTCATTTCGGTACATGCTCCAGAGCTCGCTCGTGGCTAATCGATCGGGTCTCTGTCATGGGAATCATTTCACTGTCACCTAGTACGTTCGAGTCGAAACCAGTCGCATTTCTCAGGAAAACGCACAGGTTCGATCGACGTGTCCCAGTTGTGTTGGCCTCATTTCGGTACATGCTCCAGAGCCCGCTCGTTGCTAAGCGATCGGGTCTCTGTCATGGGATCATTTCACTGTCACATATCACGTTCCGATACGAATCCAGTCGCGTCTACGATGCACCAATTCGTCCCGGCGTGCCCCAGGTATTTTCGGCCTCATTTCTGTACATGCTCCGGAGTCCCGTTCGTTGTCAGTCGCAATCGCGGCACGACCGATTCGGGCCTCTGTCATGGCATACTTTTGTCACTCATTTCACTGTCACTTACCGCGCTCCGATTCGAATCTAGTCGCATCTGTGATGCACCGATTCGTTTCGGTGTGCCCCAGTTGGTTACGGCCTCATTTCAGTACATGCTCCAGAGTCAGGATTCATTGTTGGTTGCAGGTTTCGGTTCTCTGATTCATGACTCTGTCATGGGAAATCAATTTCACTGTCACGTAGGACGTCCGATACGAATCCAGTCGCATCTACGACGCACCGATTCGTCCCGGCGCCCCAGGTATTTCAGCCACATTCCAGTACTTGCTTTACAGCATGCACGATTAACGGATAGTCGCAACAGCGGCACGACCAACTCATGCCTCTGTCATGGCAATCAAATAAATTTCACCGCCACGTACCGCGCTCCGTTTCGAATCCAGTTGCATACATGCACCGATTCGTTACGGTGTGCCCCAGTGCTTTAGCCTCATTTCAGTGCATGCTCCAGAGTCCGGTTCATCATCAGTCACAATCACGGCATGACCGGCTTATGCCTCTGTCATAACAGGTTTTCATTAAATGGACCGTAGTATACAGTGCCCCGTTTCGAGTCGGTCGCATCTGACATGCAAACACATCCCCAGGCACAGACTTCTGGCAATCGTTGCAAGCACGCGTTCAAGCATAGACTTCTTGCAATCTTTGCATACACGCATCCAAGCATGGACGCACACAAGCGTAGACTTCTTGCGATCGTTGCAAACACGCATCCAAGCGTAGACTTCTAGCAATCGTTGCAAGCACGCATCCTAGCATAGACCTCTTGCAATCGTTGCTAGTACGCAGTCAAGCATGGACGTCTTGCGGTTGGTGCGAGTACGCATACAAGCCTGGACTTCTCGCAACCGTTGCAAGCTCGCATTCAAGTGTAGACTTCTTGCAACCGTTGCGAGCACGCATTCAAGCATGGACGTCGTACAGTCGTTGCAAGTTCGCATTCAAGCGTAGACTTTGGCAATCGTTGCAAGCACGAATCCAAGCATAGACTTCTTGCAAATCATTGCAAGCATGCATCAAGCATAAATCTTCGTGCAATCGTTGCGAGCACGCATTCAAGCATGGAAATCTGGCAGTCGTTGCAAGCACGCATACAAGAATAGACTTCTTGCAATCATTGCAAACACGCATCCATGCGTAGACTTCTTGCAGTCATTGCAAGCATGCATCCAAGCGTAGATTTCTTGCAATCGTTGCAGGCACGCATCCAAACATAGACTTCTTGCAATCATTGCAAGCACACATTCAGGCATAGACCTCTGGCAAATCATTGCTAGCACGCATTCGAGCATAAGACCTCTTGCAATCATTGCGAGCAGATGTCCAGGCACAAACTTGTTGCAATCATTGCTAGCAGGCAGTTCCGGCTGGCTCAATAGATTGCTTTGGGAAAAACCTGGATACCTTCCTAAATGTACATTGTAACGGGGTACTTATTTTATAGGTAAAGTTGATCCAGGGAAAATCCGATTGTCTCTCGGGGGATCAGGAAGGAATTTTTTCCCTGCTGTAGCAAATTGGGCCATGCTCTGCTGGGGTTTTTTGCCTTCCTCTGGATCAGCTGTGGGTGTAGAATTGGGTGTGTCGGGTTGTGCGATATTTATTTGTTTGATTTGTGGTTAGGACTGGATGGACTTCTGTCTTTTCCGACCTGGCTACCCATGTATCTTACCATAACTTCTTGCAATCATTGCAGGCACGCATCCTGGCATAACTCCTTGAAATCGTTGCAGGCACGCATCCTGGCATAACTTCTTGCAATCATTGCACACACGCATCCTAGCATAACATCTTGCAATCATGGCAAGCACGCATCCTGGTGTAACTCCTTGCAATCGTTGCAGGCACGCATCCTAGCATAACATCTTGCAATCGTTGCAAGCACGCATCTTGGCATAACATCTTGCAATCGTTGCAAGCACGCACCCAAACACATGTTCAAGCACAACTCCTGCAGTCTTCGCAAAGCACATGCGATAACACGAATTTCTCACAGTCACTATGAACACATTTCCAGTGACAAACTCCCACGCAATTGTCGCAAGCACACGTTTAAACACTACTTTTGCAATCGTGCCAAGGCTCGCGACTTAGCATAACGTCTTGCAATCATTCTTTTGCAAGCACACATTCTCAGTGGCACACAAACTGGCTACACGTCGTTTTCAGCAGCACTTAGTTGGCCACTTGTCTCCTGTGGCTTTTCTTACAAGCCACTCACCGTTTCCTGTCTGTCGGTCTCTCCCTTAGGATAGTTGAGTTCAACTTCCATCCAGCACCTGGATCGTGTTGACACACGCAACTGGCTTCTTCCTGTAACACGCTCAGGCTATACCTAGCCAGCGCTCAGCATTTCTCATCCTTACAGGGCCCGGAGAGCCACCTGTCTTTATGGCTTATACAGCAAGATCCCCACTTCGAGGCATCCAGAGGCATCACCCATAGCCAACGGAAAACGCTCGCCCATCACAACTGCCATCTTTAGGGACATGAAATCCTCGCATATTCTCCAGTCTAGTCATCCAAGCGGCCATCTACCTGGCCCTTTGTGGTTTTCCATGGCCTAGCCAATTTATTGTTGGTAGCACTGGCAGCCAGGTTCTACACAGACACTACTTGACGAATGTTCAAATCTGCAATACGGGCCATTCCCCAGGATCGATCTTTATGTCACGCCTCCTAGTCCTCCTCTCACGGACACAGGACCCTTCTTAGATCCTTAATTTGGATGCCATGGCAATAGCAGACCTGTCAATGTCGGAAGGTTCCTTACTGCATGGATTGATGTATCGGTGTTTAGACCGTCTACGATGCCCCTGTCGCCCCTGGTAGTGACAGATGCCACAGCCTACACAGGCTTCGCGGAAATTTTTGGCCACCACTGGTTTACAGGACCATGGCATCAGGGATACTCCTAAACCCCGGTTTACCTGGACTTCCTCCCTCTTCAGGCTATACCCGGTCATGACAGCCTCTCGTATCTGGGGTCATGTCAGGACAGGACAGGCTGTGGCTTTCACCACCGACAACTGGGCCGAGGCTCATCTTGTTATTGAAGCCAGGTCTGGACCGCTCTCGGTTGTGTCCTTCCTGCGCAGACCGCTGCAGTTAGCCCGGTGGCACCAGTTTAATGTCCGTTGTATGTTCATTCCAGGCCTTCAGCAATCCCGCAGGCCAAGTTCTGCATAGTCGTTACTTGGCTCGCTACCAACTTCATTTCATCCTCCTCCTTGCAGTGTCTAAAACCCAGAAATCTGACTCCAGGATGGACGTCCATTTCTATAGAGAAGCAGGGCTTGGTATCAAGTAACCGTACTTGACTACCTACTGTCACTCCTACCGGAACGCGTAGACTCTAGTTCCCTATTGCTTTCGTGCCAACACTTGTGTACCTGCCAGTTTCCCAAACACATGGGGTTCTTCTACACAGCCTACACCTCGTCCCCGGTCCATACCGTGGACACTCTTTAGTATTTGAGCACCCTTGGCAGCATGTTGGCGTGGGTCCCAAGTCACGTCATTGAAAGACTAAGCAGTTGGGACCCTGCCTACCTCGCCCGGTACATTCCCAATCCTCGGGTGGAAATGGCACAAGCGTTCACCAAACTCGCTCAACTAATTAAGCTAAAACTAATAAAACTGCACCCCTACCTGAATGTTTTGCCCCCTTATTTTGGTATACCGACCATCAGACCAGGGCACACTTCAGGTCCATTTCATGTGGTTAATCTTATGGTAGAGGCTACTTGATCATATCCGTATCGGCCATAGGGCTTTGACCATAAGTAAGAAGGCCAGTGTGGTGGCCTGAATTTATGGGAGGAGCCCGGAGGGTATTTAACCAGCCCGCTCGCCTGTGGTCTTTGTCGGTTTCCGGTGCGCGGCACCCACCCTCCCTTCCCCTTTTCAGGGCATTTCTCAAATTCATTTCTCTTCACATACATTAATTTCTAATCTAGGGTATGCCCCCTTATTTTGGTATACCGACCATCAGACCAGGGCACACTTCAGGTCCATTTCATGTGGTTAATCTTATGGTAGAGGCTACTTGATCATATCCGTATCGGCCATAGGGCTTTGACCATAAATATTTGATTAGACCAGACTGCACCAGTAATTAATGACTACATGAATGTATCCTGATGTGTCTACAGCACTAAGAAAAGTTTGAGCCATTTCACTTGGGCACAATGAAAAAGCCAAATAAGGCTGGTATTAAATATTTATTAAAATAACTTTTGGTTTATCTCTTAAATGCTGTCCATGCGTTATGCAGTCCTGCAGTTTACAACATTTCTTGAAGTGGTCTGAAAGTGTATTAGTAATCCACAAAACCATTGCAAGCACAGCTTTACAGTTTTAGAAATGGGAATTCAACCGGTAAAGAACTATGTTAACCCCAAATCTTTTTTACAGGATGCTTGGAAGTCTGTGCTTTTAATATTTAATGACCAAACCATATAGCAGATGGGGGTACCTGGTGATGTATGCTGGAGATCTGTTAAATAATTGGTACACTTTCTGTTCAGTTCTGTCCTGTGAAGATGCTACTGTAAATATCTGTCTCTCTTTAGGTCTTGGAAAG
Organism: Lithobates pipiens; assembly: GCF_037356315.1. Taxonomy (NCBI): domain Eukaryota; kingdom Metazoa; phylum Chordata; class Amphibia; order Anura; family Ranidae; genus Lithobates; species Lithobates pipiens. The sequence continues at coordinate 28,667,531 of NW_027507790.1, read as the reverse complement.
AAGACCTTTCTTCCTGAGAGGTTTTGCTGAAGAATTTGGGTTTTGGATACTATAGAGTGCCTGGTCTAGAGGAAACAATTACGGTTGTCCCCTTGTCCCCCCACAAGAGAGATGACGAATAAGTGGCTGGATTAAAAGCCCCATATAAACCTTTTTAGCTGTCTTGTCTTGAAATACAGTACCACAACTAGGTTTCCTTTAGAACCTTAATCCTGAAGGTGACAGAATGCTATGGGTGGTCAGGCAGCATAGTCTGTGACTACATGGCAGAGAGACTTTGAGAGAAGCAAAACATCCCTAAGAAGAGGATTAGAGCCTAGTCTGATGTTTGCATCTTGGTTATTCTGATTCACTCTTCACCTTCCTTTTTCATCCTACAAACCTGTTTATTCTAACAAAAGAGGCTGGCAACCATCCTGAATACCAATCTTTGGAAAGAATCTAATCTTAATATTAACATGTCTGGGATCGTATTGCTCTGCAAGTGTGCTTGGGACATTATTAACAAAGGTTTTAGGCAGAAAATGTATGTTGAATGGTTGTAGTAATAGCACTACATGTACATCATATAGAGGCCAGTGCTTAGTGCAGCAAGCCTAAAATAATCTTTAACCTCTTCCCACCTGCTGGCCCTCAAATGAGGGCTGGGCAGTGCTGCTCTCATTCTGGGTGGGCGTCATATGACGGCCGCCCAGAATGCCCACTTTCGCGCGCACCCAGGGGTGTGCATCGTGGCTGTGCCATGTTGCTAGGACATGGTGCGATCCCAATGTGTGAAAAGAGCCATGGCTGCAGCTCTTTAACCATGTGATTGGCTGTGTCCAATCACAGCCAGTCACATGCAAACACAGAGATGCCGGTAATCAGCGCTCCTCACCACTGCCAGCAATCAGGGCCAATCTGTGCCCACAATTGCCACCAATCTGTGCCCACAAGTGCCAGCAATAAGTGGCCATTAGTGATGCCAGTCAGTGATGGCTATCAGTGCTGCCCATCAATGTCCATCACTGCTGCCCATCAATGCTCATCACTGCTGCTCATCAATGCCACCCATCAGTGCCACCTATCTGTGCCCAGTGCCCACCAGTGCTGCCTATCAGTGCCACCTATCAGTGCTCATCAGTGCCACATATCAGTGCCCATAAGTGCTGCATATTCGTGCCTCCTCATCAGTGCCCATAAGTGCGGCATATTCGTGCCTCCTCATCAGTGCCCATAAGTGCCACCTCATCAGTGCCCATCAGTGCAGCCTATTAGTGTCCATCAGTACTGCCTCATTAGCGCCCATCAGTGAGGGAGAAAAAATACTTATTTACAAAATTTACTGACAGAAACTAAGAAAAACATTTTTTTTCAAAAATGTTGGCCTTTTTTTTATTTTTTTTAGGAAAAAATAAAAACTCCAGGAGTGAATAAATACCACCAAAAGAAAGCTCTATTTGTGTGAAGAAAATGCTAAAAATTTCACATGCTTACAGTGTAGCATGACCGCACAATTGTCATTCAAAGTGTGACAGCGATGAAAGCTGAAAAATGGCCTGAGCAGGAAGGGGGTGAAAGTGCCCTGTATTGAGGTGGTTAATGTATTCAGACATGGTCAGCAATGACATCTCAAGAAAAAGAAGAAATGCAAAATACTGGTCCAATTTGACATTTTGTCTAAGAAATGTCTAAGCCCACGTACACACGGTCGGAGATTTTGGCAACCAAATCCGTCGGATTTTGTCTGTCGGATTTAGTCCGACGGATTGTGTCCGAAACTGTTGCATACACACGGTCGGGCCAAGTTGTCTGATTTAGCGATTGCTAAGAACGCGGTGACGTAATTTTGTTACGATGGGACTACATTCAGGCTAGTAGCCAATAGCTTTGATGTAGGAATTTGATCTGAGCATGCGTGACACTTGGTCCGATGAAAATGCTCTACACATGATCGGATTAGGTCCGTCCGGCCCAGTTGGTCGGGAAATATTTCCAACATGTTGGAAAATTGGGTGGGACGGAGATTCGGATGGAATCAGTCCGATGCATACCACACACATGATCCCCTGATGAAGTCACGTGATCGTGACGAACACGCGTCGGGACGCTACCGGAAGTGACGCAATCGAGCTCGAGGCTCGTTTATACACTGCATTTGAAACTTGTCTGCTTGTGAGTACATTACTGTTTTGCTGTAATAAATCATATGTGTTGAGAATTACTACACTATGGGGCTCCCTTCCTCCTTATTTCTTTAACCCCTTACATATGCACCAATTGCCGAGGTAAACCTACACCCCCCCCCCACGCTGAGTGCTGCTGAGCAAATACTTAAAGGGACCAACACAGCGTGATAGGCAGGAGACGCCAGGATCCGTGGATACCAGGATCTGTAAATATCGGGACAAGACCTCGAGGGATAAAGTACAGGAGTTCTGAGGATATACATATCACACGCTGTTACCTTACAGCTGTAAGGTAAGGGGACACCCATACTCCAACCACACAGGACCACGTGGGATATATTCACCTCTTTCACCACCATCACCGATTATATTGCTCTGTGCACTTATATACAGACACGGACATTATATGCGATTTGTCGACATATGCGACTTTTGACATAATCGCCACCGTTTATCGCACAAAGCAGAATGGTCACACTCTGATATATGCTATTGTTATTTTTTATATAATTTCTTGTAGGTATCGCACACAGTTTTTTGATTAGTTTGTGGGATTCTTTTTACTCCCTTAACACCAATATTACTTATGCGTTTATTTTGATTTTCTGTCATTTTCTTGCACAATTGAACTATTGAGCTGTTCACGGTCGCAGGAATATTGTTTTGATGATTATATGGTAGAGAACACCCGCACGGACCTTGTTCTACCACTTCTGTGACACTAGCACTTTATGCGACTTCTGGCAGCTACAACTCACCATTTCTTGCACATACGTTTTATCGAGTTGGTGATTGTTTTATACATATTATCCTATTTACCTTATTGTGTAATAGAATATTCCACACACCTTCTCACCTTTAGCACTGGCACTTTATGCGATTTTGTCAGCGTGAACAAATCGCACTGCGATTCACTATTCTTTGTGACTGCTTTATATATATTGTTTTATTTAATCTATGGTGTAGTTAATACTTTCATGATTCTATTTATTGTCTAGCACTGGCACTTTATGCGATTCTGTCAGTTATAAAATCACATTAGGGATTACTTATTCCAAGCATTGCAATTTTTTCTTTTTTTTTCTTACTCATTACATTTGTCTCCTATCTTGAATATCATCATGCTATAGTGGTGAGAGTTGTCCACCACCCCCTTATAAAAATACGCACAACTTTTTATATACCTTTCTCTTACTGTATACGGGAATATATATATCACGCACAATCTTAGTGCCTATAGAATTTATTAAGCCTCCTAGGCCAACTCCCTATTATAGTACCGCGCATCACTACTTTTTTACCTCTCATACCACACACAGTCGGATTATCTGACGACACGGTCCGATAAGACTCATTCCGACAGATTCTCCGACCGTGTGTACAAGGGCTAAGAAATGTTGTGTTGTCACATGGCCACTGGTCTGATGCAAACTTAAATAGTTACTCTGTAATTGTCCAGTGTAGACTTGAGTCTAATCGATGCCTGTGAGGAAACTCCAAAATAATCACTTAAGATAAACCTGGTAATGTGATACAATCTAATTTACAATATGTGTATATATTTGCAAGGCCCTATTGATTTACCAACAACTAGGTAAGATTTTAAAGTCAAATTGTAATGTGCACAGTCAACCTAAAGGAGATTGTACATTTAGATTGAAATGTGTATTGCTATCTTAAGGCTCAAATGTGTAGTAACATCATAAATGTAACAATGCTTTATTAACATACTTACTTGAATAATTCAAAAAGTTTAAAGCAACCCTATTACTTCTATAAAAGAAAATCCAAGTAGCAATCCCCTTTAACAGAAGAAGCTAAATGTATGCATGCCCTTTACAACCAGCTCATGTGGCACTATACCTTCTATGAATGAAATGTGACCTATGATTGATGATGGGTGGATGATTAAAAAGACTCAATCCTCCAGTCATAGATCATATTTCATTCATAGAAGCTGCCATACTGGCTTCTTTGAATGGGGGGGCTGGGCTGAAAGGTTGGGCATAGTCAGTAACTCTTGATAAGTGCATGTCACAACTCCCTTGGTTCTAATATCCCCACTGCAGCAGAATATTATGGCAACTGGAGGAGGAAGATTTCTGCTAAACCAGGACACAGCAACACATAACATTGAAAGTAATAAAAAAAAGAGGCTAGCATTCAGTCCCCCCCCAAAAGCCTCTGTCCTGGCTACGTCTGTCGCAGTCATGTATCATTTCTCTCAACTGTCTGGCTGTCTTCCCCACATAGAAAGCCCTGCACCTACAGACCATAAGGTAGACCAAAGCCTGTGTAGCACAGGTTGCAGTAAATTTAGGGTTGAACATTTCACCATTGGGGAGTATAAATCTCTTGCCTGGTAATACCCAAGGACAAAACGTACATCTACCACATCTTGAGACACCTTGAAGTAGTTGTAGGGGACAAACGTTGCCCCCAGTGTAGTGACTAGAGGCAAATTTGTCGCAAAAAGATTTCGCTCACCTGAAAGTTATTTCAGGATGTTGGCCAATGTCTTTCTTCAAAATTGAATCTTCTTGAAGAAGATGCCAATGAGTGGCCATGACATTTCTAAGTTCAACGTGATAAGATGAAAATCTTGTGATGCACTTAACTGTAGGTTTAACAGTAGGAATTTTAAATTTCAATTATATTTAAAAAAAATAATTACATTTATTGTGGTTATATCATGGGGAATTTGGATCTGGGGAGAAAATACATCTGAGAAATATACAGTAGAGAATATATTGGATCAAATATATAGATGTATATAAATTGTAATATCATTTTAAGTCTGAACCATGAGGTTATTTAACTACCAAAATGAAGTTTATATTTTATCATGCAAATACATTTAAATGCCCGTCACATCAGGAAAAATGCTTGTGATTCTGCCTTAGTCTTTTTTGATATCCGTTAATTTCTCCATGCTGAGGCGAATTTGTCACACACCCACAGGTCTGTTTGATTTCATTAAACAGAATATTTAAGCATAAAAATTGTTTAATCGTCTTGTGCCATTAGAAGATGAATTTCATTTTGCATACATTAGCATATTTCATCAAAATTAAAGCTGCTACTATGTAAATGAGGCACAGGTTGTGGCTGAGGTGTTTATTGTTTTAGCTGCAGGCTCCTTCACTTGAAGAGATTTCAAGATGGTTGTAGGAAGATGAAGAGATTATTTTTCAATGAATCACTTAAGAAATCACAAACATTTTCTTTTCAGTTTAATGGCTTAACATGATCAAATACAAGATTTTGTTTCCAACACATCTAAATTTCAAATAGAATAAACCACTTTGAATAAGTTAATGAACAAACTACTTTTAGAATGACATTGACACATGGCTTGACCTTGTAGTAGAATTTTTTTGCATTAAAGGGTTTTTTAGACCACCCCAAAAGCTGATCTCAAGATGGACACCTGTTGGAAGTCTTACAAACCTTTGGGATTCTCTCAGGATAAGACCTACCTATAGATTCCTGATTATGCCTTACACTGCTGGTGTGTTTTTTAGTGTTTCGAGTGTTCTGAGGGGATCTGGGGTACTCATGGAGACAGTCTGTAAGGGGTATAATCAAAATGTAGGATGCAGCTGGATAAAGTCTAAGCATAATCATAAGCAGTATGGCCAATGAATTATATGCCACAGTCATCGCAACCTCACAATATATATTATCACTGTGCTATAATGTCAATCAATGTGATGTATTTGCAAATCTAAAACACAAATATCAGAAAACATTAGTAGACTTATTAATTAGTTTTGTACATGTTCATTTACAGTATATATAGAATATAAACAATGTGTTTGTTTAACTAGGTGCATATAGGAATGAATGGACAATTTTGTCAGCAAACTGTATAATGGTGACTGTCTTGGTAAATAAAGATATACAGTACATAAACAAAGCCAGTATTAATATTAACCCTAAAACTAACCTTATTCATTAACTTTAATGTTTACCAAATTACCTTTATCAGTAACCATAAACCTACGGATAAATCCAGTCCTACTGCTAAATTTAATACTAATCCTAACCATACCTTTAACTTTAGGGGTAACTAAAGCCTGATACGCATGGGTTTGAATATTGGCCCATGTGCAAGGCAGCTTGTTTGACATCGACAGTCTAATATATGAGTTCTGTAGAACAGGCATGCCGAAAAACATTGTCAGGATAACATTGTATAGTTAGTACAGAGACCTCCTCACAAGCTCCTCAGTGTTTTGTTTTTTTTAGTTCAGCCCAGCCTAGTGTGCACCAGGCATTATTTTTACTTTGTATAGCTTCCTGTTTATATAATATTTATATGTAATAAAAAGTTGAACTATAAAATTGTAGCACAAGATAACGTTTGTAAGATACAATATAAAAAGTGCATTGCAAAAGAAAATTGATACATAATATTGTATAATACTTCAAATAAAGTTTTTTTAATGAATAAAACATCTATTTGTCTTCTTTGTGCTGCTGTAGGAATGTAAGAAGTTACAGTTCCAGTAAACTCATGCAATGAGGTACAGAAATACACAATTTTTCTGGTGAAGAAGTGTAGTGAGAAGTTTGACAGTGGATAGCATCTGAAGAATAATCAATAGAAAGGGAAGGTCGCAAAGGAAATGAGGGGATGGGCAAGAAAAAGAAGGGGGATCAGCACCTACAGAAGTGATGAGCGGAATGTTCCTGGCATCAGTTTGAACAAGGAACATGACTAAAGTTTAGCTGTTGAATCCGAACCTCATGGAAGTCAATGGGAGACAAATGTTAAAAAACTGTTCTAGTCATTTTCTAGGCTAATGGGCAAGGGATTGTCAAAAAATGGCATGGGGGTAATGCACTAACATGGGTAAACATGTACCAATGCAAAAAAAAGATAAATAAAATGTAAAAATGTAAACATTTTATTTGACTGAGAGCAATAGTTTTAATAATGTTTTAACCTGCCTGGCGGGATGATTCAGTCTGGAATTAGGTGCTGAAAGCGGTACAATTATTTTGCATGGAAATCTGGCGTTTTATTTTGTAGTCCTGTAATTCTTAGGAATAACGCTCTTAAATCTCTTCAAACCAGAGTCTAGTAGACATCCCAGGTATGATAAAGTTTATAATATAATAAAGAATAATAAAAATTTTTCATTAATGTAATCAAATCCTAAAACACTGAAAAGGGGACACTTTTTTGTTGCTATGGACAATCTCCAAATTCCAGGCAGAAAAAACAGTATTTATAATATAAAAGTGCATGCAGGGCACTGCACAGACCACTAGGGACAAAGGGGGTGTGTATTTTTTAATACAGTACTGTAATCTGTAAGATTACAGTGCTGTGTGTGTTTTGTGTGTTTTTACTTTTTTGAATTTGCCGCCGATCTCCGCTCCCGTGCGCCGTAACGTCGCAGGGAACAGAGCTCGGTGGCATTCGGCACTGTGAATCAAGCGGAGGACAGCTCGATCACACAGAGCGGGGGACATCGCTGGATCCAGGGGACAAGGTAAGTAACTCTCCCTGTGTCCTACCCTGCATCCAGCGATGCGATCCCGAGTCTGGCTCGGGGTTACCACTCCTGCTAGTAAATTCCTAACCTGAGCCAGACTCGGGATTACCGCTAGGGAGGCTATAGTAAAACATTAAAAATGCAAAACTCTATTAAATGACATGCCTGAGGGGTGCCTTGACCCTGCCTGGGAAGTGGCACAACTATAATATGTATACAACCTACTACAACAAAACTGACTTTTACAAAAAAAACATGAGAAAAAAGGTGTGTTTACAAAATGACAGCTCCCAGCTGTTTTGTTCTGTTTGTAAATAAAACAGCCAGGATTCCATTAATCTATACTAGACCCTCACTCTAGATGATGGTCTGGAATAGATGTTATTAAGGGTAAAAAAAATGGTACAGGGTTTTCCTCTGATATTATACTAGTACCTTCACGTGCCGTGCAAAAAAGGCCAGGAAAAGGGAAGCAAGCGTGCCCCACTAAACCATACCATGCCATATGCCCTCAAAATGGGGGTACCCGTGTTGATGAGTGCAGGGGCCCCCCAAAAATGTAAAAAGTAAAACAATTAATTTAATTAAGAAACAAAAATACCTACAATGCACATCCACCGCCAATTATGTCATTCAGCATTGTAGATCATAAATTACGATGACCAATGCCTGCCAACCTCTCTAAAAAAGATTTTGTTGCATGGGGACCAGCTTTACATTTCATACCAAACCTGAAGGTATGAAATTTGAAGGTATGAGTTACAGAGGAACCCCCAAGCCTTTTTTTTATAACTATCCCCAGCCATATAGGTAAATAAGCTGGTAACATTTCTGTTGTATTTAACAACCACTGAAAGAGGGAATGTATAAAACAGTGGAAGTAATACACCAAACGAGTAAATGTCAAGTTCACCTAAATGCTTGAACAACCAAGGTTCAGTCTCAACTTATGTTCAGACCAAACCTTAAAGCGGAGTTCCAGCCTGGGTGAAAATAAAACTTAAAAATCATCAGCTTCAAATACTGTTGCTGCTGACTTTTAATATAAGAACACTTACCTGTCTAGGGAGCCCACGGTGTCGGGGAGTGCATATACTTTCAAAGAAGTATTATTTTTGCCTGGAACTACACTTCAAGCACATCCCTACTCTCTAGCCAGTCGGTTGTTGGTAGGGGGCACTGGTAACATGAGACTCTGGTGGTGGGAAATTAAGGCTCTCATGAAAGAGTCATGAGATCCCATAGAAATGACATTATTTAGCCTTGATTTCAGGTATTTCATGTTATAACCATCATGAATGCATTTATATAAGCATTTATTTAAGTTTCTCTAAAAATGTGATGATAAAATATAGATTTTCTGGTGCTCTTTACATAATTATGCAGTAGCTGATTCTTCATATCTGAGAGCTAATTATATATATAACTATTTTATTATATCTTTTCATGTGACAACACTGAAGAAATTACAATTTGCTACAATGTAAAGTAGTGAGTGTACAGCTTGTATAACAGTGTAAATTTGCTGTCCCCTCAAAATAACTCAACACACAGCCAATAATGTCTAAACCGCAGGCAAGAAAAGTGAGTACACCCCAAATTAGGCCCAATTAGCCATTTTCCCTCCTCGATGTCATGTGACTCATAAGTGTTACAAGGTCTCAGGTGTGTTAAATTTGGTGTTGTCGCTTTTATTTTCTCATGCTGGTCATTGGAAGTTCAACATGGCACCTCAGTCATGGCAAAGAACTCTCTGAGGATCTGAAAAAAACAACTGTTGCTCTACATAAAGATGGCCCAGGCTATAAGAAGATTGCCAATACCCCGAAACTGAGCTGCAGCATGGTGGTCAAGACCATACAGCGGTTTAACAGGATAGGTTCCACTCAGAACATGCCTCGCCATGGTCGACCAAAGAAGTTGAGTGCACGTGCTCAGCGTCATATCCAGAGGTTGTCTTTGGGAAATAGACAAGCTGTTATACAATACAAGCTGTACACTCACTACTTTACATTGTAGCAAAGTGATATTTCTTCAATGTTATCACATGAAAAGATAGAATAAAATATTTACAAAAATGTGAGGGGTGTACTCAATTTTGTGATATACTGTATATATATATATATATATATATATATATATATATATATATATATATATATATATATATATATATATATATATATATATATATATATATATATAATATTTATTTATTTATTTATTTTTTCTGCAATTCATGGGGGTTATTTACTAAAGGAAAATCCACTTTGTACTGCAAGTGCACTTGGAAGTAAAGTCGCTGTAGATCCGAGGGGGGCATGCAAGGAAAATAAAAAACAGTATTTTAGCTTGCACATGATTGGATGATAAAATCAGCAGAGCTTCCACTCATTTCAGATCTACCCCTCAGATTTACAGCGACTGCACTTCCAAGTGCACTTTCAGTGCACTTTCAAGTGCACTTACAGTGCAAAGTGGATTTACCTTTTCGTAAATAACCCCCAATGTGTTGTAATGTATTGGTGGTTAAAAAAACAGGTTTGTTGCATATTTTTATGAATATGCAGTTCTGGTACAAACTTTGAAAGACAGTACTAAAATGCTAAGTAAGGTTGCCAAGAATCATAAATGTCCTTTGAAACACAACTGAAACATTGTATAAGCAGTACAATCACAGTTAAAATAGTTGTAAAGGCAGAAGGTTTTTTACCTTACTGCTTAGAATGCAGCTCCCCCGCAGCCATCCCAGATACATATCTGAGCCGGATGTCAGGCCCTCTCGGCTCTCTCCCTCCTCATTGGCTCAGATATAGCAGCAAATACTATTGGCAGGTACTATTGGCTCCCTCTGCTATCAATCACAGCCACAAGGGAGTGGGGGCGGGGCCAAGCTCCACTCGGTGTCTCTTATGGACAGAATGTGGGGCTCAAGAATGAGCATGCATGAGTGCTCCCGCAGCAAGTGGTTTGCTATGGGGGCACTCAGCACGAAGGAAGAGCCTGAAGCACTGGCAGGGAACCCAAGAAATGTAGGGGCTGATCTGTGCAAAACCATTTTAATTTTTAAAAATGATTAAGTCCGCTTCTTTGCACTTCCGAGAATATATTCTGCTGCAGGTAATTAAACCCAGAATCCTAAATGGATTATGGAGGAATTCTCAGCTCTATATTCTGGGTTCCTAGGAAGATGCAGCAGTGGTCGACTCTTTCCTGTATGCAGGCTGCCGTAAGAAATCACGGGGCTCCGTATAGTCTACCTGACAGGCCCCCTCGCCTCCCTCTGAATTAAAAAAAATGAAGTAAAAAAAATTAAAAGTCATCCATTGTAATCTTTTGGAAGTTTCCATATAAGTAGAGGAGGTACTTGGGAGTATCAAGCAGGATAAGAAGGGTTCAGCTTCTGGGCCAGATGGCTTTTCTGCCTTATTTTAAAATAAATTTGCTGCAACCTTATCCCTGTATTTGGTCCACTTCTTTAATTCCTTAGAAACCATCTTGAACACAGCATTTATAACAATAATAGCCAAACCGTTGAATAAACCAGGGGAAGTGGGTAACTACAGACCAATTTCATTGATTAACAGTGACCTGAAATGTCTGACTACAATTTTGGCTAATCAATTATCGTTTTTCATTAGTTCATATGTCCATAAGGACCAGATAGGGTTCATCTGAGAGAGAAACCTAATGGAATTTGACGGGTGATTGACATTGGGGGTTATTTACTAAAGGAAAATCCACTTTGTACTGCAAGTGCACTTGAAAGTAAAGTCGCTGTAGATTTGAGGGGGACATGCAAGGAAAATAAAAAACAGCATTTTAGCTTGCATGTTTGGATGATAAATTCAGCAGAGCTTCCACTCATTTCAGATCTACCCCTTATATTTAGAGCGACTACATTGCCAAGTGCACTTGCAGTGCAAAGTGGAGTTGCCTTTCGTAAATACCTGTATTTGCCGGCGTATAAGGCGACTGGGCGTATAAGACGACCCCCTATTTTTCAAGTGAAAACATAGGTTTTGGGCAATACTCGCGGTATAAGACTACCCCCCTTCTGAGGCAACACCATTTAAAAAAATCATTAGAACCATTAAAAAACACAAAGCAAGAATGCCAACTACTCATCCGCCATGCTGGGATATGTCATAAAGTAAATCAAACAATAATAACACAAACAGAGACCTAATGAATGCCACAACTCTGGAAAGTAGAATTTTTCACTAACCAAACCTATACCACTTTTGGGTTACATTCTATGGGAATTGTCCACCAAAATGCATTTAATAACCCCCCTGTCATATGTCCCAGATTTTCCTGTCCCTCTTGGGTGCCTGGGACCTCAAAGGCAAACAGCAGGATGTATAGTAGTAGGAGATCAGTGAATGGATTTACCCAGGGAAGTATGGTGAGCGGTTATTTTAATGAATACAACGCCTGCTTGGATTGGCAGAGGCTGTAGCATCATCAGCCCTTGCCTCTCTCTCTCTCTCTCTCTCTCTCTCTCTCGCTCTCTCTCAAAGCCAATCCGAGCAGGCTACTCTATGTTGACAGAGGTTGTTACTCCAATCCAAGCAGGCTCTATATATATTAATAGAATACATCGCTCGCCGGGATTGTCTCAACGGCGTATTACTGTTTGTAGCTGAAGCCACATACAGTATTAGCAGACATTTGGGGGCTGACATCCATCGGCAGCATTGTATACCCGGCGTATAAGACGACCCCCGATTTTTGGGCATTTTTTTTAAGTGTAAAAGGTAGTCTTATACGCCACAAAATACAGTAACCCTCATTGTGTCTCTGCTTTGGTCTGGATGGGATGGTGGGTCTGTACAAGGAGAGTTTTTACTGTATTGATCTCCAAGAGGCATTTGATACAGTTTCATGGCCATACTTAATAATGCAAACCCTGTACCCAACCCTACAGGCTGCAAGGTAATTTTTCTAAACCAAATTTGATTGCCTGGGGCATGAGACAGGGATGCCCCCTCTTGACTTAGATTTTTGCAATAGCATTAGTGATCCTAGCATTAGCCATCTGGACCAATCCAGATATACATGGGGTACACTGCAGATCACAATGCACAGGTACATTTTGTTTGTGGACAACCTGCTTCTCTTTGTAGCATCCCCACTTATCTTGATACCCAATCTACTATGATTGCTAAGTGATTTTGGGAACTGGAAATGAACACGTCTACATCTATGGCCCTAATGTGTTGGTTTCTCCCACATTTCTCCCTCAAAGAGCACTTTCCATTTATATGGATCGACACTCATATACTGTATTTGGGTATTTAACTTATGTCTATTATAGAATCACTCTATAAGTTTAACTATATGCCTCTGTATAATAATCTAGAGGCTGACTTACAACTAGGGATGAGACCGATGTTCGAGTCAAATGTAAGTTCGACTGGACATCGAGTGTTTGCCCGTTTGCCAGATTTAGAACGTTATGGGGCATTCGCGGGAGATTTAATCACCCGCGGAATGCCCCACAATGCACTGCAGACCTGAAGGACCTGGTATGGTACCACATTTAAAAAAAAAATTGGTGCAGGGTTCCCCTTACTATCCCTTCAGGTCTTCTATGGATTTTGGCGCGGGGTTACACTTAATATTCATACCAGACCCAAAGGCCCTGGTAATAGACTGGGGGGGGGGGACTCACACCATTTTTTTTCAATGATTTTTATCAATATTGCCAGGATCCGACAATACATTATAGCTGCGAGCAGTTTTAAATTACATTTTTTTCCTTTGGAAATTTAATTTTGCTGTGGTGCTGTTATAAACACAGGAAAGACACACTACTTTACAGGCAGACTAAGGAGATCCCCAGGCACAATATTTAAAGGAATATTTAATTTTTATTGTTTCACTTTAAGCATTATTAAAATCACTACCACATGCTCATGTAAAGGTCTGTGTTTAAAACTTTTTGTTTTGCGTTGATACCCATGGGGCAGGACCCAGTTCCCCAAACACTTTTTATGGCAATAACATACATATAAGCCTTTAAAATTAGCACTTTTGATTTTTCATGCTCGTGTCCCATAGACGTTAACGGTGTTCGTACACATTTTTTGCCTGTTCGCAAGTTCTGGTGCAAACTGAACTGGGGCGGTGTTCGGCTGATCCCTACTTACAGCAATGGTCCTTATATAATTTTTCTTGACTAGGCAGGATCTATACTGTTAAAATGATCTTACTCCAGCCACTCCTTTATTTCTTTCACTCTGTTCTGATTCCCCTCCCCATTCGATTTTGTTAACATTCCAGTCTAAAGTTATCCACTACGTATAGTATGGGGCCATAAAGGACATCACTTATCCGAAAAGAAACTGTTTACACCTAAAACACATGGAGGGTTGGGGCTACCCAATCTGCTCCTGTACTTCCAGTCTGCTCAGCTAACTCAAATGTCAGTGGTCTGCTTCCACTTTGCAAAACCAGACTGGGTACAGATAGAGAGACATGCGACTCAAGGTTATACTTCACACTATCTTATGTGGTGTCCCTCCAGGAGACATTTACCCATTCTAGCACCTACCCTCTCACACTCTTTTGCATTGTACCTCCAGGCACACCTGGCCTTAATCTATCCACTGCTAAATGTACTCCTATTTAGGAGACTCTGGAAATTATAGAATTAGGACTGCAGTATACAGAGGAGCCTTGATTGCTGACAGCAAAATAAAAAAAAATTGCTGAATATAATTATTTTTTTTAAATGGGATGGGGTCCCCCAAAATCCATACCAGACCTTTAAATGAGCATGCGGCCTGGCTGTCCTTGAAACGGGAGGGGGCGAGCGATCACCCCCCCTCCTGAACCATACCAGGCCACGTGTCCTCAACATAAATGTGGTGCTTTAGGACATGTGGGCTCTGCTCCCCATCCCAAAGCACCTTGCCCCCATTTTGCTCGTTTGCTCGCCCCCCCCCCCCCCTTTTCTGGCCTGCCTGGCTGCATGCTCAGATAAAGGTCTGGTATGTAAGATCTGGTGTTTTTTTTACCTCTTAGCATGGGATTCCCCTTAAAAACCATAACAGAGCCAAAGGGCCTAGTATGGATTGGGGGCACCCCATACCATTTTTTTTTTATTATGTATTATCTGCAAATTTAGCAATGTTTTTTTTTTTTATTCAGCTACCAGCTGGGAAGAATCCTGACAATTGATAACTCATCCATTGTTAAGGACATGGCGGACAGCTTCCCAGCCCCGCTCCATAACAACCTATTCAATGTGCGCTCAGCAGGCGAACATCCTGCCGAACGCATAGAAAATTTGAATGCTCGATAAACACCCGAATGAGTGATGCTCACCCATCCCTAATCTCCGTGTGTAAATTATTATAGAAATGAATGAGGGGCTAAATCACGATAAAAGTATGGCTTGCATTGCTAAGAGCATATTTGTATGTTTATTTACTGTAGAGTACCTTGCATGCATGAGTGACCAATGTGATCCCATGGTGCACTTTGTACCAAGCAATGAGAAGTTCCATGATATCTTATAATAGCATTATCAGATTGCTTGGAATGTGTCATTGTAAAGGCATATATATGAGTATAGACAGAGAACTAACACATGGTTAGAGACTACAATGAAGCAATATTCCAAAGTGGGCTGTCCTTATACAAATGAATACACAAGAAACACAATAAAGTGCCTTAAACATGTAATAAACTTATAATACAGTATATTAACAAATCCATAAAAATCAAGTTCATATATACTATGCAAAAAATGTGCACAAATTATAGTGCAAATATAAATTGTATATATTTCAAAACATCAGCATTTCATCTCCCTTGCAGTAAAAAAATTATTATAGTGTACACCACCATGAAAAGTGCTCCCCCCAAAGGAATCACTGCAAACCGTTAAACAAGCTCCTTACCAACTGCTTTGAACCCATGCCAAGGAGATCACTAAACACTTTACTTCATAGCAACCACACACATCACGATCCGGAATAAAAGCTCCCCAAAGCCCTAAGCTGAAATAGACTCTACATGGAGAAGATTAAAGTACAGGGGGAGATCCGCATAGTGTAGTATTTCACCAATAGATTTTAATAAAACAATGAAATTACACTTACAATCTCCAAGGAATAAAGCCTTGTACACATGATCGGATTGTTGGTCAACAAAGCATCAGACTTTTGTCTGAAGGGCATGTGCCAGGAACTTATCTTGCGTAGTGACATACTACGTGGAATTTCAGCTCTTGAGTGCCACCCTATGGGCACCTTCTGCTAATGTCATGTTTGGTGAGCATTGATTCTGAGCATGCATGTTTGTACTTTGGACTTTTGTGTGACGGACTTGTGTACACACAATACGAAATTCTGACAACAGACTGTTGTCCTCCGAAAATATTTACTAGTCTGCCAACCAACATTTGTTGGGCGAAAGTTGGACAACAATTGTCTAAAGGCGCGCACTAATGTTTGGATTTTAGGCAAACAGTCTGTCATCACACAATTCCCTGCCAAAAATCTGATCGTGTGTACGAGGCTTTAAACAGCATTGTTTACAAACAATTTCAAATGTGTAAATAACGGTGCTATTCAATAAAACACCAACAGCAGCAGCTAACGTGCGAGACACACACAGTAACAATAATAATCACTCCTAAAGTTACGCTAATAATAGTGCTTGCTTACCGACTCAAATTGACCCCCTATTACGGAGGGTCAATCTCACTTGTGGATTATAACCCTGCCAGGGCCTCTATTCATCCAGGGAAACCAGGAGATATGAGTAAGAAATCCCCCACTCTCATGCTGCGTACAAACTATCAGAATTTTGGGCAGAAAAAGCTCTGATGGAATTCTGGCGGGATTTCGCTCACGCTGCCTTGCATACCCACAGTCACACCAAATTCCAACCGTCAAGAATGCGGTGATGTACAACATGTACGACGGGACTAGAAAAAGGAAGTTCAATACCCAGTAGCCAATAGCTCCCATCTCCTAGTTGAATCTGAGCATGCGTGAGTTTTTGCGCCTCGGAATTGCATACACATGATCGAAATTTCTGATAGAAAGTTTTTCCATCGGAAAAATTGAGAACATGCACTCAAATTTTTGCTGGCGGGAATTCAGCCAGCTAAATTCTGATAGAGCATACACATGGTAGCATTTTCCAATGAAAAGCTCTCATCGGTCTTTTGCTGGCATAAAATTCCAATCATGTGTACACGGCATAAGAAGACTCGGTCATGGAAGATCCCCAAGAAGAAATAAAACTTGCCATAGCATAAAATCCTTTACAATAATAACCATGCAATATCTAAGGTTATTATTGACTCATTGTGTCCTATTTATTGGGGACATGTTATTTATTTATCTGCATGTGACCCCTCTTTGTGGATATATGGCATTTCCTGCTGTGTTTAAGTTAATTTTGCCCTTTATATATTGGCCGTATATGGATGCAGTTTTTGCCGGTGCCAGTAGGGTCACCCACTATTTTGTAGATTGTGGCCTCTTATCTGTGATTTCCACATTTCCTATACATTCCCTTCATTATAGCATACTTTGGTTACCCCCATCCTAGTAGCAATAGTCGCTTATTATTTTGTGAAATGTGGCCCCATACTCTACACTTTTTTCACATTGTTTTAATATTATATTTTTTAGTTCCCTTTCATTGCAGGTATTCAAGGTTTCGCTTACCATGTTTATCAGATTGTAGTTCAGGTTGCGACACCTGTGTTGTTGCTATGTCAGTGTTACTTTTTGCAAATTTATGTAAACTGCTATTAGCAGGAGGTTTGAGTCTGTTCTATAGGAAGGTCCAAGATTATAGTGTCCATTATTCCAAATTTAAATCTGTTCAATCTAGTGGCAGATATATGGGCATCGCCCTCCTTCAAGATGGCAGATCCATGATAGACTCTCCCAAGGCTCAGACCGAGGCATAGTTTCTTTATGTTTTTCCTATTTACAGAGATGAGTCAGTACGCTGGCCGTGCCCCAGGATGATGTCAGATTGTGATGAAATGCGTAGGGTGGAGTGACGTGCTGACATCACCACATACGTAATTCCCGGAAAGATGGGCTGCTGTTTGGAGCCAGCCAGGTTGTAGATTACATGCATGTTTTTTAAAGTTCATGATGTAAGTGCAACCTTTTTATTCAAATAAACATAAAGGTTTTTATGCTATGGCAAGCTTTATTTCTTCTTGGGGATCTTCCATGACCAAGTCTTCTTAGAGTGGCGGTTCTTACTCATATCTCCTGGTTCCCCTGGATAGGTAGATGCACCAGCGGGGTTATAAGCCACAAGTGAGATTGACACTCTGTAATGGGGGACAGCTTGAGTCGGTAAGCAAGCACTTTATAAGGTGGATTCTTATATTGAAGATCACACATTTCTGGTGATGAATGATGTGTTACAAACAGCCAGCAGGTCCAAGTGGTTAGCCCGACTTGCAAAACTATGTCACGTGTGAGGCCCCTCCCAATAGTTAGGGACTGCCTAGCAACCAACAACGGTTGAGACCACCTACACTTTTCTCAGGAGTATATACTAGGAGTATATACTATACAATAATTGCAGTAGAAGTAGGAATATGCAAGGTAGAGAGCAGGGGTCCACAATAAGAAATGCACAAAGCACAGGGTTCAACACTAATGTACAGTTAATGCACAAGGCGCAGTAATGAAAAGTATGTAATGCACAAAGTGCAGGGATCAAGAGCAAGTAATGTAGGGGTCAAGAGTAAAACCAGTCATGCATGGATTAAAATTATTTTTCAGAGCACAATTCGCTTCATAGATCTAAACATTACCACTGGAGACTCAATGAGTCTATTTTATCAGAACCCACTAGGGTGACGGACATTCATAACGCATTGCTTGAATATTTTGAGCGCAACAGAACAGAAGGGATCTCTGCAGAGACCTTATGGGCAGCACACAAAGTTTCCATTAGGGGGAAATTCATTCAAATAGCATCACAACTCAAAAAAGAGAGAGAGGCTGACATTCGCAAGCTTGAAAAAACTTATGCTGAACTCAATATAGAGATAAAGGAAAAGGTCTGGTGTCCCCAGTGACACACTTCCATCCCTGTAACATATAACAAACAACAAAGGATTCGCCCTGGGACTTTAAATGAAGTGGGTACTGTTTCCGCCAGTAAACATAACAGTAGTAAATATAGTATATGGTTTATTCAAATACAATTGTTTACACGGATAAATAACACCAACGGTTGCCAATAAAAAAAATACATAAACAAGGAGTATTGGTACATAAATGTAGAAGTAGTACATAGTACACGGGCATCATACTACCCGACTAGTTTTGTGAGATCCAGCTCGCTCTTCAGGGGTGGATGTGTGTAACAATGTACCTAGGATGAACAAAAATATATATGTTTGGCAATATAGCACAGTATTGGTTATAAAGGCACAGGGTAGGAGGGGTTGTAGGCCCCCCCATACTTACCACTGAGCTTGGCCATGGCTCCAGGTGTGCGGCCTCGAGACGGCGGCAGCAGATGCCTCCCCAGGGAGCTGAGGGGGCAGAATCAAATGGGACCCCACCCAGGGCCAAACGGAGAGCAGGCATGGCAAAGGTGTAGTGATGTATCCCTAGGGTCCTCGTTGGTCGATAAAAAGTATAGGCTGTGAACTACTTTAGATGCCTGACAAACATACTTATGTTCACAGCCTATACTTTTTATCGACCAACGAGGACCCTAGGGATACATCACTACACCTTTGCCACCTTTGTTACACTTTGTTACACTTTGATTACACTTGGATACTATACTAGGTTACTCATCCTCCAACATAATTTTTAAGGTCCAACACAAAAGAGATCCACATAGTATTCCCTCTTCCCAACTGGACTCCGCCAGGCTTGAATTAAACCTCGCTCTGACAGTGAGAGCTGAGAAACAATTAAGATGGAGTGGGACCAAATTCTATTCTCATAAAGATAAACTAGGGCGCATGCTGGCCAACAAACTCTTCCCCCAAGACACGAGTTAGGACTATCCCTAAAATTCGGACTCATGACCACATAATCACCTCTGACCCCACTAAAATTATTTCTGCTTTTCTGGAATTCTATGCTAAACTGTACAAAGATGACCGTCAGGGTCCCCCTAGTCTTATAATTAAATTTCTAGACACTTTACCCATCCCGTCCCTCTCAAGTACTCACAAGGCCACCATGG
This sequence comes from Lithobates pipiens, assembly GCF_037356315.1. NCBI lineage: Eukaryota > Metazoa > Chordata > Amphibia > Anura > Ranidae > Lithobates > Lithobates pipiens. The sequence continues at coordinate 28,647,646 of NW_027507790.1, read as the reverse complement.
AAGAGAGGATCTCTGTAGAAGAGACCTTAGCGGTAATTAAGAACTTGAAGAGAGGCTCGGCTCCGGGACCAGATGGCCTATCGGTGCCCTATTATAAGTCCTTTGCCGAGATTCTAGCCCCCTATACGACAAATTTTTTCAATAAAAAAGTGAACGGCTCCCCTCTTCACCCTGATTTAAACTCAGCATTTATAACAGTACTTCCGAAACCTGACAAAAACCCGGAAGAAGTAGGTAATTACAGACCAATTTCTCTGATAAATAATGACCTCAAAATCCTTACCAAAATCCTCGCAAATAGGCTAAACTCCTTTATTCGTTCTTATATTCACAAAGATCAGGTCGGCTTCATACCAGGCAGACAGGGACCTGACCAGACCAGGCGTACTATAGATGTTGTTTCTATTCTCCAATCGAATTGGCCGGGGGGGCCCAAACAACAGGGCATGCTGCCCACCTTAGATATACGAAAGACGTTTGACTCAGTCTCATGGCAATACCTTTTTACGCTCTTGGATAGGTGGGGGTTCGGGGAACGCTTTATGAGAACCATAAAAGCTTTATATTCCACACCCACAGCTGCTATTAGATCCCAGGGATACCTATCCATTCCCATCAAAATAGCTAGAGGCACGAGGCAAGGGTGTCCTTTATCTCCATTACTCTTCGCTATTGCGATTGAGACACTAGCAATTGCAATCAGGACAAACCCAGACATTAAAGGGGTACTCTGTGGGCCTCAGGAGCACAAATGCGGACTGTTCGCGGACGACTTGATACTCTATATCACCTCCCCCCCTTACTTCCCTACCGAATTTATGTAACACCCTGTCCTCATTTGCAAAAGTATCTGGCCTGGAAGTAAACTTCTCCAAATCCCAAGCCCTCAATGTTTCTCTCCCCCCGGCACTGGTAGACCTACTCAAATTGAACTTCTGTTTTGACTGGAACAATCACACCATTAAATACCTAGGCATAAACCTTACTCCCAAATTCGATACTCTATATGAGAAAAATTACCCCTCCATGTTTCGCAAACTAGACCAAGACCTAAAATTTTGGTCCACACAAAATATCTCCTGGCTGGGCAGAATCAATGCCATTAAGATGACCCTGATGCCAAGATTATTATATCGTTTCAGAGCTCTCCCAATCCCGATACGATCTGATCATCTTCGATCTTTCCAAAGAAAAGTCCTGAAATTTGTCTGGGGAGGTTCAGGCTACAGATTTTCCCAGCAAATCCTATACTTACCCCGCAAAGAAGGTGACCTTGGTCTCCCGCATCTTCATAGATACTATCAAGCGGCCAGATTGGCGCAGCTCTCAGCGATATACTTTAATGGGGAGAAACCTGACGCTACAAATAGAAAGACAAGCAGTCCCACACAATACTCTGGATTTCTTGCTTTGGACCTCACCTAAAAGTAGACCCCCAATCCTGGCCCCTACACTCTCCCATTCCTTTTCGTTATGGGACAAATTAAAGTTGAACCCGAACATCACCTCAGGCCTAACTCCTTTGTCCCACATATTCCGTAATCCAAAATTCCCTCCGGGGCTAGATATACAAGCTTTTCAATGGTGGCTGGACAAAGGGCTGTACCGCATAGGACATTATTTTTCTACCAACGGACCCATCTCTCTTGCGCATTGCGTTAGTAAACTAGACCTTCCACGAACGGAAAGGTTTAGATTCTGACAAATTAGCCACTTTCTACACAGCCTTTGGCTAGACAAATCCAAGTTCAAATGAACTCTGGTGTGGCCAGGCCGTGGAGCAGAGAGGAGGGATATCACTCATCTATGCTTCACTATCGCAACCATCGGGAAAGTCCTCTTACATGCTAGCCTGGGAGGAGGATCTCCAATTTCAATAGAGTCTTGAGTCCTGGCAATCTGCTTTATCTATAGCCTTTAAAGGAATCTTAAACACCTCCCTCATGGAAGCAAATATAAAAATAGTCACTAGGTGGTATCTAACCCCCGCAAGACTAGCTAAGATGTTCCCGACGGCCGATCCTCTGTGCTTCAGGGGTTGCCATCTGTTAGGCACAATTGCACACGTATGGTGGGAATGCCCCAGAATTAGGCATTACTGGAAGACACTATTCAACATCATCAAAAAAGTGACAGGATAGCTCCCTAAGCTACCACAAATTGCCTTACTGAATGGACATCTTCCTCACATTTCTAAATATTAATTGATCCATTTCATCCTATTGGGGGTGAAAATTACCTTAGCCAAAGCGTGGAAGCAACCTACAATCTCCGTTAGGCAAGCGATAAGGAAAATCTCATGGATTATGACCCAAGAAAAAATAGCGAGTTCCCTTAATGATTCCACGCAAACAATTGAGCTGACCTGGGAATCCTGGGCCCAATTTGTGGGGATCTCCCTCATTCCAGGGATCTCCCCGACCCACGCTCTGAGCAAAGATTGACCATTGGGAACCTAATGAATATTCTTACTCTCTCTCTCTATCTTCTTCTATCTTTCCTTTCCTCTTTCTGATTCTTTAGAGGGCTAGCCTCCCAATCTCCCAGGGTTACTGGTCGACCTTTACAACACTCTCGCATAACCGATCTTGAATACCATGGGGGGGTGGCTGGGGGGGTCCGCTCTATTTGCAGGGGGCCCTCTCCCTGTGCAGTGTGATCCCGTGAGGGGCGCGGGGAGGGGGGTCCACCCTATAGCCAACCCAGGTTGGGCCCAACCTGGGAATTTGATACTCTCCTGCCAAGACGATGTGCATTTATGCCTTGACCCTGGCGGAACCTTCCGGGTCATTCCCCCTCCCTTATGATGAAGGGAATCATGCTCATTACTTTTAGAGCTGTTTTTTTACACAAGTTCTCTTCACTCTTTAATTGTCAAGACGGTTGATATGTTAGCTACCATGACTGTCACCATCACTATGTATTTACTCTAATACTGCTTGTCAGGCTGGTTGATTCAGTTTCTCTGTACTTTGTTATATGAAATTAAAATACTTTGAAAGAAAAAAAAAATTATTGTTCAGCAGGGTATTGCTTTACATCTCTTTACCTTAGTGTAGCTTTACATCTGTGCCACAGGTGGTGGATTGGTAGATGGGAATGAAGCCTGCAGCTGTCAAAGCACACAAAACAAGAAACATGTAAGACATTGAAGCATCAGGATCTTCACACTCAACAAAAGATGTGGGGCACAGACTTCAGGTGCTTGGGGCTACTGACACCCATAGTAGACTCTTTACCTTAGTGTGGCTTTACAGCTGTGCCACAGGTGGTGGGTTGGTATATGGGAATGAAGCCTGCAGCTGTCAAAGCACACAAAACAAGAAAAATGTAAGACGTTGAAGCATCAGGATCTTCACACACAACAAAAGATGTGGGGCACAGACTTCAGGTGCTTGGACCTAGTGACACCCACAGTAGGCTCTGTAGCCAACTGGCCAGAATGTGAATTTGCACATTAAACTATATATACTTCCTTATCCAATATGTGTGTGCAATCTCTAATGCACAGAAATTCTTTATTGATGCATATTCTGACACGTTTATGCATATCCTGTAAAGCCCCATACACACTATCAGTTTTTCTGCTGAGTTTTTTTTTTTTTTTAACAATTCGTTTTTATTGAAAATTTTGCATGACTTATACAAGTAGAAAGTGACATATCCAATAAACAGATATACAAACACCTATAATAAGAAAAGGCCATGTTGAGAATAACCCGTAAGACAAAATACCTGAAAATGCCAGTTCTCTGAAATGAAAAAAAATATACATATAACAACCGTAAATATAAAAGCCTAGATTCATTTTCATCTAAGGGAGCTGAGATAGGATATTTAACTAACTGACATAACTCACAAATTAGTGGGAGCTATCCTCACTACAAAGATAAATACTTATGGGTATTCTGCTTAGAGGAACAAGGAAGGTGGGGGAAAAGAAAGAAACGGGGAGTGAAGGAAAAGGGAAGAAAAGGGAAGGGTAGGGATAGGAATAGTAGGTCCACTGACCAAGGTCTGGCGGTCATCTCCAATCTACACTTATGTAACACTCATTAAGATCAAGTAGGCTTGTACCAATCTTTCCATATTCGCCATTTATGCAACATCTTCATTCTATTACCTTGTCTGCTAGCAATTAATGTTTCATATACACAGTGAATTTGGGTGATAGCTAAAACCTCAGATATTTTGGGGGCGTAGTTTGATTTCCAGTGTTTCGCTATCAACGAACGAGCCACCAATAAGATGTGTGTCACCACCACTCTAGACTCAGGAGGAAAGATGTCTATTCCTATGTTCAATATAGCAAGAGCGGGGTTAGGTTTAGTTAGGATCCCCGACACACCGGACACTATACGGAACAGGGAGTTCCAGAAGCTAGTCAGGCTCCTGCAACTCCAGAACACGTGGTACAAATTTCCAATGTCTCCGCACATTCTCCAGCAAAGCGGGGACCCCCCACAGACAAATTTGGATATTTTGTATGGGGTGAGGTACCATCGTAGGGCGATTTTTTGTGATAGTTCCCAATGATTGACGGATTTGGAGGAAGCATATACAGCTTGAAAAGCTGCTTTCCATTGTTGGGGTGTGAAGGAAGTATTCATATCCCTTTCCCATAATTCGTATGGGCGAGACTTAGCAAATTCCAATTTGCTTTGGTAGATGTTATAAAAGAGGGAAATCCCACCCCGAGTTAGAAAGTTGGAATTGTAGAACTTCCAAGCCACTTTAGGCAAACGCACATGATGCGTCTTTGCTGCCCTCAAGCAATGCAACACACGGTAATAGGTAAACCTATCCTTGGATGAAAGTCCATATCGTTCCTGAAGTATGTCGAAGGGAATGGGCCTGGCCTCAGTGTATAAGTCGGTGACAAATTTGATTCCCTTGTCATGCCATGCACCCGTAGGAAGGTCGGGGACTATATAGGAGAGAACTTTTAAGGGTACAGGGAGCTCCATGGTCTCCTGCGCCTCTGAGGCCACATTAGTGAGAGTCCTCCAGGCCAACAGAGAGGCCTGGATGGTGGGGGGAAATATGCGCACAGAGTACGGCTTCAGAGAATCTAATAGGAGCAGGTTTGTCAAGTCATCTGTCGGGCACAGGGCTCTTTCCAGCTCGACCCAAGGGGTCGCCCATGAGGGATTGAGCCAATGTTTGACTTGAGTAAGTAATGAGGCCCTGTAGTAGTCTCGAATGTCCACTAGCCCCATACCTCCCGCCCTCCTATGTTTCACCAGTATTGATTTAGCACATCTAGGTTTCTTACCTCTCCATAGGAACTGTCTGAGTATCGCATTAAAGGGTCCAAAATGAACCTCTCCCAGAGGGATTGGGAGGGTACGGAACACGTACAGAATCTGCGGCAATATAATCATTTTAAAGGTGGCTAACCTTCCCGTCCAAGTCAGTTCGGTTTTGTTCAGTTGGACAATGTCAGTTTTGAGTTTTGACAATAAGGGGGAAAAGTTGGAAGGGGCCAGTTGTTTCAAGTCTTTAGTAACTTTGATGCCCAGATAGGTAATGTGTTCTGGGCTCCAACTATAGGGAAACTCCTTTTTCAGTACGGCCTCTAAGGGGGGGGGCACTCCCAGTCCTAAGATTAAGGATTTAGTCGAATTAACTTTATAGAAGGAGATGTTCCCAAATTCCTCCAAGATCTGAGTGGCTCGCCTAAGAGAGATGTCCGGGGAAGTTAAAAATAGGATAATGTCATCCGCGAATAAATTCAACACATGCTCCCTTTCTCCCACCTTAAAGCCAGTGATGGAGGGGTCAGATCTCACCCTCTCCGCCAATGGCTCGATTAGAAGATTAAAAATGGAGGGGGACAAGGGGCATCCCTGTCTCGTACCGTTTGTTATTGCAAAAACAGAGGACAGCATGTTGGATGTATAAACCTGTGCGCAAGGCGAGGAGTACAAAGCTAACACGGCCGACAGAATCGGGCCTGAGAAGCCAAACTCCATCAACACCTGTCTCATGTAGCCCCAGTGGATCCTGTCGAACGCCTTCTCCGCATCCAAAGATAGGAGCAGAGAAGGCGTCCGACAGGCCCCTGCATGTTGGACAATGTTGATGACCCTTCTAGTGGCATCCGATGCCTGTCTACCTGTAGTAAAGCCCGATTGATCGGGGTTAATAATAGAAGGGAGTATCGGGAGCAGTCTGAGCGCTAATATCTTCGCGTATACCTTGACATCGGTATTGAGTAGAGATATCGGCCTAAAATTCGCCGGGGTAGTAGGGTTCTTACCAGGCTTTGGGATCGTTACAACAAATGCCTTAAGCATCTCTTTAGGGAAAGAGGCCGAGGACACTGCAGCTGCATATACCTGTTGCAGCGTTGGGGACAACTGCTCACCAAAGGCTTTATAATAGTCATTAGATAGCCCATCCGGGCCAGGGGATTTTCCCAGCGGAAGAGTGCTTATGACCTTTTCGATCTCAGACTTCGTGACCGGGGAGTTAAGGGAATCTAGCTGGTCCTTCGTAAGTTTCGGCAGCCTAATCTTAGCTAAGAATGCTTGTATGGCGTCGTCAGTGGGCTGAATGGTGTGGGGATCATTGCTCAGATTATAAAGTGTTGCGTAGTATTCAGCAAAAGATTCTGCTATCTCCTGCGGGTTAACAATTTTCCCCTTGCCTTGAGGCCCTAATAAATACGGTATTCTAGATTTAGTTCTCATTCCTCTAAGCCTCTGTGCCAAGAATTTGCCCGCTCTATTCCCGGAGGAGTAAAAGGACATACGCAATGAGCGCACGTATTTTTCATTTTGTTCAATCAGCATAAGTCTGAGATCAGAACGAGCCCTAGATAACTGTTGAGCTAAATTTGGATCAGTATTAGATTTATTAAGGGATTCAAGAGTTTTTATAGTGGTGAGCAGTTGGTCTACCCTATGTGTCCTCCGCCTCTTCTCTCCTGCACAAATCTTAATCATTACACCTCTAATATATGCCTTATGGGCACACCATAAAACCATCGGGTCATCCACCGATCCGGCATTACAAGCAAAATAGTCCTTCAGATGCGCTCTGATGCTGGTAGCATGTTCTGGCATTTGAAATATGCGGGAATTGGCTCTCCAGATGTAAGCCGGACCAGGGGCTTGACCTTCCATCACCACCATAGATACTGGGGCATGGTCAGACCACGTAATGTCATGGATGGAGGATTTAGAGATTAACTGCAGCAACTGTTTGTCAACAAGCATTAGGTCAATGCGGGAATACGAGTTGTGCCTGGGTGAGAAACACGTGTAGTCCCGCTCATCGCCGTGCTGACATCTCCACACGTCATATACATCAGCGGCATGTAAGAGAGACTGAAGCTTAGGAGGAGACCTTTTGGCAACCATAGTAGAGTCCAAAGTAGGGTCAGGGGTGACATTATGATCTCCACAAATAATCAGGGACCCCCATCGAAGATCCTCAACTCTTCTATACAATCTTTGCAGGAACCGAATTTGGTGGGTGTTAGGGGCATATAGATTGACCAGGGTATACTGCTTGCTGTTGAGCTCTCCTTGTACGATTAAATATCTACCTGCAGGGTCCGTGTGGAGCTCTTTTAACACAAAGGAGACAGAGTCTCTAAAAGCAATAAGGACCCCCCTGTGTTTTTTCGGTGCGCAGGACATAAAGATAGTTGGGAAGTTTTTGTGTTGGAATTTTGGTATATTACCAGCTTCAAAGTGTGTTTCCTGTATAAGAAGGACATCAGCCTTGAGTTTGAGGGCCTCTTTCCATGCTGTGGAGCGCTTTGCTGGATGATTTAGCCCGTTTGCATTAAATGAAACAACATTAAAAGACATATCTATTAGTTAGTGGAGGGTACTCACGAAACCCGGAGAATATGGTACCAGTAGCGGGAGTCCATAATTTCTGTACGTTGCTCTCGACAGATGAAGAAGCCGACCAGACCATGGGAGATGCACAAAGGAGGGGGAGAAAAATAGGGGGAGAGTCATATCCAAAAAAAAGGAAACAAAACATTATTAAAAAATCAAGATTCAAGAACCAGAGGGCGGAAATACCGTCCATTATAACGAGGGGGGGAAGAAACGCACTAATGCTCCATAGTGCTACAGGCCCCCATATGTATCCGCATATTTCTCAGCGCAGGAAGGGAACACGTTAAGGCTAACTTTTCCTGGGGTTTTTCTTCTTCTTACGCGACACTGTGTGCCAGCCTTCAGGGGAGTGTGCCACTCCTGACAATGAGGGTTCATCTGCTGCTGTCGCAGGTAGTATGGCCAGGGATCTTAACAGGGCCAAGCCCTCTTCAATGTTGGTCACCACGGTGGTGTTGTCCTCGTGTGTAACCGTCAGTTTCACCGGGTAGCCCCATCTATACGGGATGTTGTGGTTTCTCAGAGCTTTGGTCACCGACACCAACGACTTCCGTTTTTGCATTGTATACTGCGAAAGGTCCGCAAACAGTTGAATGTGAGTAAATTTTTCAGGAGGAACTTGCTGTTTGCGGAACGCCATCATGAGCTTCTCTTTGGTTTGGAAGAAATGCACTCTCATTAACACATCCCTAGGGATATTATCTGGCAAATGAGATGGTTTGGGTAATCTGTGGATGCGGTCCACCTGCATCTCCGCTTCGTCAGTAGAGGGAAGGAATGCGCACAGAAGTTCTTTGGCATATTGCTGTAACTGCGCAGGAAGGACGGATTCGGGGACTCCCCTTATCTTTATATTGTTCCTTCTCGACCTATCTTCAAGGTCTGCGATTTTGCTTTTAAGCCATGCGATTTCATCTGCTTGCTCATGAAATGCATCAATTAAAGTGTTATGGGAAGTAGCGAAGTCCCCCATTTTGGCCTCTATATGTTCCACCCTGCCACTCATCTCTCCAACTTCTTTTTTAAAGGAGCTGACACACTGCAGCATGTCAGCATGCATAGATGTGCGGAGGGAGAGCAGCATCTCCTTTAGCATAGTGTCTGAGACAGGTTTGTCAGCAGTAGGGAAAGCGTTAAAGGGGTCTGTTAACTCTCTCGTGTCTTCCAGGGAGTCCTGGTCTGTGCTCACCTGTCGGCAGTCTTCTTCCAGCCTTGGCTTGGATTTTACTGGGCTGCAGGAGTTCGGGGTGGATGCCGCTGGAGACCTTCCGCGCTGCGCTCTGTTCATATCGGTGCTCGAATCATCCGACCGGGAACTGCATGAGGGAGGTGGAGGCGAATCAGCTCCGCCGGCGCCATCTTGCTTTAGGCCGCGCTCCGCCGGCCTGAAGAAATCGACCAATTTCTTCGGTTTGGCCGCCTCTTTCCTCCTACGGGACATAGCTCCGGGATCCACAGATGTTCCGGTTACCGGGTATGTATGCGGATTTACGATCCGTCGCTTCGTTGTTGATAAGGGACCGTCGCTAGAGCGGAGCACACTATTCAGGCGTCCATTCACTAGCGCGCGGTAGCCACGCCCCCTTCTGCTGAGTTTTTACTTCAGATTTACCAAAACCATATAATATGAGGTCAAACCTTAGAAGTTTCAATTTGTATGCAATCAGGCAGGCCCTTCCACTACATGGTTTTGGTAAATCTGAAGGAAAAACTCAGTAGACAAACTGATAGTGTGTATGGGGCTTTAATTGATCAAAAGAGATTTTTTTTTTCCTACTTGAAACTTCTTAAATAGGGTGAATACCGAATGGCAGAGATCTACTGGGAATTATGCAAACAATTTTTGTCATTGATCTTGTTTGAATGCAAATGTGTAAAACTTTTTTTTTTTTTTTAAACATTATTGTGCATCCTAGTATAACATAGTACAGTATGTTTCAGGGACAAATACTTATGTTTATTGTAAAATGGTAAATGTACTTGTAGCTTTTACAACATTAAAATGAAAAGGATATTTCTACTTTACAGACTGCTGTTTATAAAATTGCTGTTTCTCAGAAAATCCCTTTAATGTAAAAGGGCCTTATTATATTGATAAAACAGAATGGTGACTGCAAAAGTAGTGTAACCTGAGAGCATATACTCTTTCAGACAGGGTCACCAAAACCAGACTAAACAGTCTGACTGTAACATAGAGAAATGGTGATGTCTGAAAAATGATCCTCTGCACAGAAAAGTAAAAGGAAAGAAGAACATAGCAGACTGAATGTGAAGCCAGCAGTTAAATTCAAAACATTACCTAGGATAAAAATTATCATTTGGATTATACAGCTTCATTCTAACATGAAATGCCTAGGTGGTTGTCTCAGTATTTTTAAATATTCACTGTTGTTTTCTATTATTGAATTTGCATTCACTATATTTTGATGGAAAATAAACTACGCATACCATAACCATAAAAAAAAAAAAAAAAAAAAAAAAAAGAAAGTTCCACAATTGTCATTAATTTTTAATCATGTTGTTCAGCTTTGTTCAGATCCAGGTAAATCACCATGAACAACCGCCCCTGAACCACAAAAATAAACCGTAACACATCCGGTCTAGGTGACCTCCGGTCACTGCAAATGACAGCTGACATGACCATATTTGGTATATAGACAGTGTGACTGACAATTTATTTACATTGTGGGGCTGTTTTTTTTTTTTTCCAGAAAAGTTTTTATTTTTTCATAAAGGAAAAAAAATACAGATTGCATTTCATAGTATGCCAGAGTTACAGTCAGGTAAATAACAGACAAATATCCCATACATTGAAAGCTGTGTAGCAAACATGTTTCTAGGTTTGTGGTCTATTGATCAATCAGTACACTTCGACTGGAAAAAAAACCCTTACCCCAAGAGCTCTGTCTAAAAATGGGAATATAAACTTTGGAGGGGAGAGAGGGGACAAGAAGAGTCCTAGATGTTGGCCTTTGCGCTATAACGAAGTCTATCCAAAATAAGGAGAAAGGAAAAAGCACAGTGGCGCTTGGCGTGATCGGGGTCTGATTGGTCATTCCTGTGCCACAGGGTGGTCTCTCCTGGGCATCGTGCGTGCAGAGTGGCCTCGGATTTTCCTGGTAACTAGAACGATCACGGCGATCTTCTGTGTATGGGCAAGGAGGGTATGCGTCAAGTCATAAAGCATGTGGGTACAGTCAGGGGGTCTGGAATGGAAGGGGAAGGGGATAGGGGGGAAGGGGGGCACATAAGGGAGAACAGAGAGAGGGAAGGAGGAGAAGGGATAAGGACCTTCGTGATCTGCTCTCTGACTCCCACCGAGACAAGTCATTCATAGGGGTCAGGTATGGTAGCCCCAGTTCAGGGTGTGGGAAGCCCTTTTAGTTTTGGGGCTGGTATGAGAGTGATATGAGAGGCCCTGTCCAGTCCCGGGCGCACCACCATGTCAGGGGACCATGGGATCAGTTTCACTCAGAAGTTTGAGTGTTCCTTGAATCATGTGTGATTGGGCTTGTAGAGGCCCCAATACCAGCAGAGGAATGGAATTGGGTCCATCGTTCCCAGGTACGAGCGTATTTGTGGGGAGAGTCTCGGGCAATATGGATAAGCTCCTCCATTTCCGCTATCTTCCCCACCCTGTTCAGCCATGTTTTGTTTTTTTTAATTGTTAAATGGCTTTGTTACAGCCTGTTTTTTTTAAAGGACTTTTTGTAAGTTGTCTGGTAATTATTTACTTTTCAATTTTTATTTGTGAATGAATAACCAAGGATTACTCATGAAAATAAAAAAAAGGTGCTTTGCTACTTTATCAGGGAGGTCCCTCTTGGCAAGTTATCTTCTGTGGTGAATGTGTTGTCAGGCCCTGACCACCTTCATCAGTTTGTGACAAAGGACTGGTCAAACTCACATGGCATAATACAGAATAATAGCTCTCTCGGCATCACCATGCACAAAAATTTCCCAGCTCGTGGGACCACACTCAAGTACCAGAATACTGCGAGCAATCGATGTTGGGTTTTGGTAATTAAGCAGTTACCTCTTTACTTTGCCACCAGATATTATTATCAAAAAAATATCAAACTGTCACAAAATTAGAAATAACAAATATGATTTTAAATAAATGTCTGTAATACAACCACAGACATATAGCAGCACTATTCAAGGGGACAGGGATCCTTTAAGTTCTATCTTAGTTTTTTAAAGACACTATTAACTGTTTTGAAAAATAGTTTATTAAAAAACTGTTAAAAAAGAAAAAAAAGAGCAAAAAAATGTTTCAGAAAAAACGGTATTACAAAGGAAAAAGAGACAATAACAGTACAACAGTTCCCGTTAATTAGACTGGGTAGGTTTTTTTTATATATACATACTTCAGAATCTTCCTTTAGCTCTATTAGGTTAGGTCCACTCCTCTGCCTTACCCAGAGAGGAGTTCTCCAAAGCTATGCTAGAATTTTATGAGTGAAATTGCTTGATGCTTGATGGTTCAGTACTTAGGAGACTATAAATGTACTTCTATGTCTCTGTAGGGATATTGGAAAACTCCTGATTTTTAAGCTCCCTAAATGTTTTACTGTCTAGTATTTGAAGAGGCCTTCACTAGGAAGTGAGTTATTTACACTGTGCATCCAGATGACTTTATAAAACACTGACCATACTGGTTGAGGATTAGGGATGGGTGAAAGCTTCGGTTCAAACATGAGTTTGAGCTAAACATTGACCGTTCGCACATTCACCGTACATCCGAATTATCAGGGCCTTTGATTGTTTATTCAGCCCCCCGAATGACCACAATGCACTGAGCCACCGCACAGTGCATTGAAAGCCCTGATTAGCTGATGCAACTAAAGCTTTGCCCAGTCAAGGCACAGAACACTGTCAGAGCCATGATTGGATGCTGTCATGATGACTGACAGTTAGTTTACTATAGTGTGTTATTCTGATTCTATTGTCAGTGTAGAATAACAGTGTCAATCTAGGGAGAATTCAGTGTAAGTGTAGTGCGACCATTCATCTTTACTAGGGATGAGTCGAACACCTTCCCGCTTCGGTTCGTACCAGAACATGCGAATAGGGATGAGCCCAATGTTCGAGTCAAATGTAGTCAAATGTAGTTCGAGTCAAATGTAAGTTCATTGGGTGGTCGTCTGTTGGCTGAACAGCGAACAATTTGGGGTGTTCGCGGCAAATTCGAAAGCTGCGGAATACCCTTTAAAGTCTATGGGAGAAAAAAAAAGTGCTAATTTTAAAGGCTTATATGCATGGTATTGTCAGAAAAAGTGTTTGGGGACCTGGGTCCTGCCAAAAGGGACATGTATCAATGCAAAAAAAGTTTTATAAACGGCAGTTTTTTCCTAAGAGGTGTCTATATTATGCCTGTAAAGTGGTGCATGTTTCCCATGTTTACAACAGTTCCTACACAAAATTACATTTCTAAAGAAAAAAAAAGTAATTTAAAACTACTTGTGGCTGTAATGAATTGTCGGTCCCGGCACTACACATAAAAGTCATTGAAAAAAATGGCATGGGATTCCCCACAGTCCATTACCAGGCCCTTTGGGTCTGGTATGAATATGAAGGGGAACCCTGAAACAAAATTGAAAAAAGAAATTGTACAGGGGTCAGCCCAAATTCCATACTAGGCCCTTCAGGTCTGGTATGAATATTAAGGGGACCCCCCCACCAAATTAAAAAAAAAATGGCGTGGGGGATCCCCCAAAAATCCAAACCAGACCCGTATCCAAGCACGCAACCTGGCAGGCCACAGGAAAAGAGAGGGGACGAGTACCAGGCTACATGCCCTCAACATGGGGAGGGTGTTTTGGAGTAGCTCCCAAAGCACCTTATCCCCATATTGATAGGGACAAGGGCATCATCCCTACATCCCTTGCCTGGTGGTTGTGGAGGTCTGCAGGTGGGGGGTTTATCAGAATCTGGAAGCCCCCTTTAACAAGGGGACCCCCAGATCCTGGCATCCCCCCTGTGTGAAATGGTAACAGAGTACAAATGTGCCCCTACCATGTCACAAAAAAAGTGTGAAAATGATAAAAAATGGCATGACATAGCTTGGGACAAGTCCTTTATTAAAAACAAAAAAAAAGTAATCTTCTTCTTCTCTCTCTCCGATGGATCAAAAAAAAAAAAGCCGCATGACGCCACCGATCCACCTCCATGGGAGGCACCCACAGTAATGACCATCCTCTCGGGTGACAGTTCTTTTATAACTGAGGGCGGGGCCACTTGAGATGTTCCTGGGTGACCACGCCCCCTCTGATGCACTTGGACATCCATATGACTTCCCTGTAGCGTCAGAGGGGATGGGGCCACCTGGTGACGTAACTGGGTGACCCCGCCACCTCTGACGCTATGGGGAAGCCATAGGGATATTCCCATGCATCAGAGGGGGGCAGGGTCACCCGACGATGTCACTTTGTGGCCCCGCTCTCAGTTATAAAAGAACTGTCACCTAAGAGGACAGTCATTATGGCGGGTGCCTCCCATAGAGGTGGATAGGTGGCAGGGTGCGGCTTTTTTTTCTTTTTTCGGTCTGTCAGAGCAAGAGAAGAAGATGAATGGACTTTGTGGGGCATTTTTATTTTTTTATTTTTTAATAAAGCACTTGTTCCCAAGCCGTGTCATGTCATTTTTACCATTTTCACCCTTTTTTTGTGAAATGGTAGGGGTACATTTATACCCCATTACCATTTCACACAGGGAGGAGGCCGGGATCTGGTGGGCCTCTTGTTAAAGGGGGCTTCCAGATTCTGATAATCCCCCTGCCTGCAGATCCCCACAACCACTGGGCAAGGGTTGTGGGGATGAGGCCCTTGTCCCCATCAACATGGGGACGCGGTGCTTTGGGGAGCTACCCCAAAGGACCATCCCCATGTTGAGGGCATGTGCCCTGGTACGGTTCAGGAGGGGGGCACTCTCTTGTGCCCCCTCTTTTCCTGCAGCCTGCCAGTTTGCGTGCTCAGATAAGGGTCTGTTTTTTTGGGATGACCCACACCATTTTTTTAAAATGTTGACGCGGGCTTCCCCTTAAAATCCATATCAGAACTGATGAGAATAGATGAAGATCTCAAGAGAATTTGTGAGCTAGCTGGTATTGCTTGCAAAACCACCTTGGCCCTCGCAGCCACGTCCAAGGCTATGGAAGCCTGGACAGAGAATTTGGATTCTGTACTCAGAGGTGTCTCAGAAGAACTGGCCAGGGGCTCAGCAGTTCAGGAACTGAAGCTGGAATTGGGCTTCCTGAAGGAGGATTCAATCAATCTGATCCACCTGTTGGCTCGGACTATGCTATCCTCGGTCACGGCTAAGAGGGCCTCATGGTTGCGCCCTTTGCTTGCTGATCCAGCATCTAAGCAGGCCTGGTGTAGGACTCCCTTTGAAGGGCCATGGTAGTTGGCAACAGGTTGGATAGCACTATAGCCAGAGCCTACCCCAGGATAGGCATTTGTTGGTCAGAAGAAGCCCCAACGTAGAAGACGTAGTACTGAGCATTCAAGGAAAGCATGCTCCTACAGGCCCGGCTGGGATTTCAGAAGACATTGGAGCAGAGGTCAGACATCCTTCCAAAAATCTGCTAAGAGCCAGGCATCCAGCGGACGAGAACCACCTAAGTCATTTTCAGAGTGGGCCCACCCAGGCAGGTCAGATGGGGGAGCATCTGCTTCTCTTCCAGCATGTCTGGGTGGCCTCAATCCTTGTATTACTGGGTCATCAAGATGCTCTCCACAGGCCACACATGGTACTTTGTCAGTACTCCTACTCCCAGATTTATTTCCACCCTGCCACCATGGTCAGAAGAAAAGAAGCAGGTGTTACTGTCCTACATGGATTCACTGTTAGTATAGGGAGCTGCGGTGCCTGTTCCAAAAAACAAAGAGTTTCAGGGGGTATATTCCCCTCTCTTCCTTTTTCAGAAGAACAATGGTTCATGTCACCCGGTGATAGACCTAATTTACCTAAACAAGTTTATAATATCCGAAAAAATAAAAATAGAGACTTTGTCTACCATCCAATAAGCCAGGTGATCTCAATCGATTTGAAAGATGCCTATTGTCATATGCCTGTGACAAAAGAATTCCACAAATACCCCTGGTTCAGAGTCGGGCATTCAAATCTACATTTCATCTGCCTCCCTTTTGGGCTGACAACCTCACCCGAGTCTTTTTGAAATTTCTTCTGGCCATGGTGGCCCTCATCATCCTGTTACTGTCCCAGGACAAGGAGCGGCTGTTGATCCACAGGGAGCAAGTTATCTCCACACTGTCCTAATTCAGGTGGCTCCTAAACTTGGAAAAAAGCCACCTGGAACCAGCCCAATTCCTGGTATACTTAGAGGTCCAGTTCGACATGGTGGAAAACACCATCTCTCTGCTACTGGACAAGATCCCAATCATCGGGGAGAGAATCTTGCATGCTCTGAGCTCCTCATGCCTAAAGGCCTCACAGTGCCTAAGAATCATTGGCTCAATGGTCTCTACGACCCACATGGTCAAATGGTCTCTTTGGAGGTTATGTCCTTTTCAAACAGGGTTCCTTCATCAATGGAATTCAGGGGACGTCAATAAGTCCATTCACATATCCTCAATGATGAGGAACAGTCTCTTCTTGTGGCTCCAGTGCAGAAATCTGCTCACTTGTCATTTCATTGCCCCTGCCTCATGGGACATGACTGATGCCAGCAGTGCTGGTTGGGGAGCCCTTTTCAGGTCAGAACTTGTTCAAGGCAAGTGTGATGTCGGTCTTCACAACCCAGGCTTAAAAATCCTGGAACTTACGGACAGCCTGCTATGCACTCCAGTCTTTCACTCATCTCCTCAAAGGGGAGTCAGTTTTACTAAAAATGGACAACACCACAGTGGTCTCCTATGTGAAGAGGCAAGGGAGCACCTGGAGCACCACCCTGCTCCAAGAAGTCGAGCCCATCATGTCCTGGGCTCAGAAAAACCTGGCCAATATTTCACAGATTTTTGTCCCCGGAGTTCAGAACATCCAAGCGGACTTCCTGTCTCACAAACAGTTGGACAACACGAGTGGTCTTTTCATGTGCAGACGTTCAAATGGATTCTATCTTTGGGAATAAATCCTGAAGTGGACCTATTTGCATCCCCCTGCAACTTCAAGATCAAGAAGTATTACACTCGGGACCGTTACAGCCAGGCCTTCGTAGTGGGTGCTCTGTTGGATCAGTGGAACTTCAAAAGGGCATACGCCTTTTCCCCGCTCCCGATCATCTTCAAGTTTCTTTGGAGACTCCAAACAGAAGCGGTCAAGTGGTGGTGATAGCACCAATTCTGACCCAGCTTCCCCTTCTGATCCAGCTCAGCTTTGGGGACCCAGTGCCTCTCAGGCCAGACCTTCTCGCTTGGGGCAGTCCTGCAACCTTGTTCGGCGATATTGAGACTGATGGTCTGGTTACATAGTTACATAGTTAGTAAGGTTGAATAAAGACACAGGTCCATCCAGTTCAACCTGAGTGAATGTCTACAATTGTCCCTATCCCTGTACATTGTGTCTCCTTAAGATGCTCATCTATTATATTATTATTTGTTTCAGGTATCCATATAGTGCCATCAATTTATGCAGCGCCCCACACATACATTGCACACTCACGTTGGTTCTTGAGAGGGAAAGGCTGGAATCTCTCGGGTGTGCTTCAAGAGTGATTTCCACCCTCATGAGCTTGAGAAAGGCAAACACCAATAAAGTTTATAGGAGAATATGGGCCAAGTTTGTAGGATTCTCATCTTCTATGGGCAGATCATTCAGAGATCCAGGTGCTCAGGATATACTGAGTTTCCTCCAATCCGGCCTAGATCTGTCTCTATCCATCAGCTCCCTAAGAGTCTAAGCCTCAGCCTTGTCGGCCTTCTCAACAACATCATGGGTCGTTCATCCTCTAATCTGACAGTTCTTCAGTGGGGCAGCAAGACTCAGGCCCCAAAGAAGACCAAGATTCCCCAAATGGGATCTTCCGCTTGTTCTTGACTCACTGTCTAATTCCAGTACATCAGGATCCGCTTTGCTTTCTGTCAAGGACCTTTCTGAAAAAAGTTGCCTTCCTAGTTGTAATCACTTTGGCCAAAAGGGTTTCTGAGATCGGGTCCTTGGGTCATGAAGAACCATTTCTGACTTTCTTCCCGGATCGGGTGGTCCTCATTCCTATGCTCGGCTCAAACTCTAATGTCACTTCGGTATTCCATGTAAACCGAGAAATTGTTCTACCTATATTCAGGGCCCAAGGGTCCACCAAAGCTCATCCTCTGGATGTAGGAAAATTATTGAGAAAATACCTGCAAGTTACTTCCTCCTTTAGATGCTCTGACTACCTATTTATCTTGCACTCTGGCAGTAACAAAGGGAAGCAAGCTTTGACCAGAATGATTGGGACCTGGATCATCCCATATATTGAGCAGGCTTATAGGGCTAAGGGCTTGGCTTCTCCAGAGGCGGTGACAGCACATTCCACCAGGGGTATGGTGGCTTTGTGTGCAGAAGCATGGAATGTGGCTCCAGACATCATCTGTAAAGTGGCCTCATGGGCCTCCATTAATACCTTTATGTCACATTACTGCATTGACCCTGCTTCTCTATCTTCTGTAATATTTGATTTAAGAATCCTGTCAGTTGACGGGTTAAAATAATTTTCTTTGATCAGCATACCCACTCATGTGGACTGGCTAGTTATCTCCCACTCTTGGCTGCCATAGAGTCTGTCAGGAAAACTGAAAATGTATTATCAAATATAAAAAAATTGAGAAAAATCTGCGCTTAGTAAGCCTTAAAATAAAACAAGCAGCTGAACACCATAACCCAGATACTGGGCACAAAAGCTGTAGAAAAAGAAAAAAAGGGCAGAGCTTATACTATAAATAATAATAGATATTAAAGTGACTGACTGCTCTATTTAAAGTGCAAATATACTACAGAAATCAAGTATCAATCAAATAAATCAAATTCAATAGCAGATGTTAAAGTGACTGCTCAAATTAAAGTGCAGATATACTACAAAATAAAATATCAATCAAATATATGAAATTCAATAACAAAACTATACACCGCAAAATCCGTGAAAATATGCCATGAAGAAATAAATTAAAAAATCAACATAAATAAAGTTCATCTGTGAATAAAGTGTCCATAAAAAAAAAAAAAAAAAAATGAAAAAAATCAACGTGAATAAAGTTCATCTATAAATAAAGTGTCCATATATGTGAAAAAAATTTATCAACAAAATCATGTACATAAAAAATAAGTGAAAAAGGGGGTAAAGGTGCGCTAAGGACCCTGGACTGTTCTAATAAAACAAAACCAGTAGACGAATAAATAATACCAAAGATAAAAAAGACAATATGCAAACGAGCTGTGTATTATGGTGAAAGGGGCTGCCACTACCTAATATATTCACCTAAAAGGTGAAAGACATAAATAGATACTAAGGTGGTAGTTACGGCGCTCACCTGTTGTTAATTGAATTTGCGTGCAAACCTGCCTGCTAATGCTTGTGCCTAATTATTTGCAGGAGTAAGTGTAAAAATAGAAATAAATTGAAATAAAAGTGAAAAAATATAATGCAAATACAATTCTTTTGTGCATTAAGTGCTGTGTTAACAATAACTCTCCCAAGGAGAAAAATTTTTTTATATGAAAAACAAATGAAATAAAATAAGAAAGATGAATGTGTATATTTCTACCCCTATGAAATATGCAAAAAGATGCTCAAACAAACCCCTTATTGCAATAATTAAAGTGCTTATATAAATTTATATATGCAAATATGCAAAAAGATGCTCAAACAAACCCCTTATTGCAATATTAAAGTGCTAATATAAGTTTGTGCAAACCATACAAGAAAAAGTGCTACGTGCTTAACAAAGTGCCATAATAACAATGTCGGCTATGCAAAAAGTGTCACGTGCTCCTAAAGTTGCTAAAATCGCTAAATGGAAGTATGCGATTAATTGCACATTTGAAGTTGGTAAAAAACCCACAGCAGAAGAACAGTAATGCTCAAATTAGAAAGTTCTGCTAAAAGAAAGAAAGTGCCAGTGTGCTTCCGTGTTAGTGAATTCCTGGGTTACAACCGGTGTGACTTCTGTGTGTAAAACAAATGACCGCACTCACCAGCTCCCTTTCCCCATAAAGGGTTAATGGGCCTTCACAGTGTGAGCCCCTGTGCTGCTTTGCAGAGCTGATCTGGTTGACATCCAGTAATTTATCCTCATTGGAAGCAAAAAAAAGGGCAAACATAGTGTAATCCAGTTTATAATTGCGTTTTATTGAATGCATAAAATATTACTCACACAGTAGAAGGTAAAAAACAGTGTCTCTGTTTATCCAGGTCACAGCTTATCATAACATAAAAACATACATACAAACGTACATAAAAAACACAATGTGACTTGATAATTTAACTTGTTCAATTTGACCACGTAGAACCCATCACCTCTAATCTCCAATCATAAGATGGAATCTTATCTTATACCAGATCTCCAGTGACCCCCTTTTTAGGAGAGGTCAGAAAAGGCACATCAGATCACAGAGCCCACTACCGATGTCCAGGTGCCAAGGATTATTCCAATCCTACAGGTATCTCCTACTTCTTGGACTTGGCTGGTCCCAATCCTATAGGTGTCTCCTACTTCTTGGACTTGGCTGGTCAGTTTTCCAAAACGTATCACCAAAAAACAAAAAACAAAAAATCGTGTGATACTGTTAAAGCAGAGGATTTATTGAAGCTTAATGCTCAAACAGTTAAAAAGACTCCACTGAGTCATAGACAAAAAAAAGTAAACATGTTTAAATACAACAGACTGCTAGCAGAAAAAAAGAGTTTAAAATGCGATCGCACATGCGCAAGGAGTGTGGGCGTGACATCATCAGGGGGAACAAATATTAACCATACAGTTTCCTTTCCTGAAGGACTCCATGGCAGATGGAGGCCCCATCCGTTGGTTAAGAGTTGGCTAATTATGGAATGCATTCTCTAGCTGAGAGCTAACATTATGGGAGTGGGGTCCTATAGCATTGGAGAGGAGGCAGGGTTAACCCATATGTAGGCTGCCATGGAGTCCATCAGGAAAGGACAATTACGGTAAGTATTTGATCATAAATTGTCCATTTTAAAACAGAAGTTTTTTCAGGAGCAGTGATTTTAATAATGCTTAAAGTGAAACAATAAAAATGAAATATTCATTTAAATATCATGCCTGGGGGGTTGTCCTTAGTATGCCTGTAAAGTAGCATATTTTTCCCGTGTTTAGAACAATACCATAGCAAAATTACATTGCTAAAGGAAAAAAAGTAATTTAGAAATATTTTCGGGTGTAATGTATTGTGAGATTCAGGCAATATAGGAAAAATTAATTGAAAAAAAACGGCATCGGATCCTTTGGGTCTGGAATGGATATTAAGTGGAACTCCACACCAAAATTAAAAAGAAAATGGCATGGGGTCCCCCCAAAATCAATACCAGACCCTTATCTGAGCACGCAATCTGTCAGGCCACAGGAAAAACTGAACCAGGCTACATGTCCTCAAAATGGGGAGGATATTTTGAGGTCAAAGGCCTCGTCCCCACATCCCTTACCCGGTGGTTGTGGGGGTCTGCGGGAGGGGGGCTTATCGGAATCTGGAAGCCCCCTTTAACATAGGGATCCCCAGGTCCCGCCCCCTATGTGAATGGGTCGGGGTACCCTGACCCATTCACCGAAAAAGTGTCATAAAAATGTCCCCTGATGTAAATTCATCTTCGGTGACAGCGCCTGAAGCACCGAAAAAAAACTGAAATAACTCCGCCTCCATGGGAGGCTCCCACCCACTGATTCTTCTTTGCAATGACAGTTGTTACATAGCTAAGGGCCACCCAGTGACGTGCATGGGTGATCCCACCCTCTCTGATGCCACATGACTTCAGAGAAAGGCGGGGTCATCCATATACGTGGGCGGAGTGGCCCCGCCCCAGCTATATAACAGCTGTCAACGGGAAGAAGCATCAGTCAGTGGGAGCCTCCCATGGAGGTAGAGTTGTTGGGAGTTTTTTTTATTTATTTTTTCTGGCCATCAGGGCACTGTCATCGTAGATGGATTTACATTATGGGACATTTTATTTTTTAATTTTTGAATAAAGAACTCGTCCCAAAGTTTCTCCTGTCATTTTTATTATTTTTGACATTTTTTTTGGTGAATTGGTAGGAGTACAATGTACTCCTCTATACCCATTCACATAGGGGGGCTGGGATCTGGGTGTCCCCTTGTTAAAGGGGACTTCCAGATTCCAATAAGCCCCCTGCCCACAGACCCCCACATTCACCGGACAAGGGTTGTGGGCACAAGACCTTTGTCCCCAGCAACATGGAGACTAGATGTTTTTGGGGGAACCCAAAACTTCCTCCCCATGTTGAGGGCATGTGGCCTGGTACAGTTCAGGAGGGGGGTGCTCTCTCACTCCCCCTCTTTTCCTGTGGCCTGCCAGGTTGCGTGTTCAGATAATGGTCTGGCATGGATTTTGGGGGGAACCCTACGACATTTTTTTAAATTTTGTAGCAGGGTTCCTCTTAAAATTAATACCAAACCTGAAGGGCCTGGTATGGATTTTGGAACTCCCAGGCATTTCTTTTTAAATTTTGGTGAGGGATTCCTCTTTAATATTCATACCAGACAAAAAAGGCCTGGTAATGAACTGGGTGTGACCCATACCATTTTTTTTAATGAATTTTTTTCTATATTGCTGGGTATTACTGGGATACGACAATACATTTGAATTTGCAGAATGTTCTGTACTATAATGGCAGGTTCCCAATCACTATTTCTTATCACGTAAAGACATTCCAGCTCTGTACCCTTATGTGGAAGGCAATGTTGTGGCATCGTTGTCCAAGGCAGTCAGCCACAAAGTCCATGATACTGCTGACACGTGGTCCAGCAAGCATGGTCAGGGATGATATATTTTGTTCACAGCACACTGGGTGACTCTGCTTGCAACTCGGAAGGATGCAGGACAGGGCTCAGTGCTGCAGCTTGTTGTGCCCCGACGTCTCCATACAGTGACTGGCGATGCCAGATTTTTCAGCTCTACCCCCTCCTACTCCACCTCATCTGCCTCCATGCCCTCCTCTGCTGAATTTTTCTATGAACCAAAAGTACTCCCTAAGTGTTTAAGGACCTATTCAATAAGTCAGGCTAAAAGTTCCCATGCAGTGCTTCAGCTGATGTGTCTATGGGACAGGAACCACACCAAAGCAGAGATTTTTCCAGCCCTGCAAGGACAGGCCCAGAGCTGGTTCATGTCACGCCAAATGGGGTCAGGAATGGTGGTGTGTGATAATGGCACAAACCTCCTCTCCGCCTTTAGACAGGGAATTCCACCTGCCTGTAAACTGCCTGATTTGTGACATGTCCACCAGCTGAAACTCGAATATGGCAATTAGACATGTGCAAAAGGAAAAAAATTTGTTTAGTTTCGTTTCGTTTTAATTAGTTAATTAATTAATTTTGTTTAGTTATATTTGTTAAATTCGTGAAATTCGTTTTCGGATTTCATTTAGTTTTCTACCGAATTCAAAAAATCGGTCGCATTAGAAAATATTTCTACCAAATTCGAAAATATTTCTACCGGATTCGAAATGATTTCAACATGATTCGAAATTATTTCAACCGTATTCGAAACTATTTCAAACGGATTCAAAAATATTTTGCAACCCGACTTTAGGGCCATGTATCTCGGGGTCACTTGGTGCTAGAAACCCCAAATTTGGATATGTTGTATTGCTAGTTCTACTGTGTTTGCATACCAAATTTGGAGTTTCTAGCTACAAGTGGCTAGACTTGTGCACAACGGAAAATTTTGTTTAGTTTCGGTTCGTTGTCATTCATAAAATACATCATTTTGTTCTGTTATATTCGTTATGTTACATTAATACATTTTTAATACATTTTTGGATAATTCGTTATTATTCGTAGAGTGTCGAATTCATTCGTTAGTATTCATTGAAATTCGCTATTTATGTATGTATAGACATTCGTGATAATGATTCGTAGTTTGGAAAGTCGTTTGTTTATTGAATCTTTTAACACACACAAATGACAACATCTCTTCTCCTCTTCTAAAATACAATACAACACCCTTCTAACTCAGTTCTCAGGAATGCACTTTGCCAGTAATCCATCCTCCGGCACAAAATTAATTAGCTGATTGGACTATAAGATTTACTTTGAGCTGACCTTTTGTTTCATTAGATCTTTAAAGAATTACCGAATCATGTCGAATTCATC
Organism: Lithobates pipiens; assembly: GCF_037356315.1. NCBI lineage: Eukaryota > Metazoa > Chordata > Amphibia > Anura > Ranidae > Lithobates > Lithobates pipiens. Next base: position 28,623,500 of record NW_027507790.1, on the reverse strand, counting down.
CAAATTCATTTGTTATATTTCTTTCGTATTCGTTGTTATTCGTTATTTTTTTATTCGGACATTCGGACGTTACGAAACAAATTGCACAAGCCTACAAGTGGCCCCAAGATACGTGGCCCCAAATTCGGGTCGAAAAATGTCATTTTTCGAATTTGATTTGAATTTCGTCCGAATTCATTTGAATTCGTTAGGATTGTAATTCGATAATTCGGACGCATCCGAATGTCTGAATAATGAAAATTCGTCCAAATTTCGATTCAGAATGAAACTAAATGCACATGTCTAATGACAATGCTGCAGTGGCTGCACATGCAGCAGAGGGCCCTCAATGGTACTTGTAAGAGTATATCACAACGGCAGGCTCAGGCCGGCTCGACTTTTTTTTCCCCCTCCAATGGCTGCTCATAAAGAACACATGCAGTGTATTGTCACCATTTTAGGAGTCCATAAGGATGGTGAGCTGTGACAATGCATGCATCAGTGACACAATCTCTATTGTGTTCCTGCTGGAGCAGACTCTGTGTGGCATTATGAACAGGGCACTCGAGTCAGAGCAGTGGGAGGAAAAGGAGGACTTACTTTCATCTCAAGGCCCACTTTATGCAGACACTATTGTTCTTATGCCACAAAACACACAAGAACAGAGGGAGGAGGAGGATCCTGGCAGTTTTGGAGTCATTGAAGAAGAGGAAGACATATGTCAAACAGTAAGAGATGGTTCTCCATTCCCAGAACCCTTGGGAGTATTACAGGGCTGGGAAGAGACAGTTGCAGATACTATAATCTTCAGTGACCCCAAGGAGTCTGCTTCTCACGCCTCTGCAAATTTGTGGTGAATGCTTCAAAACCTTCAAAAGGACTCAAGAATATGTTCCGTAAAGGAGAAGGATCACTATTGGTTGGCAACCCTCCTTGACCACCGTTACAAGGGGGAAGTCTCAGAACTGATCCTGTCCCCAACAGAGAGTGCAGAAGATAAAATCTCTTGAAGACACCTTAAAGAGGAGTTGATCTACTGCTTTTCACGACACTGGTAGGTTACAGTGTCATGGAAAATTTAGTTTTGAGGCTTCTATTGGTCAAGAGAAGAGTAATAGAGAAGTGATGCATTTCACTATTTTTTTTGTTCTTGCCGACCAGGGCTGTCCGCTTCCACATCCCATCAGCAGTGTCTGCATCACACAGTGCATGATTATCTAGGGCCAAAAACAGAAATGAAAAGCTTTCCAGTCGACGATCCAATGGCTTACTGGGTCATGAGAATAGACCACTGGCCATAACTTGCCCAGTATGCAATTGAACTTCTGGGCTGCCCTGCATCCAGCGTGATTACGAAAAAGGCATTCAGTGCTGCTGAAGGTTTTGTTACTGATAATAGAACGTGTCTGTCCACAGACTCGGGGGACAGTCTGACATTTATCAAAATTAATCAGCCCTGGATTATCAGCAGCAATGAAGACCCCAATGCCGATGTCGCTGATTATGTGTTTTTGGTATGTGGAATCTCTGCAGGACTTCCTGCACTTGCAGGTGCAAAGTGCCGTGGGTGTTGATTTCATCTGGAATAATTTTTTTGGTGTAGGTTTCATGGGCACAATTAACACCCAAAGAAAGACCAATTTTCCTGCACCTGTTTGACAGGTGCATATCATTTTTTGACAACAAGGCCAATTATTGCTTTCATCAAGAGCACCTCTATAGGGTGTAGGGGATCAGAGGAGCTGGCTCAGAGGCAGTCCAGTAAAATAAAAGTGGCTTTATTCAGCAAAACAGCAAAAAAAATAAGACCAGACAGACTTGCCTTATCACACGGATGTGCATACAGGTACAGCTCACAGTTCATCAGCACACAGGCTTAGAGGTAACAGTTCATGCCTCGAAACAGAGCTACAGTCTTTTTGTGGTTTAAGCTCACCCAGCAGGTACACCATCCAGCAATGGACGTTTCCACACAGCATGCTGCTGTGTCTCTCTCCCTCTTTTCTACTCAACAGCTCCACACTGACACTTTCAGCACATCTGATAATAAGCAGGTCTGAAGGGGAAGTACCTGTCTTCTTCAGTTAACCCCTTCTTAACCCTGCCCCAGGCTGACCCTCTACAAGGGTTATGGTAAGAAGGAGCTAGCTACACCCAAAGACCAATTTTTCCACACCTGTTTGACAGGTGCATATCATTTTAATTTTTCGTGTCAATATTTCTTTATTGAAGCAGAATAAAGGGGTACAATCACAGAGTATACAATAGCTGGTAAGGAATACACCATTAATACATATAATCTCATAACAGGTTAGTTCCGGATATAACTAGCTAATATAAACATAGAAGAATCAAAAACATGCAAGGCACTTGTTTTACACTGAAGGGATGTATTCACAATAGTTTTAAAAGAACAAGATGGAGGAAGGAAAATAAAGAAATGGGGAAGAACATATGGGGATAGTTGCCTATGGGGATCTTTAAGTACCGAATTTTGGCGCCATTCCATGAGCATGTGCAATTCTGAAGTGTGAAATGTTAGGTATCTATTTACTCAGCGTAACTCTATGTTTCACATTATGCATAAAAAAGGGGCTAACTTTACAGTTTTTTTTTTAAAGCACAAAACTGTTTTTTTTCCCCAAAAAGCTTTCAAAGAATTGCTGCGCAAATACTGTGCGAGATAAAAAGTTGCAACGACCACCATTGTATTCTCTAGGGTCTTTGCTAAAAAAATAACATGTATAATGTTTGGGGGCTCCATGTAATTTTCTAGCAAAATAAGATGATTTTTTACATGTAGGAGAGAAATGTCAGAATTGGCCTGGGTGGCAAGTGGTTAAAGATTTGTATGCCTTTATCTACACTGTAGAAAAAAGTGTCAAAGAGTTCCCTGTGGGGTTTTGTATGCAGCAAATAATTCAAAATAAATTGTAAAAGAGTATATTTTATTACAAAAGAAATGGCAAATGTCAGTCAAAGCAAAGCTGGAAAACATACATATATGTATATATATATATATATCTATATATATATATATATATATATATATATATATATAAATTAGGTACAGTGAAAAATACATGCAATATTACATCGGTACAAAAGACCTTCAAAGATAGCACAATATCTGTAGAACATCATGTAAAAGAAGCCCCAACGTGATTCGACCACATTTAGTATCGGTCTTCCTCAGGGCGGAAAAAGATACAGATTTCTAAAAAATATACAATGTTTATCGAAATATATTAAAACAAGCCAATAAAATATATTGGTTCCAGAAGGAAATTAGGTTTCAAAGTTATTTTACCACTGGAATCTGCGTATAGTAGCTACAAGAGGCTGTGTTTGTTGCAAGAGACCAGGGTGCAGATGAAAAGAGAGGAAAGGGTGAGAACAAGGGAGGTGGGCCCAACAGGGAGAGGGCACCAAACAGGCATCACCAACATTCTCAAGGTGCAATCCCAAAGCACTGTTAAATATTAAAATTTGAATTCTATCAGTGATTGGAACAAATCGTGAGAAACCTATAATACAGTGAACTAATAGCGTGAAACCAGTGGGGAAAAAAAAGGAGGGGGGGGTGCTGGAAAAAGAGCTAGATGGTGAAAAACAGTGTAAGAAAGAAAAGAAAGTGCAAATGAGAAGAAGACTCATTGATTTCTAAACAGCACGTGAAAGAAAAATGTGAAGAAGTGAGTGATGGAAAAGGATGCCAACAAACACAATTAAAAGAGATAGGGGAAAGAAGAATATATTAGAAAAGAAGGAAGAAAAGAAAAGGATAGTGATGAGATGGGAAACTCTATAAGTGAAAGGAAAATCCATTGTGGAGAACGTGGAAAGCTATGAATGTGAAAAGAAAAAGGGAAATGGGCAACCACAATGTGAAATACAATCTAAAAGGAGGGAAGGTGAGTGAGGAGAGGTGAGAAGAGCAAGAAAAAACAGAAAAAAAAAAAAAAATGACAGAAAGACTGATTAAGGACTTCTGAATAGGACTTATGTGGAGTGTGAAGGAAATGAAATGATCAACTAATAAAGGGGGATTGAATGCAGAAAGTGTAGAGAAAGTGTGTGGTGTGATGGATCGTTAAGAAGGACAAAAAGAAGAAAAGAAGAAACCACAGTATATGAAGATTCATAGCGACAATACAAATAATAAAACAGAGACATGAGAAAATAAACAAAAAACAAAATAAAAACTAGATAGGGGATAGGTCCTCAAAAAAGTGGGAGCCCCAAAACTTCATAGATAAAATGAAACACATGCACAGTGATAAAACTTAAAAATTTGTGAAACAGATTAGTAAGTCAAAAATTTACCTCGTATCCATAGAGTAATTCTTCCCCCCAAAAAAGAGGGGGACAGACCCTTGTGGATACCCCTTAGTTAGAAATATATTGGTGAGATGGGTGAGATGGCATGCACCTATGAATTAAATAAAAAGGTATTAAAGTCAATAAGCACCATATAAAAGGCAGGGATGAAACAGCGAGCAGAGGAGAGTATGCAACTCCTACTAACTGTGGTAGTTGCAAAAAAAAAAACAGTAATTGATCCAACCTGGAGGCTGTCTGGGATAAGACTGCCAGATATAATGTCAGATTATATAACGGGTCAAGAAACCTGATAGGCCCATACAGTGGACAACCCCCATCCATTTCCCGCCCTGTCATCCCATCCCACCCAATCATCTCCACTGTAGATAGGGAACATTTTTCCATTCCAGCTGACCAGTAACTTTGTGGGGAAACCCCATTGGTAGGTGACATTATTATTTAACAAGATTTTTGTGAGCGTGACGAGCTTCTTCCTATTCATTGCTGTTTGTTCGAAATATCCATAAGGTTATTCACTTTACAGTCAACAAAGAGGACAAGGGGGCACTCTTTACGTCTAGAGGAAAAGAGATTTCATCTCCAAATATGGAAAGGTTTCTTCACAGTAAGAGCTGTGAAAATGTGGAATAGACTCCCTGCAGAGGTGGTTCTGACCAGCTCAGTAGAAAGGCCTGGATTATTTCCTAAGTGTACATAATATAACTGGGTACTAACATTTATAGGTAAAGTTGATCCAGGGAAAATCCGATTGCCTCTCGGGGGATCAGGAAGGAATTTTTTCCCCTGCTTTAGCAAATTGGATCATGCTCTGCTGGGGTTTTTTGCCTTCCTCTGGATCAACTGTGGATATAGAATTGGGTATATGGGATTGTATAATATTATTATTATTTTTTTTTTGTGGTTAAACTGGATGGACTTGTGTCTTTTTTCAGCCTGACTAACTATGTAACTATGTAACTATACATGCCAGTGAAGTCATCTGGTACCACAGGGTTTTGCTTAGCAGCCGCCATGACACACTCTTTCATATGGTAGTAGTGAATGCGAGCCAGGGTGTCTCTGGGCGCCGTGTTGGGTAGAAATTTAGGTTTGGGTATGCGGTGGGCTCTGTCAATTCACAATTCGATATCAGACAAATATGGCATAAGAGCCTTCATGAGGCGTTGGATACATTTTGTAAGCTCATTTGGCGGTATGGATTCATGTATTCCTCTGAATTTTATATTGTTCCTCCTCGAGTAGTCTTCTAACTCTGCTGTTTTATTCTGGAGTTGCTGATGTTTGTTTTCTTGGTCTGTGTAAACATCTACAAGGTCATTATGACATTATGAGCAGAGTACAGATCTGACATTTTAGTTTCCAGATAGTGTATTTTATCAGTACGGGTTTGAACTTTGTCACTCAGGGGAGCAATCATTTCAGAAAAGTAATTGAATGAGGATCTTCTGAGGGACAGCAACATATATTGGTCAGTGCCAGGGAACATTTCAATTAGGGACTGCCTGTATGTTCTGTATGAGACAGGCAGAGATGGCAGGCTGCATCCCTTGAGAGAGCACATCCTCCTCCCTACGCTGCCTGTTTTTTTGGGCTGTTTGTATTGAGTGCTGAAGGGGGAGAGAACTCCCCCTAATCCTCAGGAGGATTTTCTGCATGTTTCCTCATGCTTTGGTGGCTGTGAGGCAAGCGGGTCGCGCCACCGGAGCTGGGGCCAGCGCCATTTTGCTTACCTCGCGGGGCTACCGCTGGGTAGAAGTCCATGAGGCACTGAGGAGGTTTGATCACCTTCCTCCTTTTGGACATGGTCTCTGGGTGTGAGCACACGTGAAATGAGTGAGTGCGGGGCTTGGTGAGTCTCTTCCTTCTGCAGTATACTTATTTCTAAAGGCTGTTGGAGCTCTCAGTTAAGCGGCCATCTTCCCCCATCCTTTTAATTTTGGACAGCAAGGCCAATTCTTGCTTTCATCAAGGGTGTATTCAATAAATCACAAAAAAGTATAATCCTCATTAAGGCCTTTAGGCCTGAGGTTACCTAGAATAAATATCCATGTTGCCTCAATTTGCAAAGATGCTTATTCAAAAATATTTGTTCTTGGGTGAAGTTCTAACCCCTAGAATGTAATAGCCCTGATGCCGCTGTAGGTTTTTCATAGATATGTTGTGAAACTGTATGTTTGTGTCTATTTTCCGCAATCACTGTGGTGTTTACCTGAAATAAGAAGTGTACTAACAACAGAACAGGCGATGTATATCACACACACATCGTCTTTCACTCAATAAAGATACATAACTGTCTTTAGCATTGGCAAAATATGCAGTGGTCTAAATATAAAGAAAAGCTTTACAACTTCTACAGTGATCACTAGAAGTTGGCATTTTAACAATGTCATATAATACCATAGGTTGAGAAGTGTTTGCAAATGACTATGAATGAATGAATGGGTTCTTTAAATTTCTTGCTCCATAGTAAGTTATACTTGGACTTATTTAGAAACCTTTTGAAGAGTAGAATTCTATTAAAATTCAGGATAGTATGGAATAGACATTCAGGTTTACAAACCTTTCTTGGGGATAGTGGGAAACCTTCAATACCGTCAGATCTAGCAAAGGATTTAGTAATCTGACAAAATCTTTACATTAGCACTATCACAAATTAAGCTATGGTAAAAGCTTAGAATCAAATGGGTTTATGACCCAATATTACAAAATATTTGCCTCATAACTGAGTAAAAGATTTATGGTAGTGTTCAACTCTATGCATTCAAAAAGGATAAAGATTCAATGTTCTGCATCAACTACTTTTTCCCTTCTAAATGTTGATTTAAAACTTTTGCAAAGATTATAGCAGACAGATTACTTCCCCATATTTTTAAACTAATTGGCCTCAATCAGGTGAGCTTTATACATGGCTGAGAATCAAAAGATAATAGCAATCAAAGTGATCAGGCTAATACACTATTCCAAAATGTCAGAGGCCTTCTCTATTCTACTGACATGTTCAAGGCCTTCAATGGGATTGCTGTGGATTTTCGCATTGCATTCTATTTCAAAATGAATTACCTGGATCAGCACATTATCACAAAAGAAGAGATAAAACAGTATTAGGACTCATGTACACTGCTGCTGTTAAACAGATGTATAGGAGCAGTTGGGCATTTTTCAACTGCTCCTGAACTCTCCTCTATGATATCTTATCAGTACATGTACACAGGTTGTTTATAGTCGTTTCTAGGCAGTTGGGTTTAGACCCTTTTTTTTTGGAATAAAAAAAAATGCATTCATAAGCTGTGTTTAGAGGCATTACAAAACACCAAACGCAGCTAAACGCGGCTACCCGCATTTAGGCGTGTTTTCATCTAGTAGCGTTTTTAAAAGAAAACATTTTATTTATTATTTTTTAAGCCTGGAAAATGCTAAAAGCACACCAAAAACTCAATTATCACTGTATGTAAGCTTGATATACCATGTGATATTCCCCTCATCAGCCAATTATGCTGTACAATACACAAATTGCATTATTTGGTGCTGAAGTTGAGAGTCACCAACAGACGTTCCTCTGTTGGCACGCTTTTCCTCATGTATGTGTGCATGCAAACTAGACAGGGTCTAACCTTTTCCAAGAGCACTTGAAATTAAAAAAAAATATCTGGGTAATTATGCAGCTGAACATACATATTAGAAAATTATCCTGTGGAGGGGAGGAGGGGGGGGGGGGGCGCATGCGCAAAGCTCGACATGACAGACGTGCCTCATTAGAGTTCCACTTTCCTTGCCGCGATTCCAGGATGTAATCAGCCTTTAATAGTGGGATCTTCACTCTGCTCCTACGGGGATCATCTAACAGTGCTAGCAAGCACCTCCCGGTATGTTTCTAATGGGCCACCGCAGGAAAACAAAGCCGAAACCCATCAAAGAGGCACTAGCCAGAGCCTCCTCCAAGATGGCGGTGAAGACCCAAGCCCTATCTCAGCGGCATAGCAGCTCTCCGGTCAGATCGGACCAGGCACACAGCAGTGACAAAGAGGACACTGATTCAAACCCTGGCGAATCTCTGACCCTGCCTTCATCAGGTATGTTTCAATCAGACTTTTTATCTCACATGGAGGCAATGCTTAAAAAGGCCCTCAAAACGACTTGATCACAAATAAATTCATGTGGGAGATACGTGAGCTGGGTCAGCGTACCACCGATCTGGAAACACGGGCAGATGATGTGGAGCGGGCAGATTATTGGCACTGAGCAGCGCTGTGGGCACTTTACATCCATCCCACAGCAATGCTGCCATCTCTCCCCCTCTCCCCTCGCACTGTACTGATCTATACAGAGAGGGGAGGGAGGAACAGGCATCATGGCCTGTTACAAATGATGGAGCAATCATGTGGTAAACGGCCTCCACCAGCTGCTGTTTATCGCGATCCGGGTCCCAGGGGGCGTGCGAGAGTAAGATTCTGGGAGGACGTCCATGGTAGCCGTATTTCATCTATGGCCTGGTCGGCAAGTGGTTAAACATGCTGTGGTTATCATGTCATAGTTTAAAAATAAAAAACCTTTAACAATGTTATAGCTGCATTTGTATAGTACTAGTACTTAACTTATTAAATATGCATTGTAAGGGATCTTCCCGGGGTAGGGTGTGTTTGGACACAGTTCACAGCAGACTTGGAATTTATAAAGCAGATCTTGGCGTTTATTCGTGGTACAAACAGTCCAGCAAACAAAATATACAGCAACACCGTGCTTTCTAAGTACAACAAAAATAAAAGTCCTAGCCCGGCTGGGCGCTTACTAACAGGTTCTGCTCACCTATCTGACACTTACAAACACAGCGTCTTTCGCCTGGATATCGCAGGGTGAGTTTTAGCTCCAGCAGTGGCTGTGCTTGCAGCTTCCTTCAACACACAGATTGTTCATTCCCTGGCTGAGAGCAATCACCTGCAGACCCTGCAGAGCCTTTAGCTTCCCAGGCTAATTAGGATCAAAGCTCACCTGATCCCAAACCCAGAACTGGATCGGGGATGTGGAATGACAGGTCCCTCTACCAAACCTACCTGCCATTCCATATAAACCCAGGCCCGGCAAAATTAAATAACAACTCAGCAGCATATCGCTGCTGAGAAACTGATCCATCCTGGATTTACCATCTCACACTGTGTAGCAACCTAGGTGAGATGTACACCCCCTCGATCACTTCTCCAGTGACATGTCTACATATCCCCCCCCTCTTTTTCAGACCGGAGGGCTGAGCCTTTTGTCCCCACAGACAACTTACCCTTGACAATGCATCAGCATTTGCCTGTAATTTCCCTGGCCTGTGTTCCACAGTGAAATTAAAGTTTTGTAGGGAGAGAAACCATCTAGTCACTCTTGCATTTCTCTCCTTGTTTAACTTCATCCATGTTAGGGGGGCATGGTCTGTCACCAACTTGAATTTCCTGCCTAGCAAGTAATACTTTAACGATTCTAGGGCCCACTTTACTGCCAAACATTCTCGCTCCACAATGGCATAATTTTTCTCGGCCGGGGTTAGTTTTCTACTCAAGTACGTCACTGGATGCTCCTCACCATTCACTACTTGTGAGAGTACTGCACCTAAGCCTGTGTTAGAGGCATCTGTCTGGACCAGAAATTCTCGCCTGAAATCGGGGGTAACTAAGACAGGTGGTTGGCCCAAGGCAGACTTAAGGCTTTGGAAAGCCTTCTCGGCCTCTGGGGTCCACGTGACCATTGCTGTCTTTCCGCCCTTTGTCAAGTCAGTTAGTGGAGCAGCAACTGAGGCAAAGTTCGGCACAAATCTACGGTAATACCCCGTAATACCCAGGAAAGCTCTAACCTGTTTCCTTGTCAGGGGTCTAGGCCAATTCTGTATTGCCTCAATTTTATTTAGCTGTGGCTTAATCAACCCTCTCCCAATAATGTAGCCTAGATATTTGGCCTCTTCTAGGGCTAGAGCACACTTCTCGGCATTTATGGTCAACCCCGCATCACTTATGGCATCCAACACGGCCTGTACCTTACAGAGGTGACTTTCCCAATCAGGGCTAAAAATGACCACATCATCGAGGTAGGCAGCTGAGTAATCACGATGTGGTCGCAGAATCAAGTCCATCAACCTCTGGAAAGTTGCAGGCGCTCCATGTAACCCGAATGGCATCACTACATACTGGAATAGCCCATCAGGGGTGGAGAATGCAGTTTTCTCTTTAGCCTCACCAGAAAGTGGAATCTGCCAGTAGCCCTTTGTGAGATCGAGGGTGGTTATGTACCTGGCGTTACCCAACTTCTCAATCAACTCATCTACCCTGGGCATAGGATACGCATCGAACTTGGAGATCTCATTCAACTTTCTGAAATCGTTACAGAACCTCCAAGTTCCATTGGGCTTTGGGATTAGCACAATTGGGCTGGACCATTCACTCTGTGACACCTCAATTACCCCCAGAGCAAGCATACGTTTTACCTCGGCAGATACGGCTTCCCTACGTGCCTCGGGTATCCTATAGGGCTTAAGGTTTACTCTGCTTCTAGGCTCAGTTTCAATGTGATGATGGATGAGGTGTGTACGCCCTGGGAGGTCAGAGAACTTGTTTTTGTTTTTCTGTAAAAATTCCTGAGCCTCCTGTTTCTGTGACACTGATAGAGTATCACCTACCTTGACTGGAGGGATTGGTGGTGACAAATTATTAACAGTATTTGTCGCCACCAAGGATTCCCTGTCTTTCCAGGGCTTGATCAAGTTTATGTGATAAACTTGGAAAGGCTTCCTTCTACCTGGTTGGTGCACCTTGTAGTTCACCTCACTGACCTTTTCAACAATTTCATAGGGACCTTGCCACTTCGCCAAGAATTTACTCTCAACAGTGGGGACTAGTATAAGGACCCTATCGCCTGGGTTGAATGTCCTGATTCTTGCGGACCGGTTGTAAATTCTACTTTGGGCCTCTTGAGCCCTCTGGAGGTGTTCCCTTACCAGGGGCATTACAGTGGCTATACGGTCCTGCATTTGTGCTACATGCTCAATAACACTCTTGTATGGGGTGGACTCATTCTCCCATGTCTCTTTTGCAATGTCTAGTAGACCCCTAGGGTGATGACCATAGACCAACTCGAATGGTGAGAACCCTGTGGACGCTTGGGGCACCTCCCTAATAGCAAACATGAGGTAGGGTAATAAATGATCCCAGTCACGACCATCTTTTGCCACCACTTTCTTCAACATATGTTTCAAAGTTTTATTAAATCTCTCCACCAATCCGTCCGTCTGGGGGTGGTATACAGAGGTACGGATGTGTGAGATTTTAAATAGTCTGCATAATTCCTTCATTACTTTCGACATAAATGGCGTACCTTGGTCAGTTAGGATTTCTTTGGGGATCCCAGTCCTAGAGAACATATAAAACAACTCACGTGCAATTGTTTTAGATGCAGTGTTTCTTAAGGGTACAGCCTCAGGATAGCGGGTCGCATAATCCAGGACTACCAAAATATACTGGTGTCCTCTAGCTGACTTTACAATGGGACCCACTAAATCCATGGCAATACGCTCAAAAGGCACCTCTATAATAGGGAGCGAAACCAAAGGACTGCGAAAATGTGACACTGGGGCACTAACCTGACATGTGGGGCACGACTCACAGTATTTTTTAATGTCATCATATATGGCCGGCCAAAAAAACCTCTGGAGAACCCTCTCTCGCGTTTTGTCAGTCCCCAAGTGTCCCCCAAGAACATGGTTATGTGCCATGTCAAGCACCTGACGCCGGTACGGCTTAGGTACCAGAAGCTGTTCCACAATCTCATCCTTAACCTTATTGACTCTATAGAAAAGATCATTAGTCACCGAAAAATGTGGAAATCTTTTTTCAGCATCTGGTTCCTGAGGTACCCCGTTCATAACAGCAACCTGCTCTCTCGCATTTTTGAGAGTGGGGTCCTGTAATTGTGCAGCCCCAAAATTATCGCTAGACACCTCTAAGTCTAGTATATTTTGCTCAGTGGGAGGAGCCTCCTCCTCCCCAGCCAGGACCTGTAAAGGAAAACAATCATTTTCATCCTGCATACTTTTATCATTCACAGGGGACAAGGCAACCCCCTTAGAGGTATCCTCACTCCTTTTGGGGATTTTTCTTTTTTCCCAGAGAGCCCAGAATAATGGAAAATCGCGCCCCAATATTACATTATGCATGAGGTTTTTAACCACACCCACTTCATATTGTACGGTGCCTTGTTCAGTCCCGACTTTAGCCAGCACTACAGGGTACACTTTTGTATCACCATGTATGCACACAACACTCATATGCTTTTTAGACTCTAAGTCCCCAGCCACCAGGCTAGCATGCACCAAGGTTACGAGGCTTCCCGAGTCCATTAACGCCTCAACGGGAAGGTCATTGATGGTAATATTGCAGATTTGCGGTTCAGTCTCTAGTCCAGGAACTGCAGCACAAGATGGTTCCGCAAACAGCGACTGACGCCGGCTAGCGTCACACTCCATGGGTTCAGTGGTAAGAGGGCAATGGGCCGACACGTGTCCCGCCTCATGGCATCTCCAACACTGGATAGGGCCTGGTCTCTTTGGCAAGGAGTCCTTTTCAGAGCCCCTTAACCACCCGGGACCATCACCAGTCTTTTGTCCCTGAGACACCACTTGAGCCCTTTTCCCCCCATCAGCACCCCTCCACACTCCCCCAATAGATGGAAGTCTCTTACCAGCTGACGGCACAGATCTGGCGCTCCGGGGAGGTGAAGATGCTGCAGGAACATCACGGAGGTAGTCCTCAGTCGCCTGGAACCTCTCCACAAGGTTGACAAGTTCGTTTGCGTTCCTAGGATCACCTTGTCCCACCCAGCGTTGCAGGTCAGTAGGAAGCGCTCGGAGGTAGCGATCCATCACGACCTTCTCTAGGATTTGTGCAGGAGTAGAAGTGTCTGGCTCCAACCACTTTCTTGCCAAATGGATTAGGTCATACATCTGGGACCTCGCTGATTTGTCCAGACTGTAGCTCCAGTTGCGTACCCTCCGGGCACGGACTGCAGTAGTAACTCCTAGTCGGGCAAGTATCTCCTCTTTTAGCCGAGTATAGTCCTTAACCTCTTGCTCACTGAGGTCATAGTAGGCCTTTTGAGGTTCACCTGTTAAATAGGGCGCAATTACCTCTGCCCACTCAGCGGCTGGTAACTTCTCTCGCTCAGCCACGCGCTCAAATACTGTTAGATAGGCCTCAACATCGTCCTCAGCAGTCATCTTTTGCAGCGCTTTCTGCACAGTCCTTCTCCCAAAAAAAATCTCTGGAGCGGCTCCCTCCATTGTGGGTGGATTAGCAACCACAGGCGCCTCTCGATTTACTATCAGGTGCTCGATAAGTTGTTGTTGGCTTTGGCGCAAAGCTTGCAACTCTTCCTTATGCATCTGATGTTGTGCCCCCATGGACTGTTCATGTCGTCTATTGGCCTCTGTCTGCGCCTGCTGTTGTTCAGCCATGGACTGTTCATGTCGTCTATTGGCCTCTGTCTGAGCCTGCTGTTGTTGCAAACTCACTTGCATAAACTGCTTCAGCATCTCCTCCATGTTGCTGGACTGTTCTTGGAGTGTAGTTGCAGCTTTCACCCAGGACATCAGCAGCTGTAGCCAAGTCTGTCCACACCGTTGCCCCTAGCAACCGTGTTGCCCGCTACCTCCACCAATTGTAAGGGATCTTCCCGGGGTAGGGTGTGTTTGGACACAGTTCACAGCAGACTTGGAATTTATAAAGCAGATCTTGGCGTTTATTCGTGGTACAAACAGTCCAGCAAACAAAATATACAGCAACACCGTGCTTTCTAAGTACAACAAAAATAAAAGTCCTAGCCCGGCTGGGCGCTTACTAACAGGTTCTGCTCACCTATCTGACACTTACAAACACAGCGTCTTTCGCCTGGATATCGCAGGGTGAGTTTTAGCTCCAGCAGTGGCTGTGCTTGCAGCTTCCTTCAACACACAGATTGTTCATTCCCTGGCTGAGAGCAATCACCTGCAGACCCTGCAGAGCCTTTAGCTTCCCAGGCTAATTAGGATCAAAGCTCACCTGATCCCAAACCCAGAACTGGATCGGGGATGTGGAATGACAGGTCCCTCTACCAAACCTACCTGCCATTCCATATAAACCCAGGCCCGGCAAAATTAAATAACAACTCAGCAGCATATCGCTGCTGAGAAACTGATCCATCCTGGATTTACCATCTCACACTGTGTAGCAACCTAGGTGAGATGTACACCCCCTCGATCACTTCTCCAGTGACATGTCTACAGCATGCAATATTATTATATTTTCTTAATTTCAATTAGAATTAATTTAATAAATGGGTAAAGACATAACATGAATACATAAATATAAGATCATACAGTATAGTATGTAGAGAGAAAGAACCAGAAATCTGTCTTTTTGACATATGGTGTGCTGGCATGTACAATTTTCTCCCGCCTGACTTCGCAACAAGGTTAACAAAAGTAGCAACTCCTGGAGAGAAGACATTGTCATATTGAGTTTGGCATTTCAAGTAAGATTTGAATGTAAGTCTGATTAGTACAGTAATTTCCATCATGCACTCTGTGTCCTTATCTTGGGTCCTTCTCAGTGGTGTTCAGAATATATGTGAAGAATCTTCTAGCAATACTGTGACTGGCACTTAAGCAATATGTTTTGTGTGTGTGTAGCAATGACACATTTCCACCTATTAATGTGATGTAAATATTCTACAATGCAAGCCTATGGACAATTCTATGGCTTAGTATGTGGCACCATCTAGTGGTCAAATACAGGAAGTGGACTGTGATAACTTTGGTTTTTCTTAAGTGTTGAACACAATACAGGAAGTGACTGTTACCCATCACGTCTATGGGTTTAACAGATTGAGGTGATCGTTTTTAATTGGCTTGTTCTGTGGCAAGTCTCCTCATCTCTTCTTACGCTGCTCACATTTCGTACAAACTCACATTTCTCATGCGGGTTAGTTTCTCATGCGGGTTAGTTTCTCATGCGATTTATGTTTCTCATGCAATTTATGTTTCTCATGCAACTCACGTTCATGTTTCTCTCGTTTTCCCAGTTTTCTCTAGTTTTCCCAGGTTTTTCTTGATGTTCATCAATTCACGTTCTCGTGCAACCTGCGTTTCTTATGCAGTTTGCGTTTTTCTTGCAGCCTTGGTTCCGAAGCTGCTCATGTTTCATCAGCTCGCGCTACTCAGGCTTCTTGTTCAGTCACATTCCTTCACGCAGCTTACATTCTTGTCACAGGTTTCTCAGTCTGCTCACATTTCTCTTGCAGTTTATATTGCTGACCCAGTTGTCTGTCATTTCCACACTACCTTTAATTTCCTAGCTATGTCCGGCCAGGAGTTGAGCAATGGTATGGAATTATTGGTAACTCAGCCTATTACAGCTCTAGCAGCTTCTACTGGCTCAGGGGTTTTAGTGGATTCTGGAACCCTCTTGGTGTCTAGGCCGGTACCAGAAAGCCCAGGTCTTGAACGCAGATTCTTTTTTTCGGTTTCCAGCATTTGGGATGGATTAGGTTTCCTTTGGGCTTTATTTGAATACCAGGAAGGCTCATGACTCTGCATGGGATGTTTCCCAGACTTCCTGGTAAAGATTTCCTAGTCCTGACAGTTAACATCAAGTTCCTATTTGCTTTTCTGTCTTTTGCCACTTACAACTCATATCGGCCTACAGCACTATCGGGGTGTATCTGGCTGAGACTCAGCATTTCATGCTGTTGGAAGACCCCTATAGGCCTTTCTTCATTTTCTACACACTCTAGTTAAGCCATCCTCAGGGATCCAGAGGAGTAGCCCTCCTGCTGTGCTCAACAGACTTCCCATTGGGGGTCATATTTTTTCGTGACTATCTGACATGCTCTCATCGTCCCCTTTTGCATTGTTAACCAACTTGGTGCTCCAGGCAGCGCTATATCTGGCCTTTTATGGTTCCGGAGGCCTGGGGAATTCTGGCTTTTCCTATACTATCCACAGATTGACTCAGAGTACAAGTGTAAGGCTGACCAAAGGTCAGCCTGTATTTGTAGGAGGAGCCAGGCTGCATAAAGCCTGCCCTCCTTTGCCTCCTCTCTCGTGGTCACAGGCTCTCGTGTCCCACCCACCCATTCCCCTTTTATTTTCCTTTTCATTTCTTTTCATTTCATACTTGGGTATTCCCCCTTTTAGGCATACTGACCACGTGACCCCAGCACACCTCAGGTCAATGTTCCTTGTTGCTCATTTGTTCCTTTTCCTATACTATTCACAGATTGACTCCGAGTACAACTAGAGCATTAAAGAGGAACAGAGGCAAAATTTCAGTCAGCGTCTGCAAAACAGCATATGTGCCAGTGAGGGTACCAGCCAGGACACTGTTAGGACAGGCCAGACCAGCCATCCCCGTCTCTGCATGTGATTAAGCAGGAGAGATTCCCCTGGAAGAATTCTGCCTGAAAAGCATACCTCTTACTCCGGCATGGATGGAGAGAGCTAAAGCCCAACTCCTGAGATGGAGATCAGTCTTCTCAAAGAGTGAGTTCGATGTGGGACTTGCAAAGAGTGCCGAACATAAAATTTGGTTGGAAGAAGACAAGCCCTTTCGAGAAAGAGTCAGGAGAATCCCACTGGGGGATCTGGAGGACTTGAGAGAACAACTGGCTTAACTTAAAAGGACAGGCATTATCAGAGAGTCCAGGAGTCCTTACGCATCCCCAATAGTGGTGGTAAGAAAGAAAAACGGTCCCTACGACTATGTATTGATTATAGGACCCTGAACTGGAGGATCATTCCTGACCAGTACACCACACCTCGGATAGAGGATGCCTTAGCCCCTGTACACATGGTCGGACATTCTGCCAACCAAATCCGTTGGATTTTGTCCCACGGATTTTGTCCGACGGATTGTGTCCGTCGGACATTTTAGTGGTTACAGATCATTTCACCCGCTATGCCCAGGCGTTCTCTACTAGAGATTAGCAAGAAGCCACAGTAGCAAAGAGTCTCGTAGAAAAATGATTTGTCCACTATGGTCTACCTCAATGGATACACTCAGACCAAGGAAGAGACTTCGAGAGCAGGTTGATAAAAAGACAATTGAATCTATTAGGCATACAAAAGTCCAGGACTACTCCCTACCACCCACAAGGGGACCCTCAACTGGAAAGGTTCAACAGGACTCTTCTGAATATGTTGGGGATGCTAACTGCCAATAAGAAACCCCACCGGAGCAAACATATCACCCCACTGGTCCATGCCTACAATAGTACCAAGAGTGATGCTACTGGGTATTCGCCCTACAGACTAATGTTCGGCCATGAAGCCAGGCTACCAGTAGATCTAGCCTTTGGGACTTCCTTGGATCACACATCAGAGACCTCTCATAGAGGGTATGTGGACTGCGGAGAAGTTTGAAGACAGCTTACGAACAGGCTAGAGCCACCTCGAACTCCAGAGAAATTAGGAATAAAAGGAAGTTTGACCTGAAAGTAAGAGTTCAAGATCTTCAACCAGGTGACCGGGTCCTGCTGAGAAATCTAGGCATCCCAGGCAAGCATAAGTTGGCTGATCGCTGGAGATCACAGCCTTATGTTGTGTGTAGGAAACTTCCAGGACTCCCAGTGTATGAAATCAAGCCAGAAGGAAACACTGGACCAGTGAAAACTTGGCATCAGAATCACCTCTTACCTCTCACAGAGGCAATCAGGAAAAGTCCAGAGGAGGAACTCCCCTCCACATCTACTGCTGTGTGTAGGCCAGTAACCAGTTCTCAGCCTGCGCCATCTACAGATGAAGGTGAGGAAACGGAAATGAGCTGGCTGGGGCCCTCAGAAACTTCAGAGACAGATGCTGATACCTCATTAGAAGGAGGAGAGGACAATAATGGAACTTTTAGGGCAGATGCCTCAGAATTTGTGCCAGCAGCTCATCACAGAGAGGAGCCCAATACTCCTGCTTACTCTCCATCCTTAGCTCCTGAGAGGAGAGAGGAATACATTTGTCCAAAAGGAGTAGATACTCCGAAAGTACAAAGAACAAAGAGAGACATTCGCCCACCACAAAGACTGACTTATGATACATTGGGCGAATGCTCTGAAGCATCTCAGTTTTTCAGCAAGAGAAACCCTGAACTGCTTGGCCCCTCTACTTCTGATTCAGGGAGGAACAACCCCAACAGTGTCAGCTGTGAGTGCACAGGACAGCTCCCCATCATATGTGAATTGGTGGGAAGCTCCTCTGCCAGATTTGTGTTGTAAGATGAGTCATAGGAGTGTAGACTCTAGTCATGGCAGTGCAACTTGGTTGTTCTCATACTAACCTGTTCTCTCCGCATGTAAATGATAGCATGTAACAGGCAAAAATGTGTATAGGACCAAGATTCCAAATATCTTTGGGGACCAAAGACTAAAAGTAGGGGGAGTGTGTAGCGCTGACACATTTCCGCCTATTAATGTGATGTAAATATTCTACAATGCAAGCCTATGGACGATTCTATGGCTTAGTATTTGGCACCATCTAGTGGTCAAATACAGGAAGTGGACTGTGATAACTTTGGTTTTTGAACACAATACAGGAAGTGACTGTTGTTTTGTTTAGAAGGTTGACCCTTTTTACCCAGGAAGCTTGAAGACCTACCCATGAACACTTTCTCTGGCAGTGCATGCTGGGTAGGACCTTAAAGGAACCCGAGCGGCCATTTTAGGTCTCTTGGGATCGTGTGGCCAGCCTGTGAGGATCAGTGCGGAGGCCTCCCGTGACAAGGGGCCCATAGCCATCACAGATGGCAACTTCTACAGCTTGTGTGAGTGACCTGATGGTGCAAGAGACAGAGTGGCCTGATTGGAGACGTCCAGAGACACTCGTTTGAGCATTGGAAGATCGAATTCACCCAGCACAGTGGAACAGAGAGACAGAACCAGTTGACAGAAGAGCAAATCCAGTTGGTGAGCAAAGGAGGAGCCGAGTAACTGACACTGAGCAGGTTTGAGGCCTATCTATTCAGACGTTTATAAGTGTTGTAACATAGTTACTGAAGCTACACCAGGAGCACCTTTACCTCAATTTAACTTACTTTAATCTGTGGATTACAAAGAGTTACTTTAGCTAGCGAAGACAAGAAGATCAAAGACCAAGTACTTTAAGTGAGATCTCACGCATAGCTTTAAAAGTAGGGGGAGCTCCCAAGTATAAATATATATATATATATATATATATATATATATATATATATATATATATTTATTGTTTGTAATTGTTTATGTTGAAATTCATTGTACTGTCGTCTTATGTTGGGGTGACAGCACAATTACTGTAAACACCTTGGAAATATATTTACAGTAAAATATATCTGGTTAAGTATCCAGCTTGTGTGGAGTGTTGTTTTTCTCCAGGCAGGTGGAGCCAGAGGATTGTGAGAGGTTACAATACAGGTATATTGCATTATATTATATTGTATTGTATTTTGTTGCACCACAGCTGTATCAAGGGGACTGAGTCAAGTCTAGGGGGGTTCATTAGCAGAGTACAGGCCCGAATCAAATCCAGCCACTCCTTCGGGGGTAAGTGCTACATGTAGGGGCTCATCTGGGATTACTTTCACTCTGCAGTCACACCCCCCTTCTAGAGAACACCCCTATAGTACCAGAATGGATTCAGTAATGGCTACCCAATGGGGCCAAGAATATGGGGGTAGATTGGAGAAGACCACAGTTCTGAAGTTGCCAGGAGATCAGTGGTTGGAGAAAGAGGTGCGGCAGTTGATCAGCAGGGCAGTGCCAGACCAAGGGTCTTACCTCTTGGACCTGAAGCAAGACATGCAGGAGGAATTCACTTACATCCTCTTAGGAATGGAAAGAGTACACTAAGAGTACTTAGTGGTGAGCCTAACAGAGGGTCTCGAGGGTCAAGTAATTCCACTACAAGAGTCAGTAGAGCAAGAAGAAAAACCACTGGGTAAGCAACCAGAGATTCCTCTAGCAGGAAGCTTGACGGGGGAAAGCCTAAACCCCTGGTGTCAGGCCACTGGAGAGCCCTGTTACTGGGATGCCACCAACATCATTCTACCTAGACATGAGCCGCCTAGTGGATAGTCTAGTACATAGCCATCAGACGTCCACCAATGAGAGATATCGGAAGTTACCGACCTTCTCAGGTCGGATACCAAGACCTGAAGGGGAGGAAGGATTTGAGAGCTGGAGAGATCAGGCCATGCAGGCTCTAGAAGACTGGAATGTACCAAAGGTAGTGGTATAATGGCGAATTAGTGAAAGCCTGTTGAGCCCAGCAGCCAATGCAATTAGAAACTTTAGAAGGGGAAAACCAATTGTGAAGCTGAAGATTACATCAAAGCCCTTTATGCCATCTATGGAAGAGTGGAAAAACTATCTGATTTAATGTATCAGTTTGAACACACCTATCAGATGAAATGAGAGAAGCTGTCGGCTTACATTGTCTGCATAGATCAGATCCTGCACCATATCATCTTGAAGAAGGGCATTGATCCCAGGGAAGTGGACAAAACCAGATTGGACCGGACTCTACAAGGAGCTAGGCCAAATCACCCCATTGCCCTCTGATTACTCCTGAAAGGCACCGAAGAGGCCCCTTCCTACCCAGAATTGATTCGGCTGGTGAGAGAGGAAGAAGCTATATTAGAGGAGAAGGATAAAGAGGCTCGGCTCACCACAGGGGCCGTTGTGAAGAAAGAGAAGGTTGCTGTTCAATTAGTGCAGGTGGAAGAAAGTGATGAGGAATATGAGTGGAAGCAACATCTCAAGAGTCTTATCGCACAGTCCACCCCAAGAGCTACCTTGGAAAAAGTTGTGGTTTAATTGGCACAATCACAGGCCTTGCTACAAAAAACCTTCTGTGGGTTTCAGCAGGAAATTGATAAGGTGATGAAAACCCAAGCTGACATACAAAAGTCACTCTCAGATGTGAAACACGCTGTACCCACCTCTACGGGTGGAAGAAGGAACGTGACAACCTTCCCAGTGTTGAAGTGCTATTAGAGTGGAGAAATAGGACACTTTATTGCACAGTGCCCAAATAAGGGAATTCTAGCAGATATAGCAGTGGAAGTTTCCAAAGTCCTAAAGAAACAATCTGCCAAGAAGCCGGCGGAAAACTTCAGAGGGCCCCAGTGAAGGAGTCAGCTGGGCGCCCTGTCACAACAGTCAACTCCAAACCCACCCGTACATGCCAGACCCCTCTGACCTTGGCTGAGCTAAAGTGAAAGAAGAAAAAGAGAACGTTGGGACTTTAAATGAGGCGGTGACCGGGTAAGGTCAGTTGCCTCCATCCCTATTTGAATAAAGCAATCAGGATGACTTGGGGTTGGGACTTTGAATGAAGCAGACAGGTGTAAAACATTTAAATTTATTGGAAAATCAATGGTAAGTTGCATGAGGGTAATCATGAGTACACCAAGAAGACCAATATATTACATTCAATGGATAAACATACAGCAATAACAATTGACCACTAAAAATACAAATCACATATTACAAGTGATCATTAAGTAAGTAAAACATATAGTTGGCATAAAACATGGCATATAGTAGCCCTATGCATTTCGTGGATTCGTCCACTCTTCAGGAGCATGCACTTGGAAAACTGAATGCTGTAGTATAATAATAAGAATATCTGTAAGGTCTGACCCTGTCACAGAAAGCAGAGATTAAAATAAAGTAATTCGAAGTAATATTGGCTAGGATAAACCCCCCAAAACCACTCTCAAAAGTACTTACATTATCTGTATCTATGCAGTAGCAATGTGCCAAAATGAATCAGAATAACCCCATATGGGTATCACTGGTGGGAGCTGAGGTGGTTAAGGCAGACCAGGACTGGACAACGATGGTTTCCAAGAAAGGAAATTCCAAAAATTAATAATGGTCAACAGTGACTATATGTGCTAAAAATAAAAGAAAGATTGTAAAATAGGTTGGAAGATCATATTATGTGGTACAATAGGTCATCTGTCCTAAACTTGGTAAAGGATAGGATAATGAGATGCAGTGTATAAGTAAGTGAGTGTATAAGTAAGGTTAACTTAGTGAGAGTAGAAAGTTAGAATAATTAGAAAGGTGAAATACATAGAATATAAAAAAAAATGGTTTTAGAAACCATATCAACCAAAGAGATTAGATGAAATAAAATAGAAGTGCAGCATAAATCAAATAGTGAAAAAGTAAGATCAAATTACCTAATAGACTCTTCAGTGTTGAGTGATCCACAAAGTGTGCAGATAAAGGGCTGGAACCACCATGTGAGTCAATATGCCCCAGAAGACTTATAAGGGCTAGTCTGCCACACCCACCAACGTCACGTGGGAGCATGCACTAAGGAGAATAGGCAGCTGCAGCCGGGCGGAACCGCCCCCAAGCAAAACAGTGCCAAATTATTCCTCCACCTGGCTGCTAGATGTAAAAAGTGATGGAAAGCGGCGGCGCCAAAGACATGGCACAGCGGTTCCATCACATAAAGCGTGACGTCAATGCATAGTGCAGGGCGGTCCAACCACCCTATAGAGAGGGGAGGAGGAAGGCCCGCGCTACGCCTCGCAGCTCCCAAGGTGATGGAGCGACTGCTCCTATCTAAAACATGTGACATATGCAACTGCCAGGGATATTAGCCTATTTAAAATGGGGGTGGGAGGTATGGGGTTATTCTGATTCATTTTGATACCCGTATGGGGTTATTCTGATTCATTTTGGCACATTGCTACTGCATAGATACAGATAATGTAAGCATTTTTGAGAGTGGTTTTGGGGGGTTTATCCTAGCCAATATTTTTCTCGCGTGTCCCATGTATCTTTCATTCTCACGTGTCCCATGTTTCTTTCGTTCTCATGTGTCCCATGTTTCTTTCGTTCTCCCATGTTTCTTACGTATTCTCACGCTTTCCCAGGTTTCTCACGTTTTCCCAGGTTTCTCACGTTTCATGTCATAGGCCTTTTCATGTCATTGCCTTTCGTTCGCTGCATTTGCGTTATGCTAGTGCTTACATCCAGGATCTGTCACGTCTACAGATGCATATGGGCTGAGGTTTTGTTTTTAATTGGTTGTTGTCCCACAATCTTCTCGCCTGTAGTCCATACGTGCACATTCACCATTACACCTTTACTACTACACACCACAGTCTGTGGGTACCTTAACCCTGAGTGTTTGTTTTTAATTTCCTGTCTTGGCGCTGCAGGTTGCTCGGGCTCACTTCTGCATACAGTAGGGTGGTGTTGTCATTAGGTTCACTTTCATGCGCTGTGGTCTTGTCATTTCTGCACCCACATCCTTATACTTGTAAGGTACCAGGGGATGTTCTCTAATCGTTTTCACACAGCTGGGTTGTCAATGTTCTTCCACTGCAGGTTACCCATCACGTCTATGGGTTTAACAGATTGAGGTGATCGTTTTTAATTGGCTTGTTCTGTGGCAAGTCTCCTCATCTCTTCTTACGCTGCTCACATTTCGTACAAACTCACATTTCTCATGCGGGTTAGTTTCTCATGCGGGTTAGTTTCTCATGCGATTTATGTTTCTCATGCAATTTATGTTTCTCATGCAACTCACGTTCATGTTTCTCTCGTTTTCCCAGTTTTCTCTAGTTTTCCCAGGTTTTTCTTGATGTTCATCAATTCACGTTCTCGTGCAACCTGCGTTTCTTATGCAGTTTGCGTTTTTCTTGCAGCCTTGGTTCCGAAGCTGCTCATGTTTCATCAGCTCGCGCTACTCAGGCTTCTTGTTCAGTCACATTCCTTCACGCAGCTTACATTCTTGTCACAGGTTTCTCAGTCTGCTCACATTTCTCTTGCAGTTTATATTGCTGACCCAGTTGTCTGTCATTTCCACACTACCTTTAATTTCCTAGCTATGTCCGGCCAGGAGTTGAGCAATGGTATGGAATTATTGGTAACTCAGCCTATTACAGCTCTAGCAGCTTCTACTGGCTCAGGGGTTTTAGTGGATTCTGGAACCCTCTTGGTGTCTAGGCCGGTACCAGAAAGCCCAGGTCTTGAACGCAGATTCTTTTTTTCGGTTTCCAGCATTTGGGATGGATTAGGTTTCCTTTGGGCTTTATTTGAATACCAGGAAGGCTCATGACTCTGCATGGGATGTTTCCCAGACTTCCTGGTAAAGATTTCCTAGTCCTGACAGTTAACATCAAGTTCCTATTTGCTTTTCTGTCTTTTGCCACTTACAACTCATATCGGCCTACAGCACTATCGGGGTGTATCTGGCTGAGACTCAGCATTTCATGTTGTTGGAAGACCCCTATAGGCCTTTCTTCATTTTCTACACACTCTAGTTAAGCCATCCTCAGGGATCCAGAGGAGTAGCCCTCCTGCTGTGCTCAACAGACTTCCCATTGGGGGTCATATTTTTTCGTGACTATCTGACATGCTCTCATCGTCCCCTTTTGCATTGTTAACCAACTTGGTGCTCCAGGCAGCGCTATATCTGGCCTTTTATGGTTCCGGAGGCCTGGGGAATTCTGGCTTTTCCTATACTATCCACAGATTGACTCAGAGTACAAGTGTAAGGCTGACCAAAGGTCAGCCTGTATTTGTAGGAGGAGCCAGGCTGCATAAAGCCTGCCCTCCTTTGCCTCCTCTCTCGTGGTCACAGGCTCTCGTGTCCCACCCACCCATTCCCCTTTTATTTTCCTTTTCATTTCTTTTCATTTCATACTTGGGTATTCCCCCTTTTAGGCATACTGACCACGTGACCCCAGCACACCTCAGGTCAATGTTCCTTGTTGCTCATTTGTTCCTTTTCCTATACTATTCACAGATTGACTCCGAGTACAACTAGAGCATTAAAGAGGAACAGAGGCAAAATTTCAGTCAGCGTCTGCAAAACAGCATATGTGCCAGTGAGGGTACCAGCCAGGACACTGTTAGGACAGGCCAGACCAGCCATCCCCGTCTCTGCATGTGATTAAGCAGGAGAGATTCCCCTGGAAGAATTCTGCCTGAAAAGCATACCTCTTACTCCGGCATGGATGGAGAGAGCTAAAGCCCAACTCCTGAGATGGAGATCAGTCTTCTCAAAGAGTGAGTTCGATGTGGGACTTGCAAAGAGTGCCGAACATAAAATTTGGTTGGAAGAAGACAAGCCCTTTCGAGAAAGAGTCAGGAGAATCCCACTGGGGGATCTGGAGGACTTGAGAGAACAACTGGCTTAACTTAAAAGGACAGGCATTATCAGAGAGTCCAGGAGTCCTTACGCATCCCCAATAGTGGTGGTAAGAAAGAAAAACGGTCCCTACGACTATGTATTGATTATAGGACCCTGAACTGGAGGATCATTCCTGACCAGTACACCACACCTCGGATAGAGGATGCCTTAGCCCCTGTACACATGGTCGGACATTCTGCCAACCAAATCCGTTGGATTTTGTCCCACGGATTTTGTCCGACGGATTGTGTCCGTCGGACATTTTAGTGGTTACAGATCATTTCACCCGCTATGCCCAGGCGTTCTCTACTAGAGATTAGCAAGAAGCCACAGTAGCAAAGAGTCTCGTAGAAAAATGATTTGTCCACTATGGTCTACCTCAATGGATACACTCAGACCAAGGAAGAGACTTCGAGAGCAGGTTGATAAAAAGACAATTGAATCTATTAGGCATACAAAAGTCCAGGACTACTCCCTACCACCCACAAGGGGACCCTCAACTGGAAAGGTTCAACAGGACTCTTCTGAATATGTTGGGGATGCTAACTGCCAATAAGAAACCCCACCGGAGCAAACATATCACCCCACTGGTCCATGCCTACAATAGTACCAAGAGTGATGCTACTGGGTATTCGCCCTACAGACTAATGTTCGGCCATGAAGCCAGGCTACCAGTAGATCTAGCCTTTGGGACTTCCTTGGATCACACATCAGAGACCTCTCATAGAGGGTATGTGGACTGCGGAGAAGTTTGAAGACAGCTTACGAACAGGCTAGAGCCACCTCGAACTCCAGAGAAATTAGGAATAAAAGGAAGTTTGACCTGAAAGTAAGAGTTCAAGATCTTCAACCAGGTGACCGGGTCCTGCTGAGAAATCTAGGCATCCCAGGCAAGCATAAGTTGGCTGATCGCTGGAGATCACAGCCTTATGTTGTGTGTAGGAAACTTCCAGGACTCCCAGTGTATGAAATCAAGCCAGAAGGAAACACTGGACCAGTGAAAACTTGGCATCAGAATCACCTCTTACCTCTCACAGAGGCAGTCAGGAAAAGTCCAGAGGAGGAACTCCCCTCCACATCTACTGCTGTGTGTAGGCCAGTAACCAGTTCTCAGCCTGCGCCATCTACAGATGAAGGTGAGGAAACGGAAATGAGCTGGCTGGGGCCCTCAGAAACTTCAGAGACAGATGCTGATACCTCATTAGAAGGAGGAGAGGACAATAATGGAACTTTTAGGGCAGATGCCTCAGAATTTGTGCCAGCAGCTCATCACACAGAGGAGCCCAATACTCCTGCTTACTCTCCATCCTTAGCTCCTGAGAGGAGAGAGGAATACATTTGTCCAAAAGGAGTAGATACTCCGAAAGTACAAAGAACAAAGAGAGACATTCGCCCACCACAAAGACTGACTTATGATACATTGGGCGAATGCTCTGAAGCATCTCAGTTTTTCAGCAAGAGAAACCCTGAACTGCTTGGCCCCTCTACTTCTGATTCAGGGAGGAACAACCCCAACAGTGTCAGCTGTGAGTGCACAGGACAGCTCCCCATCATATGTGAATTGGTGGGAAGCTCCTCTGCCAGATTTGTGTTGTAAGATGAGTCATAGGAGTGTAGACTCTAGTCATGGCAGTGCAACTTGGTTGTTCTCATACTAACCTGTTCTCTCCGCATGTAAATGATAGCATGTAACAGGCAAAAATGTGTATAGGACCAAGATTCCAAATATCTTTGGGGACCAAAGACTAAAAGTAGGGGGAGTGTGTAGCGCTGACACATTTCCGCCTATTAATGTGATGTAAATATTCTACAATGCAAGCCTATGGACGATTCTATGGCTTAGTATTTGGCACCATCTAGTGGTCAAATACAGGAAGTGGACTGTGATAACTTTGGTTTTTGAACACAATACAGGAAGTGACTGTTGTTTTGTTTAGAAGGTTGACCCTTTTTACCCAGGAGGGTTGATAACCTACCCATGAACACTTTCTCTGGCAGTGCATGCTGGGTAGGACCTTAAAGCAACCCGAGCAGCCATTTTAGGCCTCTTGGGATCACGTGACCAGCCTGTGAGGATCAGTGCGGAGGCCTCCCGTGGCAAGGAGCCCACAGCCATCACAGATTGCAACTTCTAAAGCTTGTGTGAGTGACCTGACGGTGCAGGAAACAGATTGGAGACATCCAGAGACACTCGTTTGAGCATCGGAAGATCAGGTTCACCCAGCACAGCGAAACGGAGTGACAGAGCCAGTTGACAGAAGAGCAAGCTACAGTCACCGGACCGAAGCTACTACACGGAGTTCCGATCCAGTTGGTGAGCGGGACACAACCCACAGTTTGTTAACTTTCACACGCAGATAGACTCATACACAGGCCTCACCTGGGATTTATAGTTCCACAAAGGAGGAGCCGAGTAACTGAACAGGTTTGAGGCCTATCTATTGTGACGTTTATAAGTGTTGTAACATAGTTACTGAAGCTACACCAGGAGCACCTTTACCTCAACTTTACTTACTTTAATATGTGGATTACAAAGAGTTACTTTAGCTAGCGAAGACAAGAAGATCAAGATCAAGTACTTTAAGTGAGATCTCACGCATAGCTTTATATATTTATTGTTTGTAATTGTTTATGTTGAAATTCATTGTACTGTCATACTATGTTGGGGTGACAGCACAATTCCTGTAAACACCTTTGAAATATATTTACAATAAAATATATCTGGTATCAAGCTTGTGTGAAGTGTTGTTTTTCTCCCAGCAGGTGGAGCCAGAGGATCAAGAGGTTGCAATACAGGTATATTGCATTATATTATATTTTATTGTATTGTGTTGCACCACAGCTGTGTCAAGGGGACTGAGTCAAGTCTAGGGGGGGTTCATTAGCAGAGTGCAGGCCCGAATCAAATCCAGCCGCTCCTTTGAGGGTAAGTGCTATAAAGGTAACACATTAAAGTGGTTGTAAAGGAATTTTTTGCTGGTGCCCCAGTAGGAAACAGATTCCCATTGGGGCACTAGTGCAGGCTTGCTCCAGAGGCCCACTGCTTTGTCTACTGACACAAACACTGGAACTGGAACCTGCCCCTGCTCCTGCTCTCTCGTCACTGGAGTTGACTGACAAGAGTGTGAGCCAATGGCTCCCACTGCTATTGATCTACCCAAGGAGAAGGGACAAATTCTTGAGGATTTAGAACCACTTTAAGTATCTCATACTACAGGCCCCAGATAATGCTTTGGAGAGAACAAGCTTGTAAATAAATAGTAATATTGTAAGTGAGTGGTATACCTGGTTCAATTTTTCATAGTACAGGAATTAGGCAGGTGCACATAGATGGGGAGGAAAATCCTTGCTCCTGCCTTTTCTCCCATGAGAATGACATTGATAAAAGCAGATAGCCCTATTTATCCCATAAAGGTAAACTTTGATAGATAAAACTCAAGTGATATACTTTACATTAGGAATATTATTTCTAAATACTCATGCATCTAGTGCAAATATACATAAAACCAGGAATATTTGCAATATCATTCTGTATGTTATAGTAGTCAAAGTAATGTGGACATAAAGCTTGGAGAAATAAAATATTTTCTTTTTTTATAAAACCGAAGTGAGATCTTTATTGTATTCACTGATAAAAGTACATTTCCTGATTACTGTACTGCAGAATACCAGCCACATTTTAAGAGTAGAGCATCCACAATGATCTTATATTTTCTCCCCTCAGTGTGTTGAAGCAGGGAATAGTGACAGGGACAAGTGACAGCTCTCTAATTATACCCTTACTGCCACTGCTGTTCTTGTTTGGATGTGTTGCTCATTTTCCTCTGCTCCTCTCACTGAATAATGCATGGTCCTCTATCAGTATTCATGCAATAACACTGGAAACTGCCAGCCTAACTAGCTGATAACTGATTCAGTTTGTAACAAGTGCCTTTGGGATTTGCAAGGAATAGTAGCCAAGAACAGATGTACTGTAATAGTTCCTGTGGACATCAAAGAATTCCATAGGATGCTGCAAGCAAAAAATCAATTATGGCTGCCCGTATGTTTCAGATATTAGTTTACCTCATTTATTGTGTCACTGCTGTCCTGCTTCTTGTCTGAAAATCAGATCAAGTACCTGGTCTCCGGCTATCTCTATAATACAATCTTTCTTTACTTTCTTTTTAGATTACAAGCTTCTATTGCAAGTTTAAATCTGCCATTGCTTAACAGTTGAGTGTAGGCCCATGATGTACTTAGATTTTAAATCATACTTGAAAGCTTTCATATCCATTTTTATTTAGTTTTATTATTTTATTGTATTGTATTGTAGTTTGTTTGCTTTGAAGGGATTTTAAGACTATAGGTCTTCTACATGCAACTGTATATTAAAGGAAATTTATAGCAGTTTTGAACATCATTTCTACCTGTATTTATTATGATTAGCGCCAAGCAAAAAATTAAAATAAAAAAATATTTTCTTCGTTCTAGGCAGCTAAATGTTAAAGGCTACATATTAATGGTTATCATGCTTACTTTGAGACAGTGGGTGAAGCTGTAGGCTCCTTTACACCTGTTTCTGTTATTTGCAGAACTCAATAACACAATTTGAAATTGATATACACAAGTGAATGACTCATAGCAGTTGCTTATCCCTAATTGGATTGTTTCAACCTAAAAAATGCAGTTTCAAAGCAGGTAGCATCTGCCATCCTTATTTTTTCTGAAAAGCATGTGTTATATATTTAGAGTCTATTGGTAAAGCAAAGATTGTACATAGATAATAAAACGTATTAAACTATAAGTAAAAAGACCCAAAACCAATAAAATTTCCCTTTAAGACATTTTAATAGAAAGCTCAATTAACACATGTTACATTTGTGTGATATAGTGTAATGTACATTCCCACTTTTTATTTTCTGTGAAAATAGATCTGTTGTTAACAGAGACAGCAAACTCATTTTTAGAGTCTAGTTTATGCTTGCTTTTGATTTGAAAGTGCACATCACTCTAATTGTATTTTGTAAATAGTTCACAGAGTATACAATATTCTGTAATTTAGTATGGGGGGTTATGTGTGGACAGGATAGCTGATGTGTATGAGAGCCAAAGATCTGCAGTCTCTACTCACTGTTGGCTACATTGGCTGGAGACTACTACTGTTTTGGGTACAGTAGATTTATTTCCTAAAGTGAACAGGTAGATTATCCTGTGTTCTCAGCAATTACTGCTGTCAGTTTTGATGTGGTTGCTATTCACCCATGACCTTTCTCTGGACATTCTTGCAGAGTTTTATAAGGAAATGCAGAGTCTATATACTGTACTGAAGCTTGGTAGTGCATTCATTTCATATGGAGTTAAGTGCCACTATCTTTTTATTATTATATTTTATACTACAGCTCTGCATTGTTACTCTGTGGAATAAAATCATTGTACTGTTGTTACTAGTGTGTGTTTTTGTTGGAATACAGAATTGTATTTTGTGCAACAACTATTGTATACCAGCATTTAGTAGAGATATCTCGCATAGCATTAAAATCAGAGCCAGATTCATGGGATAAGATGAAAAAGACTTTCAACTCATGAGAAACAAAAGTAGATCAGAGCTGCTGATGAAGATTGCAGATGATTTGACAAAAGCGCTTACAAGAAATAGATTTATAGAACTGAGATCCAAAATGGGACTAATATAAGGAGTGGTTGTTGAGTGGGGGCTTTGGATTACAAAATTGTATTTTGTGCAACAACTACTGTATATCAGTATTTAGTGGAAATATATTTTTCAATCAGTAGGTGGCAGTGTTTATAAGTTTGTAGCTGCATCTATGGTATGCTCTGTGTCTTTTCTCTGCAATCAAGTTCATATTTCCTGTGTGCCATTAAGCAGCAAAGCCTATGCAGACTATGCACTGTCTATTTTGTCTGGTTAATATTGCCAAGTAGGAGAAACATTTAAACTGCATTCACACATGGCACAGATGCCTTGGGCACAGAAGTCCTGTCATAATAAGAACATTAACTGAGAATTACTATGCAAGTGGAATGAAAATGAGTCCATGTGATCAGATAATGAAATGCACTAGCTGTATAAAAAGAAAAATGAGAAGAAAAGCCTTTCCAAGCAGAGCTAAGAAACCTCTAGAGTTAACTCATTCAGATTTTTGCTGTCCAATGGAAAAATTGACTTCAAGAAAGAAGAGGTATTTTCTCAATTTTGTAGATGATTACTCCAGATATACTACACTATATCTGTTACACAATAAAATTAAAGTACCATAGAAACTTGAACAGTATTTGGCTCAAGTAAGCAACGCATTTGGTGATAACACACAGGCAATTCTCAGAAAGCATGGCATAATATTTCAAACTACTGTATCATACAACCCAGAACAAAACAAAGTTTCAGAAAGAATGACTTGTGCACTATGTCAGAGTGGAAGAACCTTGCTGTTTCATGCAGTTATGCCAACCACATACTGGGAGAAGGCAATTATGACCACATTCTATCTCCAAAATCAACTTCCAAAAAAGTCAACTGAGAAAACTCCATATGAACTGTGGAATGGAAGGGCCCAGTATTTGAACCATCTAAAAAAAAATTAAGTAAAGCATATGTGCACAATTACAAAATGGAATGCTTGTGCAAAGGAAAGTGTTTTTGTGAGGTTTAAAGACACAAAGAAGGTAACCATCAGTAGAAGTGTAATTGTCAATGAAACTTCAGTGTGTTCAAAATTTGATGAACTAACACAAATGCTTCAAACTGAGGAAAGTTCCACTTCAGTGTCATATGAAGATAAGCAACAAAGTGACACAGAAATGGAAATGATTGCAGACAATCTAAATACTATAAAATAAAGAAACAAGGCCACAAGAGGCTTCCATCGGGAAATCCACCAGACACAATAAAGGCATCCGAGCCAAATGTCTTTCCTATGTTGCTCGCATAGCATTAAAACCAGAGCCAGATTCATGGGGTAAGATGCAAAAACGTTCAACTCATGAGAAACAAAAGTAAATCAGAGCTACTGATGAAGATTGCAGATGCATCCACAAAAGCGCTTACAAGAAACATTTATAGAACTGAAATCCAAAATGGGACTAATATAAGGAGTGGTTGTTGAGTGGGAGCTTTGGATTACAGAATTGTATTTTGTGCAACAACTACTGTATAGCAGTATTTAGTGGAAATATGTTTTTCAATCAGTAAATGGCAGTGTTCAAAAGTTTTTGGCTGCATCTATGGTATGCTCTATGTCTTTTCTCTGCAATAGTTTCTCTTATATTATTTTCTCTTTTGTTCAAATGTTCTTAGACTATTTTTTCTTACAATCAATTGTTAGGGGATGTTACATTTACCCTGCAAAAGACAAAAATCTGAAAATAAAATTAAAAAACATTTGCAAGGGTTTTATTTGTGACTTTTATTTGAATGCTGAAATGAGAAGGTCTCAAACTCCATACATTTACAAATTCATTTGCCAGCCAGCCAGCCAGCTATATATATATATATATATATATATATATATATATATATATATATATAGTCAGGATCCAATTAGTTTATTCTGTTTAACGGGACTGCAAGGGATGTAACTGCCCTCTAAAATTAACCCCCTGTTAACCCTGCCCCAAGCTGACTTGCCAACAGCACATGAGAGATCCAGACACCAATGTCTTATGCACACTGGATGTTTAGCCTGGTGCATGAGGCTTCAATGTTTGACTGTGACTATAGGGCTCAGGCATACCTTCCAGACCTGCTGCCGGCAGCCTGTCTAACTCTATGAGAGTGTGACAGCTGTCGTTACTGGAGAGGGCTGGAAAGTGTACTTAATTGTACTCCTATTTAGGTCAGTAAATACTCAGGGATGATTGCCCAGAACACGGACTGTCCAAAACCTAAATATTACTAAGTACACCACCTAGTGAGGTTAGATTGCTTTTCTGAGGCATTAGACAGGTGGTAAAGAGGTGACATATTACCCCTTCACTGCTTGTTTTTACCCCCTAAATGCCACACCACAGTGATTGCAGCACAACTCTATTCACTTGAATAGGCAAAAATGCCTACTGAATGCAACTGGGGTTTTAATTATTCCCATGAAGGAAAGCATCATAGCCATGACAGGTGCACATCCCCGTCTGCTGCCTTTGCAGCTTAGGGGGAGCAGTAGGGATGTAAAAAAAGTGTCTCAATGACACATTTTTACTGGCCCCCAACTGCAAGTGTAAACAAGCCCTTACAAAGCGGCTTAGGATTTACAATATTCCAACTTTTCAGTTCTTGTACAGGGCTTGCTGGTTTGAATTTAGTGTCACTCACAGATTGACAGGAGATAGGCAAGTCTTTTATTAGGCTCTAAGGTGAGAGCAAGTCAAGAGTGAATTTATGCACCAAAGTATGAGATCTACTTAATTTATGTGTCTTAAAATATCTGATATTCCCAAAAAAAATTTACATTTCCACCTAGTTAATACCATCTTTTTACTGGAAGAAGAATTGTTTTTTCCAAAGCTATTGTTTTTTAAACAGAAAGCATATAATGTTTTCTTTCCTCATATGCATTCCTGAACGTTAATGGAAAGGTAAGATTGAAATATATAAGTATATACAGTGCTTCTGCAAGAGTTTTAGGCGTGTGTGAAAAAATGCTGTATAGTAAGAACGCTTAAAAAATATATATTTTAATTGTTTATTTATTATCAATAGGGATGAGCTTCGCGTTCGAGTCGAACGTACGTTCGACTCGAACATTGGCTGTTCGTCCGTTCGGCGAAATCCGAACTCTTGGTCCGTTCGCGTCAAAATTTGTGTGGCGCTCACAGCCCACAATGCACTGCGATGGCGCAGTGCATTGCTGGCTCATGATTGGCCAAGCATGCACTGTGACCCCGCATGCTTGGCCAATCGCAGCGCCAGCAGCGAGGAGAGCCATGATTGGCCACAGGCAGGATGCCTGTGGCCAATCATAGCTCAGGCTGTGTAGTGCACGCCCCACACTATATAAGGCCGCCATTGAGACGGCCTCGTGTAGTGTGTTGGCATCTGAAGCAGTGGGTGTTCTGTGTACCTTCAACACAGTACACACCGATCGTTTTTGGCTGATTTCCTATCTTGCTCTTGTGTAGTGGTTATTGTCTGTGCCCTGACCGCAGTATACACCACTATATTCACCTCACCTATATAGCTAGTGATCTATCTTTAATAATAGAGCTTGCAGTCAGTAGTGTTAGGAGATGTCTGCGTGCTCTGTACCCAGTACATACCGCTATAATCCACCTACATAGCTGTTCTCTATTTGAGCCCACTTGCCATCTGCAGGAGTTATTGGAAGTTGTGTGTGCCTCCAGCACAGCACAGTATACATCTGTATATACCCCTTTATCTCTGCTGTTTTCTGGTTATTGTCTGCGTGCCCTGACCGCAGTATACACCGCGATATTCACCTCAGCCTAAGGCCCAATTTTTCTGCCCCTGTTTAACAGGGGCGTTTAAGTACAATTTTTGATGCAATGCTTTGCAGCAGGGCTAATTCCAGCAAAAAAAACTAGAGTATATGGAAGAGGTTGCAGTGTGGTGGCACCAGCAGCAGTGCCTAAGGCCAAATTTTTCTGCCCCTGTTTAACAGGGACATGTAATTACAATTCTTGATATAATATTTCACAGGAGGGCCCCTTCCTGTGCCCACCCAGAGTAACGGTGAGGACTTATAGTGTTGTGGCACCAGCACCACAACCACCAAAGGTCAATTTTTCTACCACTGTTCAACAATGGCATGTAATTACAATTCTTGATATAATCGTTCACAGCAGGGCGCTCCAGCGCCCACCAAGAGTCACTTTGAGGGCTTACAATGTTGTGGCAAAACCAACACCTTGTTCCGCCATTTCTGCAGAGCATATAGGGCAGGCCCCTACTTTCAAACATCCAACTTACAAACATCTCCTACTTGCAAACGCAAGGAGACAGCAGCAAGTGAGATGAAAAAAGATGGACGAGAAAACTAATTATACAGGGGTGATAACCCTTCCCTATGTTTTCCAAAAAGCTTAAAAATCGTTTTTTTGACTGGAGCTACACTTTAAAAATGTACCAGTTGAAAATTACAAACAGATTCAACTTAACACAACAAACCTACACAGTCCCTGTCTTGTTTGCACCGCCTGTATACTGCTGTTCTGAGTATATAGGGCCTGGGGGCCACACGCATTTCCTTTTCTTAATATGGGTACAGGGTTCCCCTTAATATGCGTACAAGACCCAAATAGGCTGGTAATGGGCAGGGAGGGCTACCCATGCCATTTTTCTCAATGATTTTCAACCATATTGCAGGAACCAGATATAACATTAAAACCGCAAGCAGTTTTAAATGGTGTTATTTCCGTTTAATGTCATTTTGTGCAGGGACTGTTCTAAACACGGGAAACACGTGGCACTTCACAGGCATACTACAGACACCCCCCAGGCACCATATTTAAAGGAATATTTCACTTTTTTTTTCACTTTCATTGTCAGTAAAATCAGTGCTCCCGCCAAAACTGCCATTTTTAAAAACATTTTAGGCATTGACCCATGTCCCCTGGGGCAGGAGGCAGGTCCCCAAACCCTTTTTAGGACAGTATCTTGCATATTAGCCGTTAAAATTAGCACTTTCCATTTCGAACGTTCGAGTCCCATAGACTTCAATGGGGTTCTAACGTTCGTAACGAACGTGGGGTCGGTTCGAAAGTTCTGGTACGAACCGAACCGGGGGGTGTTCGGCTCATCCCTAATTATCAATTTATAAATAGCAAAGTGAGTGAATTGAAGAAAAATCAAAACCAAATCAATATTTGGTATGACTACCCTTTGGCTTCAAACTATCATCAGTTCTACACTTGCACATTTTGTAAACTTGCACAAGTCAGGGATTTTGTAGGCTTAGAATCAGATGTATGATATAGCCAATTATATCAAGCAGGTGTTAATGATCATTTATACCTAACTGTAATTTATTGTTCTTTTATTGCAAGGTACATTTGTCTTGGTCAGATCTGTACATCATACAGTTACATCTGGTGGCTTGTGAAAGTGTCATTGTGTAACATTTCCAAGGAATAGTTGTGTGATATTTTCCCTCAGGAGCCAAGATGCCTTGAAACTGTCTACACAACGCAGATAACGTCTGTTACATTTGTATCAAGGTTACATTTGCATACTGCAACTGTAGTATGACGGCAGTGGTAAAAAAGACATACCACCTAAATTTTGGATCCAAAATAGGGGATCAGGACAAGAGTTGGGCCCCTCACTATTGTTGCCTTACATGTGCAACTTATCTGCGTCACTGGCTAAACAAGAAGAAAAAGTCCATGGCTTTCGCTGTCCCAATGGTGTGGAGGGAGCATAAAAAAATGTTACGTGAAAAACCAATAAATGAATGGAAAGATATGTTATTGGCATCAATAAAATTATAAATTTATAATGACTGGTGTGACATCATTTCCATTGCTATATCACATTCTTCATAAAAGTTATGGAGCATAATCCCACATCCCCTTTGTAATTTTGAATTATTTTGATGCAATTTTGACCTGAAGCTGTATCTTGGAAACTGGAGCCAATTAATAACCAGCACTTAATTTTCCTTTATTAGTGACCCAATCCCGGTAAAATGTAGCTACTTTAATTTCCGAGGCCTTTTCCTTGTTGACCAGTGTAATGCTTATTCTATCCATATGTCTCAGATACCTCTCTTGCCAAGTGCTTGAAAAGAAAAGACTCTCTTCCTAGAGTACAGTACCTTTAAAAACCACCATATTGGTACAAGTATCCTATGGATTCCATTACTATTCTGACAGTAGTTTGCTAACTAGCCCTAAAATTTTCCAAAATCTACTAACAGGATTCATCTCAAAATACCTCAGTAGGATTTATCAACAAGCTTGGGTTTCCCAAACTCTCAGTGAAAGACTATTTTCTCTTTTAAAGCTGAGATAATTGAGTTTACCAAACCAAACTTTTTTTTTACAATGAATGTAGTGAATTTAAACAAAAAAAATTTAACAGCGCTTATAGATAACGTGCTTAGTATATATATGATAAAGTCTTAAACATCACAATATAAATAAAAAATAATAAAGTGTCAGATAATGGCAACCACACTGAACAGCCAGGTATTGTTCGAAGACCACGCTCTAAGTGAGAGCACAAAGACCCCTCAAGTGACCCCACTCACCAGAGCCTATTGACCCTCAGCTTTGCAGTCCAGGGGTCATGAAACACTCATTGGAGTCATGGAAGGAAGGACCCTGTCATAACCATTTACTTGGAAAGAAAAAGCTGTCATAATTCCATCTGCCTGATGGTGTTAACCACTTTGTTGCTAACATGAGACTTCTTCATGTGAAAATACAGCTAATATCTCTGAATGTGACCACATTTCTTTGCTTGAACATATCGTTTCCCTGGCTCATACCGCTTGTGAGAACTTCTCCAAATCTGGATCCATTATCATGGCTCCATAAGCGTTTCCTGACCCCTGGACTGCAAAGCTGAAGGTCAATAGGCTCTGGTGAGTGGGGTCACTTGAGGGGTCTTTGTGCTCTCGCTTAGTGCGTGGTCTCCAAACAATTCCTTCACCTGGCTGTTCAGTGTGGTTACCATTATTGGACACTTTATTATTTATATTTTGATATTTAACTCTTTCACGCTCCCAGTGGAATGAATATATATATGTATATATATATATATATATATATATATATATATATATATATATATATATATATATATATATATATATATATATATATACTAAGCACGTTATCCATAAGCTCTGTAAAAAAAGTTTATGTTTTTTAGGTCTAGTACCTTTGCAATAGCTGCTGTGGTCTTTGTAATTTATTTTGTTCACTTTGTTAGAATTTTTTTGATATTTAGTCACCATTTGGCGCAAGTTTTAGTTTGTTTTATAATGTAGTGAATTTGACTAGTACCCGCTCCATACAATTTAATGTACAGTTTGTTCACTAGATTTGGGGGGGGGGGGGCAGAAGCTGCAGTGCAAGGAGCATGCTAATGGGAGAGTAAATCACTGTGCTGTTTCTGCTTTCAGTGTCTGATCACTGGATGGCGAGGGGATCTGTAGGTGAAAAGTATTCTGCAGCAGGAAAAGATCAGGTCCACTCCCATGCTGAACAGAGAATTCCATCTGTGTATTTTGCAGTTTATCAGGTTTAAATTGTAAAGCTCTCTCTATATATATACTGTAGTTTCTCTAAGATTTATAACTGTACATTTCTATTTCTACATATTAATATTATTCAACACTTTTGTATCGAAGATAAAACTATTTTAAACCCGTTAAATTGTGCAAAACAATTCTCTATGCAAGGACTTTTTTTTCATTGATTTTAATTTCAATTTCACATTCTTTCCCGTTTCAAACCAACTGAATTAATGTAAGACGCTTGTGTGTATTTTACATGCTGCAATAAATATTTGACTGCAGGTGAAATCACATTGTACTTTGAGCTCTTCAAAACTCAAAGGTGTCTTTGTCGCTTGAAGAAGGCATCAAGTATCTAAAACAAGATTATATTTCAAGATTCAGAGCATAGAGCCAAGAAACTCCTAAGCTCGGTTAAACTTAATAAGAATGCTGTTCAGGGTTTTAAAGTTTAAATAGACCTTATCTTAACCCATTAACTGGGAAGAGAATCCAATGTTCTTACTGACTAAAGGTTTAAAGAGCCCAAACTCAGAAAATTGAAAATGTCAACTACAATACTGGTCTTGGAGAACATGTTTAAAACTGATTAAAACATTTCTACTTTATAGCAAATAGCAATACGAATCTATTCCATTTTTATAAGTTATAATGGTAGTCGTTTTTAAAGGCAATTGATTTTTAATCATTTAACTTTTAAATGTTACTAAATAATAATTACGTCTACTTAAAGGTAACACACTCACTTGAAAGCCTTGCTATTTTATAAAGTACCTGTCTTATAGTACTCAGTTTGTGAGTCTGAGTACTTGCCAGGGATTGCTATTGTTTTCTTTTTATTTATTATACATATGAATTACATACAGTGAATTTGTTGATTGTGCAGATAACAAGGCTGATTTACTAAGGACTCTTTCACGCTCCCAGTGGAATGATGTGCCTTCAGAAGAGCATCCCACATTTGGGTTTGTTTTCAGAGAGCATTTTACAGTCGGTGAGAAGGCGTTATATTGCCTCCTCACTTCCTGATCTAACCCTATAATGCCTTACAACCACACAACTTTTTTTATATACAATTGAGTTTATTGAAAATAAAGAATACAGA
This sequence comes from Lithobates pipiens, assembly GCF_037356315.1. Taxonomy (NCBI): domain Eukaryota; kingdom Metazoa; phylum Chordata; class Amphibia; order Anura; family Ranidae; genus Lithobates; species Lithobates pipiens. Next base: position 28,583,692 of record NW_027507790.1, on the reverse strand, counting down.
AGTATTAGAAGTATAGAGTACAATTATGAAATGTTCAAGTGCAATCTTTACAACATTCAAATAAAATTTTGTTAATTGGGTGATATATCTATTACACGTAATTGTAAAGGGTAACAAAAATGCATTAAATTAAGTAGATTATACCTTTTGTACTGATACCAGCGAAAACAAATGTAGCATCACCTATGCTTTGTTCATCACACAACAATTTTGTGCAATACAGGCAGTTGCAGGCAATGTTAATTTTAACATCAAATTTCTATTTAGTTTTAGTCATAGTCTTTTGATTAAAATGGCATTTTAGATTTAGATTTATTTTAGTCATCTGAATTGATTTAGTATTTACTCGTATTTTAGTTGACTAAAATTATTATTATTATTATTATTCACGATTTATATAGCGCCAACAGTTTACGCAGTGCTTTACAGTGTATAGGGGGGACAACACAATTACAGTACAATACAAAAGGTACAGGAGGGCCCTGCTCATAGAGCTTACATTGTAAAGGGAGGGGGTGGTGGCACAAAAGGTAATAGCTGCCTAGAATGATTTGATGGGGGTGGCTCAGGGACAGTTAGGTGGGTGTGGTATAGGCTTCCCTGAATAAATTAGTTTTCAGGGAACTCCTAAAGGTGGACAGGGTAGGGGCTGATCGGACAGACTGGGGCAGGGAGTTCCAGAGGGTGGTAGAGGCTCTGGAGAAGTCTTGAAGGTGAGCATGAGAGGAAGTAACAAGGGAGCTAGAAAGCAGGAGGTCCTCGGAGGAGTGGAGGGGATGATTTGGGGGATATCTGTAGATGAGGTTGGTGATGTAGATAGGGGCGATGTTGTGGATGGTTTGTATGTTATGGTTAGCATTTTGAATTTTACACGGTGGGGTATAGGAAGCCAGTGAAGGGATTGGCAGAGAGGGGCAGCAGTCACGGAACGATTAGTGAGGTGTATTAGTCTAGCAGCAGCATTCATAATAGACTGAAGGGGGATAGCCTGCTTAAGGGTAGTCCATTAAGGACAGAGTTGCAGTAGTCAAGGCGGGAAATAATCAAGGAGTGAACAAGTTGCTTTGTGGTATCATTAGTCAGGAAGGGTCTAATTCTGGAGATGTTGCAGAGTTGAAGGCGGCAGGATTTAGCCAGTGATTGGATATGGGGGCTGAAGGAGAGGTCAGAGTCAAGGATTACACCCAGGACCCTGACATGTGTGGAGGGACCAATGGTTGTGTTGTTGATATTAATGGTGAAGTCACGGGGGGGGGGGGGGGGGTCGTGAAGGAGTAAATATAACAAGCTCAGTTTTATAAAGATTGAGTTTGAGGAAGTGGTGTGACATTCATACTGATATGTCATTCAGTAAGTTTGAGATCTGTGAGGAGATTGAGGGGGTGAGTTGAGGAGTGGAGAGATAGATCTGGGTGCCGTCGGCATAGAAGTGGAATTGGAAACCATGGGAGTTTATCAACTGGCCCAGGGAGGAGGTATAGAGCGAGAATAGGAGGGGCCCAAGGACAGATCCTTGGGGTACCCCAACAGAAAGAGGAAGGGGAGCAGAGGAGATGGAGTTGTAAGTGACACTGAAAGTGTGCTAGGTAACGAATGTGAGATAGGTAGGAGGAAAACCAGGATAAAGCAGAATTGCAGAGGCCAATGGAGCGTAATTTGCTGAGGAGGAGCAGGTGGTCAACTGTGTCAAAGCCAGCAGAGAGGTCTAAAAGTATGAGTATAGAGTAGTGGCCGTTGGTTTTAACAGTTAGTAGGTCATTGGGGAGTTTTAGTGGGGCAGTTTCAGTAGAATGTTGTGGGCGGAAGCCAGAATGTAGGGGGTCAAGAAGGTTGTTGGTCCATGAGGTAGCGACTCATTTGGTCATGGACAAGGCATTCGATGAGCTTGGAGGCAAACGGGAGCAGGGAGATGGGTCTTAAGTTGTTCTAACAGGTGGGGTTTAGTGAGGGTTTTTTGAGTATGGGGGTAACCAGTGCATGTTTGAGCAGGGAAGGAAAGATGCCGGAGGAGAGGAAGAGGTTGAAGATGTGGGTTAGGGAGTTAAGGATAGAGTGGGAAGGTGGTAGCAGTAATTGTGAGGGGACAGGGCCCAGGGAGCAGGTAGTGAGGTGGGCCATGGAGAGGAGTTTATTAATCTGTGGTAACTGGGCAAAAAGAGGAGAATATTGAGCGTGGTGTTGGACCTGTTGTGTTGGTTAGGGGAGGAAATTGAATTCTGGATATCTCCTTGCTAATTGTGTCGATTTTGCTATTGAAATGGTTGGCAATCTGTTGAGCGGTAAGCAAGTTGGGGGGTGGGGGCAGTGGGGGGTGAAGTAAGGAATTAAGGGTAGAAAAGAGTTGACAAGGTTTGGATGAGAGGGTTTTGATGAGAGTGTTGTAATAGGTTTGTTTAGCAGTGTGGAGGCAGGAGTTGTATTTGAGAAGGGCAGATTTGTAGAGGGTAAAGTCTTGCAGGGACTTAGATTTACGCCACACTCACTCAAGAGCACGGCTGTGTTTCTTAAGACCTCTGGTGTCGTCTGTTTGCCAGGGTTGTGGCAGACAGGGCCTTGTTCTGCATGTAGAAAGGGGAGCAAGTATGTCTAGGGAGGATGAGAGCGTGTTGTTGTAGATGGAAGGTCTGGGCAGAACAGGAGTGCGATTTTGTCATAAAGGCCATCAGTAGCAGAATGAAGAAGGGAAGGGTTGAGGTTGCGAAGGTTTCTACGGGTAGTGGTTTGTAGGTTGGCAGCATGGAATGTAGGAGACAATGAGAGAGTGAAAAGGATAAGGATGTGATCAGAGAGAGGAAAGGGTGTGTTAGAGAAATTGCAGGGAGTGCAGCGATGGGAGAATACGAGGTCGAGGTGTGTTACCGTTGGAGTGAGTGGTGGTTTGTGTCCATTGTGTTATGTTAAAAGAGGAGGTTAGGTTGAGTAGTTTAGAAGTAAACTAAATTAAATTAAGTAGATTATACCTTTTGTACTGATACCAGCGAAAACAAATGTAGCATCACCTATGCTTTGTTCATCACACAACAATTTTGAGTAGTTTAGAAGTGGTAGCAGTATTAACATTGATTGGAATGTTAAAGTCACCTAGGATGATAGCAGGTACTTCAGATGAGAGAAAATAGGGTATCCATGCAGAGAAGTCATCCAGAAAGCGTGACACTGGTCCAGGAGGTCAATAAATAACTGCGACCCTCAGACAAACTGGAGAGAAAAGACGAATGCAGTGCATTTCGAAAGAGCAGGGGGAAAAGAGAGGGAGGTGTGGGAAGTATCTGAAAGGTGCATTGTGGGGAGAGGAAAATTCCAACGCCACCTCCTTTTCGTTCACTGGGTCTGGTGGATTGAGTCCAAAGGAGGCCACTGTGGGACAGGGCAGCTGGAGTGGTAGTGTCAGATTCCTGGAGCCAGGTTTCAGTTATAGCAAATAGATTAAGGGATTTGGAGAGGAAAAGGTCATTGATAGAGGCTAGTTTGTTGTAGACGGAGCGGGCAATCCAGAGGGCACATGAAAGAGGGGGGTCGACTTGTGGAATTAGGGGAATTGGGATGAGAAGGTGGGGGTTACGACTGTTGGAGGAGGTAGACAGCATATCTTGGGGGTGGGAATTGGGTGACGGAGGGCCAGGGTTTGGTGCAATGTCACCAGACATTAGGAGTAGTAGGAGGGTGAGGGTGGTAAGGCGGGAGTGGGAGTACATTAAAATCTCCAGTACATTTTAGTTGATTAAACGGGTTTAATTAGATTGTAATGCATTATGTAAGCACTTCTCTAGAATTTCCGAACTCATTATATACTCCTGGAGTAAAAATCTAATAATATGTAGTAGGGATGGGGAAGCAAATGGGAGTGAGGCAATGCACAGGCCAGAGAACTGGTCTGGGGAGGCTGTTATTATACACAGTGCTAAGCACTGCTACCTTTATGAAAGGGGAAACACTTACCATGTAGTTTACAGGGCATTGTTCCAGAATTCCCAGACAGCAGGCGGACAGAGGTCGTCTGCATCCCTCAGCCAACACAGCTTGTCAGGAGGTTGAGGCTTTAACAGACAGGGCTCTGGGAAAGCGATAGTTCAGGTGGGTAAATGTCCCCACCTCACATTTTCAGTTCATTTTTGTTTCTTGGTAAAAATTGTAATTGATTTTGTCATAGTTTTCATTAATCGACTTAGAACAATTTTTCTTTTGGTTAGTTTTTGTCACTAAAAAACTTGCAGCTGACAAAAATATTTTCATTGATGAAATTAACACTGGTGGGGGGCGTGACCGGAAGCGGAAGTAGGCGGACGCGTATCCGAGGAGCTCCGCCGAGGCCTTCTGACGATCGTTGGCCATCCGAGCCCGGCGAGCTCCTCAGCGGGTCCCCACAGTCCATCGGGGTTGCCGCTAGTGTGGGGCACAGTCCGATGCCCGTATCGACCTCGGCACCCACCGCAAACGCCGTCCTCCGGGCCGTAGCTGGCCGCCACCCGGGGACGCGGCGCCACCATCTTGGGGCCTACTAGGTCCGGAAGCCTAACGCCAGCCCGCGGCGTTCCACGGGCCCCCCTGCTTCTCCCGAGGGTCAGTCGAGGACCCCCCTCACAGCGGTCCCCTGAGAGCCACGTATCCAGGAGCGGAGGATCCAGCGAACGGGCCCAGAGAACACAGGACAGGTGAGGAACACGGCGGCCATATTGGTACACCTCAGGCCCACTCTACTCTAGGCCTGTGTGGACTCTCCCTCTCCCCTATCATTCGGATACAGCCAAGCTGCCCCAGTTATCCTCACCCTGACTAACTTTTCTGCTAAGAAATCCTCAGCTGCTCTGAAGCTCCCAGGCCTGAGCTCTGTTCTTTGATATCACCCTCCCTCAGTACTGTTGCACCTTTCTGCTCTTTAAACGACCAGTGTGTGTTGCCCCCACCTGAAGTGTGTCCTGAGTTCCGCACCTACTATACCCCTGCATCTGGGCTATTAAAGGAGTCGCAGTTTGGTGCAGCTACACCCTCTCCTCCCCTTCACAGTTTTGAAGAAGCTTGACACCCCCCTCAGATCTACACGCTTCCCCCCAATAGCAAGATATTACAGTCCCGGCCAGTCACACAAGGCTTATAGATGTGATGGACTATTAGAGACAGGACCTGGACCCCCTGTCCTCTCTCCGTGACTCCCATCTTACGCTTATGTGATCTTTACTGACAGGGTGTCTCCTTATTGACTCATTTCAATCGGCCGCGCACCCCATGGGCAAAATTGGGGATCAACGTCGCACCTATTCCTCTGCTATTAAATCGCAGCCCCCTGTAGCGATGGACCGCTATCTGAGCAAACCCCCACAAGCTACTTCAAGGGTTCCTGAAAGCTCCCAGATCCCACCCGAACAGCCTGACATTTGCACCAACATGCTCTTCAATGATACCTCCACACTCTCATCCTCCCCATCTCCCCCCCTAACGGCGGAGTTACTGGACACTAAATTACACTCCCTATTACAAGCAATCACTCATACCATTGCACAAGAGGTAGGGAGAGTGGCCAAGGAATTGAGAGGGGAGATTGGTCAGCTAGGTGAGCGCACGGACTCTTTGGAATATAAATTTGATGAAATGGTGCAATATGTCCAGGTTCTCGAGGAAGACAACGCCACTATAAAAAACACAGTGACCCAATTACAGGCCCAGCAGGAGGATTTGGAAAACAGGGAACGTAGACAAAACCTTCGGTTCAGGGGTATTCCTGAAACGGTGGAAGACAAAGACCTGCGCACCTACCTCCTAAGCCTTTTCAACTTTGTAGCCCCGAATATCCCAGACATAGATTGGCGCCTGGACAGAGCACATCGGTCACTGGCTCCAAAACCCCCTCTAGGGGCCAATCCGAGAGATGTGATTGTGCGTTTTCACTATTATGACAGCAAGGAAGCCCTGACTCTTGCATCTCGTAATCAGTCCAGAGTTGAATTTAAAGGCTCTAAGCTACAAATCTTTAGTGACCTGTCACCTATTACCCTGACAAGGAGGAGAACCCTCCGTCCACTAACTTTGCACTTACAGTCTCACAAAGTGGCCTACCGGTGGGGTTTCCCTTTCCGCCTATCCGTTTCCAAGGACGGCACCCAATATTCCCTACGCGATCTGCAAGAAAGTGACACCTTCCTGCGCAACTTGGGTCTCCCACCTCTTCCGGAAGAAGATTCTCAGCCTCTTCCAGCAACGCCCAAGCCTCCGCTGGCTCCAAGCCGCATCTGGACCCCGGTGCGACAGAAGACGTCCAGATCCAACTTTACACCCCGGAAAAGTCGTGCCTCCAGACTCCCGACCTGAACTGCTTTCTCCGGATTTCCTCTGGATGCCTTATTTACCTTGACACCCCACTGATGTTATGGGTAGTCAACACCCCTTAGTGGGTTTACTTACCCCCTGGCCCGGGGGGTGGGTGGCCGAACTTATCTGACGTTACCTCCAGTTTAATCCCAAAAAATGTTGTTCTTCTCCCCTTAACAGGTTGTGAACTATTCATTTTTTAAATTTTTTTTTTTTTTCTCTGATAGAGGTTATAATGCTAAAGGTTATTTGCTTGTGTGTAGGTGTGTGCGTGTCTGCGGATATGTGCATAAGTCTACATAGCTCCCCCTTCCCCCCCCCCCCCCTTTTTTTTTTTTTACACGACCGGGGTCTACTGTTTATCCTGGGGGCAACCTGCTCACTTTGGAGAGAGGCTGGGGATCCTCCCAGTCCGTTTCCCCCCCCCCCCCCCGACTTTTTTTTTTTTTTTTTCTTCAAGTTTTTCAAATTTTTCTATTTTTGCATGTTTTGGAGATGTACAATTCTCCACTTCAGACCCATGGCTTGGACCTGGGTTCCCTGGTGGCGCTTAGCTATCCAGGTTTTTGTTGGTTGGTCGTTAAACCCCGACCCCTTATTCCACCCCCACCCCTCCCCTCTTTCCTTTTTCTTTTCTGGTACATTTTTACCATTGTAGATGGGCCACTGGGATTAATCCCAATTTTCCACCGAACCCGCTTGCTTTTGGTACAGATTTTGTTATACGATCATATTGTTATTTGTGTCATGCACATTGCTCTATTATGTAAGGTATATTTGTTTTGGGTCCACTGTTATATCCTGCTTGTTGCACGTGTGAGGTTTTCTGTCATGTTCTGGCCCCTAGCTGACCTATCATGGCATTGAAACTCCTGACCTATAACGTTAAAGGGTTAAATTCCATTCAAAAGAGATGGCTTGCTCTGAAGGAGTTTAGGGCTTCCGGGGCGGACGTGATAATGGTCCAAGAGACCCACTTCCGTGCTGGAGGCTCTTTTAATTTTGCTAGCAAACATTTCCCGACCTCCTTTCTAGCGTCCGACCCGTCGGGTAAGGCAGGGGTAGCTATACTGATTGGTCGGCATTGCCCGTTACGGGTCACATCGTCCCATTTAGACCCTCATGGAAGATTTATCATTCTGAAATGTTCCCTATTTGCTAAATCTCTCACCTTAGTTAACATCTATGCTCCCAACTCGGGTCAGCTTACCTTTTTGTCCTCAGTCTTTGACGTTCTAGACCGCTTTGCTCAACCGTTTATGATTTTAGGAGGTGATTTTAATATGACAATGTCGTCAGACAAGGATAGACGCACTCTTTTCCCCTCGGCTTGCCCACCCCGAGCCACTCAATTGTCTAAATCATTTCGCAAGTTGATCAGGTCTAGAGGCTTGTTAGACATCTGGAGGATAAAACACCCTACTCACAAACAGTACACTTTTTTTTCACATCCTCACAAGCTTTATTCAAGGCTAGACCACTTCTTTATCTCCTCGCCCTTGTTAACATCAGCAGTCTCCTCTGAAATCAACCCTATGACGTGGTCCGACCACTCTTCAGTCCACTTAGACGTCCACCTTTCATCTACGTTTCCTAAGACCTGCCATTGGAGACTGAATGAGACATTTCTTCACTCTCCAGAAACTAAAAGTCTTTTGACAGATGGACTCACAGAATACTTCCAACTTAACACGGGCTCGGTCACGGGTCCCTCCACCCTGTGGGAGGCCCACAAGGCTGTTTTTCGCGGTCGGTGCATAGCGCTGGGATCCCGTCTTAAAAAGGACGCGGCATCCCAGCGCTCTGCCATTATGACCGATTTGCGCTTAGCAGAGAGACTGCTGTTGGCCTCCCCCACGGTGGACAGGCTCCGAAAAGTCATCTCCCTGCGTAATCGGCTCAAATCCCTAGCAATGAGCAAAATAGACAAATCTCTTCTGTGGTCCAAACAGAAGTTTTATGAATTCTCAAACAAACCTCATAAGCTGCTGGTAAATAGGTTGAAACCACGTCCTTTTCAACCCTCTCCCGACTTTTTACGACATCCTGATGGTACACCTACTTATTGCCCCCTGACTATGTAACGGATCTTCGGAGACTTCTACCATAATTTATATAACTGCTTACAGAAAGACCCAAATTATGACTTTTCACAAGGGAGATTTGATCTCTTTTTTGAACACTTGAAATTACCTAAACTCCTCCCCGACCATCTTGCAACCCTGAATTCGGCAATATCACCCGACGAACTTGAAGCAGTAATCACACAACTCCACAGCCAAAAAGCCCCGGGCCCCGACGGGTTACCCTATTCCTATTACAAAACTTTCCTACCTGTCCTGAGTCCCCACATGATCTCGCTCTATACTTCCCTACTTAAAGGCTCCACTCCACACGCCCAATTCCTACACGCTCATGTTTCGGTCATACCAAAACCTGGTAAAGATCCCTCCTTACCTGACAATTATAGGCCTATAGCGCTATTAAACTCAGACTATAAAATTTTTACAAAGATCCTGGCTAATAGGCTGACCCATATAATCCCTACACTCATCCATAGAGATCAAGTTGGCTTTGTACGCACTCGTCACGCAGGTGATAATACCAGACGCACAATAGACCTGATTGATTTATTGAACAAAACCTCCCGTCCAGCCCTTATTCTTAGTCTAGATGCTCAGAAGGCCTTCGACAGGCTTAGCTGGCCGTATATGTTTGCTACTCTTGCAAGATATGGTTTCACAGGCCCTTTTGTTTCAGCTCTTGAAGCCCTTTACTCCTGCCCCTCTTCCCAGGTCAAATTGGCATCCTACCTATCGTTTTCCTTCCCTTTGAGCAACGGCACGAGACAGGGTTGCCCCCTGTTGCCTCTTCTTTTTATCCTCTGCCTCGAACCCCTGGCGGAGGCCATCCGCGTTCACCCAGACATTAGAGGGATATGCCTACGCCACAGGGAATATAAAATGTCCCTATTTGCAGATGACATCCTCCTGACATTGACCAATCCCCATATCTCACTTCTGAACCTGTTGTCCTTGCTGAAAGATTTTAGCTCCATATCAGGGTACAAGATTAACACCAGTAAAACTGAAGCTTTACCTATACACATTCACTCTTCTGCTCTCACAATACTGCAAGACAACTATTCCTTTCACTGGTGCACAGACTCCATTAAATACCTGGGGATTAACATTACTCCCTCCTATTCGACCTTATACTTGGCTAACTACCCCCCACTTTTTCGTGACATTGCTAGGCTTTTGAAGCAATGGGATTCGCTTCCCCTCTCACTTTTGGGTCGTATCAACGTCCTAAAAATGTCAGTGATGCCTAGACTCCTCTATCTTTTTGATACTCTTCCAATCCCAATCCTTATGTCCCAACTTAAGGCTGTCCATTTGGCATTATCGAGCGCATAGGGTTGCAGGTTCGGTGATGTTGGCTCCTAAATGGCGTGGAGGTCTGGGAGCCCCAGATCTGATCAAATATTACTATGCTACACACCTTAAACCAGTTATTACCTGGTCATCCCGGAAAGCCCCTACAGTATGGGCTGAAATTGAGATGAGCATCACCGGGCCTGCACACATCAGCTTTGGGCAGACCTTAAAACCTCCATGGGTCCACTTCGTAGCATTTGTCTGGCCCCGATGCTGTTCTCCTTGGAAATCTGGAGGAAATGCCTAAAGTTGTTTCCTCTGGCTTCCCAATGCCCTCCTTTGCTAAACATACTGTTTAATCCAGATATTCCAGACAGCCTAGCATATGATAGAGTGATTCCTTGGTCCGAAGCTGGTTTGTTTCAACTCCGCAATATAGTGCATCCGCTCACCAGGAGGCTTCTATCATTCGCGGAATTGCAGAAACAGCACCAAATTCCCAAACAACTCTTCCACTCCTATCTGCAAATCAGACACTACTTTGCTTCTAAATCCCCCACTCTCTGTCTTGATAAGCCAACTCCATTTGAATTTTTATGTGCTCAGGGCCCATACCAGGCCCATTTAATCTCTGACATTTATAGAATACTCCATGAACTCCATGAATCGGTGCCCATTACGGAATCTTCTCATTCATATATGCGTAAGTGGTCTTAAGTGTTAGAACATCCCATCCTACTCCCACAATGGCAGAGAATCTGGGAGGCCGTCTCTAAGACATCCCGCTGTGTGGAACAGAAGGAAACGGCTTACAAGATTCTGCTCTTTTGATATAGAACGCCTGAAATTTTAAATAAATATGATCCCAAGTCCCCTGCGATGTGCTGGAGATGTCGGGGAGATATAGGTTCCCATTTCCATATCTTCTGGGCATGCCCATTGATCCGCCCATTTTGGATTACAATACAATCCTTCGTCCAAGACTTGTTTGAGATTTCCCTCCCATTAGACCCTCTGTATTTCTTACTAGGATTTCCGATTCCTGGACTCTCTAGACATGCTCAGAAGCTTGCCACCTTTATTTTGTTAGCAGCTAAGAGAGCTATCCCTATACGGTGGCTATCACGTACCCTGCCCACTTTCCCCCAAGTTTTGCAGAACCTAGAACATATCGGCCGTATAGAAAAGCTTACAGCCATAGTCCATGACACTATGCCTCAGTTCTCAATGATTTGGGATCTGTGGTATCGCTCTAAACTATATACTGCTACTTAATATAGGCTTCTGAGTTTGGACCTCCTACGCTGAGTTTAAGGCTCAAATTGCACGTTCACACTGTTCCAGGCCCTTCTAAAGGAATGAAGTTTCCACATTTCCTGCTCACTGTCCTATGCATATTTGATTGTGACGATTGCTGTTTTGTACCACAAATAATTGTTAATTTATGTGAGGATATACTGAATGTGCTGAAATATCCTGCCTTCCCCCCCCTCCTCTTTCTTCCCTCCCCTCTCCTCCCTCCTGTCTGTTGTGGCTGAGGGTGTAGCAGGTGGGATGCACCTGGCCCATTCACTTACATGACCATGGAATCTCAGCCATGTAAGAGAATGGATTGGGTGAAATGCAGTGGCGGCCCGTCCATAGGGGGCGCCCGGGCGCCGCCCCCCCCTCCAGGCAGTCACAAAAAAAAAAAAAAAAAAATGAAAAAAAAAATATTTTTTTTTTTTGGAAATGGCCCTTTAAAAAAAAAAAATGAAAAAAAGTCCTTAAGTGCACTGTGTACGAGCGCCGGATACAGTGCAGCGCTGGACACAGTGCACTATGTGAAGACGCCACGTCAACGCAATCACAAGATTGCAGACGCGGCGCTTCATTTGCGGGGTTTTAACCCGCCTTGTGGCGCTAGTACAAATGCCGATCTGCATCCGCCCGGCGCCCATAGGTTTCGCTATGGGTTTGAGTGACAGTGACAGACTAGTTAGCCGTCACTTCCGGTCTTCCCCGACGGATCAGCGCGCCGAGCGGAGGAGGAGAGGAATCCTGCTGGCCTGCTGCACTGTGAAAAAAAAGGTACTGTGAACATCTCCTCTCATCACATCACCTCTACCACTACCAGCATATCCATTAATGTTGCTTCATGAAAAAGAAACAAACATGAAAAATAGACTTGATTTACATTTCAATAAGCTTGATTTACATTTTAAATCTTAAGGTAGCCAAAGACAGTTTCTACCTTAAAATATGTATGCTCCTGATATGTCTGTGCTTAAATGTGTGAGCATGATACGTTTTGCATATACCATTGCTAACAATCAAAACAAAACATAAAATCAGTTTCTTTGGAGTTCATTAAAAGACTCATAGGCAATTCTGGGTATAATATTATCAAGAATTTGGACACTGGAAAAAAAAAAAAAAACAGTGACCAGTCTGAAATAGCCTTTGGACTCCCAGCATGCCTCAGTATGCAGAGAAGTAATAATAGGAGTAAGATCACAAAACACAGAGGGTAGGACCTCAGGTTTGGTGGTAAGTACAAAATGTCTGTTTTCTCTCTCATTTATTAAGGGGCACAGGGTGCATAGGCGATTCAGATACCCAAAAGCAGTTCATGTTGGCACAAGAGAACCCACACAACACTAACGGGCCCAATAACAAGGACCTTACACCAGAAGCTGGCATCCGACAAGGCTTAAAAGCTTAAAGGGGAATTCCAGCCTATAATGTGTTGTTAAATGAAAGGAGAAGCACAGGCAAAGCTTGTTTGGCTGTACTTCTCCTGGAGTCCTGCGGATCAAAGGGGTGCAGTTTGTTCTGCACTCCTGTGACCCGTTTTCAGCAGATAGCGGGCTGCAGCTCGCTGTCGGCTGATGCCACACAGCCATACCACCCAACATTTTGAGATAAGAAAGAGGGACACCTACTAAGCAACGCATATGAAATATGAATACGCATATGCAACGCATATGAAAACGGCGGTCAAACCACACATGTGAGGTATCGCCGCGATCGTTAGACTGAGCTCAATAATTCTAGCCCTAGACCTCCTCTATAACTTAAAAGATGCAACCTGTAGAATTTTTTAAACGTTGCCTATGGAGATTTTTGAGGGTAAAAGTTTGACGCCATTCCATGAGCGGGCGCAATTTAGAAGCGTGACATGTTGGGTATCAATTTACTCGGCGTAACATTATCTTTCGGAATATATCTAAAAATTGGGGTAACTTTACTGTTATCTTATTTTTTTATTTAAAAAAATTTTTTTTTTTCATAATAAAGTGCGCTTGTAAGACCGTTGTGCAAATACAGTATGACAGTAAGTATTGCAATGACCGCAATTTTATTCTCTAGGGTGTTAGAAAAAAAAAAGGGAAAAAGGGGCAGCTGCCCTGGGCCCTGGCATTGTTGTATGTCCCCAAGCAGCTGACTCATACTTGCAAACTATCCCAGTTTAAATTCCCTTGTCCCTTGAGGTTTTAGTCCTGTGCTATGTCCCAATATCTCAGTGTGAAGTTCTGTTACTAAAGCTGCCCAGCCCTATTGTTGTGTACAGATAACTCACCTGCAGAGTGCAGACCCTGTGTTTACATGTAAATACAGGCATTCATATGTAAATAGCGGCGGACTGGTGGCATTGATATGTAAATAATAGAGTGGCCATTCATATGTATATCATACCAAATACAAATTTTTGCCCAGGGTCCAATCAATATTAAAGCTTTTTTATTTATTTATGTATTTATTTCTTTTTATGTAAAAGGATGAACTTCCGATGCAAAAGGCTGGACCCACAAATCTATATATGATGTGCAGGGTCCTGTGTATAATGTAGAGCCTGGTATGGTGTATAATAATAACTGATAGCTATTGTTTTTCCAAGATAAACTTCAAATTTCTGGCTGTGTTTTTCACATGGCAATATTGAATAAACATGCATCCAGAACAGCAGGAAAAATGTTGTGATCAGATTGAACCTACCGTATATACTCGAGTATAGGCCGACCCGAATATAAGCCGAGGCCCCCAATTTACCCCCAAAAAAACTGGCAAACTTATTGACTCGTGTATAAGCCGAGGGTGAGACATGCCTGTCCATCCCTGTGTGTGTGTCCGTCCATCCCTGTGTGTCCGTCCATCCCTGTGTGTCCGTCCATCCATCCCTGTGTGTGTGTGTGTCCATCCATCCATCCATCCCTGTGTGTGTGTGTCTCCATCCATCCATCCATCCATCCCTGTGTGTGTGTGTCTCCATCCATCCACCCATCCCTGTGTGTGTCTCCATCCATCCACCCATCCCTGTGTGTGTCTCCATCCATCCACCCATCCCTGTGTGTGTGTGTGTGTGTGTGTGTGTGTGTGTGTGTGTGTGTGTGTGTGTGTCCAGCCTACCTTTGTCCCGAGCCTCCGTCCCGTGCCTTGCCTCCTTGCCTCCGTCCCATGCCGTGCCTTGCCGTCGTGTCGTGCCTTGCCTTGCCTCCGTCCCGTCCCGTGCCGTGCCGTGCCTTGCCTTGCCTTGCCTTGCCTTGCCTCCGTCCCGTGCCCTCTTCGGCGGCCATTGTAAAATTCAAAAGCCGCGCCTCCTCCTTCGCCTGTGATAGGCGGAACACTGAATTTCCCAGCAGCCTGTGTTCCGCCTATCACTGACATCGTATCATCCTCGTCCGTAGTACGAGGATGATACGATGTCCGTGATAGGCGGAACACAGGCTGCTGGGAAATTCAGTGTTCCGCCTATCACAGGCGAAGGCGGAGCCGGAGGCACGGCTTTTGAATTGTAGAATGGCCGCTGTCTGTCTGCTCGACACGCTGATCGAGCGGGCAGACAGCGATGACTCGAGTATAAGCCGAGGGGGGCACTTTCAGCCTCAAAAAAGAGGCTGAAAATCTCGGCTTATACTCGAGTATATACGGTACATTATGTACCCTGTACACTAGTCCTCTGAAGTCTATTGCCACTGTATAAAAGCCAGCCAGGAACTTAGCACAGGGATGGGGGGAACCCCTTATAATGGGCACAGCAGCCAGCAGCTGTACAGGCCCGGGAACTCAGCACAGCCATGGTGGGAACCCCTCATTATGGGCACAGTGAGGCTGCAATTGATGGGCAAGGTGAGGCTGCATTTGATGAAATAGACACTTGCATTTGGCAGCACCATAATCTCTCTTTTAAACTTACCCATACTTTCATTTGACTCATAGGTATTGAACATTGTGCAATTTATTTTCAAAATGGCTGAAAATTCGGTTCCATCTTTGAAACTATTTCCCTTCACAAGGCGTACAGATGAGGAAAAAATGAGGTTAAAGGAGCTTGGACCATATCAACCCAAACTGCAAATTCAGCAGAGGTCAAGTGATCGTGGTCGAGTTTACACGCGAAGCTTTTCCACCACTTCTTATAATAAATGGAGTTGGCTAGCTGGATGTGATGTGACTCATGCATATTATTGTTTTCCATGTTTGCTATTCCAAAGTCATGGCACCGACACGCTGTGGATATCAACAGGGGTTAACGACCTAAAGCATCTCACTGAAAAATGCAAGCGGCATGAAACTACCCAAAGCCATCTTGACAATGTTATGAGGCTCGAGTTTTTTGGAAAGCGTAGCATTGCTGAACAGCTAGATGCAGGCTACATAATTTCCATTAGAAGACACAATGAAGAGGTCACAAAAAATCGACACATCCTGTCTAGGATAATAGACTGTGTGAAATTTTGTGGTGCATTTGAGCTGGCTTTGCGTGGTCATGATGAGAGTGAGAGCTCCGAAAATCGTGGGATATTCCGTGGCTTGGTTGATTTTGTTGCTTCTCTTGATGGAGTTTTGAAAGAGCACCTTGAGAATGCCACTGTTTTTAAGGGCACTTCAAAAACTGTGCAGAACGAGCTGTTGGACTGTATGCTGTCTGTAGTGAAGGAGCACATTATCCAAGAAGCACAGAGCAGCAATTTCATCTCAATCCAGGCCGATGAGACCACTGATATTGCCACCCATTGCCAACTTGTGCTTGTACTGCGCTACATAGATGACAAAAACAATGTACAGGAGAGGTTTTTTGAGTTTATTTCTCTACATTCCGCTAATGCAGATTCCATTGCTACAGCACTACAAGAGCGCCTTGCTGTCATCCTTCCAGGGGATCAGAAACATAAGCTCATCTCCCAAGCATATGATGGAGCCAGCGTGATGAGGGGTGCCACTTCAGGGGTTCAAAAGAAGATTCAGGATATTTACCCAAATGCCCATTACATCCACTGCTATGCACATCAGCTCAATCTGATAATGCAACAGGCCACTTCTCAAATGCCCAAAGTGAAACTTTTTTTTTCAAACCTTGGAGGATTTGCCAGCTTTTTTGCCAGATCACCCAAGCGCACAGATGTACTTGATAAAGTAGTTGCCCATAGACTACCAACATCAAGCAGTGTTAGATGGAACTTCCACAGCCGTGTCGTCCATACAGTGTTTGAGCACAGAGAGGACCTCATCCGCTGTTTTGAAACCATAAGAGACTCAGGTGATTTTGACTCAGTTACCATGAGAGAAGCAGCAGGCTTTGCCGTGCTGCTGGAGGATCAGGATTTTAAATATTTTCTTGCGCTTTTCCACAACATTATGCCGCATGTTGACCTCCTTTATGCCAAACTCCAGAAGAAGGACATAGATTCAGTCCACATTAAGGGGAGCATCCAGCAGTTCCAGCGGGACATACAGATGATCAGGTAGCAGCCGTAATCCTCCTTTTCCATGTGTTGTTGTTGTTATTATTATTATTTTTTTAATTATTATTGCTCATACATTTTGCAGAGATTCTATCCCATGCCTGGTTGACGAAAGCAGTCAAGGTGGTTCTCAACCGAAGAGGCGGGGCTCACTGAATCCAGGAGACCATAAACGCATTGCATCTGAGGTGAGTGTTTATTTGTTGCAATATTTGTCTTTTTGATAGCTCCCTTATAGATATGAAGATTGGAAAGAAAAATATTTTTCTTACAATAGTCATATAAAAATGATGTGATCTAAAAGGATTTGTTATTCCCTCTAGTGGATAACATTAGTATTACAACCTTCATCTGTGTTAGCTGCCTGAACATCAGAAATGCATGAAACTTGACATATTTACTAAGAATGTCTTGTTGTCCAATGTCCATGTGTATGGAGTGCTGAGAAATTATGGATTCCAAACCACTGAAACTGATCTCCCTTTATAACTTTAAAGTGAACATTTTAAAATGACCAGTTTTAAGTTATGACTCCATACACATGGACAAGAAATTCTTAGTAAATATGTCAGGTTGCATGCATTTATGATGGTCAGGGAGCTAACAGAGATGACATTGACACCCCTAATTGACATCACTGCCTAATTTTTGTTTTTATCCTTCACTCTATAGGTCTGTGATACCATACTATTGCACACCATGCAACGTTTCTCCTTCACAAAACACCTTGTTAGTGCCACTTTGCTTCAAGCAGACAGGTTTGAACAGTACGCAGTGGAGTTTCCCGAGGATGCACTGAGTGAGACTTTGAAGGCCTATCCAGTTCTGAATAAAAATAAGTTAAAGACAGAGCTTGGTCTCATCTACCGCACACAAGAGTTCAAAAAGTGTAATGGTGCTTTGGACCTATTCAGGCTGTTTGTGGGCAACAATCTTGCTCATGTATTTAGAGAGACTGTGACTTTGCTAAAGATCCTCATCACCACACCCATGACCACAGCAGAAGCTGAGAGGTGCTTCTCAACCTTAAAAAGAATAAAGACTTTTCTGAGAAATAGCATGACCCAGGAAAGGCTGAATGCATTGGCCATGCTGTCAATGGAAAAGAGAGTGGTGACAGAGATGACTGACTTCAACCAGAAGGTCATTGAGAAATTTGCAAGCCAGAAAGAAAGGAGAGCAAAATTTATTTTCAAATAGTTGGACTGTTGCTAACGTGAATTTGTATTCAGTCACCTTTACTCTGAGTCTTTTTGTTGTTTGTTGTACAATAAAGTTTGTTTTCTGTTGTAAAAAAAAAATCACTGATTTGTGGTACTTTTATTGCATTCTTTAACAGTTGGTTTAAACATTGACATTTTCAATATTTTATCCAGATATATAATCTGTCCTGTGATTCTGGGGCTGTATACTCTGTCCTGTGATCTGAGCTGTATACTCGTGACACTATGGGTGGAAGGAAGTGGAATACAGGGGACGGATTAGGTGGATTACATAAGGGGCGTGGTTTGTGAGAAGTGGGAGGGGCCAAAATGATGGGCGGGGTCATGATGGGCGGGGTCTTGCGCCCCCCCATCCAAAAACTTCACCAGCCGCCACTGGTGAAATGTTTGGATGAACATCCAATAATCAGGTCAAACATTCAGCTCATCCCTGATTGGTACCCAGGGATTGTAAAGAGATCATTTTTATTGTTTTTAATTATTTTTCTATTCATTTTCTTACTTTTTTTTTGTGAGGATCCAGGGTCTGGTCAAGAGAGACTTTATCCAATCCTCACACAGTCCTCCAGCAGGAAATAAACAAGCAGTAACTCTGCTCTATCCACTGGACTAAGAGGAAGTGCTATGACATCAAATAGGACATCACTTTTCATCACTTTCTCTTTACCACATCAAGGAAGTGTTGTGTGGCAGTGCTTTGCTATGGAACATTCTTAGGGTGCTCTCTGGTGCATGGTTCCAAGCCCATGATCTGATCCATTTAGTTCCATTTAGTGCTGGACCATAGCTGTCATGAACAGCCAGCAGTTTTAGCAGTGGTTGCTGCACATACCCACAGGAATTATACAACCCAGTCCTAAGAAATGATAGTGCTAGGAAAAATAGCCACTTACAACCAGAATTCAAATGATTTATTATACTGAACTATAAAACAGAACAGAAGACACTAATGGTCATTCCTAATTACCAGTACTCCATGTCTAGAAGACACAGTTTTAACAAAAGGGAATAGGAATCCTTGTTAATGTTAATATTTCTGTAGAATAAGCCACTAATACCTTGCCAATCACAGTATCTTCAAGACTCTGTATGCTTAAACATCTCAGTCATCTAGTTTATAAGGCCCCAAAAACAAATCTACATAAAGCATTTCCGGATCTGTTAACTGTGCGCAGGTGGAAAAGCATGGATAATTTAAAAATGTGCCAGCCCCCTCTCTATAAAGGTCAGCTTTTCCATCAGTCTTTTGTCAGTGTGTGTTGGAATTAGAGTAGTGAGGGATAGTTAATAGCGCTGTGTGGGAGAGTTGCTAGTATATTCATTATGCTGTTCAGTGCCCCATCACTGTGAATTGCATTGTAGTGCCACCAATGGTATTTATAGTATTCATGGTGAATAGACCCAATAGTCCTTCAAGGACTATCTTTTTGTGTGTGTGACAGCAACAATTTCTGTTGTGGTATATCTATTACTGATAATCAACTTTTTTCTTCAGTTTTTTCGGGGGTTGATTTTATTCCTTATTTTCATATTTTTTCTGTAAAAAAAAAAGAAAGAAGACCAAAACATTTATTTTAGCCTTTCAATTTAGAGTTAGTGCTTGGTGTTTGAAGTTTTAGTTAATTTTTTTGAGGGAGGTATATTTTATTATTTTTATATTATTTGCATAAGGTCTTGTTTGTTGTTTTGGGTCGCTACTTTCAAGTAGAATTTCCTCTTTCCTCTTCTTCAGCAGGCGGTCCGCTTTCACTTTTTTAAACTATCGATGCTACTCGCTGAGACCACCATCCATGGAAGGGAATGCCACATCCTTGCAGCTTACAGTAAATAACCCTCTATGTAGTTTAAGGTAAACCTCTTTTCTTCTAATTTTAATGAGTGGCCATATGTCTTGTTAAACTCCTTTTCATGAAAAAGTTTTATCCTTATTATGGGGTCACCAGTACGGTATTTATAAATTGAAATCATATCCCCTCTCAAGCATCTCTTCTCCAGAGATAATAAGTTCAGTGCTCACAACCTTTCCTAACTTCCATAACTACTATCCTCCAGACCCTTTATTAGCTTTGTTGCCCTTCTTTGTACTCGCTCCATTTCTAGTACATCCTTCCTGAGAACTGGTGCACAGAACTGCACAGCATACTCTAGGTGCGGCCAGACCAGAGTCTTGTAAAGAGGGAGAATTACCCCCCGAGAGTTGATCCCCTATTTAATGCAAGCCAATATTCTGTTTGTTTTGTTAGCAGCAGCTTGGCATTGCATGCCATTGCTGAGCCTATCATCTACTAGGACCCCCAGGTCCTTTTCCATCCTAGATTCACCCAGAGGTTCTCCCCCCAGTGTATAGATTGCATTCATATTTTTGCCACCCAAATGCATTATTTTAAATTTTTCAACATTAAACCTCATTTGCCATGTAGTTACCCACCCCATTAATTTGTTCAGATCTTTTTGTAAGGTTTCCACATCCTGCGGAGATGTTATTGCCCTGCATAGCTTGGTATCATCCGCAAATACAGAGATTGAACCCCCAGGTGTTTTATGAAGAAAATAAATAGGATTGGTCCCAGCACAAACCCTGGGGGACCCTACTACCCACCTATGACCATTCCGTCCTTGTAGCCAGTTTTCAATCCATGTACTCACCCTATGGTCCATGCCAATGGATCTTATTTTGTACAGTGAACGTTTATGGGGAACTGCGTCAAATGCTGTGTCATATGCTACACCTGTGAGGTGGATTGATTATCTCGGCAAAGGAGAAGTGATCACTAGCATAGATTAAGACATTAAGACAGATGTCATGGTTATGCAGTGATCTTCCTGTGTTTGCTTACCTCCCCTCATGTCTTCAGAGGCCAGCCACTTCCACCTGGTGGTTTTTATAACCTCTCCTCTAAGCATGGCTCCACCCCAGGCCCTATCAGGGAGCCCCATATTAACCTGTGCACTGCAGGCCATCAGGGCTGATCAACAATTGTGTATTCCTTTGTGTGTTAGTTTTCTGTTTCCTGCCGTGTGCTCTTCTACTGTTTTCCGTTACCGACTTTGGCGTGTTTTGACTATCCCTGTTTGCCTGTGATCCTGACCTTTGGCGTGTCCCCGACTATTCTTGTCTGCTTGTGGCCCGACCTTGGCTTTGTCCCTCACCATCCCTATCCTCCTGTTGCCTACAGTGGGTGTGAGCTGGGGGACCCTGGGGGTCAGGACCTGGAGCCAGTTGCAGCCAAGTCCATCCTCACCACCAGAGGCGCTGGTGAACACCTGCTGGCTCTTAGACTCCGCGCCCCAGGGAATCTTACGCTCTAATCCCAGTGGGATCTGTCCCCCATCTGCAGCAGTCAGCCGTAGGGTCCACAACCTTGCGGTGCACTCCTGATCCTACGGTGTGCACCTGTCACCTCGCCTCAAGGTGACCTGACAACAGATTTGTGAGTAATATTTGAGAGAAATAGGCCTTTTGTGTACATAGAAAAAGTTGTAGATCTTTAAGTTCAGCTCATGATAAATAGAGGCAAACATAAAAGTATTGCATTTATAATTTTGCTCAGTGTATATATACATACAGACTAGATATTCAGTGTAGACTCTATATTCAGTCAGTGCAGGTAGTGTAGTATATATAACATGGTGTACTGAATTGGTTAAGGGGAAGCCCTTTCCAATTTTTTTTAAATGGTGTAGGGGTCCCCCCAAAATCTATATCAGGCCCTTCAGGTCTGGAATGGATTTTCAGAGGAACCCCGTGTCAAAATGTAAAAAATAAATGGCATGGGGGTCGCCCCCCAAAATCCATACCAGGCCCTTCAGGTCTGATATGGATTTTAAGGGGAATCCCACACCATTTTTTTTAAAATGTCGTGGGGGTCCCCCCAAAATCCATATCAGCCCCTTATCTAAGCAAGCAGCCATGGCAGGCCAGGAAAGGGGGTGGGGTGAGCGAGAGTCCCCTGAACCATGCCAGGCCACTTGCTCTCAACATGGGTAGGGTGCTTTGGGGGTCCTCGCAAAAACACCTTGTCCCCATGTTGATGGGGACAAGGGCCTCCTCACAACAACACTTGCCCGGTGGTTGTGGGGGTCTTTGAGTGGGGGGCTTATTGGAATCTGGAAGCCCCCTTTAACAAGGTGGCCCCCAGATCCTGTCCCCCTATGTGAATGGGTAGAGGTACATTGTACCCCTAACCCATTCACCAAAAGTGTCAAAAAGTAAAAACGATAGGAGACAGTTTTGGACAATTCCTTTATTAAAAAAAAAAAGTTTCCCAAGTTGTCCATCTATCTTCAATCATGGCGCCCGGACGTTCCTGCCGACTGCTGTCTCTTGGATGTGACAGCTGTCATATAGGCAAGGGCGGGACCACCCAGTGATGTTACCCTGTGACCCCACCCCTTCTGACATCACAAATATTTTTGTATTTGTTAATGCCTTACAGATTTGATTTTTTTACTACGACATGGTATATCAGGAGATACATGTGGTGGGAGGTTTTTTCTTTTCATTATATCATATTTTTTTTTATATAACACAAAAAGGGCAGGGGAGAAGGGGAAGAGGGAAAACGGGGGATTTTTATACGGTGCTAAGTATAACAAAAGATCGAATTACGATATACTAAAAATTCATGGAAAATTTTATTAATGTACATTAAAAAACATGACAACAGCACATGCGATGTGTGCGATTGTTAAAAACAATGTGCACGGGTGCGACAGATTGTCCTTTTATGTAGGATTCTCCGTTGTTCTCAATGATTTTTATCCACCGTATGGCGCCCCACTTGTTGCCGGCATCCCGTTTGGTAGATTAAATCAACTTGATGGTTTCCCTGATATATGGTCGCTATACCGCCTCGCCCATCGTTGGAGGGCATACAGACACACAGGGTGTCTCCGTGGGCTTCTCACTTCCGGGGATGCCCGCCTTGGGAGGGTCCGAGGGCATCCTTCCGTTGGTGTGGGACATTGGATTGGCCCGGCAGGACTGCACCCGCCTCCTCTCTCCGCCATTGCCGAATGAGAGGACAGCCAGCTCTTTTGTTTGTCATCCTCTGCTGGCGTCCGCTCTGCTGTGATTGCATCTTTCCCAGCACAGCGGAATGCTGGGTACTGTAGTTTTTGCCGCCAGCCGCGCCATTCCCGCACATGCTCAGTTCTCTCCCCACACTGTCCGCATCGAGCCGGTGACGCCAGACGCCGGCTCGATGGATAGGGGAGATATAAGGCAGGCTTTCTTTCTCTGCTCTACATGCGGGGTGTGTGTTATCCCTGCACGTTAGAGCGCCACTCTGTATTTCTGAGGTAATCTATTTATTTATTCAATTTGAATACATTGTATCTTCACTGGTTATTTATTTTCTTTTTCTTACGTCCTTATTTTGGTCGTTTCCTAGGTGAATTTCCTATAGAGGGGCAGCCCAGCTCTGCACTCTCTTACCGGCCCAGCTGTGCACTTCTTGAGCCTTAAAAACCACATTTGTGAGAAACCCCTTAGTGGATACTTTTATCGGTTCCATTACTAATTATATCATCATAATAAGTTCATTTCAATCTGCCACCAATTCCTTTTTACAATGTATTTTTAATTTTAATTTTATTTATTACGCTTTCTCATTTTCTATATTTCCACCTTTTCTTATTTTGATTGTATTTGTTATTTCATATTTCTTTTACCAATTATCATCTAATTCTTACATCTGTCTTGTCCTTTTTACCCAATTCTAGTCATTGAGGCTGTTGCCCGTTTTCCTCATAGTATTGAGGTTGTCTTATTATTGTACTATATTTTTCTCTATCCTTATAGAAAAAAACTTCTCATAATAATTTTTTTATATATCCTTTTCATATATCCATTTAATATGTCTCTCCCATATAATTACTCCTCATCATCCTTTTCCTATTACCTTAGCACTGCACTTACCCCTATCTATGTCCTCCTTTAGGGTGAGGCGGCTGGTGATTAGGTCAGGTGTAGACCTTGTTTTACACCTATGCTGTCATCTTACGGCAAGCGGTTTTTCTGGCAAATAGTGGGTAAGCGCCACCCCATTAGATCACACCTCTTTAGGCTTGTTACTTTAAAAGGTTTTCTAATTGTGATGTTAACATTATTGATTTGAAATTATTAGTTATGCATTCTGAATTTAGTGTATGTCATTTTTTGTTCATATATTAATTACTATTATTGTTTGTTGTTAGTTGCATATTTCCCCTGACGAAGCAATCTGCGAAACATGTTGGGAATAAGTGCTGTCAGCCTGTCAACCTTTATCTCTGGGATTCCACCCGCAGAGTAACACTGTGCACATTGTTTTTAACAATCTCACACATCGCATGTGCTGTTGTAATGTTTTTTAGTGTACATTAATAACATTTTCTATGAATTTTTAGTATATCGTAATTAGATCTTTTGTTATACTTAGCACCGTATAAAAATCCCCCGTTTTCCCTCTTCCCCTTCTCCCCTGCTCTTTTTGTCTTATATACATTTTTTTGGGGGATGAGGTGCTTACCATTTTAGGTGTCACTGGGTAGTTTGGACCATATTGCTATTATATATTTTTTTTTATTTTTTATTCTTCCCTAGATCGCTTTTTTGTTTCCCCAGGAGTTTCAAGTCCATTTTCACCGCGCAGCCCTTGGGTTGTCACTTGGGTGCATTCACCCATGATATCCCCTATGTACTGCACAATGTTATGTACCATTCCGCTTCTGCCACAGTGGACGAATGGGCTTGGCGTCACCTACAGTTTCTGGTTCTGGAATCAATATGGCCAGGACCCCTTTGATCTTGTGATGTGGCTGTGAGCTGCGTATGTGTGGGGGTCTGGCATTGCGCCTGCTGTGAGACCTGGTATTTGGTGGAGCGGATGTGATGTGGCTACTTTGTGGCCCTGTCCCATCCCTAGACTGTTTGCAATTTCCATCGGCCATGTCGTCTGGGTGGCAGCACCTGTTACCTCCCATTTTTGTGTCATGTTTTGACACAGGCCCATTTGCTGTTTGCCACCATGGTGATGTTAGAGGGGTGGGGTTGTTGAGCACCTGGGCTTTATTAAGCCCAGGGCTTGACTCAATTGTTTTCCATCTGCAGCTGGGAGTAGAAGGTGCATGTGTAGCTTCAGCCTTTACCACAGATCTCCATTAGGTATGGTCTTTTTTCATTTGCCATGTATTAGGGCATTTTAGTTGGTTTGCATTGATCTCTGGGCTCTTCCTTTACCTGGAAATTTTTTTATTTATATGCACATTTGTATTGTTTGCATGATTCCCTTTAGTGCATGGGGTCCTATTGACTCAGTGACACCAATATTGCTCACTATGGGTTGACAGCATAATAGCTGCACACCACAGCCCCTAATAATTATGTTTCATTTTGTGTAGCACTAAGTCTCCACTATCAACAGCACTAATCACTTTGTTTTATTGTCTTAATAGACACTTTTTTGTTGTTTTAGAGTCTAAGCACAGTATATTTGCCTTACTTTAGGGATAATAATTGCACCAGTAATTGGTTTATTTGTACATTCACAGGGCCATTTTTGATGTTATGGTTTGGAATTTTTGGTTCTTGTCTTTCTTTCATTGTGATCTGTTGGAATGCCTAGAGATCCACATATTGGGCACCTATCCTTTCCATCTACAGCTCCCGGGTAGAGTCTAATGTGCATCATGGACCCCTCCTGGCCTCTTACATATTTGGAAGTTTCATGAATTTGATTTTAATTATAAGTTAAACTACTATATATATATATATATATATATATATATATATATTGCCTTTTATCTTCAGATATTCCAGTGTGCTTCTCTTGAGGAAGCCAGTTTTTATCTTGCGAAATGCATAGAGGATCAAAGCACAGACCATCTTGATTGATGGACAGCTCAGTCATCATATGTTGATGTCAGGTCTTTTCAAACGTGAAGGTTTCTGAATGCCATCTGATGATATTTCTTCACTGTTGATATACATGTATAATGATATCTGTTTTATAATAATACATGTATTTTTTCATGTAATAAAATTTCTTATATTTTACCTTGGTGTTATGACTCGATAAAAGTCCCATGGGCTATAAATAGCTCTGGTGTATGTGCTATAATAGGTTGCTTGATCCTAGAACAGGTATCCAGAAACCTTGTGAATGTGAATATACTGTATGCTTACTACACTTTTTGCCATGCTTTTCACATACTGTACATACAACTTAATACTACTCTTAGGAGGATATCCAATATGCCTACCAGCTTGAACTCAACATTGGCCATGTTGCAGCGTCTGGACTTTCATTGCTGAACCTTAACGGATAAGTTCACCTTTCATAACATATTTAGGGTGTTACGTGTAACATGTTATGAAAAGTCTGGCCCCTGCATCTTAGGATTCGTTTAACTACATCAGTGGCACCCCATTTAGAATGCTTGTTCCATGTTGTCACTGTTTGCAGAGGCAATCAGAATGATGAGTTGGTGAAGATCAGCAACAAGCTAGGTTGTGTTGGTGAGGAAGAGAACATGGGGCAGGCCTCTAGGGATACATTTCACACTCCTCCAAAACACCAGGAGCTGTATGTGGGTGGGGCAAATACATTGTTAAAACCTGGCAACATTGAGCAATTGGGTCCCCCCCTGCTTCTGTAATTTTTTGGCAGATGAACTCATACAGAAGTGTTTATTCAAGGACCTTGTGATTCACTCCATCTAGAGTGGGACTATTAGTGGGTAGCCATCCTTTTGGAATCATGTTATAAGAGTAAAATTCCAGAGCTCATCCTGCCATTACAGCGAGAGAAAAATGTGTCAAAAGTATGGCAGGCAAGAATGAATAGTAGTGACTCCCAAAATGAGGCAGTGACACAGTGCATAACCTATATGATCAATGATTGCTTAAGGGCAAGAGGAAATTTGGACACCCTGAAAATGAATAATCCACTTGAATACTGGGTGTCAAAGATAAACCGGTGGCTTGAATTTGCAATTGATTCGTTGGGCTGCCCTGTTGCTGGTGTTCTTTCAGAATGGGAATTTAGAGCAGCAGGTTTTTTTTGTGACAGAAGAAAACATCTGTCCCCAGACACAGTTGATCGGCTCACCTTTATAAAAAATTAAACAGTCTTGGATCAGTGATGGGAACCAACCTCTTGTGGCTGGTGTTACTAATTTAATTTTATCTGTCCCCAAAAACATTATCAAACTACTATATTTTTACCACCACTGCTAACTTGACAACAGTACCATCACCTGCCATCACTGCTTGTCTCTCACACTCTTCTGCCAGCATTACTACCCCTCCCCCACTACTGCTGCAGGCCTGTCATGATTACCATTTCCCAACACTTTTTATCATCTGCGGTTACCACTGCTGACCTGACACCCATCACCATCTCCTACCACCATTACCATATTTTTCCATCAGTGATGGACTGCCATACATTAGCATCTCCTACCACCAATACAGTCTCTTGGCATTACTTTAGGTCTGCTATCATTACCATCATATTCTGCCCCCACAACTCTAACCCAGATCTTCAGCCAGGATGCCACATCTAATGTTTCTATAGCCCCTCAGCTGCCAATTTTTCCTCCACATTTGCAGTGCATTATGCTGTTCAAGCAATGTCAGAGTGTCACACTTATTGTTTCCACAGTTGCTTCTGAGCTGCCACGTTTATGAAAATTGCATTCATTTCTGCATGCTGCTTTAATGTTTGTGGTGTATTTTGCTGCTTTGGCAATGTCAAGATACCATACCTAATTTTTGTATAGCTTCTCCTCAGTTGTACAATGTATAGTACTTGACAAAGGCTAAATAATGCTGTCACATCAGGAGTCAGGCTCTGAGGTCAGTAGTTATAGCAGTAGAGAGGTTCTCACCGACCAGCTGGATAGGTGCAGCACCAGGTCACCTAGGCAGGTGACACGTGTAAGCACTAACTATCTTTAACCAGAGCTCCTGACAATGGAGGTGGGTTTTGTGGCATGTTAGTACCAGGTTGTGGTCTGCAGTATGTTCATGGGAGCAGCAAGGAGTTTAACCACCTCAATACTGGGCACTTTCACCCCTTCCTTCCCAGACCAATTTTCATCTTTCCGTGCTCTCGCATTTTGAATGACAATTGTGCATTCATGCTACACTGCACCCAAATTAAATTTTTGGTCACACAAATAGAGCTTTCTTTTGGTGCTTTTTTTCACCACTTGTTTTCTTATTATTTGCGATACAAGCGAAAAAAGAGTGAAAATTGAGAAAAAAAACATATTTTCTACTTTCTGCTTTAAAAGAAATACAACAAAATCAAATGTCATCATAAATTTAGGCCAGAATGTATTCTGCTACATGTCTTTGTTAAAAAAAATCCTGATATGTGTATGATAATAGGTTTGTGTGATCATGTACAGATGTGCACAGATGATCATGGACAGATGTGTGCAGATGATCACTGGGACAGGTAATTTTACTGGTACATATGTGGGACAGATGTTATTACTGTATGGGGACACTGTTTTCGGGACACTGTGTGGGGACACTAGGCTGGTGATCAGTGTGTAAAAAGCTGTAAAAAACAGATCATACTCACTGATCACAGCCAGCTGCAAAGATCTGTTCTCCTTCTCCTTACTGACAAGCTCCACGTGAGGAAAAGGAGAGCCGATCGCCTAGCAAACGGCTCTCTATTTACATCACATGATGGCTGTGATTGGACACAGCCATCATGTGATCCAGGAGGGCCAATCACAGAATCCTCCTGCCAATCCAAGATGCACTGTGTCTGGGTGATGCAAACGCATCAGGATCGCGCAGCTGCGCAGGCACAAGGCCGTGTGAACCCACTCCATCTGAAAGACGTTCAGTAGGGATGAGCTTCGAGTTCGAATCAAACTCATGTTCGACTCGAACATTGCCTGTTCGCCTGTTCAGCGAACAGTGAACAATTTGGGCTGTTCACGGCAAATTCAAAAAGCCGGAACACCCTGTACAAGTCTATGGGAGAAATCTAAAGTGCTAATTTTAAAGGCTAATATGCAAGTTACTGTCCTAAAAAGTGTTTGGGGACCTGGGTCCTGCCCCAGGGGACATGGATCAATGCAAAAACAAGTTTTAAAAATGGCAGTTTTTTCAGGAGCAGTGATTTTAATAATTATTAAAGTGAAACAATAAAAGTGTAATATTGTACCTGGGGGGTGTCTATAGTATGCCTGTGAAGGGGCGCATGTTTCCCATGCTTAGAACTGTTCTTGCACAAAGTGTCATTTCGCAAGGAAAAAGAGTCTTTTAAAATCACTTTCCATTGTCGGCTCCTGTAATACAGAGAACACTCAATGAGTGTCTCTGTATTACGGAGTCGACAATTCATTCATTGATAAAAAAAAAAGCATGGGGTTCCCCTAAATTCAATTACCGGGCCCTTCAGGTCTGGTATGAGTCAAATTTAAAAAAAAATTGTCGTGGGGGTCCCCCTAAAAATCCATACCAGACCCTTTATCCGAGCACGCAACCTGGCAGGCCGCAGGAAAAGAAGGGGGGGACAAGAGAGCGTCCCCCCCTCCTGAACCATACCAGGCCACATGCCCTCAACATTGGGAGGATGCTTTGGAGGTCTGTGACCCCTCAAAGCACCATGTCCCTATGTTGATGGGGACAAGGGCCTCATCCCCACAACCCTGGCCAGTGGTTGTGAGGGTCTGCGGGCGGGGGGCTTATCAGAATCTGGAAGCCCCCTTTAACAAGGGGACCCCCAGATCCCAAATAAAAAAAATAAAAAAAAGGTCAGGTGACGGGTGGCCCCGCCATCCTAATATAAGAAATGTCCGCGCTGGGATCCCCGCAGTGTCTCCTCAGTGGAGACAGAAGATGCATGGATGGACTGCGCTGGACTGAAAATCACCCGTCACTGGATCAGATCAGCCATCGCTGGACCCTGCAGAGATGATCATCTGTCGCTGGATAGCAAGAGTGGATTAGCACCGCTGGAATCTTTTTTTATTTTTAATAAAGGAATTTTTCAAAAGTGTTTTTGTCTTATTTAACCATTTTTTACACTTTCTTTGTGAAATGGTAGGGGTATTTTGTACCCACTTACCATTTCAAATGGGGGGGCCGGGATCTGGGGGTCCCCTTGTTAAAGGGGGCTTCCAGATTCTGATAAGCCCCCCTCCCGCAGACCCCCCCAACACCGGCCAGGGTTGTGGGGATGAGGCCCTTGTCCCCATCAACATAGGGACATGGTGCTTTGAGGGGTCACAGACCCCCAAATCACCCTCCCAATGTTGAGGGCATGTGGCCTGGTATGGTTCAGGAGGGGGGGCGCTCTCGTCCCCCCTCTTTTCCTGCGGCCTGCCAGGTTTCATGCTCGGATAAAGGGTCTGGTATGGATATTTAGGGGGACCCCCACAACAATTTTATTTAAATTTGACGCAGGGTTCCCCTTAATATCCATACCAGACCTGAAGGGCCTTTTTTTTTCAATGAATGAATTGTCGGCTCCGTAATACAGAGAACACTCATTGAGTGTTCTCTGTATTATGGGAGCAGACAATTCAAAGTGATTTTAAAAGACTTTTTTTCCTTGCGAAATGACACTTTGTGCAGGGACAGTTCTAAGCACGGGAAACATGCGCCTCTTCACAGGCATACTATAGACACCCCCCAGGTACAAAATTTAAAGAAATATTTTTTTTTTTGCATTGATCCATGTCCCCTGGAGCAGGACCCAGGTCCCCAAACACTTTTTAGGACAGTAACTTGCATATTAGACTTTAAAATTAGCACTTTAGATTTTGAACGTTCGAGTCCCATAGACTTTAATAGGGTTCTAAAGTTCACACAAAGTTTAGGTCTATTTGCAGGTTCTGGTGCAAACCAAACAGGGGGGTGTTCGGCTCATCCTTAACGTTCAGGAACGTCCCCTCAGAAGGAAGAAGTGCCCACCCCACCATTTATGTGCAGTGGCTGGGTGGGAAATATATAAGGTTCAGCAGAAATAGGGCACAAGTCAGGATTGTCCAACAGACAGGGTCCTGTCCAGCATCTCAGGTGGCTCAGCAAGAAGAGACATCATTAATCACAGCAAAGGTCGCAGGCTCAGATCTGAGTCCTGACACAATGTTATTTCTCTTCTAGCTATTTGTGTTGTTCATTAATCCAGAATATTGGCTATTGTCTCTCTGAAATGTTTTAATCGCAAGCCGACTGGTGTCCCACCTGTTGAAAATGGGGACAGTTATTATGTGTAGGGAGTCAGAACAATATTTTGCTGGGGAAAGATACTGTAAAGTTTATTTTTTTGAATAAAAGAAGACTGTGGTCCCTCTTATTATAAATGCAACCTAATCAAATAGAGTTGATTAATTATTTATGTTTTTATGTGAAATATATAGACTTAAATGTGAAATTTTGACCTGTATTCTGTCATTTTCAAATGCGAACTAAGAATATTTTGCTAAACTGTCTATGTAGCATGTACAATATTCCTTTTATTGCTTTAAAAAAACAAACAAAAAAAACCTTTGTTCTTTCTCCACAAAGCTGTATGAGATAAGTGTTTTATCAATTCATCTAGTTCATCATTCATCCAATGTGTGTACCATGTTGCTTCCATTTTAATGGAAAAAAAAACGACTTTACATTTCTGGGACACTAATGAAGTCTAAAATACTGTTATCACTGTAATGTTTTCATATGCTTTGTGTGTATGAAAAAATCCTTTATTAAAAAAAAAAAAAGATTCCAGTGGTGGTAATCCACTCTTGCTATCCAGCGGCGGATGATCATCTCTCTGGGGTCCAGCGATGGCTGATCCGATCCAGCGATGGGTGATTTTCAGTCCAGCGATGTCCATACATCCGTCGTCTGTCTCCACTGCGGAGACACTGCGGGGATCCCAGCACTGACGTTTCTTATATTAGGAGGGCGGGGCCACCTGTCACCTGACCCCGCGCCCTCTGACACTGATGAGGGAAGCCATGGGGTTCCCCAGTGACGTATGGATGACCCTGCCCCCCTCTGATGTAACGCACCTGCGGCCAGAGTTGTGGGGATGAGGCCCTTGTCCCCATCAACATTGGGACATGGTGCTTTGAGGGGTCACAGACCCCCAAAGCATCCTCCCAATGTTGAGGGCATGTGGCCTGGTACGGTTCAGGAGGGGGGGGTGCTCTCTCATCCTCCCTCTTTTCCTGCGGCCTGCCAGGTTGCGTGCTCTGATAAAGGGTCTGGTATGGATTTTTAGGGGGACCTCCACGACAATTTTTTTTAAATTTGACGCGGGGTTCCCCTTAATATCCATACCAGACCTGAAGGGCCTTTTTTTTTTTCAATGAATGAATTGTCGGCTCCATAATACAGAGAACACTCATTGAGTGTTCTCTGTATTACGGGAGCCGACAATTCAAAGTGATTTTAAAATACTTTTTTTCCTTGCGAAATGACACTTTGTGCAGGGACAGTTCTAAGCACGGGAAACATGCGCCCCTTCACAGGCATACTATAGACACCCCCCAGGTACAAAATTTAAAGGAATATTACACTTTTATTGTTTCACTTTAATAATTATTAAAATCACTGCTCCTGAAAAAACGTCAGTTTTTAAAACTTTTTTTTGCATTGATCCATGTCCCCTGGGGCAGGACCCAGGTCCCCAAACACTTTTTTAGGACAGTAGCTTGCATATTAGCCTTTAAAATTAGCACTTTAGATTGTGACCGTTTGAGTCCCATAGACTTTAATAGGGTTCTAAAGTTCACACGAAGTTTAGGTCTATTTGCAGGTTCTGGTGTGAACCGAACAGGGGAGTGTTCGGCTCATCCTTACCCCTTTGTGTCAAGCCTTAAACGTTGCCTACTACAACAGATGTCTATATAGTGGGAACAATATTTCATCATTTTTCTGTGTCATAAAAACATTTATATGTGGATTTGTAGAATGTAAAGCTGCATGCGGTAAGTCCTTCTCCAGCATATTCAATGCTGACTACAATATTTCTGCTTTGTGTCACTGACATCATCTACTGTAATTTCTGGATAAGAAGTGCCTTGTATTTTTTAAATGCAACCTAGTACACATAAATAAATCATGTGCAGTGTACAGTTCCCTGGACAATGCATTGAATGATCCTGCCTTGAACCTTGTTTGTCCTGAACCTTGAATTCTATGCTCCTCCCATGAAGTTCCTGAGTTCAAGGTTCAGTGCAAACAAGGTTCAAGGCAGGATAATTCAAGGAATTGTCCAGAGAACTGTCTAGCATTCCAGGTAGCTCATCAAGAAGAGACAGATTCCGTTTGCCAGATTATTATGCCCTCTCCCGCCAGTATCTCGCTTTTGTCTTCCCTGCTGCCATCCATATCTTTACTACCACTCATTATGGACCCTTTGCTTGTTCCTCGACTACGCTTCATCCCAACCTGCAACTACTTGTTACCGTTTTTTGGCTTGTTTACTGATTATGTTTATGTTTCTGTTTGATCTTTACCTTCACCTCCTGGTGGGGCGATCCTGAGGACTGCTACGTGGGACTAACACACAGATAAACCCATGTCCACCATCAGCTGGTGAACACCAGTTAGGGCTTGAATCTGCATCTCAGGTTAGCCTGCCTTATTTTCCAAGGTGACCTGCTTGTATACCTATCCTGCTGGTTGGTGGGGGTCACTCTACTGTTATAGCTACTGATCTCTGAGTCTGACCCCTTGACCATGATAACACTGTAATTTTTATTTCTGCATCAAAAATTCCTTGCAATTGCCCCTTTAAATAAAGCATATTAAAATTCATTGTAATTTTGTTTCTGGATAAAATAGTAGCTTGTCTCACCTTCATCAAATGTGATCTTCTAAGATGGTTCACATAATGTGTAGCATATCACTTTATTATCTCAACTTTGTGTCTTTGACATAACTCACTGTAAATTGCAATTCTGGATCAGAAATGCTACATGATGTGCAGCTTGTATATATAAAATGTCTACCTTGTGTTTTTCACAAAAGTTTCTCTGTTTTATTTTATGTTTTTTTTTTTTTTAAATGTGTCTTGTCCCTCCGTTTTACATTTATGGCCAAAGTCTCTAGCCACTGTGACTATTGTCTCTGAAATATGCCCCCCCTTATTTGTTTTTTTATATAACATTTGCCTCATCTCTAGAATGTGATGTTGTTTTTTGCGTATTCTATGTTGAATTTGTTAAACTTTGTTGACAATACAGTGTGGTACTACACCAAAATAAAGTTTATATTCTATATCTATACTATGATTTTTTGTGTCTCCAACTTACTGTATGTATTTGTTTTAGTGTATGCTACTTAGAATCAGCCCTAAGTGGATCTATGATAAGCACTAGAGATGAGCAAGCAGATATTGAAAAGTTGATGCAATTTTCCAATTCCTTGCAATTTGAAATTTTCAGGTTTAAATCTACTGATACTTTTTATAATCCTTTTTAAAGAATATAGTGACATCTACCCCCAAAAGCAGCCAGCTACAATAGTTAATCTTGGTAGCGAAAGGGATGCAAGGATGTCAACTTTTTCCTACTTTATTAAATAAATATACATAACTAAATAAATTGACCCAATTTAAAAGTACCAACACAGATGAAAGAACAATGGCCACTTAATTACTTCAAACAAAGGTAGATAACTTTCCATCATCTATTCTGAGGGAAAGGGGGCCATTTAAAAAAAAAAAAAAAAAAAAAAATAACCATTCACTATTCACCAAGCATAGTGAATAAATGGTAAGCAGTCTTGTTGTGTACCCATAGCTCTTAGTGCTGATCTTCTTTTATAGGCATGTTTTCTCTCAAAAAAATATATTACTTTATTTATTTCCCCTCAGAATTGGTCCTAGTATGGTAGAGATATTTGACTATATAAATATATAAACCAAAAATTGAAAAAATCCAAAGGGTCTCCAAGCTTTATCATCATGTTCTAGATATCCTTATCATTCAACCCTAATGCAGGTAGTATTTTAGAAAGCAATGTTCCATCAAACCTTTGCTGTGGACCCTTCTGTTTTTTTCTTCCTTTCTACATAAATCAGTATATTACTATGGGTCTTCAATCATCATATCCCAAAGTGCTGATATTCTATTACAACTGCTAAACAAATAGACAACTTAGGACCTTTCAGAAAGTGACAGAATATCAAGCGTATAGCACCACCTATAGATAAGGATTACTTGTAACACCATTTCTGTAAACCTATATGCTGTATTTTACCATGACAGGAAAAAAAAAAAAACACTTCAGTTTCTAAAAACTGAAGTGCTGACGACAACTGTCTGCTGATCCCCAGCTAGAAAACAAAAACCACACTGAAGTCTGAAAAGTGCAATAAAATATACCCACCCTCACACCTCGGCTACTAAAACCCATAATTAATAGAAGTTTCACACATTCTGAAAAGTCATCTTGCCTGGTGACAATTTTGTTTATACAGAACTATGAACCTGACTATTTGTAACGTAGGAAAAACAGCTAAAATGCAACTTTAGCTGCTATATTTTTTTTTTCTACTGCTTCAGACTTCATGCTACAAATGGTAAATTGTTTTTCTATGAAATGACCACTTTCACAGGCTGAATATGAACAGGTAATGGGTTAATCAAACATTCAGTGCAGGGGATTTATTTTTCTGTAATCCCTTAAATCCCAGGATAGGAGCTCCGCTCCAGCACTCCTTCCTGCTGTGTCTGAGGTGGAGGGAGTTGCGTTTTGTAGCACATTGATCTGCCTGAAATTCCATGAATGAAGTTTCCTTCCCTGCTGCCAAAAATTACACAGAGCAAGCAGCTATAAAACATGGCATTCTGCCAGGCTTCATAACACAGCCATGATGTAAGGGCCTAAATACACAGCAGAAATAAATGAAGTCTTGCAAAGAACATTAACACCTTCATTGCGACAAGTGGCTGGGAACCGCTCTCCTCAAAATAAAATGGTATACTTGTTTCATAATCTAGAGCTTAATTAAAAGATAGCTCAACACAAAATAGAAGCCGGTAATAAATATACTGTTTGAATAACATACAGTCTATCTGTACTTGAATGCACAATTTGTAGGGAATTGGAATATCCTGCAAATGTTTTTCTGTCCTGTAACAGAAAATTAAAGCTGTAAAACAAAGTATTATGAGATAAACTGTAGCACACACATTAATTTGAACCAGCAGTAGCTCCCTTGCACCCTATTATTCGTCAATAGTAAATGTACATTTATTTGCTTGGAAGTGATATTAAATTCTTAGCACAAGCAATTCTGCAGCTCACACACTACACAAATCTGAAAACTTGTACCCAAAATTTGACTCATGTTCTCCTTTAAGGGAGGTTTTTTTGTGAGTTTGTAGCTTGGAATCTCTGTGTCCATGTACAAAGCATCCCAAAGAGTACAAAGTGTTTTTTGGCTTTAGGAAAGGTATATGATATGCTTGTACTTGTGTCTTATATTTACCATTAGCAAAAGTAAATTTGACTCAAAATGATTCAAATAAATATTTATTTAATAGGACTTTAAGCTTCATGAAAGGGAGCTTTTGTATCCACATTTTGCCATATACACAATCCAATCATGTTGCAAACAGAAAAATGCAAAGCCTATGGTAATTATTTTGTAGGACTCATGTACATTTACTGATCATGTGAACAGCGCAAGTAGGGGTACTAGCATGTTTGAATAAAGAGTAATTCTGGGAAAATGGCTATATACATGGCAGAAATATATATTTTGTTTTATCTGCCAAAAGATTTGTGATATACAAACACTTTTTGTGATGTACACATACCATTCAGGAACACCATTGTGCTCTTTGCAGATTTAGAATTATAGCTTCCTAAGGCAGCTCTCTGGAAAGAATGTATGCTATTCATTAACTATCCAATCGAAAGTCTGAATTCAGAAAGATAACTAAGGAGCCCATATGTTATCGGTTGGCTTAAAATGCACTTTGAGGTATGTGTGTTACCCTGTGGTTTATAACCAATAACTTATAGTGACATCCACTATCCCTTATAAATGAACACTATAGTGTCATTGTACCATTTTGTTAGCAAATTGACTTGTATGCATTTTAAATGCATCTTTTCTCTTGCTTGGTAAAATATTGAAAGAAACAGAAAACAGAATCGTGAAGCATTAATTATTATTAGGCAAGATAATTACATGTCAAGGGTCCTTATTTCTGGTACGTCCTTTACTAATACATCACACCATACAAAAACTGACACCTTCTTATGGGTTATGTGACAGACAGCCTGACACCTCGCCTGGGTGCTTCTGCCAAGATACAGCTTTCTCCAATCTGGACCCAGGAACCAAGTATTATAGCTGAGCATTGCACACAAAAACTAGACGTCACTAGCCTAGGTGCAAACAGGAGCTAACCCTTTATTGTAAATTTACACAGAACATATACCACACTAAGTCAGGTAAGAGTTTGATCACATTATCCTAAACAATGCAAACTTTTAACAGTAATATCATCAGTACATCTAACAGTACATCTAATGAACAACCAACAGCTAACAGTGATCCACAGTAAGCCAATCAACAGCTAGGCACCCAAGCTTTGATTAGTCCAGTATTGTCTCCCCCGGACAATCCTGCACCAAATGCACAGATACACAAAGTACTCATACAATGTTCAAGCAGTTGGAAAAAGTGGAATTAATGTATATTCGTATATTTCTTGAGGGAGATTGTTGATAAATATTTATGTCCCAAGTGGAGGAGCTTCTCCAACCCAGTCTGCAGGAGGGCCACCATATTTACTCTGACCATTAACCTGTACAAAATAATATTAAACCTTTCCATCCACTCCAGAAGGGAAGCTTTATTGTTTTATTCAGAGAATTAATCCAAGCTCCACTTTCATTGTTTATTATGTTGTTGTCCATCATTAGAGAATGATCTGCTCTCTTCATGGGATCAGAGGCTAAATAAGTCTATGCACTGTATACTTGAACCCACAACATAGTCCATAATTTTTTTGTCACATATGAGAACCTCACAGACACTCATAAACTAAAGACAAAGTATATTTTTTAAAAGTCAAAACATTTCTGCATGTAGGGCAAGGGTAGGCGAATAGTAGTTGTTTGTCACATCCTCCATGTTTCCCTCTTCATTGGGCACCAAGCAAAGGTCACATGAGAGGCTTACCCAAGAGTGGGTTATTCTGGGTTATGATAGGCCCCTTGTGAGGGGCAAATTTACTACACATGGGGTACTTTTGCTTTGTGCCATTTTCATCAATGCCCTGGGACAAGGCTGAGGCTGACGTGGGGATTACTCAATAGTAATGTGGGCCCTGTCGGAAACCATGAATCAGACCGAGACAGTAGTACAATTAAATCACACTTGTTTATTAAATAAAAAAGGTAAATAGAGTAAGCGTAGTCAAAGCATAGCCAGAGTCCAGTAACTGGATCGATTAGTCAGCCAGTCCAGAGTTCAATAACCATATCGGGTAATCAGCCAGGCCAGAAGTCAGGGATCCAAGTGGAGCAACAGCAAGCAGGGTAAGGATCCAGAAGAGATGTCAGAAAACCAGTCTTTAAACAGAACCACAGGAGATGGTTTCTTGTGATGTGACCAAGGCAAAGGCAGAGATGAAGTAAGCTGGACAGCTATAAGTAAGTGGATCAGATGAGCAGGATTAGGAAAAGCTGGGTAACTGTGATGAGAGATGAGAGCTGGCAATTGGCCGACAGCTGAGCAGCCAGCCCAGATAAGGAAGGGCTAAGCTAGCCCTGACAGTACCCCCTCCTCAATTGCCCCTCTCCCTTGGAGGGCCACTGGGCTTGAGGGGAAAACGTCTCTATGGAACTCGCAGAGGAGGACAGGGGCATGTACATCTGAGGATGAAACACAGGAGCAGTCCTCCGGACTGTACCCCTTCCAATGCACCAGGTACTGTATGCACCCACGGAACCTACGAGAGTCAACAATGGATTGTACCCCATACTCCTCATGGTTCTCAACCTGAATAGGGTGAGGATGTGGCATCGATTTGGTCAATTGGTTACAGACCAACAGTTTCAATAAGGAGACATGAAACACATTTGAGATGCGCATACTAGGAGGAAGGACCAACGTGTAAGCCACTGGGTTAATCCTGCGAAGGATATGGAAAGGCCCAATAAACCAAGGTGCAAACTTCGATGAGGGAACACGAAGCCGGAGGTTGCGAGCTGTAAACCAGACCCTGTCCCCAACCTGGTAGGAAGGCGCAGGCAGGCATCTGCGGTCAGCATGGAGTCTGTACCTATCATTAGCATGACGCAAAGCCTCCTGGACTTGTACCCAATTGGACGAAGACCCCGGAGATGCTCTTCTAATGCAGGAATGCTCTTCGGAACAAATGAGTCAGGCAACATGGAAGGTTGGAAACCATAATTTGCCATAAATGGAGACAATCCGGAGGCAGAATTCAAGGGACTGTTGTGAGAAAACTCTGCCCATGGTAATAGGTTTGACCAGTTGTTATGGTGGTCAGAAATATAGCAACGTAGAAATTGCTCCAAGGACTGATTGGCTTGCTCTGTGGCCCCATTAGACTGCAGGTGATACGCAGAAGAGAACACAAGCTGGATTCCCAACTGTGCACAAAAGGCTCACCAGAACCGGGAGACAAACTGACTGCCCCTGTCCAAGACAATCGCCTTGGGTAGCTCATGTAAGCGAAATATCTCCCGAGCAAAAATGGAAGCCAGTTCCTTAGAGGTAGGCAACTTCTTAAGTGGAATACAATGACACACCTTTGAGAACCGGTCAACCACCAAAAGGATAACAGTGTTGCCTTGGGAGTTGGGCAACTCCACAATTAAATCCATTGACAGGTGAGTCCAGGGCCTCTCTCCATTGGGTATGGGTTTTCGGAGGCCCACTGGAAGGTGTTGTGGAATCTTACTCTGAGCACACATGGAACAGGCAGCTATGAAGGCAGTAACATCAGCCTATAGACTGGGCCACCAGAATTGTTGGGAAATGGCCCAAATGAGTTGATTCTTCCCAGGATGGCCAGCTGCCTTGGGAGAATGGTAAGTCTGGAGCACAGCAGTATGGAGACTCTCTGGGACAAAGGTTTCTCAGGAGGAGCATGGACCTGAGCAGAAAGAATTTTGTCACCCAAAGGAGAAGTAAGACTGGTGCGAACCATAGCCGGCACAGTGGGCGGCACAGTGGTGTAGTGGGTAGCACTCTCACCTAGCAATAAGAAGGGTCACTGGTTCAAATCCCAACCATGACACTACCTGCCTGGAGTTTGCATGTTCTCCCTGTGCCTGCGTGGGTTTCCTCTGGGTACTCCGGTTTCCTCCCACAATCCAAAGACATGCAGGTAGGTTAATTGGCTTCTGTCCAAAATTGGCCATAGTATATGAATGGGGAACTTGGATTGTGGGGACCAATGTGAGTATGCAATGTACAGGGATAGGAACAATTGTGGACACTCACTCAGGTTGAACTGGATGGACTGGTGTCTTTATTCAACCTTACTAACTATGAAACTATGAAACTATGAATAGCCAAGATACTATCAGAAGGAATCATAGGAACCGGAACCGATTTGGAAGTGGAGGAAAATTGTCGTGACAAGGCATCAGCCCTTACATTCTTAGTACCGGGTAAGAATGAGACAATGGAATTAAAGCTCAACAAGAAAAGAGCCCACCGCACTCTTATGGGAGAGAGTCGCTTAGCCTCAGACAGGAATGTAAGATTCTTATGATCAGTAAAGCCGCGTACACATGGGCGGACTGTCTGGCCAACTAAGTCCGTCAGACAATCCGACAGACAGTCCGTCCTACTTTTGAATGAACGGACTTGACCACACACGATGAACAGACAGTCCGTTGAAAGCTTGCGCGATGACGTGTACAGCACGTACGATGGGACTAGAAATAGGACGTCCAATACACAGCAATGCAACCTTTCGCCGTGTAAATCCTTTCTGAGCATGCGCCATACTTAGTCCGTCCAACTTGCCTACTCACGAGCGGACTGTCCGCTGAAACCAAAGTTGGACGGACAATATTATGGAAATTCCGAAAGACTTAGTCCGCCAGACTGTCCACTGAAAAAGTCCGCTGAAGCCCACACACGAGCGGACTGTCCGCTGAAATGTGTTTCAGCGGACTAAGTTGGACAGACAGTCCACCCGTGTGTACGCGGCCTAAGAATAAGAACCGGCACAGTGGTACCTTCAAGGAGATGTCTCCATTCTTTCAGGGCTAAAATGATTGCCAACAGCTCTCGGTCACCAATCTCATAATTGCACTCAGCAGGTGACAATTTCTTGGAAAAGTAGCCACACGGATGCATAGCGCTCTCAGAGTTAGGACGTTGAGACAGTCTCAGAAGCATCAACTTCTAGGATAAAAGGCAACATAGGATCAAGATATGCCAACACAGGAGCAGAAACAAAGGCAGCCTTAAGAGTCTCAAAGGCCTTAATGGACTCCGGAGACCAACTCTGTGGGTTACCGTCCTTTCTGGTCATTTCAGTCAGGGGCTTGACCAGAGACGAGAAGTTATGAATAAACGTCCGATAGTAGTTTGCAAAGCCCAGGAAACGCTGCAGAGAACATAAACCCATGGGTCGAGGCCACTGCAGGACTGATGAAAGTTTCTCGGGGTCCATCGAAAAACCAGCAATGACATAGCCCAGGAATGTAACCTGTTCACGATGGAACTCACACTTCTCCAGTTTACAATAGAGATTGTTCTCTCTTCGTTTCTGAAGCACATGACAGACATCTGTGTGGTGGCTCTCCAGGG
Organism: Lithobates pipiens; assembly: GCF_037356315.1. Taxonomy (NCBI): domain Eukaryota; kingdom Metazoa; phylum Chordata; class Amphibia; order Anura; family Ranidae; genus Lithobates; species Lithobates pipiens. The sequence continues at coordinate 28,542,287 of NW_027507790.1, read as the reverse complement.
ACTTGGAAAATATGAGGATATCATCGAGATAAACCACCACACATAACTGCAACAAATCTCGGAGGACATCGTTAATAAATTCCTGGAAAACTGCCGGGGCGTTACAAAGGCCAAAAGGCATTACCAGGTACTCATATTGGCCTGTTTTGGTATTAAATGCAGTTTTCCAAACCTGGGTGAGGAAATAACTTGGAATTGGATTATCTCACGGTGAAGAGCCCCTACGGCCATGGACAGCGGAGCCGTCTCATGACTCACATGGGCAGGCTGTAAAGGTCTCCTGTCAAGAGCCTCAATGGCAAGTGGAGTGTCACGCAGCTTCAGCGGAATTGAGTGCTGCGAAACAAATGCAGTATCAATGAACAGGTCTGCAGAGTCGATTAGAGCCTGTATCTCGATGGACGACTCAGCCCAAGAAAGGGTGACCGAAAGAGGGGCTTATCCTTCTGGACAAATGCAGGATCAGTGAACAGGTCTGCAACCCCAGAGTCGATTAGAGCCTGTATCTCGATGGACAACTCAGCCCAAGAAAGGGTGACCAAAACCAGGGGCTTATCCTTCTGGATAACTGGGGACGAAACAACGCCACCTAAGGTCTGTCCATGACAGGACCTCAAGGTTTGGGCATTCCCTGGATGGGTAGGACAAGACATCAAAAAGTGACCTGCCTGGCCACAATAAAGGCACAATCTCTCCCTCCTCCTAAAGGCTCTCTCTTCCACAGAGAAATGCGTGAAGCCCAGGTGCATGGGTTCATCTTCACTGACCAACTTGGTGCCAGGAGGCTTGGGAGGTGAGGAAGGCATAGGTGGGACTACAAAGCTCGGAGGCAAACGTACAGTAGGCTTCCGCAAGCCCTCCTTAAAAGAAAGTCTTTCTCTGAGTCTGGAGTCATTGAGGTTGGAAAACGAGATCAATCTCTCCACCTCAGTTGGTATATCTCGGGCTGCTATTTCATTCTTAATAGAATCCAAGAGACCATGAGAAAAAGCAGCCACAAGGGCCTCATTGTTCCAAGCAACCTCTGCTGCCAGAGTACGGAATTCAATGGGGTAGTCGGCAACAGTTCTCGTACTCTGTTTGATGAACATGAGGCACTTGGCAGCAGAAGCGGAGCGTGCGAGAAAGTCAAATACTCTTTGAAAGGAGGCCACAAACTCAGGGTAACTCAATACAACAGGTTTTTGCGCCTCCCATAGCGGGTTAGCCCAGGCCAAGGCTCTCTCAGAAAGCAAAGATATCACGAAACCTACTTTACTTCTGTCCGTGGGAAACGCCTGGGGCAGCATCTCGAAGTATATCTCAACCTGATTGAGAAACCCTCTGCATTGAACTGGATCGCCCCCAAATTGCTGGGGAAGTGGAGTGGAACCAGAGGTAATATTCGAGGCGGGTGCCTGCACAGAGACTGGCGCAGCAGCAGGGATGGCTTGCGACTCAGGTTGTACCGGAGCAGCCACAGTGGGGGTTTCCAGGTGAGCCGTGCCACTCAGCAGCGTTTGTAATGACAAGTGAATTAACTGTATCTTCTGAATTCATGGCCTTCGCCTACTGTCAGAAACCATGAATCAGACCGAGACAGAAGTACAATTAAATCACACTTGTTTATTAAATAAAAATAAAAAGGAGGGCGGGGCCACCCATCACCTAACCCCGCCCCCTCTGACGCTAGTGAGGGAGGCCAGTGCTTCCCCAATGACCTATGGGTGACCACGCCCCCCCTCTGATGTAACGGAAACCTGCGTTACATCAGAGGGGGGCGGGGTCACCCATAGGTCATTGGGGAAGCCCTGGCTTCCCTCACTAGCATCAGAGGGGGACGGGTGTCCCCGCCCTCCTAATATAAGAAACGTCAGGCGCCAGCATCCCGCAGTGTCTCCGACAGTGGAGATAGAAATGGATGCATGGATGGACTGCGCTGTACTGAAAATCACCCGTCGCTGGATCAGATCAGCCATCGCTGGACCCCGGAGAGATGATCATCCGTCGCTGGATAGCAAGAGTGGATTACCACCGCTGGAATCTTTTTTTTATTTTTTTTTATTTTTTTTTATTTTTAATAAGGGAATTTTTCAAAAGTGTTTTTGTCTTGTTTAACTATTTTTTACACTTTCTTTGTGAAATGGAAGGGGTACTTTTTTACCCCCTTACCATTTCAAACGGGAGGGCGGGATCTGGGGGTGCCCTTGTTAAAGGGGGCTTCCAGATTCTGATAAGCCCCCGCCTGCAGACCCCCACAACCACCGGCCAGGGTTGTGGGGATGAGGCCCTTGTCCCCATCAACATGGGGACAGACCCCCAAAGCATCCTCCCAATGTTGAGGGCATGTGGCCTGGTACGGTTCAGGAAGGGGGGGCGCTCTCTCGTCCCCCCCCTTTTCCTACGGCCTGCCAGGTTGCATGCTCGGATAAAGGGTCTGGTATGGATTTTTAGGGGGACCTCACGTCAATTCTTTTTTGAATTTGACGTGGGGTTCCCCTTAATATCCATACCAGACCTGAAGGGCCTGGTAATTAAATTTGGGGAAACCCCACGCTTTTTTATTTTATCAATGACTTTCAATGAGTGTTCTCTGTATTACGGGAGCCAACAATTCATTATAGCCACGAGTGATTTGCATAGACACCCCCAGGTACAAAATTTAAAGGAATATTACACTTTTATTGTTTCACTTTAATCATTATTAAAATCACTGCTCCCGAAAAAACGTCCGTTTTTAAAACTTTTTTTGCATTGATCCATGTCCCCTGGGGCAGGACCCGGGTCCCCAAACACTTTTTAGGACAATAACTTGCATATTATCCTTTAAAATTAGCACTTTAGATTTCTCCCATAGACTTGTACAGGGTGTTCCCGGCTTTTCGAATTTGCCACGAACACCCCAAATTGTTCACTGTTCGCCGAACAGACGAACAGGCAATGTTCGAGTCGAACATAAGTTTGACTCAAACTCGAAGCTCATCCCTAATTACCATTCTCAGGAGGAGTAGCAAAATGTATTTTGGGATATCATTTGTGCTATGTACATGTTGTGTGTTGGAAATATCTTATAAAAGGACAGCTTTGTGTAAACAAAAAGTGTTTTAATTTTTTCCACATTTTCCAAAAACTTCTGGAAAAAAATTAACCTTTTGCAAAGACTCATTATGCCTCATAGATTACATTGGGGTGTTAGCTTTCCAAAATGGGGTCATTTTGTGGGTAATTTTTTTTCCATTGACCTGGTGCTCCAGGGCCTTTAAAAGTGTGATAGGTTGTCATTAAATGAGATGTGCAATTTATGCTCATAGAACGCCTGGAGGTGCTACAGTATTCCTACCTGCTGCATGGATGATCCTTTTGCTGCTGGCGACCACATCCCTGCCTGTTACCTGGACCAATGTAATGTTGGACCTCTGTATGTGGCCAGGCTGTGTAAAAGTCTAACACATGTGATATCGATATACTCAGGAGGAGATGAGATGTGTGAGAGAAATAATTTTGTGTAAAAAAAAAAACAAAGAAAAAGAAAAAAAAAAGTCTTAATTTTCCCAAGAATTGTGGGAGGAAATTACAACTTCAAAAAACTCACCATGGCTCTTACTAAATACCTTGGAATGTCTGCTTTCCGGAAAGGGTCATTTGGGGGGGTATTTGCACTTTCCTAGCTTGTTAGGGTCTCAAGAAATGAGATATGCCTTCAGTACATCAGGTTTGATCAATTTTCAATGATTTGCAGCATAGCTTATAGACTCTATAACTTTCACAGAGACCAAATAATATCCACTAATTTGGGCTATGTTTTCTAACTATATGTAGTAGTATACATTTTGGCCCAAATTTATGAAGAAAATTACTTATTTGCAAAATTTTACAATAGAAACTAAAAAAAGTGTTTCTTTTTTCAAAATGTTCTCTCTTTTTTTACTTATATTGCAAAAAATAAAAAAACCAACAGTGATTAAATACCACCAAAAGAAAGCTCTGTTTGTGAGAAAAAAAATGATGACTGAGTAATTGTCATTTAAAGTGTGAGAGCAGGACGGGTCTATAAATGCCCTGTATTGAAGTGGTTAAATACTTTACAGTCAGTAATAGAGTAGTACATAGCTGAGAGTAGTATTTAACCAATAGAAAGTCCAGGAACAATTTAATTTAAAACGTCATTATTTTGGGTTAACACTTTTAAATACTGTTTATAACATTAAAGCGATCTTGAAGGTTAAAAAATGTAATTTAAAAAAATAAAAAACTTGTCTACAATTACCTGTTCTGTGCAAGGGAATTGCACAGAGCAGCTACAAACCTCCTCTTGTTGGAACCCCCGCAGGCGGTCATGACCCTACCTCCCTGTGCAGTGCCCCCTCTTTTCCGAGCCCTGATGCTGCGTCCATTAACACAGACAGTGGGACTTGGCCCCACGCCCTGGTCCCTCATCACTGGCTTTGATTGACAGCACTGGGAGCCAATGGCTCCTGGTGCCACAGCAAAGGCAGCAAAACCTGGACGAGAGGGGAGAAAAGAGCTGAAGATATTCACAGCGCTGGATAGAATGAGGGCTCAGGTAAGTAAAAGGGGGATGCTGATGGCTAAACTTTTTTTACCTTTATGCAAGAAATGCATTAAGGTAAAAAAATGTTTAGGCTTTAGAGTCACTTTAACTAGTTGCCGCCCGCCCACCATCAAATGACGTCGGGGGCTGGACTCGGGACGCAGTCATTTGGCGGTGTCCCTGAACAGACGCTCTTGCATGCCCGTGGGGGGTGCGCAGTGCAGCGATTGAGGCCGCGCCATATTGCTAGGACACGAGGTGACCCCGATCTCTGTAAAGAGCAGCGCCGCGGCTCTTTATCCATATGATCGGCTGTATCCAAAAACAGGCGGCCACATGTAAACATGGAGATGCCAGTAATTGGGGCTTCTCGCCTTACACTGACAGAGTGTGTGGCGAGGAGAGACGTTCAGCGGCATCTCCTCACAGGAGACATCTACACATGTAATCAGGGCACTGATCATCAGTGCCCTGATTACAATAGTGACACCAGTGCCATAAATCAGTGCCAGCGATGAGTGCCCACCAGTGCCAGCAATCAGTGCCCGACACTGCCAAAAATCAGTACCCACTACTGCTCACAAGTGCCAGCAATCAGTGCCTATTAGTGATGCCAGTCCATGCTGGCTATTAGTCTCGCCTATTAGTGCTGCCCCTCCAATGCCCATCACTGCTCTCCATCAATACCCATCAGTGCCACCCATCAATGCCCATCAGTGCCACCTAACAGTGCCCATCTGTGCCGCCTATCAGTGCAAATCAGTGCCACATATCAGTGCCACCTATCAGTATCCAAATTTGCAGCATATTAGTGCCTCCTCCTCAGTGCCAGCTAATCAGTGACCATAAGTCACGCCTCATCAGTGCCCATAAGTTCCACCTCATCAATGCCCACCAGTTCAGCCTATCAGTGTCCATCAGTGCCGCCTCATCCGCACATCCGCACACATCACATCAGTGAAGGAGAAAAATTACTTAATTACAAAATTTACTGACAGAAACTAAGTAAACATTTACTGACAGAAACTAAGTAAACATTTTTTTTTTTCACATGTTTTTGTTTTTTTTGTGAAAAATAAAAAATCCATCAGTGCTTAAATACCACCAAAATAAAGCTCTATCTGTATCTGCAGAAAATGATAAAAAAAAAAAATCATCTGGGTACAGTGTATCATGACCGCGCCATTGTCATTCAAAGTGCGACAGCGCTGAAAAATGGCCTGGGCAGGAAGGGGGTGTAAGTGCCCTATAGGCAAGTGGTTAAATTGCTGCATTGATTATAACAAAGCCATCTAGCTTAAAGGCCGTTTTTTTTTTTTGTTTTTTGTTTTTTTAAGTCAGTTGCTACAAACAATGTAGATGCTGACTTTTAATAAGCACACTTACACTTTAATAAGGACACTTACCTCGGTGCTCGCTTCGGCAGCACATATACTAAAATTGGAACGATACAGAGAAGATTAGCATGGCCCCTGCGCAAGGATGACACGCAAATTCGTGAAGCGTTCCATATTTTTTGATTTATAACTGGATTATACTTATTCACAGGACCGAAGGTCATAATAAGTGGAAGATGTAGTTACACTTGAGTATAGAAGGATTGACTATTTAGTTTATGGATAATAGAGTGATGGAATATTCTGAATCTGAGATAATGACCAATGATACAAAAAAATCTGTATGTATTGTATGACGAACCGTGATAAATGCAGTAAATTTGGTTTATTTTCTTATGTTAATCTCATTTCAAGATGTTGTAAAATATTTGTTTGAAGTGATGGATAACTTTACTTTTCAAAATTTCAATAAAAACGAGTTAAACAAATAAGGACACTTACCTGTCCAGCGAGCCCGCGATGTCTCCCCCCCCCCCCCCCAAGCCCAATCAGGCTGCCGGCGCCTCCATCCTAACTAAGGGAAACAGGCAGTGGAGCCTTGCGATTTCACTGCCCGTTTCCTACAGCGCATGTGCGAGCCGCACAGCGCTTTGTGAATGGCCCTGTCGTTTCCTGGGACACACACATGTCCCAGAAGAAATTGGAGCCGCTCGCCGAGGAGAAGGAATTGAAGAAACAGCACAGCGAAATAGGAAGAGGCAGATTAGGAAGCCTAGTAACAGGGGTTTCTGGTGAGTAATAAATGTTTTTTTTTTTTATGTTTTTTTTTATATTTTTTTAAGAATTTTAATGTATTTCTTTTTTTTATTTTTTAGGGTGGCCCTCCACTTTAACTAGTAATTTCAGGACCATGGCCAGTAACTTTTATATGTATGTGAAAACCCAGCTGCTGCAAGGTAAAACATTAACTGGCAAAATTTTGCATGGCATGTTTTTTTTTTTGTTTTTTTTTTAAGATTTGCTATGAACCATGTTGTCTAGGCATATTTAATAATTTGTTGTGTATTACATTTTTCAGTAGAGCAGCCAGAAATCTGTTAAAGTGGAATTTTACATTACAGCCTTGATAAAAATAATGTTCTTTGGCAAGTAATATGCATTCCACATTAACAATTATGCTACCAAAAGTAGTGTGCGATGTAAATTGCCTCCAGTATTGTTCCTGTTTCTTCTTGCTGGGAGCTACCAGTTTTTTTATAAAAAAAAGGGGGGGGAGTGTTATAATGTCTTTTTATATCTATACACAAATGTTTTGCCTTTCATTTCTATTTTAACCTGTATGGGTTTTTGTTTTACAATGTGATAATTTACAATCACTTTAAAATAAAACCATTTGAAATTGTCCATTAGCAACCTAAAATTGATCTTGCATGAAAATACAAGGTCTGCTTTTTCATTTTAAGAAAACTGTAAAAAAAACTGTAAAAAAAATAAAAATAAAAAGTGCAGGAGCATCTTCACGGTTTCTCAGCATATTCTCATGGGATTTGAGATTTCCCAGGATCTCACATAAAGGTCCAGTGAGATCACCCTCACCTATGTGAGAATACTGTAAGCTTTGGTATATAGTATACATTTTTTGCATTTTTATTTTATTTTATATGGGGGTGGGGATTTTTTAAATCTTGATGCAAGGTCTGCTTATTTTAGCTATATAATGGGACTGTTTTGAAAGGATTTTTATTTTTATTTATTCCCTATTGTGTAGGGTAGAATTCTGCAACATTTTTATAACATTATATTATTTTCTTTGTTTTTGTTATGGTGTAAACCTATTTAACTTTCTTTTATATTTAGCCATCAATAAGTTCTGTAAGTTAAAAAGATTATGAATAATATGTTCAATAATGTAATAGCTTATAGTGTGGTTGTATTGTGAAAACTACAATTAATTAAAACAAGTTAATTGATTAGTTGGCTGATTTTAACCACTTCTGCCCATGAAGAATTTACCCCCTTCCTGAGCAGAGCATTTTGACAATTCTGACAATTGCACAGGTGTGCGACATTGCACCTAAACAAAATCGATGTCCTTTTTTCCCCATAAATAGAGCTTTCTTTTGGTGATATTTGATCACCTCTGCAGTTTTTATGTTAAAAAAAAAGAGCTACAATTTTGAAAAAAAGCAATATTTTTTACTTTTTACTATAATAAATATTCCCAAAATATATATAAAAAAAAAACAAAAAAAAATTTCTTTCTCAGTTTAGGCCAATATGCATTCTTTTACATATTTATGGTAAAAAAAAGAAAAGAAAATCACAGTAAGCATATATTGATTGGGTTACACAAAATTCATAGTGTCTACAAAATAGGGGATAGATTTATGGCATTTTTATTATTATTATGATTATTATTTATTAGTAATGGCGGCGATCTGTGATTTTTATCATGACTGCGATATTATGGCGAACACATTGGACACTTTTGACACTTATTTTGGGACCATTGTCATTTATACAGCGATCAGTGCTATACAAATGCACTGATTACTGTGTAAATGACACTGACAAGGAAGGGGTTAAACACTAGGGGCCATCAATGGGTTAAGTGTGTCCTAGGGAGTGATTCTAACTGTGGGGTGGATGGGCTACTACTGACATGACAGCGATCACTGCTCTTGATGACAGGGAGCAGTAGATCTCTGTCATGTCACAAGGTAAAACAGGGAAATGCCTTGTTTACATAGGCACCTCCCTGTTCTGCCACTCCATGACACGGTTGCAGGACACCAACAGACATGGAGTCTGTGGGACCCGTGGGCATGGCCAAAATGCTGCCTCTTAAAGGGGATGTACCTGTACACCCATTTGCACAGCCATGCTATTGTGCCGACTAGGGATGAGCACGGCGGCCTTGTGTAGTGTGTTGCGGCGGTCAGGGAAAGAGCATGATAGGCAGGCACAGTATACACCTGAAGCTACCCTTTATTACTGGTCTTCTGTTTCTGTAATACAGGCATCTGCAGCAGTTAAAGTGGGTGTTGTATGCCTCCTGCACAGTATACACTTGAAGCTACCCTTTATTACTGGTCTTCTGTTTCTGTAATACAGGGATCTGCCGTGCAGAAGTTAGAGTGGGTGTTTTGTGCCTCCTGCACAGTATACAACTGAAGATACCCCTTATTACTGGTGTTCCGTTTCTGTAATACAGGCATCTGCAGTGCAGAAGTTAGAGTGGATGTTGTGTGCCTCCTGCACAGTATACACCTGAAGCTACCCTTTATTACTGGAGTTCTGTTTCTGTAATACAGTCAGCTGCAGAAGTTAGAGTGGGTGTGGTTTGCCCCCTGCACAGTATACACCTGAAGATACCCCTTATTGCTGGTGTTCTGTTTCTGTAATACAGGCATCTGCAGCAGTTAAAGTGGGTATTGTGTGCCTCCAGCACAGTATACACCTGAAGTTACCCTTTATTACTGGTGTTCTGTTTCTGTAATACAGGCATCTGCAGAAGTTAGAGTGGGTGTTGTGTGCCTCCTGCACAGTATACACCTGAATCTACCCTTTATGACTGGTGTTCTGTTTCTGTAATATAGGCATCTGTAGTGCAGAAGTTAGAGTGGGTGTTGTGTGCCTTCTGCACAGTATACATCTGAAGATATCCCTTATTGCTGGTGTTATTTTCCTGTAATACAGGCATCTGCAGCAGTTAAAGTGGGTGTTGTGTGCCTCCTGCACAGTATACACCTGAAGATACCCTTTATTGCTGGTGTTCTGTTTCTGTAATACAGGCATCTGCAGTGAAGAAGTTAGAGTGTGTTGTGTGCCTCCTGCACAGTATACACCTGAAGCTACCCCTTATTGCTGGCGTTCTGTTTCTGTAATACAGGCATCTGCAGCAGTTAAAGTGGGTGTTGTGTGCCTCCTGCAGAGTATACACCCAAAGATACCCCTTATTGCTGGTGTTCTGTTTCTGTAATATAGACATCTGCAGCAGTTAAAGTGGGTGTTGCGTGCCTCCTGCACAGTATGCACCTAAAGATACCCTTTATTGCTGATGTTCTGTTTCTGTAATACAGACATCTGCAGCAGTTAAAGTGGGTGTTGTGTGCCTCCTGCACAGTATATGCCTGAAGCTACCCTTTATTACTGGTGTTCTGTTTCTGTAATACAGGCATCTGCAGCAGTTAAAGTGGGTGTTATGTGCCTCCTGCACAGTATACAACTGAAGATACCCTTTATTACTGATGTTCTATTTGCATAATACAGGCACCTACATAAGTTAGAGTGGGTGTTGTGTGCCTCCTGCACAGTATACACCTCAAGCTACCCTTTATTACTGGTGTTCTGTTTCTGTAATACAGGTATCTGCAGTGCAGAAGTTAGATTGGGTGTTGTGTGCCTCCTGCACAGTATTCACCTGAAGATACCCCTATTGTTGGTGTTCTATTTCTATAATACAGGCATCTGCAGCAGTTAAAGTGGGTGTTGTGTGCCTCCTGCACAGTATACACCCAAAAATACCCTTTATTGCTGGTGTTCTGTTTCTGTAATACAGGCATCTGCAGAAGTTAGAGTGGGTGTTGTGTGCCTCCTGCACAGTATACACCTGAAGCTACCCTTTATTGCTGGTGTTCTGTTTCTGTAATACAGGCATCTGCAGCAGTTAAAGTGGATGTTGTGTGCCTTTTGCGGAGTATACACCTGAAGCTACCCTTAATTACTGGTGTTCTGTTTCTGTAATACAGGCATCTTCAGAAGTTAGAGTGGGTGTTGTGTGCCTCCTGCACAGTATACACCTGAAGCTACCCCTTATTGCTGGTGTTGTTCTGTTTCTGTAACATAGGCAGGCAGCTGCAGTAATTACAGTCGGTGTACTGTGTCATCTGCTCAGTGTGCACCTAAAGCTACCCAATTGCTGGTTCTCCCATCTCCCTGCAGGCAATTACTATGTCTGGAAGCCCAGCAAGGAGAGACAGACAGTCACAAGCCAATAAAAGAGGGCAAGCAGGCTCTGTGTCTAGAGACAACAGTGCTGGTCGTTGGCGCGGTGCATCGTCATCAGCACGGGGCCATGGGACACACATGTCCTTATGTTCAGCAGCTGGACGCGTTGAGCCGCATCATGCCGAAGACTTGGTAGAGTGGATGACCAAGCCCTCCTCATCCTCCTCATCCTCTCTCACCCAGGCTCAGGGTAATAGCAAAGCAGCTGTCAACGCATCCTCTTCCCTCATCTCAATGTCATCAGTAACTCCTTCCTTAGACCCACCATGTCCTCCTGAGGAGTCCCCCGAACTGTTTGAGCACAGTGTTGGGTACATGGTCCAGGAGGATGCCCAGTGTTTTGAAGGCTCAGATGATGATACCCAGCTAGAGGAAGGCAGTAGCGTGAGCGCAGAGAGAGGGGATGCTCAAGAAGGAGAGTAATCTGGCAGTCATGTTCCACCAGCTGCAGCATACTGCCAGGTTTGCTCCAGTGATGAAGAGGGAGGGGATACTGAGGTCACTGACTCCACGTGGGTGCCTGAGAGGAGAGAGGAGGAGGCACATCTGCAACGAGGCAGGATGCCCTCCGGGGGCTGGCTTAGGGGCAGCGCACCGACTGAGTCACACTGCAGAGCTCCGCCTGTGCAGGGCGCTGCCTCTGCGCGTTATTCCAAAAGTTCTTTGGTGTAGGCTTTTTTGAGACAAACACATCAGATCGCACCGCTGCTATTTGCAACATATGTGTCAAGCGTATCTCGCGTGGCCAAAACATCAGCCACTTGGGCACCACATGCTTGACCAGACATATGTTGACCTGCCATGCAGCTCATTGGCAAGCATACCTTAAAGACCCACACCAAAGAACAAAGCGGACCTCTCCTTGCTCCTCATCAGCTGGGATCTCCAACCCCACTAGACCTTCAGTCCTCTCTGAAACCTGCACTAAGAGGAATGGAGGTGTAGAATTAGGTGTGTCACAGCCAAGTACTTGCGGGCACTCTGCTAGCAGTACACAGATGTCTGATTGTATCAGGCGAATTTTCCTGCCCCAGTTGCTGGACCCTCGAAAGAATTTCACTCCCAGTCATCCACATGCCCAGCAGTTGAATGCTAGCTTGGCTAAATTGCTAGCACTTCAACTGCTGCCTTTTCAATTTGTAGACTCGGCCCCCTTCTTTTTTTTTTCAAATTTATATTTTATTCAAAGGGCAGGAAAATATGGAGCAAAACATATAAGTAATACATAATACAATGAACCAATAGGCATACAGAATAGATCAATACAATAACAAGTAGCCATACAGCATGCATATATGGTACTTCGCCCTACGGAACAGAGAAACGGGAACATCTAACATCTCGAACCCATCTAGACAACTCCTTCTATAGCTCCCCAGAAAAGAGCCTATCCCGTCATGGCGTCTCCAGTTCCATACCGTAAAGGCCAAATGCCCTTACCACATTTATTCCACAAACACTAGTCAGCACCATAAATCCCATCCAGTTTTCAAACCTATATATAGAAAAGATGTTTTGGGCGTGAAGGGCACTCTAACGTACACTCCAGGCCCAAACCCTTAAACAAGAGAAAAGAAAAAGTGTTAAAAAGGGAAACAAGAAATAGCTGGAAAATTGGACACGAGAGAATATTGGACAAAAGAAAAGAAATAGAAAGAGGAAAGGGTAGGATGGGGGATGGGGTCCATGGGGTCCGTGGAGACAGGACTGCCCCCCTGTGTCAAACGGCAAAAGCCAGGCACCAAGTTCTCCGTGATGATATGTACGTTCTGTCAAAGATTCGTACCCAAGGAATGTCCTCCACTATTCGGCCCCATTCTGTGAGTTTGTTCAATGTGCAGTTCCTCAGTGGCAGGTTCCCAAATGCCACTTTTTCTCACGGAAGGCGTTTCTGGCTCTATACCGGCATGTGGAAGGCAATATCCATGCCTCGCTGGACAGGGCAGTCAGTGGTAAGGAGCATATTACTGCTGACTCATGGTCCAGCAGGCATGGACAGGGACGTTACCTATATTGGACACCTTTCCCACCTAAAATCCTCTGGCTTGCTGGGTCTTGAGGGTGGATCACTGGCCAGAGCTTGCACAGTATGCAATTGAGCTACTGGCCTGTCCTGCATCCAACGTTCTTTCGGAACGCACCTTCAGTGCTGCTGGAGGCTTGGTAACCGATCACAGGGTGCGCCTGTCCACCGACTCGGTTGATCGACTGACCTTCATAAAGATGAATCAGTCTTGGATCACCACTGGCTACCAAGCACCTGAAGCTGATGTAACCAAATATTTTTTTTTTATTTCACATCCCTTCAAGACTGCCTATGCTGATGCTGAGTGACTGTCCTGTTATGTTGACTGACTATCCTCTTCCTCCTCAATGATCCTGCTGATAGCTTGGAAAAACATTTTTTGTTGTGGGTGAAGCCACCAGTGGCTAAGACCCAATTTTTTAGCCCTTGTTTAACGGGGGCATGTAATTATAATTTTTAATGCAGTGCTTTGCAGCTGGGCTCATTCCTGCACTTCAACTAGTATATCTGGGAGAGGTTGCAGTGTCGTGGCACCAGCACCAGTGCCTAAGGCCCAATTTTTCAGCCCCGGTTTAACAGGGGCATGTAATTACAATTCTTGATATAATATTTCACAGCAGGGCCAGTTCCTGCACCCACCGAGAGTAACTGTGAGGACTTATAGTGTTGTGGTACCAGCACCACCACCACAAACACCAAAGGCCCAATATTTCTACCACTGTTCAACAATGGCATGTTATTACAATTCTTGATATAATCGTTCACAGGAGGGCACTCCAGCGCCCACCAAGAGTCACTTTGAGGGCTTACAGTGTTGTGGCAACACCAACACCTTAGGCCCACATTTCTGCAGAGCATATAGGGCAGGCCCCTACTTTCAAATATCCAACTTACAAATGTCTCCTACTTGCAAATGGAAGGAGAAAACAGGAAGGGAGATGAAAAAAGACGGACAGCAAAAAAAATTATACAGGGGTGATAACCCTTCCCTATGTTTTCCAAAAAGCTTACAAATAGATTTTTTGACTGGAGCTACACTTTAAAAATGCACCAGTTCAAAATTACAAACAGATTCTACTTAACACAACAAACCTACACAGTCCCTGTCTTGTTTGCACCGCCTGTATACTGCTGTTCTGAGTATATAGGGCCTGAGGCCCCACGCCTTTCCTTTTTTTAATTTGGGTATGGGGTTCCCCTTAATATCCATACAAGACCCAAAGGGGCTGGTAATGGGTAGGGGGGCTACCCATGCCATTTTTCTCAATGATTTTTATCCGCATTGCCAGAACCAGACATTACATTAAAACCGCAAGCAGTTTTAAATGCCTTTTTTTCCGTTACAAATGTCATTTTGTGCAGGGACTGTTCTAAACATGGGAAACATGTGCCACTTCACAAACATACTATAGACACCCCCCAGGCACGATATTTAAAGGAATATTTCACTTTTTTTCACTTTAATCGTTATTACAATCAGTGCTCCCGAAAAAACTGCAGTTTTTAAAAAAAATGTGGCCATTGATCCATGTCCCCTGGGGCAGGAGCTGGGTCCCCAAACTCTTTTTAGGACAATATCTTGCATATTAGCCATTAAAATTAGTACTTTTTATTTGGAACGTTCGAGTCCCATAGACTTTAATGGGGTTCTAAAGTTCGTATGAATTTTCGGTCCGTTCGAAAGTTCTGGTGCGAACCGAACCGGGGGTTGTTCGGCTCATCCCTAGTGCCAACATATATTATCGTTGTGCACTGGTCGGCAAGCGGTTAAGGTTTAACTCTTGGCTTGCGTAAATTGCGTAAATTTAGCAGCACCCTGGAGTGATGATTAATTATATTGAAAAAGAAGCACTAGCAGGACTTGTAAGGTGCAAGCAATGAAAGCAGATTTAATGTAATTGAGGTTCCCATTGGGTTACAATCAACCACAAAATAACCCACTCCAAAATCAATGACAACTAAGTGGTATATAATTAAGCAAGACAATAATATAATATATAAACATCATTCAGAATTCAAAATATAGCAGATAAGACACATAATTAATATAAAGCAAATCTGATAGAAAACACAAGTATTAGAGCAGCAAGAGAAAAGGAGAAACCAAAGACAAATTTACATTTTGCCACATGAAAGAAAACTTTTCATGTAGCTGAAGCCAATAATCATGGATGTAACTGGGTGGATCATGGGTCACAACACCAAGTATTCACATTCTCCATTGCCTTTGTAAAATATTTTGGGGTTGATTTGGGATTCATTTATAAAGAATTCACATAGCCATTCACCTAGTCATTCTGTGTGAATTGGGCATCAAAAAAATAAGGTAAATAGGCTATTTCCTGTGCTATTATAATGTGAAAAATGACTTAAATGGAAAATACTGCATTTAGCCAGTAAATAGAGATAAGAATCATACACATTTACTATAATATTTTGCTCCATCTAGTGCCACATTTTTTTAAAATAATATTTATTAAGCGATTTCACATATAACATAGGTCAAATAAAGCATTTCAAAGAAAAAGAAAGAAAGTCGGAGCATACAAAATATGCAATACTAGATTAATAGACAACATGTGTATAACACCAGAGGAGAAGCAAAAAACAAAAAGCAAATACATGGATAAACTAGTGCAAAAAGTATCATTACAGGGACAAGTTCCTTATTCCAAGGGTTTGCCCTTGCCAAGGCCCGGGAGGAACCCAAAACATATTAGAAATGTGGATGAAAGTAAAAAAAAATCTTACCAAAATGAAAGAAAAGTGCCAATAGTCAGTAGGTTCGTCCACTCTTATGGGCACATAGTATGAAGTAAATAGCTTCATCATAACCCATCTAAAATGGGAGGGAGGAGACCTATCAGCTAGGCATCAGCAGAGATCCTCAGTTCCCCTAATAAATGTGTGAGGGCAGCCTTGACATACCAGTCAGTAAATGTAAAGGGTTGCATTAGTAAAGCAATTTCCGAAGGTGTGAAAGTGCGTTCTATAAAGCGCCTCCTGGTAAATAAGCACTTAACTGGACCAAAATGTTGAATAATAGTGTCCACCTTTTCCAAATATAGGAGCAACATCAACTTAATTTTAATAGCCTCAATTGTGGGGGTAGACAGTGAGGTCCAGGATTTCAGGATGGATCTGTTGGACTGTGAGCAGGCATAGGTGAATCCATTGTGGTAATTGAGTGGTCAGGGAGGAAGAGGTCATGGACAAATGATCATTGTAGCTAAACAAGCACAAACAGGGATCTTTGGATATTTGGATGGAAGTAATTCCGTAGCTGTAGATGAGCACCTGGTCCCAGTATGATAAATATGCTTCCATTTTCAGAATCAACGATACAGGGAAGGGTGAGGGCAGCCGCACCTAGAGCAGTTGGTAGTGTTGGGGGAAGCCGGACCACTAAGAAAAGGCAGGTACACTTTATGGATAAGCTCTCTAATAATTACAGTGTGGATTTTATGGTAGCCACGTAGTAATTTCTCAGTGGTCTGATCTTCAGGTAAGTCTTTACACCAACCCGCAGATAAAGTCAGTGGATGAGATTTAGCTAGGTGAGAGACAGTACAAATCTGAGATAAAAAAAGGAGTGTCGGCAGGTAGCTGAATCAATAAAGGACTCCTGAAAAGGATCAGTCGAAGTGTTGTAACATGTTTTGGCATAGTCAACCATCTGATGGTAATAAAATAGGTGACATTGAGATAGGCTGTATTCTGTAAAGAGTTCCTGAAATGATTTGAACACACCAGGTTTGGAAGTGGGCAGAAAATGTACCTGTGTCAGACCATGATCCCTCCACTGCAGAAAGCTGTAAGTGGCTTCTTAAGGAAACATAGGATTTTCGTGTATGTGTAGGTACTTACAGTAGATATTAGTGGGGAGTAGGGATGGCCGAACGGTTCGCCCGGCGGTCGTTTCGCTGTGAATTTCGGCTGTTCGCCATCCGCCCGATCGGCGGACTATTGCCACCGTTTGCCAGGCGGACTTCCGTGTTTACTTTGTAAAAGAACTTTGACCTATGATGACATATCCATCATGGGGTACAGGACAGCCAATTGAGACATTACAGCACATGCACACTTGGACATTCCCCTTAACTTATGAATAGACCCGATCCGGCGGCCATTTTACATTCTTTCTTCTGTCACTATAGGGAGAGGTTGCTGTGTGGAGCAGGGAGAGACTGCAGTGACCCAAATCGCTAGCTATTTGGTCCACAAAAGTTATTTTCAGGACTGGTATAGGTGTTAGGTGTAGTTCAGGATATAGGTTTGAGGCACTGCTGTGCTACTGATTTTTGCAGAAGCCTGTCTTTTGTCAGTGTAGAGAGAGGGACAGGACGCTGTGTGCTGCAGGGACAGTCAGTTTAATCATTAGCTGTTACTATTAGGTCCACAAAAGTGCTATTCAAGTTATTGTTCCAGCAGCTTCTGTTTTGTCAGTTTAAATAGGGACAGGCAGGAAGCTGTGTGTGAGGCAGTGAGGGACAGTCAGTTTAATCAGTAGCTGTTACTATTAGGTCCACAAAGGTTCTTTTCAGGACTGGTATGGTAATAGGCTTGTACACGTATAATATTCTTTCTTCCAAATATAGAAAGAATATTATTCTTGACTGCTGCCCTTCTGCTGCAGTAGTCCTTTATCAGTATAGGGACTTAGGTACAGTCTGCTAATCATTCACAACCTACTTGTTCCACAAAGGTCCTTATAAGGACTGGTAAGGTATAGGGTACTACAGTACATAGGGTTGAGTGAGGTACAGTCTGCTATTCCTTAAGGACTTGTATAGGTCCACAATACATAGGGTTGCGGTGCACTACTGCTGACTGCTGTCCTTGTGCTGCAGTAGTCCTTCATCAGTATAGGGACTGAGGTACAGTCTGCTAATCATTCACAACCTACTTGTTCCACAAAGGTCCTTATAAGGACTGGTAAGGTATAGGGTACTACAGTACATAGGGTTGAGTGAGGTACAGTCTGCTATTCCTTAAGGACTGGTATAGGTCCACAATACATAGGGTTGAGGTGCACTACTGCTGACTGCTGCCCTACTGCTGCAGTAGTCCTTTATCAGTATAGGGACCGAGTTACAGTCTGCTAATCATTCACAACCTACTTGTTCCACAAAGGTACTTATAAGGACTGGTAAGGTATAGGATACTACAGTACATAGGGTTGAGTGAGGTACAGTGTGCTATTCCTTAAAGACTGGTATAGGTCCACAATACATAGGGTTGAGGTGCACTACTGCTGACTGCTGCCCTACTGCTGCAATAGTCCTTTATCAGTATAGGGACTGAGGTACAGTCTGCTAATCATTCACAACCTACTTGTTCCACAAAGGTGCTTATAAGGACTGGTAAGGTATAGGGTACTACAGTACATAGGGTTGAGTGAGGTACAGTCTGCTATTCCGTAAGTACTGATATAGGTCCACAATACATAGGGTTGAGGTGCACTACTGCTGACTGCTGTCCTTCTGCTGCAGTAGTCCTTTATCAGTATAGGGACTGAGGTACAGTCTGCTAATCATTCACAACCTACTTTTTCCACAAAGGTCCTTATAAGGACTGGTAAGGTATAGGGTACTACAGTACATAGGGTTGAGTGAGGTACAGTCTGCTATTCCTTAAGGACTGGTATAGGTCCACAATACATAGGGTTGAGGTGCACTACTGCTGACTGCTGCCCTACTGCTGCAGTAGTCCTTTATCAGTATAGGGACCGAGGTACAGTCTGCTAATCCTTCACAACCTACTTGTTCCACAAAGGTCCTTATAAGGACTGGTAAGGTATAGGATACTACAGTACATAGGGTTGAGTGAGGTACAGTCTGCTATTCCTTAAGGACTGGTATACGTCCACAATACATAGGGTTGAGGTGCACTACTGCTGACTGCTGTCTTTGTGCTGTAGTAGTCCTTTATCAGTATAGGGACTGAGGTACAGTCTGCTGTACATTCACAGCCTACTTGTTCCACAAAGGTGCTTATAAGGACTGGTAAGGTATAGGGTACTACAGTACATAGGGTTGAGTGAGGTACAGTCTACTATTCCTTAAGGACTGGTATAGGTCCACAATACATAGGGTTGAGGTGCACTACTGCTGACTGCTGCCCTACTGCTGCAGTAGTCCTTTATCAGTATAGGGACTGAGGTACAGTCTGCTAATCATTCAAAACCTACTTGTTCCACAAAGGTCCTTATAAGGACTGGTAAGGTATAGGGTACTACAGTACATAGGGTTGAGTGAGGTACAGTCTGCTATTCCCTAAGGACTGGTATAGGTCCACAATACATAGGGTTGAGGTTCACTACTGCTGACTGCTGTCCTTCTGCTGCAGTAGTCCTTTATCAGTATAGGGACTGAGGTACAGTCTGCTAATCATTCAAAACCTACTTGTTCCACAAAGGTCCTTATAAGGACTGGTAAGGTATAGGGTACTACAGTACATAGGGTTGAGTGAGGTACAGTCTGCTATTCCTTAAGGACTGGTATAGGTCCACAATACATAGGGTTGAGGTGCACTACTGCTGACTGCTGCCCTACTGCTGCAATTGTCCTTTATCAGTATAGGGGCCGAGGTACAGTCTGCTAATAATTCACAACCTACTTGTTCCACAAAGGTCCTTATAAGGACTGGTAAGGTCTAAGGTACTACAGTACATAGGGTTGAGTGAGGTACAGTCTGCTATTCCTTAAGGACTGGTATAGGTCCACAATACATAGGGTTGAGGTGCACTACTGCTGACTGCTGCCCTTCTGCTGCAGTAGTCCTTTATCAGTATAGGGACTGAGAGTTTTGTCACAGGGTCATTTAAAAAATGACAGGCAGAGGAAGAGGCAGGCCCTTCCGCAGGGGTGGTAGGGGAAGGGCAGGAGCAACAGGCTTGAGCCAAAGTGGGAAGTTGCAGAAGGTGCGTTCAATTACTTTAAAGGACGCACCAGACTTGGTTGAGTGGCTCACTCAGCCTTACTCTTCTGCACCCTCCTCATCCTCTCGATCTGCACCCTCTTCTTCACTCTCTGCTATGTGCACCCCCAAAGACACTACCACTAACAACACCACCACCACCACATACCTTCCGCTTGAGTCACAGGAATTATTTTCCGATCCATATCAAGACATTTCTGATGCGCAGCCACTCTTGGTATTGGATCAGGAAGAGGAGGTAGCAACAACCGCCACTCAGAAGTCTGACGACAGTACCCCGATCAGCCCAAGGAGGAGGTTGGTCCCCGCTGTTGCTGCCTACTCCAAGATCTCTACTTATAGCGGTGGGGAAGGTGACGTCGATGATGACGTGTCTAGTGATGTCACGTGGGTGCCCACAAGAGAGGAAGAGGAGGGGAGTTCAGAGGGAGATATGGACCAGTAGATAGGGAGGAGAAGCAGGAATAACTTACATTGCACAGGAGGGACAAAGCAGACTGCAAATGTATCAGGAGCGAATCATCGACCATGTACGGTCACATCTGGTGCTCCCAGGACACCGGCACATGGCTCTGCAGTGTGGGCTTTTTTTAACGCGTCCGCTGCTGACAATAGCGTTGCCATCTGCAATCTTTGCAGTCAACGCATTAGTCGCGGTAAGCCCAACACTCACCTAGGGACGACCGCCTTAAGAAGGCACATGAGCAGCCATCACCGAGCCCAGTGGGAGCAACGGAACACACAAAGCCACACTCCAGGATCTCACCGTCCAGCCTCGTCTTCTACTTCTTCTTCTCCTCTCTCCTCACAGTTGTCCTCCACTCCACATTCCATCACGCCAAGCTCACGTTTTTCTGCAAAAAGGCAGGCTTCCATGGGCCTAATGTTCGAGCGTAAAAAAATGATGACGCCGGATAACCCTCTTGCCCAACGGTTGACGGCTGGCTTGTCAGAACTCATAGCCCGCCAACTACTGCCATATAAACTGGTGGACTCGGAGGCCTTTCGAAAATTTGTGGCCATTGGAACACCACAATGGAAGGTCCCAGGAAGGAAGTATTTCTCACAGAAGGGCATCCCAGAGCTATATGGCCATGTTCAGCGGCAAGTGAATGTATCTCTGGCACACAGTGTCGGTGCCAAGATACATCTGACCACAGACAGGTGGTCTAGCAAACACGGGCAGGGAAGGTATATCACTTTTACTGCCCACTGGGTGAACCTTCTGACGGCCGTCAAGCATGTAGATTTGGTTTTACCGCCACGGATTGCATGCAGGCCTGGCTCTTCTTCTCCTCCTCCTCCTACTCCATCCTTCTCCCTCTCTTCCTCGGCTGACTCCTCCTTTTCCGCTGCTAGCGTCTCTTCCGCTGCACCGCCCAAGCTCCCCAGAACCTATTCGACATGCCAGGTGAGACGTTGCCATGCCGTGATGCGTCTGTTGTGCCTGGAAGCCAAGAGCCACACTGGCCAGGCACTCCTTTCAGCTTTGCATTCACAGGCAGATCAGTGGCTAACACCGCTCAATTTGACAGTTGGTAAAGTAGTGTGTGACAACGGTGCCAATCTGCTTAGTGCATTGAAACAGGGCAAAATGATGCACGTGCCATGCATGGCACACGTATTAAACTTGGCCGTGCAGCGATTCGTTGTCAAATACCCTGGGGTCCAGGACATCTTGTGGCAGGCAAGGAAAATCTCGGCCCATTTCAGAAGATCTTAAACGGCCATGGCTCGCCTTGCTGACATTCAGCGGCGACACAATCTGCCGGTCAGACGTCTTATTTGAGATTGCCCGACGCGATGGAACTCAACCTTCTATATGCTTGATAGGCTGCTCCAACAGAAACGTGCAGTTAACGTCTACCTGTATGAACTCTGCGGCAGAACCGGTTCTGGGGAGCTGGTTTTTTTTTCACCGCGCCAGTGGCTGCTCATGCGCGATGCATGCAGACTTCTGCGGCCATTTGGGGAGATCACCAAACTGGTCAGTCGCAGCCATGGCGCCATCAGTGACATGGTACCTTTATGCCTTCTTTATGGAGCGTGCATTGCTTTGCGTCATTGATCAAGCTGTGGAGGAGCAGCAGCCGGAAGATGAGGAAGTCGCAATGCTGGATGAATTCCCAGGGGGGGCTACTCTATCTGAGACAAGTGAACAACAGGAGTCTGAAGAGGAGTCAGAGGAGGATGGTGCCGGGGCGGATGAGTAGGAGCAAGAAGAGCATGCTTTAAACCTTTCTGGGATCCCTGTTGTTGTGCGTGGATGGGGAGAGGAGAATGAAGAGGACGACATTATCCTGGATGATGAGCAGGAGCCAGGCCACCACACCGCTTCCAGTTTAGTGCAAATGGGGGCCTTCATGCTCCAGTGTCTTAACAGGGACCCCCGTTTAAAAAGCATAAGGGTCAAGGACCAGTACTGGGTGGCAACGTACTTAGTTAGATCCCCGGTACAAACACAAAATGGCGGAAATGTTACCGCCGTCACAGAGGGCTGCCAGAATGCAGCACTTCCAGGCCTTGCTTCGAGAAATGCTGCATTCTGCTTTTGCGTGCGCTGGCAGAGGAGCAATTCCCACTCCCAGAGAAGGAGTTGCGGGTACCAATCCAACAGCGCCTGCAAGAAAAGGCCGGTTTGAAGATGTGTTGGTGACTTCGGATATGAGGTCATTCTTTCAGCCGACCCATCAACAGGTGTCATCCGGATCCAGCATCAGGGAACGTCTAGACCGTCAGGTGTCCGACTACATCGGGTTAACGGCCGATGTGGACGCTCTGAGGAGTGATGAACCCCTGGACTACTGGGTGGGCAGGCTTGACCTCTGGCCAGAGCTTGCCCAATTTGCAATCGAACTGTTGGCTTGCCCCTCGTCCAGTGTCCTGTCCGAAAGGACGTTCAGCGCAGCAGGGGGGGTCGTGACCGATAAGCGTACTCGCCTAGCTCACGACAGTGTTAACTACCTCACATTTCTAAAAGTGAATGAGGCATGGATCTCAGAGGAATTCAACACATGTGACCAGTAGACCATGTATATGTCTATAAACTATTTTTTTAATCGAGCACACAGACCTTCTTTCTTCATTTGGCTCACTTCCTTGTCCAAAAAAAGCACACCGTACTATATGCCCTGTTTGAAGAGGTTGGGCGGTGTCATATTTCTACTGGGGCTGCTTATTATGAGGGGCTCCCACCATCCCTGTGCTGTGCTGACTGCCTCCTGGAGCTGTACCTCTGCTGTGCATATTATGAGGGGCTCCCACCATCCCTGTACTATGCTCATTATGAGGGGCTCCCACCATCCCTGTGCTGTGCTGACTTCCTCCTGGGGCTGCTTATTATGAGGGGCTCCCACCATCCCTGTGCTATGCTGACATCCCCCTGGGGCTGCTTATTATGAGAGGCTCCCACCATCCCTGTGCTGTGCTGACTTCCTCCTGGGGCTGCTTATTATGAGGGGCTCCCATCATCCCTGTGCTATGCTGACATCCTCCTGGGGCTGCTTATTATGAGGGGCTCCCACCATCCCTGTGCTGTGCTGACTTCCTCCTGGGGCTGTACCTCTGCTGTGCATATTATGAAGGGCTCCCACCATCCCTGTGCTATGCTCATTATGAGGGGCTCCCACCATCCCTGTGCTCTGCTGACTTCCTCCTGGGGCTGCTTACGGTGCAGGTTTCAGTGCTGTATATCACGGTGCTGGTGTCAGTGCTGTATATCACGGTGCTGGTGTCAGTGCTGTATATCACGGTGCTGGTGTGAGTGCTTTATGTCACGCTGCTGATGTCAGTGCTCTCTATCACGGTGCTGGTGTCAGTGCTGTATATCACGCTGCTGATGTCAGTGCTCTCTATTACGGTGCTGCTGTCAGTGCTGTATATCATGGTGCTGGTGTTAGTGCTTTTTGTCACTCTGCTGATGTCAGTGCTCTCTACCACGGTGCTGGTGTCAGATCACTCTATCACGGTGCAGGTGTCATTGCTGTATGTCACGCTGCTGATGTCAGTGCTCTCTATCATGGTGCTGTTGTCAGTGCTGTATATCACGGTGCTGGTGTCAGTGCTTTATGTCACGCTGCTGATGTCAGTGCTCTCTATCACGGTGCTGGTGTCAGATCACTCTATCATGGTGCAGGTGTCATTGCTGTATGTCACGCTGCTGATGTCAGTGCTCTCTATCACGGTGCTGTTGTCAGTGCTGTATATCACGGTGCTGGTGTTAGTGCATTATGTCACGCTGCTGATGTCAGTGCTCTCTATCACGGTGCTGGTGTCAGATCACTCTATCATGGTGCAGGTGTCATTGCTGTATGTCACGCTGCTGATGTCAGTGCTCTTTATCACGGTGCTGCTGTCAGTGCTGTATATCACAGTGCTGGTGTCAGTGCTTTATGTCACGCTGCTGATGTCAGTGCTCTCTATCACGGTGCTGGTGTCAGATCACTCTATCACGGTGCAGGTGTCATTGCTGTATGTCACACTGCTGATGTTAGTGCTCTCTATCACGGTGCTGGTGTCAGATCACTCTATCACGTTGCAGGTGTCATTGCTGTATGTCACGCTGCTGGTGATCATCTCCTGCACCCTCTTTTTTGCCTACCCTGACCTTCCCTCTCCTCCATTGCCTTCATGCGCTCCACAGTCCTGAATTGTCACAACAATTTCACACATAAAAAAAGAATGCTTGTAGTTGTCGATCCCAGATTCACCTCATACATGTGTTATGTCATTGGCCGTGTGGTGGGACTATGTTTGCACAGCTAGTAATTATTTTGTGGCTGCAAATTTGACCTGTAGGTTTGCAAATTTCGCCTCCCATTGAAGTCAATGGGGCCCGCCGCGAATGTTACGGTTCGCGAACTATCGGCCGCGTTCGCGGTCCGCGTTCGGGAAATGTCCCGTCGGAAGTTCGTCCATCACTAGTGGGAGGCCTAAAATATTTTCTGTTTAAAATCAATTATCTACATTCACAGGATATAGCCTATTTACATTTATTTTTTTCCCCCATTTGCACAAAATGAATGTACACAGACTTTTTGTATCTAATGGCTGTGCAAATTGTTTTTGAGTCACCCTTTCTAAATAATTTTTTCATAAGTAGGGCCTATACATTGGATTCATCTGAAAAAAATGAGGTATGCAAGCAATAAAGTTACCCTTGCAGTGGGGCTTCTGCCACAGTGGTTACATGCTCACTTTGTTTAGGGGAACATTAAAAAAAGGAACTTGTTTCACACTTCTCCAGGCTTCTACCCATTAGCATGACTGGTCCCCCCAAAGCCTCCGCACTTTGCAAACCTCTTCCCCTCCATTGATTGCAAGTGTTCATCATCACATACATTGCTTGACCAGCAATGCTCCATTGTAACTAAGGATGCTAAGGGCCTTTTAACAACTCAAACTTTTAGAGAAAACTTAAAAGCATTGGCTCCGGGGCTATGACACCTACCAGGGCATACTTCTCCATTGGCCATAAGTTCATTATTGGTTATTGATTTCAACTGATCAGTTGTTGGGCCAGTAATCCTGTACTGAGCTGCATACTTCCATAAAATAATTTTTTTAATATCTTTATTAACCACTTCAGCCTTGAGAGGTTTCATCTCCTGAAAGGGGAGTTCCACTCATTTTTTAGTTTATTAAAAGTCAGCAGATACAAAAAGTGTAGCTGCTGACTTTTAATAAACAGACACTTACCTGTCCCATGGGCAAGCAATGCAGCGCCACTGCACGCTGCTATTGTCCAGGCAATCTTCTGGGACCTATGTGTCCCAGAAGATTGCAGAGAGGGAGGAATTGCCTAAGGGGGGAGGAGGAGTCTCCTAGGCGGCTGAGAAACGGAAGCAGGAAGTGGAACAGGAAGTCCCTCTTAAAAGAAGGTACCCATTCTCCCCCAAAAAAATACATGCCAAATGTGGCATGTAAGGGGGCGAGGAGTGTTTAACGTGGAAGTTCCACTTTTGGGTGGAACTCCACTTTAATGACCAGGCCATTCTTTGCGATACTGCACTGCATTGCTTTAACTGACAATTGTGCGGTTGTGCGATGCTGAACCCCAAAAAAATGTATGCCTTTTTTCCCACAAATAGAGATTTCTTTTGGTGGTATTTGGTCACCTCTGCATTTTTTTTGCGCTATCAACAAAAAAGACAGACAATTTAAAAACACATCCAATAAATGTTTTTTTTCAAAAAATCTAATTTTTTCATCAATTTAGGTCAATATGTATTTTACATATTTTTTGTAAAAAAAAAATCCCAATAAGTGTATATTAATTGGTTTGCACAATAGTTATTGCAGCTACAAACTATGGGATAGATTTATGGCATTTATTTTTTATTTTTTTTCTACTAGTAATACTGGTGATCAGTGACTTTTAGTGGGACTGCGACGTTGCGGCATACAAATTGGACACTAAGTGACACTTTTTGGGGACCAGTGACACTAATTCCAGGATCAGTGCTAAAAAATTTACTCTCACTGTATTAATGACACTGGCAGGGAAGGGGCTAACACCAGGGGCGATCAAAGGGTTAAGTATGCTCCTAGGGAGTAATTTACAACTGTGTTGGGGATGGACTGACTGGAGGAAGAGAGACATCTGTGTCCCTGATTAGCAGGAACACAAGATCTCTCTCTTCCTCTCTGACAAAACGACCAGCGAATGATCGGCGGGTCCTGGCTGTCCAATCAAAGCGGAATGGGTCACCGGTAGTGCACACACATGCGCCCCTGAGCGAGTAGAGAAAACAATATACAGGTATGCGGTTTCAGGCGGCCAGGCCGCCCTGCCACAGTATATGTGTGGTGGGTGGTCCGGAAGCAGTTATTGATAAGTAGGCATAAGTCAACTGTTGAGGTGAAATGTTTGAACTTTAGCACACTTAACCACCTGTTTCTGTGGGAGCCGTGCATCATATATACACTAATATCTGATATCAATATTTTTAATCAACACCCACTTCTCACCATTCGATACGGTTAGGTCAGCAATGAAACACACATCACAAACTGTAGGTGAAAAGAAAACATATTATATACAGAATTAAACATGTACAAATGAATCACTAGTAAGGAAATATTACACCAATTTTACATATTAACAATCCTCTAGAGGCATAAAAATTACAGACACAAATTAGCAGCAAAACCAAGCAAACATAACACAAATATCTCAGAGCCAATTATTTATGAGTGGAAAATGCTGAATATTTGGTAGCTTTCAGCTGCATTTCTCTAACTCTATTCAAATCAATGGTTCCCTATGGGAGCCCATTGATTTGAATAGAATTTCCACCAGAAGTTGGATCAAGATGATCCGACTTGCAGTGCGACTTGTGTGCTGAGAATCTTGAAAAGGAACCCCGCCAAAATGTAAAAAACATTTTTGCATGAGGTGACCCCAAGACGATACCAGACCCTTTGGTCTGGTATGGATCTTAAGGTGAACCCCACACACAGAAAAAAAAATGGCGTGGGGGGTCCCCTCAAGATCCATACCAGACCTTTATCCGAGCACACAGCTTAGAAGATCAGCAAAGGGGGGATGAGTGAGTGCCCCCCCTCCTGGACCATACCAGGCCACATACCCTCCACATGGGGGGTGGATGCTTCAGGGCACCCCCCACCCCAAAGCACCTTGTCCCTATGTTGATGAGGACAAGGTACTATTCCTGACAATCCTTTCCTGGTGGTTGTCAGGGACTAAGAGCGGGGGATTATCAGTGTTTGGAAACCCCCTTTAACAAGGGGGCCCCCCACCCTAGGTGAATGAGTATGGGGTACATGGTACCCCTACCCATTCATCTAAAAAAAAAGTGTCAAAAATAAATACACTACACAGGTTTTTAAAGTGTTTTTATTAAGGCAGCTCCAGCTCTTCTCCCTCTTCTCCCCCCTCTGTCTCTTCTTCCCTCTCCGGTTCTTCTCCCCTCTCCGGTTCTTCTCCTCTCTGCGCTGTCCTCTCTTTCTGCTATCTTCTTGCCCTTTTGCAGGGTCTTCTTGTTCTTTTGTTGGATCTTCTTCCTCTGTTCTTTTGTGTTTGTGTTCTGTGTTTATTTTTGACACTTTTTTTAGGAGAATGGGTAGGGGTACCATGTAGCCCATACTCATTTACCTTGAGTGGGGGGCTGGGATCTGGGGGCCCCCTTGTTCGGATAAGATTCTGGTATGGATCTTGGGGGGGAACCTCACTCAAAAATTTTGGCGGGGTTCCCCTTCAAGATTCTCAGCACACAAGTGGTCCCGCAAGTCGTATCATCTTGATCCGACTTCTGGTGTGACTTCTATTCAAATCAATGGGCTCCCATAGGGAATCATTGATTTTGAATAGAGACAGAGAAATGCCAGACGAGGCTTAACATTGTGTAGACAGTGTTAAGCTTCATTAAATTGGGTTTAACACCTTTTACCGGCATCTGGCGTTTTTACAGCTCTAGTGCTGGAGCCTCAGAATGTGCTAGGCCTAGGGTTTTTTTTAGCTTAAAAACGCCTATACCACTTACAGCTCCTAAACACCTTGGTGGGCATGAGGCCATAGGCTAACATGGAGAGGAACTTTTAAGCTGTAAAAAAAAACCCGTGGGCATGAGGCCTTAAGGTTCCAAAGTGTATTGGGTGGGAAAGAACCTTTAATCCTGGGTCTGGATTTTACTAGGTGCCTGCAGCCTGTGTGTAGTACACAGGTGTACGGAGTCATTATATACTCAAGCCTGAGGATAGCTCAGAGCTACCTGTTTGAAGACAGCTCCCATATTGGAGACAGGAGGTCTCACCTAGGGGTCAGAGGAGCCTTAGCCAGGAGTCAAGAGACAAAGGGTCTCACCCAGGGGTCAGAGGAACCCCAGCCAGCACGTAGGAGTAAGGGGGTCCTGATCCAAGAGTCAGATAGGCTCCTATCATGGTGTCAGGAGAACTCCCTTTCAGAGACACAGAGTGGGCCATGCAGCAGGGTGCTGTGACTAAAATCGAAGTGAGGCAAGTGAACCAGAGGAGCTGGACAACACAGTCAGAGGGCCTGGTAAAAAGGGAGCCAGGTGGCTCAGCATTTTCAGTTGACTTTCCATGTTAATGTGGAAGAACCCCTGTGTGGACAACTGATGTTTATGTGAACTGTCCGTTTGTTTAAAAAAAGTGGTCTGCCATGCCCTAAAATACAGGTTGGACAGGTGCAACTCATTGGAATAAAGCACCTACCACATGAGTATAATCTCCACAATAGCTCAATACATATACATAATGTATTTACAGTGCCTTGAAAAAGTATTCATACCCCTTGAAATTGTTCACATTTTGTCATGTTACAACCAAAAATGTAAATGTATTTTATTTGGGATTTTATGCTATAGACCAGGGATCTGCAATTAGCGGACCTCCAGCTGTTGCAAAACTACAAGTCCCATCATGCCTCCGGGTTTCATGCTTGTGGCTGTCAGAGTCTTGCTATGCCTCATGGGATTTGTAGTTCTGAAACAGCTGGAGGTCCGTTAATTGCATATCCCTGCTATAGACCAACAGAAAGTGTCAGGAAAATGATAAATGGTTTTCAATTTTATTTTACAAATAAAATATCTAAAAAGTGTGGTGTGCATTTTTATTCAGCCCCCTTTATTTTGATACCCCTAACTAAAATCTAGTGGAACCAATTGCCTTCAGAAATCACCTGATTAGTAAATAGAGTCCACCTGTGTGTAATTTAATCTCCATATAAATCTAGCTGTCCTTTGAAGCCCTCAGAAGTTTGTTAGAGAACCTTAGTGAACAACCAGCATCATGAAGTCCAAGGGACTCACCAGACAGGTCAGGGATAAAGTCGTGGAGAAGTTTAAAGCAGGGTTCAGTTATAAAAATATATCCCAAGCTTTGAACATCTCACTGAGTACTGTTTAATCCACCAACTGAAAATGGAAAGAGTATGGCACAACTGCAAACCTACTAAGACATGGCCATCCACCTAAATTGACAGGCCAGGCAAAGAGAGCATTAATAAGAGAAGCAGTCAAGAGGCCCATGATAACTCCGGAGGAGCTGCAGAGATCCACAGCTTAGGTGTGATAATCTGTCCACAGGACAACTATTAGTTGTGCATGCCACAAATTTGGCATTTATAGAAGAGTGGCAAGAAGAAAGCCATAAGAAGTCTCCTTTGTAGTTTTTGTGAGAAGCCAAGTGGGTGATACAGAAAACATGTGGAAAAAGGCTCTCTGGTCAGATGAGATCAAAATGTTACTTTTTGGCCGAAAAGCAAAAGACTATGGGGTTTATTTACTAAAGCTAGAGAGGGCAAAATTAGTCACGATTCTGCATAGAAACCAATCAGCTTTTAACCTCAGCTTGTTTAATTAAGCTTTAGCAATAAAACCTGAAAGCTTATTGATTTCTCTGCAGAATTGTGACAAATTTTGCCCTCTCTAGCTTTAGTAAATAAACACCTATGTGTCTCAGAAAACTAACACTGCACATCATCCTGAACACACCATCCTCACCGTGAAACATGGCGGTGGCAGCATCATGTTGTGGGGATGCTTTTCTTCAGCAGGGACAGGGAAGCTGGTTAGAGTTGATGGGAAAATGGATGGAGCCAAATACGGGGCAAAAAATAAAAGAAAGCCTGTTTGAATCTGCAAAAGACTTGAGATTGGGGAGGGGGTTCACTTTCCAGCAGAACAAGAACCCTAAACATAAAGCCAGAGCTACAATGGATAGTTTAAATCAAAGCATATTTATGTGTTAGAATGGCACAGTTACAGTCCAGACCTAAATCCAATTGACAATCTGTGGCAAGACTTGAAAATTGCTGTTCACAGATGCTCTCCGCCCAATAGCTTAAACTATTTTGCAAAGTAGAATGGGCAAAAATGTCACTTTCTAGATGTGCAAAGCTAGTAGAGACATATCCAAGTATTGACTCAGGGGGGCTGAATACAAATGCACGCAACACTTTTAGGCCCGGTTCACACCTATGCAAATTGGATACAGCTTACACCTCATCCAGTTCGCATAACATTTTAAAATATGTTCATTTGAATAAGGCTGATTCACATATGTGCGTTGCATTCACACTCCGCATTGCCCAAAAAAGTGTGCGTTTTCTGGGCATTGCGGTGTAAATTGCAAGCACATTATCTTCTATGGGAATGCATCTGATTTGCAGATGCATTCCGTTGTGAACAGGATAAAATACTGACCTGATCCTGATGCAAATCTGACCTGATACTGATGCAATCCTGACCTGATCCTGATCAAAAACTGATATGAAACGCTGAACAACTGATTTTTCACTTCGCAGGGAAACCTGAGCTTCAATTCACACCGTACATCTGTGAACCGGGCCTCAAGATATTTATTTGTAAAAAAAATTGAAAACCATTTATCGTTTTCCTTCCACTTCACAATTATGTGCCACTTTGGGTTGGTCTAAAAATTTCAAGGGGTAGGAATACTTTTTCAAGCACTGTATACCTATTAGACATGTGTGGTTTGTTTCGTACGAATCGAAAATTTGTACGAATTTCCAAAAATTCGTACATTCGGAAGCATCCAAAATACGAATTTCTATGCTTCCAAATTGTATACGAAATACGAAATTTTGTTGATAAATTTCAGATCCAAATTTTGTTACAACGGAAACGTGACTGGTGTTTTGTTGACCAAACACAGGTTTTCTTCTGTTGCTGAGTAAGGGTTGGGAAAATTACCTTTTTTAATATGGGAGTGGGAGACTGGTACTGGTCGATGGGAGATTCAGAATCTGACAAAATAAGAATATTCGTTAATATCATTTTATTATTGTCATAATAATTATGATTATTCGTTATGATGACGTTAAAAACCCAGGAAGTCAGCACAGCACAGGGATGGTGGGAGCCCCACAAAATGAGCAAAGAAGGGGTACAGCCCCAGGAGGAAGTCAGCAAAGCACAGGGATGGTGGGAGCCCCTCATAATGAGCACAGCACAGGTATGGTGGGAGCCCCTCATAATGAGCACAGCAGGAGTACAGCCCCAGGAGGAAGTCAGCACAGGGATGGTGGGAGCCCCTCATAATATGCAGCCCCAGGAGGATGTCAGCATAGCACAGGGATGGTGGGAGCCCCTCATAATAAGCAGCCCCAGGAGGAAGTCAGCACAGCAAAGGGATGGTGGGAGCCCCTCATAATGAGCATAGCACAGGGATGGTGGGAGCCCCTCATAATATGCACAGCAGAGGTACAGCCCCAGGAGGAAGTCATCACAGCACAGGGATGGTGGGAGCCCTCATAATAAGCAGCCCCAGGAGGAAGTCAGCACAGCACAGGGATGGTGGGAGCCCCTCATAATGAGCATAGCACAGGGATGGTGGAAGCCCCTCATAATGAACATAGCACAGGGATGGTGGGAGCCCCTCATAATATGCACAGCAGAGGTACAGCCCCGGGAGAAAGTCAGCACAGCACAGGGATGGTGGGAGCCCCTCATAATAAGCAGCCCCAGGAGGAAGTCAAGTATGTGCAAGTATTTTATATGTGTATTATACAACTATATACTGCACACCAAATAGTACAGTATAGTATAGTATAGTGTATATTATATAGTACAGTGGCCTGGTTGGGAAGGACAAAACAGGACAATAAAACATGGTGTCTCTTCTAATTCCTCCACTGGAGCACAACCGGCATTTCTTCTGACGTCTGGGGCCTGTTTTATGGGGGGGGGGGGGGATTTTGTCAGGAAAGTGGCGCTCGTGGAGTCTGCTCACGGAATCAGAGCGAATAGTTGCTGGTGGGCTTTCCAGGGTACAAAAGGGCGGAAATAACTTCTTCTTGGTAGTGCAGATGAGATATGGGGTTCTCTGTAGATTTTTGGTAAATAACATAAGTGTTATACATGGCCAAACTGAAAAAAATAAATGGACGTTTTTTATACTAGTGGCGGAATTTTCTTCTGGGAGGGTAGGGTTCAATCATCTGATCGTTGAAGTCCACTCACCCCATAAACAAATTATAAGCATAGATGCAAGCTGGTTTCTGGATTGGGCCGTTTCTTCTGGAGACTTCCACGTAGGTGTCATTATGGATTGTGGTGAGCATGTGGACATTTCGTCTGTCCCTCCACTTGACAGCCAATAGCTCCTGGTTTCGCAAAGATGCCATCTCCCCTCGTCGAAACCTTTCCTTTACGAGTTTTTGCCGGAAGCCCTTTTTATTAGCTCTTACTGTACCACATGCTGGGGTGTGTCTCCGGAGAAGATTGCGGAAGAGGGGCAAGCTAGTATAAAATTTATACACATAAACATAGTATCCCTTTCCAAGGAGTGGATAGACAAGCTCCCAGACCACTCTTCCGCTTGGCTCCAATGTACTCTGGGCATTCAGGGGGAAGCAGTTGGGAGTCCTTCCCTTCGTACACCAAGAAGGCGTAGATGTACCCCATGGCTCGGTCACAAAGTTTGTACAGTTTAACCCCATATTGGACCCTTTTGCTGGGGATAAACTGTTTGATGCTAAGCCTGCCTAAGAATTTTACAAGGGACTCATCCACGGAAATATTCTGTTCGGGTTATATAATTGGGGAAAAATTTTCAGAAAAATAATTTAGGAGTGGCCAAATTTTAAATAGTCTGTCAAAAGCTGGGTCATTTTGGGGAGGGCACTGGGTGTTGTCATTGTAGTAGAGGAACCGCATAATCATTAGGTATTTTGATCTTGACATAAGGGATGAGAAGAGTGGCATGTGGTGGATGGGTTTGGTGGACCCATAGGAGTACAATTATTTTTTTTGTGAGTCCTATAGAAAAAATTAGGCCTAAGAAAATGTTGAATTCCTCTACAGTTAGTTCTCTCCACTCAAAGGGACAAGCGTAACTAGAGGCAGTGTTGCTTACTATGTGCTGCTGTGTGTAGAGGTTGCACTGGGCCACAATGGATGATAGTAAGTCTTCTGTGAAAATCAAATGAAAAAAATCAAGCATGGCAAAATCATCAGTGTTCACCTGGACACCTGGCTGGGTGGTGAAAGGGGGGATATTTGCTGCTCCGGAATTAGGGGGAAGCCACAGGGGGTTTTGAAGGGCATAGGGACTGGCATGGCCCCTATCCCTTTGGGGCTGTGTTGACACCCTGCTGGTGCCTGGCCTTTGTTGTAGTGGCTCTGCTCTCAGGGTGGACAGCTCTGCTCTCGAGGTGGACAGCACTGCTCTTGAGGTGGATGGCCCTGTGCTGCTGGTAGTAGTCTGCTGCTCCACGCCAGAATGCCTTCTTTTTACAGGCACACATTCCTCTTCCGATTCTGTATCAGACCCGCTGCTTGTAATGGATTCATAGGCCGAATCCAAATTGGACTGAGACTCAGAGAACTCCCCACTGATCTCATAGGTCATAATTATAAGCTGGTAGGCCTCCTCGCTATTAAAATATTTTTTTGCCATACTGGTGGCTGGTGAGGCTGCACTGCAGAGCACTGTGGCGGCACTGGTGGGCACAAGTGGCACTGGTGGGCACAGCTGGCATTGATGGGCACAGGTGGCACTGGTGGGCAGAGGTGGCACTGTGGGGCACTGCAGTGGTGCAGGTGGCACTGATGGGCACAGGTGGCACTGGTGTGCACTATAGTGGCTCTGGTTGCACTGGTGTGGCCCTGGTGGCACTGATTAGCACACAAGCAGCACTGGTGGGCACACAGGTGGCACTGGTGGGCACAGATAAGCATTTATGGGCACAGGTGGCACTGATGGGCATAGGTGGCACTGGTGTAAACTGTAGTGGCACTGGTGTGGCTCTGGGTGGCTATGGTGGCACTGGTGTGGCACAGAGGTGGCACTGGTGTGGCACAGAGGTGGCACAGGTGGTACAGATGACAGATGGCACTGTTGTGGCACTGTTGTGGCACTATTGGGCACTGTTGGGCACTGCTGGGCACTGCTAGATAACATACAATTCACTGTGTGGCACACAATTGCTCTCCTCTCTTCTCACGCTGCATCGGTGTGAGGAGAGGAGAGTGATGAACTTCTGATGACCCTGCTCACTGTCATTGTTGACATTTGTGATCGCTCCATCATTGGAGAGAGCGATCATGTGGTAAAGGGCCGCTGTCATTGGCCCTTTACCACGATCCATGTTGCACCGAGTCCCGTGAACCCTGCGAGCATGGATGTTCCCGTGTCCGCGCCCCAGGGGGCTCGCGGGAACGATTTTTCAGGAGGACATCATAGTACGTCCTCCTAGAGTTAACAAACCGCCCTGTAGCTGTCATTCGGCTATGGGCAGGTAATTAAGTGGTTAAAATGACTAAAGTCCCTTATACACTATTAGATTTTCAGCAGATTATTGTCTTCAGATTTACCAAAATCATATAATATGAGGTCAAACCTTAAGAGTATTAATTTGTATGCAATCAGGCAGGCCCTTGCACTACATGGTTTTGGTCTGAAGAAAAAATCTGCAGAAAATCTAATAGTGTGTATGGGGCTTTAGAAACTAGCCTAGCATTTCCTATATTTATTATAAAGCCCCAAGAAAATAATACTCACAAATCAGCAAAGGTCCGCAAAGATGACCAGATACATGTACACATGGCAAAAAGTTCCTTCTTACAATATCTGCCCATCAGGGAGGACTATATTTATCACCATAAAAGACTTTGGTTGCCCTTAAAGTCTCATTGGGGGGGGGGGGGGGCATGGCCTGGTTCTGTTCCAAGATGGACGTGTAAGCCTGGAGCTCCCATTCCAAGAGATCCTGCAACTTTCGCTAACTAGTAAATCCACAACCTAGACATGGTGAGGACATCTCGGAGTGTATCGGCTACATGGTCCTAGATCTGCACGGGAACAGGATACGCAGCTAAACAGACAAATCCCCAAGATCTTCCGCTCACGGCCTAGAGGCAGGATTCAAGCCTCACAAGCCTCCTCCTCTCATGAGTCCTGCTCTCCAAGCAGCAGCCCACAACGTTGCAGAGCTCGGAGCTTGACCGGAGCAGAGACGGTGAAGAGATCGTCCCCTGAATTAAACCTGAACAGCCTCCGCAGCGTTGCTTCGGACATCAAAAGCGCTTTAACAGCCATTGCCTTGAGGGTAGAAGAAGTGGAAATCACTCAAGCCAGCCATGATGTCTTCCTATGCCACGTGCAGCAAATAACTGAGTCCCACGCCATACATCTAAAGGAGATTAACCGTTATATGGAGGACCTTGACAATCGCAGAAGATGCCGCAATCTCAGGGTAAGAGGCGTTATGGAATCCACAGATCCCAGCCATCTCTCCCTGATGGCCACTAACATCCTATAATGACCTTCTAGAGAGGCCCACGGATACCTCGTTTGCCTTTGAGCGAATCCACAGAGCATTACGCCTGAAGGGGAGAGATTCAGACCCCCCCCCCCCCCCGAGACACGGTCTGCTGCCTCACTGATTTTCCACTAAAGGAAGAAATCCTCCGTAAAGCCAGGAGCCGTAATCAACTTTCTTTCCACGGATTAGTAATAAAGATCTATCAAGACTTATCTAACTTCACCCTACAGCGCAGACGGAAACTACAGCCTTTACTGTACATTCTGAGAGCCAGATCGATAATACACTGCTGGAAATTCCCTTTCTGCCGGTCAGTGACACATCAAGGCCACACAGCGAACCTTAAAGTGCTGGAAGACTTGGAGCATTTCTGCACCACCCTGGACATCCCACTAGTCGACTTACCAGACTGCTACAGTGACTTCCGCTTGCCCCAAGACAGCCACATCCATGGAAGGTATTGATGAAGCAGGCAATTTCAGCATGAGATGCCGCTGCCCCCATTCTCTCCCTCCTCACTCTCCACCGAGGGCCTCAGGAACATCATGTAATGGCAGCCCTACGGCTTCACCAATGCACCGCAGGGCTCACATGACCTAGATCGGTAAATGCACTATCCCTCCTCTTTTTACATGGCACAGAGACTCTATCTTTATGACCTGTTCTCCAATATCCGTTAAAGACTAATGTAACCACACATTTTAATGCTTGTTTGAACACTCTGGAACGTTGGCAATCACTCTACCATGATCTTACAAAGCGGATTAGCTTACTTCTGATCTATGATCTTAAGGTCACCACTCACAAAATCTCTTCCCTTAACTCTAACTCCGGGAAAACTATTAACACAGATAGCACAAATCCAGTCCACTTCCCCCATACCTTTAGAGACTACAAACCCCAATCTTATATTCCGGCAGCTGATTCCCTCCTTGCACAAGGCCTATGCTCTGCATTCTATGCCCGACGACTCTTGCTCCTTGCTACATAACCAATTCATGGGACTCAAACACCAATTAAATCAACCTGTCCAACATACAGCAACAACATACAGCAAGCAACAGCATAGTCTGCACTAATGTCATTCATAATGGTTGGCGAAGTGGACTCCCGAAAGATACATCCCCTTAGCTATTTTTAAAATCCACCCCATGCACTTCCAAGCCTCACCATTGGACCGAAGAGATCTGACCACACACAAAGGGAAACCCTGTATGGAGACGATAGCTTTGAACCACAATACCCAAGTGCAAGAAGACATGGCTACCCTTTTACAATAGCCCTCTCACAGAACTTTGTCGGCAACCTACTGATCTTCTAAAGCTCTGCACAGAAGGTGTAAGAGGGTTCTTCCCTTTGTCCCCCTTTTTTTTTTCTCTCCAGATATCCTGCTTTAAGCTGATCCAAATACTTCTCCATCAATAGCAGTAATACAGAAGACTAGTAATCTAATCTATTTTTCTCACTACCTGGGACCAAGTAGCTATCTGGACTCCTGCCTTACCATCCTTAGCAGATACCTTGAACAGCATTGGACTAGATCCAAACCACTCTAACGCGGCCCCAAGATACTATTATATCCACTCAACACCCTCCCTTCTTCCCCTCCATCTCCCTCTACCTTCTCTCTAAACCCGCCTACTGCCCTTGACTACCACCTTCCCCTTCTTCAAGCTTTATCCTCATTAACCCTTCACTACCTTAAAGTGCAGTAATTGAATAGTAATATGACCAAATAACATTACATTCTGCTTGTTTTTGCCATAGCGGACAATGATACTAATGTCCGTTACATTCCAGTTGTAACAGTGTGATCTGACATCCGAGAGGGATATGCACAGGTAAGGATCTCACAATTTCTCTAACACGTTAGACCTTTTTACGCACATGAGCAAGCACATACCCCCAAACGCCCACTATCAAGACACACTGCCTATTTACCTATATGGATTAAATGAGTCATACATAAGTTATTGCTCAATGAGCCAGGGCTGAGCATATCCCCCTTGGAATTAGAAGATCTACACATAATATCTACGGGTGTTACTAATATTGTTTATAATATTGTTAATGTTTTTGTTTTCTACTGTTTGCCATGTAAACCTCGAATTTCAGGTTACAGGTTAAAAAGTTCTGAAAGGTTCTAAACCGTAATGCAACTCTTCACATTAACCGTATTCAAGAATTTCGGTATGTTATAACTTGCAAATATGTTCCTGTATTGTCTCACGGACTCAGGGTCTAACCCACAAGAAGGCAAATCAAAGCTGACCTTCCCCACCACACTAAACATTTATTCTCTCTCCATGCCAAAACACTCCCCAAATGTTGTCGATCGGGACCAGAGGGGAAATTTGTTTTCAGTCTGGCCCCTGACCAAGCTCACTACAAGCACCCCATGCAGCCCTATTGACCTCAAATGGACACTGAACTCACTCCTCTAGTAGAATTTCACCTTCCACCCCAACTCTCAGCGGATTCTGATAGACACCGCTGACCCAAACCGGACTCCCCCTGTTCATTAGGTGGGGAAACCCACTTTTGCACCAAGACGATAGCTAAACGTACAAATCGTTTTTTTCACCCATAGTTTTCACACCACTTCCCCAATCTTAAAATCTAAAAGAGTCTCCATACTCCTTTTCAAAAATGGACCCATCCAAATTTCAGATACCCTCATTGACGACCAGGGTAGAGATATCTTTCTTAAAGGCACTTTCAGGAATAAACCGATCACACTAGGAAACATATATAGCCCCAATTCATCCCAGATCCCCTTCTTCCGTGCCATTACACGACATCTATCCAACTTTCAAGAAGGGATCTTGATCTTAGGGGGAGACTTTAATGTCCCCTTAGACCCCATTCTAGACACCTCCTCAGGTAAATCCGATCTACCATATAGGGCAATTAGACAAATCAGGCAATGTCTTCAAGACCTGCTACTCCAGGACACCTGGCGCACCCTCCACCCGAAAGACAAGGACTTTACCTTCTTTTCTGTTCCCCACAACAGATCCTCCCTTTCTTGACTTTATCTTCCTTACACAACAGGATCTCCCAACTCTGACAGCAGCAACTATAGAACCGATGACATTTTCTGACCATCGCCCATCTCAGTCACACTTACCTTCCCTGACAAACTCACACGCACACACATATGGAGACTAGACCCAACCATCCTGACGGATAAAATAAAGGAACAAGAGATTCGCAAATGTCTAGTCAAATACTTCACCGAAAATGACACCCCAGATACCTCTAAACTGACACAATGGGAGGCACATAAATGTGTAGTAAGAGGTAAACAGATCTTCTTAACAGCAGCAGTTAAAAGAGAAAAGAAAACCAAACTCACTGACTTGTTCACCAAACTTAAAAAGCTCAAAGCATTAAACAAACACAATTTAGCTCAACAAACGCACTTAGAACTTATCGAAACTCATACACGCATACAGAAAGAGCTAGGCCATAACCTCAGGAAAATATTCACCCTATCACAGAAACTCTTTTACGAGTTGGGAAATAAATGTGGCCACCTCCTTGCCCAAGCACTATGTACGAAAAAAGTCAACAACACAATACATCAACTACATTACCCTACAGGTAAGACACTCACGAAAAAAACAGCGACAGCACAGGAATTTGAAAAATACTATTCCTCCCTATACGACCTTAGCACATTCAACCCCCCCCCCCCCATTACCCCACCCTCTAAAAGATTTAACAAGATCAAGTATTTTCTGGAACAATTTGACCCTGGGAAAATCTCCGAAGATGCTACCACAGCTCTTGAATCCCTGATCACCATTAAAGAAGGGGTACAAGCAATAAAACAACTAAAACCCGGTAAGAGTCCAGGCCCAGACGGTCTATCCATGGTACAACACAAGACATTCTTGGAAACTCTCCAAACCCCCTTTTTAAATGCTTTCAACTCCCTCTCACCTTAAACCCTCTCATGTGTGGGATGCTGGAAGCCCACATAATGGTCACCCTCAAAGATGAAAAAGACACTACGCAAACAGGAAACTACAGACCAATCTCACTGCTGAAAGTGGACATCAAAATATTTTATAAAATACTAGCAAACAGTCTCTCACCACTTATCCCCTCTATCATCTCAGAGGACCAAGTAGGCTTCATCTCTAGTCATGAGGCTAGGGACAACACCAATAAGGCAATCAACCTACACCACCTGATAACACAAACAAACCAAAAAGTTTTTTTCCTGTCACTAGATGTGGAGAATGCATTTGACAGAGTGGCATGGGACTACATGCAAGCAGTCTTACAAGTTATAGGCATAGGCCCACACATGTCCGGCCTAATCCTGTCCTTATGCGCGGGTCCATCAGCTAAAGTGCGAGTCAACAACACCCTGTCTAATGCTTTCTCCGTCCGTAAAGGGATGAGACAGGACTGCCCCCTGTCTCCTATCCGTTCATAGTCAAGCTGGAACCATTCCTTTGTAAACTGAAATTCAACCCAGATATCCAAGGAATTCAAACACCCAACAGAGAATATAAATAAGCTGCCTCTAGTAAAACCACTGACCAGTTTACCAGTACTACTAATAGAATGTAAATACTTCCAACTACTCTCCAACCTCAAAATGTATTTATCTAAATCTTTTGCCCTCAACATATCCTTATCACTACTTTTAGTAGACCAATGTAAAGAGAATTTTCCATTTCAGTGTAAACATGAGTCAATCACATATTTAGGCATACAACTCCTTTCCAAACTCCCAGACTTATATATGAAAAACCCACATACCTCTCCTAAATAAACTAACATCTGACCTCAAAAACTGGAACAAACCAATGTTTTCATAGTTTGGCAGATCGGCAATCCTAAAGATGAACACCCTGCAGAGACTGCAATACATCCTGCAGACGATTCCTATACAAGTCCCACTATCCTAAACATACCAAAATATCTTCTCCAGATTTATCTGGGGGGAATGCAAACCTCAAATTAGCTTTAAGCAACTCACCCGACCAAAGCCACTTGGAGGTATAGGCCTCCCGGACCTTCTAAACAATTATACAGCTACCCACCTTACCAGAATAGTAGACTGGAATGTTCACTCCCCCAACAAAGACTGGCTCCCCTTGGAAGCATCCTTCACAACCCTACCCCTGGACTCTACCATGAACAACCCCACATCACATTCCATTGGAAATCCGTCTTCATCCATTGATAGGATCTGCCTTACATTGCTTCCTCAAGACGTATACCCAAACCACCATTTTTCCATTCCTGGACCACTGACCCCAGTAAAACTAAATCCAGACCTGCCTCCAGGAATGCACTGCCATTATCTTACCTCCAAATGTCCACAAGATCAAATCAGAACCCACCAGTTCTTTCATCAGGGGAAACTCCTAACTGCCTCCCAACTCTCCACCCAACTGGAAAAGACACCTATCCCCCCAGACATATTTACTGCTTGCTCAACACCTAAAATCCTTGAACAAAGATTTGCAATGTTCGAGACAATTCACCCCCTTTGAAAGGCTTTGCACCCAGAAAACACCCCAACCTCATCTGATATCCTCCACGCACAACCTTATTTTTGCAGACCTACATGTCAATGAAAAGTCTGCAAAAAATAATGGGAAAAGAACCTCTCCATCTCACTCTCAACAGAGAACTGGGAACAAATATTCCTAAATTTCCATAAAGGGTCAACTAATGTCACTACACAGGAAAATGGATATAAAATCCAATCTATATGGTACCGCACACCAGCCCTTCTAAACAAATATAACCCGCTATACCAGAAACCTGTTGAAGATGCCCTCAACACAGGCACTCTACAACACATCTGGTGGTCCTGCACCCCACTACAAACTTTTTGGAAAGAAGTATGCTGCATCACCTCCCAGGTTACCTCCTACTATCTAGAATTTTCCCCAGCCCAATTCCTATTCCACCACTCACCCTTACCACACAAATCCTACCACAAATCTTTAGCAATGCACATGATTAACACAGCAATACAATGCATTCCCCTGCACTGGAGCTCAACGCAGATACCCACACTCAAAGAATGGTTTACTAGAATCCGCAAAGTCGCTGAAATGGAAGAACTAATCTACATTGCAGGATTACCAGCAGCTATGAAGCCCCTGATGCCAATGTCACTGGTTAAGTGTTTTTGGGATGTGGAATCTCTACAGGACTTCTAGGCTGCCTAGTGTTTTGGGTGTTGATTTCATCTGGAAGATTATTTTTGGTGTAGGTTGGGCAAAATTAACACCCAAAGACCAATTTTTACACACCTGTTTGATATCATTACAATTTTTGACAGCAAGGCCAATTCTTGCTTTCATCAAGAGTACCTCTATA
This sequence comes from Lithobates pipiens, assembly GCF_037356315.1. Classification (NCBI taxonomy): domain Eukaryota; kingdom Metazoa; phylum Chordata; class Amphibia; order Anura; family Ranidae; genus Lithobates; species Lithobates pipiens. The sequence goes on along the minus strand of NW_027507790.1, from coordinate 28,499,817 downwards.
GCGCTATAGAGTCATGGTGTGAAGGCACCACTGACACCCAAAGAACAATTTTTCTGCACTTGTTACAGAAGCCGTTACAGAAGTAGAAATCCAAAGTCTGCGGTAGAGATGCCACAATTTAGCCAGAATGTAGTGCAAATCCCAGTGCACTACATTGTGTCCTCATCATACAGACTGACTACCCAAGCTGTTGCTTACAAAATAAAAAAAGCTTGCAGGGAAAATGTCATTTTTTGGGCTTTATAAATGCAATTATTGCTGCAGCAGCTTCTTTACACAGTACAGATGTGCCTCTTTACAGGTGGACTAAGGAGACCCCCCACCCCCTCCCCTAATTTCACTTTAAGCATCATTTAAAAATTATGTTTTTTTACAAACTTTTTTTCATTGATACATGTCCGCCAGGGCAGTACCCGGACCCGCATAACCATTGTATGCCCAATTACTTGCATTTAAGCCTTAAAAATTGCCACTTTTGATTTTTCATGTTCGGATCCTATTGACTTCAATGGGATTTGTTATTCGGTTCCAAACTTTTGTGATGTTCGAAAGTTCTGGTGCAAACCCAACAGGGGGTCATTCAGCCCATCCCTACCCTTAACTAGTTGACATCAGTTACAGATAAATCTGCTGGTGTTATGATGTTCTCCATGTGTCTCCAGGGTTTCATATGCTTAGCTGGTAACCCGTAAGTGTCAGAGAGGGAGTACAGCCTTACAAGGAGTTTCAGGGGCCAGCCTGTCAATGCGGTTGTGAAGGATGGGAGCTGGTAATGTTGACACAGCCATGGGTGATAACTGGTTTTCTCCACATGTTCCTGAGTAGTAGGTCAGGAGTTCCGTAGGAAAAATTTTGGGCACTGGAGGCAGTACAGGAAAGCTCCCGGAGGATGTAGTATGAGACAAAGTTAAGGTTTGACAGGCATTGTTAGAAGTGGTGATTTTGCTGGTAGCACACCTGAACAGCAAGGAGACCAATCAATTTGTGACCATCTTTATTTGCCCCCCCTTTTTCCCCTCTTCTGCCCCTCTCTCCTGCCTCTGTCAAACTCCAGCTCTCTTTTCCTTTTTTTATTATCTCTATTAACTAACTTGCTATCTGAATTAATCTCTCTTGTTGTTCTCCTATAGCTAAGAGATAGAGCCACGAGTGCCAGAGGGGAATCCCAGAAGAATGCATTGTTTGGGGCTGCTCTGTGCAATACAAGGTAAGTATACCATGTTTGTTATTTTATTAAAAATATACAGTATATACTTTACAGCAGATTTAACATTTGGTCTGGTCATGAAGGTTTTGACTACCCTAGGACTTAAAGGGTTAAAGGGTTATGATTTAAATGACTAAACAACATCATTTTACATACATTAATTTTATACTTAATTGTGATCTAGGATAATTTGAATTTCTTGCATATTTGAATTCACCATAAATGAAACAAAGTCTAAAAAATCTTATAAAAAGATCATAGTTTTTAAAAATTCTACTTACATATTCTTTTTGATTTACAAGGATGTGCCTGTACACCTAGAGCTTATGCACAAACATTTAAAGACTGAATTTAAAAGGAATGCATTTAAATTAACAATTTAGCAGAGGACCAGCTAAAGCCTAACAGAAAAGAAAAAACAGTTTCCCATTTGCAAAATATGCCAATACCATATGATAATGGAATTGACCTAGATAGTACTTAATAGTAAATGCAAAAGAACATACTCAATTTCTTTTGTACCCACTTTTAATTGCTATCCACAAAGGTCAATTCTATTAACTGGAGGCATTGACAGTGTGTATATCTAACTTCTTTGCCTCAGCACATAATGTATTTTTCTAAACATGCAGCATTGATATTTTATTGAGCTAAAACAAATGGTAATAGGCTTGGAACATAGAATTCACAATGCGAGATACCATCTACTTTGCAGCAAGATGGTTGTGTAAATCTTTTTCTTCTATAAGCACAGTATATAAATATATACCCTGCAAATGTAAAATAAAGATCACACTGCACTGTTTACTCACATTACAGAAAGATAAACCCTACCTGTCCACAATTTGTAGATTAAGCATGATACCCGGTGCTAACAGAATGTTAATCTACATTCCCTTTTGGTATTGGGACCCTTCAGTAGTACTGGTTTCTGAGTGATAGGAAACCTATGTGATTGGTTCCCAATCAAGTAACCACTATGACATCACAATCACAGTGACAGTATGGCTCATGTGTAAGGTAAAGTCTACAGGTTTGGAAATATCAGTTTGTAAATGGATAGAATATTGGCTAAAAGACAGAATTCAGAGAGTAGTGATTAATGATTCTTACTCTGAATGGTCTAAGGTTATCAGTGGTGTACCCCAAGGTTCAGTGCTGGGACCCTTACTTTTTAACATCTTTATAAATGATATTGGGTCTGGGATAAAAAGTAACATTTCTGTCTTTGCAGATGACACCAAGATATGCAGTGGAATAACGTCCTTACAGGATGTCTCCAATTTACAAGCTGACCTCAATAGACTGTCTATTTGGGCGACTATGTGGCAGATGAGGTTTAATATTGATAAATGTAAAGTTATGCACTTGGGGGCTAAGAATATGCATGCATCATACTCGCTAGGGGGAGTACAACTGGGGGGATCCATAGTGGAGAAAGATCTGGGGGTTTTGGTAGATCATAAGCTCAATAATAGCATGCAATGCCAAGCTGCTGTTTCCAAAGCGAGCAAAGTCCTTTCCTGTATTAAGAGAGGTATGGACTCCAGAGAGAGAGATATCATTTTGCCCCTGTCCAAATCATTAGTAAGACCTCACCTGGAATATGCAGTTCAGTTTTGGGCACCAGTTCTCAAAAAGGATATCGGGGAACTGGAGAAAGTGCAGAGAAGGGCAACCAAACTGATAAGAGGCACGAAGGAACTCAGCTATGAGGAAAGATTAGAGGAACTGAATTTATTCACTCTTGAGAAGAGGAGAATAAGGGGGGATATGATCAACATGTTCAAATATATTAGGGGTCCATATAGTGAACTTGGTGTTGAGTTGTTCTCTGTACGGTCAACCCAGAGGACAAGGGGGCACTCTTTACGTCTAGAGGAAAAGAGATTTCATCTTCAAGTACGGAAAGGTTTCTTCACAGTTAGAGCTGTGAAAATGTGGAATAGACTCCCGCCAGAGGTGGTTCTGGCCAGCTCAGTAGATTGCTTTAAGAAAGGCCTGGATACTTTCCTGAATGTATATAATATAACTGGGTACTAACATAGGTAAAGTTGATCCAGGGAAAATCTGATCGCCTCTTGGGGGATCAGGAAGGAATTTTTTTCCCCTGCTGTAGCAAATTGGAGCATGCTCTGCTGGGGTTTTTTTTCGCCTTCCTCTGGATCAATTGTGGGTATAAAATTGGGTATTTGGATTGTACGATTATTTTTTATTTTATTTATTTGTTTTTAAGGTTGAACTGGATGGACTTGTGTCTTTTTTCAACCTGACTAACTATGTAACTATGTAACTATGTAGCTTTGCTCACAAAACAAACCCTCTGGTGTAGCAGCCCTTATGCTTCAAACAAAGCAAGGTACATTTACAAAAGGCTGTGACTAATAATGTCAAAAAAGAAATTGCATTATTTAGCCACTTTAGACCTCATACCAATGCCTGTAATATCCTTTATGAATTAGGGACACATTTTGGGTTGGCGCTGAGCATGAATTAAACCTGAATCCAATCTGTCCGCAGTTTGGTGAACAGGAGAACAAACTGAATTTATTTCTGTAGCTATGTCATCAATAAATTTAATCGTAAATCTATTGTGCTACTGGAATGTAAACAACAGTGCTTAAATCCTAGGTGGCGTCATTGACCAAATGTGTTTATGACCATATTTGGTCAATAACCTCACATGGGATCCCTGTTGCTGTGTTTACATATCAGTATTACATATCAGTAGTAGGGAGAGGGCAGAATTGTTGGGTGTAGCTCATCATGACTGATGAAGATCTACATTGTCAGATGTTGTGATTGATGATGAATTTTCGTTGTTTAATTACAATACATTACACATTTTTGGGATGATACAATACTTTGTTTATTATTTATTTTTTGTACTAGTGTTGCTGTTTCTATTCATTATTTACCTAATTTTCGATGAATGAGCAACAAGTACCCCAAACTCATGTGGAGATGTGGATATCTTGGGCCCCCCTTATTCAACAGGGGGCTCCAGACTCTGATAAGTTCCCCCACAGATTCTCAAATAATATTTGAGGGACATGATGTGGGAATGATGCCCTTGTTTCTTGTCAATGTACCCTGCCAATATCGAGGGCATGTGGCCTGGTATGGTTTAGGAAGGTATGCATGCTTCCTCTCCGTTTCCTGGCCAGCTAAAGGGAGGTCTTGCATGCTTTTTTGGGAGGTTTTTCTCATATAATGCTCTTACTGAGTATGTGTGGACTTGCAAGTCACCTTCACAATGTCGTGTGCATGTAGTCTGGTATGATTTACAAAGAGGGAGTAATTTCCTTTCTTCCACCCAGGCTGTTTGGAGTTCGCCTTATGTTTCAAAACAGACTCTTATCCAGGTAAGCAGCCAGGCCACATGCCCAAAATAATTGAAAGGTACCTTGCAAATGGGGTGGCAAAGGGGGCATAGGCTTTGCCACCCCCCCCCCCCCCAGGTATCTTTCCTGTCCCTATGTTAATGGGCTTCATCCTCACATCCTGTCCCTCATGGATGTGGGTTTGAGGTCTGCAGGTGGGGCTTATAATTAGCACCTACATAAATATGGAAAAAGAGTGGGGCTTTAAATGAGATGCATGACATCTTTTTTATGTTGTTTGATGCCTATAACTTAACACCTTTTTGTTGTATGGACAGATGTGCCTGTGCACTTGAGGTCTGAAGAAAGTAAATAAATAATGTCCCCTGATGTAAATACAATGCCAGTGATGTAGATCACTGATGATGTTGACCTACCACCGCAATGACCCAACATTGCTACCCCGCCACTACTCCCATCAAAAATGGCAGGTCACTGGCACTGCTGCAATGTTAGCACAATGGCAGAGATTCCTGTGACATCATCGATCAAATATGGTAGTAACCATGGTATTTTTAGTGTTGCCTTAAAAAATGCTGCTTTTACAGGCATTTGGCTTCTTTTCAGCCCGTAAAAGCACCTCTATGTCAGCCTTTGCACAATTAGGCATTTCCAGGCAGATTCAAGAAAAGCATTTACAGACTGAAAAAAAAAGCATCACCAGCACATTTATGCCGCGTACACACGATCAAACAATCGGGTGGAAAAGTCCGGCAAACTCAAGTCCGCCGGACAATCCCCCCCCGTGTAGCCTCCGGCAGACTTTTTTGACCCGAAAGTACGGTGGACTTAGAAAGTAGTTTTGCACTCCAATCTTCCCGCCGGACTCGCATTTCGGCGGACAATCCGGCCCCCCCACCCCAAAGCACCTTGTCCCCATGTTGATGAGGACAAGGACCTCTTCCCGACAACCCTGGCCGTTGGTTGTCAGGGTCTGCGGGCGAGGGGCTTATCGGAATCCGGGAGCCCCCTTTAATAAGGGGGCCCCGGATACCGGCCCCCCACCCTATGTGAATGAGTATGGGGTACAATGTACCCCTACCCATTCACCTGTGAAAAAAGTACAAAAAAAAACACAACACAGGGTAAAAATAGTTTATTGCACAGCTCCGGGGGTCTTCCGTCTTCAGGGGGTCTTCTCGCCGGACTCCTCCGCTATCTTCTTCTAGCTCTTTTGCTAGCAGAGGAGCCCGGCTTTCTTCCTCGACGCCGCCCTTCTTCCGACTTCAGGGGTCTTGTCCCCCTCTTCGGTTCTTCTTGCAGAGCCACCGCGCCTCCTTCTAGCTCTTTTACAGGCGGTGGCCCGGTCTTCTGTCGCCGCCGCCGCCTTCTGTTCTTCTCTTCTTCTCTTCAGATATTGACTCGTCGATCCCTCCGCTCACAATGGCTCCGACGCGATGCGCGGCAACTTATATAGGGACATCACCGGAGGGGGACAAGAGGGGGACAAGACCCCCGAAGTTGGAAGAAGGGCGGCGGCGAGGAAGAAAGCCGGGCTACTCCGCTAGCAAAAGAGCTAGAAGAAGATAGCGGAGGAGTCCGGCGAGAAGACCCCCCGAAGACGGAAGACCCCCGGAGCTGTGCAATAAACAATTTTTACCCTGTGTTGTGTTTTTTTTTTTACTTTTTTCACAGGTGAATGGGTAGGGGTACATTGTACCCCATACTCATTCACATAGGGTGGGGTGACGGTATCCGGGGGCCCCCTTATTAAAGGGGGCTCCCGGATTCCGATAAGCCCCTCGCCCGCAGACCCTGACAACCAACGGCAAGGGTTGTCGGGAAGAGGCCCTTGTCCTCATCAACATGGGGACAAGGTGCTTTGGGGTGGGGGGGCCGCGTGGCCCCCCTTCCCCAAGGCACCCCCCATGTTGAGGGCACGCGGCCTGGTACGGCTCAGTAGGGGGGGCGCTCGCTCGTCCCCCCCTTTCCCGGCTGGCCGGGTAGCGTGCTCGGACAAGGGTCTGATGTGGACCTGGGGGGACCCCCAGGTCGATTTTTTTTGGCGTTGGGGTTCCCCTTTAAGTTCATACCAGGTGGCAGGGCCAGCGACATCTCCTTCGCGGGCCCCGCCTACCTGGAGACGTGCTCGAAATAAGCGGACTTTCCTCCGTGTGTGTGGGCGAGTCCATTCATTTCAAAAGTACGGCGGATAGTACGGCGGACTTAGTACGCCGTATTAGTCCGCTGAAAAAGTGCCGTGTGTGGGCAAGTAGCCCGTTCGGAAAGTCCGACGGACAGTCTGGCGGAAAGTCCGCCAGACTAAGTCCGTCGGATAGTCCACTATGTGTGTACGTGGCATTAGAGGTGCTTTTGAGCAGAAAACCTGCTAGATGCATTTAAACTCATGTAAATGCCTGTAAAAGCACCTGAACTCCTTTCAGTACTAGGCCATATTTCAGTTTTCAGCACTGTGATAACTTGATTGACAATTACTTGGTCATGCAACACTGTAACCAAATACATTTTATATTATTTTAATATCATCTATCTGTATTCTAAGTAGGAATTATTTTTGCATGCAAACATACGCTTGTGTGCACATTGACATCTCTCATGACGTCTTATAAAGTAAAATATGCAGAATTATTGTTCTAAATTGACTAGAAGTCTAAAGGCTGGTTTCTGTTGAATGGTTCTGCTGGAAAACCAGAATTTGAACAGTGTGTGCAGCCAATGGCAGCGCTGATCTATGTATTCTGACGGAGGGAGTCCCTGCTGTCGGAATACAATAGCATAGCAGAAGAGATGCCTGCATTCACATTACTTTTTTTTTTCAACCCACTGGTTAAATAAATAAAAATTCTGCATGTCTGTACCCTGCTAACCACTTGCCTACTGGGCACTTTCACCCCCTTTCTGCCCAGGCCAATTTTCAGCTTTCAGTGCTGTCACACTTTCACTGACAAATGCATGGTCATGCAACACTGTACCCAAATTAAATTGTTATCATTTTTTCACACAAATAGAGCTTTTTTTGGTGGTATTTAATCACTGCTGTTTTTTTTTATTTCTTACAAAAAAAAAGGAAAAAGACCGAAAATGTTTAAAAAAAAAAAGTTGTTCTTAGTTTCTGTCAGTAAATTTTGTAAATAAGTAATTTTCCTCCACTGATGTGCTCTGATGAGGCAGCACTGATGGGCACTGATAGACTGCACAGATGGGCACGGATGAGGTGGTCACTAATGAGGCGATACTGAAGGGCACTGTTTAGGTGGCACTGATGGGCACTGATAGGTGATACTGATAGATGGCACTGAGGGGCACTGATAGGTGGCACTGATGGGCACTAATAGGCATCACTGGTGGGCATTGATAGGCAGCATGGATAGGTGGCACTCATGGGCACTGATGGACGGCATTGATGGGCAGCACTGATGAGCAGGCACTGATGGGCACTGAAAGACTGCACAGATGGGCACGGATGAGGTGGCACTTATGGTCACTAATGAGGCGGTACTGAAGGGCACTGATTAGGTGGCACTGATGAGGAGGCACTAATATGGGGCAGTGATGGGCACTGATAGGTGGCACTGATAGATGGCACTGAGGGGCACTGATGGGTACTAATAGGCACCTCTGATGGGCACTAATGGGCAGCATGGATAGGCAGCACTGATGGGCACTGATGGATGGCACTGATGGACATTGATGGGAAGCACTGATGAGCAGGCACTGATGGGTACTGAAAGGCAGCATTGACTGGCATCACTAATGGGCACTGATTGGTGTAACTGGTGGGCACTGATTGGTGTCACTGATGGGCACTGCTGGGACTGATGATCAGTGCCCTGATTACTGGTCCTGGTCTCCCTGCGAGAAGATGCCACTAATCAGCTTTTCTCACTACACACTCTGTCAATGTGAGGTGAGGAGAGCTAATAAATGGCACTTCTGCATTTACGGCATCGGCTCTTTACCCAGATCGGGGTCATGCCGAGTAACTTCACTTTTTTAAGAAAAAAACTTTCTTTCAGATTCCTACCTTTTGTTATTCTGAAAAAAATAGCTGTTTGATGGTGTGTACATGTGCAGAATGAATGTGAATGGGACTTGCAGAGTTATAATGTGAAAACACAGAGCCTTCAGACGTGATTTCCCCTTTGGAGTATCTCACCACAAAAATTATATTTTTGTTGCAGGGGATGCCCAAAATCAGATTTGTCGATTGCATCTTGGTGTAGACTTCTGGGAAAATCAGTATACCAATCAAAAAAACAGAAAATTACCACTAGGAAATCTTTCATATAATAAGTTGGAAGACGTGGTCTGGTGCTGGAACGTAATGGCTGCTTGATCGCTGCATTCCGAGACACAGAGGTAAAGCTATCATCCGAGCAGAGCCTAAATCACTTGCTGTCATGGGGAAACCGAACAGGAACCCCCTCAGGTACACTCCCGCTCACCCAGAGACTTTCCCAGGGAATCTGGCACACAGATGAGCTGCAACATCCCGGAGATATTATGGACCCAGACACGTGAGGCCACGGCTTCCAATTGGGCCACGGGAATGTCCACACGCTCCTCTAGCCTCAGTCCCTATTGCTATTTTCAATGACCTACTCGGCAGACCCGCTGAAACCCCCGTTGAATATGAACGCCTCCATAGGGCTTCCAAACCCAGGACAAGAGACCGCCGCAATCTATTGTATCAGGGCACAGAAATCAAAATATTTCATGACCTCTCACCCATAACCCTCCAGAACAGGCAAGACCTAAACCCTCCTCTTTATCTATTGCACACTAAAGGAATCCAGTACCGCTGGAAGTTTCCCTTCTGCCTCTGCCTATTCTCAAGGCCGCACAGCAAATCTGTGAGTGCCAGAGTATCTAAACACATTCTGTGAAACACTAAACCTCCCTCATGTTGAGATACCAGAATGGTACAGTGCATTCCGAATCCCTCAACAGTGGAACCACATCCATGGACGCCATTCCAGTTCAGGACAAATTTCACATCAGACGGCACAGATCTCCATCACCACGCTCAACCACTACAACAGACCACAGAAATGGCAGATGCAGCAGCCTGACGGCCTTCCCAGCACATAGAACACCTCGACATGAGGGTTTTGTTTAATATGTCCTTCTCTCTATTAGGACATTCTTCCAAACGTTCAACCTGCTCTAGCATTGATCCTTTTCTCCAGTCACATTGTAACCAAGTTCTCCTACCAAACTAACTGTACAACTTTCAAGATTGGATCGACTGTCACCTGAAGCAATACAAGAAAACCATTTCCTATCCTGCAGGAACCCACATCACAGAACAACTAACAAAGCATACCTACTCCCTACACTGATGAAGAGCTAGCCTCTCCTTGCTAGAGGCTCAAGCTGCCCAGCACCTGAGGTACCACACAAAACAAAGAGCCGCTGTACCAGCAATACTTACTCTTGGTAAGGCACTCTTTGCACTGATAACAAGAAACCCCCCAGTATCTAACTTTACCAAGTCACAGCCCCATACCACTTCTAGGTCTAATACCCGAAAATGTCAAACTCAGCATGGACTTTCAGGTATAGCCTCACCTACAGATCCCCCCTTCCGTCCAGGTACCCTTCCGTCCAGGAGATATCCCCACCCCTCCTCCTCCAGTCCTCATCAGGAAAGCTATTGCACTCAACTCCTGGGCAGGATAACTAGATATATCTGTATAACTCTAATGACTAACGTCATTTATCTTGTATTGAGAATTTTGTAAAGGTGAGGGATAGCCCCACAAGGAGGAAAAACACCTTGTTGATGAACCCAGTTATATAGACCAAAATTCCTATAGGAAGATCATCCCTTGATGCGGTTAGACAAATCACTGAGCAATGCCCCCCCCCCCCCCATCTCTAATGCAGATTAGAAACTACACCTTCTGAACAAAGGGAAAGGGGGGAAACAAAACACCTCAGAAACACCCAGGAGTGAAATGCTCCTCCTTGATGCATCTATCAATATGAGGCTAGCTCTATACACTCTATACACTGTATTTTAGGCAAATATATATCATGTGGCTGCTCTGATTTCATAAATGCAAAACATTGTACTATATGACAACAAAGCCAGACCGGATACATACCAAACTGTTAAAAAAAAAAGAAAGGGCATAACATTTTAGAAGTAGTCCTAAGGCCGACTTGTGAGTGTGATCTCACCTACCGCAACAATCCTCTAATAGGTTCACTTCTTAATTTTCCGCAATACAGACTAAACAATGGGCCAAAACCGCTCATCCAATATACCCACCTCCTAATTCACCAGAGACAGGAGATCAGACTCAGACACACACAAATGGGCAGACCCACACACCCTTAAGTATTGCTATTATTAAAATGTTCTAGAGAAGGATCCACTAAATCTAATTAACTAATGCTTAGAGAAGGATGTTACTGGTTACCTACTTGTTTGTTACTTAATTTGTTTATTATTTGTTACATGCCACTGGCTATTGGTTATCTTCTTTTATTCTTCTTCTATTGTCCTCTCAGATGAAGATATTTTGCTTATTATGTGCAGTACTGGGTGTACCAACCAAAAGGCTAAATAGACTCTGTACCTCTGGATGGCCTCCTAGCGTCCAGCTCAGCTCAGTCTCATGACACAAATACAGCTCCTTAACAAACCATGAGCATTCCAAATGACTAAACCATGGCTACCATATGCTAACATAAGAACTCACGGCTCCCCACCTTGATTTAGACTCTCAGTACCTCCTGTGGACCAGAGGCCCTTATTTAGTTCAGCCCCAGACACCGTATGCGCTAGTATAATTTCTAGGGTAGGTTGACACCCCCTACCTACCTCTGGTTCATTTATCCTTTATACACACCCTTGTTCGCCACCCCCCCAAAATCCTCTCTTACTTTCTACCCTGAGATCTCCCTCCCTCCTCCTTACCCTCCCTCTCCCCTACACACCCTACCTCCTCGGTATCCACCAACACATAGCTAGCACCGTCGACAACACCCTCTTCTTCCAATTCCATACCCAAACTCTCTTGGGACATCCTTGACACACCCATATCCCACACAAGTACTTAATGCACACCATGACTTCTACTCACCCCACTGCCAATTTTTCCACATTTAAAGTAGTCTCCCTGTATGTGAAAGGGCTGAATATCCCTGAAAAACAAAGTCAAATACTTTACAGAATGCTTAAGCTCAAAACTGATGTAGTGTTTCTCCAAGAAACCAACCTCCGAGCCAATAATATGCCCAAACTCACAAGTAGGGATGAGCTTCTATTTGGAGTCGAACTCATGTTCGACTCGAACTGTTCGCCTGTTCGGCGAACAGTGAACAATTTGGGGTTTTGCGGCAAATTCGAAAAGCCGGGAACACCCTGTACAAGTCTATGTGAGAAATCTAAAGTGCTAATTTTAAAGGCTAATATGCAAGTTATTGTCCTAAAAAGTGTTTGGGGACCTGTGTCCTGCCCCAGGGGACATGGATCAATGCAAAAAGAAGTTTTAAAAACTGCATTTTTTTCGGAAGTAGGGATTTTAATAATGATTAAAGTGAAACAATAAAAGTGTAATATTTCTTAAAATTTTGTACCTGGGGGGTGTCTATAGTATGTCTGTGAAGGGGCGCATGTTTCCTGTGCTTAGAACTGTCCCTGCACAAAGTGTCATTTCTGCAGGAAAAAAAGTATTTTAAAATTACTCGCGGAGAAAAAGTCTTTTAAAATTACTCAGCTCCCGTAATACAGAGAACACTCATTGAAAGTCATTGATAAAAAAAAAAGCATGGGGTTCCCCCAAATTCATTATTAAGGGGAACCCCACGTCAAATTAAAAAAAATATTGAAAAGGCTTCCCCCTAAATATCCATACCAGACCCTTCAGGTGCTTAACCTCCGTTACATCAGAGAGGGGCGGGGTCACATATACGTCATTGGGGAAGCCCTGGCCTCCCTCACTAGCGTCAGAGGGTGCGGGGTCAGGTGACGGGTGGCCCCACCCTCCTAATATAAGAAACGTCAGGCTCCGGCATCCCGCAGTGTCTCCGACAGTGGAGACAGAAGATGGATGCATGGATGGACTGCGCTGGACTGAAAATCACCCGCTGCTGGATCAGATCAGCCATCGCTGGACCCCGGAGAGATGATCATCCATCGCTGGATAACAAGACTGGATTACCACCGCTGGAATCTTTTTTTGTTTTTAATAAAGGAATTTTTCAAAAGTCTGTTTGTCGTATTTAACTATTTTTTACACTTTCTTTGTGAAATGGTAGGGATACTTTTGTACCCCCTTACCATTTCAAACAGGGGGGGTCGGGATCTGGGGGTCCCCTTGTTAAAGGGGGCTTCCAGATTCTGATAAGCTCTCTGCCCACAGACCCCCACAACCACCGGCCAGGGTTGTGGGAATGAGGCCCTTGTCCCCATCAACATGGGGACATGGTACTTTGAGGGGTCACAGACACCCCAAAGCATCCTCCCAATGTTGAGGGCATGTGGCCTGGTACGGTTCAGGAGGGGTGGGCGCATTCTTGTCCCCCCTCTTTTCCTGTGGCCTGCCAGTTTGCATGCTCAGATAAAGGGTCTGGTATGGATTTTTAGGGGGGCCCCACGTCAATTTTTTTTATAATTTGACACGGGGATCCCCTTAATAGACTCTGGTAATTGTACTGGGCCTCTCCTCTTGGGGTCTAGCAGCTCTTGTACTGGGCCTGTCCTCCTGGGGTCTAGAGCCGTTGGGATTTGCCGATTGGCCATTGGGGTGTCTGCCCTTGCTGGTAGCTGCCTGGTATTCAGACCATCTTCTTTTTGGACGGATTACTTCCTCCTCTGATTCGGATGCTGATGTGCTGCCTTCAACGGGCTCATATTCCAAACTAGAATCAGAATCAGAACTGTAACTGGGCGGCCAGAGCTCCCCGTTTCTCTCATTTGTCAGACTCAGTATATGATATGCCTCTTCTGGAGTGTATACCTTTCTGGACATAGTGTCTGTATAATGGGTGACACTGATGGACTACACGTCAGGCACTAATGAGCTGAACATCAGGGACTACTGGGCTGAATGTCAGGGACTAATGGGCTGCACCTTGGTAGTAATTGGCTGCAGAGAGGTACTCCTGATGGGATCACGGGACAGGTACTCCTGATGGGTTCACGGGACAGATACTCAGATAGGATGACAGGTACTTAGACTGGATGACTAGACAGGTATCTGCACCCCATGCCCCCTGAACGGTGCCAAATGTGACACCAGAGGGGAGGAGGCTTCCGAAAAGCCCAGGTTCAATTTTTGTGTGAACCTCCACTTTAAGTGATTTGGTAACTGATCATGGGCCACAATGAAATCAAATGGTTCAGAATTTCAATTTTTTTTTTTTTTTTTTTTGAATAGTATAATGAAGATTTTAAACAGCAATCAGGATAATAATTTTTCACGGGATCATACCTGTTGGAAGTTTACCCACTTTATCTTTTTCATTTTTTACCCACTGTTTAATTACAAACATAAAAAGAAAAAGTGATTGACACTATTGTGAATGCTGACTTTGTTTACTTTTTACACTGTCTCTATGTCAATTTTTTTGGCAGTTGCAGAAGAAAAAATGGAAAGGATTAGTTCCTGCATATGCAGCCCCTGCCACTGCTCCTGTCCAAGTGTGAAACAGAATGTCACAGGAAGGCCACACAGGCCCCCTGATGCTATACCAGTGGTTGGTGTGTGATAAAAACATGTCTCAACTATGGTTTTACCACCCCTAAACCACAAATGTAAATTAACTATTACTGTCCTATCCCCCAATAAGGCTGCTTTCACACTTATGCACTGTGGTTTACCCACACCGCAGGTTAGCTGTACATTCCCATAGACTTCTATCATATCTTACATTCAGGAGTTTTGGTGCGCTTCCAGAAAGCACACCAAACCCGCAGGATATAATAGAAGTCTAAGGCTCAGTGCAGCTAACCCACAGGAAAGCCGCAGGTGCACTGCGCTGCATCCCCTGATCAATGTGGAAGCAGCCTAATAGCAGCCTAATAGCCTAATAGCTGAGTCAGAGCAACAAAGGAAACATCAGCTTATGATATTCCTGCTCCCTCTGCGGCTGCCTGCTTACACTGCTGCCGACTTAATGCACTCTGATGCTCTGGTACGGCAGGTCAGCCCAGATCATGGACATGTGCTTCCCTGATTTAAGGTTGCAGGCCACATCAGAGTGCCACAGGTTGAGCACCCTTGATCTATACTGTATAGTCATGGTAAACCAGTAACATTATTATTCTTGTCATTGTTAACACTTTTGTCACTTTTTTGGTGAAATGGTAGGGGTACTTTTGTAGCCCCTTATCATTTCACACAGGGTGGAAACCTGGGATCTGGGGTCCCCTTGTTAAAGGGGGCTTCCAGATTCCAATAAGCCCCCTGCCCACAGACCCCCACAACCACCAGCCAGGGTTGTGGAGATGAGGCCCTTGTCCTCATCAACATGGGGAAAAGGTGCTTTGGGGGGGAGGGCATGTGGGCATGTGGCCTGGTATGGTTCAGGGGGGGGCGCTCTCTCGTCCCCCCCTCTTTTCCTGTGGCCTGCCAGGTTGCATGCTCAGATAAGGGTCTGGTATGGATTTTGAGGGGGACCCCCACGCCATTTTTTTTGCCGCGGGGTTCCCCTTAAAATCCATGCCAGACCTAAAGGGCCTGGTATGTATTTTGAGGGGACCCCCACACCATTTTTTTTGGCGCGGGGTTCACCTTAATATCCATACCAGACCTGAAGGGCCTCGTATGCTCTTGGAGGGGAACGCATGGCAGTTTTTTTTTTTTTTTAATTAAAGTCGCCTGGCCTGGGGGCGACTTAAAGACGTGTTGTAAGTTGCCCCAAGTCTCGCTGGGATTCCCACTCAAGTCGGGTCCAAGTTGCCTCCCAAAGTCACACTGGAAGTCATGTTGCCCCTGTGTGAATGGACTGTTAATGATACGGCATGCGCTATTATCACTTGCGCCGGCATATTATGTGTTGCGCTTGTGCGTGCGCCTGGTTCATACACTCACTTGATAATTTATCTGGCGCACAAATGGAGGTATGAACCGGCGTGTCACATTCATCTTAGTAAATCAGCCCCCTTGTTTTTATTGTTTTTTGCATCTGAGTGCTTCCAATCTGCTTCAAATCTCTTTTCACAGCCAATTCTTGTCTACATGCCTGCACTCCAGCACTGGCTTCAGGTTTAATTAACCCAGATTCAATTAAACCTATATGTGAAACCTACAATTAGCATTAGATGACATTGAAGCCTATGGGGGGCAAATCTTGACACTTTCAAGACTAATAGGCAAGCTGTTTTCATAAACAGAAATTGATGATCTGGGCACTGCAATGGAGGACATTTAACAAAGCAAAACAAACATTTACCAAACAAAAAACAATGCTATACATTGGGGATAGGGTGACTAATTTGGCTTAGATGGCAATACCTTTGATCTGTACAGGCATACCCCACTTTTAAGTACACAATGGGGTGTATTTACTAAAGCTGGAAAGTGCAAAATCAGGCTCACTTAAACTAAATAAACCCCACTGTGTACTTAAAAGGGGGTATGCCTGTATAAGGTGTTACAGGACATTGAGTTTTTTTTTTAAAACAGTGCAATTAACGTCCTATTCTGACATTGCATATTTTGAGTGTAAAATAGATGATAGGCAATTTTGGCTTCAATACCTGCTTTTTTTTTTTTCAAGCAGTAATATGCCTTACAATTAAACAGTTGTGCCACTGACTAGTTTGGATTTAACTTGAATTAACTTAAAGCCCTTATCTTTTATTAAATTAGCCAATGGCACAACCGTTTCTTTGTATAGCAAGAGCTACATTGCATTTTCTACAAAATTTGATAAACAGAGTGCACAAAAACACTTCAGAACGACATCCCTACTTTCTCAGAACCCCCTTCCATCCTCATATCCTTAATTATTCCCCAAATAGACTTGTGTGTGTGTTTGGAATACATTGGCTAGTGTCATGCTAGTGGGTAAGCACTTGAAAAGGCAGAAAATAATAATAGACAAGGCAGATTTTATCTTGCAATAATAATTAGAGCGTATTATCTGAGAGACAATAGCCACAAATATTCTTCAGTGGCTGGATAATTAGTAAGCAGTTTTAGTTAGGCCATAATATAGGCAGGAAAGACAATGCATGTTTTATCTTAAAATAGATAATGTGTATTATGTAAAAGAGATTAGTCACAAATATTTTATAGTGGATGGAGAGTATGGTTACAGCTTGTTAAGATGATAATACAAGAGGGAGAGAGGAAATAGGTTTTATCCTAACTCTATTAGATAGGAACCTATTAGAACGTATTATGTCAGTGACCATCAATATTATACAGTGGCTGAACGGTATGTAAGGAGCTTGGTAACATAGTAATGTAGGAGAGACAAGTGAGGCAGGTTTTATCTTGATATAAACATTTGATTGTGTTATCTGAGAGACAGCAGCCACAAATATTTTTGATTGCCAAAGCACCAGAATAAGCTTATGAAATTTAAAAGTCATCTATAGTATCAACAACAGTTGTTTTTTACTCCTATTTAATCCACAATTTAAGTTCCAATGTTGATTTTATTAACAACAGCTCTGACCCAATTTGGCTCTTTTCTTCCAGGCCTACAAGCTGACATACTGCATGGCAGCATTTAGCCTGGGATGTTGCATATGCTCTGGGGTGCTTGCAGGGGTATGCTACTTCCAACAAGTCAGAACTCCTGGAGTGTGTCCCTTCTTACAGCTTTTCCAGCCACCAGAAGATTGACCTAGCGTGTGGTGAAGAATATGTCGCATCCCTGCCAATGCTCTTTTGACCCTATGTTTATGGTCATGTGTAGCCGATGACAGTGTGGTCCCATGAAACAGACACTTTACTTTCCGCATGCTGATGGAAAGCAGGGATGGCCTTTAGCTGCCAACATGATTCAGTACAGGCCATACATTTACTGATGTGGACTGATTCCATAAGATAAATTTAAAGCAGCTGCAGATACAGCAGTTTTTCTAAACTGGAATTATGATGTTGGGCATGGGGAAGACTTTGGGAAATGCTGTTCTTCTATTTCAACAGCTGTGGAAGAAACATCAGCCTTTAAAAGGATGCTTCTTGAAATAGCAGTGTGGGTGTAGGAGAATTCTGCAGAGGTTTAAACATGCCATTGACTCCCTCAGTGTGACACCTTGAATCCCTATTTGAAGTGGCTTATCCTAAGCCTTTAAAACCTTTCTTGAGAATTCTCTCCCTGTTACTCATGGCCATAGACGTTGCGGCAAAGAGTCTTGTGGATTGGAGGGTGTCAGGAAAGATTCCACCCGCTGATGACACTATCTGACATCTGGCGCACAGTACTAATGTGCACCAACAGGTGTTTCCTGGCAGTTTGGAACTGTCAGGGGAGCTTCCCCTGCTGGTTTTATGTGATCTTTGGGCCGCATTACTCGCATCCACCAGCGGGTGGTTCCTGGCAGTATGTAGCCGATATCACCTCCTGCAGTCAGGCATCACCTGAGCCTGATTGCAGGAAATGGTACAAATACCCGGCAAGCTCACACACACCTTGCCTTGTGCCCTGACCTGAAAGCTTTGATCCTGATCCTGATGCTGAACCTGAACCTTATCCCTGTTCCCTGAACCTGAACCTGATCCCTGTACCCTGAACCTGGACCTGTATTTGTACCTGTTCCTGTCTATCCTGTATCCCTGTATCCCTGCCCTGCAGCCTGATCCCTTCCACCTTCTCCCTGTCTGTCTTACTCCTTGCCTCCCATCTGCTGATCTCCCATTTATAACCCTGGCCTGGCTAAAGGTTACGATTCTGGTTTTCCCTTTTGCTGAATATAGCACATACTTGTCTGGTTATTATTATTTGAGGGTCTTGTTTTGTATTGGTTTGTTGTGCACTGTGTGATATTGGAGGTGGTTGCATTTATATATTGTTCACTTACTTTAATAAATTACTTAAATTTTCACCTACATATGTTTGGGTTACCCTGTTGCAGTCCACACAGCTCTGGTCACACTTGATACGTGACAGTACACCAAGGCCACCCCTGACCAAAAGTGGCTGCACAGGGTAACCATTTTGGTTCAGTTTGTTTTGCTAAAACATGAATGCCCAGCGTGATGTGTCCCTGTCTGCTGCCCAACCTGATGTGTAACTGTCTTCTGCCCAACCTAATATGCCTCTGCCTAGCCTAACGTGCCTCTGTCTGCTGCCCAGTCTGAAGTGTCCCTGTCTTGTGCCCAGCCTGACGTGTCCCTGTCTGCTGTCCAGCCTGATGTTCCTCTGTCTGCTGCCCAGCCTGATGTGCCTCTGTCTGCTTCCTAGCTGGATGTGTCCCTGTCTGCTGCCTAGCCGGATTTGTCCCTTTTTGCAGCCTAGCCGGATGTGTCCCTGTCTGCTGCCGAGTCAGATGTGTATCTGTCTGCTGTCCAGGCTGATGTGCTTCTGTCTGCTGCCCAGCCTGATGTGCCTCTGTCTGCTGCCCAGCCTGATGTGTCCCTGTCTGCTGCCCAGCCTGATGTGTCCCTGTCTGCTGCCCAGCCTGATGTGCCCCTGTCTGCTGCCCAGCTTGATGTGCCATGCCTCCTGCCCATCTTGATGTGCTCGTGCCTGTTGCCCAGCTTGATGTACCCGTGCCTGCGTCTCAGCTTGATGTGCCCGTGCCTGTTGCCCAGCTCGATGTTCCTGCTGTCCAGCTTGATGTGCCTCTACTCAGCTTGCGGTTCCTGTACTTGCATATTGCCCAGCTTGATGTGTCTGTGCCCACTGTCCAGCTCGATGTGCCCACTGCCCTGCTTGATTTACCACTGCTCGCTGCCCAGCTTGATGTGTCGATGCTTATGCCCATTGCCCAGTTTAAAGCCATGGACCTTCCTCATGCCCAGCTTGATGTGACTCTGCTCGCTGCCTGGCTTGACGCCATGGACTTTCCCCAACATCGGCTAGTTGGAGCGCCTGGAGGGGAGTACTGTCAGGAAAGGTTCCACCCGCTGATGACACTATCTGACATCTGGCACGCAGTACTAATGTCCACCTGCAGTTGTCTCTTGGCAGTTTGGAAATGTCAGGGGAGCTTTCCCTTGCTGGTGTTATGTGATCTTTGGACTGCAGTACTAGCTTCCACCAGCGTGTTGTTCCTGGCAGTATGGAGCCGATATCATCTCCTGCAGTCAGGCATCGCCTGATTGCAGGAAATGCTATAAATACTCGTCAAGCTCACGCACCTTGCCTTGGTGTAGTCCTTGTGTCTTGACCTGAAAGCTCTGAACCTGATCCTGAATCTGATCCCTGTACCCTGAACCTGAACCTATATTTGACAATGAGGGGGAAAAGCACTTGCCTTTGCCTTGTTGAGATGACTTGTTGCTCTCACTGAGTTCTGTGGTGTGGAGTCATGCTACTTAAATGGCTGGTACTTACACAATGGCTCATATGCTGCAGGCCACAATGATGCTGTCAGCAGAACATGCTTTAAAAAAAGGCCACACTGCAAAGCTATGTGGATCATTGGAAGTGCTATCAGTTGGATTGGAATTACTGCCCCCTTCATGCCTCTGCAAGTTGCCCCTGATGTTGGACAATATCCTCCCTCCATGCTGTTCTGCCTCCCTCTCAGAACTTTGCTCATCATCAATTGGTGGCACCCACAGATGACCTGCCACCATATGATTTCCCCCACATCACTGAAGCCCATTTGGAAGAAAGTTGAAGCGTGCTACTAATTACCTGAAGCTCCCTCCCTCTATGGCCCTGGCATTATCTTACCCAAATTCAACATTTAAAAGGAGGAATGTTTGTGCTTGACCAATATCATTCTCTTGCAGCAACTCAATGCTCATGTGATCAATTAATTCTGTTTATTCTTCATTGCCAGCCTGCAGGGCTTTGCCAAAATTAGTGGGGGGAGGGGGTAAAGGAGGGCACATTAGAAGTAGTTGACAATTGAATTCAAATTGGCAGAAAAGCGGATTATCTATGCCTTTGTCAGCCACTTACTTACCTCCTGCATGTGCTGTGTTTGTATAGCACGACCACTCTGAGATTGAAAAGACAGATGTGCACTGCCTTCCAGTTTTTAGTTAAAGTGGTTGTAAACCCTTACAACACACTTTGACCTACAGGTAAGCCTAGATTAAGGCTTACCTGTAGGTCCAAGAAATATCTCCTAAACCTACATGGTTTAGGAGATATTTGCCGAAAGACAGGCTCTGCTGTCTACGGTACATGCGCCGTAGACAGTGGCGCGCAGGCGCACTGAGCGCGGCACCGACAACGGCGAATATGCCGCGCGTGGCGGCTCTCGTGTGCATGCGCGGGAGTGACTTCATCGCAGCTTCGCGGAATGACAGCGGCGGAGCAGCGAGACCCATCGAGAAGATGGATGCGCCGGACTACAGGGGACAGCGGTGACTTTGCTGGCTCCTGTGTCAGGTAAATTACACATAATGGACTACTATGTGATGCATAGTAGTCCATTATGCTTTACCTTTGCAGGGAATGAAAGAGGAAGTAAACTCATCAGGGTTTACTTCCTCTTTAAGGGGAGTTTATAAATTTATTGTCAGCTATAGCAACAACAGAAAAAAATATCTGGTGATTTGGGCTCAACTACTTTATACAATGTGCAATGATGTGACCTGCAAAGGTCACTGTTGTCAGGGTCAGCAACAATGGTATGCTGGCACCCCAAAATGAAAATAAGTGCTTTCAAAAATAAAATATAAACCCCCTGAAAAAGTTCATAGACATTAAACCCCAACCTATGGTTTAATTTAGCAGAACATTTTGGAAATTAGGAGTGCATGATAAATAAATGCTAAACTGCAACTACAGTTGTTGTTGACACACACACAAAAGATAGTCCTTTTTTAGTACTATGTTACACCTAACTCTCCGTACAGAGACTTTCAGCTTTCCCTAATCTTTTCTAACACACACTGAGAGATGGCTGCCAGGAATCCACCCTTTTATAGCTGGCACATAACCAAGCCCCCATTTTTATTCTAAGCCATCATACCTTTGTCAATGGCCATGCAGAACATTATAGTTACAACAAGCAACTCAGCGCAATGAAATTCACAATAAATGTGCTGGTTTTTCGAACAAGGATCGACCTCAAACCCATGGCAACAACAAGTTTAAACTTCAACCCTAGCATCCCCATAGTGACAACAGTGAATCATGCATATGTATTATTGTATGTGTTGACACAGCCATTTGTAGTCTCCACCAAAATCTTGTGTAAGTTGGGTTTTGAGTAAAAAAAAGTGCATTATTTTCACCTCCCAATGTGCAAAAAACTGATATTATTTTAGTGAAAGCTGCAGATTTAAAAATATAAAAAAATGACATGAACATGTTAAACATTGAGAGTAATATTTTACTGAGTTACCATATGTATCGGCATATAACATGCATAGGTGTTTAGGAGGGAAGTTTTAGGAAAAAAAAGAAAAAAATGTAAATAAAAAAACTTTGAAGCAAAATAAGGGTCAGTGCCCTCAATGCAGCTTCACCATTACCCATCTGCAGCCTCACCATTGCTGATCTGCAGCCTGATCAATGCCATCAGCCTGATCAATGTCACCTGCAGCCTCATAATTTTCCATCAATTCAGCTTGATCAATGCCCATCTGCAGCCTGATCAATGCCCATCTGCAGCCTCACAATTGCCATGAATGCAGCCTGATCAATGCCCATTTGCAGCCTCACCTCATATTACTGCTGCCTCGGAGGGGACAGGGAGGGTGGCGGGACAAGCACAATCAGATTACATTAAGCAAGAATCTCCTGTTTACTCGGCAGCCTCTTTAATACAAAGTCCTGCCTCCTGGACCAGCTTATATCATAGACAGAACACTGGTCCAATGCCGGCCCAGGAGATGGGACTTCCTATTACAGCGGCCGATGAGTCCTGCCCCCCTCCCTGTTCCCTCCTAGGCAGCAGAAATTGCAGTATTGGCGTATAACACGCACACAATATTTGCACCCAATTTTCAGGGTGAAAAAGTGTGTGTTATACACCAATAAATACAGTATTTGTATCAAAAGAAATTTGTCATGAGGGAAGTATGTAGGCAACCACTGCTCCTTGAGAAAGTACCATTTGCATGGCTAAAATGCTGATCCTCTTGCTTCAATGCTTTAAACCACTGTAATATCAAACAACTATGCAAATAAGAATTTCCCCCATTTCTCTGACTCCCATAATATGCATACTTGATTCTGGTCAGCATATAAGCAACAAGGTCAGTATAACAGGTATGTAACTGAAAAAAGTATAGAAACCTTTCATGAATGTCTCAAACTAGAAAATATGTTAGTAATATTTTACTTGTTACATATAAGTTAATAGCTTACATGATCTAATTAACCTTATAGCGAATACAGGAAACAAGAATCATATACTTTTGAACCCAGAATCTACTTTACGTACTTTCTAGAAGCAATTTCAAATGAAAGAACATTTAACTCATTTACTGCCATACTACTTTGTCATTCTCATGGCCAAGGGCTTTTTTTCTCATTTGCAATAAAACATTTTATAGCACAATCAAATACTTTTCTTGCATGTGCAAGAAGGCTGCCCATAAATCATTATTTCAACAAATATAGGAAAAGTGCACTTCTTAACTAAATGTCTGGTCACATTAATCTACCTTGCAGTTATGACCTTAAAGTGCTTTTATATTATGGGCAGCTCTGACAGAAGTTGGAGATTTTTTTTTCTATAAATTAGTAAAAAATATTGAATTTGGACAATTTGATAAATAACAATATTATATTGTAACCAATATACGTTTAAGCAGTGCCTCGATTAGCTCCCCTTGCCAGAGATGCCAAACAAAACCCCTCCACCTCTGGCAGTTAGAACACACACTGTTTGAGATCTGCATTGGAACAGATAAGAGTCTTCTAGATTAGAGTAAGGAAAAAGAAAAAAATCTGAAATTCTTCACAACTGCATTAGTAAAAATCAGCCGCTCACCATTTAATCAGATACCTGTATCATTTCACATTTAGAGATGTCGTCTTGCTTTAAAATAGACAATTTCCTCTCCCAGTGGCCTCGTCACTAGAATATATGGTGGAATTGCTGCACTGGCGATTTTTTATTATAAAGCTACAGTTACTTTCTTTCTCTTGAACAAATTATTGGTTATTTGTATTATCTGAGAAGCTTCACTTGCTCTATTTGTCCTGGGGACAACTGTCACCAGAACTGTAAGAGAGAGAGAGATTCCAAAAGTTGAGATTTCATGGGAATTGGAATAGAGGGAAAATCCTAACATGGGGATTTCCTTCACTTTGTAAAAATACCCTTTTCACCTCCTGTTGTGTCTACAGGACACAAGGTTAATGGAAATCTCTCTAATGGATAACAGAAAAAAATCTGTTTTATCCATACCCTACCTACTCCATCCAAAACTAAAGAGTTTTGACTGTGTACATGCTTTAACTACCTTAGGTCCTTTGACTGTCCAGGACTTGAAGTGGTTAAAACAAACGTATATTGGATTGTCAAATATGACTATTGGTTGTATGGTTATTACAATGCAGATGTTATAAAATTATAGTGTATGCTATGGCTATAGAGCTCCTTTAATCATTTTTATTTTCTCAGCCCCTATTATGCATAAAATCCATATGATTAAGATGCAATCAATTCTAATTACTGGCGACTTGACTAATTATAAGACTTGCTATGGGTCAGATTTAATCTACTATGCCAAGTTTTTCTTGCTTAAAGTGTCTCTCTAGTCAAAAATAAAAAAAACTCTGTTCTGCAAGGTATCCATGATCAGTGCTCAATCAAATTATGCTTTTTTTAAACTAGCCTCAATATCATTGAATGACCTTGGGATCCTGCCGTTTACAAAGCTAGGGTATTAGTTTGACTTCTGGCCCAGCAATGCTATACAGCCTCAATACAAAAGGCAATTGTCAAACTGAGCTCCAGTACAGCTTAATCTGGACTTCCTGTTATGCGAGTTATGTTTCTACCTCCAGTACACAAGGTGGAGGGCCAGGGCAGAGGATTAGAGGTCACATGACTTAAAATACACTTAGGGAAAAAGGTATATTAGGAAGGAATTTAAAAAAGTTCCTAATGTTACAAAGACATTTTGACAGTATTAGTTGGCACATTGCATATACATTGATTTTTCACCTATTTTATTTTTTTAATTCTAAATGTAATAAAGCTGCTTTTTGTCCACCTAAAATATAATACATTTAGTTTACAGGCATACCCCACTTTTAAGCACACAATGTTTTTTTTTTTTTTTTTTTACTAAAGCTGGAAAGTGCAAAACTAAGCTCACTGCTACATAGAAACCAATGAGCTTCTAACCTCAGCTTGTTCAATTAAGCTTTGGTAAAAAAAAAAACTGGAAGCTCATTGGTTTCTATGCAGAAGTGAGCCTGATTTTGCACTTTCCAGCTTTAGTAAAAAAAAAAAAACATTGTGTACTTAAAAGTGGGGTAAGCCTGTATTTGGTGTTAGGAATGAAGTGCACACATTGCTGAAAAGTAGATAACTGTGCACTGATCAAACTCTCCCCCTTGCTAGGACAGATCTTATGACTGGTAGACAAGTCAGTAGAAATACTACAGTAGGTCATGTAGTCATGTTTTCATTTTGTCACTATGGAGCTGTAAAACTATAGGTGAGAGAATCAAGATAAAGTTCTGCTTTATACAACATCATCAGTTACACTAGAAAGGAACAAAGGTAACATATGGAGCTATAAAGAGGGAATTATTCAACATTTTATTTATGAAAAAGAGAAATTCTTCTGCTGCACTTCCTTCCTTCTTCCACTTCCCCTTTTCCTTCACTCCCTTCTTTCTTTCCTTCCTTCCTTCTCTCCCTCCTTCATTCTTGCTTTCTCTCCTTTGTTTATTCTTTCCTGCCGCTAGCATGTGAGAAATAAGAAAATCTGAATTTCTAAACTGGTTAAATAGTGACAGTTTAGCAGGATATCAGATGTGCTCTGATTGGATTTGTAATGCCTATTAGTAAGTTATGAATTAATTGGTGTGCAGATAATGACATTATTAAGCACTGAACAGGCTAATACATTTTGAGGAATTATTCTTGCCAGTGTTGATGAACACGAATGACAGTCAGATGTAGTGAAAGAAGATAAGGCCAACTGCTGTCTGTTTTTACTTTTTTTTTTGCAAAATCTCAACAGATGTTGCAGTTACCTCTTGCTTGTTGGTAAGCTGGTTACTAGGGAAATAACACAACTTAATAAAAAAAGTATATCACATTTGCTTTTTGCTTGCTGTCAATATTTCAACCCCATCTGGTTACCAGTCACTAAAAGGCATATTAAACATTGTCATAAATCTTTTAAGACAAACTGAGAAAGTGAGCTGCCATAATATTGCACATTATATGAAGGAATATGTGGAGATGAATGAAATCATTTAAAAAATATATATTATATTTTCTTCTTTTTCCCCATTCACATACCGCAGATGCAATTCACCCTCTGTTGCTTTTACCTGGTGTTACCTGGTGTAGCACCCACTGCCAGTGACCAATTCAAATGAATGGCGGCACTCTGTAAACTCCCTGAAACTGCATGCAGTGTGGAGTTCCTGTGCCGCGTACTCACGACCGGGCTTTTCGGCAGACTAGGTCCGACGGTCTTCCCGATGGACTTTCAGTGGAGGTCCGACGGACTATCTGAACGAAACGGACTTGACCACACACGACCGGACTAAGTCAGTTCGAAAGTCCGTTAATTCTGAATGTGATGATGTAACTGCGACTAAACAAGGAAGTTCAATAGCCAGTAGCCAATAGCTGCCCTTGCGTCGTATTTGGTCCGTCGGACTAGCACACAGACAAACGGTTTGAATCCGTCAGATAGATTTGAAACATGTTTTATTTCTAGGTCCGCCGGACTTTTGGGTAAAAGAAAGTCCGCTGGAGCCCACACACGATCTAATTGTTTGATGGATTCCGGTCCGCCGGACCAAGTCTGCTGGAAAGTCTGATCGTGTGTATGCAGCATCGGTGTTAAAGCACACAGCTTGGAGGCAATAAAACGCTTCCTCACCACCTCTGAAATGTTCTCTGAAGAGTGATTTGAAGGTGGATCGCTCTTTAGAAATCAAAAAGGGTGTGTGAACAAGCCCCTACATATTCCTGCATGTCCACAGTGAAGGTCAACTCAAACAAAATGTCATGCTTTTTGCTGGACCAGGAATAAACAGCAGGTGCACCTCATTGATCATGTCATTGAAAGTTGTCTCACACATCAGTTGTAAAGATTTAGCACTTCTGCTTATTGTATATATATATATATATATATATATATATATATATATATATATATATATATATATATATATAATTTTTTTTTTTTATACAGTACATCTCAGCATATGAAGGTTTGCTTTTTTGAAAGCCACATAGAACAGACTTGCTGTATGTAAACTGTGCACTGTCCTATGTAAAAGCTTTGCTCTTCCCTCTTTGGGTGCCAGAAGGATCAGCAAGACGATCTCTGTTCCAGTGTGCAGTGACTCAGTATACCAGTTACTTGAAACTGTGCAGTATGGGCTGGGCATACAGCTTACACCAAGGATGGGGCACAGGAACTGGGGTGACTCTTCGCTATGACACAGGTGACACCTTGGGGTTATAGTTGGATAGAGGGACCTAGAAGTGTGATAGGATGTGGGCATTGTGACAGAAGAGGGTACCTGGACAGTGTTACAGGAGGGGGGGATACATGGGCAGTGTTATAGGGGAGGGGTACCTGGGCAGTGTGACAGTAGGGGGATACCTGGGCAGTGTGACAGGAGGGAAATATTGGGGCAGTGTTACAGGAGGGGGATACCTTGTCAGTATTACAAGAGGGGGGATACCTGGGCAGTGTGACAAGAGGCGGGATACCTGGGCAATGTTACAGGAGGGGGGTACCTAGGCAGTGTGGCAGGAGGGGGGTACCTGGAATTTTGAATGAATGAATGAATGAATGAAATACTTATATAGCGCACAATGCAAACTGAATCGCCTCTAGGCGATTTTGGCAGCTCTGCAAGAAAAAAGCCAGGGTCTGACATAATGATACAGGTCACGTACAGTTTACTTATTAAAAGAGAAAGTAGTGTCTCTCTGCTATATTAGTTTTACCCAACTAAACGTTTTAAAGAAGGTGACTTGCAAATTTACAAAATGCAGATTGCTAGCTCAGACTTGAAAGTAATCGTAAAAGATTCCTGGGGTGAGGTAAAGAATATGATTTGGCCATTAGCAATACAAAAAGTATTTAATACAAAAAATTTGGTGGTAAACCACACACCCTTTAAATATATACAATAAAGTGCAAAATTGTGAACATAAATGCCAATAGTGCTCTACAAATTGCTAAACAATCAAAATGCAAGAAAATAAACATGAAAGATAACCACCCAATAATCAGGTGGATGCCAAATATACAATGTCCAAAAATGATGTGTATAATTGAATAAAGTCCAAAAATTCATTAAAAAATTCCAATAGTGCAGTGATATTGTGAATTTTCACAATCAAAGTGACTGCAATTTTTCTCCAACAACACCAGTCACTCAGTCTACTCACCAGATATACAGGACCCCGATTACAGAAGTCATATACAGCACTGGGGTACAAGATGCTCCCATGATCTGTTGCAGAACCAGGCAATGGAGCCTTCAATCGGTCATCAAAATAAAGGACAAATCTCCGGACACAGGATCAAATATGAAAGAGGAACAGTCTCCCAAGGTTAAGTAAGTTGATGTTTTATTAAAAATAGAGTTTAAAACCACTTAGATAAGTGTACAAAAGTTTAAAAGAACAGATGGATGAGGGGGACGCCATATGTGCTCCACCTGCATCCCACTGTTGGAAGTGACGTGTCACTCTCAACCACACCCATCGCCTTTCGTCAGCATGTCTGACGTCATCAGGGGACACATCACCTCCAATGGTTATATACTGCCGCCCAGTGAAGGAGCTCCAATCCAATTCAATCCTCATAATATGTGAATGATTTACCTAAACTTAAAACAGAAATATACTGTTTGACTTAAATTTAAATTGATATACTAGAAATAAATTAGAAATAAATATACATTAGGTTATTATATACACTAGGCATAAGACACCTAGTGGAGACAAGAGGTGTTATCCATTCCCAAAATAAATTAACCACTCATCTAAAGGCAAAGAGTGTGAATGAAGATGGCGCCATCATTGATGGTGGTGATTCATGATGTAGCCTTATCCCAATCCCATATGCATACTAATTAGAACTGAATTACATATAGATCACCCTGTACAATAAGATTTTACACTGCACTGATAAATTAGCTTAATAATTAGACAACAATTTAAATCTATATCAACATTGATACCCATGGGATTGAGTGTATTTAATCTAAAAACCGACTCAGTTTAATTTCTAGATATCCTTTGGGTCATGTTTCCCCCTTTTCAATGCGGTTCCAAGCTATCGATCCCAAAAAAGGTGGCTAAACTCAGATTTTTTGTTATGATGCTCCCTAAAATGATTTGAAAGGTTGTGCTTGGGGAACCTTTCTTTATATTATTGAGATATTCATTGATTTGTGTACTTAGTTGTCTCATGGTACATCCAATGTATTGTAACCCACAAGGGCAAATCAACATATAGGTTATATGGGTAGATATGCATGTAATTAACATCTCAATACTATATTCCTTGCCCGTGCTAAATCTAAACGTATCTATTTTTCTCTTGTTTTTCCTAGTGGTTAAACATGCCTTACACTTACGACAATAAAAGAAACCAGTTTGGTCCAAGAATGTGACTTTCTTTTTAGAAGGATTGTGAATGTTAGGGACTAATTTATTCCTAAAAATTTGGTGCTCTAAATGCCATAAAACTATACAGGGGTGGCCCTCCAGGGAAGTCAACGGGGCCAGGGAGCAAAAGCAATCAAGCTGTAAATGAGAGAGAGCATCAACGATATCGTTAGCAGTTACAGGAACATGCCTAGCTCTAAAGCAAATGTTAAACTGCAGGCATTTTAGAACCAAAAAATGCAGTAAAGATACAATCGGAGGGGATTTAGCAGACTGTTGGTTAACCACCTGCACCACGCTCATGTTATCGGACAAGAAAACCACTTGGCGATTGCACAACCGTTTGCCCCTCAGCTCAATGGTGTCAACAATCGGAAAGAGCTCCAGCAGGGTGAGGTTGCACAACACTCGGCAGACCACTTCCCTTGGAAAAAAGCACCGAAACCACAGGAGCCTGTCGCATCAGTGTATAGCTCCAGCTGTGAGTTCAGTACCTTCTCCAGCAGCCAACAAGACTGTAGGACTGGAGACAGGAAAACCATATCCCCAAATCATCCCGCATGGGCTTAGTGATACGGACATAATGGTGGGGGGCCAAGCATCTACAGAAAGCCCTCCCCATGCGAATGACTCTACAGGCAAAGGCCAAGTAAGGCTGGTTGTATAAATAAATCTATATGTAATACATCTTTACCTTGTTGATTTTACAATTGAGCATGTTATCATATAAAGTCCCAGGGGCAATTTATGTCCCCGGGCGGGAAAAGTCTGTTCATTTCAAAAGTACGGCGGACTGGCATACGCACGGCCGGATTGTCCGCCGAAATGCAAGTCCGGCAGGAAGATTGGAGTGCAAAACTACTTTCTAAGTCCGCCATACTTTCGGGTAAAAAAAGTCCGCCGGAGGCTACACACGGGGGATTGTCCGGCGGACTTGAGTTTGCCGGACTTTTCCACCCGATTGTTTGATCGTGTGTACGCGACATTAGACTTGCATTCAGGGATGCTAAAAACAGACTATTGAGCCAGAGCTTTACTGCCCATTTAAGCCACAAAGACAGGCAGACAGATTGTACACATCATTGTCATGGTTTTTTTGCTTCGTGGCCATGGCAAAAATTATCTCCCTCCCATCACATTTGGTGGGCAGTACCACC
This sequence comes from Lithobates pipiens, assembly GCF_037356315.1. Lineage (NCBI taxonomy): Eukaryota > Metazoa > Chordata > Amphibia > Anura > Ranidae > Lithobates > Lithobates pipiens. The sequence continues at coordinate 28,469,226 of NW_027507790.1, read as the reverse complement.
ACCAAAAATGATTTATCATTTCACAATCATCCAGCAACTTCATTAAATTCTTGTGGCATAGTAATGCAACACTGTACAGCAGTAAAGAGGTTGTAAACCTCCCTGTGTAATTTGTACCTATAGCTAAGCCTAGAATAACGCTTACCTATAGGTACTGTAAATATTTTCTAAATGTGCGCCATTTAGGAGGTATTTACTGTATACATGCGTGGGAGTAATATCATGTAGCTCTAGCCAGTTACACAACCAGAGTCTGTGACCCCAGGAAGAAGATGGGTGAAGATGCGGCCTGCAGTGGGGACAATGCGGGTTTTCGTTTGCAGGTAAGTGTCACATAATGTGCTAGTATGTGATGCATACGAGCACATTATGGCTTTACTTTGCGGGGGGGGGGGGATTTCAGCAGTTTACTTCCTCTTTAAAACTGGCAGTGAGGAGGCAGTATGTTGCCCCCACCTCACATGGCTTCTCAGAGGGGGCAGCAAAGGGCTGCCACTAGTATAAACTTATGCCGCGTACACACGACAGAACTTTCCGGCAGACTAGGTCCGACGGTCTTCCCGACGGACTTCCGGCGAAGTTCCGATGGACTTTTCTAATGAACGGACTTAGCCATACACGAATGGACTAAGTCCATTCAAAAAATCCATTCGTTTTGAACGTGATGACGTAAGATGGGACTAAAAAAGATAGTTCAATAGCCAGTAGCCAATAGCTTCCCTTGTGTCATATTTGGTCCATCGGACCAGCATACAGACGAACGATTTTCCCAATAAGAATTGAGTCCGTCGGACAGATTTGAAACATGTTCTATTTCTAGGTCCGTCTGATTTTTTTTTTAATGAATAACGATCGGATTAGCCCACACACGATCGGATTTTCCGACGGACTGATTCCGTCGGACCTAGTCTGACGGAAAGTCCAGTCGCCTGTACGCGGCATTACCCTGAGAATGCAGATAATGAATCAGCAAAAAAGTTTGCTAAAATCCTTGCAATCTTTAACTTTTAGGAGAGGGGATTTTTTGAATTCTGAAAGGTTTTTCAATTTTAACAATTTATGCTGTCCACTCTCTGCTCTCAATATCTAAATAGACAAAAAGTGCTATTTGTAAAAGACTCACATTTTCCTGATATGTTTTGTTTATAATTGTCTTTATATCTTTTTTGCATAGTTGGTGGCAGCTCTAGTACAGCATAGATAAAGGCTGTTTTTTATTTTCTTTTACTGTGTACATAATACATAATAATTGTGATTAGAGCAAAAAATGTGCAAGAATAGAGGAAGTAAGTGACATTGGAAAAGTCAGTATTCACAGGACAAGGATGCATAAAAGAGTTTAACCACTTGCTGACTGCCCTATAGCAGATTATCGCGTCTACAATCTATGGGATAGATTTATGGACTTATTTTTTTTTATTGTTTTTACTGGTAATGCCAGTGATCTGTGATTTTAAGTGGGACTGCAACATTGCAGTGGACAAATTTGACCCCCAAATGACACTTTTTAGTGACCAGTGCCATTATTACATTGATTAGTGCTATAAAAATGCACTGATCGATGTATAAATGACACTGGCAGGGAAGGGGTTAACACTATGGGGCGAAAGAACATGCTGAGGGAACACACTCAACCCCTTCAACTGTAGGAGGGATGGGCTGCCTGTTGGCCCACAAAAGGGAGGAGCCTTTGACTGGTCAGGATTCTTGTGTAAGCCACCGCCTCTAGACGAAACTTAACGAGAACACATTGGGAGTTCACAACCTGTCCTGTCTATGACCGCCAGGCTGAATCAGACCAACATCTTGCTTAAGCTAAACTAAGCAACTGTCAGGAGCGTCCTGGGAGAATCCTAGAAAGCTGTTGAACCATGTGTCCTTAAAGACCAGTGTCTTCTTGATTCTTTTCTAACTGGTGAGTCCTTTACCTGTCTTACTGAAAAGCTGAATTGCATTGAAGAAATAGATTTTTGTTTGTCTGAAGAGAAGCTACAGTATATACTGTATGTCAATTCTTTTTTGCATTCCTTGGGAGAAGCTGTTGTTTATAGTGAATAAACAGGATTTTCATTAAGCCAGTCATATTCTATACTCTTGTTGTGACCCTGAATTTCCCTGAATATCACATAATACATTTTCTGTTAGTATGATGGGATATGAATGATTTTGTTTTTTGAATTCTACTATGTTCAAATATGTGCATTCCTCACAGGTCTTGGAGTTGGCAGCATCTATGTAAATTATCATTGACATTAAAAATGTAGAGCTTTGCCCCAATGCTATAAGTACTCAACTGCGAAAGAAAAAAAAAGAAGAAAAAATAGGTTCATACTATGTTGTAGACAATTCACTTTAGATAGTTTTGCAATGAAAGACGTTTTCTTCCAGAAGCTATTACTATACTCTATTGATAATTAGCATATCTGAAGATAAATGAGCTAATTTTAGATTGTGTTTGCCCGTAAGTAATTATTCTGCCTTGTACAGCCGCATTGATTAAATCAGTACTTGCAAAGGCTCTTTTTTGGAAACAAATGTCAGATCGTGGTGCAGTAATACTTTTACATATCCCCAGTGCTTCTGGCAGTTCCCTTACAGCTATTGCTGAACCACATTCTGTTGCAGGTTATATCTTTGACACATCTCTAATTGACTGCGGATTATTTCCCGTTCAGAACTATAATGGTGTGTAACTTGTTGTTGTATTCTCTTTCCTATATCTATATATATAGCGCTGGATGTCTGTATGCTGGACCAGCATTCAACAGTGTAGGCAACAGTAAAGGTAAAAATTCACTTTATTGTTTAACAGTTTTGTTTACAAAATGTCCATGTTGGACTGAGATTTACCTTAAGGCCCTTTTCACACTGGGGTGGTGGGTGCATCGGCGGTATTTTTAGCGGCACTTTACCGTCAATTTCGATGTGCTATTCGGCCGCTAGCGGGCGCTTTTACCTCCCACTGGCGCTGAAAAAGGGTTAAAACCACACCGCAAAGTGCTGCTGCATTGCCATGCTGCCCACTGATTTCAATGGGCAGCAGCGGTATACACACCGCTCCTTCACCACTCCAAAGATGCTGCTAACGGGACTTATTTTGTTTAGCGTCCTGCCAGTGCACCGCTCCAGTGTGAAAGCCCCCATGCTTTCACATTGGAGAGACAGGAGCGGCTCTTTCAGGGAGCTTTGCAGGCGCTATTCTTAGCACTGTAGCACCTGCAAAGTGCCCCAGTGTGAAAGGGGTCTGAACCGTTTCTCTGCCAGGTCCTGCACTCCACTTTCGACCCGGGGTGGCTAGATCAGTTTTGCAATTTACACTTTTTTTTATAGTTTTTTTTTTTTTTGGAAAATTATTTTTATTCATTTTTTTTATATAGAAAAACACACAAATTGGGGTATCCAAGATACCAAAAACCAGAAAAATACAATAATATTACTGGCCAGATACTGAAGAAAACAGTAAGGCTACCAACACAGCATTTAACATCCCCCATCCCCCTCCCTAAGTATAATACCTGTGAAAGGATATAAAGACACGTACATTTGAGAAACAACCTCAGATAATTTTAGCATGTCAATACCATACTTACAGAAGCCCCACGGCAATGATAACATATTGACATCACCGGCCACAACAGGATTGATGTTTGAGTATCCAACATGATTGCCAGCACAGTTGGATATCATCTCTGTTACTCACTACAAGGAATCAACTCAAGTTATAATTAACTATGACAGCCTCAAGTAAGTGTAGATGAGTCAGACACCCAACCATGCCATACCTTCTAAAAATTTTTGGGACAACCTCTATTTTGGTATGTGGCTTTATAGAATTGCAATGCCTAATTAATTAGGCTCCTCCAATAGGTCAATGAGCATGTCTCAGCTTTCTTCCAATATAATAGAATCGCTTTATATGCGTAAAACAGAGTGATAGATAGTAAAGTCTTCTGTCCCCTAAGGGGTGCCAATTCCTCCACCAGACCAAGTAAACACACAGCAATAGTCCAGAGAACTTTAAAAACGTCAAGAGCCCAGAGCACCACCTTCCAAAAGAGCCATATGTGTGGGCATTGCCAAAATATATGCTCAAAGTCTGCTGGGAAAGGCTAGCAACGCCAACAGTCTGCCGAATCAGAAGCATAGATCCTGGCAAGCCTGGCCGGGGTGTAATAAATCAGATGAAGAATTTCATATTGAATGAGGCAGCCCCTGGAAGACACCAAATATTTAAAGGGGCAATCTCACAGGTCATCCCAATCGTCACCTTGAAAATTCGGTATCACATCCACCATTTCCTACACTTTTCAATAGATTTAAGTCTGAGAAGAAATAATTCTTTATAGACTGTGGACGGTGTCTTCAAGAGTTGTTCCGATGCCAACAACTGCTCCAAGTCTGAGGATAGGCTCTGTAAAGTGGTACTTCCAAACTGGGAACAAAAAGCATGATGCAGTTGCAGGTAGCGGAAAAAATAGCAATTGCGCAGTTGAAATTTAGATTTGAGTTTATTAAATCTAAGCAGGTGCCCTCTACCAACAATATCCTTTAGCTGCTTGACTCCCTTCACTGCTCACACAATGGGCTCAGGTATTACGGCAAAATGGGGAAAATGGTGATTATTCCATCAAGGCGTAGAGGAAAAAATATTTGGTGCCCTCTGGCTGCATGATGTTTTCCTATGCTATCCCTCATTCCTCATAGAGACAGTCAGTAGCCCCGTGGTCCTCTAAAGAGTAAATGATGTAGCCCTTCATATGTAGCCCTACCAGAGCTGCCTCCAACACAGTGGCCGCATCCCCATCATCTCAAATCCACCATTTGCTTGCATATGCCATCTGGATCATTAAAAAGTGCTTATGTAAATCAGGCATAGCTAGGCCCCCTTGTCCCAAAGGTTCTCAAAGAGCTCTTAATCCTATTCTTGAGTGGGAAGAAGACCACAAAAAAAGAGCTAACTAAATCCTCCATCTTTATGAAGTAGGAATGTGGGACCCACACTGGGGAGATTCAGAAGAAATATATAAAAATAGGTAAAATCTTCATTTTAAGCAGATTATTTCTTCCTAGCAATGATAGGGGCAGTTGTTTCCATGCCTCCAAATGCCGTTTAAATGCAGGAAATAAGGGATGAAGATTAAGGGCCAAAAAATCTGTTACTTTAGCAGAGATAACAATCCCAAGATATTGAATGTGAGTCACCCAAGGTATAGGTATATCAGAAGCAGCAAGTGCTTGCGCACTGCTATCAATAGGAAAAACACTGGACTTCCCCCAAATTACCAAAGTCCTGAGTAGGTAGTAGGGGTATAGAGTATCTTGAAAGCCGTCTGTAAAGAGGGACCAGGGTTCTGTAGGAATAGGACGAGATCATCTGTGGCTGTACATTCTCTAACCCCACCCCCCATAAAGCTCCTACTTCAGTGGACCTTCTGAGGGCAATAGCTATGGGCTCCATCATAATAGCTAATAAAAAGTATGAAAATAGTCACCCCTGCCGCATCCCCCGTCCCACTGCAAATGGAGCAGAAATCCCATTACCTATCTTCAAAGACACTTTAGGACACCTACTGTAGTAGGGAAATCCAGGCAATGAAATGAAGGACCAAAACCTATTTGGGCCAACACCAAGGCCATATAACCCCAGTCCACCGAGTCAATAGCCTTTTCCATATCCAACGGCACCACCACTCGAGCCCCAGCATTATAATGTGGGATCTGTAAAGGGGTAAATAACCACCAGAGGTTAGTATCTGTGGATTTCCCAGGGATGAAATCCATTTAATCAATATCTACCAGAGCAGTGATAATCTGTGAGAGCCTGGTGGTTAGAATTTTTGTAAGAATTTTCAAAGCCTGATTGAGCATGGAAATAGGTCTGTAGGAGGAGCAATCTAGAAGATCCTTACCTGGTTTCAGCAACAAAATAACGTGAGCTTCCAACAAGGAGTCTGGTAGGACATTGTCAATACAAAATTTATATAAGGTTTGAAGTCTAGGTCCCAAAGTCCCCGCATGTGTTCTATACCACTCAGCTGGAAAGCCATCAGGACCAGGGGACTTGTGTGTGTGGGGGGGGGGGGGGGGGTGGGAGATCTGATAGCCAGCTAAACTTCCTCAAGGGGGAAATCATGTATCCAAGAGTTCAAACTTGTTAGCCAATAACAAAGGAATAGGGAGATTTACAAGCAGCTCCTCCAAATCATTCACATTGAAAGCTGGTATAGAGGCATATAAGTTGATAAAATATGTAAGAAAGGTATCAAAAATAAGTTCAGGGTTCTAGGTAAGCTCCCCTGTGGGCATGCAAATACACGGGATATATGTTTATACCCGCTGATCCGCTACCAGCATGGCCAACAAATTGCCATTTTTATCGCCATGCTCAAAAAGGTTTTCTGCTCTCCGTACCCAGGACGTTTGAGTTAGCTCCGTGAAATGAAGGGTTAATTGCTGCCTAGCCTCCAACAGTTTGGTATAGGTGTCAGGGGTAGGAGCCAAAGCGTGAGCTAGCTTGCAATTCCTTTCCTCCTCCTGTAACCACCTCAAGGTAGCATTATGATCCTGTCGGATTGCCTTTATTGTCAAGACGTACTGCCCTCTCATATAGGCCTTAAAGGCATCCCAGACTACAGGAAGGATCACTAAAGAAATGTTATCCTCCCAATAGGTGGTAAAAGTGGGGTCCACCTGGGAGGACACACTCTCCACTTAGAGCCAATCAGGACTTAGCCCTTGTACACACGACAATCCAACCGTGTAGGGGCTCCATCTGACTTTTTCCATCAGAATGCCCGACCTACAAAGTTTGAGAGCTGGATATACAATTTTCATCAACATGATCCGAACTGACTTTTCTGATCGTTTGTAGAGAATTCCGATCGGACAAAGTGCCACACATGCTCAGATCAAATTACGAGACCAAAGCTATTGACTACTAGCCTGAACGTAGTTCCATCGTAACGAACGAACGTCATCACGTTCCGAATGATCGGATTTTCCAACAACTTTGTCCAACCGTGTGTATGTAACACCAGTTTCGGACAAAATCCATCTGAAAAAATACGACAGATTTTGTGGTCGGAATGTCCGACCGTGTGTACAAGGGCTTAGCCTTTTTTTTTTTTCTATAGTTTTTAATTTCACTTGCAGCTTTCAGAGTTTGTAAGAGACCCCCAAACCATATATTTTTTGAAAGCACAGGATTGGTAAAATAAAAATATGGTATAACTTATTTTGGAGGTCCCATGGTTGCAAATAGTTATCAAAAAATGTTGTGGGCAAAAAATACACTAAAATCATTAATAAAGCACACAGGGGTTGATTTACTAAAACTAGAAAATGCAACATCTGGTGCAGCTCTACATAGAAACTAATCAGCTTCCAGGATTTTTTTTGTCAAAGCTTAGCTGAACAAGCTGAAGTTAGAAGCTGATTGGCTACCGTGCACAGCTGCACCAGATTTTGTACCCTCTAGTTTTAGTAAATCAACAGCACAAACACAACTTTGCTTACAAAATTCCTACTATATCTAAAAAAAAATCCAATAAGTTAATAAATATCAAATATTTATAAATTAAAATTGTTCTCCCTATCCTCGGCCTCCCCCCGAATCTGTCACTGGTGGCTCAATGAGACTCTTCTGCGTAACCATGAGACTAAAGCTTTACTGATTTACTGATGCCTTACTGATTATTTTAAGCTTAACGCTGGCACCGTCTCTGGGCCCTCCACCCTGTGGGAGGCACATAAAACTGTGTTCAGGGGGCATTGTATTGCTACGAGCTCCCGACTTAAAAGAGATGCCACACATCAGCGAGCCTTGGCTCTTCTCAGGCTTCGCAAAGCCGAGGACCATTTGCTCTCTTCTCCCACGGTTTCTGGGCTCAGGAATGTTGTCTACCTACGCAACCACCTTAGATCACTTGATATGCAGAAAATAGATAAATCCCTCTTATGGTCCAAACAGAAATTTTACGGGTACTCTAACAAGCCCCAAAGGATACTGGTAAACAAACTCAAACCTCGGCCCTTCCAAGCTTATCCAGACTCCCTTAAACAGCCTGATGGTACCCCCTCTTATTGCCCTCTCACAATGTCCAAAATATTTGGCCAATTCTACCATAAGTTGTACAACTGCCTGCTCACTAATGACCATTACACTTTTAGGAGAAATTTAATTCCTTCATGGAATCGTTGCCCTTTTCCAAACTCTCTCCTGACCATCTTCCATCCCTGAACTCCGCAATCTCCCCTGAGGAATTGGCGGAAGTGGTGGAGAATCTTCCCACTCAAAAAGCCCTTGGCCCTGATGGCCTACCATATTCCTACTACAAAACCTTTCTCCCGATTCTGGGCCCACACTTACTCTCCCTATTCTCCTCCTTACTGAAAGGCACCATACCTGACCCCCAGTTTCTCCATGCCCACGTCTCTGTGATTCCGAAACCAGGTAAAGACCCCTCCCTCCCAGATAACTACAGGCCCATTGCGCTGCTAAATTCCGATTACAAAATCTTCACCAAGATCTTGGCGAATAGGTTATATCGTTTAATACCACAGCTCATCCACAAGGACCAAGTGGGTTTTGTCTTGGCTAGACATGCGGGTGACAATACCAGACGTACCGTAGATTTGATAGATTTACTAAATAAAACAAACCGCCCAGCCCTAATACTGAGCCTTGACGCTCAAAAAGCATGCGATAGACTCAGCTGGCCATTTATGTTTGCCACACTCTCACTTTGGCATTGAAGGTCCCTTTATTGATGCCTTACGTGCCCTTTATTCCAGACCCTCTTCGCAGGTCCAGCTATCCTCCTATCTATCACCCTCCTTCTCTCTGAGTAATGGCACTAGGCAGGGCTGTCCGTTGTCCCCCTTGCTCTTTATTCTTTGTCTGGAACCTTTGGCAGCCGCTATTCGTAATCACCCTGATATTCGAGGGGTGACATTACGCCAAACAGAATATAAATTGTCTCTATATGCTGACGATATTCTGCTGACCTTGACCAGGCCTCACACCTCCCTTCCCAATTTACATGCCCTACTGCAACAATTTAGCTCCCTCTCTGGATATAAAATCAACACCAACAAGACAGAAGCTTTACCTATTCTTATTCCCCCCTCAGATCTCATTATTTTGCAGCGTAACTACACTTACCATTGGTGTACTGACTCCCTTAAATACCTAAGGGTTAACCTTACATCTTCCTACTCTAGTCTTTATCAAGCTAATTTCCCGCCACTCTTCCAGGACATTGACTGACTCTTGAGACAATGGGACCCTTATCCTATTTCTCTCTTGGGTCGAATCAATGTCTTGAAGATGTCTGTCATGCCTCGACTTCTATATTTGTTTGAAACCTTACCAATCCCTGTTCCCATGTCTCAACTTAAAGCGACACAGAGGTCCTTTCTTAATTTTATCTGGCACTATAAAGCCCATAGGATAGCTAGCTCAGTTGTGCTAGCTCCCAGAGCTGGAGGTGGACTGGGGGCCCCTGACCTTCTTAAATACTATTTTGCTACACATTTGAAACCAATCATAGTGTGGTCACACAGGATGTCGTCCAGTGTATGGTCTGACATTGAAATGAGTATTACAACCCCGGTCCACCCCTGCTCGATGGTCTGGGCAGAGTTGGAGACTTCCATACATCAGCTTAGGAATCTATGCCTACGTCCCATGCTCTTTACTCTTTCTATGTGGAAGAAATGTTCCCAGCATTTCTCCCTGGCCTCCCCATGTTCACCATTATTAAATGTACTGTTTAACCCTGACATTCCAGACAGCCTATCTTACTCTCCTATGCTTCCCTGGACGCATGCTGGAATCTTCCAACTCCGTAATTTGGTACACCCACTTACTCATTCGCTTCTGCCTTTCGCAGACATCCAACGTAAATTTCAGGTCCCCAAAGGTCTATTTTACTCCTATCTTCAGATTAGACACTATTTTAGTTCCAAAAATCCCACCCTTACCCTGAACAAACCTACCCCTTTGAGCTTCTATGTTCCCAAGGCCCATACCAAACCCGTCTCACCTCCGAGATTTACAAATACCTACAGACCACTCCCTCTCTCCCTGGCTCCAGTCACCTCTATATGCACAAGTGGTCCCGGATTATTGACCGGACCATTACTACTCCCCAGTGGCAGAAAATTTGGGAGGTAGCCTCTAAATCATCTCGATGTGTAGAACAAAGGGAGACGATCTATAAAATTCTAATGTTTTGGTATAGGACTCCGGAGATCTTACATAAATATGATCCTGGGGTCTCCCCACTTTGCTGGAGATATTGGAAGGCTACTGGCTCGCTTTTTCACATCTTCTGGGAATGTTCTGTCATTCAACCTTTTTGGTCCTCTATCCATACATACCTGCAAAACCTTTTCGACCCCTCCCTCCCGCTAACCCCAATCCATTTTCTGCTAGGCTTGCCCTTCCCTGACCTACCCACAAACGCCCAGAAACGAATAGGTTTTATTCTATTGGCAGCGAAGCGAGCCATACCATTGAGATGGCTATCGCAATCTCCGCCCACGCTCCCACAGGTATTACAATCTCTGGAACAGATTCGTAGAATGGAGCACCTTACCGCTACTATTCACGACACACTGCCTAGATTCTTCCGAGTTTGGGACTTGTGGGACCATTCACAGCTTAACCCAGGACTTCCTACAGCCCCCCCCCCCCCCCCGGCAATGCTCACCCCTTTGAACAGATGTGTGATGGGGTATTTCCACTGTCCCCTAACTATGAGATCCATGCCCCCCACGCACTTAAGCCACACTCATTACTCACTTATCCTCCCTGCCCCCCCTACACCCAGTAAGTATATGGGTCCAATTTCCTTGCGACTCTCCTGTCTCAAAGAGAACACAACCCGGTAACACTTCAACCGCTATAGATGTGGAGGTTAGACTTTAGCTGCTGCTCTCTAGGGTTAGGGATTGGCTCTCACGTACCTACTATACACATTCTAGGGTCGAGGGGGTAAGTGCACACCACTTGTGGTTCTCCAAATTCATTTTTGGGTACGGAAATTTGTTACATGTATTGGTCATCTAATGAATGTTTTTTGTTCTATGTATTTTCCACAACCTAGAGTGGAAGTGTTAAATTATTCTGCGGCTGTTGAGTTCTAGGTTGTATACTACACGTCACATGTTTATTGTAACTCTGCCTCTTTTTTTCTTACCAATAAAATATTTGAAACAAAAAAAAATAAAAAAAAATAATATCAAATCTTTAAATAAGGGTGGGGGGTAAATGAATGTGTGCCCCCCCCCCCCGAACCACATTAAGCCACATGTCCTACGTGGAGCATGCCTTGACAGGGGAGACTCATCCTTGGCAAAGCACCTTGTCCCCATGCTGATAAGGGCAAGGCCCTCTTCCATACAACCCTTGCCATCCTCCCACCACTTATGTGAATGTGAATAAAGAATGGGTACATAGTACCCCTACTGATTCACACAAAAAAAATATGCCACTCTGAAATAAAAACATACAGACCTCTGACCTTTAAAAAAAAATCCTTAAAAAAGTCCCTTGTTATAAATCCGTCAACAAACATGATGCTCCATAATGCAACTCACATGACTGATCTCCATGATATTACTAACTAAATGGCTTTTTTACATTGGTAAAAGGCCAGAAAAAAATAAACACAATTCAACACACAGACTTCAGCTGGGTCCAATGCTACATTTAGGTTCAGCAGGCTTCTTGCTGGGTTTACCAAAAATTGTGCAAACCAAACTTGGTCTTTCACTAATGTGTTTACTGTAAAACTAGATGTTAGCTTAAAACATAAGTTCACCTTTAAAAAAAAAAGAATGTGCATTTACAATTTTTTTTTTTTTTTATGAGCCTGGAAGGCATTGTACCAGCAATCAGGAGATTGCTGATGCCATGTAGGGATGAGCCCACGGTTTGAGTTGAACGTAAGTTCGACTTGAACATTGGACATTCACCCATTCACGGACACCAAACATTTTGTAGAGTTCGCGGGGAATTCGAGCACCCGCGGAATGCACCATAATGAATGGCAAGACCATCAATAGAATGCAAGATCGCAGTGCATTGATGGCTGATGATTGCCACCTGACCTGCTTACTTTGGCCAATCACAGTGCTCTCTGCTGTGAGAACCATGATTGACCAAAGGTAGGGTGCCTTTGGCCAATCATGGCTCATGGGGCTGAGTGCATGCCCCACACTATATAAGACTACTTACATGGCAGCCATACATAGTTTTATGAATGAGAGCGGTAAAATGACATTTGGAAAGGAAAAAATGTCATTTAAAACTGCTTGCGGCTTTAATGTATTGTCAGATCCCAGCAATATAGATAAAAATCATTTAAAAAAACAGAATGCCCCCCCCCCCCCGTCCATTACCATGCCCTTTGGGTCTGGTATGGATGTTAAGGGGAACCCCACACTCAAATTAAAAATAAAAATGGCATAGGGGTCCCCCCAAAACCTATACCGGACCCTTATCCGAGCACGCAACCTGGCAGGCAGGCTGAAAAGAGGGGGGACAAGAGAGCGCCCCCCTCCTGAACTGTACCATGTGGCCCCTTTGGGGTCACCACAATCCTTGCCCGGTGGTTTTTGGGGGTCTGCAGGTGGGGGGCTTAACAATGGGACCCCCAAATCCCACCCCTTCTTGTGAATGGGTATGGGGTACATTGTACCCCCATACCCATTCACCAAAAAAGTGTCAAAATGTTAAAAATGTCCTTTATTTAAAAAAAAAAAAAACTGTCCCACGATATCCATTCATCTTCAATTACAGCATCCAATGACCTCATAACGAGTAGTTTTAAATTACTTTTTAGTAGTTTTAAATTGACTATAAAGTAGCCCCAGATACCAAACCCCCCCCATGTGAATGGATATGGGGTACATTGTACCCCATACCCATTCGCCAAAAAAATGTCAAAATGTTAAAAACAACAAGAGACAATTTGGGACAAGTCCTTTATTTAAAAAAAAAAACTAAAAACTGTCCCGCAATGCCTATTCTTTAATTTCAGCATAAAAAAAATAAACAGAAAAAACTCCTCCCTCTCCATGGGAGGCTCCCACTAACTGAAGCCTCTCCATGATGACAGCTGTTATATAACTGAGGGCGAGGCCACCCGGTGACATAAACGGGTAGCCCTATCCCCTCTGATGTTACGTGATGTCAAATAACGTCAGGGAGGTCACTTGTTTACGTCATCGGGTGGCTGCGCAATCAGCTATATAACAGCTGTCTTTGCAAAGAGGCTTCAGACAGTGGGAGCCTCCCATGGAGGCACAGTTTTTTCAATTTTTTTCGCTTTTTTTCGCCGGACGCTGTGATGGAAGATAAATGGACATCGAGGGACAGTTTTTTTTTAATCGTCCCTTGTCATTTTTAAAATTGTTACACTTTTTATGGTGAATGGGTACAATGTACCCCATATACATTCACATGGATATTAAGGGGAACCCCACACCCAAATTAAAAATAAAAATGGCGTAGGGGTCCCCCACAACCTATACCAGACCCTTATCCGAGCACGCAACCTGCCAGGCAGGCGAAAAAGAGGGGAGACAAGAGAGCGCCCCCCTCCTTAACCATGCCAGGCCACATGACCTCAAGATGGGGAGGGTGCTTTGGGGTCGCCACAACCCTTGCCCGATGGTTGCAGGGGTCTGCAGGTGGCTTAACAAGGGGACCCCCAGATCCCACCCCTTCTTGTGAATGGGTATGAGGTACATTTTACCCCATAACCAAAAGAGTGTCAAAATGTTAAAAACAACAAGAGACAATTTGGGACAAGTCCTTTATTTAAAAAAAAAAACTATCCCGAGATGCCTATTCATCTTCGATTTCAGCATCCAGTGACCCAATAAAAAAAACGTAAAAAACTCCTCCTCCATGGGAGGCTCCCACTGACTGAAGCCTCTTCAATATGACAGCTGTTATATAATTGAGGGCACCACACACCATGAGGACAGTGGGAGTTACCTCTATGTGAGGAATCAGGACGGCAAGCTAAGACAGCTTTACTACGATACATCACCACCAGTGGTATCTACACAGTGATGTTCCATGCACTTCCGTTTGACTGATGAGCACCCTGGATGACTGGATCTATGCAGTACAGCACTCCCTAGCAGGTGGGTTTTCATGGAGATGCCTGGGATACCTGATGGACACTAGATACTCCTGCATAAACGGTCGGGTGAGTGGACCATTGGTCCTTTGAATGTATAAATCACTAACTACTCCTGCCCTGACCCACAGTTAACCTCAACTCACTGCTCTATTTCTAAACCTCTTACTGGGATATCTCTACCAATATGGCTTGGCTTGAAGCTGAAGATAAATACTACTGATTGGTAGTGGCTACATGCCGTCCTCTTCAGAGCATGTGTCTGCTGGACAATAGTCAAATCTAGCCAAACTCAGTGGTAGTGGCTTCATAGGATCAACTACCCAGTGTGTGGGACTTGCCATATTTACACCCCCCATATGCCCAGCTGGGGGCCCGACGGTCATTAGGGGAGATATATGCACGTTTTCTGATGGTGCTTGCCGCTGGTATCTATGTGCTTATCTAATTGCTATGTTTTGTACTTTATATTAATACCTATTTGGGAGTATATGGTGTGTGCTTGATGCGTGATGTGATGCAGTTGCTTTAATTGGACAACATTGTCTTATTTTATATTAGTCTAGGTGTTGGTGGTGGGTGCCTAGTTTTTGTATTTTCAGTGTATTTTTTTCTACAATTGTGCAATAAAATTTCCCTTAACAAGCAGCTTGGTCTGTCCGTCACTTCTTTCTCAGGGGGTCCTCTTTCCTCTTTTTTTTTTTTTATTTAGTTTTTTGCTTTTCTTTGTTTTTTTCTTTTGCTTAACTTTAACTTGTTATATTATTTTCATACTTGCCACTGATGAATATTTATTTTATATTATGAAGAATACAAGGGTAGAAAAAGGAAAAGTGGTGCAACTAGTATGGGATCGAAGTATCCAGTACCTCAAGATGTTCGCGAATGCACAGAGTAACTTGGGCTGCAAGAGCTCGCTATAGAAGTCCTCAAGAGATTTAAGAAATTCAAGAAGCCAGAAGGATATTCATTATCCCAGAGGCTACCTATAATTAAGATATAATTTTTTTTTTTTTTCAAAATAGTTTTTATTGAGTTTTGCAAACATACAATTATGCAAGTAAACAGTAGGTACAATAAGTACAATAGGTACAATATATTGCTTAGTTAAGTACATATCGTTCAATAACATCAGCATATAAACAGAAATAATGGTAGGGAAGGGTGAGAAGTAAGGGGGGAGGGGGGAGAGTGGGAGGGGGGAAGAGGGGGAGGGGGGAGAGAGGGAGGGAGGAGGGGGGGAGAAGGGAGGAGGGGGGGGGGAGAAGGGAGGGCGGGGGGGAAGAAAGGAAAGAGAGCTGTGATATTATCCAGAATCAAAGATTTAATCAAACATTGCGGTAATGGTCAAACCATAGCTTCCAGGGATACCAGAGATTCTTAATGAGATGGTGGTTACATTTCCCCCTAGAGAGGATATTCTCATATGTATAGTGAGTTTGGACTACCATGATAATGTCTTCCAGTGTAGGGACTTCAGTTGTCTTCCATTTCCTTGCTATCAAGAGTTTTGTGGCCAAAAGAACGTGTGTGGTGATTAAACGTAGGTTGGGCGGTATATCATTAATGGTGAGATTGAGAATCGCCAGATGAGGAGTAAGTGGAATGTGGAGGTGCAGTATTTCATGTAGTAGTGTTTCTACTTTGGACCAGATTTGTTTTATATGTGGGCATGACCAGAAAATATGAATGAGTGTGCCAGGCATGTTACATTCTCTCCAGCAGGTATGAGTTGTTTGTTTGTTAAATTTGGCCATTCTATGGGGTGTCAAGTACCACCTCATTAGAAGTTTTTGGGTGAGCTCCCAGAGTGCGGAGCATGCAGTGTAATTGTAAGTAGACTTAATTGCTTGTTGCCACTGTTGATCTGAGAATCGTGCCTGAAGATCTGTTTCCCAGTCTGTAAGAGGCTTGGACGTATGTTTCCCCTGTAAGGTGGAGTACACTATGGAGATCCCCTTAGTGTTGTGGTCATTGTGGAAGAGGAACTTCCATATGTTTAGTGGTAAGGAGCTTTCTAAAGATGGGTGAGCTGCGAGACAGTGCCGTATCCTATAATACGTAAGATAGTGCTTTGTGCGAGCGGCCGACTGTTGTTGCATGAGTGTATGTGAATTGGTCTTAATTAAGGAACGAAGTTCAGACGTGTAAGTTGCTAGGGCAGATATCCAAGTAGGGATGTGGAGGTCGGGAGTAAGTAATTGTAGTGTCTCGAGGGGAATGGGTATGGGTCGCATGGGAAGATTCACCCAGTTAGTGTAATGTAACGTGCTCCAAGTTTTAACAGTGGCTGTTATGGTAAGTGAGTAGAGGGATAGTTGTGGAGATTTAGTGGTAGTGCTAAACAACCAGGTGGATAGGTTAGAGCCAGGTGTCGCTGCGTAATTGATGTCTCCCCATAAGGTATTGGTGTGTGTATTGAGCCATTCTTTTGTTTGGGATATTATGGTAGCAAAGTAGTAATCCTTAATATCTATGTGCCCCATACCACCTACCAATCTGTGTTTAATAAGCTTTGCATGACTACATCGTGGTTTCTTGCCCTGCCAAGATATAACTTTTGATTGGACTGAGTAATAAAAGAATAATTGGCCATAAAAAAAAAAGCATTGCTTTTTTTACCTGGCTTTTTACAAATGTAAAAAATCCAAAATAAGGGATTAATTTTCCATTTAGAGGACAGATAAAGGACAGAGCCATGATAATTACTTCCTCTGGTTTGTAGCACAGCTACAGTCTAAATATATCTATGCATGCAATGTTTTAAACCTTAATTATTCCAGTCAGTGCGAGATATGGTTTCAGTGACATAAGGTTTTGTATAAACAATACATAACAAGAGTGGTAACTATTGAAGTTGATCAAATGAGGCAAAAACTGCTAAAAGAGCTAAATATAAACACAAAATACAGCTTAGAATATGAACCTGCAGGCAATGCTATAGGCTGGACATTCTAGGATTATAGTAAACCTATCACCAGGGGGTTGTTATAGCTAACCTGTTTCTGAGAGTGCCAGTTACCTGGCTGTCACTTAGACCCATGGGAATCAGTAATTTCAAAGTTGTTGTCATGGAACATGAACATTTATTTTATTGTAGTGATCATTCTTATTGCATTATGAAACACCACCCCTCCCCCCTCCTTTTTACTAACTGTATTCATTTTTTACCCTATTGTGTTGTTCACATGCTTTTGGGGGAAAAAATTTTTTTATTTTTTTTTATCGTGTAATGCCCCATAGTTCTTATTTTTTCTTGTTCTTCCCTGCCCCTTCCCTCTTCAGACCATGTAGTGTGAGTATTTTTAGGCACCATGTATAGTAGTTACACCTACCAGGTCCCCCATACTCTTTCTTCCACAGCAGCTTGGTTTCTGGGCATTTCCCCTTCCCCTTCTCCTCCCCACTGCCAGCCCCACTGGCGATTTAAACCTTTAGATTCTGGCTTTCCCTTTGCATTTGATAAAGAGGGCCATGAAATGCGTTATGCTTACCCCCTCTTGACAGCACCATAGAATTCTGACAGCTGTCATCTTCACAGAGCTACCAGTCCTTTCTCTCTATACTACCTGCGGGAGCTTTGGAGCCACTGCTGCTGTATGCTTAGCAGCCATTCATTCTCTGTGTATCTTCAGTTGATCAGCTCTGGTGTCTCAACCTGCTGTGTTACTATCCACTAGTGAATTGGTGATTTCTGACATGTGTGTTTTTGTGCTTGGTATTAACCTCAGTGACCTGCTTTTTTGCTATTTCCTACTTTATGAGGTGATCCTGCCCTGATCTTACAGGAGCTGTAGAGGTGAACCACATTCCATCCATCTACTCTTCATTCATCCATAATCCATCCATCTACTCTTCATTTATCCATTATCCAGCCATCTATTTTTCATCCACCCCTTTACCATACATCTACTATTGCTATTATTAATGTTATACCACTTTTTTGTGTGTTTATCCATGGACTAATTGTCAATACATTGGACAGAGGAGCATTGGATGTTTTGTGTAATTTTTACATGTTTCTTTGTTTTAGTTTGTCATGGAACATGTATGCAACAATGTATTTGTAAAAGCTTATATAAAAAACCTGTATTTGAGTCCTGTGTGAAAAAAATAAATGAAAATAAATAAATAAATATGTTAAAAGGAAAATATATGTGAACAACAGAAGCACACACAATATTGTACACAGCAATAAACCAAAAATAAAATAAGAAAGTGTTGCACTGTTATATCCTTATGCATAAATCTATTATAAATGAGTAGGGATGAGCCGATCACCCCCTGGTTCGGTTTGCACCGGAACATGTGAACAGGCAAACAATTCAGTAGAAAGCTGAAAGCTGCTTAAAGTGAAACAATAAAAATTAAATATCCCTTTAAATATAGTGCCTGGGGGGTGTCTATAGTATTTCTGTAAAGTGGCACACTTTTCCTGCGTTTAGAACAGTACCACAGCAAAATTAAATTTCTAAAGGAAAAATTGTCATGTAAAACCGATCACGGCTGTAATGAATTGTTGGGTCTCGGCAATATAGATAAAACTCATTGAACAAGTAGGAGAAAGAGCTCCTGGGACTTCAGAGACATACAAGCACTCTCCAGGACTTTAACACGATCAACACGCATCTTATGCAAGCTCTCCCTCCCGAGGGACCATCCGTGCATGCCGACAAACAAAAAAAAAGCAGAAAACCGCACAGCGGTCACTTACTAACTACCTGTTGCGGGCTCGAGAACAGTCCGAAATGTCCAAGTCCAAGTCACCAGTCCAGTCCAGTCCAAGTCACCCCTGCTGGAGACCAATGGCGCAGCTCTCTCCCCTCCATCACAAGGTGAGCAGACTGCACAACTGACTAAGGCAGACTTAGAGGACAGCTTGGCAGCTATGTATGACAGGCTGGCAAGAACATTTCAGGCAGAGCTCCACAAGTCGACCAACACTCCCTCTCAGGAGATAGCTTCGCTGGGCAGTCACACAGATCTCCTGGAGGTAAGGCACAATGAGCTTCACTTACACTGACCTAAGAAGAGACCATGAGTCTCTGGCCGATGCGGTTTTACAGCGCCATAATCACATGGAAGATCTGGACAACCGCAACAGAAGGAACAATATCAGGGTTCGCAGTGTTACGGAGAAGGTCACCGACTTGCCAGACGTTATCAAAAGGCTGTTTCATTCTCTCCTGCCAGAGCTCCCTGAGGAGTCATTCACATGCGATCGCCTTCACAGGGCGCTCAGACCCAAGCCTCCTCCAGAAAAGCCTTCCAGGGACATAATCATGTGCCTAAAGGATTACTTAACCAAAGAGGAAATCCTCAAAGCTTCGTGCAATTCTCCCCGCATCATGATGGATGTTTTACCCCTGCAGATATACTCAGATATATCCCCAGCAACACTGAAGAAATGTAGGAGGATGAGGGAGGTAACATCGGTCCTCCAGTCTGCACAAATCCATTATAGTTGGAGCTTTCTGTTCAAATTGATTATACCCCACAACGGCACTACCATCAAAGAAGGCAAAGATGTCCTAATTAAACTGGGCCTCCTGGAGCCACCACAAGTCGCGAGACTCCCTTCTACCCCACGGACATCCCCGATCTGGGCTACTCCATCGCCACAAAGAGACCGCAGATCCCGCAGACTGCCTTTACAACCAGAGATCTGAAGTTAACAAAGCTGCAGCTGGTGAACTTTCATCTATCTTGAGAGACAGAACTTGAATCATCCTCATAAGATACATCTAACAGCCAGCATGACTCGACCTAACGTTAGGGAAGGAGGAAAAATTAGAAGTAAGAATAGAAAGCACCGTATTCCCTCCCCCCTTCCTTTTTTTTTCTTTTGACCCTCCCTATACCGGCATGTCCTAGCATATTAATGTTCTGTCTCTGAATCCCTGGAAGAACACTGTTTGCCTGCTCGTGGTAACCCTTCCACATTTGCTCCACTCCTTTATTCCCATTCAACAATCCTAACTAGGATCTCGGAAGAGGATCTGGACGAGTTCTTCCTCCCCCATTTAATCTTTTCCTCTGGATAGTGGGCTCTATTAGTGAGCTTGTGGAATTTTGGACGTTTCAGTCCACCAAATATAATTAAGTTGGTCTGGATGGAGTATACCATAGTATAGAAGTTTGTAAAGTTTCATTTTATTTTGTTTTGATGTTATTTTCTGCCATGTCCTAATATTAAAGGTATATATGTCTTGTCTGCATTGTCCGTTATGTTATCCCCTGGCTTTGGACTCTTCCCCAAATCCGCTATCACTTACAGCACCTTAAACCTGCCACAGGTTACTGACCGCAATGGGCCTTTACATAGCATCTCATAATGTGAGGGGCTTTAACTACCCACAGAAGAGAAGAAAAGCCTTTCGATTTTATAAACATATGGGTGCGGACATAATCTTATTACAAGAGACCCATTTTTCATCTTCGTCCCATCCAAGCTTTTTCGAAGAATCCTATAAGCTTCACTTCTTTAGAACATAGAGTCCAAGGCCAGAGGAGTAGCTGTGTTTATTAGGAATAATGTCTCATTGGAGGTATCTCACGTTTATAAAGACCCTAATAGTAGGTTCTTGATTATCCAAGGGAATATTAGAGGAAAGCCAATCACTGTAGCTAACCTGCATGCACCGAACTCTGCCTAAAGTGCTTTTTTCAAAGATTTTTTTAGGTATTCTTGAACGATATGTCTCCCACCATCTGATAGTAGGTGGTGATTTTAACCTAGTGGCACATATCATAATATCATTCAAGACGCAGATCTCTTTTCCCGAAAAGTACTCATCCTAGGCTTGGACATACATATGGCCCTACTTAGACCAAGTTTTAGCTAAATTTGGATTCGCTGGCGAATTTGTAAATGGATTTAAGCCCTTATACCACTGCCCCCAGACCAAAATCAAACTTCCTGGCTGCTCATCTGAACCCTTTCCCCTTGGAGGGGGCACCCGCCAGGGCTGCCCCCTTTCCCCCTTGATGTTCACCCTGGCCATAGAACCTCTGGCCAGGGCGGTCATCTCTAACACCAATATTAAAGATTACACTAAAGACAAAGGAGAATATAAGATAAGCCTATACGCAGACAATGTGTTAGCTTTTGTGCCAGATCCAATTGTCTTGTTGCCCAACCTACTCACCACGTTACAGACCTTCCAGGGTTTTTCAGGTCTGGGAGTTAATTTGTCTAAATGCTCAGCCCTTCCCATAAACCTCCCCCAGCAGATCATATCGAACCTTAAACACTCATTTGGCCTCCTTATCTAGCTTCACTTTACAATACCTAGGCATCCGATTAGCCCCCTCTCTGATGGTAATGTACAATGTAGACATGTGCAGACTTAAATATTTTTTTTCGGAATTTCGTTTTCGTCCGAAAAATAAATGTATTTAGTTACTCACGAAATTCGTTTTTATTTATTTTGTTTTTCGTTTCATTTTTCGGATCTTTAGTTTTTCGGATTCTGTGCTTTCATTGTCAAAACAATAACGAAAATACCTGAAATTCGGACGAAAATGCATTCGGACGAAAACGAATGCACTTGTCTAGTACAATGCCAATTACCCAAACGCATTTGCTATGGCCAGGCAATGGCTTAGGTTATGGTCCACTTTTCATATTCCTCTACTAGATAGGGTTGTAGCCATCAAAATGTCAATTCTCCTGAAACTATTGTACGTTTTTAGGGCCCTCCCTATATACGTGTCTCATCAAATGTTAGTTATAATGCAAAGGGAAATGAATGCCTTTGTTTGGCGTAATAAAAGACCCAGATTCGGTTTGCCCCTGGCATATAGACCCATGGTGCGGGGCGGTCTGGGCTTAACCAATATCTGGTTATACTATATCTCAGCTAGAATGGCCCAGGCAGCCCAGTGGCACTCCTTATCTGACGGAGTGCCCTGGTTTCAGTTTGAAACACAATCCATATGACCATTTTTCGTACCAGGGCTCCTGTGGCAGGAGGGTTTAAAGGCTAGGGAGGTGGGTGCCTTAAACATTATTGTGGGTCAGTCATTACACCTCTGGTCCCTCCTATACCAATCAAAATTCAAGCTTCGATCTCCTAACCCCCCCCCCCAGGCCTCATTCCTCTGTGATAGGAGATTCCCCCCAACCTTTGATTCCCCCAGATCTTTTACATGGTGGATACAACACTCCCTAACCACTCTTAAATCACTTAGTAACCATCTAGGCTTCCTCTCTTTCACGGACCTTCAGACCCAATTCCATATCCCTAGAGAGGAGTTCTATAAATACTTACAAATCCGACACTTTTTCAAAACGTTTTACAAACTTTCCCCCGACACATTTACTCACTTTTTCGAAACGTTATGCTCGGAACAACCTAGGGAGAAAGGCGCCATCTCGACTATCCACAAATACCTTATTGAACTAGACCTTCCAGAAAAATCCACGGCAATGGATCACTGGGAGTCGGACCTTGGTGTAGAATTTTCAAAAGAGGAATGGCAGGACATGTTAATGAACTTACACAAATGCTCTAGATCAATCTCCATTAAGGAAACGATCCTTAAAGTTCATATGCGCTGGTACCTCACCCCAGACAGGGTACACAAATATTACCCATTGGTCCCTGAGAGCTGCTTTAGGAGCTGCCAGATGGTGGACACTTTGCTGCACACCTTCTGGAGCTGCCCTCATCTCTAGCATATTTGGAGCCAAGCCTCCACTAAGG
Organism: Lithobates pipiens; assembly: GCF_037356315.1. Lineage (NCBI taxonomy): Eukaryota > Metazoa > Chordata > Amphibia > Anura > Ranidae > Lithobates > Lithobates pipiens. The sequence continues at coordinate 28,446,359 of NW_027507790.1, read as the reverse complement.
TAGTGGCCATCACGGGATCAAACATAGTATTAACGGCTCCTATGTGCCTCTTGTTTGCTCCTATCCCTCCCTCTTCCCAAAACCTAGTCAATACGTTATTTTGTGCCATCCAGTGGACCATAGCACTCAATTGGAGATCACCGTCTGTTCCTTGGGCCCAGGTCCTACAGAGGATGGACGCCATGTGCCTTATGGAAAGGATACACCATTAATGGACACTATGCGCCTGTATAATAACAAATGGTCTAGGTGGCTGCTTGACCATTGGCTAAACCTACCTGTACCACACCCATGGCGATAATGCAGACTGGCTTATAAAGAGTTAGACTGTAAATATAGCTACCAGTGCACTTCTAAGACTTGGTAGATACTGATGTTGTTTTCAAGTTTCAGAGTTTAAAAAAAATTAAAATAAAATAAGGTTCTTTAACCTTTTTATGAATCCTAAGACAGGGTATATTCAACAGTCGTTACATGCTCTTATATGATCAATCTTAATGCCTGAGATATTCCTTAATGTGTTCTCAAATTTGTATTGTATTATGACGTACTATACTCTTGGATTGTATTGAGCTGCACCCTGACAAAATCCTTTGTAACTGTCTTACCATTTATCCACCAATAAAAAGTTTATATTTAAAACTCATTGAACAAAAGAGCATGGGATCCCCCCCCCCCCCAGTCCATTACCAGACCCTTCAGGTCTGGTGTGGATTTTAAGGGGAACTCTGCGCCAAAATTTTAAAAGAAATGGCGTAGGGGCCCCCCAAAATCCATATCAGACCCTTATCTGAGCACACAAGCTGGAGGGATCCTCACAAAAATTTTTGGGGTTTGGGGTTCCCCTTAATATTCATACCAGACCCAAAGGGCCTGGTAATGGACTGGGGGGGGGATCCCATGTTCTTTCGTTCAATTAGTTTTATCTATATTGCCGAGACCCAACAATTCATTACAGCCACAATCAGTTTTGAATGACAATTTTTCCTTTAGAAATGTCATTTTGCTGTGATACTGTTCTAAACATGGGGAAAATGTGCCACTTTACAGGCATACTATAGATACTCCACAGGCACAATATTTAAAAGAATCTTTTATTTTTATTACTTTCACTTTAAGCATTAAAAAAAATCACTGCTCCTGAAAAACTACAGTTTAAAAAAAAAAATGTTTGCATTGATGCAAGACCCGGGTTCCCAATCACTTTTTATGACAATAACTTGCATATAAGCCTTTAAAATTTTGATTTTTCATGTTATTGTCCCATAGACTTGAACGGTGTTCCAGCAGCTTTTGAATGTGCCATGAACACTGCATATTGTTCGGCGAACAGGCAAACACCCGATGTTCGAGTTGAACTTTCGTTTGACTCGAACATCAGGCTCATCCCTATTAATGACTTATTAAGTGACACAATCAATAATGAAATACAAATAAATAAATAATTATGTTTTTGTTATTAAGTGTCCATAAAGTTCATAGAAGGTGATTCACAATCAAATGCAGATGTCCTCCAAATCTTATAGGAAATAAGGGCAAATATATCCTCTTACCAGATTCTAAGGTCTGCGCTTGCATCAGTGAGCTTAACCTCTCACTTCAGGTTTCTCAGCTGCCTTGTAGATATCACTGATGGAAATCACCATAACTCAAAATCCTTAGAGAACCATCCATGTGATATATCAATGAGAAAAAAAAATATTAATTGTGCAGCGTCCAAAGTATTAAAAAAGGGGTTTAAAAAAAAATACTTACAAGAGCAATGTTAAAACAGGCATTAGGAAAACACAACATCTGTCTTACACCCTCCACGGGTGCCACAACATCACCACTCCTTCCTTGACTAGGCCTAGAGTATTCTACTGCATTACGTTGGTGATCTGTTATTCATCCATTTCTGCTTATAAGAGTCACTGTAGAAACAGCCTTTAGGCAATGACTGTAAACTGAACCATCATTACCACATCTAGGAGCTTTTGAAAATCAGTGGGCTTGAGAGTGAGGGTGGAGTAGGTGTGGGATTAATAGCACACAGATCTCAATGGTGGGGTATGTGGACAAATTGTGTAGAAGGAGCTTAAAGGGGTATGGTTAAAAAAAAAACATAAGCGTGCTCTCGTACGTACAGAGTGCAGAGGTTAGGAGTAAGTAATGCAATAAGAAAATGTAAAATATAAAATATCAGTCATTAAGAGCATCTAAACCCTTTCAACCCTCACTGGCTCACAATAATGTATATACTATGTAATCAATCAGTGTACTTTTCAGACACTGCTGGGACACACTCTTTATAATACCAACCATGCAAATAGTAGTCACACATAGCAAAGATTGCTTTAGGGCAAATATAAATTAGCCTGTTGGATCCCACCCTAGTCTCGGAGTATACTCCACTTGCAATACAGGGCAATTCCGATTCTCAAATGCTCAGCTACCAGGACACACTTCCAAAAGCTCACAGCTTTACTGACCACAAAAAATGAAAATTACGATAACTGGTCAGTTCAACACCAAACCCGCAGTATCAGCCTCTTGGGTTTACACTCTGTATTGAGGTGCTGGTAGAGATAGAGCGCATCTTGCTCCAAGATATAATATAGCATACAGGTACTCCTGCATACTGTATTCAAGTCCAGTGTAAGGTAAATGAAAGTGAGGTTTCAGCTAAAATCCCTGCATCTTTGATTAAGCCCAATGTGGGTAAAACATGCTAGATGTGTGTTCCCAATTGGGCCGGGATTTCAGCTGAAGTCTGTCTTCATTTACCTTACACTGGACTTGAATACAGTTTGCAGTGATACCTGTATACAAGAAATGCAGTCACTTATGGAATCAACTGGTCTTTCCTTTCAACAAACTTTAACAGTATAGTGTACCCCACTCACATCCACCACTGTAACTCAGAAGGGAATCACAAGATCGCAAACTGGTAGCAAGTCAGAGGATGGTTCAGATTGAAGTATGTATTGGTTTCTTTATCATACTTTGATTGTGAAAGTGGAGAGTGATGCCATAATGTGCAAACATTGCATAACAGGACTGATAGGGCTGATAATGAGATGGTAACTGCACAGAAATGTCGGCATTGCCATAAGGATCTGACTTGTTTCTAGGTATGGTCATTCAATGGCTTGGTCCACAGACACAGTGCTCTCATATTACTGTTTACATTCTTATTCCTTCCCCTTCTTCTCTATGAGTAGGAAATGAATAGATAAATAAATCAGCAGCCATGCTTGATCCATTCATTTATTTTCATTGACTATGTTTTTGTTAAAGCATTTCTTACCACAACACTTCATATTCCTGATATGTACCTGCTGTACCATGTACTTGTATGAGAAAATGTCTTGTTCTTTTTGTATTGTTTCCTTTATGTGAAATCCCTGGTGTTCCTGCCAGTCCCTCTGCTTTCCTATTAAAAACTGAACACACTAGGCAGGAGAGAACACCATGGTCAGTTCTCTAGTAGGGATGAGCCGAACACCCCCCGGTTCGGTTCGCACCAGAACTTGTGAACGACCCCCGCGTTCATTACGAACGTTCGAACCCCATTGAAGTCTATGGGACTCGAACGTTCGAAATGGAAAGTGCTAATTTTAACGGCTAATATGCAAGATGGTGTCCTAAAAAGGGTTTGGGAACCTGCCTCCTGCCTCAGGGGACATGGGTCACTGCAAAAAAAAGTTTTAAAAACTGGCGTTTTGGCGGGAGCACTGATTTTAATGACGATTAAAGTGAAAAAAAGGTGAAATATTCCTTTAAATATGGTGCCTGGGGGGTGTCTGTAGTATGCCTGTGAAGTGCCACGTGTTTCCCGTGTTTAGAACAGTCCCTGCACAAAATGACATTAAACGGAAATAACACCATTTAAAACTGCTTGCGGTTTTAATGTTATATCTGGTTCCTGCAATATGGTTGAAAATCATTGAGAAAAATGGCATGGGTAGCCCTCCCTGCCCATTACCAGCCTATTTGGGTCTTGTACGCATATTAAGGGGAACCCCGTACCCATATTAAAAAAAGGAAATGCGTGTGGCCCCCAGGCCCTATATACTCAGAACAGCAGTATACAGGCGGTGCAAACAAGACAGGGACTGTGTAGGTTTGTTGTGTTAAGTTGAATCTGTTTGTAATTTTCAACCGGTACATTTTTAAAGTGTAGCTCCAGTCAAAAAATCTATTTTTAAGCTTTTTGGAAAACATAGGGAAGGGTTATCACCCCTGTATAATTTGTTTTGTCGTCCATCTTTTTTCATCTCACTTGCTGCTGTCTCCTTGCGTTTGCAAGTAGGAGATGTTTGTAAGTTGGATGTTTGAAAGTAGGGGCCTGCCCTATATTATAGCGGTATGTACTGGGTACAGAGCACGCAGACAGCACGCATCTCCTAACACTACTGACTGCAAGCTCTATTATTAACCACTTGACCACTGGGCACTTAAACACCCTTAATAACCAGACCAATTTTCAGCTTTCGGTGCCCTCACATTTTGAATGACAATTACTCAGTCATGCAACACTGGACCTATAGGAAATGTTTGTCCTTTTTTTCACACAAATAGAGCTTTCTTTTGGTGGTATTTAATCACCTCTCAGTTTTTATTTTTTGTGCTATAAAAGAAAAAAGACCGAAAATTCTGCGAAAAAATGAATTTTTCTTCGTTTCTGTTATAAAATTTAGCAGATTAGTAATTTTTTCTTCATAAATTTTGGCCAAAATTCATACTACTACATATCTTTGGTAAAAATAAGTACAAATTGGTGGATATTATTTGGTCTTTGTGAAAGTTATAGAGTCCACAAGCTATGGTGCCAATATCTGAAAATTGATCACACCTGAAGTACTGACGGCCTATTTCCTTTTTTTTTTTTTTTTTCACAAAATTTTCATATTATCAGGTTATTTCACACACACAGCATATGCATACCACAAATTACACCCCAAAACACATTCTGCTATTACTCCCGAGTACGGCGATACCACATGTGTGAGACTTTTACACAGCGTGGCCACATACAGAGGCCCAACATGCAGGGAGCGCCATCAGGCGTTCTGGAGCACCCAGGCCAATTCTGACATTTCTCTCCTACATGTAAAAATCATCATTTATTTGCTAGAAAATTACAGAGAACCCCAAAACATTATATATATATTTTTTTTTTAGCAAAGACCCTGGAGAATACAATGGTGGTCGTTGCAAATTTTTATCTCACACGGTATTTGTACAGCAATTTTTCAAACGCGTATTTTTGGGGGAAAAAACTGTTTTGTGCTTAAAAAACAAACAAAAAAAACAGTAAAGTTAGCCCAATGTTTGCATAAAGTGAAAGATGAAGTTATGCTGAGTAAATAGATATCAAACATGTCACTCTTCAAAATTGCACATGCCGTGGAATGGCGCCAAACGTCGCTACTTAAAAAATCCCCATAGGCGACACTTTAAATTTTTTTTTACTGGTTACATGTTTTGAGTTGCAGAGGAGGTCTAGGACTAGAATTATTGCTCTCGCTCTAACGCTCTAACGTTCTTGGCGATACCTGACATGTGTGGTTTGAACACCGTTTTCATATGTGGGCGGGGCTTACGCATGCGTTCATTTTACTTTATTTATTTTAGTTTGACATTTTTTTCCCCAAAAATATATTTTTGATCACTTTTATTCCTATTACAAGGAATGTAAACATCCCTTGTAATAGGAATATGGGGTGACAGGTCCTCTTTACAGTGAAATCTGGGGGTCAATATGACCCCACATCTCACCTCTAGGCTGGGAAGCCTGAAATAAAAAATAAAAAAAAGATTCTGGCTTTGATCGTACTGGCGAGTTGGTAGAAGCACCGGAGGGCGGTGAGGGGTGGGGGGCGTCTATGGCTGGGTATTTCAGGGTATCACCGAGTATGGCTGGGTATCTCCGAGTATGGCTGGGTATGGCAATTTATGGCAGGGTATTGCAGAGTATTGGCGGGGTATTGGCGGGGTACTACAGAGTAATAGCAGGGTACTGTAGAGTATTGGGGGGTACTGCAGAGTATTGGGGGGTACTGCAGAGTAATGGGGGGTACTGCAGAGTAATGGCAGGGTACTGCAGAGTAATGGGGGGTACTGCAGAGTAATGGCAGGGTACTGCAGAGTAATGGCAGGGTACTGCACTGCAGAGTAATGGCAGGGTACTGCAGAGTAATGGCAGGATACTGCAGAGTAATGGCGGGGTACTGCAGAGTAATGGCGGGGTACTGCAGAGTAATGGCAGGGTACTGCAGAGTATGCACTGGTATTGCAGAGTATTGGCAGGGAATTGAGGGGTTAAATTCGGTGAGCAGCGATGTGGGCACTGCAGATGCAGCCCACATCGCTGCTGACACCGATCTCTTTCCCCTCCGCTGTACCGATCGGTACAGAGAGGGGAGGGAGGAACCGGCGTCATAACATGACGCCGGTTTGTTTACAAGTGATCACTCCGTCATTTGACGGAGCGATCACGTGGTAAACGGCCGCGATGAGCGGCCGTTTACCGTGATCCGTGATGCGCCGGGTCCTGTGGACCCGGCGGTCACGGATGCTCTCGAGTGCGCGCCCCAGGGGGAGCGCGAGAGCAGAATTCTGGGAGGCCGTTAATTAACGGCCTCTCAGAGTTAAACAACCGCCCTGAAGCCGTTAATCGGCAATGGGCAGTTGTTAAGTGGTTAAAGCTAGATCACTAGCTATATAGGTGAGGTGAATATAGTGGTGTATACTGCAGTCAGGGCACAGACAATAACCACTACACAGCAGCAAGATAGGAAATCAGCCAAAAACGATCGGTGTGTACTGTGTTGAAGGTACACAGAACACCCACTGCTTCAGATGCTAACACACTACACGAGGCCGCCTCAAAGGCGGCCTTATATAGTGTGGGGCGTGCACTACACAGCCTGAGCTATGATTGGCCACAGGCAGGATGCCTGTGGCCAATCATGGCTCTCCTCGCTGCTGGCGCTACGATTGGCCAAGCATGCGGGGTCACAGTGCATGCTTGGCCAATCATGAGCCAGCAATGCACTGCGCCACCGCAGTGCATTGTGGTCCGCGCGCGCCACTCGAATTTTGACGCGAACGGCCCAAACGTTCGGAATTCGCCGAACAGCCAATGTTTTAGTCGAACGTACGTTCGACTCGAACACGAAGCTCATCCTTATTCTCTAGTATACCCTGGCAGAATTTATGATTTATTGGCCATTTTTCAGAGCATATGAATGATAACACAAAAACTTTTCTTTCACACATAGTGTTTGGCTGAAGCCATTTTCCCAACCCAGTTTAGTGTGACTCATTAGTGTTACAAGATCTCATGTGTGAATGGGGAGCAGGTGTGTTAAATTTGGTATTATCACTCTCACTCTTTCATACTAGAAGTTCAACATGGCACCTCATAGCAAAGAACTCTCTGAGCATCTGAAAAAAGAATCGATGCTCTACATAAAGATGGCCTAGGCTATAAGACAATTGGCAAGACCCTGAAACTGAGCTGCAGCACGGTGGCCAAGAGCATACAGTGGTTTAACAGGATAGGTTTCACTCAAAACAGGCCTCACCATGGTTTATCAAAGCAGTTGAGTGCACATGCTTAGCGTCATATCCAAAGGTTGTCTTTGGCAAAAAGATGTATGAGTGCTGCCAGCATTGCTGCAGAGGTTGAAGGGGTGGAGTGTCAGCCTGTCAGTGCTCAGACTATACGCTGCACACTGCATTAAATTGGTCTACATGGATGTCATCCCAGAAGGAAGCCTCTTCTAAAGATGATGCACAAAAAAGCCTGAAAACTGTTTGCTGAAGACAAGCAGACTAAGGACATGGATTATTGGAACCATGTCCTGTGGTCCGATGAGACCAAGATTAACATATTTGATTCAGATGGTGTCAAGCGTGTGTGGCGGCAACCAGGTGAGGAGTACAAAGACAAGTGTGTCTTGCCTACAGTCAAGCATGGTGGTGGTGGGAGCCTCATGGTCTGGGGCTGCATGAGTGCACTGGGGAACTACAGTTAATTTAGGGAACAATGAATGTCAACGTGTACTCTGAAGCAGAGCATGATCCCCTCCCTTCAGAGACTGGGCCACAGGGCAGTATTTCAACATGATAATGACCCCAAACACACCTCCAAAACAACCACTGAGGGTAAAGGTGATGGACTGGCCAAGCATGTCTCCAGACCTGAACCCTATTGAGCATCTGTGGGGCATTCTCAAATGGAAGGTGGAGGAGCGCAAGGTCTCTAACTTCCACCAACTCCATGATGTCATCATGGAGGAGTGGAAGAGGACACCAGTGGCAACACGTGAAGCTCTGGTGAACACCATGCCCAAGAGGGTTAAGGCAATACTGGAAAATAATGGTGGCCACACAAAATATTGGACACTTTGGGCCCAATTTTGATATTTTCGCTTAGGGGTGTACTCACTTTTGTTGCCAGTGGTTTAGACATTAATGGTTGTGTGTTGAGTTATTTTGAGGGGACAGCAAATTTACACTGTTATACAAGCTGTACACTCACTACTTTGCATTGTAGCAAATTGTAATTTCTTCAGTGTTGTCACATGAAAAGATTATAATAAATTTTTTTCAAACATGTGAGGGGTGTACTCACTTTTTTGAGATACTGTATATGCAATTTATCTGTGAATAGTGATGCCTGACAAAAATAATTGTCAGTCAAACGATCACATCACTGAAAACTGACAAATGGCCTGTTATAAAGGCGTATTGCAGGCTGGTTCTCAAGTGGTTAAAGCAAGAATGGCTTAGTGGCAGCTGGGAAACTACCATTTCCAGTAAAAGGCATCACTGTCAGACTCTATGTTTCTCCTAGGACAAGAATCCTTTTAAAATCCACATGTAATCAATTTGCATAAAAAGGAGTGCCATACTTTGTTTATTGTCTTTGACCAAAACCAAGATGGCAAATCAAATGTGTATGTGCATGGCTGCTTTTCATCCACATAAGCAACATTGTAAAATTAGAAAAAAAAGTTGCAATAGGTAACGGTAAATCAAATACTAGAAATGTAGTAAATGTAAAAAATAAAATCTTATTGAAGTTAACATTTTAAAATCTATGTAGGGGCTGATAAGAAAGAAATTCTATCTCAGTCTGACAAGGCATTCTTCAAAATCTAAGAATGTTGTATAATCATTGTGGTTGCATAAAATGATAAACGAATATGTATGTCTAGGACAAGGTAGATTGTGTTAAGTCTGACCATCTGCTGTCTCTGTATGCTATGGTTTGGCACACGTACTGTATTTATTTTAACCCAATATGCGTCAACACTAGATTAACTGGGTTAAACTGTTAATGCTTTCTGTCTATGGAAGGCTGCTTTCATTAAGTGGCTCCCTGTTGCTTATTTGACTGTAGGCCCAAATCAGATGTCTCAGTGGGCTTGTTACATTAAGCAGGCCCAAGTGGTAGGAGATTTAAAGCATCAGTATGAAGTGCTTTATCACTTCATACTGTTTTCTTGGCTGCTTTCATTGGCCTCACTTCACAGGGTTTTTGGCCTGCAAGCAGAGGCCTCTCTGCAGGCCTATTACAAATTCTACTTGTTGATGGTTGCCTTGTTTCAGAACTTAATGGTAGAATAATATTTACACAGTAAACTCCTCCAGAGGTGTTATAAACACCATAAAAAGGATTTTCGAAGCTTAATGAGTGTTAGTGAACTCAAGACAGGATAATGTGGCAACTGTGTGTTATAATCTGATTTGGCATCTTCAGCTCAGCAGGAGTTACAGGGTGTAACATCTCTCCTCTTCTTTACTGTGTAATATTATTAGTCTGGCACATTGCTAAATGCAGCGTTTCAATAACTTCAGAAGACCGTATATTATACACAGCAAACTGGCTTCCAGGCAGGCAGCCGACACATAATACAACACAACAATATTCTGCTAGGTGCCATTTAAAAAAAAATGCACATCTTTCTCATAGATTTATTTGATGAACAGACTGTATATCTTAATAGGTTGCAATTGCACATTCATCTATATTACAGGACACATAGTGAAAATCAATATGTTTTTATAGATGAATTTTTACTTAAAGAAAATGTAAGAATCATTTTATGTTATTAAATACCTATTAGTAATTTCAAGTAATTCATTTTCTTGCTAACAGGAATAAGGGAAAGTGTCTGGGTTCAGTTCACAGGGCGTTCTTTGAACCCATCATAAAGTCCAAACATTTGAAAACCAACCCCCTCTGAAGTTTATGCAGGGGCAGATCTTGATAAAAAAAAATTCTGGCACTTTTCAAGGCTAAACATGTAAAAAAGGACATGGTAAGCTTGCAACTGTCAAAGGGAACATGTACAAAAAAATACCATATTTTTTTTTATTGTAAGCAAATTGGATGTGGGGAACCCAGCATTAAATGATATGCTTTGGCATGCCTTAAAGTGGTTGTAAACCCTCCCCCCCAACTTTGTCCCATGCAAATCAGCATAAAAAACCCTATTGAACACTGCTTGTAGATATCTCCTTACTTGCTTAGTATTGTTGTAATCCGTGTTGTTCTGTAGAATGAAGTCACTGAGCATGCCCAGATCTCCCCTGATTTAAGGCACACTCTCTATGTCTTATCTATCTGTTATCAGGACTTCCTACGGCACAACACTGAACTCTGCTAATCACTCAGAGCTTCCTCCTACACACCATGTGACTATGTGACATGACATACAGTCTAAACTTGGCCATTACTGCAGTCTTATCAGCTGAAGCTGATAAGTCTGACAAAGGAAAACATTAGACATCGGCACAAGTAAATACTATGAAATAAACAAGTAAGCTATGAACAGGGAAGCAGGGTTGCCATAGAAACGTTGGATTGAGAAGGAGGCTTGGTTAACAGTACAGGAAGTGCTCAATATAAGGGCGGAAATACACTCCACTATGGACTCAGAAAACAATACTTAAAATGGTGCTGCCTAACCCCTGGAAACAAGTTTTTTAAAGTTTCTTTAAACAGTAAGTAATATGTGATTTGGACTGGATTACAGTGGCTATAGTCTGATAATGACTTATTATAATGGACTAAATGAAAAGAAGCATCCGAGTGGGAAAGTTTACTTCCTCTTTAAGGCTGTATGGGGTGTTATAAAACAGTTAGAACAGTTGATTTTTTTCACAAGCAGGATCAGCATCATCATATCCTTGCTTGACATATTTTGGATGTGTATTTTTTTTAATTTCTTTTGTTTTACATTATTTCTTGGCCTACAGTAAAAACAGCAGTAGAATTCAAAATCCAAAAGTTAAAGATCTCAACCTCATACACAATAGCCAGTTGCAGAACAGTTTAATAGTATAGACTGTAAGTTTTTCTTGCACAGTACCACACTGCATTGTCTTAAAAGTTTAATAATATGTCAAAACAGAGTGCATGGAAACACTTCAAAACCACAACTTCACATTCCTACAACTGATTATGACTAAGGCCTTATAGGCTGAAACGCGTCAACTGACTTAATCTGCGTTTGTTCACTGTGGCTATTCAATAAAATGAAGAAATTTTAAGAGCAACAACCAGAGCGCAGCTCATTTTTTTATACATTCCTACTACTCCCTCCCATCCGCATATCCTCAGTTATTCCTAGCGCATTTAAAATATAAACTTCAGGACAGAACAGTACACAAGCACTTCAATCCCACCATATCAGGAGTTGAGTTGGAGTGCTTGTAGGCAGGTGCACTCTATTTTATCCACTTTAGATGGTACTCAATTGAGTTACTGGGAAAGCTATCAGTTTGGATACTGCCACCCATGTAACTCTGGCAGCCATCTTGGGTCAGGCAGAGTTAAGGCCCTGTCTCCCAGGCTCAACACGCATTTAGTTTTGAGTGTGGGTAGTATAGGATCAGCTCACCAGTCTGACAGGGGCAGTGATTAGTGGCAGGGAGAGGTTTCAGACCCAGGAAAAGGGAAAAGGATACTCAACTCTTCCTGGAGACCTCCACATTTGGGCACTGTCCAGTCAGATACTGTTGGCACACCCAAGACCTGCTCTGCTATACATTGCTGTTGCATTTTATGAGAGTTACATGGTAAGGTACCTTCCTGAAGAGCTTGTTTTGAATTACTGATCTTTAACTTTAATACAAGTTCTGTTCCTGCAACTGGACTCTGAATGTTTACTGCCGCCGCACTACACTGCACCTCCCCACATGCTGTTATTGATGATAAAGGTCGGGTTTCACTGCTGGAGAAAGATGAAAAAAGTTGTTCAACCTTTCACAATACAGGGGAGGGTCGGGAACTATATGAGCAATGGGAAAGGCAGGCAACAGCAAATAAATGAGCATAGAATCCTACTAATATAGCCTGCCCACCCTTTATCAAATGTCTATGATAGCTGCATTAAATTTAAAAAGATAGCCTGTAAAGCCTCTGGGGAGCTGGGTTTTTGTTCACCCTACCAATGGTGAATCAAGTGGGAAGTAAAAAAGTGGTTGACAAAACCTTTTTCCTCTTATTCCTTTCAGTTGCACAATGGCCACTTGCCTGCAAGTGATGATAATGCACAATTTCCTTTCTCCTCCTTAAGAGTGCATAGCAGCTATTTTTTCTTCCTTGAAGATGCATGGCAGCCATTTTTTTAAAGTGTTGCTAATGTGCCCTTTTCCTCCTTCACAAGGGCACAGATTAGCCATATTCATTTCTGGTGCTGCTCACACACCCTTTTCATCTTGCTCCTCAAGAGTACAGAGCAGCCACTTTCTTTTCTTGTGCTGCCCACGCACCCTTTTCCTCCCACTCTTGTTCTGCTAATCCCACCATACCCATGCTTACTGGCCATAAGGAGTCAGTGGAATTATTTTATTGTTGCTTTTTACAGGGCTGCTCCACAGACCCCTACGGTGTTTTGATTTGCCCCTATTTTAATATCTTTGCTTTACAGAGCAGAGGGAAAATTTGGGGTATCCGACAAGGAAATTAGTGGGAGGCTTCTACTTCCAACATCTCAGAGGGAGCCCAACATGTCCCCCTTTGGAGATGTATCTCTGACAACCTATTTGCCATAATTGGTGATGGTTCAAGGATAGCAACAGGGACTGGCCACATTTAAATCCATATATGGACAGGCTGGTTGTACACAACTTGTGTACAACCAGCCTGTTGACAATTTTTTCTCATTCAAGCAGTGCTGCTGAGTATGTTTTGACAGGAAATGTCCCCGCTGTCAGAAGACAATAGCGCTACATTGCGTGTGTGTATGGGGGAATCAAAACATTTTGTTTAGTTAAACCCACTGGTTAAATGATAAAATAAACTCATGTATGGCCATCCTTAGTAAAGAGAATGTTCAAGGTATGAAAGTAAAATAAAAAAATATAGAACTTTGGTTGCACCTGATTGGATAAACACAGGTTCACCTCATGCTAAGTGAGCATTTACTTTTAAAATGTAAACCTATCCACCACTAAATGAAGAGCCTCTATTCTTTAAAAAAAAAAAAAGATAAAGCACACTGCAGTTTAACTGTAGCACATTTATATCTCTGCAGTCTAGTTGCCAGGGTGCTATTCAGCACAAACATAAGCGGGTGCTGAAAAAGAGAGGAAAACACCTGGCATAGTTGTGAATACTTTACATGGCTGTGCTAGTTTGCACAGAAATGTGCGCATGCTCTTGAACATCCACCTTAGTGCTAACGTTCACACTGGTGCATGTACATTTACTGTCAGAACTATATAAGGACAGTGGCTGCACTCAGACTTTTCTGAATGATCTCTAGCTATCAGTACTCCTTGCTCCTGTGTTACCTGTTATGAACTTGGCTTGCTTCTGAACTTACCTGTTGCCTAATCCCTGGTTTGGCTCGCTCTAAGGGCTTCTGTTGTTTTAACGTGCATGACTCCTGCCTACTCCCTGGTTCGTCTTCCTGTAAGTGGCAGCCCATGCATTGTGGGCGCACAGGTGCCGCCCCCCTTGACACCTCCACCGCCCTCCCTATACAGCCCCTTTCAGGACATCAGACACATGAAATAATATGGCGGGGATAGGTGGGTGTGTATTTTGAAGCACGTGATGAGAACCAGAGGCTCTTATAGGCTTCAAAATAGGGTTCATACGATACTTATCGTGACCCTTACCCTTATATGACTCATGGGGATGAACTGATCCCTAGGACTCCATATAACCACAACTATAATTATCCTGGATCATCACAACACCAGGATTTTCACAGGGCCACTCCCAATCATGTAGGAAATACAAAACCAAACGAGGCTCTAGAGGGGGGCGGCGCATCCAACGGAAAAAGAAAGCGGACACAATAGGAATGGGTATCTTTAATCTCAGTACTGTGACCCTATCTGAGAGTGAAAAACGCATTCTTGATAAAGGCCTTAAATTTGTTCCACCTAGGAAACTAAATAAATTTACTACTTTTATAGATGTGCAAAGATTTATTTGCAAACTCAACATCCAAAGAAATTTTTTGTCTACGCCCACTGGGAATAGTATGATCTCAGATCATAACTTGGATAGACACTCGGGATTGGCTAATCCTTCTTTATTTAACACTCCAGGTACTATAGTTCCTTCCCTCAATGTTTTTCGAAATCTTGTGTTGGACGATCTGGAAAGGTTGCCCAACAAAAGAACGCATCAAGATCCAGCCATACAGACTGGTCCTAAGTCTCTTTGTGAAAGAAAGGACCTTATCATCCGCCCCGCCGACAAGGGGGGCGGAATAGTAATATTGGATAAGGCACGTTACATCCAAGAAATGAATAGGTTACTGGGTGATCGCACTACTTATAGCCCACTATCGGGAGACCCTACTTTTAAATATAAAAAAGCACTCATTCAAATTGTAAACAAAGGTTTTTCCCTCAATATACTTAATCACAAAGAGAAGGAATTTATGATTCCATTAGCACCTCGCATCCCTATCATATATCAATTACCTAAAATACACAAAGATTCTGTCAACCCACCGGGCCGCCGATAGTCAGTGGCATCGATTCGGTCACTTCCCGAATCGGGAAATATATCGATTTTTACCTCCAACCCCTGGTGAGACGTATTCCGTCTTACTTACAAGCCACAGGTGACACGATTAGACTACTAGAGAAGGTTCAATATCATGATGACCTTATCTTAGTCACGGCTGATGTATCTGCCTTGTACACCTGCATTCCACAACATCTAGGTTTGAATGCAGTGGAGTCTTTCCTCTCAAGAGACTCTACGCTTTCCTTTATTCACAGAAATTTTGTTATAGAACTCTTACAGTTTGCTACCACACAATTATTTTTGGTTTCAGGGCACTTTTTATTCACAAATCAAGGGAGTTGCCATGGGTGCCAAATATGCTCCCAGTTTGGCCAATCTTTTTATGGCCCAATGGGAGGAGGCTGTCGTCTATGCCCTAAACAGGCCTGAATTGGTCCTGTGGGCTAGATATATAGACGACATCCTCCTCCTATGGAAAGGGACCCAGCCATCCTTGGATTCATTCATGGCAACTCTCAATAATAATGACCGTGGTATTGTTCTGAACTTTGAGGCCAGTACCACCAGTATACACTTCCTGGACCTGGAGATCACTGTCGTTCAGAAACGTCTTGAGCTTAAAACCTATTTCAAACCTACCGATAGGAACGGTTATATCCCCACGGGGCCAGTTCCTTTGGCTACGACGCAACTGCACCAACGACAGTGACTTCATCTCCCAAGCCTATACCATCAGGCAGAGATTTATTATTAAGAGATGTAACCCATACCTTTTAGACGCCGATATAAAATCGGCGTTGCGAACTAATAGGTCGTCCCTTATGGAAAGGAAGTCCAAAACTAAAGAGAATGACAAATTTAAATGGTCATTTTTCACCACCTTCTCAACCCAACACAATGAAATAAAGAAAATTATTAATAAACATTGCAAAATATTGCGTAGTGATAAAATCCTTGGAGGTCTAATCCCTGAGAGAGCAGGAGTCATTTATAGGGGGGCTCGCTCTATTCAGAGCGATATTTCCCCCAATGCGATCGATATTCCCAAACCTATTCAGTTCTTCCCACAAAGTAAGGGTTTCTTCCCCTGTAGAAAATGCAATGTCTGTATGCACAAGGCGTTGGGTAAACGAAAGAGTGATACTTTCACATCTACGGCCACGCAGCGTGTATACTCCATGAAGCATTTTACTACCTGTACAACCAGATTTATAGTTTACCTTATCACATGCCCATGCAAAAAGCAGTACGTTGGTCGTACCATCAGAAATTTTTCTATTAGAGTGAACGAACATCTTACAAAAATAAAAAAGGGATGTGACAAGCACACAGTGCCTCAACATTTTTTGGAACAACATGGTAGAGACCCAACGGGCGCGCATTTCCAAGTTATAGATAAATTTGTCCCCAATTGGGTGTGTCGCGCCTCGAAACGTTTTGAATACACGAATTGAGGTGCTACTCCCCCCACGGCATGAACACTGACTGGGATATTAATTGTTTTATTAATCAACCATAAATCTGTCATTATTTACAGTTGAATAATCCCTAATAGACACATTTGGGCACTATTGGATTATTATTATTCTATGATACTTTATGTGGTGTCTACGAAATTCAGATCCGTAGGTCCCCCATTGTCCATGTAACAATGGATTCTAGGTCCCTAAGAAACCAATACGATTTTGTAATAGACACACGGCACAGTGATGGATATTGACCCCCCATGGCAGCAATGATCCGTGTGGACATTTCAGTCTGGCTCGGATCATTGCTGCCTCGGATTGCTTGTGTGTCTACATACATATAAAGATTATGGGAATTGTACGTTTTTTCTCTTTTTTATTGCTTTTTTGCGACTAACTTTTTGCACATTACCATATTCCCTATTTCTATATGTGGTGTCACTAAATTTCATACATATTCCTTTTTTCCAATTTCTTTCGCACCCTCTCATGCAAGATTTTTTCCAATCATGCATGGAGTGGTGCGATATTGAAATATGACATTGTAAAGATTCCTGGTGATATTTATAGGGTACTCTCTGTGATTTTTCCTCATTTGATGCGCTGTATTGCAGGTCATATTTGGTGCAGTTTACCACTGTGCCTATTAGCACTGTGTGTATATGATGCCCAGCACACCTCCTTCCTGTCATTATTCCCTATACGGGGACACGGACTACGGCCATGCCCCCTGGCAGCGGCGACTTCCGGCCAGTGTTTATGTGGAATACACATAGCGCTGCTGCCATCATCGCGTGTCTGTAGGAGGAGATGGGGCGTGTCATGTGGCCCGTGGCCTGCGGCCTGTACGTCGCGGGCCTCGTGACGCGGAACCAGTAAATGTGCTTAGTATGCCCCCGTCCGGTGTCATGGCAACGAATTGCGTGCGCCATGGGATAGGACGAGGGCTCAACGATACACCGTTCGTGATGACGTGATGAGTCACGTGATCCCAAGCGTAGTGAGAGGTGTATTCAGCATCCTAGCGGTTGTTATGGCAACCGCGTTCCTCTGCTGTATGGACGCTGCACCTTTCATTTAGCGATCAGTGTCTCTCTCCGTGATCAGTTTATTTGACAAAATTATGGTCATTGCTAATATGTGAGCACCTTACACCTTACATCTTCACTCATCCTCTTATGGAGTGAGTGAATGAGCGACCACTGCCTTGCTGCTTGATGGTTTGTCTGAGAAGTCGATGGCCATCCTGGTTATGTGAGTTTTTTATATTCACATAAACGACCTCCCAATGTTCATGTTTTTCATGTTGTCATATGTCAATCTGGGTGCTGACTGAGTTATGTTCCCTAACCTCTCCATATACATACTAGATTGAACCATTCACACTAGATATATCAGTCAGTGGTTTGTTTGCGATAAGCGGAGATATATGGGGATTTTATATTATATTTTTTGAATGTTGTAATTTTATTGACATTTTGGTATTATATTCAGTTGATTGATGGATATATTAGGTGTTTGTGTGCTGAAGTGGCCAAGCCTATTGGTTGTCAAGTTTAAAGTGACCCACCCACCTTGTACTTCCATTGGGCTTCCATTCCGCACACATCCTGCCTTTGATTACTGACCCCGCCCTTTTATAGACGGGCCAGCTATGGGGTATTTTATAAATCAGACAGCAATGTGGAGGGTTCCAATATGCCCCTGTTGAAGACATATGTTGTCGAAACGCGTCGGGCTTGAATCTGGCACCCCACATTGCTCTTTCTTTTAATATTTATTTTTTGTGATCACATGTCATAATTTTGTTTATTTTTATGACTTTTTAAATAAAACCCAATGGTTACACCTTTGTTTGTTTGAAGTGTTGGCAGCTGTTTTGAAGTTTTCAGTACTTATTTGTTATAGCGCAGTGTTTTCTCTTTAAATATTCAAAATAGGGTGGGCTGGGGGAACAAAGCACTGCGTCCAAACCCACCCTGTTGTGTGGCATAGAAAAAATTCATTTTCGCTATTTTCACACTAAAATTCCTCCCTGCCAATCAGCAGGCAGGTCAGTGAGACCAAAAAAGGGTCAGATACTTTTTCTCTGCAAGTACATCAGCCCATGCAAATAAATGGGCTGCAGTGCCCACTCAAACGTGAGCTACACCACCTGCAAAAATGTGAACCTAGGCTTATATTGTGTGTAGTATTGCAAGATCGCAAACCAATTAATAATTATTATTGGTCACAGTGAAGACAGTGAGGGTGTGCGTCCATGTGCTTGCTTCCAAAGCATCTTCTGAAGAAAAAGTATTGTGTGATAGAAATTGAAAGTCAGTTGTGGAAAAGTCCATAAAGGAATGCAGATTATTCAAGGAGCAAGTCAGTTAGGCCGTGTACACACGGGCGGATTGTCTGCCCAACTTAGTCCGCTGAACCATGTTTCAGCGGACAATCCGCTCGTGTGTGGGCTTCAGCGGACTTTTTCAGCGGACAGTCTGACGGACTTTGTCTTTCGGAATTTCCGTAATTTTGTCCGTCCAAACTTGGTTTTGTCTGTCCAAACTTGGTTTCAGCGGACAGTCCGCTCGTGTGTAGGCAAGTTGGACGGACTAAGTACAGCGCATGCTCAGAAAGGATTTACACGGCCGAAGGTTGCATTGCAGTGTATTGGACGTCATCGCGCAAGTTTTCAGCGGACTGTCTGTTCATCGTGTGTGGTCAAGTCCGTTCATTCAAAAGTTGAACGGACTGTCTGTCGGATTGTCTGACGAACTTAGTTGGGCAGACAATCCGCCCGTGTGTACGCGGCCTTAGACAGGTGAATAGTTAAAGGAAATGGGGCTTTTCTACCTTTAACCTCCATAAAGCCCATTGAATGAAACAGTTACCCAAGCATAGTTCTGGAAGACAAAACTCTAAAGTATGGTTGCCACCTCATCCCTTTAGGCCAGGTTCACACTGGTACACCAAATGCTCCGACATTGGGAGCTCATGTCGCATGACGTGTGAAAATCAATGTTTCCCTATGGGAGCCGTCTTAACTGGTCCAACTTTGAAAATGCTCCCTATACTACTTTGGTCTGACTTTGATCCTACTTCAGCCCATTGACTATCATTGAAGTAGGATCAAAGTCGGATCCTTGTCCTAACCATCTGACTTTGGCATCCGACATTGTGTTATTTCCTGCCCCCTGCTGTAGCCCCTCCCATTGTGTGTTAGTTTTGATTGGTCAAAGGACAAGTTTTACTATCTGAAAAGTCAGATCAAAGTGGTATACTGTTCATGAAAGTTGGATGGATGTAGGATGGATGTAGGATGGATGTAGGATGGATGTAGGACCAATGTAGGACTGATATTGCAGAGCAAAGTAGGATGAAAGTCGCACTACTGTCTTGTAATATAGTGTGAACCCAGCCTTAAACCCAAACGCATATTAATTACACAGGTTCTGTGGCTGATTAAGGTGGTAATTAAACTCACTTGGTGCCTTATCTGCATTTAATTAGCCTCAGAACCTGTGTAATTCATATGTGTTCGGGTTTAAAGGGACGAGGTGGCAACTTTACTCTTAAGTGGTGTAAACTTATGCTATACTACTATCGTGTCACAGAATATCATACAAAAAAAAAAAAAACAGATGCATTCATTTTTAGGCCTCATGTACACAGGATGTTTATTTAACTCTCCTAGAAGCCAGCAGTGTTTTTGCAGAAAAAAATGCCTGATGCTTGTAAAAGTGTCCAAAGCTTTGTACAAGCTTTTAGGAGCTTTTACAGGCATCAAGCTCTTGGGTGTTAATTCATTTAATTGGCCAGAATAAATAATTTATTCTGGTCATTGAGATTAATTATTGCTCAAATGCTAGCTTTTAGGTGCGTTTAGGTGCATTTAGCAGCTTTTATTAGCGTCAAGCATTTTTGCATGGACACATAGGGGATTATTTACGAAAGGCAAATCTACTTTACACTTTCACTGCACTGAAAGTGCACTTGGAAGTGCAGTCACTCTAAATCTAATGCCACATACACACGATCAGACTTTGCAGCAGACTTGGTCTGGTGGACAATCCATCGGACTTTCCAGCCGAGGTCCGCTGGACTTTCCGAACGAGCAGACTTGCACACACACGACCACACACATGACCATGCAGGAACAGACTTTTGGCGGAGGTCTGACGGACTTTCGAAAGGAACGGACTTGCCCACACACGGACTAAAGTGGTGACTTCAGGTACAATGGGACCAGAGAAGGAAGTCAATGTCAGTGAGATTGACACCTTGCGATCCCCGTCGCCTGGTATGAGTTTTAAGGGTAACCCCCTACGCCGAAAAAACGGCGAGGGGTCCCCACAAAGTCCATACCAGACCCTTATGCGAGCAAGCAGCCTGGCTGGTCAGGAAAAGGAGTGGAGACAAGCAAGCGCCCCCCTCCCCTCTTGAACTGTACGAGGCCGCATGCCCTCAACATGGGGGGGTGGATGCTTTGGGGAAGGGGGGCACCCCAAAGCACCTTGTCCCCATGTTGATGAGGACAAGGGCCTCTTCCAGACAACCCTGGCCATTGGTTGTTGGGGTCTGCAGGTGGGGGGCTTATCAGAATATGGGAGCCCCCTTTAATAAGGGAGCCCCCAGATCCCAGCCCCCCACCCTATGTGAATGAGTCCGTCCGTCTGTGCACTAGTCCGCCAGACTTTTGAAATGAACGGACTTGCCCACACACGGAGAAAAGTCCGTTCATTTTGAACGTGACTCCAGGTAGCCGGAACTAGTCAATGTCACCGCCTTCATCGGCAAGATTGACACCTCGTTAGCCTCGTCACCTGGTATGGACTTAAAGGGGAGCCCTACACCGAAAAAACGGAGTGGTGACCCCCAAGTCCATATCAGACCCTTATCCGAGCACGTAGCCTGGCCGGTCAGGAAAGGGGGTGGGGACGAGCGAGCGCCCCCCCCCCCCTTCCTGAGCTGTACCAGGCCGCATGCCCTCAACATGGGGGGGTGCTTTGGGGAAGGGGAGGCCCTGTGGCCCTCCCACCCCAGAGCAACTTGTCCCCATGTTGATGAGGACAAGGGCCTCTTCCTGACAACCCTGGTCTTTGGTTGTCGGGGTCTGCAGGTGGGGTACTTATCAGAATCTGGGAGCCCCCTTTAATAAGGGAGCCTCCAGATCCCAGCCCCCCACCCTATGTGAATGAGTAAGGGGTACATCATACCCCTACCCATTCACCTGGGGGGGAAAAACACACTACACAGGTTTTTAAAGTAGTTTATTAGGCAGCTTTGGGGGTCTTCTTCCAACTCCAGGGTCTTCTTCCGACTTTGGGGGTCTTCTTCTGACTTCTCCACGCTTTCTGGCTCTTCTCACCGGGCTCCTCCGCTATCTTCTTGAAATGTTTTTTTAATTTGTTTTACAAATAAATATCTGAAAAGTGTGGCGTGCATTTTTATTCTGCCCCCTTTACTCTGATATCCCTAACTAAAATCTAGTGGAATCAATTGCAAAATATCCCAAGGTTTGAACATCTCATAGAGCATTGTTCAATCCATCATTCTAAAATTGAAAGAGTATGGCACAACTGCAAACATACCAAGATATGACCACCCACCTAAACTGACAGGCTGGGCAAGGAGATCCATGTAACTCTGGAGGAGATGCAGAGATCCACAGTTCAAGTGTACTCCACAAATCTGCCCTTTATGGAAGAGTGGCAAGAAGAAAACCATAAGAAGTCCTGTTTGTAGTTTGTGAGAAGCCATGTGGAGGATACAGAAAACATGTGAAAGAAGGTGCTCTGGTCAGATGAGATCAAAATCAAACTTTTTGGCCTAAAAGCAAAACGCCTGGTGTGGTAGAAAGCTAACACTGCACATCACCCTGAACATACCATCCTCACTATGAAATATAGTGGTGGCAGCATCATGTTGTGGGGATTCCTTTCTTCAGCAGGGACAGGGAAGCTGGTCAGAGTTGATGGGAAGATGGTTGTAGCAAATACAGGGCAATCTTAGAAGAAAACCTGTGAAGCCCCATACACACACTCAGATTTTCTGCAGATTTTTTCCTTCAGATTTACCAAAACCATATAATATGAGGTCAAACCTTAGGAGTATCAATTTGTATGCAATCAGGCAGGCCCTTGCACTACATGGTTTTGGTAAATCCGAAGGAAAAAATTTGCAGAAAATCTGTGTGTATGGGGCTTTAGAGTCTGCAAAAGACTTGGGGTGGAAGTTTATCTGGCACCCACCCAACTTTAAAATGTAAAAACACCCACACAGATTTGTAAATGTTTTCAAGAATATTTATTGCACACATTCATCAGTTTAAAATCAGCGCAGCCTCACCAGTACCAATCATCAGTGCAGCTGCTGCATCAGTTTCTCTTTAGGTTCTTAGAAGTTTTACATCGGGTTCTTAGAGAGGAGGTGTGGTGAATGTAAATGATAAAATGTGGGGACGCTAATGTGCAAATTGTTTTTGCAAAAATGCTTGGTTCACACCTATGCATGTGGCTGGGGGTGCAGGAATTGCATCTGTTCCTGCAATCAAATTGCGCTGCTCTTAGGAGATGCGTGAGGCTGACATTCAATCTGAATGCAACCCCAACATATTTGTGAAAAGGTGTATGCACTTTTTTTTTTTTTTGCCGAAACGCAGGCACAGCAGGCAATTCATCTGAATAGGCTGCTGTGCCTGTGCAAACGTGGGCCACAAAAATGCTAAGGTGTGAAGACAGTTTTATTCTTTTTAAAACCAAATACCTCCCCACTGATACAAAGGCCCATTTTTAATGAAAGTCTTGAGCCAAAAAAAAAAACAAAAAACATTTTTACAGATAGGATAGCAGCTAAGAGGGACCATCAAACCAACTACAGCTAAAATTAAAGGGGGAAAAAAAACAATAAAAAAAAGAAAAGAGGGTTCTTGCTCAAATAAAACTTCTTGTTGACACACATAGCAGTCATAATTGGGATTTTTTATTTAGATAAATAACTGGAAACATAAAGGGAAGAGAGGTGCTCAAATCTTGTTCTAGCAGAGCTAAAAAATAGCTAGTAAGCCATTAAGTTATGCCTGCCTGCAACTAATGTAGACAATATACTGATGTGTGCCTGGGGATGGAAACACCACTTAACTGGCTGTCATGAAATATACTAACTAAACTGGCAATTCACCTTTTTCCCATTTTTTCAGTAACTAAACTAACACCTTGGGCCTAGAAATTGTAAATGATTACACAGGGTCAATGTAGTGAAATAATGTATTGGATACTCTCATGATAAAATAAATGGAGCCAATGAATTTATAGTGTATGTATGTACATTGTATTTTTTCTAAATATGCTGCCATAGGTTCTAATAGGCTTCAAAAAAAGGTGGACTCGGAGCACAGAGCATTGCGATCAGAGTCAACCCAGGTGTGTTAGAAAAGAAAATGTATATTTGCTTTTCAAAAACACTGAACCACCTCTCCTCCAATCATGTAGCATGGGTCTGATACCCATCACCTGATTGGCTGAAAGAACAGGCGCTGCAATTGGACAACTAGCAGGAAGCAGGAAGACAAGGCACATGGGGGACACAGCTCAACACTGCCTGCCCCGCCACCAAGATGGGGTAAGTGTCGGTCAGATGGGCGGAGGTCACATTGGCTGCATTTGATGGGGCAAAATGGCTGCATTTTATTGACACCTCGCTAGCCCCGCCACCTGGTATAGATTTAAAGGGAAACCCCTATGCCAAAAAAACGGCGTGGGGGTCCCCCCAAAGTCCATAGCAGACCCTTATCTGAGCACGCAGCCCGGCCGGTCAGGAAAGGGGGTGGGGACGAGCGAGCGCCCCCCCCCCCCCCTCCTGAGCCGTACCAGGCTGTGTGCCTTCAACATGGGGAGGTGCTTTGGGGAAGGGGGGTCCTGCAGCCCCCCACCCCAAAGCACCATTTCCCCATGTTGATGAGGACAAGGGCCTCTTCCCGACAACCCTGGTCTGCGGGCGGGGGGCTTATCAGAATCCGGGAGCCCCCTTTAATAAGGGGGCCCCTAGATTTCGGCCCCCTACCCTATGTGAATGAGTATGGGGTACATTGTACCCCTACCCATTCACCTGGGGAAAAAAGTGTACTTAAAAAAAACACAACACAGGTTTTTAGAGTAATTCATTAATCAGCTCCGGGGGTCATCTTCCGTCTTCGGGGGTCTTCTTCTGACTTGTCTGCTCTGTTCGGCCTCTTCTCCCAGTGTCCGACCTCTTCTCCCGCTCTCTCTGGTTCTTCTTCTGGGCTCCTCTGCTATCTTCTTGTAGCTCTTTTACTAGCGGAGGAGCCCGGTCTCCTCTGTCCTTCTTCCTTCTTCCCTCTTCTCTCTTCTTTCTTCTTCTGATGTTGACACGATGCTCTGTGAGGGCTGCGTGATCAGGTCAGGTCCCGAGGCATGCTGGGACTGTGACGTCACTGTGACATCACCCGGTGACCACGCCCCATTCCTATATAAGTGAGCGTGCAGCCCTCACATGGCATTACAGTGGGAGAGACCGTCGTGTCAACATTGGAAGAAGAAAGAAGAGAGAAGAGGGAAGAAGGAAGAAGGACAAACAAAAAGCAATGAAAGCTGGGCACTTCCCTGGGGGATATCAATGCAAAAATTATTTATATGCTGATCAGCAGGGAGTAGGTCCTCCAATGTCTGAGGGCGACATTGGAACACCATTTCTTTCAATGAAATGCTGAAAGATGCCTCTGATGCCTTTAAGCTGTTAAAGTAAAAGTGTAAGTCTCAAAAATAGCTACACCAACACCATATGCCGATATAATATAACTTGAAGTCACTCTTCAGAATCACCATTGTTCCCTAAGCATCCTAGAGCCTATGCAATGTTTTAGGGAAAATGCTGCCATGCTGATTTGCAGTTGATATACCTGGGGGATACAAATCACATTGGGCTGGAGGCTGTTCAGGGACATTCAGGCTGAGAGGTGAATGACTCCACACTAGCTTGTGACAGGCAGGGTTGTGTTTGACAATAGCACTAACCTGCTGACTGGCTTTCAGCTGTGAATGTTCACACACACATTGCTTGCCTGGTACACATCCTAAACATGGTGGTTTTGTGATTCCTGATTATGGAACCCTGGCTTCCAGGATGTCCTGTGGCAGGTCAAAAGAGTGTGCAGTCACTTTAGCTGGGTATAGCCACCAAGTCTTTTCGTGGCCAAGATGCAGCATCCACACAAGCGGTCTGCTAACACCAAAATGCTATAACTTCATTTTGGTGATGTTACAATGGCTGTCCTTGCACTACTGGAATATTACCACATCAGTGGCTCATTCAAGATACCTGCAATATCTTTTCATGAAGTGGTAGCCAAAATGGTAAACCCCCCATGAGGCAGGGATTTGTGACACAATCCCAGTGGTGCTCTTTCTAAAGCACACCCTGCATGGTGAAATAGACCAAGCGCTTGGAGAATAGATTTAACAGAAAGAAGAAACGTTTCTCAGGGCCAGCTAAATCCTTTGCCTAATGCTTCCATTCTCATGAGCAGCAGAGACAGCAAGAGACAGAAGAGGACAAGAGGAGAGGAGGAGTAAGATGAGTAGGAGGAGTGTGGTGCTGATGGTGAAGCGGAATAAGGTTGTGGTGTTGAAGGAGGAAAAGAAAATTTGGGGCAGCTTCAAAAGGGATGTTTGACCCCTCAATAATCCAAGCTTTGAATTTTATACAGATCTATGAAAACGTTATCCAGGAGGGAACACAAAGCACCCCACTCTATGGAACTAGCACAGCTA
Organism: Lithobates pipiens; assembly: GCF_037356315.1. Classification (NCBI taxonomy): domain Eukaryota; kingdom Metazoa; phylum Chordata; class Amphibia; order Anura; family Ranidae; genus Lithobates; species Lithobates pipiens. The sequence continues at coordinate 28,420,122 of NW_027507790.1, read as the reverse complement.
AGCACCACTTTGACACATCTGATGGTGCCTTGTTTCAGTGGTCTGTAGGCATAGGTGAAGGGCGGACACCCAGTGTGCAAAACTATGGAAAAACAGCAGCATGGGAAGGCTGTCATAGTGTAGTAAATAAAACAATATATTAAATAAAAACACACAATAGAAATTGCACTCACAAGAGCAGTAGTACCGATCTCCCTTTAAGAAGACCGCAATTGTAATCATTCCAGTGATTCATCACTCTCAGGAGGGGAGTGAAGTAGCTCCTCTAGCTGTAACAGGAATCACTTGTCTGTAGCTGTGTATACTATAGATCTCAACTGCCACTCTCCATCTTGGCAGAAATGCCATAAGAAAATACTGCACTATTTTCAGCCTTCCATGCACTTTACACTTCAGCGTTAAGTGTGAAGCATATAGAAAGTAGTAAAGCAATTTGGGTATGATGGTCTCTTTAAATGAGGCTGTTTTTCCCAACCAGGAGATATGGTGAAGTGATCATTGACTTAAAAGCTGTATAAGCGCACAAAGGGGGGGGGGGGGGGGAGTTAGTTAGCTTAATATAGTGTGTGTCTAGAGAAATGGTATGCAGAACAGAGAGATTCTAAGGTTTAGGTGTGTCAAGAAGGTTACAGCTTCAGATTTAGAGTTGATGACTTTGATTGTGAATAGTAGCCCCTTTAATATTGTGAGCATTGTGAGTAGTTATTCACAAAACCCTCTCATCCAAACCTTATCAACTCTTTTCTACTCTTTATTCCTTAATTCATCTCCTACTGCCTCCACCTACCAACTTGCATACTGCCCAGGAGATTGCAATCACTTCAAAAACAAAATTGATGGGGTGTGGCTGGCGCGCAATGAGTATGGCCTATTAATCATATAGCTCTACATAGGAGGCAACTGCTGGGGCTAAATACAGCATTCCTGAGCCTTGAAAGCCAGTGATTTTGGGTGTGAGAGCTGTGGGCTACCTTTGAGAAAATGTTCAAACAGAGAAAGGCCAAGATGGCACTGGCAGCTCTTCAGCGTCTACACACATATAACATGAAGGGGAGGGAGGAAGCAGGCACAGGTAACATGGGAGCATATCCCAAAAATTCACATGGCCACAAAACAAACTCCAGGGCCTCATCCACCTCCACAAGCCCTGCCAAAACCAAGCCTAAACTGTCCCTTATGCCTGACTCCACATTAGAGCTGCATACATCCACCATTTCCATGGACAAGAGAGATGCATGATTGTATTCTGGCGTTTCCATCAAATGACCAGCCAGTTCTAGATACAACTCTAAAGGACATGCTGGTGTCATTAAGAAGCACAACTCACACCAACATCTTATCTCTAATGCAATAATTTAGGTCTGTACTAGGAGAATTCAGTAACTTCCTGCATATTATCTCCCCCAGTTAACAACCAATGTCAACTGGTAAAATTGGCACTCCCGTTATTCAAACCTGCTACTAAGTTGCTAAACTCCTTTCTAACGCCCACCTAACCACCTGTTCCCTGGATCCTATTCCCTCTCAAATACTACTATCACCCTCTCACTCTATCCTACACTCTCTCTTCAATCCCTTCCTCTTATCTGGCATCTTCCCCTATGCTCTATATATGCACTGGTCACCCCCATACTTAAACAGCCATCCTTGGACCCTACCAATCTTAACAATCTACGCCCTCCTTGCTCCCCTTTTCTTCTAAACTCCTTGAACGCCTGGTCTACAGCCAACTGAGTGACCACCTCATAAAGAATAACCTTCTTGATCCCCTTCAGACTGTATTTTACCCTCAACACTCCACAAAAACTGCTCTCTCACAAATGACTTACTAACCACAAAAATCAACGGACACTTATCTGTACTCCTGACAGCTGGCAGCTCCTGATTCACTCCCTGGTTATCTCTCGCCTTGACTACTGCAACTCCCTCCTCACTGACTTATCATTAAATAGACTATCCCCCATCAGTCATGAATGTTGCTGCCAGATTCATCCATCTTACAAACCGCTCAGCGTCTGCTACCCCTCTCTACCAATCCCTCCATTGGCTGCCACTCGCCCTACAAATTAAATTCAAAATACTAACAATATGTTACAAAGCCAATCACAACTCGGCCCCCAGCTACATCACTAGCCTAGTCTCAAAATACCAACCTAATAGTCCTATTCATTCCTCCCAAGACCTCCTGCTCTTTAGCCCCCTCATCGCCTCCTCCCATATTTGCCTCCAGGACTTCTCTCTAGCCTCTCCCATCCTCTGGAAAACCCTGAACCAATCTATCAGACTATCTGCAAATCGATCTACTTTTAGGAGATCCCTGAAAACTTTTTTTTTCGGAGAAGCCTACCCTACCTCCACCTGATATCTGTTCTTTTATTTTCTTCATCAGCTCATCCCCCACAGTTGTTATCCTTCGTATCACTTGACCCTCCCTCCTAGACTGTAAGCTCTTATGAGCAGGGTCCTCCGATTCCTCCTGTATCGAATTGTATTGTAATTGTACTGTCTGCCCTATTGTTGTAAAGTGCTGGGCAAACTGTTGGTGCTATATAAATCCTGTATAATAATAATAATATTGAAAACAAGATGGGTGGCTTTGCCACAACATTCAATGAGCTTGCGGATGACCACAATGAAAGGCAAGACGACTTTGACTGGATTAAATCTAAACTGGCCGAATTGGAAGATAGATCCATATGTAATAATGTAAAAATCTGAAGAATCACTGAATCAGTCGAAAACCACAAATTACAGGCATTCTTCACTAATCTACTCCATGAGGCTCTCCCAGACCTCCTTATTGAAGAGCTCCCTATTAACAGAATTCACAGGCTCCTTAAACCCAAGCACCTACCTAACTGGCTTCCTAGAGACACTATAGCACAAATACATTTCTACAGATCCAAAGAGAAGCTAATGGCTCTCACAAGAAAATCTGATAACTGGCGAGAATGCATGCAATGTCTTTCTTTCTTTTCCGACCTCTCTCAATATACACTTCAACGCAGAAGAAACCTAGCCTTGGTTATAAGCGTTAAGAAACCACAACATAACATATACTGTAGATGGAATTATCCCGCCAAGCTGCAAATTACTAAAGGAAATTAATCCTTTCTAATTTCTACCATGGATGAAGGTCTTCAACTGCTGAAAGAGTGGGCAATTATCACCCCTTTAGCCTCAGCATCTGGTGACTCTCTGCAACATGAACCTCTTCCAGAGGAGGGTTGAAAGGCTCAGACTCACATACCTAGCTACTACTGCAGGACCCCAGAAGGTCCCTTTGGTGTTTATTTGAATAGTTATCCAAGTTTACCTGCCCCCAAGATATAGCAGATCAATCTCTGCCCAGATTCTGTCTGGAATAGTTTGTTTTTACAGTTTTTTTTTGCTTGTTTCACCAATTTGGTGTTGTTGAAGTGCACTAGCATTTTCCCTACAGCTGTCTCTCTGTTTTATAGTAGAACTATTGTTTTACATGCTGACTATTTATTTTTCCCCAGGAGTGCATGGAAATCTGGATCTTACCTACTTTTGTGACAGGTCCTCTGACCCTTACCCTAACAGGAATATCATGGACCCTATTCTTCATCAGGCAGATACCCCATTTCACAGCAGTTCTCTGAAGACACACCTGGCCCACAACCAATCATTATTTGGCTACCAGGTACTACCAGGTACTGTAGTCCCTGTTCCACACTTATAATGCAATTTAAGATTTCATCTCTAAATATCAAGAGCCTCAATAGCCCAGCAAAAATGAACATGGTATGGAAAGAGACCAAACGTCTGCACTGTGACATCCTGTGTTTGCTGGAGAGACACTTCAACTCTACAAATCCTCCATCCTTTTCTAATAGCCATTTTACACATATCTCTTATTCCAATGCCCCCCCCCCCCCCCAAAAAAAAAAGAAGAGTGCAGTTGCAATTAAGGATACAATCTCCTTTAAGTCTATTTCCCAAATACAAGACAAACAGGAACAATATCTACTACTCGTGTGTGAGATTTTCAATGCTGTCACCTTAATTAACCTGTACCTCCCAAACGTTCATCCCATGACTTTGAAAAATTTGGAAGAAACTCTTCAAATCCTGCCAAGGACACACTATAATATGCAGAGCGTTCAATACTATCCCAGGTCAAGACTTGGATGTGTTCCAATTAAACCGATCGAGCATTCAGAGAACAACTTTATCTCACTTTATTTCCTAATCACATCTTTATGATGTTTGGCATTGTCAACACTCATCTGAGAAGGACTATATCTTTTATTTACATTTGCATCTAGCATACTCTCGCTAGACAATATACTCTCTAAAATACAAGAGCTAGAAAACACTAATAAGCAACAACCATCAATTTCCACTCGTGATAAGTTATGACAAGCAAGACATGAGTTGAGACAGCTATTGTTGTCACAGTTTGACCGCCATTTGTGGACATTAAAGCTCAATAATTATTATTATCGCAAAAAAGCAGGTAAGCTTTTAGTGAATCATGTTAAGGAATAGATCCCCAAACAAAAAATACCCTTCCTGAAATATCCAAATACAGGTTCTATACTCCATAATCCACAAGACATTGCGGATGCTTTCAGTACATATTATAGTAACCTTTATAGCCTAGGGGACGTTACGTCTACCCCTCAACCAACATTTAAAAGAATTACTGAATTCCTAGACTCTATTTCACTGCCTACTCTGTCGCCACAAGACTTACATAAATTAAACCAGCCATTCACTATGTCTGAAATTACTAACATAGTTAAACAATTGCCTCACAATAAATCACCTGGCCCTGATGGATTTTCTTCTGAATACTATCAACTATTTACTGATCTTTTGACTCCTTACTTAGCTAATGTATATAATGCATCCATTTTGTCTGCCTCGTTCCCAGCTGAAATGTTGTCTGCCAAAATAGTAACACTTCCTACACCTGGGAAAGACCCGGTCATGCCAAAAAAATTCAGACCAATATCCCTGCTAAATTTGGACCTAAAAATATAGGCCAAAATTATAGCCACAAGAATTTCAAAGTTGCTCCCTTCGCAGTTAAGCAAGACCAGGCTGGATTCGTAACAGGTTGACAAGCACCTGATGTGAAAAGAAGGGTTTTGAATGTCATCCATCATGTAGAAACCTCTGGTGAACCTTCTCTGCTTCTTACGCTAGATGCAGAGAAGGCCTTTTGATAGGATCCATTGGGGCTACTTGTCACAGGTCCTCCAAAAATTTGATCAGGGGAATGAAAGTGATCCCTGGTCTTCCAGGTTGATGGTTAATGAAACTTATCATGTTCCTTTGGTTGCTGAATCACAGTTCTGCCTTGCTCCACATTATTTCCTGGGTGTTGTTATAGAGTTTGCCAGGATGTAGTTTTAGACTCCTACAAAAGACATGGTAGTTTTTTACGAACCACCTTATACAAGGCTAGTATTCTGTTTATGTGATTCAGTTGTTCTTGGGCTTTTTTGTGTTTGTATCAGCCATTATGCCTATGAGAATAATTTTAATAGTGGGCTGGGTGCTTCTCATCTCAGGCCTTAAATTCCCTTATTGGCATGTTGGTTTTGTTAGAAGGTAAAAAAGTATCTACTGGTTTTGGCACAAATGTATTTCAACTTAAAATGTTACCTATGCTCTATGTGGCAGGTGGAATTTGTTTTAGATGAGCATTTTCCAGTTCTCTACAGATGCAACAGAATCTATTGAATGTGGTAATTTCTGATCGGGCAAATAGTGTTCATCGTTTTGACCAAAATAATGGATTTACATGGCTTCAGAACATTGCTCACTTGGGCTCTTGCCTATTATTGTGGTTGTGGCACTTTGGAGCAAGCAGTTCAGCCGCCAGAGCCTATTATTGATGAATGTTAGAATAGCATTTTTATGCAATTAACTGTCTCAGATATGTGGTTCCTCCTTGTCATCATTTAACATTTAGGTTAAAGTAAGACATTTTCAGTGTAGCAAAACATTTAATAGCAGATGCTTTGTTTTGCTATGTTTCCAGTGTTTCAGGACGCTGGTTACCCCACTGTTGATCAAAGGCCTACAATGTGCTTAAAACCAGTTTTTTGCTTGCAGTTATATCCAACATAATATTCCATTCCTTTGATGAAATAACTTCACTATCTATACCACTGGTTGCTTCTCATTTGAGGACTCTGCAGAACTCTTTTGGCCTTTATATGACATATATTAATGTGGTTGTTTCTACACTCTTTCATCAATACTGTTAGTAGGAGTTTGAGACACAATGACTTTACATACAATTCTCGCTTTTGGTAAGGAGTTCTGAATAGGATTTTAGAAGCAGTGTTTATATGCTGCTATTGGGTTTACAAATTGCATTCAACATGTCATGTAATTTTGCTACTGCTATGTAATCAATCTGTTCTTCTCCATATAAAACACTTCAGAACTGCTTTCCCACTCAGTTCAGTCTGGTTAGTTTAGGTAAGTTATTAACTTGCTGGACAAAAGTTTTTGCAGAATTGAATTAGCAAGACAAGGATAGGCAGTTATCATTTCATGCCTTAGCACTTCCCATTGCCCAATTGAGCTGATTCAGCAATTTTAGCCATTTGCAAGGCATTCCTTTCTTTTTTTTTGTTGCATGTGAATGGCTCTCCTTTATCAGAATCATAATTTAAATCTGTCCCTAAAAGATGTTGATGGTACAGTATATGCAGCTGCTGCATAGGGAGTGCATCAGGACATAGATGCGTGCCCTACTCTTTATTTCCATCCTGCTCTTTGCATTTATTACACATGTCCTCTCCTTTTATAATAATAGAAGAATAAAAAATGAATAGTATGAATAGCTGACATTCATATGTTTTTTGGTGAGGAGGATTTTATTTCCCTCCTGTTGAAATTCCATTTCTCTTGCAGAGTATATGGGGTATGTATTGGGAATAGTTGGCTGATCACATTCCCTATTTGCTAGTAGGGATGAGCCAAACATCCCATGGTTTAGTTCGCACCAGAAGTTGTGAAAAGGCAAAACATTTGTACGAACACGCAAACACCATTAAAGTCTATGGGACATAAACATGAAGAAAAAGTTATTGAGAGTTTCATCAGAGGTCTAGCAGTGTTTGGCATAGTGCCCAAATGTCCCTCTTTTGGGACCAAAGCCCACTGTCCCTCATGCAGCTTTAGTTGTCCCTCGTTTTAGTCTGATACAGTATGTACATCTCTATACAAAATGTATTATTTTACCTCCAAAAGTGTTATGCCACACTAAACTTTTTATCCAGCCTCTATATTACTGTATTTGTTATTTTGAAAAGCCATTATAAAGGAACAGTAGAGGTAAGATAAAAGCATTTGTGTTGTTTAGCCAATCATTTTCTGCATCTTTGAGATCCCTGTAATGAGGTCCCTGTAATCGGGGACATGTCCTTTACTACTTACTGTGTAAAAGGGTGTCCTTTATGATTTCAGAAATTTGAGTGGTAAGCGTTTGGTATATTTCCTCAGCCATTGGTAAGGGCATTTTCAATTCTGGATAGTAAAGAGCGATTGTTTAGGCCACGGTGGTGAGATGGGGCCAGGTTGGTAACCTGGCTTTTGGGTAATGTTGCCCACTTTGTGGGTGGATGGTGGTTGGTAAACTGTTATTTGGCTGGTAGTGACTCAGCATGTTAGTCTGCTAATGGTTAACAGTGATTCTGTTTGATATTAAAGTTCATTTCGTAATTAAACCCAATATAGGGGCCGCTTCCTAAACCTTTCCACAATCTTTGTTGTGTGTTTATTTTATATTTTAGGTATGTTCTTAAGGTATACTTGGTGTTAATGGGGTGTACAATCCCATGTCAGGGCCACAAAAGAATACAATAGAGAGGTGGCTCCATGGGATTGTCACCTCTAACACCCATTTGTTTTATAAATAAATTTTTACTCTTAATAGAGTGCTATGGTGATTGTTAAGTACACGTCTCTCTATAAGAAATAAATAAGCTGCGCTAAACCAAAAGTGTGCCAAAAAAAGCTAATACCTCTTGTGTATATATAGCATGACCTAGTAAAAATGTCACATAAACATTAACCTTACCCTTACCAAAAATGAATAAATATCAGTGATCATGAGTGACAATACACAATATATAACAGTGCAATAAACACCCCAATGTGCTATTATTAGACAATAAAAATAAGTAAAGTAGCCATGAAAAAAGAGTCTTTCAAATCAGCTTGAATGTAGGAAAATGAAATCCTCCACTCGTGGATAGTGCCCAGTCCACCACCAAAGTGTACAGATCTACTTCTTACCAGAACTTCATGACCCCCCCACTACAGAGGGTCACAGAACGCACTTAGGTATAAGGCTTTCCCCCACTCCAAAATAGATCTTTTGCTGCTCTCCTTCGACCGCAGAGCGACGCGCTGACGTCACCCTGTGTTGGAGTAGTTTGTATCCAGGAAGGACGGCTTTGTCCGTGTGTGTCCGGCCGGTGCAGCGGACTTAAGGCTAACATTTTTTCCTATACACTGTAAGTGCAATTTATCTTTATTTGGTTTTAAATAATAAAAGGTTTTACACTATTGGAGCTTCACTTTCCTTTTATGCAAATGATGTGCATCCTCGAACTCTGACCATATGGGAGATTCACTGGAGAGGGGTACCCATTAATCCATCTGATAGAAGAGGCGGTCTAAGGAGAGCAGCAAAAGATCTATTTTGGAGTGAGGGAGAGCCTTATACTTAAGTGCGTTCTGTGACCCTCTGTAGTGGGGGGTCATGAAGTTCTGGTAAGAAGTAGATCTGTACACTTTGGTGGCGGACTGGGCACTATCCACGAGTGTAGGATTTCATTTTCCTACATTCAAGCTGATTTGAAAGACTCTTATTTCACGGCTACTTTACTTATTTTTATATGGTTTACATTGTCTAATAATAGCACATTGGGGTGTTTATTGCACTGTTATATATTGTATATTGTCACTCATGATCACTGATATTTATTCATTTTTGTATTACCCATATGGTAAAGGTAAGGTTAATGTTTATGTGACATTTTTACTAGGTCATGCTATATATACACAAGAGGTATTAGCTTTTTTTGGCACACTTTTGGTTTAGCGCAGCTTATTTATTTCTTATATTGTTTTTCTGTAATTATGTGATACAGCCAAGCTGCAGCTTAACGGGGTCCCTTTGGTGACCAGTCACTATATGATTTATTATTTTTTTCACCATAGCGCAGTTTCTTTCTCTATTTTCCTACCGTCTCTCTATGGCTACTTTACTGGTTCTTTCTGTTTTGTTTTTCAGGTGACAAGCTGCCTGCTGTTGCTAGGAAGATTTAAATCAGCTGCTGAGCACTGGATTGGTGAAAAATCCTGTGGAGGGAAACATCTAGATAATTAGTGTAACTTTTTTCTTATAGCCTCTCCTGTCAGCATTTACCTCAGGTCTGTCAGCTGGACTCACCTCTGGATTCTGCTCAGCCTTCCTTCTGGATCTTTTGACCTGCTCTCCCATCCTCCCTCTCCTTTGTTATTTTCCCTTGTCGCAGTCCCCCTTTATGTGGGTAATGTCACCCACTTTAAGGGTGGACAGTGTTTGGTTATTATAAGATATTGCTGCTTGAGTCTTAGTGACTAAGCAAGTGGTCTGTCGATGGTTAACAGAGATTCTGTTTGGTATTAAAGGTTATAGTTCATTTCACAATTAAAATTGTTTTAAAACCATTAAAGGGGCCTGAACTTTTCCACAATCCTTGTTGTGTGTTTATTTTATATTTTAGGTATATTCTTATGGTATAATGCTTGTAAATGGGGTGTACAATCCCATGGTAATAGTTGCTATGGAGGCAATTGATTGAAATAGTTGCAAAATGCATTGATTATATTTTTTGACCTGTAATAACTTTTTACTGTACTTAATACAAACCTTTGCCATTCTTGTTCTTTTGTTTAGTATTCTGATAATTTCTATAGAAGCAAACAGAGAGGCAACCCCTGCTGACACAGTGGACACAGCCAGTGACAGATCGCGCCTCTCTGCGGCCACATGTTCTGGGTGGACAACATACGATGTCCTCCCAGAACAACAGTGCTCATGCCCGGCCATCATTGTACTATAGGCCGGACGGGAAGGTGTTATAAATGCTTACTACTTGATTTTCATATTGATCCCCTGGCTTCAATGCTTTCTTAGTAACTGACCCAGAACAAGCACGCAGATCAGCAAAGTAATGCTGCATGCACATGACCGGACTTTCCGGCAGACTAGGTCTGACGGTCTTCCCGACGGACTTTCAGCTGAGTTCCAACGGACTTCCTAACGAAAGGACTTGGCCACACACGAACGGACTAAGTCCGTTCGTAAGTCTCTTCATTTTGTTTAATAAATGTTTATTAAAGATAAACAACAAACATATACTGTTAAATCCACATACAGCACCCAGTCCCATACACCAGGGGACAGGATTAGTAATTAGCATCAGAGCATCTTAGGGCAAACACAGTAAAGCAATAACGGAAGTGCCAGTGAAGAAAAAAAAAAAAAAAAAAAAAAAAAAAACAAAAAAAAAAAAAACATTCAAGAGATAATGAGCAAAGTACACAGCCCTGATTCAAGGACCGGGTATCATGTTGTCTATCACAGAAACTGAGAAATAACAGAAAAAGGCAAGAGAGTGTAAAAAGGGGGGGGGGGGAAGAGAAGAAGAGGAGGGTCAAGGAGGAGAGAGAAAGGGTGGGGGTACGGTGGCTCGCGTGGTGGCATGTAGAGGCTTAGTTTGCGCTGCTCAGTGGGGCTGCGCTAAGATATCTGCGTAGAATGTAGTGGAGGTAAATTCTCTCCAAGACCAAGTCAAGAGGGTTTTTTGCGGGGAATTGGCATGAGTAATGTCCTCCATGAGGTGAACTGCCTCGATTTTACGCATCCAACTTTTCAGTGACGGAATCTTTGATTGGCCCCACAGGGCAGGTATCAGTGCCTTAGCTGTGTTCAGCAGGTGTGGGATGATAGAGCGTTTGTATAGGCCCACAGGGTCTGTAGTAGCATGGAAGAGAATGGTCCAGGGTTCATCAGGGAGGAGGGCGCCAGAAATACGTTGAATAATCTGGATGACATTCGACCAGAACGGCTTGATAATGGGGCATGACCACCATATGTGTGCATGAGTGGCCCGGAACCCACAATTCCTCCAGCATAGCGGGGAGTTGTCAGGAAACATCCTGTGTAACTTCACCGGGGTGTAGTGCCATCTGGTGAGCAATTTGTAGTTAACCTCAGCCATTTGTGAGGCGATGGATGAGACCTGGGTTAGTTGTAGCACCTTCCGTTTTTGTAGGTCAGTGAGGTTGGTACCTAAATCTTTCTCCCATGAGGCCAGAAAGGACGGGAATGAGTTGTGGAGGAGACTGTTGAGGGCCTTATAGAACAAAGAAATGCAATGCAAGGGAGGATCCTTGGGGTAAAACACTACCTCAATTTCATTTAGAGTCTCGGAGCCTCTCAGTGGTCGGGGCAGGGCCCGCAGGAAACACTGTAATTGAACGTACCTCCACTTGTCCAGGAATGTAATCGGCTTGGCGCCGAGTATTTCTGACAAAGGTTTAGGGGCATTGTTCCAGAGGACCTGGTGCAGCATCAGGGACCCATCAGAGGACCAGGCATGAAAGCCTGGATCTAGTAGACCTGGTAGAAAATATCGTTGGTGGAGAAGTGGCATTAGAGGGGAGTTGTAAGACCAGGAGAACCGTTTGTGTAAGTAGTCCCAAACAGCAAAGGTGGAGGAAGTGAGCGAGGAGGTTTCAGTACCGAGATGTCTGTGAACACGAGGGATCCACGGTGCAACTTTGAGGTCTGCCCCAGATAAAAAGTGTTCCATGGCCACCCACAGCTTGGTGTTAACCGCGTACTTCCAATTTGCTATCCTGGTGAGTATAATTGCATGGTAATACATCCTAAAGTTCAGTAGAGCCAGGCCCCCAGCATCTTTGGCACGGTATAAAACGTCCCTAGATACCCTGGGATGGCTGTTCCTCCAAACATAGCGGGAGATCATGGTCTGTAGTGTTGTAAAAAACCTATGGGTACCCCCATGGGGATCATTTGGAATAGGAATAAGACTCTGGGCAGTATGTTCATTTTAACAACATTAACCCTCCCTAGCCAGGAGTGTGAAAGGTTCTTCCATTTTCTCAGGTCCTCTCTGATATTGTTAAGTAGTGGGAGGTAGTTATATCGAAAAAGGGAGTGAATATTTGGTGTAAGGTTGATTCCTAGATATTTCATATGACGCTGAACCCATTTAAAAGGAAAGAGGGGCCACAGTAGATCTGCTTCTCGTCTGGGGAGATTAATGTTTAGAATTTCCGATTTCGAAAAGTTAATTTTAAAGTTGGAGAGGGTTGGGGGGGGGTGGCCGGATGTTGATGGGAGTGGACGTGTGTGAAGAGTGAGAGCATGGTGCTGCTCTGCCCTTCGTTGCCCTGTTTGCTCTGATGCCTTCGCTCTGATCCCTCCTGGACTATCTGATACTGCCTAAGTCCCCTCGGTCTATAAGCACCTGTATGGTATCCAGGCTCCTATGCCTGGGCACATACTTTTGTTTGACGGCTCAAACTGAGCGGCTATAACTTTCTACCTTTATGTTTGTGCGGCTTGCGCTGGAGCACGGGGACTGCTGCTGTTCGTGCTGAGCTACTAGAACGGGGCCGAGAGTCTCGCGAGATTTCGAGCGGCTCCTGGACTCCCGTAACGCCGCAGAGATACCCTGCATGGACCTGTGGAAAGCGATATGGCTATGAACCAGAAACTAAGATAAGTGCCCTTTTTCTTTTTTGTTCCTAGTTGCTTTTGAAGTGAACTACTGATTGGAACTGCGGTATTTTGAATATATGTTGATCTACACAAACAACAATATTTTGCTATTGCACTGAATCTATTGCTGTGGGGTTATTTCTTGAGGACTGAGCAAGTGTTATCTACACAAAGAGAGACATTATAACAGTTCGGCTCCCTCTCTCCCCCCCCCTCTTTTTTTTTTTTTTTTTTTGTGTGCTATATTATTTTTTCCCTGTCTGATTAGTTGATAAGTGGAAGTTGACTATTTGCATGGTGGGCTCGCTTGTGGCTATTCAAGTTAATTATGTCTAGAAAAAGGTCCCCTGAGGACAAAATACCTGCAGAGGGTCAACAAGTTACCCGTGCCGCCAAGGACAAAACTAATCAAATGTCGGCAGCGGCAAAATTGGAGCGCTATGCTCATTCTGGCCCAGCCTCACCCAGCAATTCAAGTTCTCAGCAGGGAAATCTACATAATATAGACATCAAAAATTCTTCTACTGATAGAAGGAGTCAAGGCCAGTGTCTGGCCAACCCCACTTTACCAGCTGTTAAATCGGGGGGAAGTAGGGGAGGGGGAGGAGGAAAACTTCCAATAGCAACAATAAATTTGGAAACAACGCTAAGTAGCTCACATGCATTGATGCCGAGCAACATGGATGAGGAACCCACATTAAGAGACATTTTGAACGCAATCAAGGAATGCAAGAACTCGATATCCAACTTTGATGAACAGCTAAGATATATTAAGGAGGAACTACTGTCCATGAGGCAGGAATTGAATAGGACTATACTAAGAACTACCGAGCTTGAGGAACGCATGGGTGCGATGGAGGATGAGTTGAGGCCTATGAGCCTGGAAATTGAGTCACTTAAAAAAGCAGCTACTATACAAGCGGATAAACTTGACGAGATGGAGAATAGGAATCGGCGAAATAATATCAGGGTGCTAGGCCTCCCTGAACACTGTGAGGGGACTGATTTGATAGACTTCCTTGAGGGGTGGTTCCGAGAACTCTTTGGGGCGGCAACATTTACTCCAATATTTGCAATAGAACGGGCACACCGTATCCCGGGAAAAACCCGCCATATGGGGGAACGTCCTAGGCCTATAATGCTTAAGATTCTTAATTATCAGGATAAAGTGTCCCTACTGCGAGAGGCCAGAATGAGGGGAGACATCAGGTTTAAGGGAGCTAGGATTTCTCTGCATCCGGATTTTTCTCCTGACCTCCAGAAAAGAAGAGCCGAATTTATACCAGTCAAAAGAGAAATGGTTAAATATAAGCTAGAATATGCACTCCTCTACCCAGCCCGTTTAAGGGTAACCGCATTAGGAAAAACGCTCTTTTTCAACACACCAAAGGAAGCATCCCAATGGCTAGACGAAATAAAAAAAGATTTATAAATATATGTTATAGGGCAGTTAGATAGCTTTTAAGGGATTCGGGGGTATATATTTTTTGGGGGGGGGGGGTGAATAGGAATAAGGAGTAGACTTGTTGGAAGGCCTTTTTTTTTTTTTTCTTTTCTCTGATATTATGCACAATATGGGTGGGGGGCAGGGGTTGTGTAGCAAGGGTGTGTGGAGTACAAGTGGAGATTTGTAGTGGGGGACAGAGGGTCCCCATGAGTGGGGTAAGATTGGGGGTGAAAGCACCTAGTAGGATTGGTATGAGTGAGTGGTGGGAGGGTTGTAAGAAGGCCACAAATGTACCCCTAGGGGGTAGCCCTAAGGGGCGAGGGGGGTGGGAGAGGGAGGTTGGTGAAAGGGGAGGGGGGAGAGTTGAGGTGGGTAGGAGGGGAAAGGGAATAATAATAAAAATAACACAAGGACACATAAATTTGGGTGGGAGAGTGGGGGTGGGAGAGTGGGGAAGGGAGGGTGGGGCAAGGGATTGACAATAAAAGTAATACAAAGATATGCAAATTTGGGTAAGGGAATGATAATAAAAATAATACAAAGATACATAAGTTTGGAGATGCACTACTTAGGAGGGGACGGGAGAAAATATTATGCACTATATAGAGTATATGTATGTAAGATTAGGGGGAAAAAAGGGGGAAGGTCTTCTTTCTTCTTTTTTCTTGGTATTAATATATATATACACTTTCTTCACCGCTTTTTCTGCTACTCTCAAAACTGCCCAATTTTTAGGTTATTAAGTAGTGATGCAGGGGAAAAGAATTAGGATAGTATCGTGGAATGTGCGGGGCCTGGGAGACCCGACCAAAAGAAAAGTGGTCTTGTCAGCTTTAGAGGGCAAAGGACCCGGATTATTATGTCTTCAGGAGACTCACTTAACGGGCGATACAATTCGGTGCCTACAAGGTCGGAAATTCCAGACCCAGTTCCATTCCATATTTTCATCCTATGCAAGAGGGGTTAGCATCCTTGTTGACAGGGCGGTTCGTTTCTCTTGCCATAAGAGCTGTATAGATGTAGAGGGTAGGTATATTTTTCTATACTGTCAAATTGAAAATAGCCCCTACGTGATAGCCAACATATATGTCCCTCCTCCATCTAAATTGGAGATTTTATATAAGCTATTAGCCTTTGTAATAGATAAACCTGATATCCCGGTGATTGCAGTAGGGGACTTTAATGAAGTCTTGGATAAATCCTTGGATAGGTTCCCAACAGGAAAAACATCAACGGTGAAAGATGAAACGAGGTTAGCTCGTTTCCTATTTGAAGCTGGTCTATGTGATGCATGGCGTACTCGGTACCCGGGGGAGCGACAATACTCTTGTTACTCCGCAACTTTCTCTACATTATCAAGACTCGATATGGCTCTGGTTAACAACAGTGCGATGTTACGAGTGGATGAGGTAGAATATGGCCCGAGAGGAGTCTCGGACCATTCCCCCCTAATATTGACACTTTGTGTAGGTAAGAAACAACACTCTGGCCAATGGAAAATGGACCCCGTATGGTTGGAATTAATGAAGGATACGGATCGGGTGACAACCATGTTAAAGGAGTTTATTGATGTTAATATGGACACAGCATCAGTGGGGGTCATCTGGGACTCTTTAAAGGCCTTTTTAAGAGGTATTTTCATTCAACAAATCGCTAGAAGTAGGGCCGAGACGAAAAAACAGGAAGAGGAAGCCACCAAAGCGGTATTAGAGACAGAAAGACAGTATATTATGAATCCGAATCCTACTACACAGAAGGTTTGGCTGGACAAACAGCAAGAATTTAAGACAATTATTAGGTACAAGATGGACAATAGACGTATACTGCAGAAGCAAGCAAATTTTGGGGAGGGAGAAAGAGTGGGGCGAATGTTGTCATTTTTGGTTAAAGTAAATACGGCACCCTCAGCGATAATATCAATTAGAACCCTAGAGGGAGAGATTACTTCTGAACCATCCATTATTAATAACATATTTTATCATTACTATAGCTCACTATATAAATCCCAAGGAAGAAGTGAAGGGGGAGCCACGGCAGCCTTCTTGGGGAATTTGAATATGCCAACAGTAATAGCAGAAGACTTAGCAGTTTTGGAGGCCCCAATTACTATCGAGGAACTCCAAAGAGCGGTGGCAGAGATGCCTAACTCAAAAGCACCAGGACCCGATGGTTTACCAATCGAGGTCTATAAGAGATATGGGGAGGTCCTGCTCCCACAACTATTGGAGACATTGAAGCAGTCCTTACAGTACGGAGCTTTGCCTTCCTCGATGTTGGAAGCCACGATAGTGGTAATCCCTAAAGAGGATAAAGATCCAATGGATCCGGCCTCATATCGTCCGATCTCGCTTTTGGGATCGGATGTTAAAATATTAGCAAAAGTGCTCGCAACACGTCTAAAAAGAATTGTCCACAAGCTCATTCACCCGGATCAATCGGGTTTTATTCCGAATAGATCTACTAGTATTAATATCCGTAGACTGTTTTTGAATGCCCAGATTCCAGTAGATAATGGAGGCTCCAGAGTAGTTTTGACTCTGGATGCAGCCAAAGCATTCGACAGCCTCGAATGGGAATATTTATTCAAAGCGCTTATCAGGTTCGGGTTCGGACCAAATTTTCTTAAATGGATAGAATTGCTTTATACAGACCCAAGAGCGAAAATTAAAATTAACAATGAGCTTTCTGAGACTTTTTTATTGGAACGAGGTACGAGGCAGGGGTGTCCCCTCTCCCCTTTATTGTTTGTTTTGGCAGTGGAGCCTTTAGCCATCGCTATTAGGGCCAACCCTGATATACAGGGATTTAAGAGAGGACAGGTAGAGGAAAAAATTGCATTATTTGCTGACGACATTCTGCTTTTCCTGGGGGATGCTCAGGCCTCGGTGAAAACGGCAATGAAGACAATTAGAGAATTTGGTCTCATATCAGGATTGACTATTAACTGGGATAAATCCGCTTTGTTGTCGCTGGAACCGGGGTTTATTTGCGCCCCCCAGGAGATTCAGAATCTGAAACAGGTTGAGAAGTTTAAATACTTAGGGGTGTGGATTACTAGGGATGTAAACTCTTACCTGGAAGATAATTTATCTCCTCTCCTAGTAAAATTAAAACAAAAGGCTGATATCTGGAGTCGCCTCCCCCTTTCGATGGCGGGCCGCTGCAATCTGGTCAAAATGGTATGGCTTCCTCAAATTTTGTATTGCCTCCATAACTCACCAATATGGATAGGGGAAGGATGGTTTAAGAAAATAGAATCCCTATTTAGACTTCTTATATGGAAAAAGGGCCCCTCGAGGATTAGCTTACGGACCTTGCAGCTCCCGTTGGAACAAGGGGGGTTGGCGATCCCATATCCTAGACTCTATTACCTAGCGGCCCAGCTACAGCATTTAGCTGGAGCAAGGGCAATAAGTGAAGCTAACCCCTGCCATAGGCTGCTAATGCTAGGCTGTCCGCACAAGACGCTTGTGGAGGCGTTGGAGGCAAACTCATTTAATATGCACTGCCCAACAATTAATCAGGTAGTGAAACTATGGAAAACAGCTAAGGCCTTACTAGGATATCAGAAGACATCCGTGTTGGCTCCCTTATGGGATAATAGAAACCTAGACGAGCTATTTAAAGTGGAAAGATCTAGGGAATGGGAAACTCAAGGGATACATAGGTTAGAGCAAATTGTCCAGGGTTCAGCTATTAGATCATTTTCTGACCTAAGATCTGAATTCTCCTTACCAAACCGCTCATTTTACAAATATCTCCAGATCAGACACGCAATTCAGACCCAATTTAGATCGCAAGAGATACAGTTGATCCAAGTCCCGGTGATATCTCAAATCATGTCTCGAGATACGCTCAAAGGCTTGATTACGCTTATATACGCCAGGCTGGGGGACAAAGTGTTGGATCAAAGCGGTATGATTAAAAGTAAAATGAAATGGGAGAGTGATGTGGGTCCAGTGTCCATACCCGATTGGGATTGGATAATGGAACAGGGAACCAAGGTTTCTATTTCCCCGGCACAGAAAGCTTCTCAACTTTTCTTTTTTCACCGGGTATATCATACACCTAGGAAAATGTTTAAAATGGGATGGAGGGATAATGATCAGTGCCCCAGATGCGGCCGGGTTGGAGATTTTATTCATATGTTCTGGAGGTGCCCGAAACTCTTTAGATATTGGACACAAGTTATAGACCATGTGAATGAGATCTTCGGGTTGACATTAAAGGCAACAGTGAGGACTTGCTTGTTGGCTATACCGCAGGGATATAATATCTCTAAAAATAAATTTGTACCAGTTACCAGATGCCTTTTTCAGGCAAGGAAATTAATTGCCCAGAATTGGCAAGCACACTCTAGCCCACTACCAGAAATATGGTTGGCTAATATAAGAAAAAATATTGGAAATGAGAGGGTTTTTTTTTTAAGCAGGGTAATGGTAAGGAGTTTAAAAAGATATGGGGCCCTGGATTGGGGAAACTAGGGATCCCCCTATAAGTAACTGCGATAGAACAAGCGCTTTCTAGCTTGTATAACTCTACTATCTATTCTTAGTATGTATTTAATTGCTTAGTATATTTTCGTATGAGCTGGGGATGGGGGGGGGGGGGGTGGAGGAGGGGAGTAGGGAGAGGGAAATCTGTTCTAGATACGAGGTATCAGGGCAATAGATATCGTCACAATGGGTAGTCTATAAACACTAGGGGATCTTTTATTACTTTTGTATTTAAATTAAATGACACAAAATCTTTATGTGTTTACACTAAGTCAAATATTTGTACAATTAAATATGTCACGATGATGTGGAATTGAGATTGAGACACGAGTGAGCGATAAGCTGAACCTAGTCTCTGCTATAGAAACACTGATGTGGCAAAAAAAAAAAAAAAAAAGTTGGAGAGGGTTTGGTAGGTAGAGAGGGCCGACATCAGATTAGGCAGGGAAATATGGGGCTTCTGGACAAAAAATAAAATATCATCTGCATACACTGCATATTTATGGGTCGTGGGACCTACCTGAACCCCATGGATATTAATGTTATGCCTAATTGTGGACAGGAAGGGTTCGAGGGTGAGAGCAAATATGAGCGGGGATAAGGGGCAGCCCTGTCTGGTCCCATTGTGCAGAGAGAAGGAGTCACTCAGAGAGCCATTTATGCGGACACGCGCTGTAGGAGTGGAGTAAAGTGAGGTTATGCGGTAGAACATTTTAGGGCCAAGACCTAGGTGATGCAGGGTCGTCTTGAGGTAATCCCAGTCCACCCTATCGAACGCCTTTTCTGCATCCGTAGAAACAAGTAGGGTGGGCTGGGAGCACCGCCGGACATACTGAATCAGGGAAATTGTCCGGAGGGAATTATCCCTGGCTTCTCTACCAGGTATGAAGCCAGTCTGATCCTTAGAAATCCAGCTAGGTATCAAGGGAAGTAGCCGATTAGCCAGGACCTTGGAGTATAGCTTGACATCCACGTTAAGGAGGGAGATCGGCTGGTAGCTGCTGCATGCTGTGGGGTCTTTACCTGGTTTAGGTATGACTGTTATGTGGGCCGCGAGAGATTCCGTGCGCAGGCAGGAGTTGCGAGATATAGAGTTGGCGTAAGCCGTGAGATGGGGGAGTAGGATATCACGAAACGTGTTATAATAGCAGACAGTGTACCCGTCAGGGCCAGGGGCCTTTCCCGTGGGGGACGACTTTAGAGCTGCCCGGAATTCCTCTACCGTAAGGTCCTCTTCTAGGGCCTGAAGTGCGGAAGCGGGTAGCTCGGGCAGATTGGCCTCTCTTAAATATGCCTGTATGCGATTGCGTTTTTCCCCCGGAGCGAGCGAGGCCGTTGAGCCCTGTACATTATACAAATCCGCATAGTAATCGCGAAACGCCGTGGCTATGTGGGGAGTAGCATGCACCAACGTGCCATTGGGAAGTTTTAGTTTGGGGATGAAAGACCTGGTTTGTGTCGCCTTGAGGGATCTTGCCAGTCGCCTCCCGGGTTTATTTCCCCACTCATACATAGACTGAGCGAGGCGTTGGAATTTCCTGTTTGTGTCTAGGTCAAGGAGGGTTTTCAATTCCTCCCGTTTCAGGGTGAGGGCTTGTAAATGAGCCATGTGCATGGTAAGTTTATGCTGCTTGCCCAACTCTGCAATCTGACCAATGACCTGCTCAATCTGCTGACCACGCTCCCTCTTCTTCCTAGAGCCCAGTTCGATGAGTCGTCCCCGCATGGCAGCCTTGTGAGCTTCCCATACAACCGAGGGGGAGGACTCAGGAGAAGTATTTTCGGCGAAATACTGTTTCATGTGCGAGACTAACTCAGAAGCGTCAGCCTCGGTAGAGAGGAGAGAGTCATTGAGCTTCCAATTATTGGAGCGTTGTGCTAAGGAGGGCATGGTCAGGCACATTGATACCGGCGCATGATCAGATATAGTGGCTGTACCTATATGAGCGGACTGCAGAAGTTGGAGATGATGGTGATCTAAAAAGATATTGTCAATGCGCGAGTACGATTGGTGTGTTTTAGAAAAGTGAGAGTAATCCCTGTCTTTGGGGTGGAGTATACGCCAAACATCGATCAATTGTAGCTCAATGAGCCTGCGTTTAAGTGCGGACAGTCTTTTAAATGGAATGTGGGAGCGGCCTTGGGAGGTGTCCATGCTGGGGTCAAGAGGTATATTAATGTCACCCGCTAGGATAGTTAAACCCTCGGCAAAGTGGGCTAATTTGGAGAGAACCTGAGAAAGGAAGGCAGGTTGGTGCCTGTTAGGGCAATACACGTTAGCCAAGGTGCAGCGCGCATTGCCCAAAAATCCCTTTAAAAAAAGATAACGACCATGATCATCCGCTAGCATTTCAACAAGACGGAAGGGAACACTGCTGCTGAAGCCTATGGCCACTCCCTTTGCTTTATTCGTATCTGACAGACTGTAATACCATTGCGGAAATTGGGGGGAGGTCAACTTGACCGGTGTTGTATGCGTCAAGTGCGTCTCTTGAAGAAAGGCAATTGAGCATGCAATCTTTTTCAATTCACGGGTAATTTGGTGTCTTTTTGCGGCAACATGTAGGCCCCTCACATTATATGAGGATATTTTTATTGAGGCCATAGCATCAGCAGAGTGCTACCTCTAGGCTTAAATTTCCACGCAAGCCACCAGGGGGGGGAGTAGGAGAGGGGGGAGAAGACAGGGGGAAGAAAGAGAAACTGGAGTAGAAAAGAGAACCGGAAGCGTTTAAGAATCATTTCTAACGTGAAACCATTGGGAACAGTTAGTATGTCACGCAGCAATCTGCCGTGATCCCTCAGGGGAAGGGGAAAGCAGGCGGCAACCCCGTCCTCAAACCAGGAGTCGGGGGCCAAAAGAGGAATGCCAGCCGCTCTCCTCAACCCCAAAAGGGGGGGAGGGTAGGGGGATTACTGAGCGAGAGGCACATGGGAGCAATGTGCCCCGCCAGCGTTCAGCAAAGCGAACCTTAGGTAGAGAACATGAAAATACCAATACTAAACATATAAAATTGCAGCCACCAAAACCTTTGTCTGCTATTAAGAACCAGTGAGCCTAGCAAACAGGTAGGAACACACATAATATATATAAAAAAAAAAAAAAAGGGGGGTAAAATAAAAGAAATAACAATGACAAATGAAGAAATGCAAACCCCCCCCCCCCCCCCTGAAAACACCACGGACCCCTGCTAGGTGAAGTGCTTAATGTCTACTAAAGCGGTGCAAAGCAGTCAAACCATAAGGGGTTGTGGACCCGCTCACAACAGGTAGGCATGAGTATGCCAAACAAGGGATATGAACGTCAAGAGGTATTGAACAAGTGATCCGGATCGAGGGATGCAAAAGGCAGGTATCTTCATCATTCACCCGTTCTTTTGTGTAGATCCTGGAAGGGACGTGCGTCGTTTTTTTTGACGGGGTCCTCCGCCATTGAGGGTCCGAAGTGGCGGAGAACTGAGGGACGTGGGCTTGCCATCCTGGGAGATCAACTTGCGGCAAATTGAGGTCCTTCAGGAACGTGGGTAGGTCCTCTGGAAACCGTAAGGTGTGGGTGCGGCCGTTTTTGGTGGCAATGAGGCAGGCTGGGAACCCCCATCTGTAATTGATCCCATCAGCGCGAAGGAGATCCAGCAGGGGTTTGAGGGCTCTGCAACGGTCAAGCATGTCCTTAGAGAGGTCTGGGAAAATGCTTATGGTGGCCCCATCAAAGTCTATGGTAGGTGTACTCCGCATTTTGAGCATTACTGCATTTTTATCGGAGAAACAATGAAGTCGGCATATGACGTCCCGCGGTTGGTCCGATGAGAAATTGCAGGGGCGAAGGGCTCGGTGCACACGGTCGAACCGCAGGGGTGCAGTAACCGGGTTTCCCAGGATCGTATTAAGGATGCCCCGGATCGGTTCAAGATCATTGTCTCCAGTGGCTTCTGGGAGACCCCGTATTCGTAGATTATTCCTGCGATTCCGGTTCTCGAGGTCCTCAAGCTTGTAGGATGAGGCCCTCTGAGCAAACGCCAGTTGTGTAACCGTCTCTTGCAACTCTTTAATAGCTGAGGCTTGCGAGTCCTGCCGGAGCTCAGTCTCCTCCACCCTATCCAGAATGTGCGCCATATCCGCTCTGACTCCGGTGATCTCCTTCTTTATAGCTTTTTCCAGGCCATGGAACATCCCCGCCAGCTCCTTCTTAAGGCCGCTGACCAAGGTTGACATGTCGGAGCCTCCTGGGGACTCAGGGTCTTCCATAGGCTCAGAGCAGTAGGAGGAGGCCGGCGAGCTTTCCCGGACAGAGGCAACAAGAGAGGAGGGGGAGAAGGTGCGTTTAGGGGTTCTGGCGTGGTTATCCCGTTCGCCCGACCCCGATTTCCCTGCGGCGAGGTAGTGCTGTATCGATCCGGAGCCCAAATGGGTTAATATTGGCCCCTTTCCAGATCCTTTGTTAGTTGTGGAACGAGATCTAGGTTTCTTGGTTGGCATAATTGTGGCGGTGAAGCTGAACGCTGGACGGGGCTCAGGGTCATGCAAAGTTAATTAAGCATAACATATGAGGATTGTCAGAGTCATTAACCATTGATGTGAGGGACACTGAGATTGTAGCGTGCTTATCAGGTCGCAGACAGGTGGAGCACTGGAGGTCACTGTGGGGAGCCTTCGTGCCAAGCCAGAAGGGTGTGCGGAGGGGTCCGGGCTTTCTAGCGGGGGGACCCCGACGTGGTCACAGTGGGGAGATGGGGGTGTGCTGAGGAGCCCCGAGACCTTGCCTAACTGTCCCTAGGCTTCGGCCAGCCACCCAGGCCTCAGGTGTTGGGAGATGGCTCTGGCAGGGTCAGCGGGGTAATGATCGCCGGGTGGTGGCAGGCACAGGGAGATCTGGCCCCCGGGGAGTGTATGGGGTGGCACAGCAGTCCGATGCAGCATTCACCCCTATGTTGGGCACTGAGGCCTACTCAAGATGGCGGCCGTCCGTCCTCTTCCGCGGCTCGTGCGGCTGGGATCCGTGAATGCCTCCGTCTCTTCATTTTGAACATGATGATGTAAACGGGACTAAACAAGGAAGTTCAATAGCCAGTAGCCAATAGCTTCCCTTGCGTCGTATTTGGTCCGTCAGACCAGCACACAGACAAACGGTTTTCCCGATTTTAGTCCGTGGGAATTGAGTCCGTTGGATAGATTTGAAAGATGTTCTATTTCTAGGTCCGTCTGATTTTATCTATTTTTGAAAAACGATCGGATTAGCCCACACACAATCGGATTGTCCAACGGACTAATCCCTTCAGACCTAGTCTGCCGGAAAGTCTGGTCGTGTGTACACGGCATCAGAGTCAAGTCAATCTGCATACTTGTCCTGAGTCTGTACCATTAAAGAACTAAAACTACTGACCTAGCTTGACAGACAACCAGCTATTTTCATAAAGAGGCAAAACTTCCATAAAATCTCTGGTATAATTTATGCTGAATCCATACTCAAAGACCCAGTAGCCCAGAGTTCATAATGCATGCTACAATGTTCCGATGGAGCAAAAAAGAACACCAGACTCCACTGTCATGAAATGGAACAACAAATCAAAAGACCAAATTAATGATATCCTTAGCTTGCTGCTTGCCCCATTTTTTAAAGGACCTAATGGGATGAAGCTAATTAAAATTAAGCTTTGTGGCCTTTATACTAATGCTCCACAGTTTAATATCTAAAAAAAAACACACAAGCAGTCTAAAATTCTTCTTTAAATTCGTTTTAATTTTTTTGTTTAAATAGAGATCACTTCTGGCATTCCTGAAACCACATGCAATACTGGAAAAACTGGGATATAATATCATTAAAAGTCATCAAAGCTTTCCTTTTGTGTGAAACAGTACCATATGCCACCTGTTTTGATCCTAGACTAAAAATAAAATATGCCACAAAGAGGAAGAAGCAGTAGTGTTAAACAGTAAGCTACATAATTGTAAATGAACTGTCTAGCAATACTGTGAAAGCAGTGCGTGGTAATCTCATTTAGTGTGTTCTGAGCAGTCGGAGTGGAACAATTTCTCAAGGCAAGCTGCATATTCACAGCAAAGACAGAGGAAAGAAAGCAGCAGGGGTGACTTCAGTCAAAACAAAGTGATGGGTTAGTTTGCTTCTTGAGTACATCAAGCTGTGATCAGAAGGGACGGTGCTGGGCAGCTGATTGCCACTGGCAGTGTTACACTGATACTGTTAAGAATGTGTGAATCATTTCTGTAGACAAAGCATATGTTAGCTACCTAGATATAATGCAAGTTTTCCTTGCTCATTTTGTACTAGCTCATTTTTACTCATGCTTTAATTTGATTGTTGTATATATACATAATAATTGTAACTAGAAATTGGTGACTTCTTTAAATTTGTTCCACTAGCAAGTTGATCCCTACCTTCAGTCTTATGATTACCATAATTAATGTTTAGAGAAAAATCTGAGAAAAAATAAATCCTTGATGAGTTATTTTATAGAGCTTGAATAAGCAGCTATAAAGGAATGCTGTACATATTTTGGAGGAAAGTGTGTTTTGTTTGTTTTTGCTTATGGGGTGCCCTTTTTTGGGATTGTTTGGAAAGATCAGGAATGTATGGGCCTGCGTAAATTGGATTTTATTTGTGTAATATGGGTTTTGCAATCACATACAAGTCTATAGCAATGCAAAATCTAATTCAAGTAGGTCAACTGCAGGTCAAATGCAACTCTCAGCGATATTGTTAGAATGTCAAACTGATGCCATTGACACAAGCTCAAATCCCATTAGTGTAACACCAGCATTGAGCACAGAGGCACCACTATAAGCAACCAGTTGATATGTCAAATGACGGCAAGCTATCTTTTTAATCATATGTGTTTAGTTCAAGACTTTAAAAAAAGATGATGGACACTTTGATGTTCAGAGTTCTTAAACCACAGAAAGTCCAAATAGGAGGACACCAGCTCTGAATTGTCCAACTTACTTTTGCATTTGAACTCTATACCTTTGTAGTAAAATCAACCTAACATCTCTCAGACTAAGGATCTGCTTAGATGATCCCATGATGTCTGTGTGGCTGATGTGTCCATTGTGCTTTGGAATTTAACAGTCCCTTCTCTGTTTTTTCCTCCTGAGTTGGTCTCAGTTTGCGTTTCTGCCCTGCATTCATTTATTTTGTGCTGATTCATCCTGTGTTATCTGGGTTCCTTAAAAAAAAAAAAAAATACATAGAGAGAAATATGGAGGCTTCTATTGCTTGGAAATCCATTTAAAAATTAAAATTTGCCTAGTGTCATGGACCACCCTGCTCTCCCCCCAGGTATTCCCCCTTTTCCCTACACGAGTCCTCCCACCATCCCCATGTGGACCCCATTAGACATAATTCTATCACTCCTACTGTGGACATCTTGCTTCCCAGCTGAGTGCTGGGCAGTCAACTTCCCTAATCATATGGACTATATTTTGTGTCTTTTCTTATATATTCACTATTGTGTATTATTTATGTTTTAGCACGTAGCACTTTATTTATTATTATTCAGTGGATATGCGCAGGATCACCTTTTATTTAAATTTCTGTTTGGTATTGTGTGTAATACTATTAGGTCCAGCTGCAGTTATTAGCACTTTATAAGCACTTTATTGCAAATTTGCACGTACACATATTTGTAGTAACACTTGTTAAGTGTATTTTGATTTTATTTATTTGCATATTTATGTATTTTTTTCTTATATGAGGTATATTACTACCCTTCTCCTTATTCGTATTTTTACACCTTTAAATAGTAGCGCGAAGGCCTTTTTCACTTTTATTAGTCAACTTCCCTGCTGCATCTGCATGTGCATTGATCACATGCAGGCTACACACCTGTCCATTTCGCACCCCCAGAATTGATGGGCACAGTGCAGCCCCATTGCTTGCATGCTACAATGCCCACCAGAGACAAAGGCTGTGCTCCTGTGTGTAGCTGAACCAGAATGAGTAGAGCTTGTCCCCAGGGCAACCCCACATCAAGCATTGAGTTGCCAAGCAAGGGCTGATAAAACTTGTCACTATCACTCTGTTCATTGGCCCACGGTTGTGCTGTCTGTGTGGTCCTGGGGCTGTGCTCAGGCCACTGAGCCCCCTTCTCTCCCAGTGTCAGGGCGCTGACAGCAGGAGAAGGTCTTTAGGACCCAGCATCTGTCAAGGACACCAACAACAGGAGAAGGGCTCTAGGACCCAGCATCCCCAGTGACCCAGCGTCCCCAGCAGCACATCACATGGGCCTTTATAAGGCAGTGAATCGGTGCTTAAATTTGCTGACTGATCTCAGCTTGTTACCTGTGTTCCCTAGTTTCTGACCCGGTTTGTTCCCGACCTGTCTGCCTATCTCCAGTCTCTGACCCTGGCTCGTCTCACGGATACCCTCTGCCTGATTTTTGCGCTTGACTTGACTTCCACCTGACTTTGTCTGCTCTGCTTTAAACCTGCTTCTGATCTCGGCTTGTGTTGGCTACTCTATTATCTCAGTGATTTTACAGACCTGTCTCACTTCACAGGTGCCACCTGCCTGCAGACTCTGTTCATCACATCAGCAGCATTCCCGAGCTTTCTGCGAGCAACTTCACAGGCGACCTGTGCTACTTTGTGCTCAACTCCTCCTGTCTCACCTTCAGGGGAGTCCAGAACTTAGCTGCAAAGGAAGCCCTCTCTCCATTCTCCTCCAGTACCTGGTACGCGATACCCAGGTCCCAGGGACCAGCCTCTGGATAACTTCTGTCTTACCCTCCTCTCCTGGGCATCCTGCTTGGACTTCTGGATTTGGAGGCTTCTGTCTTATGGCGAGTCAGCTTAACCCTTGCTGTGCCAGAATAGAAAGCTATTTGTCTCTTGCTGTGCCCAGATTAATGCCCTGTGCTCTTGGACTTAATCCTTCCTGTGCCAGATTGCAGCCCATCCTTCTGCTGTGTCTGGATTGAGGCCCTCTGCTGTTGTATTTAACCCTTACTATGCCAGATTGCTGCCTGTCCCCTGCTGTGTCCAGATTAATGTCCTGTGCTGTTGGATTCAACTTTTGCTATGCTAGTTCACTCCCTGTCATAATTGCTGTTCCCGGATTAATCCTCTGTGCACTTTGATTTAACTCTTGTGTGCCAGATTGCTACCTGTCTTTGCTATGCCCGGATTTATGGTCTGTGCTCTTGGACTTAACCCTTGCTGTACCAGAATGCAGCCTATCCTTCTGCTGTGTCTGGATTGAGGCCCTCTGCTGTTATAATTAACCCTTGCTGTGCCATACTTCTGCCTGTCTCTTGCTATGTCTGGATTACTGCCCTGTGGCTTTACCCTTACTAAATTATCGCCTTTATCTGTAATAATATTGCAACTAATTGCCCCAAACAAAAGATGACATCCTTTTCAAAAATCATAATAGAACAAGTGAAATTAATACAATTAAAATAAAAACCAAAACAAAAATATTAAAGCTGACATTTCTATTTTTTTTTTTTCTTTCTGTACTGTGTCACTCATATTATTTACCAGTAATAAGCATGTTTCACACTGTGCAGGCAGCTGGATCCAGAAGATTTCTTCTGTGCAGGAATTCCACATCCTCTTTCCTTCTCTGAACTTCTAGCAATGAGATGGCTAGTAGCTTTGGGCTTCAGGTTTAGCTGTTTTTAAATTCAAGTTGAGCTGTTTTTAAATTCAATTTTAGTCTCATCAGACCAGAGCACCTTCCTCCATACATTTTGGGAGTCTCCCACATGCCTTTTCGCAAACTCAAAATGTGCCATTTTGTTTTTTTGCTGAAAGTAATGGCTTTCTTCATGCCACTCTGCTATAAAGCCCAACTCTATGGAGCATACGGCTTATTGTTGTCCTATGTACAGATACTCCAGTCTCTGCTGTGTAACTCTGCAGCTCCTCCAGGGTTACCTTAGGTCTCTGTGCTGCCTCTCTGATTAATGCCCTCCTTTCCTGAGTTTTGGTGTACAGCCATCTCTTGGTAGGTTTGCTGTTGTGCCATGTTCTTTCCATTTGGTAATGATAGATTTGATGGTGCTCCTAGGGATCATCAAAGATTTGGATTTTTTTTATAACCTAACCCTGACTTGTACTTCTCAACAACAATGTCCCTTACTTGTTTGGAGAGTTCCTTGGTCTTCATGGCAATGCTTGGTTAGTGGTGCCTCTTGCTTAGGTGTTATAGCCTCTGGGGCCTTTCAAAAAGGTGTGTATATGTAATGACAGATCATTTGACACTTAGATTGCACACAGGTGGACATCATTTCACTAATTATGTGACTTCTGAAGGTAATTGGTTGCACCAAAGCTTTTTAAGTGATTCTTAACAAAGGGGGTGAATACATACCCACATGGCAATTATCATTTTTTTATTTCTGAAAAAATAGTTTTATGTATATATTTTTCTAATTTTACTTCACCAACTTAGTCTATTGTGTTCTGATCCATCACATCAGATTAAAAAAACATTGAACTAAAGGCTGTAATGTCACAAAATAGGTAAAAAGCCAAGGGGGAATATTTTTGCAAAGCACTGTATATATGTAATTTTGTTTCCATTCTTGTCTCAGATTGCAAATTAAAACAAATACTAAAAGAAAAAATATAGTGTAGCGCTTCAATAGTGGTAAATATAATCAATATCAATTGAAAAAGTGATCATGTAACAGAGATCATATAAATAATATAAATGGCTAAAGAAATAGTCCATAAGATAGGCACAAATTTCACAATGTAGCTGGCACAGGGGTGGCCGAATAGTCACAAAGCAGGTAGAGATCACACTAAGCGGATGTATTCATATGAATCAGCTTGTCTGTGAACATCAGGGAAGGTAGATAAATACTTCTTACCAGCTCTGTTGGACTCGCACAGTCATATGACAGTTGAGTCAAAAAAGGCTTGAGGTCACAATCTAGGACCAAGGGGTGTGTGGAGGGAGGTCCGTTGAACTGGTGGAAGAACTCCAAACGGCTGTATGTTCGATGGTATATTCCACAGATGGAACATCAAGGTAGTTGGAAATCCAGCTCAGACGCGACCTATTACACCGATACTCCAATCTCCCCAAGTGGGGAGGAAGATGTTTAGGGGTTTAGACCAAAAGGGAGGAAAAAAAAGAAGAAAGGGCTCCACATGGTGCGGGTCAGATGGTATAAAATAGGAATTTATTGAAGTCAAAAAGTTATTAATGACTTGGTGATCACAAAAAATAGAATAAAATGAAATTAAAAGCAATGTAGGGTGCCAACAGCACATTGCTTTTAATTTCATTTTATTCTATTTTTTGTGATCACCAAGTCATTAATAACTTTTTGACTTCAATAAATTCCTATTTTATACCATCTGACCCGCACCATGTGGAGCCCTTTCTTCTTTTTTTCCTCCCTTTTGGTCTAAACCCCTAAACATCTTCCTCCCCACTTGGGGAGATTGGAGTATCGGTGTAATAGGTTGCGTCTGAGCTGGATTTCCAACTACCTTGATGTTCCATCTGTGGAATATACCATCGAACATACAGCCGTTTGGAGTTCTTCCACCAGTTCAACGGACCTTCCTCCACACACCCCTTGGTCCTAGATTGTGACCTCAAGCCTTTTTTGACTCAACTGTCATATGACTGTGCGAGTCCAACAGAGCTGGTAAGAAGTATTTATCTACCTTCCCTGATGTTCACAGACAAGCTGATTCATATGAATACATCCGCTTAGTGTGATCTCTACCTGCTTTGTGACTATTCGGCCACCCCTGTGCCAGCTACATTGTGAAATTTGTGCCTATCTTATGGACTATTTCTTTAGCCATTTATATTATTTATATGATCTCTGTTACATGATCACTTTTTCAATTGATATTGATTATATTTACCACTATTGAAGCGCTACACTATATTTTTTCTTTTTGTTCGTTGAACTTTGTTTGTTTTTGGTGTTGGCTGCTATTTTGGCTGTTGAGGCCTTTTTTTCTATACACATTTAATTATAGCGCAGTGTTTTCCCTCTAGTTTTAAAACAAATACTAACCTGATGATTAGAGACATATTGATTGTTGATACAATCGGGAGAATTGCTGATTCATGTAGATCTGTCTGATCTGCAAAAACTCAAACAGTTTAGGAACCCTTGCAAACACTATTTACAGTATAACTTGAATATTTTTTATCAAATCACAAACCTTTATGAACATATTTAGGAGAAAATCTAAGTTTGCAATAGATTATTTGCATAGTTTTTGAACTAGGTCCCTCACAAGTGACTGTTATCAATGTTACAATATGGCGGCATAAGTGACAACCCCCTAACCTAATTGTATGAATATGTAACAGGCAAATAACTAGACCGTTCAGTCTTGCTATAACTATACTGCAGGTAGCATGAGTTTGAATAGTTTCAGTGTGTGTAGAAGAGAGTGAACCATAACCCTCACAATCAATTTAACTTAGTTTTCTCTACACTGTTTATTATGAGTTAGTCATACCTTAATTAAGTCTTTCTTGTTAACTTCTGAAGTGTAAAGAGAAGATGTTCATTCTTGTACAGCTTACTTTGTGTTTCATTTAGCAAAATCCTTGCTAATAATTTCTATGTTAGTTCAGGTAACCTCTTAGTGACAAAATATGATGTGTTTGGTCTTGTTGCTTTGTGCTCAGTTATGTATGTAATCTATTCTTGTTCAAGCTTTTAATTATGTTAAACGTGCATTGATGCCTTTTTCATGGCATTTTTCTTATTTTTGTACAAGTGAAGCTTAATTTACAACTAGGCATGATGTGTTCACTTGTGCTTATTGCAGACTAGCAAAAGTTTAGGCTCCATTGCAGTTATCTTCTGCATTTACAGTATAGCACTGGAATATTTATAGCAACTATCAGACACCATGTTAAAGGCACTGGCTAGTATCTAACTAGTAACATTTTTATTTAAACTGTACAAAAGGTAAAATAAAAAAATATTGACAACCTGTGTCTGCATCTGTTCTAACTAGATACATCACCTTTATCCATAATCATTAGTTAATAAAGATAATACATCAATTCCATAAAAATCTATCCATAGTCACACTTTATAAATTACTTTTAAAATATGAAAAATATTTAAGTATTAAATTAACTAACAACGTTTCTTGCCGAGTGCCTAATACCATATGCAATGCAAATTGACTGCACACAACAAAGATAATACAGTACAAATAATAATTTATCATATAGATACTTATACAATTAATAATAATAATAATAATAATAATAATAATAATAATAATAATTATATAGTATATTATAGAGATAATGATACAGTATATATTACAGATTGTCATACTCAGTTATATGTAATTTGTGACATGAACCATATTTTACATGTAATTGATATGATATTTTGAGTTATTCAAGTTTGTTTTGCTAATAAACTAAATGTGCTGAGTTTAAAAAAAAAACACAGTGGGGATGAGGTTTGCGTTTGCTAGTTGGAGTAATAAGGGATAGTTGACTGTGATTTCAGGGAGAGATAACACTTTACTGTTGCAATAAAAGCACTATCACACAGCTATTTAGTGCTATAATATATAGTCACTGCTGTATTAGAGTAAACTGCAGTGTGGTGACCTACAGGTAGTGTTGGGTAGAGTGTACCCTTCCTGTGTTCGCTGTGCTTTTCATTGCTCTATCAATGTAAATTGGATTGCAGTGTATACCACCCATGATATTCACAGTACATAGACCCAACAGACCTTTTGAGGACTATATTTTTGAATGTGTCAGCAACAACTTCTTTTGTTTTTTAGCTGTTGCTGGATCCCCTTTTCTATTTTTTAGGGGGTAAGCTTCATGTTGTTTTAGGGTTCATTTTTTTGGAGGTTTTTTTTATATTATTTTGATGGGGCCATTTTTTTTTTGTGGGGGGGGGGGGGGGGTTGGTCAGCAGCAACATGATCTCGTTGGTAACTGGAAATTCCCTATTGTCATATTGTAATCATGCCTAGGAGGCCTAGAGGAAAAGGTTTTCTACATGCAGCTTTTTGGGGTGAGAAGGTTGTGCATTCACAGACCAAAGTGGAGGCAGGCCGCTTCTGTCTTTCTTTTCTGACAGTGGACATGGGAGGTGGTGGTGTGGTTAACCAAGCCTTTTTTTCATCAGTAGCTACACATGCATCCTCTTCTTCAAGATCTAATCCTGATGTAGCTCTAGCAAATTTGCAATGAGGAGTTGGCTAAATTTACGCACACCATCAGTCATGTACTGCAGAACTCAGGATGAAAAGCAATTAAAATGGGGAGTTCCCTCCTGATCCCATGCCTAATGCCAACATGTGCTAGCTCCCATCATGAGGGATCAATGGACGTGTTTCAGGGGTGCAACCCCTTCCTCTCAGCTACCATAGTTGGACCACCAAAATGTGTTAGTTGATATCCCGTGATGACAAATAGCACATGTTGGGTCACTGTGTGCATCTTCAAAATTTGGCTTTCAACATTTTGGAGAAAAGTTCAAAAAATAGAAATAATTGTAGAAATGTTGGTGTGTTTTTGATTCTCCTGAAAACATCAATGATGTTTTTGAGTATTTTTTCAGCATTATTGATGTCTTCCTTGATCTTCTGTAAATTTGTAAAATCTTTAATTGCACACCAGATCTCCCGATGAGGATGTGTACACTTGCACTTTTGAAATGAAATTCTTCTTCCACAACATCCACATCACCTAAATAAATAAAATAAAAAACACCATGTCTTATAAATATGCAGGCATTCATCTATTACCTTAAGCTGTGGTCTCAGACACTCACCTTTTGTGGTCACTATTTGGCCCACTTCATAAACCTCCCCTTCCTTCGCATCCTCTGGTTATTGTTTTGGGATTTCCTCTTCTCTAGGATGTTGGAGGTCCCTCAGACGTCCCGAGTCTTTTCTCCCCTATGTTAATAAAATAAAGGTATACTGAAATAGATATTTTATAGATAGGCAACTCCTATCCTCATATTGATTAGTAGTTCCAAACTAATAATAACTACTGCAGTAGGGAACAGACACAAAAGATACGCTCAGTATCTTTCCAAATAACTGTTCTCCTTTATTATGATGCATTTGAAAGTTTTTATACACATGATTACGTAGGTATCACATTAATATTACAATTGTACGTTTATGGTAACAAGGGGCTTTACATAGGCAGGCTAATTCTAATCAGGACTCGAAAGAATGCAAAACATGTACTGAAAATATTATTAGTGCCGTGTGCACAGTGAGAGCATTGTGCAATACATATAAAATAGAATACAATTATATACAGAGCTTACAAATTTCCATTACAAGCACACAGATACAGTGGTGTGAAAAAGTGTTTACCCCCTTCCTCATTTCCTGTTCCTTTGCATGTTTGTCACACTTAAGTGTTTCGGAACATCAAACCAATTTAAACAATAGTCAAGGACAACACAAGTAAACACAAAATGCAATTTGTAAATGAAGGTGTTTATTATTAAAGGTGAAAAAAAATCCAAACCATCATGGCCCTGTGTGAAAAAGTGATTGCCCCCTAAACCTAATAACTGGTTGGGCCACCCTTAGCAGCAACAACTGCAACCAAGCGTTTGCGATAACGTGCAATGAGGCTTTTACAGCATCCTGGAGGAATTTTGGCCCACTCATCTTTGCAGAATTGTCCTAATTCAGTTACATTAGAGGGTTTTCGAGCATGAACGGCCTTTTTAAGGTCATACCACAACATCTCAATAGGATTCAGGTCAGGACTTTGGCTAGGCCACTCCAAAGTCTTCATTTTGTTTTTCTTCAGCCATTCGGTGGTGGACTTGCTGGTGTGTTTAGGATCATTGTCCTGCTGCAGAACCCAAGTTCGTTTCAGCTTGAGTACACGAACAGATGGTCGGACATTCTCCTTCAGGATCTCTTGGTAGACAGCAGAATTCATAGTTCCTTTTATCACGGCAAGTCTTCCAGGTCCTGAAGCAGCAAAACAGCCCCAGACCATCACACTACCACCACCATATTTTACTGTTGGTATAATGTTCTTTTTATGAAATGCAGTGTTCCTTCTACGCCAGATATACTTGGACACGCACCTTCCAAAGAGTTCCACTTTTGTCTCATCGGTCCACAGAATGTTGTCCCAAAAGTCTTGGGGATCATCAAGATGTGTTGTGGAGAAATTGAGACGAGCTTTGATGTTCTTTTTGCTCAGCAGTGGTTTTCTCCTTGGAACTCTGCCATGCAGGCCATTTTTGCCCAGTCTTTTCCTGATGGTGGAGGCATGAACGCTGACCTTAACTGAGGCAAGTGAGGCCTGCAGTTCCTTGGACGTTGTTGTGGGGTCTTTTGTGACCTCTTGGATGAGTCGTCGCTGCGCTCTTGGGGTAATTTTGGGCGGCCGGCCACTCCTGGGAAGGTTCACCACTGTTCCATGTCTTCGCCATTTGTGGATAATGGCTCTCACTGTGGTTCGCTGGATTCCCAAAGCTTTGGAAATGGCTTGATAACCCTTTCCAGACTGATAGATCTTAATTACTTTCTTTCTCAATTGTTCCTGAATTTCTTTGGGTCTCGGCATGATGTGTAGCTTTTAAGGATCTTCTGGTGGACCTTACTGTGTCAAGCAGCTCCTATTTAAGTGATGCCTTGATTGTGAACAGGTGTGGCAATAATCAGGCCTGGGTGTGGCCAGAGAAATTGAACTCAGGTGTGGCCAACCACAGTTATAGTATGTTTTAACAAGGGGGGCAATCACTTTTTCACACAGGGCCATGATGGTTTGGATTTTTTTTTCACCTTTAATAATAAACACCTTCATTTACAAATTGCATTTTGTGTTTACTTGTGTTGTCCTTGACTATTGTTTAAATTGGTTTGATGTTCCGAAACACTTAAGTGTAACAAACATGCAAAGGAACAGGAAATGAGGAAGGGGGCAAACACTTTTTCACACCACTGTATTTGAGGCAAGAAATAGGAATATGAAACATTGCTTGGAAGTGTCATACAATTGTCTGTTTTGGCAGAGTTTAAACCTGAAGATATGATATTTTTCCTTTACAAAGGTGGAATAATTACTATTTTTGTTAAAGTATCACACATGTAGACACCCCTAGTACCCACTGGAAAACCTGTGTGGGACACCCTAAAAAGTTTGTTCTGTTGTCCTACACAAGTGCTCCTGCGTCCAGATGTGTAAACAGCTGCTGTGTCTTCTCATTACACTGAATCAAGTTTGCATTTCATTCTAGTTACCAACACATCTAGGCAACAATGTACTAAACTTCTTATAAGACAAATAGGCATGATCAAATGAAGTTAACCTGCATCTGCATAAAACATCATCTTAGTGGGCGAACAAATGATGTTTACTATGAACGATTACTGTGCCCACGACCCTGAAAATTGACATTTTATACTGTACAACGGAGCAACACAAACATAATAAGAAGAATAGGAACACACAACAAAATATAATTTTTTTCTCTCTTAATTCTTTTGTACTGATCCTCCTCCCTCAATTTGAGGTCTGACCATCGTTTCCTCAGTTGGTCCTTGGATCGCCGTACCCCAAAATTCTTTGGCAGACTTTTCACAACTTTAGTCATGATCTTGGCCTTTCTCACATTTGGGTTTGGGTAAGGTACATGCTTCCCATCATAGTCGGCCCTCGTGAAGATGTCTACCATCTCCACCATCTCTATAAAGGCCATATTAGAGGCCTTAAATCTCCTCCAGGATCGGGAAGTTTGTGGCTCCGGCCTTTTGTTGTTGCTGCTCTCTGCTGCATGCACCTGTTGTCCCTCCCACTGCGCAGAAAGACAAGGGACAGGGAATATACTATAAAGAATGTCCGGGGCTTCACGCATGTGCAATGTATATAAAGCATAACATAAGTGTGTCGTAAGTACGATCTGTGAGCGGAGGAAGGAGTATCAGAAGCGCCGATCGTTACAACGAAGGTACAATTTGAATTTGGTGCATCAGTAGCCTATACTGCTTCTAGATTGGGGCCTATATTGGGACACGATTAGGAGAGTTTAGCCTGACATTAGGGTTTGTCTTCTTTTGTGTCTTGCAGAGAAAATGGATCTATTCAATGAAGAGGACTTTCACCCTAAATTCATTGCTATGTACAGGGAGCTACCCTGTCTGTGGCAGGTAAACTACCCCTTTTATAGCAATAAACCAAAGAGGAAGGCAGCGATCAATTGCTGGAATTTGTGAAGCCGGTCATCCCCATGGCAGACATCCCCTATTTGAAGGTCCTAATTGGTGGCATGAGGAGCACTTATAATAGGGAGCACAAGAAGGTCCAGGATTCCCAGAGATCAGGAGCTGCAGCAGATGATATTTATGTACCCAGGCTGTGGTACTATGACAGACTGCATTTTCTGGCAGGCCAGATTGAACTCAGGCCAGCACTCTCCAATCTTCCTTCAAGGCTTCCTTCCACCTGAGCTGGAGCTTCTGATGTCTAACCTGAGCCTTCCAGCCAGAAAGAAGTGGAGGAGCCCAGCTTGAGCCAGGTACAGCATTGTTCAACATATTTCTAGTCAAATAATTAATGGTGCTAACTAGATGTTATTATTGATCATTAATTTCAGTTTTTACAAAGTGTTTTACATAGTAGCCACAGTAGTAGCCACAAATGATTGGGACAAGAATGAAAAATGCTGGGGTCAGAATGATAGTCTTTTCTATTTCTTGAACATTCAATTTGCATCAGTCATGAGCTGGAAATTGTGTGTGATCGAGGAACCAAAAACTAAAACGATGTCCCTTTTTCATACACAGGGAAGTCTCAGCCAGGAGGAGGCCATGGAATGTGGCATCCAGGAAGTGGTGGGGGTAAAAGCCAGGAGATGGCTAGGCCCAGTAGCCTGCTGAATCCCAGGTCCTTCCCCTCCACCTTCCAAAAAAGTCCCAGGAAGAGGAGTAACCTGGAGAAGGCAGCAATTGGCCTATTTTGGAAAGCTGCTGCGGCCCTCAGAACCCCCGCAATAATGAAGAAGACTATGCCTACATGGCAGCCTACAAAATGCAGGAAATGGAGGAGGGCCTCTTATGTGAGGAAGTTATGTTACAAGCCCTAAATAAGCCAAAGCCATATTTGTGAGTTCAACCATGGTCCTCCTCCTCCTCCTCCACTTCCTGCCACAACTCCAACACCAGAGTCACAGCCTGGAAGGAAGCATGTAAAGAAGACTAGAGAGTGATGGCCTGGGTTCAGAATGGTCTGACAAAAGATGCAGGCTGTTGTAACACCACAGCCTGGGAACAGATATGTCATCTGCTGCTGTTCCTGATCTCTTGTAGTTCTGGACCGGATTGTGCTCACTATTATAAGGACTCCTCAGGCCACCAATTTTGACTGTAAAATAATTGATGTGTGCCTTGGGGTACAAAGGCTTCGCAAATTTCACCAGTTTCTCCAGCATTGCCTTCCTCTTTATTTTGTTATAACCCAGAATAAACGGCTATTTATTTTTGACAAATACTTGGCTATTTGTTTTACTTCAAAAAGGACAGTTTGTTTGTGAGTAGGCGGGTAAATTTCAAAAAGACAATGTCAAATTAACAAGGGACACCAACACCAACCTACCGCCTTGAGGTTAAAAAATAAAAGATAATAATGGTGTTGTGGTAACTTGACACTAAACGAAAGAAAACAATATGGAAATCACTATAAAAAAAGGAGGAGACCTGGATAAAAGAAAACAAAAAAAGAACTATAGCCAAAAATTCTAAACATTATTATGGAGATCTGACGAAAACAAAAAATAAAAATATTCATGAGATCATGAGAAATAACAAAGAAATCAGTTTGCCAAAACAACTTCATTATTCTAGCATTCTGAAGAAGAAGAGAATGCGCTGCATTAAAAGATTTCAAAATTTGCTGCGTGACAAATGTGCTATCTCCATTACGATCACTAGTTTTACCAGACCGAGCGATTCCATCTCGTAATTGATTCAGAGCATGTGTGGAACTTTGTGCGTCGGAATTGTGTACACACGATCGGAATTTATGAGAACTGATATTGTTGTTGCAAAATTTCCAGGTGGGGGGTCCTCTGTGGTGTGAAGATCTAGCAGGAATTTGTAAGAGGTTGATAAGGATCTCCAGGTCGGTCCCTCTTCCAAGCAAAGTTCCTCAAAGGAGTGGAGCTTTCGGGTAAAAAGGGCTGGTTTGGGCAGTGAGCCAAAAAAATTCAACAGTTGATTAATCCTCCAGCGATCTAATATGAGAGAAGCTCGTCCAGAGAGCAAGTACTCCGTCGTTGTCCAACCAAAGGAATCTAGGAACAAAGAGGCCCGTATGAGTCCCTGTGGGGCTTGTGAAAGAAAAGATGGGTCAGTAAGACCAGGTATAAAGTCCTGGTGACCAACAAGTGCCGTCATTGGGGATGGAAAACGTTTCACTGATGATAATCGGAAAAACCTATCCAGTTCCGTAAGAGTAGGGCCAATCAGCAGATGGGTAGTCAAGTGGGTGAGATGAGTTTTTCCTGCCCCAGGTAGACCAGTGAGTGGGGCCCAGGAAGCCTCTTGTTTCAGCAATACCCAGAGTTTCAGGTTGCTTTGTTGGCACCAGTCCCCAACCCTGGTCATATGTACCATGGTGTAATATAGGGCTGGATCCAGAAACCCTAGACCGCCCTTAATCTTTGGTCACAGTAATAGTGCTCTGCTGAGATCTGGGTGTTTACTGCACCAGATGAATGTGATGAATATTGAACGTACATCGTGAAAAAATGTCTGGGGTATTTTGACGGACAGTGCCTGCAATAAGTACAAAAATCTGGGCATTGCATTCATTTTGAGTATATTACAATGACTGAACCAGGAAAGGGCCAAAGAGTCCCACTTTTTAAGATCAGCAGTAAGCGTAGAGAGGCTGGTAGTTGAGGGAAATAATGTCATGCATGTTTGCAGAAATTTTTGTTCCCAGATATTGAATGGAGGGGGCAGCCTACTTGAATGGGAAAAAGGGGCGCAAATTTGAAATAGTAGAATCTGACAAAGAGACATTCGGGGCCTCTGACTTTTGCAGATTAACTTTAAAGTTAGACAGGGTACCTTAGCGCTTTAGATCCTGTAACAGGGAGGGAGGTAAAGAGGTAAGGGGCTCAGGTAAAGAGGTAATATAAAATAAAAGGTTATCGGCATAGGCTGCCACTTTATGTTCGTATTTGCCAGATTGAATGCCTTTGATGGATTGATTACCTCTGATGTGCTGTAAAAAAGGTTCCAGGAAAAGAACGAATAGCAATGGGGACAGGGGGCAGCCCTGTCTGGTGTCATTCGAAATGTAGAAAGGGCAGGAGTCTAAGCCATTTACCCGTACTGTAGCTGTGGGATTATCATAAATGGCCAATATCCATGACAGGATAGGATCCGACATACCCACTAATTTGATCGTCTCCTGAAGAAAAGTCCAGGCCACCCTGTCAAAGGCCTTCTCAGCATCTGTAGACAGAAGCAGTAGGGGAATATGGGATTGTTTTGCTTTTTTTATGACGTTCAGTGTCCGAATAGTGTTGTCCCTAGCTTCTCTAGTCTAAATAAAGCCGACTTGATCTGTTGCAATTAGACGTTGCAATAAGACATTTATCCCAGAGGCAAGGATTTTGGTGAATAGTTTCACATCACAGTTCAAGAGTGAAATGGGCCTGTAACTGGCACATAGTAATGGGTCTTTACTGACTTAGGGATCACGGATATTGAGGCGCACAGTATATCTGCAGGGAAGTTGTGCCCGTCCAGCACAGCATTAAAGGCCACAAGAAAGTAAGGCGCCACAGGGTTCTGGTACGATTTATTATAAGGGAGGGTGAATCCATCAGGTCTGGATGCCTTGCTGGATTGAGTGTCGGCTATGGCTGATGTGAATTCCTTCACCGTAATAGGCTTAGACAGGTCCTCTCACTCTTCTGTCGTCAGCGTATGAAGGTCAGTTTCTCGAAGATAATTGCAGATGTTTCAGGCATCAACCGGGAAGCAGAAGTTGGGTCCAAATGATATATTTTGGAGTAAAAAGCACGAAAAGTCTCTGCTAGTTCTGAAGAAGAATGAATCTTGGAGCCCGATGATGAGAGAAGTGCGGGAACGTATCTCTGAGATCGCTTGGCACGTAAGGCATTTGCCAGTAGTCGGCCACATTTATTACCGTATTCGTAAAATGAACGACGGTCCTTTAACAGTACATGTTTCGCTTCATACATGGAATGGTCCTGTATGGCTTCTCGAAGACTAACCAGTTCCACTTCAATAGTACTATCTGGCCATGTCTTGTGCTGACGTTCTAAAGTGTGAAGTCGTGCCAGGAGGTCAGACAGGGTTTTAACGCAGCATTGCTTGGCTGCATGACCATGCTTGATTAGAATTCCCCTGATAAAGCACTTATGCGCTGACCACACCAAGATCGGATTGTCAACAGACCATGTCAGGATCTTTTAGAAGCACCTCA
This sequence comes from Lithobates pipiens, assembly GCF_037356315.1. Taxonomy (NCBI): domain Eukaryota; kingdom Metazoa; phylum Chordata; class Amphibia; order Anura; family Ranidae; genus Lithobates; species Lithobates pipiens. The sequence continues at coordinate 28,378,947 of NW_027507790.1, read as the reverse complement.
TTTAGTCGCCACATAGAGGTCCTAGGGAACGCTTGCGAATTAGCCTATTCCAGCAGGATGGGGGCATGGTCTGAGGGTGCGATGTGGCCCAATATCCATCTTGGGGACCAGGGTCAAGGTGTGACTGAGTGTTTTAGGAGAAAAGGGTTGATTCTAGAGTAGGACCCATGGACAGTAGCGTAAAAAGTATAATCCTGCTCTTGTGGATGGACTATTCTTCAGATATCTACTAGTTGATGTGAGTGCAAAAGATCTTTGAGGTGACGTCGGGTTCCCTGTGGTAGGGAAGAAAAGTTTGAGGCGGAGTCTCTATGAGGTCCTAGAGTTGAATTAAAATCCTCTCCTAAGACAAGGGTTTCCTTGAGGAAGGAGTCAAGGGTGAACAGAAAAGCCTCAAGAGTGGCAAGTGGATTGGAATTTGGAAGATACATGTTTCTCAAGGGTAAAGGTCTGAGAATATTTTATTCCCTTTAGAAGCAGGATACTGCCCTCCTGATCACAGTACTCATCAAGAAATTGCCAGTGGAGGGACTTAGATATGTGAAAACTTGTGTTTGTTCGATAGTTTGGGTATCTTGTCTGCCCTAATGTGAGTCTCTTGGAGAAATGCTATGTGAACCCTTTGTTTTCTGAGGTTGGCAAGACAGCAAGTGCGCTTCTCCGGAGAATTCAACCCCTTAATGTTCCAAGAGAGGATCTTAACAGTCATATTGACAAAAAATGTATGTCAGCTTGTGTTAGCTCCCAGGGTGTGAGGGGGGTATGGAAAGGGAGGGACGGGATGCGGAAAGAGAGAGAGACAGAGATTTAAAGAGAGAGGGAGAAAAAAAACGAAAGTAGAAGATAAAAAGAAACCTAATTAAGGATAGAGATTCCGATGAGAGAAACTACTGCCACCAGGGCAGAGTATTCATAGTGTGGGAAGTAGTAAGGCACAGCTAAGCTCTGGGTCCTGGCCATCAGGGTCCCTGCAGCCATCTTAATTTTGCTTTTAAGGCACCATTGTTACCAGAGAGAGTGAAGTGGTATAGACTGTCTTTTAAACCATGACCACAAAGTAACTGTGATAACAATGAACTGAGTACCTCCAGGAGAATAATAGGAAACAGCCCTCGTCCAGTATTCCAGGGCCAAGACAGGCTGACAACATGGCCCCAGAATAAATGTTCCGCAAGGCCTATCTCGGGGTAGGACCACAGCACCAAGGTGTGACCTGAAAACTATCAACCCACGGCATCTAAACTAAATCAATTTGAAGGTATTAAAGATAAGTAGTAATAATAAACCTGAGATGCAATCTGGACAGCAATATAGACAAGTCATCAACTATGTTAAGTATTTATTGCAGAGAGTATGAACTAGGGTAGACTGAAAGTAAAGCCAGAAGGGCCCCAAGCTCATAGGCCCATCACACAGTGTTCCTGAGGTGACACTCAAAAATAACGATTAAGTTAATTTGAATCTGAAAGTTCAATCATGACAAAAAAAGGAACCATTAAGCTGAATGTATGCTGGTAGGATCAGCCAGCCACTTCTTCATTTGGAGGTTGGAAAGGGAGTTACTCACCAGTCTTGCTTGTGAAGGGCCCCCACAACCATGGCAATTATAGTGAGCCCTTTGTGGTCTACCCGGGGATGCTTGAAACTTGGGGATCTTTGAAGTCAACTGCCACCAGCCACTTGTAGGTAAAACCTTTCTCTCCAAGACCATTGAGGAGAAGCTTGAGTGTCCATCGCATTAAGAGTGTCTTTCTGGAAACATCTGGTAGGAGGTAAACAGCTGCACCATCAAATTCCAGGACTCCCACCCTCCAGGCCCATCGCAGAATTTCCTCCTTAAGGTTAAAGGAGTGTAAACAGCAGAGGACGTCTCTGAGTCTGTCAGATGGGTCAGATCGCAGACCCAGAGTTCTATGAACTCATCGATAATGATCTCAGAGTCTGACGGGCATTCTAGGTAATGGTTGAAGACACTGTTACTGTTAGACGGAATCCTGAATGTGGGATAGTTTCGGGCACCCCCCTCAACCCAATGTTCTGTCGGCGGCTGCGATTCTCCAATCATCCTGAAGGAGGTGCAGTTGTATGATTTGGTCAGTAAGTTCAGAGTGAGATGTCTGCAGGGTTTGCACAGATTGGGACACTATACCCTGTTCTTGTTCTATCACATTAACATGGGAGTCTAGCACAGACGCTTCTTGCATTAGAGTTTTTATTTCCCCCTTCATAGCTGTTTCCATTCTCTGCCCAAGGGTTTCCAAATCAACTATTGTGGGCAACTGCTGCAAGAAAGCCCACAGCTTTTGTTCAGAGGAAGCATTTAGAGGAAGATCCTGTAGTTGGTGAGGATTGCAGAGTGTACTCACTGTGGTCTGATGTGCAGGTATCAGTCTCTGTCCCTCCAGGGCTTCTGCATAGAGCGCCGGGCGGCATGGGAGCAAAGGGAGAAGCTGTGAGCTCTGGGCTGAGCAGTACATCTTCTATGTCTGTGGAGGCTGTCCGCGAACATGGGAAACAGGGAGAGAGTTCACTGGGAGGTTGAGAAGGGCGGCATTGTGTGGTTATTTGCCATCCATGGAGGAGGATCAGGCACACTGATTACCTCCGTCTGTAGCTGCATGGTGGGCCGGTGCCATCTTGGAGGCTGCTGGTGTGGAAACCGCTGGCTGGTATTACCGCAAGTAACGATCCATGCTGATTGTCAGAGCAGCGGGATGGTGGTCGGGCCTCACAGACCTCTAGGGGTACAAGCAGGTGCGGGTAATGTGCGATAATAGATTGCTGTATGGTTTCAGGAGAGCCTCTGGCTAGGAGCCCTGTGAAGAAGTGTCCTCACGTTGCCATGCCTAGGCCACGCCCCAGCTGCTGACTTTTAATAAACACAAAAATGCCTTGAACTGCTTTAAGATTAACAGTAAAGAAACAAACAGTATACAGACAACAATAACCTCCTGACTAGGAAACAACTGACTGATAAAAACAAGTCAAGAAGACACATTGAAATTAAAATGTACAGTGAAGGAAAGAAACTTAGATACCTGAGCAAAGGGGCAAAAATGTTCAAAGTAATTCAACCAAATTTTACAAATTCTGGAGAATAAAAATAAAACATGCAAGTAGCAAAGTTCTGAGGTCAAATGTAGACATGACCTTCCAGCAATCATACCTGCCATTTATTTCGTTATTTAGATTTTTTTTCTTTTCTCATAAAAATGTTTTATTGAGTAAAGAGGTAAATCCATCACAATAGAAATTGTTTACAGAAATAAGTAACATAGAATGTATGGTACAAAACAGATTACTTAGACAGATAAGATTGCTGGAAGGTTGGGCTTGGTAGTGGATTAGTGACAAAAAGGGAAGATAGCATGTTTCCTTTCTAGTGATTAATGAGCTATAGCAATTTCAGCATGTTCAAAAAAAATTGAAAAGGAAAAAAATAAAGGAAAAAAAAATTCCCCTGCCTAAAGGTTTGCGTATTTAAGGAGTCTGTGCAATAGTGGTTGTCAAGGGAAATTATTTGAGTTTTTGTGAAGTAGGTGTGTAATGTTTGGCAGTCAATTCAAAGGTTAGTCACTGTATCGTTGGAGCTTATGTGTTAAGAGTACTAAGTAGTTAGTTGAGCGTGGAAAGGCGGTTGAAATCTAAACTGTTGTGGCTTCCAGCTGGGTTGTTTCATCTGAAGTAGGACTTATATTTTACATTAGGTAAATGTCTGAATAAGGTATAGCGTTTCTGTATGTCTGAGGTCAGTGTAGGGTTCAGGGGTGTGATGGCATGAAGGGAGAGGTAGCGAAGTGGAAGGGATGGATTGGGTGGGGGTTGGGTGGGAATGGGTAAGGGTAAGGGTGATGGAGGGGGTGGGTTACCATCTCTCTCTCCCTCCATGGGAGTGGGTAAGGGTAAGGTTAGGTGTTATGGGAGGAAGATTGTTGATCGAGGATCATATTGATTTTGGAATTATGTTATAAGGGGTATTGTATATGAGATTAATCCTGGAGCTGTTTATGTTGGGATATTGTGTGGGGATTTCCTTGTTGTGTGTTAAGTGCGGTAAGATCATGGTAATCTGCTGCTGTCTGAAAGTGGGTCCAGCAAGCCCATTTGATGGAGAATTTTGTGGGTGTATTGTGAGCGATGCTAATGAGGCGTTCCGTTTCAGCTATCCTGGCAATTCTGGTTAGCCATTCTGTGATTGAGGTAGAATGGTGTTTCCCCAATAAACTGGTATGAATTGTTTGGCTGCATTTACCATGTGCATGGCAAGAGATTTAATGGATACATTGTTTATTGACATTGAGTAATGTAACAGAAGTTGAGCAGGAGTGAAATTGAGTGTATAAGTAGTAACCCTAGCAATGATGCCATGAACATCTGACCAGAACCTTTGGATGGTAGACCCTGTATGTATATTCAGATAAATATGTTCCCAATCTTCAGGGGATAGAGATAAAGGAGATCTTTTTTCCCAGGCTGAGCATGCCAGGCTTGTGTTGGAAGGAGTGTTTGTGTAAAGAAGGGAATGTCTCATGTAGAGTAAATGGCATTGAGGTGTTTGCATTAGACAAAGATTTTCAAAAGGAGATAGAGGTCTAGAGACCTTGAACTTCCCATCTAAATCACGGAGATAGTGTGATAATAGTATGAAGTTCCGGGAAGAGATAGGAGGACCATGTGCTAAAAAGTGGTGGGCTAAAGTATTTTTGAGTGGCCAGGTGTCCCTTTGAAAGTTGCTATTTAACTCCGGGGGGGGGGGGGGGGGGGGGGGTCAGGGTTAGTAAAAATGGGTGAGAGGGCCAGGCTTTGAAGATACGGATGTTTATTTGCATGTTTCTTGGAAGCTTCTGAGAGTAGGGCCAATAAGGGAATAAAGACGAGTGTCAATAAGGACATTTTTGCATCCAGTGTAGTGATTGAAGGGTGAGTGGGGTGAAAGAAGCCTTGAGGGGGACCCAATCTTTAAATCTGCTATGGATGTTTCAATCTATGATTCTGGTGAGTTGGCAGCCACAATAGTAATTTCTGATGTCTGGTAGGCCTATTCCTCCTTTATTTTTGGGAAGCGAGAGCTGTGAATAGCTGATTCTTGGTCTTCCCCAGAGAAATTGAGTGCATAGACTTTTATAGGTACGGAAAAAGGATATGGGGATATGGATTGGAGCCACTTGTATAATATAGAGGAGGTGAGGTAGGGCATTCATCTTTAGGAAAGCTTCTCTACCGAACCAAAAAAAGATAGGTTAGTTCCACCGTTTGAGGTCGTTGGTAAGGCTCTGTAGGATAGGTAGATAGTTTTTGACGTATAGGTTTTTAAGGTGTTGGGGGAGTTGGATGCCTAAATAGGTTATGTCTTCTTTCTTCTAATGTAAAGGAAAGTTGCCTTTGCATTGGCTGACAGTTCTGCTAGGAAGAGAGATATTAAGGGATAGGAACTGACAAACTGACGAAATTCTAAGAAGAGGTTGGGAAGTGACATATGTGGTTCAGTAAGAAAGAGGAGAATGTCATCAGCAAACCCGCTAATTTGTATTCTTTGTTGTGGGTTTGTACTCCCTTGATGTTCGGATTGTTCCTGAGTATGCGTAAGAAGGGTTCTATGGTGAGAAGGGAGAGGGGGCAACCTTGCCTCATACCAATACGGATGGGAAAGGCATTTGACAAGAAGCTGTTAACTCAGACTTTAGTGATCAGGCTGGAGTAGAGCCATTATGAGGCTTAATTAAGAGATTGTATAAGTTTGTGTAGAATTGCTCAAATTCTTTTGCTATTTCTGGGTTGCTTTTTAAAGTTTTGCCTATTGGGTTCTTTAGTAAATTGACTATTGTTTTGGCCTGTTTTGCATGTAAAGCTTGTGCTAACAGGTGAACACTTTTATTGCTGTGTTCATAAAAGAGTTTCTGGGAAAGGGTTTGGTTTCTCCTTATCGTTCAATCAAGTTCTTTCAGAAGGATTTTCCATGTCTCAATGAGTTTGTGGTAGGGATGTTGTGCAAGGTCTCGTTTATGTGACTTTTCAAGCATCTGTATTTGGGATAGGAGGTTATTGATGTGTTTCTGTTTTTCATGTTTTATGGATGAAGCAAGGTAAATGAGATGTCCTCATATTGCGCACTTGTGTGCTTCCCATTGGGTAAGAGGTGAAGTGTCTGGGGTATCATCGTCTTTAAAGTAGTTAGCAAAGGTGGTGCTGAATTTGTTAACTCTATCTCTGTCTGTCAATAAGTTGGAGTCAAGTCTCCATATTTTGGATGTGTGTACATATTCGGGGAAGGTTAAGCACAGAGTCATCAGGTGGTGGTCTGAAACTGTCATTGGTTCGATTGTAGATTTGGATAGGAAGGGTAGGTCTTGCTGGCTGATGAAGAGGTAGTCTATATGGGAGTATTTGTTGTGTGGAGCTGAGAAAAAGGTATATCTTGGGGATGTAATGTTCTCCACGTATCATGAAGTGACATTTCTTGAAGGGAAAGTCTAATTTGTTGCAGAGCACGAAATGGGAGGTGAGAGGTTGCTGTTGAGAAGTTGATGAGGGGATGAAGGGGAATGTTAAAGTCACCTCCTAAGACCAGGATTCCTGATTGGAAGGTGTTTAGTAAACGTATGATTGATCTAAAGAACGGGACCTGGGAGGTGTTGGGACTATATATGTTAGCCAAAGTGATTGGTTTATTCCACAATGTGCCTTTTAGGAATATGTAGCGTCCATGTTCATCTGCTAGGGTGTCTGAAATTTGTAAGGGGAGGTTTTTGAATAGTAGTATGGAGGTTCCCTTTGTTTTGGAAGTTGAGGATGTTGCATGGTATGCTAGAGGATAGAGATTTTTTTCAAGTTTGGGGATTGAGTTTGCTTTGAAATGGGTCTCCTGTAAAAATATAATGTCTGCCTTCACATTGTGCATGTTAGCTAGCACTTGCAATCTTTTTTCTGGCATATTGAGACCTTTTTGCATTTAGTGAGATAATTTTGAGTGATATGGGTGTGGGCTTGGGTTGTCCATAATGAATATCGTATGTCGGGCGTGAGTTGAGTAGGTGTGTGTTGCGTGTCAAGTTTGTAAAGTTGTTACCTACCTTAGTGGGAATGAGGTTGATGGATCAAGAGGGAGAGAGAGAGATGGGCTGAAGGAAAGGGTGGGTGGGTACAGGGAGGGTAGGAAAAAGGGTAGGCGAGGTGGGAAAATGTGCTTAGGTTAGGTAAGAGAGTGTGATTAAGAGACCTGAGGGGGTTCTGGGTGGATAAAGAAGGGCGGAGGGGTGAGGGTAGAGATGAAGAAAGAGAAGGAGTGGGAGGAAGAGTGGGGAGTAAATCCAGAGATGAGTGTAGATCAGCTAACTCACCCTGTCTGTGAGGGAAGGTCCAGAGAGGTTCAGGGAGAACTTCCTGAGTTTACTGGGTGTGGGAGTGGTAGGTAGAGGTCTCGAGATGGGTAGGGTCTCCTTTACCTGTGAGGTCAGGTGTGCCTATGTGGAGGTTTAAAAGAGAGAAAAAAGAAAAACAAGTTTTGATATACAATCAGAGGGGTGACATCTTCGAGTGTGTACATTAGTAGGTAATGTTTAGTCTTATGAGGAACCAGTAACCAGTAACACAGAACAGAACAATAATAACAGTTCAAGAATAATAGTTCAGAAGTTATATAGGTGCTCGGGGAGAATTCCAAGGGGGTACAAGAATGTCTCAAAGCCCCATTAACACGTTGAGGAGGGGTCATCTTGTAGACCTTCGGTCTGGAGGGGCAGCTTAATGCAAGATTTTTTTATGGATGAGTGGGAGCAAAGGTCATTGGCATATTGGGGTAATCAGGGGCAAATGGGGGGTGCTAATAAGTGTCGGACAGTGACTTATTAACATCCCCCTCGGAATCTCACCTTTCAGGCACTTTATATGTTGGGATCGATGAGTCAAAAAAACAAGCAATCAATCAAATAAACAAACAAACAATAGGTCAAGGCATTTGGTAGGCTAATGGGTGGTGAATTGTTAATGGAATTGTTATATCTTCATGCAGGGAGTGGGTTCATAGACAATGTCCTTCTGCAAAACATTTGCTGCACTTACTACTCAGGAACAGGGTTTTCCCAGATCTTGATCTAATGAATGATGGCATAGTAATGGGTGGATGAAGGGCAAAGATGGGAAAAGATGGGTCTGGATGGGGGGAAGGAAGAAAGACATGGGACGTGGGGAAGGTAATGGGTAGGTGGGTAGATTTCCATTGCAGATTTCTGTGCTTCATAAATCATTGTTCTCTTTGCATTCTGTGATGTGGGGGGATTCTTGTTTCCGAGTCTTTTCAAAGTTCTGAGCATTGTGTTTGGTGTGAGAACTATTTGATGCGAATGTTGAGGGGTTTCAAGAGCTCAGTTCATTGTTCAATGAATAGGGCAGCTGCATATAGTTGGATCTGCAATTGTGGGATTGCCCAGTAAAGAGAGAGCCGCCATGGTGATCTTGTGCTACTGACAGTGGCAAAAAGTTTCTGGGACTGAGAGTCAAGCTTGTTGATTATAATTGGAGGATGTTAAGCTTGTTTCTCTCAGGGAGAATGGGATAGGGTCAGATGATAATGAGGTATAGAGGAAGTCTATAGGATATTTCAGGCAATAGGAAATATGGGAAGGAAAATGGGCAAAACAGCATTATGCAATTAAGGGACTTTTAATGATAGTGCTGTACCAACCTTGATCTGTTACAATCCATCCATATTTAGAAGTTTTCCTCTTTAGTCAGATAGATGGGCTCTTTGGTGCGCTGGAGAGGCTGTTGGGCTATCATTTCTTGGCGTGCCATGGGCAGCTGGTGGAGGGTATTGTAGTGAGAGTGAGTGACGCCATCCTGGGCCTCACTGGCCTGCCTCATGGATATCTTCCGTTAAGGTGACATTTCTTTTCGTTGGAAGGCAAAAGTCGCTATACCAATCAGGTAGATCTACCTTTGGGATCTCCAGAACATTGTAATCCTCTGGAACTCTTAAAGAAGCTGTGCGGCCTTGGTTTGTTACTGAGAGGCAGAAAGGAAACTTCCATCTGTAAGCAATTGAACTGGAATGTAAGAGTTCTAAGAGGGGTCTTAATTATTTTCTACATTGCAGCGTGATATTTGAGAGGTCTTGGTAAATTTTTACTTCTGCTCCATGTGACATTATGCGACCACTATTGCATGCCTTTCTCATGATCTCTTCATTTTGGAGGAAGCTAACCAGGCAGCAGACAACATCCCGGGGAGGGTCGGTGTCCCTGCCATGAGGTCTGAGGGCTCTGTGTAGGCACTCAATTTCAATTGGAGCATCATGGGGCCTTTCTAGGATATCACTGCATAGGGCCAGTTCGGTTTGAATGAGCCTTTTAGGCTCAATAGTTTCTGGAAATCCTTTCACCCTCAGATTGTGGCATCTGCCATGGTTGTCTAAATCTTCTAGATGATGGTGAAGTTCCCTCAGGTACATGGAATGTGATTCAGTTACTTGTTGTACCTGACATAGAGAGGCTGTTGTCTTCTCCACCTCTTCCAATCTGCAGTGTATTGCCTGAATGTCCTCCCACAAGTCTGATATGGCAGCAGACAATGTGTTTTTAATGTCTGTGGCGATCTTATGTAGATCATTCAGGTTAAGGGCTGGGGTCTCCCTGGTATTAAGGGGAGCGGAGCTGCTGTCCTTTGCAAGCGCAGGCTTCTGCTCAGGGATCATGACCTCCCAGAGGCTGCCTGGGAAAGGGGCATGGTGTCCCTCTGCAGTTGGAAGTGGAATAGCTCTGGGACAGTGCCGCTGAGATTCACTCCTTGTTCCCTGCGTGATTGGGACCTTGTGGCAGCTATTGCTGTGTGCTCTGTTAATCTTCTGCTGCTGAAAGCCTCCGTTATGTTGCTGGCTGGACCTTAGGTAGACGGAGCTCAGAAGTTAGGCGGCCATCTCAGATCAGGACCAAACCACCAGAGAGTGTTTTTGTATGTAATTTACCAAACAGACCATGCCCTAGAGATGTTTACAAGGCTGTAGATCAGCACAGGACATCAGTGTCCATAGATATTTACAATATAACATTTTTTATTTAAAGTAGTCAATGTCCAGATAGCAATATTTTACATAGATTCACATGGAAGGTGTATCCTTTCAGTGTGCATGTTTTCTGATATAAATAGGAATAGCTCCAAAAAGCACAAATATAATTTACTATAGGTACTACATGACATCTTAATTACATACTGTGGTGCAGAACTAAATCCTGTAGCATGAATCGAATAATCATCTATAAATGTGCTAGTGCAATTATGTCATCATGATTATATGACACTAAGTACAGCAAATTGTATCAAGAAGAACAGAGTAAAAGTTCAGTTCAGCAGTGTACAAATTGTCTTGAATAACTGTGAATTTTAAGCAGAAGTTAAAAATGAATACTATCAGAACAACCACTATGGCCTCATGAAGGACAGTCCTGCAAAGTCATAAAGTACTGAATGAACACAGCTTTTATCATTAAATGATTGATATGAGGAGCAAAATCAGCCTAACAGGGTTCTAAAACAACCAAATATAATAGTGAAAAAAGTTTACCTTTTTAACTAGAAAGTCATGAGATAATTCTGCGCACAAAGTAAGAAAACTCATACCTATATAGAGTCTTTAACCCATTAATGCCAAGTTCACACATACATATTGTGATTCAGAAGTGGGTCTTCTTATAATATAGAACAGTGTTTGTGCTGGGAGGGCGCTCCACGGTGTTTACGGACAGCACCTGGTTTAATGCTAATAATCAGAAGCCAAGAGGACCAGATCTCTACAACACGTTCCTGTGACAGGCTGTTATTGGTCATCACTTAATAAAACATACCCTTGTACTATCTTTCTCCTCTGAATGGAGAAATAGATGCTTTGAGGGGAATTAACAAAGAGTAGTGCCAGCATAATGCTTGCACCATTCTTCTAAATGTTCAATGTTCTGGCTATGACAGACAGCACAGAAAACAGGAGATTTGGAGCTGCATTCTCCTAGCTTAGCTCCGAAAGAGAGGGAGGAGGAGGGTTGTTAACTCTGCAGAATTCTCTTATGTGGTATAATCACTGCACAAGCAGAGAGAGGGCTTTAAACGCCTTCTGCCTCACTCCGATGTACGTTGGCAGAAGGGCTCCAGGCTACAGAAGGACTCCAGGCTACAGGCAAACTAACATACCTGTACGTTGCCCTTTAAGAGGAGGCCTGTGGCCGGGCGGCAAGCTTCGTGAGTCAGGTTGCGGGTCCTGTGGACTCGATCGCCGTGGGGATACCCGCAATCCTCTCACGGAGAGGCAGAACAGGGAGATGATATTGTAAACAAGCATCTCCCTATTCTGCCTAATGAGAGTGTCACTGATCTATGCCCCCTGTGATCAGGAGCAGAGATTAGTGACGTGTCACACGTAGCCACACCCCCCCATTTGTGCATTTGTATAACACTGATTGCTGTATAAATGACAATGGTCCCAAAAATGTGTCAAAAATGTCTGATGTGTCTGCCATAATGTCGCAGTCTATTACTAGTCAAAAAAAAAAATTATTAAAAAAAAATGGCATAAAACTATCCCCTATTTTGTAGACGCTATAACTTTTACCCAAACCAATCAATAAACGCTTATTGCGATTTTTTTTTTAACCAAAAATATGTAGAAGAAAAATGTTTTTTTATATATTTTTGGGGGATTTTTATTATAGCAAAATTTAAAAAATAATGCATTTTTTTCAAAATTGATACTCTTTTTTTGTTTATAGTGCAAAAAATAAAAACCACAGGGGTGATCAAATACCACCAAAAGAAAGCTCTATTTGTGGGAAAAAAAGGATGTCAATTTTGTTTGGGAGCCACGACCGCGCAATTGTCAGTTAAAGCGACGCAGTGCCAAGTCGCAAAAAGTGCTCTGGTCAGGAAGGGGGTAAATTCTTCCAGGGCTGAAGTGGTTAAGATGTCTGTTGACAGCTCATATCCTGTACACCAGGTCCCACTTGACTTGTTTTTTATACTGAAAACTGCTGCATTCCCTCTGAGGTGCAGACCCTGTGCTAATTCACTTTGATATACTAAATTCAATTAAAGCCTTTTTATTTTTTTTTTAAATGTTTATAAAAAAATATTTAGGTAGGCAGATTAGAGTAATTATGTGCTGACATAATCTACACCATAAATTTTTTTTATAAAAATGATAAGATACATTCTGTGTAGTAACCAGTATTTGCATTACTGTTTGTGTAACCACCTACTTATCCATTTCTTTCTCGTTTCTTTCTTTTTTATTCTACCTTCTCTTTCTCGCTCCCCTCTTCCCTTCCTCCATTGCATTGACTGTTAATTACAACTGTAAAGTCAACATTTCCTGTACCAATTACCTGTGTATCACCTTTATAAAACAATAAAAATTTATTGACAAAAAAAAAAAAAATTATAAAAAAAAACAACAAATGTCCAAAGCAATACAAAGTCCAATGGAGTATTGTCTGAAAGTTTCCTCCACCAAGTATTGCTTGCATTAGTTACATCAACAAATGTTCCCTCCCTCACAATCAAGGGTTACGCTTAGCAGACCCATATGCCTACCTGGGAACAGATTAGGTAAGCAAACCTCATCTCCGTTACTTATGCCAGTGGTTATCAACCCTGTCCTCAGGGCCCACTAACAGGCCAGGTTTTATGTATCACCTTGGGGAGATGCAGACTAGAATACTGCAATCATTGAGCAGCAAATTATATCACCTGTTATGTATTTCATTTACCTTGCAAACCTGGCCTGTTAGAGGGCCCTGAAGACAGGGTTGATGGCCACAGACTTAGGCTGTTATCCACCACTGCCTCTTCTCTCCCTTCACAACTCCCTAAGCCCTTGTACACACGGTTGGAGAATCCGTCGGAATGTGTCCTATCGGACCGTGTTGTCGGATAATCCGACTGTGTGTGGTATGCATCGGACTGATTCCGTCGGAATATCCGTCAGACCCAATTTTCCAACTTGTTGGAAATATTTTCGGACCAACTGGTTCGATTGGACATACTCCGATCATGTGTAGAGAATTTTGATCGGACCAAGTGCCACGCATGCTCAGATCAAATTCCTACATCAAAGCTATTGGCTACTAGCCTGAACGTAGTCCCATCGTAACGAAATTACGTCATTACGTTCTGAATGATCGGATTTTTCGACAACTTAGTCCGGCCGTGTGTATGCAACAGTTTCGGACAAGATCCGACGGGCAAAATCTGACGGACAAAATCCGACGGATTTGGTTGTCGAAATCTCTGACCGTGTGTACAGGGGCTTAGATGATTACAAAAATTGGTTAATAAAAAGCACAGGAAAACTACAATGGTGTGATAACTTCTGGATAATTGTATTAAAGACACACAAAAAAATACTCACATATGTAGACTGCACATCAAAACAAGATGCCCTGTGTGGAGAGTGTGTGTGTGTGTATGGCAGCAGAATGCTGGTCAGCCACTCAAACCCCCTGACTGTTTACAACCCTTCCACTGCTAAAGAGACACAGATTCAAAGCTCATCCCAGCATCAGGCTCCGCTCTCAACGTTTTGTCTATAAAATACTTTTTCAAGGAGGATGACTAGTGCTAGAAGAGTTGCTTGTTATATCTGATATACCTGAGCCTCGATCCCTGTCAGTACTGATTATATCAGCACTGATTTAATTAATTATTAACTATTTTTTTTTAGCGCTGTAACGTGTGTATTTGATATTCAATTTGTGGACTGGTTATATACAGTACATACAGCAGCCTTGTCACTTTCTCAACTTTTTTTTGGGGGGGGGGGGAGGGATATGGATTTTATTTATTATTCATTTTTTTTCATAGCGCAGGAGGGTATATTACGTTTTTTGTATTTATTTTTTAATTAGAGTAATTGTCAAGTTAGCCAATGTATACTGATATCAATGACTTTGTTTCGGGCAAAGGAGGACTGAGTTGGGGGCTTTTGGTCACCAGACCAGTAATAATAAGAAATGTTGGGCTGCTGTAAGTGGAGATACTTCACCATTCAGACATCTATCAGAGTCGGATCTGCATCCAATGATACATGGTGGGCATCATTTAGTGTTTCCTGTTTTGACCTGTGATCACCTCATCTTTTATCATCAACTTCCTTTTCAGGTTTGAGATGTGTGTAACAATTACCTATTATGTGTGTGTAACACTTATCAGGGCCCTTTGATTCCTCCTGTAGTGAATTGTATTGTAACTGTACTGCCTACTCTCATGTTGTAAAGTGCTGCACAACTGTTGGCACTATATAAATCCTGTATTATAATAATAATAATAATAATAATATGTATTTATCCATGTCTTTCAGGAACAACCACTTTTCATTATGCCCACCAACCAATGTAGTACAACGGTACTTTTCTTATTTTGACTCACAGAAATCTGTCCATACCATGTAATGGTTGGTTGGTTGGTTGTACCCCCCCCCCCCCCTGTCCCTTTCCCAGGCCAAAGTTTTCCAGTTCTCCCCTGGCTCTGGCCATCCATATTTCAATGTTCTCTGGTTATGAAAGAGTTAGGTCCACATATCCACATTAAGAAAGACTAATTATTTTGTATGCTTCGCCAGTATTATATTTCCCCATTACTATTTATTTTCATTTTCACACAGATGGCCTGCGGTTTATAAAATATTGAAAAGTGATACTCCTATCACAGCTTCTTCATCTCATTTTAAGATTATATTTTATTGTCTGTTGATTTCTCACTTTGGTCTTTAGACTCTCAATCACTGGTTGTGTAAAAAAAATAATTTGCATGCATTTGCATATTAATAGCTTACATATTAACTATTACAGAGAGTGGGTGGCCTAATGAATTCCACACTCTCCACTATTTTAACTTAATTTACTTCATCCATATTCCAATTACTTCTGGGATTGATATCCAGTTTTTATTAAAATTAGTCAAGCCAGACTTAATTTGCACTGCCCTTCCATTAATCCAATTAATTAGCAACGTTGATGTGTGCTGCTTTTGTAATGCAGCTTTGTTCATCATGCCCCTAGATAATAAGACAGTAAAACACCATAAAATAATAAAATACATTCAAATAAGCATTGATTTTGTTATCTGCATTACATAATATACCATTAGTGTTGCTGCTGGATACCAATATATGCCAGCGATCTAAAAAATTATTTAGCAATATTATTTTTTTTGCCATGCATCCCTGTTTACTTTAGCATTTCAGATGCAAACTTTCTCAACTTGTTATACAGTGTCTTGAAAAAGTATTCACACTCTCTGAAATGTTCCACATTTTGTCTTGTTACAACTAAAAACATACATGTATTTTATTGGGAGTTTATGTGATAGACCAACACAAAGTGGAACATAATTGTGAAGTGGAAGGAAAATGATAAGTTTTTCAACATGTTTTACAAATAAATATGTAAAAAGTGTGGCATGCATTTCATTTGTATTCAGCATTCTTTACCCACTGGGCACTTAAAACCCCTTCCTAACCAGACCAATTTTCAGCTTGTCATGGAACACTGTACCCATATGAAATGTTTGTCCTTTTTTTTTTCCACAGAAATATTGCTTTTTTTGGTGGTATTTAATCACTGTGGGGTCTTTTATTTTTTGCGCTATAAAAGAAAAAAAATGCATATTTCTTGGTTTCTGTTATAAAATTTTGCAAATTAATCATTTTTCTTCATACATTTTGGCCAAAATGTATACTGCTACATATATTTGGTAAACATAACCCACATTGATGTATATTATTTGGTCTTTGTGAAAGTTATAGAGTCCACAAGCTATGGTGCCAATCTCTTAAAATTGATCACACCTGAAGTACTGACGGCCTATCTCAGTTCTTGAGAACCTAACAAGCCAGGAAAGTACAAATACCCCAAAAATTACCCCTTTTTTCAAAGTAGACATTCAAAGGTATTTGGTAAGAGGCAAGGTGAGTTTTTTGAAGTTGTATTTTTTTCCCACAATTCTTTGCAAAATCAAGATTATTCTTTTTTTTTTTCACAAATTGTCATATTAGCAGGTTTTTTCTCACACACAGCATATGTATACCACAAATAACACCCCAAAATATATTCTGCTACTCCTCCTGAGTATGGAAATACCACATGTGAGAGACTTTTACACAGCGTGGCCACATACAGAGGCCCAACATTGAGGGAGCACTATCAGGCGTTCTTGGAGCATAAATTACACATATAATTTCTTGACTACCTTTTACAGTTTTGAAGGCCCTGGAGCACCAGGACAATGGAAACACCCCGAAAATGACTGAATTTTGGAAAGAAAACACCCCAACGTATAATCTTTAAGGTATAATGTGTCTTTTGAACATGTGATTTTTTTCTACATTCTTTGGAAAATGTGGAAAGAAAATGAAAACACTATAAAAAAAATATTTCTAACACATAGCATGTACATTCCAAAAATTACACCCCAAAATAGATTCTATTACTCCTGAGTACGGCAATACCACATGTGGGAGACTTTTTCATAGCCAGGCCACATACAGAGGCCCAACATGCAGGGAGCACAGTCTGGTGTTCTAGGGGCATACATTTCAAATCTAATTTGACTACCTATTACACTTTTGTGAGACACTGTAGTAGCATGGATGAGAACTGATGTGGCATGGATGAGCATGAATGGGGATGGATGTGCCGTGGATTGGGGGTATGGCTGAGCATGGTTGAGCCATAAATGTGGATGGCTGAGTATGGATGGGATGTCTGAGCATGAATGAGTATGGCTGGGTATGGTTGAGTATGGCTGAGTACGGATGGGATGGCTGAGTATGGATGGGATGGCTGTGTACAGATGGGTACGGCTGAGTAAGGCTGAGTATGGCTTTGTATGGGAGAGTATGGCTTGGTATGGCTGTATACGGCTGGGTACGGCTGGGTATGGCTGGGTATAGCTGAGTATCGCTGTGTATGACTTGGAATGGCTGAGCATGGCTGGGTATGGATGGAGGTGAATGGATGGATGAGTATTGCTGAGTATGGATGGCTGAGCATGAATGGATGGATTGGTGAGTATTGCTGAGTATGGATGGCTGAGCATGGATGGAGGGATGAGCATTGCTGAGTATGGATGGCTGGATGAGTATGACAGAGGGATGGCTGAACATGGATGGATGGCAGGATGAGGCTGCAATGGGCACAGCTCAGTGCTGTGGGCACTACAGATCCAGCCCACAGCACTGCTGCACCCGATCTCTCCCCTCTATGTTCACACTGTAACGATCAGTACAAAGAGGAGGGAGAGGATCCGGACATGACGCCGGTTTGTTTACAAGTGATTGAGCGATCACATGGTAAACGTCCACTGTCAGTGGCCGTTTACCATGATCCGTCATGCGACGGGTCCTCAGGCGCGCCCCAGGGGGTGCGGGAGCACGATTCTGGGAGGACGGCAATGTACGCGAGTAATGAAGCTGCTCTGTAGCCATTATTCGGTATCAGCCAGAACACTTACTGACTTTTTTTTTACATTTCTTTTGTTTACAAACTTTTTATTCTTTTTTTAACCTTTACAGATAAAAAAAAAAAAAAAAAAAAAGGAATGCACTGCCTACCACAGAATGGTGCTCTGCAATAGCCAATCTTACAGGGCAGGTGCAAAGGTCACCATCTTGTGGAAGGCAGCACAATCACTGATTTTTTTTTTAACCTAGCATACAAGAAAAGTGAAGTGGTACTGTACAGAGTCCATACATACAAAAATAAGAACAGATAATAAGAGAATTACATTTAGTGCACAGGACTTTACCTAGAATACAAACCACTACTGTGTAGTATTCACACATGCTTAAAGCAGAACCCCTGGGAATTTTTTTTCTCCATGCAGGGGGGCTGTGCCCAAGCTGCATGGGTTAGCTGCTCATTTTGTCAAGGGAGGAATGCAGAGCTTATAATCGCCCAATCCTTTGATCCTCAGGAAAATGGCATTTGTCCAGTGGTGGACTGTTTCTACCGTCCTCCCATCCCAAACCGGTCTATGGATGTGATGAACAGTCCACTGCACAAGACCACTAGACTGCGGGGGGGGGGGGGCAGGAGCAGAAGGAACTGCTCTTGCGCTGGGAGTATTGTCAAATTTAATTAGATGAGTATATCTCCTCTACAATTCCCTAAAACAAAAACTAGCAGTTATAGGAAGCATCTATAGGAAAATAAGCAGGGAAAGAAAGAGGGAGCTACAGGTTCTGCTTATCTGCTGAGGATCAAAAGCAACTCTAAAAGGTTTTCTAACCATTGTTTCCTGTTGTGCACTATAGTCAGCCATGCTAGAGGCACAGGATTGATGCTTGATCAGGTCATTTTTGGCAGAAAGCACCTCAAGTTAATAAACATAATTAATTATATTTGTGTTAGAACTTTACTACAATCAACAGAAGGTTACACAAAAGGGGGGTCAAGCTAGTAGAGTAGGAGCATAAGCTTTGCAAGCACAATCCAACCGACTTTTGCAGTATGGTCCTTATAAATAAATGGTTGTCTTGGGCAGGGCCGGTGCTACCACTAGGCACACTAGGCAACCGCCTAGGGCACACTGCCGCCTAGGGCGCCCGGCTGCTGGTTATTCTACTCCTCTCCTACACTTTCCACATAGCTTGCAAGAATTCACCAGGCAGCCTCTCTGACATGTGTCAAGCAGCAGCACCAACCCCCGCCCCCCCGCACACAACTCTCCGCTCTAACATCATGTGTCCAACAAACACCCTCCCCCCCTCCTCGTAGGGCGCGCTCCGCCCCGATTGTGTGTCCAGCAATCAATTCCCCCGCTCTGAGATCATGATGTCACATCAGATCAGCTACACACTTCCCCGAAGTCCGGCTCCTTCTGTGTGCTCTGTCCAATCCACCTCCAGCATGTCTGCCCGAGTAGCTTCACACTTCTCTCAAGCCACGTCCCTCCTGTGTGCTCCGTCTGTGAGGGGAAGGTGGGTGGGAAGATTAAAAACAAGCAGCGGAGCCAACAGCCACACTGAAACACTGCTGCATGAACCAGTGAGCCCCCGGGGACCATTCCAAGTGAGTGAGCACTTTCACTTACCATACCCTGCTCCCTTCTCTCTCTCCCTGACCCCCCTCTCTCTCTCTCTCCCCTATCTCTCTACCCCCTCTCTCTGTCTGACCCCCTTCTCTCTCTGACCCCCCTCTCTCTCTCTTTCTCTGACCTCCCTCTCTCTCTCTCTCTGACCCCCCTCTCTCTCTCTATCTCTCTGACCCCCTCTCTCTCTCTGACCCCCCTCCCTCTCTCCCTCTCTCTGGCCCCTTCTTTTGCTCTCTGACCTCCCTCTCTCTCTCTCTCTCTCTCTCTCTCTCTGACCCCCTCTCTCTCTCACCCCCCCTCTCTGACCACTCTCTCTCTCATCCCCTTCTCTCTCTGCCCCCTCTCTCTCTCTGGCCCTGTTCTATCTCTCTCTGACCCCCCTCTCTCTTTGACCCCCCTCTCTCTGCCCCCCCTCTCTCTCTCACCCTCTCTCTCTCACCCCCCTCTCTCTGTCTGACCCCCTCTCTCTCTCTGTCTGACCCTCCCCTCTCTCTGATCCCCTCTCGCTCTCTCTCTGACCCCCTCTCTCTCACCACCCTCTCTCTCTCACTCATCTCCCCTCTCTCTCACCCCCTCTCTCTCTGACCCCCCCTCTCTTTCTATCTCTGACCCCCTCTATATCTCTCTCTGCCCCCTCTCTCCTTCTCTCTCTCTGACCCCTCTCTCTCTTTCTCTGACTCCCCCTCTCTCTCTGACCCTCTCTCTCTCTATGACCCTCTCTCTCTCTCTCCCTATCGCTCTCTCTCTGACCCCCCCCCCCTCTCTCTCTCTCTCTCTCTCTCTCTCTCTCTCTGACCCCCCCATCTCTCTCTCTCCTTGCCAGCGCTGGAAGTAGCTTTACGCCAGTCTGTTTATCTCATGTTTTAACTCCTTTCTCCCCATCATCTGCCTATACATTGATGTATAAGATAATTACTTGATTAACTTTATCTAGTTAAAGTGGTATTAAAGCAAAGAAAAATATTTATTATACTGCAGCTTACCAATTCTTAGATGGGTGGCTGCATTAGTTTTGTTTTTAGGTTTTTCTCTTTTATATTCACCTGGTGATCCTGCTAGTAAGTTTGTTCTTTTTCAAATGAACGAGCTGTCTTGCAGATGTAGCAGCTAGAAGGTTGAATTAAACCATTTAACCTGGCAAAGGCGACGGAGTCAGGGGCGGAGCCAAAATTAGGTTTCGCCTAGGGTGTCAAAAATCCTTGCAACGGCCCTGGTCTTGGGAGTCGGGATGAAGAGACTAAAGAGGCTAAATTCACCTTTACACCTATGAGACAAATATGTAATAAAAAAATATAAGTACATAAGCTCACATAAGCTGACAATGGTTCCAGATTGTGCCTTAAGAATTTTTAATCTTTTACCAGATTTAATCTTAACTGTCTTCTACCTTCCTTTTATGGAGAGCAAAAGTGGAAACAGAACTGTAAAAATGTGTTTTAAGAAGGAGGTAAGATATGGGTTGGTTCTTATAGGGCACACGTGTGAAACCAACATGTAAAAGTGGAAGTGGAACATTCTTCACAAGGCTGTATAAATATATATACACTTGATAATTGAAGAACATCTGGGGCCTCATTCAATTTACATTCTTAAACCAGCCAAGGACAACAAAAAGGTGTTGCAGGGCCACATTTGGCCCAAAAAGTAAATTTTACATGCATGTTCTCAACTCAGAGACTCATGACAACCTTTTTTGCCCCTAGTTAAACCAACACACACACACGCACACACACACACACACACACACACACACACACACACACGTAAACATAATGAACCAGTCTCCTAGATTGAATAAGGCTCATTTGGTCTTTTTGGAGACGTGCAAATAAAAAACAATTCATCACAAAATTGTTGAAATTGAATCTTCCAACTTTGCATGTTCCCACTTGTTTTATATTGTTTAATGAAATTTAAACAAATATAACAGTGGATACAGAGTTAAAAAATAAACTGCACTTGGGCACCAGCCAATCCAGAAAACAGCTGTTGACACATTACCCAACTCTTGTCTTTTTATGACCACAGAATGCATGTTAAATTTTATCAGTCACTTGTGGAGTGCTTAATATGTGGATTTTTCCTTTTACTGTTGGCTAGTAAAAAGTAAACCTTAGTTATTGCTATAAAATGTAAAGTCAGTAACACGCTAATATTTACACCTTGATGTTGCTCTTCAAATCTCCACTGTATCTATAGTATACATCTATTTCTGTGACCCTATATTTTCTTGCAAGCTTAATACTTAAGAATACAGAGTTTTGAGATCTACAACTCCCATGCGTATCAGTCAGACATTTTTACATTCTAACAAAAAATCTTCTCAAACAAAGTTGAAAATCCCCATGGCAAACATCTCTTTTCACAATTTTATTTGTCTTTTCAGAGCTGTTTCCAGATGTAAAAATATTTTGTTTTTATTTGTTAAATCACTTTGTTTATTTGCATCACATTAAGGAGCACCATCAAAACATGTCATCTACTGTCAGTTTTTGACATGCTGTCTACTTTCCATTTACTTAAATGGTGAGCGTAAAATCCAAGGAAAGTGCACTAACAGAAAGAAACAAGTGATAAAATGATGTGGCAGATCTGTAGCATAACAAATAAATGCAAATGAGCAAACATTATGAATTGTTTTAGACATTCACCATGTAATTGATTACATTATCCTTTTCACAAACAAATGGGTAGAATATCGAGCTGGCAAGCCAAGAAATATTAATTTTCCACTTAATATTTTAACAAAAAAAAGTGTTTTATTTTTAGAAACATCTGGTCACATAAAAAAAAAAAAGATTGTGTATCAGTAGATTGTAATTTTGTGATTAACGCCCATTTTATTGTCATAATGTCTCTCACATCAAACAAATAGTGCTTCTTACAGGCTTGTGATTGGAGAAATTCTAGCCAGTAGATGTTTTTAGTGATGATGGAAGCAGGAAAATTAGTCTTTCAATAACTAACGATTTGTCTGGATAATTGTTTGCAGATTTGTGATTTGTGGACAATTGGACAATCATTATATCATAAAGCAATCCCATTAATCTTCTCATTGTAAATATATCTAAGGGGAACAAAAACCGACTCTAATTGTGAATATGTTTGATCATCACTGTTTGAGATTGTATTTATTTAGCTTTTTAAAAAAAAAAAAATATTATTATTATATTGTAGTAGTTTTCAATATCCGTCTCTCATGTTTAAAACAGAGAATGGAAAGAATATAAATTTGCAAAATAAAACTGTATGGTGAAACAATCAAGTGGTTACTGCCTATTGATCACCAACTTTTGTGTCGTTTATTAATTGCTATATTACTGTGAGCATGACTTTGTTTTAGAATTTTTGTTATTTATACTAGTTTTAATGTTGTTTTGTTTGTTCGTTTTTTATTACTATGTTGTAGTGTGTTTGTTGTGGTAGATTTTTTTTTTTTAATGTAGAAAGAAAACTGAAAAAAAGCTAAATGCAAAAACCAGTTAACAGAAAGTCAGTTGTCAAAGGTGTACTGGAAATTCACCCTTTTTCCATTTAAACTCCAACAGTGAAGGCAAAGACAATATTTAGTGTAAAAAAAAAATATATATAAACTTAGTATACTTCATTTAAATAAATGAGAATGGCCCATAACTCATCTCAAATGTTTTCTAGGACAATGGCATTTTTGGTAATGTAGTTTATTTTTTAATTGACCGTTGGGAAAGGAAGGAACATTTCATTTGAAGAGTAAAGACATCTATTAGGTAATGTTTGTACATGCAACGTATACATAACATAAACTTATTATAATTTTAGAAAAAACTAAAATACTTTATGTGAAAGTAACTTACCTTTATGTTTTTACCTTACCTGTAGCAGTCCTAAAAAAAGTTTAACTTTTGTAAATAGACACTCCTCTTCAATAAGTCGAGAGGAGCCTGAGGAGGAAGATGAGCAGAGAGCTGTGACTAACAGTCTACAGATCTATGTTCACAGAGCTCTGAAAACTGAGTGATCAGCAGTGTTTGATCAATTGGTTTTCAGTGCAGAGGCGCCGGGGGACAGATGCAGCTTCGGACCAGTGCTGCATCCACCTAGGTAAGTATAACTAGGGAATAAAAAGGAAACCCATGCATCTCTTTTAGGATATGTTCCACAATAATAATTTAAATATAAACTCACTAGAAGTACCTGAAGGCAGCATTTTATAAAGTTTCTTTACATTTACACAAGCATAGCAGCAGAAAAATACACTATGAAATATTTTTATTTTCACTTTCCAGTAAACTAGGAAATTCTGCATCACCGTTGGTTGCAGTGTACTATGCAATTCTCAACATTTTAATGTCTAGCTTGAATAAATGCAAACATTTTGAACGTAACACCAAGCATGTTAATTCATTTATAATTTTATTCAATAATAAACAATCTAAAAACAGATTCTCTGATATAAAACTGTATCTCTCTAAAGAGCAATTGTAAAAGAAAAGATGTAGGGAAAATGGTTTGGCTCATTCACTGTAAAGAATAATTGATTTAAATTACTTGTAGATAGCACTACTTTATTTCATTTCTACTTCATGCAGGCTCTTGGAAAATTGTTTAATGACCATGAAATAAATGTTAAACACATCCACTGTACCAAGCTACTTGTTAGAAATATTGCCCTTTACTAGAAAGCCAAAGTAAAAAGAAAATACATGGGAATAAAAGCAACAATTTCAATAAAAAAATATAAAAATGACATAAATTTGAGCATACATTAATTTGTTATAACTCTCTCCATCAAAGTAGATGGGGTCAATGCTGTTTTGTTATACCCCTTATATCTCTTATTAGTGGTAAGATATCCCTGACATTTTCTTTTCAATAAATGTTTATTATTTCAGAAAGAGAATACACATAACAGAAACAAGTGTAGGATCATTCGCCCCACCAAGGCCAACATGGCCAAAAATCATTAATCTAACAGTTGTAGGAAAAGATGGGATTCAATTCAATTACATAAAGAAAACATATATATATATATATATATATATATATATATATATATATATATATATATATATATATATATATGTAGCACTAACCCCCGAAGGAGCTGCTGGTTAGATTGGGCTTACCGTTACCTTCTTCTCCCTCACTTCACATCTAGGGGTGTCCTGTGGTAGATAGACCAGTAACTTGAGAGACTGACAACAGGTCCACTTAAATTTATTTTATTTGCAAAAACGTAGACAATGAACAGTCTCTTAAAGTCGGATCAGAGGGTTGAAAACAGGCCCGGATTGGCCATAGGGCAAACAGCCGGGGCCGCCAGGCTGCAAGTCCTTGTGGGGCTCAAGGCTTAAGCTTGCGCCGCTCATCCAGCCTCTCCTTGGCCGCCCGGCTGCCAGTTAAGCTCAGCCATCGGCGCCGGGGGGAGGAGCTAGATGAGACGCCTTCAGCCTCTGCGCGGCTGCATGGCTGCCAGTATAGGTCAGCTGTCGGTGCCGGGAGGAGGAGCCAGAGCAGACTCCTTGGAGCCGGTCTTCTGTCGAGAAATGCCGGAAAAGAAAAGAGTTCAGCCCCCTGAAAACTGCAAAAGAGGAGGGGTGCGGGCGGCTGCATATAGAAGAATAATTATCTCCATCTTCCTCCTGCAGTAGCGGGATGCCTGTGAGAAGTAGAGGAGAGGCAGGCATTCAGAGACTGCACCCACCCCTCCTCCGCCCCCACCCTTCCTCCTATCCTGCTTCTCTCTGCTGCTCCCCCTGGGCTTTCCACCGCACCCATACGCTCCACCTCCCCCCATGCTCTCTGCCATCCCCCCATATTCTCCACCTCCACCCATGCTCTCTGCCATCCCCCCATATTCTCCACCTCCCCCATGCTCTCTGCCATCCCCACATACTCTCCACCCCCCCATGCTTTCTGTCATCTCTCTATATTCTCCACCTCCCTCCCATGCTCTCTGCCATCCCCCCATACTCTCCATCTCCCCCCATGCTCTCTGACATCCCCCCATACTCTCCACCCCCCATACTCTCCACCTCCCCCATGCTCTCTGCCATCCCCCCATACTCTCCACCTCCGCCCATGCTCTCTGCCATCCCCCCATACTCTCCACCCCCATGCTCTCCACCTTCCCCCCATGCTCTCTGCCACCCCCATGTTCTCTGCCGCCCCCATGCTCTCCGCTGCCCCCCGTGTGCTCCACTTCATCCCCATACTCTCTGCTTCCCCCGTGCTCTCTACATCCCCCATGCTCTCCATTGCCCCCATGCTCTCCTCCTTCTCCCATGCTCTCCACCTCCCCCATGCTCTCTGCCGCCCTCCCTGTGCTCTCCACGACCCCCCATGCTCTCCACTACCCCCCGTGCTCACCACCACCCCCCATGCTCTCCACCACCCTTGTGCTCTCCACCACCCCCATGCGCTCCGCCACTCCCATGCTCTCCGCCACCCTCCCTGTGCTCTACACCACTCCCGGTGCTCTCCACCATGCCCGTGCTCTCCACCACCCCCCTATGATCTCCGCTGCCCTCCCTGTGCTCTCCACCTCCTCACATACTCTAAACTGCCCCCCTGTGCTCTCCACCTCCCCCTATGCTCTACGCTGCCCTTCTGTGCTCTCCTCTTCCTCTCTGTGTTCTCTGCCTCTCCCCTGTGCTCTCGCCCCACCACATGTTCTCAAGGTTCTTCCCTGTGCTCTCCAACCCCCCATGCTCTTTCCTGGTCCCACCTCAACCCCCCACACCTCTGGTGGGTTCCCCCCCCTCTCAGGGGATCTGTCAGGGAGGAGAGTGGGGAAGGGGCTGGTTAACATCTCATGGGCTGATCAATGCAAAATGCCCGGGCCTATTTTTTGTCCCAGTCCGGGCATGGTTGGAAGGGAAATCCAGGTACTCTTTAGTGTCAAAGTCAACATTGAAGAAGTTGCTTACTTTGACTGCATCCAGAGAATAGCCATTCACAACTGGATGTTCACTCAAGTTGGACAGTCCCTCTCTTACAAGGCCTAGTAGCCAACAAGGTGCTTATTCAGGAACACGTCTCTGCCACAGACGTTGTTGTAGAACATACAAGATACGTCTCTGCCACAGACGTTGTTGTAGAACACGTAGGAAACTAAACTTGTAGAACACTCATGGGAAACCTGGATCTTTCAGCCAGCTTGGCGATATCCACGAGACCAGATTCTCTTGGGTACTCCAGCTCCTCCAGGCTCTTGCTAAGAAACCAACCAATACGTGGCCTTCTTCTGAAGAGTCCTCCCCTGGATAGCATGAAGTCACTAGGTCTCTCCCAAACCGGAGACGGCACCCAAACACCTCATAATCCTCCTTTAGTTTCCTTGCCTTGGGCTGGCCAGCCCCGAGACAACAAGATTGGGTGGATCCGCACCCCAAGCCATAGCCTTCCTGGGGGCTGGTCAGGAGGACCAGGACCATGAAGTCAGTACATCCTTCTGGACCGGAACCCCGAACCACGTGACGTCCGCATCTTAAATACCCTCTCCCAGAAAGCACAGCAAGAGCGCCACTCCCATTGGGCGAGCTCAGAGAGAGAGTAACTTAAGCACCCAACCAGACCATAGTTCCATGCCTGCCAGAAGAGACTGTGCCCCCTGTGGTCAGGCTGAACATCTCATAGTCCAGTCAGACTGATGCTGAAGTTCAGATTTAGAAAATTGTACCCAAACCAAACTGCAGTTCAGGTGTAGTAGGTGCTCTTCAGGAGCCGGCACTACATATACATATACATATATATATATATATATATATATATATATATATATATATATATATATATATATATATAAAACCCTTCGCAATTATTGCTAATGGTCATTTTGCCCTTGAGACTGTACAGAAGAAATCTGGCTGGGGAGTCCTGGGGAGCATTCCAGCCACCCCTAATGGGAGCACACTGTGGCTGAAGCTCCTACCCCCATTGCTCGAGGGTAATAGGTGAAAATTGGTCTAATTAAACTTGCATATACTCTCCTAGGTTATGCCAAGGCATATATCACACAGTATATGAATAGGTGTTAAAGGGAATACCTTGTGTTAACTAACAATGATCCCACTTGTGTGGACAGGACATGGTGATTATTGTTAAATGACCCATCCACAGAGATGGTCGGGTTTGGGAAGGTGTGGGCCTAAGCCCGTCCTCCTTGGAGAGATGAAAGTGAAAGAAGAGGAAAGAAGAAAAGTAAAGAAAGGAAGAAAAAGAGAAGAAAGAAATCGATTAGGGAAGAGCTGGTACGAGAGAGGTAGGGTTGGAGTCGGAATGTAAATGGACCTTAATGAAGGTGGCCCATGGATCCCAAACCTGTTTGAATTTCTCTGTGTGGTCCAGCAGTATGCTTGCTATTTTCTCTTGTGTCATAATCCAGGACATTTTTCTCTTTGCTAGTAGTGCTGATACAGTTGGCTTTTTCCAGACTTTGGCCAGAGTTACTTTGGCACCCAAGAGGATGAAGAAAATCAAGCATTGCATACTTCTTGACACTGCCCGAACAAGAAAGCTTAGAAGGGCAATTAGGGGAGATGTTGGGATGGGAGCTTTGGTAATCTTACGTATGCAGGAGAAGACTTTGTTCCAGAAACTCCTTATTCTGGAGCATGCCCACCACACATGTAACATATCTCCCCCGAAAGCACAGGGGGGATGTCATCGGGTTCATTTTGGCTAATCTTGTGGGAACACGATACCATCTGGAGAGAAACTTTATCCTAGCTTCCCCAAGGCTGGAGTTAAGAATACCCTTGTAGGACTGAAAAAAGTTTCTATTTCAAGTCTCCACTTTCCATTGTTGGGAGAAATCCTCCCCCCATGCTAGCAAGTCTTGGAGAGAGTGGATGAAAATGCCCTATATATTACCGTGCTTCCTCCCCTCTGCTCCTCAGCCTGGCCGCATTATTGTTTGTATGATGTAATTCAGGGACTATCAGTGTGTGCTTTCCATAGTTTGTGTAGGAAGTTTGAGATCTGGGCATAGCAAATGAGTTCCGACTGAGCCATGTCCAGATCATTAGTATAATATGCTTTAGGGTGAGGGCCCATGGGTCTGAGGAAGTGTCCTATTCTATACAGTCCTTTATCAATCCACCATTTGAAAGCTTTTACATTTAGCCCTGGGGGAAATGCCAGGTTTTGGAATAAGTGTTGTAGTGGGGCAATGGGTGATGTCAGCTGTGCGTTGTCCTTTAATCCATCCCAGAGGGCAAAAGAGCGGAGAAGTGTTGGAGACAATATAGGTATATATTATAGGTATATAGGACTCAATATTTTATGGCACCACAATAGATAGTCTAGGGTGTGGAGTGGAACTGCCTGGCGTTCAGTGTGTATCCAATCAGGTAATTCCCAGCGGGAGTAAACCTCCGAGACCTGAGCAAGTTGCAAGCCGATTGGAAATACCAAAATAAGTTCAGGAGGCCCAGGCCACCAGCCTCCCTTTGCCGGGAATAGGACCGATTTCGATAGCCATGGCCCCCTCCTCCCCAAACAAATTTAATAATTTTGTTTTGGATGAACCTTGACCAGTTGGATAGGAAGTGCTCTAAAGTAGTATAAAATGCATGAGAGTAGTGTAATTTTTTATTGCATTGATTCTGCCCAGCCAGGAAAGAGATAACTGCAACCACCTGAAGACATCGGCCTCTAGTTTTTGGAATAGCAGGGGGTAGTTAGCTTGATAAAGGAGTTCCACCTTGGAGGTCAGCTTAATCCCCAGGTACGTGATGGACTTGTCGCTCCATGTGAATCAGAAGCCCTTCCTAATCCTGATGAATAGGGATGAGCTGAACACCCCCCGGTTCGGTTCGCACCAGAACTTTCGAACGGACCCCAAATTCGTACAAACGTTAGAACCCCATTGAAGTCTATGGGACTCGAACGTTCGAAATTAAAAGTGCTAATTTTAACTGCTAATATGCAAGATACTGTCCTAAAAAGGGTTTGGGGACCTGGCTCCTGCCCCAGGGGACATGGGTCAATGCCTAAAATGTTTTTAAAAATGGCCGTTTTGGCGGGAGCACTGATTTTAATGACGATTAAAGTGAAAAAAAGTGAAATATTCCTTTAAATATCGTGCCTGGGGGGTGTCTATAGTATGCATGTGAAGTGCCACGTGTTTCCCGTGTTTAGAACAGTCCCTACAAAAAATGACATTTAACGGAAATAACGTCATTTAAAACTGCTTGCGGTTTCAATGTTATATCTGGTTCCTGCAATATGGTTGAAAATCATTGAGCAAAATGACATGGGTAGCCCTCCCTGCCCATTACCAGCCCCTTTGGGTCTTGTACGGATATTAAGGGGAACCCCGTACCCATATTAAGAAAAGGAAATACGTGTGGCCCCCAGGCCCTATATACTCAGAACAGCAGTATACAGACGGCGCAAACAAGACAGGGACTGTGTAGGTTTGTTGTGTTAAGTAGAATCTGTTTGTAATTTTGAACTGGTACATTTTTAAAGTGTAGCTCCAGTCAAAAATCTATTTTTAAGCATTTTGGAAAACATAGGGAAGGGTTATCACCCCTGTATAATTTGTTTTGCCGTCCGTCTTTTTTCATCTCACTTGCTGTTGTCTCCTTCTGTTTGCTAGTAAGAGATGTTTGTAAGTTGGATGTTTGAAAGTAGGGGCCTGCCCTATATGCTCAGCAGAAATGGCAGAACAAGGTGTTGGTTTTGCCACAACATTGTAAGCCCTCAAAGTGACTCTTGGTGGGTGCTGGAGCGCCCTGCTGTGAACGATTATATCAAGAATTGTAATTACATGCCATTGTTGAACAGTGGTAGAAAAATTGACCTTTGGTGGTTGTGGTTCTGGTGCCACAACACTATAAGTCCTCACAGTTACTCTGGGTGGGCACAGGAACGGGCCCTCCTGTGCAATATTATATCAAGAATTGTAATTACATGCCCCTGTTAAACAGGGGCTGAAAAATTGGGCTGCTGGCACTCGTGCTGGTGCCATGACACTGCAACCTCTCCCATATACTCTAGTTGTAGTGCAGGAATGAGCCCTGCTGCAAAGCATTGCATCAAACATTTTAATTTCTGCCCCTTTTAAACAGGGGCAGAAAAATTGGGCTGGTGGCATCACCCAGAACAAAAAATGTTCTTCCAACATATCAGCGGAGGAAGAAGAGGATAGACAATCAACATAACAGGACAGTCACTCAGAATCAGCATAGGCAGTCTTGAAGGGATGTGATATTTCTAAATAAATTATTCGGTTACATCAGCTTCAGGTGCTTGGTAGCTGTGGGTGATCCAAGACTGATTCATCTTGATGAAGGTCAGTCAATCAACTGAGTCGGTGGACAGGCGCACCCTGTGATCAGTAACAAAGCCACCAGCAGCACTGAAGGTGCGTTCCGAAAGAACACTGGATGCAGGACAGGCCAGTAGCTCAATTGCATACTGTGCAAGCTCTGGCCAGTGATCCATCCTCAAGACCCAGTAAGCCAGAGGATTTTCGGTGGGAAAGGTGTCCAAGTCTGACCTTGCCCCTAGGTATTCCTGCACCATGTAAATCAGACGCTGGCGAGGGTTGCTGGAACCGATCATACCTTATGGCTGCGGACTAAAAAATTGTCTGAACGCATCGGTCAGACGGCCACCTTCTCCACCGCTCCTTCTGACCAATGCTTCAGCAACACGCTGTCAGGACCAGGAGTTTGTAACCTCCCAGTCTCTGGGAACGCGTTGCACAGACCTTTCTGCAAGGCCTCCCGGAGATGTCTCATCCTCTGCTCCCTCTGCGAAGGCAAGATAAGGTCGGCAACCTTACCCTTGTACCGTGGATCAAGGAGAGTGGCCAGCCAGTAATGGTCCCTCTCCTTGATCCGAAGAATACGAGGATCCTTCCGCAGGCTTTGCAGGATCAGGGAGGCCATGCAGCGTAGGTTAGCTGAGGCATTCGGTCCGGAGTCCTCTGGGTCACTAAGGACAACATGATCCGCAGCTACCTCCTCCCAGCCACGTACAAGTCCATGGGTTTCTTGGGACCTACAGACGACTAGAAAAAATGGACGGTAACACCCCAATGCAGGGTCAGAGGGCGCTCAGGGGTGATCAGCGCCCTCTGATCTTGGGACCTACAAGACTGCTGCTGCTGCTGATGCTGAGTGCCAGCCTCCACCTCCATGCTGACACAATCATCCTCCTCCTCCTCCTCCTCATCCTCTTCCTGTGTGATGGGTGGCACAGCAAGAACACTGTCTGGATAAAGGGGGCCTTGAGAGGCAAGGAAGTCCTCCTCTTCCTGCCTCTGTTCTGCCTCAAGTGCCCTGTCCATTATTCCAAGCAGCGTATGCTCCAAGAGGTGGACAAGAGGTACAGTGTCACTGATGCATGCACTGTCACTGCTCACCATCCTTGTGGCCTCCTCAAATGGTGACAGGACAGTGCATGCATCCCTGATCATGCCCCACTGGCATGGTGAGGAAAAACCGAGCTCCCCTGACCCTGTCCTGGTGCCGTAGTCGCACAGGTACTCATTGATGGCCCTCTGCTGCGTGTGCAACCGCTGCAGCATGGCCAACGTTGAGTTCCACCTGGTGGGCATGTCACATATAAGGCGGTTCTTGGGCAGGTTCAACTCCTTTTGGAGCACAGGCATTAAATGATCGGCGGAAATGCACACAGACTTTCCTGGCCTGCTTCAGGACATCCTGTAAGCCCGGGTACCTGCCTAAGAGCCGCTGCACCACCAGGTTAAGGATGTGAGCCACACAGGGCACATGGGTCAGCTGTCCCTGTCGGAGGGCGGAGAGGTGGTTGGTGCCATTGTCGCAAACCACCATTCCTGGCTTAAGTTGACGTGGCGTCAACCACCTCTCGGCCTGCCCCTGCAGAGCTGACAAAACATCCGCCCCAGTGTGGCTCCTGTCCCCCAAACAAACCAGCGCAAGCACGGCATGGCATTGTTTTGCCTGCGTACTTGCGTAGCCCCCGGAACGCCTATGGAGCACCGCTGGTTCTGAGGACAGAGCACTGGAAGAGGCCATGGAGGAAGAAGAAGAGGAGGGGGTGGAGGAGAGAGGTGTGTCACAACCAATAGTAGCATTTTGGAGGCGTGGTGGCGGAACAACCTCCAACACTACTGCACCTTGTTCTGCATCCTTCCCAGCTGCCTTGAGTCAGCGGTAATATGCACCTTACCACTGACCGCCCTGTCCAGCGAGGCTAGGACATTGCCTTCCACATGCCGGTAGAGAGCCGGAATCGCCTTCCATGAGAAAAAGTGGCGTTTGGGGACCTGCCACTGAGGAACCGCACATTGTAAAAACTCACAGAAGGGGGCCGAGTCTACCAACTGAAAAGGCAGCAGTTGAAGTGCTAGCAATTTAGCCAAGCTAGCATTCAACCGCTGGGCATGTGGATGGCTGGGAGTGAACTTCTTTCGGCGGTCCAGCAGCTGGGGCAGGGACATTTGCCTGCTATAATCGGGCGTGGGTGTACTGCTAGCAGAGTGCCCGGAAGCACTTGGCTGTGAAACACCTAATTCTACACCTTCATTCCTCTCAGAGCAGGTTTCAGAGAGGACTGAAGGTCTAGTGGGGTTGGAGATCCCAGCTGATGTTGAGCAAGGAGAGGTCCGCTTTGTTCTTTGGTGTGGGTCTGTGAGGTACGCTTGCCAACGAGCTGCATGGCAGGTCAACATATGTCTGGTCAAGCATGTGGTGCCCAAGCGGCTGATGTTTTGGCCACGCGAGATACGCTTGAGACATATGTTGCAAATAGCAGCGGTGCGAACTGATGCACTCGTCTCAAAAAAGGCCCACACCAAAGAACTTTTAGAATAATGCGCAGAGGCAGCGCCCTGCACAGGTGGAGCTCTGCGGTGTGATTCAGTCAGTGTGCTGCCCTTAAGCTGGCCCCCGGAGGGCATCCTGCATCATTGGACATGTGCCTCCTCCTCCTCCTCCTCCTCCTCTCTCCTACCAGGCACCCACGTGGAGTCAGTGCCCTCCTCATCCCCTCCCTCTTCATCACTGGAACAAACCTGGCAGTATGCTGCAGCTTGTAGAACATGACTGCCATATTGCTGTCCTTCTTGAGCATCCCCTCTCTCTGCATTCACGCTACTGCCTTCCTCTAGCTGAGTATCATCATCAGAGCCTACAAAACACTGGGCATCCTCCTGGAGCATATGTACCCAACACTGTGCTCAAAGAGTTCAGGAGACTCCTCAGGAGGACGTGGTGGGTCTAGGGAAGGAGTCACTGATGATGACATTGAGGGGAGGGAAGACGAAGCGTTGGCAGCTGCTTTGCTAGTACCCTGAGCCTGGGTGAGAGAGGATGAGGAGGATGAAGAGGGCTTGGTCATCCACTCTACCAAGTCGTTGGCATGTTGCGGCTCAACATGTTCAGCTGCGGAAAAGAAGGACAAGCGTGTCCCATGGCCACGTGCTGATTATGGCGATGCACCGAGTCCATGACCAGCACTGTTGTCTCTAGACACAGAGCCTGCTTGCCCTCTTTGATCAGCTCGCGCCTGTCTGCCTTTCCTTGCTGGCCTTCCAGACATGGTAATGGCCTGAAGGGAGATGGAAAAACCATCAATTGGGTAGTGTATATTGTGCTGGAGGCACACACAACATCCACTAACTCCTGCAGATGGCAGATGGCTCAATTAGAGAAGAGCTATGTAGGTGGATATAACGGTGTATACTGGGTTCAGGGCACACAGACAGCACGCACAATCTCCTACAACTGACTGCAAACTCTATTTAAAAAGAGCAAGATAGTTAGCTATATAGGTGGATATAGCGGTGTATACTGGGTTCAGAGCATGCAGACAGCATGCACAATCTCCTTCAACTGACTGCAAGCTCTATTTAAAAAGAGCAAGATAGTTAGCTATATAGGTGGATATAGCGGTGTATACTGGGTTCAGAGCACGCAGACAGCACGCACAATCTCCTACAACTGACTGCAAGCTCTATTTAAAACGAGCAAGATAGCTAGCTATATAGGTGGATATAGCGGTGTACACTGGGTTCAGAGCACGCAGACAGCATTCACAATCTCCTACAATTGACTGCAAGCTCTATTTAAAAAGAGCAAGATAGTTAGCTATATAGGTGGATATAGCGGTGTATACTGGGTTCAGAGCACGCAGACAGCACGCACAATCTCCTACAACTGACTGCAAGCTCTATTTAAAAAGAGCAAGATAGTTAGCTATATAGGTGGATATAGCGGTGTATACTGGGTTCAGGGCACGCAGACAGCATGCACAATCTCCTACAACTGACTGCAAGCTCTATTTAAAATGAGCAAGATAGCTAGCTATATAGATGGATATAGCGGTGTATACTGGGTTCAGAGCACGCAGACAGCACGCACAATCTCCTACCACTGACTGCAAGCTCTATTAAAAAAGAGAAATATAGCTAGCTATATAGGTGAATATAGCGGTGTATACTGCGGTCAGGGCACGCAGACAACAACCACTACAGAAGAGCAAGAACGAAAAATCAGCCAATAACAATCGGTGTATACTGTGTTGAAGGTACACAGAACACCCACTAACTCCTACAGACGCCAACACACTACACAAGGCCGCCGCGCTAGCGGCCTTATATAGTGTGGGGCGTGTACTACACAGCCTGAGCTATGATTGGTCACAGGCATCCTGCCTGTGGCCAATCATGGCTCTCCTCACTGCGGCTCTGTGATTGGCCAAGCATGCAAGGTCACAGTGCATGCTTGGCCAATCATGAGCCAGCAATGCACTGCGATGGCGCAGTGCATTGTGGGCCATGAGCACCAAATGAATTTGGCGCGAACGGCCCATAATGTTTGAAATTCGCCGAACGGGCGAACAGCCGATGTTCGAGTCGAACGTATGTTGGACTCGAACACCAAGCTCATCCCTACTGATGAGCAGAGAATCCGGAAATATTAATGTTGAGTGCCTGGCATTTACTGTAGTTGACTAACAGCCCCGAGACTTTCCCAAAGTCATGTAAAATCCAGAATATGTTAGGGAGGGATATCAGGGGAGAAGAGACAAAAAATAGAATGTCATCGGCGAATAGCGCACATTTAAGGGACCGAGAACCACATTTAATGGCATGAATATTGTTAGGGTGTCAATTGCTATTGCAAAAATTAGAGGCGAGAGCAGACATCCCTATCTGGTGCCTCTGGAGATTTGGAAAGATTCAGAGTAAAATCCCTGCAGATGCACCTGGGCCTCTGGGGAGGAATATAGGGCATGTAAGGTATTAGTGAAGGATTCTCCAAATCCCCAGTGCTTCAGGGCAGCAAAAATATAAGGCCAGTAGACAGAGTCAAAGGCTTTTTGGAGGTCTAGGGAGAGGAGACATCCCTGCCGGGGAGAGCCATTGTCCCAGTTTGAGTTGAGAAGGGATGCAATGTCAATCGCTCAACGGGTCTGGGCCCTGTCTCCCAGGGATGAAGCCAACTTGGTCCTTATTGACATATAGGCTGATGAAAGAGTATAAGCAGTCCGCAAGGATCTTAGTCAGGATCTTCAGTTATTATTTATGAACGAAATTTGTCTGTAGTTACATACCGAACTAGGGTCTTTCCCTGGTTTAGGGAGAACAGTAATATAAGCTGAGTTACTTGAGTTGTCTAATGGGTCTCCTCGTCGTAGAGCATTGAAGAAGCATGCCAGATAGGGTGCAAGTGTCGTGGAGAAGTTTTTGTAATAAGGGACGGATAATCCATCCAGGCCAGTAGCAGATTGTAACTTTAGGTTTTTCATAACCGCGCATACCTCTTCCCACGAGGTAGGGGCTTCTAATTTCAAGCAATGTCTGTCTTCTAATCTGGGAATCTGGATACTATCCAGGAACTTGTCTTGGGAAGGGTATTTGTCCCTGCTATACAGCGATTTGTAGAAGGATTGAAATTCCTCTATAATACGCTGTGGGTTCTGGGATAGAGTGCCACCATTAATTTTAATTTTGGGGAGAGCAAACGAAGGTGTGAGCCTACCTGCTAGCATGGATCCTATCCTATCTCATTGGCAGTAGAATCGGGCTCTAGTCCAACCATTTCCGAGCTTTTGTAGTTAAAGTGGAGGGCCACCCTGAAAAACAAAAGTACATAAAAAATTAGCAAAAAATCAGAAAAATAGAAAATTAAATATTTTTTTTTTTAAACTTACCAGAAATGCCTGTTGCTAGGCATATCGTCCTAATCTGCCTCTTCCTCCTCCGCAGTGATGTTCTGTCTTCTCTCCTCTGTGCGTCTTCTGGGTAATGGGTTGCGCTGTGTTCTGGGAACTGTGTGTCCCAGAACACAGCGCCGCCCCATTCACAAAGCGCTGCATGACTCGCGCATGCGCAGTAGGAAACGGGCAGTGAAGCCGCAAGGCTTCACTGCCTATTTCCCTTAGTTGAAATGGCGGCGCCGGGACCAGAGAGCCAAGGGATGGGTCAGCCTCTGCGGCCGATATCGCGGGCGCCCTGGACAGGTAAGTCTGCTTATTAAAAGTCAGCAGCTACAGTGTTTGCAGCTGCTGACTTTTACATTTTTTTTTTAAAGCTGGCCCTCCTCTTTAAGGTCAAATTCAGGCCGTGCGGGCCGAGTCAAGACCTTCTATAGGGACAGATCTGGGATTCGCTTTATGTTTTCTTGCTAGAGTAGAAAAGTCTTGTTCTAATTTTTCTATTTCATGTCTCCTAGCCCTGTGTATCTGGGAGGCTATTTGAATGAGTTTTCCTCTGATTACGGCTTTATGAGCCACCCAGAGGCAGGAAGGTGTACAGTCGGGGACATCATTTGTGAGAAAGTAATTTTCGATTGCGCTTTCAATTTCTTTCATTCTGATCGGGTCACTGAAGATGGCATAGATGGCATGGATGGGCATCACTGATGATAAGGTACTGACAGGTGTTACTGCTGGGCACTGATTGGCACTGTGATGGGCTCTGATTGGCACTGTGGTGGCCTATTCAGAAAACACATTAGTCAGCACAACAGGTAAGGAGAACTGGGACTGTGTGGTGGGCCAGTAATTCGGTGGTTTTAATGAAAATCTTGACTCAAGTTTGGGACCAGGATTTAATCTCCCCTGTAGCCCAATTTATGTGCAGGTCATTAACTTTAAAGTGGTTGTAAACCCTTACAAACCACTTTGACCTACAGGTAAGCCTATAGTAAGGCTTACCTGTAGGTCCAAGAAATATCTCCTAAACCTATACGGTTTAGGAGATATTTACAAAAAGACAGCCACCGCTGTCTACGGCGCATGCGCTGTAGACAGCCGCGTGCAGGCGCACTGGGCAGGCCACAGATCGCGGTGATATGCCGCTCGTGACGGCTCCCGTGCGCATGCGCGGGAGTGACGTCGTCGCTGCTCCGGCAAATCACAGCGCTGGAGCAGCGAGACCCGGAAGTCACTCCGGTATACATGGCAGCGGCTAAAATGAAGACAGAGGACCGCTTCGGGGGCTTCATTCTCAGGTAATTTATTCATAATGAGCTAGTATGCTATGCATACTAGCTCATTATGCCTTTGCCTTGAAGGTTGCTTTTTTTTTAACTGCCTTTACTTCCTCTTTAAGCCAAGGATAACCTAAGATAAGGAGATGTTATCAAGTAGAAGCTGATTGTTTCCTTATGGAATTTCTCAGTGCTCAGAGTAATGGGCACAAGGTGACCAGGCCCATGGACAAGGAAATTATTATCAGCTAAGACTGAAAAGGGTCTATTCCCCTTAGTCAATGGAATCTGTAGACGGTGTGCTAGGTCCCTATGAATGAAATTGCTAGCGGCACCAGAATTGATAAAAGCTGAGAGGTGATGAGAAAACAAGCCAGAGCTAAGTTTCACAGGAACAAATATTTCATCTTGAGGGGAACCTGACATCATATATGTTTAAAAAGCAGACCCCACTTGCACTACACTTATGGCATTTCCCAGCTTATTAGGGCAGCTGGTGACAAAGTGGCTGTGGTTGCCGAAGTACAAGCAGTCATTGGGATCCTCTTCTAGCCTTTTCCCTAGAGGATTAATGAGTAGTACCAACTTGCATGGGTTCCTCCTGGAAAGATTGACAAGTCCCAGGAAGGGCTGACTATACGGCCTATCTATACAGATGGCTACTTGCATGGTTTCATTGAACAACTTTGAAACAGGGTAGTGTACTAAGGAATCCTTGATGGAATCTGATAAGCCTAAACTGAATTGGCTTCTTGGAGCTGGGTGATTCTACCCTGAGTCAGGTGCCCAGTGGTAGAAATCAGAACAGTATTGTTCTGCTATGCGTTTACCCTGATATAATGACCTAAGGTTCCTTTATGGTGGGTGGGCATGGTCAGGATCATCATAAAGTAAACCCAGAGCCTTGAAAAATGCCTCGACTCACCCTCAGACTGGGTCTTCTGTGGAGAGTCTAAAAGCCCAAGACTGGGGGTTTCCCTGCAACCACATGGTCACAGGTTGTGCTTCAGAACCAGAAGGGTATAACTTAAAGTGATACTAAAGTCTTGTTTTATTTTTAGTTAAAAATAACAAACATGTTATACTTACCTGCTTTGTGCAGTGGTTTTGCACAGAACAGCCCTGATCCTCTTCTTCTTGGGTCCCTCCCTCTTCAGTGCTCCTGGCCCACAGCATGCAGCTTGCTATGGCAACACCCGAGCCAAGCTGCAGATTCCTGTGTCCATACAGACACAGAGCCACTGCCCAGTCTTGCCCCCTTTCTCTCTCTATTGGCTCACAGACTTTGATTGACAGCAGTGGGAAGCCAATGGCACCATGCTGCTGTCTCAGCCAATGAGGAGGGAAGTCCCGGACAGCCAAAACTTTCGCGCTGGATTTAGATGGACCTCAGGTAAGTGTTAGGAGGGCTGAGGGTGGATCCTGCACACAGAAGGATTTTTATCTTAATGCACAGAATGCATTAAGCTAAAAAAAAAAAAATAAAATAAAAAAAAAAAAACTTTTGCCTTTACAACCACTTTAAGCTTAATGTTAAGTATACAACTGTTTTTAAAGTTGTAAAACATAGGCAGTTCACCAGAAAAATGGTTGGGCAGGTCAACCCTGGGCTCTGACTTCTGTGATCTTTGCCTATAGCAGTCCTCTTTTCCATTAGGCAAGCAGGAAGGTAAAAAAGCTTCAGCCTTTACAACCACTTTAAGCCTAGGCTCACATTGCTGTGGGTTAGAAATTGCACAAGTTCAGCTAAACTCGCACGATTTAAACCCGGCAATGCAGCTCGACTTCTGAGAGTGATTTGACAGACATCTGTGTGGGTTCCTGCACAGATGTCTATACAAATCCCCCACTGAAGTCGGCCAAAAGTAATACAGGAACTACTTTTAGGAATCGGTGCAGCACTGCAAAGTCAGCGCTGCATCGATGTGGACAATGCCATTGCTGGAAATAGCCGCCAATTTGGCATGCGATTTTACATGTCAAATCGCATGCCAAATCGCTCCAATGTGAACCGAGGCTAAATCAGATTTGGTCTCCACACAGAGACTAGCTACATCAATCACCTTGAAGGTGGACAGACAGACAGGAATAATGCATCACAGCCAAAACCAGGATGCTGAAATAAGACCAGCAGCTGTCATACATACTTCAGACAAAATGTTACATTTGCCAAACATTCACTGCAGGTATAGCTTCCTGATTCATTTGCTTTGAATTATAGTGACTTACCTGCAGTGAATGTTTGGTGAATGTCACTTTTACTGCTTTACAATAAGCTCCTTGGTATACAACCATTATTAATATGTTATGTAAAAACCCCCCAGAAGCAGGTGTTACTGTCCTACGTGGATTTATTGATAGTACAGGCAGCCGTGGTGCCTGTCCCGAAAGGCAAAGAGTTCCATGGTGCCCCGTGATAGACCTAACTTACCCAAACAAGTTTATAAAATACCAAAGATTCAAAATCTACCATCCAACAAGCCATGTAGCCAGGCGATTGGCTAATCTCAATTGACTTAAAAGATGCCTATTTTCACATGCTTGTGGCAGAAGAATTCCGCAAATACCTCCGGTTCAGAGTCGGGCAAGAAGATCTACAGTTCACCTGCCTTCCTTTCGGGTTGACAACCTCACCCCGAGTTTTTTTGAAATTTCTTCTTGCCATGGTGGCCCTCATCAGAACAAAAGGGATTCGCTTGTACTATTTCGATGACCTCCTCTTACTGTCCCAAGACAAGGAGCAGCTATTGGTCCACAGGGAGCAGGTTATCTCCACACTGTTCAAATTCGGGTGGCTCCTAAACTTGGAAAAAAGCCATCTGGAACCAGTCCAGTGCCTGATATACTTAGGGGCCCAGTTCGACATGGTGGAATGCACCATATCTGTCCCAGTGGAGAAGATCCCAGTCATTCAAGGGAGAATCTCACGGTCTCTGAGCTCCTCATAAATAAAGGCCTCGCAGTGCCTAAGAATTATCAGCACAATGGTCTCTACGACCCCCATGGGCAATTTTTTTTTTTTAATTTTGGCTTGGGGTTCCCCCAAGCCAAATATAATTATATAATATAATTATACCAGACTCTTTTTTTCAATGATTTTTATCTATATTGCAAAGACCCGACAATTCATTACAGCAGCGATCAGTTTTAAATGACAATTTTTCCTTTAGAAATGTCCTTTTGCTGTGGTACTGTTCTAAACACGGGAAAATGTGCCACTTTACATGCATACTGTAGACACCCCCAGGCATGATATTTAAAGGAATATTTCATTTTTATTGTTTCACTTTAAGCATTACTGCTTCTGAAAAAATGGCCGTTTAAAAAAAAAAAAAATTGAATTGATGCATGTCCCCCGGGACAGGACCCAGGTACCCAAACACTTTTATGACAATAGCTTGCGTATAAGACTTTAAAATGAGCACTTTTGATTTTTCATGTTAGTGTACCATAGACTTTAACGGTGTTCCAGCGGCTTTCAAATTGGTGGTGGTGGTAAAGAGAGGGGCGAAATACTGCGCTAAACCTGTGATGGTGCAAAAGCAGATAACACTCAAACAAAGTCAAAAGAACATGTGAAACAATATGTGTAGCGTTAAAACATATAACCCCATGAATGGGAACATAATCATGTGAGTGAAAAATGTGTTAATGTAAAAATTCCGCAAGTACGCGTGTGCTGGAGTGTATGTGAGGAGCGGAGTGTTCACAGTCAGCCCCAACCAGGTTATCAGCTTCCAGCTCATATCTGAAAAATGATCCAAGGCTCACAGGATACCTGACTTCAAGGATTGCCGACTTCCACACATGAGGGATACATGACTGAGTGGACGCATGCTGTGCATTTAAAGACGTTAGGTAATACTTTCTTATCCTAAGGAAGAGGGAGGTTAGAAAATTTCTGCTGCATGCAGTTAAATCTTAAACTGATGAACTGTAAACTGACAGCTGAAGTTTAAAGAAATAGGTGAATACCATCCTCATCATGGATGTGCTACTCCCTTCCTGACGTCAGGACCCCTGGAGGCTGCCTACCGTCTACTGCAAAAAACAGTTTCTGAGAGCCACAATCAGTCTGTCTTCACAGGGTCATCGACTGGAGCAGGCTGCCACTCCAATGGTTCTTTGTGGATTTTTATGGTTCCAGGATTGCGAGATACCTACCAATGCATCCTAGGTGACACCTCATGAGAATTACAAGTGTGTTTGACCCACTGCCGTATGGTATGTGTGTCCATCTCTGCCGGTAAGAGTATCCTATCATTTTTACACCATTGTCAGGATTTGATTGACATATTCATATCAGTGCCAAGTCTGCCTGGAAGGGAGGCCCTAAAGAGCCATTTCATGTTTATATTTTGAACTGTTTCACTTGATTTCATTAGCAGCCACAGTGCCCTTTTTTTTGGGTGTTTTTACACATTGTGTGGATTTTATTGTACATCTTATTGTTTATTCATTTTCACATTAACACATTTTTCACTCACATGATTATGTTCCCATTCATGGAGTTATGTTTTTGAGCGCATACACATATTGTTTCACAGAGGTGGTGGTGATAGCACCTTACTGGCTAAACAGGCCATGATTTCCCTTCCTAACCCAGCTCAGCTTCCACGATCCAGTGCCTCTTCTTCTCAGGCCA
This sequence comes from Lithobates pipiens, assembly GCF_037356315.1. Lineage (NCBI taxonomy): Eukaryota > Metazoa > Chordata > Amphibia > Anura > Ranidae > Lithobates > Lithobates pipiens. The sequence continues at coordinate 28,336,818 of NW_027507790.1, read as the reverse complement.
GATCTTCTTTCTCAGAGGGCAGTCCTGTACCCTTGTCCAGCCTTACTGAGACTGATGATCTGGTTCTTGAGAGAGAGAGGCTGGAATCTCTCAGGTGTGCTTCAAGAGTGATTTCCATCCTGAGCTCAAGAAAGGCGAGCATGAATAAAGTCTATGGGAGAATATGGGCCAAGTTTGTTGAATTCTCATCCTCTACGGGCAGATCATTCAGACATCCAGAAATCCAGGATATCCTCAGCTTCCTTCAATCCAGTCTAGATCTGTCTCTATCCATCAGCTCTCTCAGAGTCCAAGTCTCAGCCTTGTCGGCCTTCTCCGGAACATCATGGACCATTCGGCAGTTCTTCCGTGGGACGGCAAGACTCAGGCCCCAAAGAAGGCCAAGATTCCCCAAATGAGATCTTTTCCTTGTTCTCGACTCACTGTCTGGATCTCAGTACCGCAGGGTTCTGCCCCCCTTCCTATTAAAGACCTTTCTGCAAGAGCCACTTTCCTAGTAGCCCTCATTTTGGACAAAAGGGTTTCTGAGATCTGGTCCTTGGGTCATGAAGAACCATTCCTGACTTTCTTCCAGGTGGTCCTCATTCCTATGCTTGGCTCAAACCCGAAAGTCACTTCAGTGTTCCATGAGAACCAAGAAATTGTCCTACCTACATTTAGGACCCCGGGGTCCACAGAAGTTCATCCTCTGGATGTAGGTGAAATACTGAAGGAATACCTGCAAGTTACTTCCTCCTTTAGACTCTTTGCTTACCTGTTTATCTTGCACTTCGGCAGTAACAGAGTGAAGCGAGCTTTGACCAGAACGATTGCGGCCTGGATCATGCAGCCCATCCAGCAGGCTTATAGGGCTAAGGGCTTGGCTCCTCCAGAGGCAGTGATGGCAAATTCCACCAGGGGTATGGCATGTGGCTCCAGACGTCATCTGCAAAGCGGCCTCATGGGCCTCCATTAATATATTTATGTCACATTACTGCAAAGAGGCTGATTCTCTATCTTCTGTGAACTTTGGTTCAAGAATCCTTACGGTTGACAGGCCAAATAAAATTTCTTTTGATCAAGCATACCCACCTGTGTGGTCTGGCTAGTTATTTCCCACACATAGACTGCCATGGAGTCTGTCAGGAAAACGGAAAATTATCAAATATTTACCATAATTTTCTTTTCCTGATGGACTTCATGGCAGATGGAGTTCCCACCCATCGGTCAAGAGTTGGCTAGTTATGAAACACAGTCTCTAGCGGTGAGCTCCAATTTTTTGGGAGTGGGGTCCTATAGCATTGGAGAGGAGGCGGGGTTAACCCACATGTAGACCTCTATGGAGTCCATCAGGAAAGTAAAATTACAGTAAGTATTTGATAATACATTTTCAGTTTTTTTCTTCCCTTTAAAAGTAGTACTACAGGCTATGAATGTATGGTACTGCACACAAATTATCGCCCAGAATAGAATTACCCTGACAGTAGTTAATGTTTTGTGACATAGCACAAATGCTTGTTTCATTCCTGAGAAGGACAAGAAGGAGCTCACTGTAAATATTAAATTAAGCGATCTAACAGCTGAGAATAATTCAGTTTTCTGCTTTGTTGGTTGTGATTTAATAGAGAATGTGAGGTGACAGAGAAGCCAACTATTTACAATAAAATGAAACTGTAAATCAGCTGTGTTTATCATTAATTCACTTTAAAAGGAAATATTGAATCCATAGTAGTCAGGTCATTGTGATATTGCACACAGTAGTTAAACACGCGCTTGAAGACTTTCACTAAAAATACACTAAAATCATTATTGGTGAATACAAACACAACATAACTTGCACAAATTCCTGCTAAATCTTTGCTAAACTTACAAGCTCCAACTGTATTGAATTGTTAAATGAAAAATATTTGGAAAGTTTAAATTGCACCTTTTTTGTATGCAAAACTGTAAATAAACAACATACTTAAAACCTGAAGATTATCATTTTTTGACCTCCACCTTTAAGAATGTTTAGGACCCCCAAACCATACCATTTCTGAAATCATACGACTGGTAGAATAATAACAAATTTTTGTCAATTTTAAATTTTGTTTTCTTAGAAAATTGTGAAAATCAATGGTACCCAAAACTTTAAATAAGCAACCTGAATGTTGGCTATGCATTTTACTAAAGAACAATCACAGTGCCATGTGTGCACTGCATTGGTATACGTTATGATAAAATGATGTAGGCATACATTTTATTGCAACTCAGTACAGTACAATGGGGGATATTTACTAAAACTGGAGAGTGCAAAATCTGGTGCAGCACTGCATAGCAACCAATCAGCTTCCAGGTTTTATTATCAAAGCTTAATTGAACAAACTGAAGTTAGAAGCTGATTGGCTACCATACACAGCTGCACCTGATTCTGAGTACCCCAGTTTTAGTAAATCCCCTTCAATGTGTGGCAACATGTTACGGTGCGCTGACTCACATACAGTTAAGCGAATGTAATTAAAAACAAAATAAAGCACTGTAATGCATTGTACGAATGGACTATAGTGCTTGTATACAACATATACCAGTGCATACAGGTTATGTGGACTTTAACACATGCTCACGGATGTGAATGGTCTCTTTGTGTGTAGGTGCATTGGAGCTGTGTACAGACAGCCTATGTTACACTATGGGGGCACAGCAGCTGTACAAATACAGCCACAGTGTGTCTGTACAGCAGGGATGAGCTTTATGTTCGAGCCCGAACAGTGAACAATTTTGGGTGTTCGCAGCAAATTCGAAAGCCACGGAACACCCTTTAAAAGTCTATGGGAGAAATCAAAAGTGCTAATTTTAAAGGCTTATATGCATGGTATTGTCAAAAAAAGTGTTTGGGGACTCGAGTCCTGCCCCAGGGGACATGTATCAATGCAAAAAAAAAGTTTTAAAAACTAAAGTTTTTTCAGGATCAGTGATTTTAATAATGCTTAAAGTGAAACAATAAAAGTGTAATATTCCTTTAACTTTTGTACCTGGGGGTGTCTATAGTATGCCTGTAAAGGAGTGCATGTTTCCCCTGTTTAGAACAGTATGACAGCAAAATTACATTTCTAAAGGAAAAAAGTCATTTAAAACTACTCGCAATACACATAAAAGTTCATTGATAAAAACGGCATGGGGATTTCTCCACAGGGAACTAAAATTTTAAAAAAAAGGCGTGGGGGTCCCCCTAAATTCCATACCAGGCCCTTTAGGTCTGGTATGGATATTAAGGGGACCCCGCGCCAAAATAAAAAAAAATAGCGTGAGGGTCCCCCTCAAAATCCAATGCAAATGGAGTTGGAGATTTAGTCAGGATCAATGTGTTCCCAATGCTGAGAAATACGGGCAGATACTTATCCACAAACGTATCCATCAAGCTAAGCTATACTATCTGGGAAGCATGTGAAAAAAAATGTATTCTGCAGCAGAACAACAACCCCAAACATGCCATTTTATGTCTCCTGCCCAAGAACAACATTACAAAATATAATGAAATTATTAACCACTTGCCGCCCGCCCTATAGGCAATTGACGGCTGCAAAGTGGTTTCATAATCCTGACCGGACTTCATATGACGTGATCAGGATTATGAGCCGCTGCGCGCCCCCGGGGACGCGCATCGCGGCGATCGTTGTTGCGGGGTGTCAGTCTGACACCCGGCAACTATGATCTCGGTAAAGAGTCTCCGACGGAGACTCTTTACCATGTGATCAGCCGTGTCCAATCATGGCTGATCACAGTGTAAATGGGAAGAGCCGGTGATCGGCTTTCTCTCACTCGCGTCTGTCAGACGCGAGTAGAGGAGAGCCGATCGGCTGCTCCTCTGACAGGGGGGTCTGTGCTGATCGATTATCAGCACAGCCCCCCCGAGGATGCCCACACTGGACCACCAGGGACGCCACCACACCACAAGGGAAAAGGTAATCCTCCCTAGACCACCAGGGATGCCAGTCAGCACAATGGGTGCCAATCAGTGCCCATAATGGATGCCAATCAGTGCCCACAATGGGCATCACTGATTGGCATGCATTATTGTTTGGCACTGATTGGCATCCATTACTATAGTATAACACCAATGCCGCCTATGAGTGCCCACCTGTGCCGCCTATGAGTGCCCACCTGTGCCGCCTATCAGTGCCCACCTGTGCTGCCCATAAGTGCCCACCTGTGCCGCCTATCAGTGCCCACCTGTGCCGCCTATCCATGCCCATCCATGCCCATCTGTGCCGCCCATCCATGCCCATCTGTGCCGCCTATCCATGCCCATCTGTGCCGCCTATCCATGCCCATCTGTGCCGCCCATCTGTGACGCCCATCCGTGCCGCCCATCCGTGCCAGCTATCAGTGCCAATTTGTGCCACCTATCAGTGTCCGTCCGTGTCGCCCATCCGTGTCGCCCATCCGTGCCACCTATCAGTGCCGCCTATCAGTGCCACTTCATTGGTGCCACATTGGTGCCCATCAGTGCCGCCTTATCAGTGCCCATCAGTGTAGCCCCATCAATGCCCATCAGTGAAGGAGAAAACGTACTTATTTACAAAGTTTTGAAACTGAAACAAAAAAAAATATTTTTTTTTCAAAATTTTCGGTATTTTTTTATTTGTAGCGCAAAAAATAAAAACCGTAGAGGTGATCAAATACCACCAAAAGAAAGCTCTATTTGTGGGAAAAAAATGATAAAAATTTCATTTGGGTACAGTGTAGCATGACCGCGCAATTGTCATTCAAAGTGCGACAGCGCTGAAAGCTCAAAATTGGTCTGGGCAGGAAGGTGTTTAAGTGCCCTGTATTGAAGTGGTTAAAAAACTATGGAGAACCATGACATTTAAAATGAAACCCTTAAAGTCTGAAATTCTAAATATTAATATGGATAAGAAAGATGAACAACAATTACAAGAACAGTTTCCGTTCAGATGGCAGAAAAAATTTAAATACATAGGTATAAAATCAACAACATATCCAAAGAATCTGTATCAAAAGAATTGCATACCGTTATTAAATGAGATTAAAGAGGAAATAAAAAAAATAGCAATGAGGCCACTTTCCTGGATAGGACATATAAATATCATCAAGCTGGGAATCTTGCCAAAAGTTCTCTATAGATTTCAGATGCTCCCTATACACGTGACACAGGTGTATTTTAAGACATTAAAGAAGATGATACTTAAGTTCACCTGGCAGCACAAAAAAACAAGAATACAATCAGCAGTACTAAGTAAAGATAAAACACACAGAGGATTCGTTTTAACAGATCTTAAAATATATTACAATGCAGTTTTGTTATCACAAATTATAGATTGGACATTTATTTATTTCACATGGGAAAAGTTGGGTTAAAATTGAAAACACGTTAAGTATAACACAATTGAAAAAAGGGATATGAGTACCACAACAGTATTGTAATAATTCAAAGGGAATTAATAATGAACAAAGGATCAAAATTAACGAGTAAAGGATTTTATGAAAAAGGGAAGATATACACAATCCAGGAATTAAGACACAAAAAGGAGTTACTAGTGATAGATGAACTAAGATACCATCAGTTAAGACTTTTATAAAGACACTGCCACATCCAATAAGATCAGGAGAAAGTTTATTACCATTTGACAGATTGTTCAACTTACAAGAAACATGAAGGCACTGAATCTCCCAGATTTATCTCCCAGATATATACGATTCTTTAGCCTCGTACACACAATCTGATTTTCCACAGACAAAACCTTGGAGTTTTGTCCGAAGGGCATTGGCCAGGGAACTTGTCTTGCATACAAATGGCGAGGAATTTTTGGCCAACAAACACGAATGTATTGACATACTACGTGGTTTTTCAGCTCTTTAGAGCCACCCTTTGGGCTCCTTCTGCTAGTTTTGTGTTAGTAGCAGATTGGTGATTGTTGATTTGTGCTTTTCATTTTGCGTTTTTCATTTTGCGCTTTTCATTTTGAGCTTTTCATTTTGCGCTTTTCAGTTTGCTTCTGAACAGCCAATCGTCGACCAGCCATGTTGCGGAATCGGAGGAGATAACGTGTTATTTATTATTGGCCTTGGAGTTATTGCTTTGACCCAAGTCCAGTCCAGGAACAGGAGGAGGAGGATTTCTTGGACCAAAAATTGGTTGCTTTATTTATCGTGACCAATTATGTCATATGCCACAGCAAGTGGGAGCTCTAGGAGAATAATCCAGATGATTTTCAGAATTATCTCCGGATGATGAACCCCTGCTTTCAACTCTCTGCATTATTAAGCCCCTATGTTAAGAAGCAGGACACGTGCATGAGGCTTTTATTTTATTTTTTGGTTGAATAATGATTTGATTTGGTATATTTTTTATATTTTTGAATGCATAGAATGCACTTTTTGGTTAAGTTCTATTGGCAGATAGCATGTCTTATTGTATTTGCTTTATTTTTTTCATGCACAATAAAATAATTGTGGAGAATAATACTTGGCTATATGTTTTACTTCAAATGACAGTTTGGGCGTAAGCAGTTATAAAATACAATGTAAAATTAACAAGGGACACCGACATAGTTGTATCTTTGATCTTAAAACTACGGGATAATGGTGTTGTGGTAACTTGCCCAAATAAAAAAAAAAAGTATAATAATATTATTGTTGATATCGCTAGAAAAAAGCCTTTGGAAATTTGTTTGCAATAGCTCCATCAGTATCACCAGCAAAGCAGCTTCATTATTATCCCATTAAAAAAGAAGAGAATTGTGTGTGCATTTCGAGATTTCATAATTTGCTACATCACGAATGTTAATTCTCCATTACGAACACTAGTTTACAAGACCACCAGCTTCTGGCTCATCCTTTCTTCCGAGCATGTATGTTTGTACATTGGAATTTTGTCCAACGGGCTTGTGTACACACGCTCGGAAAACCCATGTAGATCAGGAGTAATCATGTCACTTTGACTTCACTTGTGCATGCTTGCTTCATGTCAGTAACTAAATAAATTGTAGCTAGAGACATACAAACTTTTTCAGAGGGAGATCAGCAGTGGAAGCCTTTGTATTTACAGTCAGGTCCATAAATATTGGGACATCGACACAATTCTAATCTTTTTGTCTCTACACACCAGCACAATGGATTTGAAATGCAGCAAACAGATGTGCTTTACCTGCAGACGTTCAGATTTAATTTTAGTGTATTTACATCCAAATCAGGTGAACGATGTAGGAATTACAACAGTTTGTATATGTGTCTCCCACTTTTTAAGGGACCAAAAGTAATAGGACAGATTAACAATCATTCATCAAACTTTCACTTTTTAATACTTGGTTGCAAATCCTTTGAAGCAAATACAGCCTGAAGTCTGGAATGCATAGACATCACCAGACGCTGGGTTTCATGCCTGGTGATGCTCTTCCCGGCCTCTACTGCAATTATCTTCAGTTCCTGCTTGTTCTTGGGGCATTTTCCCTTCAGTTTTGTCTTCAGCAAGTGAAATACATACTCAGTCGGATTCAGGTCAGGTGATTAACTTGACCATTGCAAAACATTCCACTTCTTTTCCTTAAAAAACTCTTTGGTTGCTTTCACATATGCTTCGGGTCATTGTCCATCTGCACTGTGAAGCGCCGTACAATGAGTTCTGAAGCATTTTGCTGAATATGAGCAGATAATATTGCCCCGAAACACTTCAGAATTCATCCTACTGCTTTTGTCAGCAGTCACATCATCAATAAATACAGGAGAACCAGTTCCATTGGCAGCCACACATGCCCACACCATGACACTACCACCACCATGTTTCACTGATGATGTGGTATGCTTTGGATCATGAGAAGTTCTTTTCCTTGTCCATACTCTTCTCTTCCCATCACTCTGGTACAAGTTGAGCTTAGTCTCATCTGTCCATAGGATTTTGTTCCAGAACTGTGAAGGCTTTTTTAGATGTTATTTGTCAAACTCTAATCTGGCCTTCCTGTTTTTGAGGCTCACCAATGGTTTACATCTTGTGGTGAACCCTCTGTATTCACTCTGATGAAGTCTTCTCTTGATTGTTGACTTTGACACACATACAGCTACCTCCTGGAGAGTGTCCTTGATCTGGCCAAGGGTGAAGGGTGTTTTCTTCACCAGGGAAACAATTCTTCGGTCATTCACCGCATTTGTTTTCCGTGGTCTTCCGGGTCTTTTGGTGTTGCTGAGCTCACCGGTGCATTGTTTCTTTTTTTTTTTTAAGGATGTTCCAAACAGTTGATTTGGCCACACCTAATATATTTTGATATCTCTCTGATGGTTTTTTTTTTTTTCAGCCTAATGATGGCTTGCTTCACTGATAGTGACAGATCTTTGGATCTCATATTGAGAGTTGACAGCAACAGATTCCAAATGCAAATAGCACACTGAAATTAACTCTGAACGTTTTATCTGCTCCTTGTAAATGGGATAATGAGGGAATAATGCACACCTGGCCATGGAACAGCTGAGCAGCCAATTGTCCCATTGCTTTTGGTCCCTTAAAAAGTGGGAGGCACATATACAAACTGTTGTAATTCCTACACCGTTCACTTGATTTTGATGTAAATACCCTCAAATTAAAGCTGGACATTTTCAGTTAAAGCACATCTTGTTTGTTTCATTTGAAATCCATTGTGGTGGTGTATAGAGCCAAAAAGATTAGAATTGTGTCGATGTCCCAATATTTATGGAACTGACCATATTTTAGTATCAGTTTCCTTTAAAAAAAAAATATGTACATAAATCATGCTAGATTATGCAGTAAATCAGAAAGAGTATAATGTAGTTAGATCATTAGAAAATGGTCTCTGATTCATTGCTACAGGTTTCTACATTTTGCTTACTTTCATCATTGCTTCTATGGTGTCAAGAGCAATACCAAAATTACCTCTAAACCCATGTTTAAATCTAACCATGAATCAGGTTGGCAAGATAATTAATATTCAATATATTACTGGCCACACATATAAGTATGCATAATAAGTAAATACAATAAAAATCACTAAATGTAACCTCTTACTTACCCTTTGGTTAATATGAACATATCTGTGCTAGAATTATCAGATTGTATATGTTATTGCATACCCTTCCAAAAATTCAGAAATCTGCCGTATACATGAAGCAATAATGGATTCCCTCTTTAAAAATAATGTATAAACCCAGCATATACAACACTATGGCATCAAAATTTAGATTTTTTTTAAGTTGAATAAGTATGCAAGAAAAAAAGTGAAATAATAAAAATCTGAAAAATCTGAAATAAATAAAGTAGAGAACAGGCAACAAAATTGAAATCAGCACTAAAGCAGTGATGTCATTGCAACATCAGAAGAAAATATCTATCCAGTGCCTCAGAGCGCTGTTGTAAAACATTGCCTAGCAGTCACATCTTCTTATAATTAAAATATAACCAGTAACACAAACTGCAATAAGTGTATGGTAAATTGAAAAAATAAATCTTTTCTGTCAAATGTAAATTAACTACAAGTCTGCATTTTTGTATATCATTACATAGTAAATTACGTTATACATGTAGCTGCACCATCACAATAAAAGGTAAAAAAAAGATCAGTTCTGTTGTTTTTTAAAATGCAAAATTACAGATTTAGACTTAAATAGTAGATACAAGATAATATAAAATATAGTGAACATTGCACTTTGATAGATGAAGTAAAGGCTATGCAATTTCCGAGATTCAATTTTCTGAAGAGGTTGCTTATGGGAAAAAGCTATGTAATACTTTGGGTGTAATGGTCTAATTGTTTCTTGAAGAATTAGATATTTATTATAACATTGAATATGAACATATTTATTACACATTGTAGACAAGTCTGGCATGCAGCACGTGATGCAAATACAGCATAATCACATGGACAATGCAATACTAGAAAGAGTTAATAATCAACAATCAATTTAAAATTACTTTATACCAAAACTGTTTTACAAAGATAGCTTAATAACTGTAGAAAAATACTTTGTATTAAAGGGAGAGAGGGTTTTTTATACATTATAAAGCTGTCTACAAGCAAATTAAAGCTGCCCATAGATGAATCCAAATTGGACCAGTTCCGAAGAAGTGGATCTACTAAACCACCCTGCAGTGCTGATCTGTGTATTCTGATGGTGAGGAAGTCTCTCCGTTGTCAGGATACAATGACACAATGGAGAGAATTCTCCCATGCACCTCAAAAGTGTGGATGGGGGAATCAGGTCATTTTTTTTTCGTTCAGCCATCTATAGCCAGCTTTAATGAGAAATTTGGGTTAAATCTGTTTTTATCCAATGCTTGTTCTTACTTTTACCCAGATCTGGTCTAGCAATCTGAAAACTCATGCATTTGCAGGAAATGTCTGAAGTACTTTAAGGGAATTATGGGCTGCTGAGCACCATTCTATAAGAATTACTGTACAGCGTATTTCAGGAACAAAAGGTGCTGATAATTATACACATAATGCATTTTGTACCCAATAATATGCCATTGTATATACATTACTGTGTGCTGTTGCTGGTATTCATCAGAAAGCATGGCTACTGTATTTCTGAAATCCAAGCTGGCCTTTTTTGTACCAATAAAGCCCAAAATAAGTCATATGAATGGATATGTAGTTAGGTAATATACATATAACCACAATTTTCATGGTATTACCTCTACTTCATTTTACCATATTTGTGTGGGGTGTCTGCATATAACTGTGCAGTCCAATATTAACCAGAGTTAGACCCAATGCCCTTTGTAATCAGCAATAAGTAACAGATCTGGCAAAACACCCCCTTCCCTTCTATACAAGATAGTTCTGTTTACAATTCAGATGCCAAAATAGAGCCAAAATAAAGCACTGAATTGTGAGAAAACAGTATTTTCACTGAGAGAAAAGAGTATATTAACCACTTGACCACTGGGCACTTAAACCCCCTTAATAACCAGACCAATTTTCAGCTTTCGGTGCTCTCATATTTTGATTGACAATCACTCAGTCATGCAACACTGTACCTATATGAAATTTTTCTCCTTTTTTTCACACAAAGAGGGCTTTCTTTTGGTGGTATTTAATCACCGCTGGTTTTTTTATTTTTTGTGCTATAAAAGAAAAAAGACCAAAAATTCTGTAAAAAAAATAAATTTTTCTTCGTTTCTGTTATAAAATTTAGCAGATTAGTAATTTTTCTTCATACATTTTGGCCAAAATGTATACTATTAGATATCTTTGGTAAAAATAAGTACAAATTGGTGGATATTATTTGGTCTTTGTGAAAGGTATAGAGTCCACAAGCTATGGTGGCAATATCTGAAAATTCATCACACCTGAAGTACTAACGGCCTATCTCATTTCTTGAGACCCTAACATGCCAGAAAAGTACAAATACCCCCCAAATGACTCCTTGCTGGAAAGAAGACATTCCAAGGTATTTAGTAAGAGGCATTGTGAGGTTTTTTGAAGTTGTCATTTTTTTCCCACAATTCTTTGCAAAATCAAGATTTTTTTCTCCTTTTTTTTCACAAAATTGTCATATTATCAGGTTATTTGTCACACACAGCATATGCATACCACAAATTACACCCCAAAACACATTCTGCTATTACTCCCGAGTATGGCGATACCACATGTGTGAGACTTTTACACAGCGTGGACACATACAGAGGCCCAGCATGCAGGGAGCGCCATCAGGCGTTCTAGAGCCCCCAGGCCAATTCTGACATTTCTCTCCTACATGTAAAAATCATCATTTATTTGCTAGAAAATTACATATAACCCCAAAACATTATATATATGTGTTTTTTTATCAAAGACCCTAGAGAATACAATGGTGGTCGTTGCAACTTTTTATCTCACATGGTATTTGCACAGCAATTTTTCAAACATGTTTTTTTTTGTTAAAAAAACTGTTTTGTGCTTAAAAAAAAAACAGTAAAGTTAGCCCAATGTTTTTGCATAGTGTGAAATATGAAGTTACGCCGAGTAAATAGATACCTAACATGTCACCCTTCAAAATTGCACACGCTTGTGGAATGGCGCCAAACGTCGCTACTTAAAAATCCCCATAGGCAACGCTGTAAAATTTTTTACTAGTTACATGTTTTGTGTTACAGAGGAGGTCTAGGGCCAAACTGATTGCTCTTGCTCTAATGTTCACAGAAATACCTCACATGTGTGGTTTGAACACCGTTTTCATATCTGGGCGTGACTTAATTATGCGTTCGCTTCTGCATGCGAGCACATGGGGACAGGGGCGCTTTAAAAAAAATAAAATGTTATTGTTCATTTTACTTTATTTATTTTAGTTTGACACTTTTTTCCCCAAAAATACATTTTTTGATCACTTTTATTCCTATTACAAGGAATGTAAACATCCTCTGTAATAGGAATATGGCATGACAGGTCCTCTTTACAGTGAGATATAGGGTCAATAAGACCCCACATCTCACCTCTAGGCTGAGAAGTCTGAAATAAAAAAAATAAAGAAAAAGATTCTGGCTTTGATCGTATTGGCGAGTCGGTAGAAGCACCGGAGGGTGGCAGGAGGGGGGACGTCCCCTCTCGCCTCCTGTATGAACGATCAAGCAGAAGAACAGCCGCTATGATCATTCTTATGGTGTAGGAAATCGCTGGCTGAAAAAGCTGATATCTGAATGATGCCTGTACCTACAGGCAACATTCAGATATCCCCGCACAAAGTCAAGGACGTCATATGACAGCCGGCGGGCGGGAAGTGGTTAAAATGCATTTTTTTTTAACACAAAGTTGTCCATTTATACAATATTTCTAAGACATAGCATGTACATACCAAAAGATACACACCAAAATAGATTCTCCTACTCCTCCTGAGTATGGTGATACCACATGTGTGAGACTTCCACAGCCTGGCCACATACAGAGGCCATATACAGCCAAGCATGGCCGAGCATGGCTGGGTATCACCGAGTATTGCATGGTATCACAGAGTATGGCTAAGCATGGCCGAGTATGGCTGGGTATTGCAGAGTATCACCGGGTATGGCTGGGTATTGTAGAGTATCACTAAGTATGACTGAGCATGACCGAGTATGGCTGGGTATTGCAGAGTATCACCGGGTATGACTGAGCATGGCCGAGTATGGCTGGGTATGGCAGAGTATCACCGGGTATGGCTGGGTATTGCAAGGTATCACCGAATATGGCTGGGTATTGCAGAGTTTGGCTGGGTATTGCAGAGTATCACCAAGTATGACTGGGTATCACCGAGCATGGCTGGGTATTGCTGGGTATGGCAGTTTATGGAAGATTACTGGCAGGGTATTGCAGAGTATTGCTGGGTATTGCAGAGTATTGGCAGGGCATTGCAGAGTATTGCAAAGTATTGGCAGGACATTTCAGAGTATTGGCAGGGAATTGCAGAGTATTGGCAGGGAATTGCTGGGTATTGCAGAGTATTGGCAGGGCATTGCTGAGTATTGCAGAGTATTGGCAGGGCATTGCAGAGTATTGGCAGGGCATTGCTGAGTATTGCAGAGTATTGGCAGGGCATTGCAGAGCATTGCAAAGTATTGACAGGGCATTTCAGAGTATTGGCAGGGAATTGCAGAGTATTGGTAGGGAATTGCTGGGTATTGCAGAGTATTGGCAGGGCATTGCAGAGTATTGGCAGGGAATTGCAGAGTATTGGCAGGGAATTGCAGAGTATTAGCAGGGCATTGCTGGGTATTGCAGAATATTGGCAGGGCATTGCTGAGTATTGCAGAGTATTGGCAGGGCATTGCAGAGTATTGGCAGGGCATTGCTGAGTATTGAAGAGTATTGGCAGGGCATTGCAGAGCATTGCAAAGTATTGGCAGGGCATTTCAGAGTATTGGCAGGGAATTGCAGAGTATTGGTAGGGAATTGCTGGGTATTGCAGAGTATTGGCAGGGCATTGCAGAGTATTGGCAGAGAATTGCAGAGTATTGGCAGGGAATTGCAGAGTATTAGCAGGGCATTGCTGGGTATTGCAGAGTATTGGCAGGGCATTGCTGAGTATTGCAGAGTATTGGCAGGGCATTGCAGAGTATTGGCAGGGCATTGCAGAGTATTAGCAGGGCATTGCTGGGTATTGCAGAGTATTGGCAGGGCATTGCTAAGTATTGGCAGGGCATTGCAGAGTATTGTCAGGGCATTGCAGAGTATTGCAAAGTATTGGCAGGACATTTCAGAGTATTGGGAGGGAATTGCAGAGTATTGGCAGGAAATTGCTGTGTATTGCAGAGTATTGGCAGGGCATTGCAAAGTATTGACAGGGAATTGCAGAGTATTGGCAGGGAATTGCTGGATATTGCAGAGTATTGGCAGGGCATTGCTGGGTTAATTGTCGGTGAGCAGCGTTGTGGGCACTGCAGATCTAGCCCACAACGCTGCTGACACCGATCACGACTGACATAAGTAGTCAAACCTATTCTTATTGCATAGAGTAAACACAACACCAACTAGGCTGCACAAGTGGGGATTCAGGAACTCCCCAATATGCCCTAAATGCTGAAGGCACAATGGTGACCTTTTACACATGATGTGGAAATGTCCAAAACCTTTCTGATACCGGCATTATGTTCTTTCTACTATTTCTCAAGTATTTCAAACCCCAGTTCCTCAAAATCCACATGTCTGTCTGCTCGGGGCTTTGGAGATACCCTCACTCTCGACGAATGGCCGCACTGAAATTCTGCGGCTGTTGTATATGGCATGCAAGGCCATAACGGTGCTCTGGATAACTCTGAGGGTGTCAAATGGGTCAAACTAGTGAATAAAATGCTAATATGAGAAAAAAAATCACATACCAACACTGAAATGTCCTTAAAACATTTTATTCAATGTGGCAACCCTGGCTAGATACACCAGGAATAGGTCCAACCCAGTTGGTCAAAGACAGACTGTTACAAATGTAATTTGGCAGATTAGAAGACAGAGTCTGATTATAGGTAATAATGTCTATTTTTTTACGATAATTACTCATGATGCAACCATGGTGAATACTAATATTACTAACAATATGTATGGAGGGCAATGTTTTATTTGTGCCCTATGTGCCTTAAAACAGATGATACACTTATTAAGGTTACAGGTTTAATGTTTTTCAAAAGTTCCCATATTACAGAGGCACAATCTAAGTGCAATGGTAAATGGTGTGGTAAATTTATGAATCACCATTGAAGTAATAATATATTTTCACAGTTAGTTGATTTTGTAGAACTGCTTGCATGTAGAAGCTGTATGATAAGGACAATACTAATTAATGATTGGAATGACTACTGTACATGATTATACTGCTGTAAAGGTTTTTGCACTTGACTGTATTGGTTTTTGTTTTTGTACAATAAACTTTTACTTGATTAAAAAAAAAGAGTAGATTTAACCCCCAAAAAACTTTGCCTGTGAATGGCTGCTTAGTATAGCACACTGGATAATTCATCATAATCACTGTAATTTTGTATTAAAAAATGAAAAATACAGTTTACAGTTTGCAACACTGTCCTACAAAGCTTTCACATATGTGACAGGTTACTAGTTAGCTTACAGTGATTTAAGCATGTGTTCTAAAAAGATATACAGGGCAAAAAACATGTTGCTGGTTTAGTGTTAAAGAGCTTTTGCCTCAGTTATTTAAAAAGGTAGCTAGCAATTTTCCTGATCAACTATGGCAATTTATTTCTAAGTGTCCATTTACAAGGTGTCAGATGAAGAGTTTTATTTATAATCATCATTTTAATTTCAACAAAGAGCTTTTCACTCATGTTCCATGCACATTTTGTTGCAGACAATGCCGATTATAAAAAAAATGGACTTTTATCCTCTTGCAATGGTGTTGACATATGGAAATGAATCAAATGGTAATAGGCATAATTACAAGAGTTCTATGTAGGGGTATAATTAGTGTCTTTTTGAAAAAGCGTTTTGATAAAAATTACCAAAAAATCAGTTCCATGCAAAAGAAAACTAAGGATAGGTATTAGAATATTCTGAATGAAGATCTCTGCCTTAGTAAAAATGTAGTTTTGACCTTAAAGAGACACTATCTTCAGTTTGAAGGTTATGTTTCAAGTTAGTACTGTTGCCTTTATATACAGTACATGTATATTTTTATGTAAAAATAATAGTAGAACATCTTAATCTTAATTTACTATTATGTTGCATGCTGCACAATAGAAAGTATTAATAGTTGTTATTACTAACAGTTTTTTTCCATGATACTAAAAATTTACTTTGGCTTCATCACGAGGAAAACTTTTGAAACCCCTTTCATTGAATGACTTTCTAAGTTAGCTTTTTAGAACATTTTACCTTTAAAGTGGCTGCAGACCTCATATATGAAATATGAACAAAGCATATCCCTCTATAATGTGTATTTCTCTCAATTAGGAGTGCTAAGTGTCATTTCAGTCTGTTGCTCTATTCTGTTGCTATCAGCATGAATCACTTCTGACAAGTTTTCCTGACACCAAGACAAAAAAGGTGACAGGGGAGGAAGCTCCATCTGACCATCCACCAGCCTCAGCTCTGTTCCAGTGTGCTCTGTGAAGGGGAGTGTGTCTGTTTCTCTCAATCAGCTCTCCTCACTAAGCTCTGCAGAGTTTTTTTTTAACTCTCAGATAAGTTTTATAAATTCTAGACTTTGAACAGGTGTAGAAAAGAGAAGACTGCAGTTAGATACAACTTATGCAGGATAATCTGTTTCACCTCTCTGCATGACCTGAGGCTAGATACTTCACTGTGCATATGTAAGGGTTTATAACCACTTTAAGGAACCCTTGAAAAAATGTTAAGGTCTCAGGAAACACAACTATCTCTACCAGAAAGCACTCTGAGCTTTCCCTTCATACTTCAACATACTGCCGGTGTCCTATCATATAGAGTCCCCCATCGGATAGTGTCTTCTGTGTACTGCACATGTGCAGTACACAGCAACACATATTCTGAAAATAGCTGAGGATGAACGGCGCCTGCACCGTGAGTCCAGGTTCTATCCCCACCATCCAAGTGGACATAGAGTAGGAATATAAAAGAGCCGAGCGCAGCGAGGCCATGCCCGAAGCGTGGCGAGCGAAGCTTGCCCGCGAGGGGCCCTCTAATTTTCCGAACCCTATGTCCGCTTGGATGGGGGGGCTACCACCTCCACTCACGGCGCAGGTCGTTGAGATTTTCCGAAGCTTCTTCTGCCCCATACTGTGCATGCGCAGTACGGGGTGGACACTATATGAGAGAGAGAGAGAGAGAGATGGAGACATACCCTAAAAGACTTACAGCTGTAATTGCAGCAAAAGGTGGTTTTGCAAAGTATTGATTGAATACAAATGCACGCCACACTTTTCACATATTTATTTATAAAAAATATTTAAAACCATTCCTTCCACTTCATAATTATGTGCCACTTTGTGTTGGTCTATCACATAAAATCCCAATAAAATAAATTTCCGTTTTTGGTTGCAACATGACAACATGTGGAAAAATTCAAAGGGTATGAATAATTTTTAAAGGCACTGTATCTTTTTACACATATGCTCATATTATAACTTTATTAGTTATTTATTACAGGTACTTATATAGCACCATCAATTTACTCAGCACTTTACATATTATATTATACAATATATTCACATTAGTTCCTGTCCTTAACCCCCCTGGCAGTATTCCGGAGTCTGGCTTGGGGTGAAAATTCAGAACCATTCGAGGTAACCCCCGAGCCGGACTCGGGAATGCATCGCAGGATCCAGGATGAGTATGCTTACCTTATGCCCTGGATCCAGTGATGTCCCCCCGCAGTGCGAGCGGCTCATCCTCTGCTCGATGTATCACTGAGCCGAACTCCATTCCCTGCGAGCGTTGCGACGCACGCGGACGGAGAATGGCGCCAGATTCAAAAAGTGAAACACACACATTAGATACAGTATAATGTAATCTTACAGATTACATTGCTGTATGTAATTATTTCACATCCCTTTTGTCCCTAGTGGTCTGCCCGGTGCCCTGCATGCAGTTTTATATTATAAAAACGATTATTTCTGCCTGGAAACTGGAGATTGTCCATAGCAACCAAAACTGTCCCTTTACATCAAAAGTGGCTTTCGGCCAGCTAGAAAACAGCAATAATAAATTAGAATCACTCGCAGAATTGAGTGATAGCAATTTGTGGGGAGATCCGTCATCAAACACTGAAAAGTAATGACAATGACAATTCTGCAAATGAGAAAATTTCAGTGTTTTGGATTTGATTACATTATTGAATATTTTTTTTATTATTATTATATTATTATTTGGTATAATTATTTGTAGTTATTTATTATATTTTAATTTATGATTTTGTTTTTCAAATTTTATCATACCCGGGATGTCTACTAGACTCTGGTTTGGACAGATTTAAGTGAGTTATTCCTAATATAAAACAATATAAAACGCCAAATTTTCATGCAAAACATTGTACCACTTTCAGCGCCTAAAATCCGACATAATCATACCACCAGGGAGGTTAAGGAGCTTACAATCTAAGGTCCCTAATTCACATTCATACTAGGGCCAATTTTAGACAGGAACTAATTAATCTACTTGCATGTCTTTGGAGTGTCGGAGGAAACTTGAGTAAACTCATGCAGACACAGGGAGAACATACAAATTCTATGCAGGTTGTGCCATGATTGAGATTTGAGCCGATAACTCTAGTGTTGCTGGGTGGAAGTGCTAACTACTTAGCCACTGTGCTGTCAACATTATAACCTTTCCATTAGTACTATGTTACATTCTTTTTCTGAGGGTTCTATAATAATTGACTTGTCCTGTAATAGTGTGTAGGTGACAATCAGCGCCACCCCGATTATAAATAAAGTGCTAAGTGCAAAACTATATATCAAATACTGAGCAAAATATATGTAAAAATGATATGTAAAAAATATTGCAGCTGCTGAACACTCTAAGTGAATCACTTCACTATACGCAGAATATATATATATATATATATATATATATATATATATATATATATATATAGTGCAGTGCTACTTTCTTACAAAGATACAGTATGTGCAAATCTGTGTTCATAAAATCAAACAGTACATACCATTGAATAAAATCCTCTCGCAAACATAAGTGTAAAATCTTGAACTGTGAACATCCATTGCTCGTCTTTAAACATTGCTCGGTTGTGTACAGCTGGTGGTTACCACGGCAGTCAGAGAGAGTGGATCCAGAATTTTTCTGTGGTACTAATATATATTCATTTCTATTGTTGTCCCGTTGGATTTGATTTGGAGAATGTGTCTTCTTTACCAGAAGTGGGCATCTCAAGAGCCACTCAAGGATGCCGGGGAGAAAACTGAGAGGTTACTATGACTGTAAGCTATTTAAGGGCTCGAGTGAGGCGGCCCATCCATCTACTGAGGAAAACCAATCAGAGGTCAATACACGAGTAGAGGGGAGGGGCCAAACCTGTTACATCACGTAGACATGGTGGTGAACGAGCGGACTCTATTGAAACTGTATACATGCTGTTTTAACTCTAATTCCCTGTAAGTGTGATTTTTAGTCAGATTTAATAAAACTTTTAAAATGGAGAGCACTATATGTGGTATGTTTGTTATTATATGATATTGAAGCGATATCCCACAAGTGGAGGAGAGTCCAAGGAATGGGGTTGTAAATAGGAGAGACCTATACCTCACCTATTGGAATTACTCGGGAGGCTGGTGAAACTGCAAGGGGTTGATCTTGAACAGCTGATCCATTAACGACAAGAGAGACCATAGAGGAGTGGAGTAAAAGATGTATCTCTGAGTCTGACTCATTGTTGAGGAGAGCAGAAACTGTATATTGGCCGGTGGAGGTGTACACAACTGAGCAATGTTTAAAGTCGAGCATGTTGGTGATTCAATGGATGTTCACAGTTCAAGATTTTACATTTATGTTTGCAATATGACTTTATTCAATGGGATGTACTGTTTGATTTTATGAACACAGATTTGCACATATCTTTGTAAGAGAGTAGCGCTGCGCTATATATATTTATATATCTGTTGTCCTGTAATGTAAGGCTTGACATGGGGATTTGCTTAAAATTTGAGAAACCTACTTACAAAATTAAAGTGATATTAGAGCTTAAAAAAAAAAAAGATTATATTTACCTGCTCTGTGCAATGGTTTTGCACAAAGCAGCCGGGATCCTCCTCTTCTCAGGCCCAATGCTTGCACTTCTGGCCCCTCTCTCCTGATGGGTGCCCCTACAGCAAGCAGCTTGCAGTCACAGCTCGGTCTGTACATTCAGACATGGCACAGGGGCTTGGCCCTGCCCCTTCATCTCCTCATTGACTCACTGGCTGTGATTGATAGCAGTGGGAGCCAATGGCTAAATGGCAAAAGCCAATTAGGAGTGCAAGTCCTCGGAAAGGTAAGGCTCTTGTGTACATCACTGGATCAAGAGGGGACTCAGGTAAGTATTGAGGGGGGGGGGGACTGCTGCACACAGAAGATTTTTCTACTTTCCTGCATAGCATACATGAAGGTAAAAAACCTTGTGCCTTCACAACCACTTTAAATCATTTCTAATAATACTTAACAAAAGCCAAAATGTCAGGATTTGATTGAAATTAGGGTTTAGTTGAATGTTTGTTCTGATCGTTCCAGATTCGGATAAACACAACAAGCTTCCTGCTGTCAATAATTGGTAAAAAAAAGAGGTCTGCACCTATCCTGTCCTTCACTATCACTGATGTCACCAGGCCCATTCAAATACAAAGGGGATGACATAATTGCCTAAATACGGCCATATTTGGGAAATTGTGTCAGTATGATTCACACTCATTCCCCTATTTTGCCAGTAACAGCTCAGGGAGCTGTCATCTGACTAGTGCCACATTAGGGTCTTTGGGTTTTTGCTCTTGGCGGGCATCATTCATCACAATTTATGAGGATCTACATCACTAGATGATGTGATTGACAATGAATTTACATTTAAAGAGATAAGGGCTGCTCCCAACCCACCCTGGTGAACACACAAAAGAAGTATTAGCCTACATATCTCCACCAAACCACACACCCTGATGCATTTCACCCTACCCACCAAGGCTTAGTAATAGGATGGGAGCATAAAGCAGGATGAAAGCCTTTATACATCATTAGCCACAGGGAGAGAACAATGATGCAGGTTGAAAAACAGTTGCCAACTAGCTAAGAGCAATCAGAATTAAGGCTGGAAAAAAATGTACACTGTTTAAATGACAAATATAGCAGAGTGTTGTTATAAACCACAATCAAAAACAAAATACAAAGTAAGATGATGAAATAAACTTTTTTTTTTTTGTTTAAATAGTTTTTATTGGGTTAAACAGGTCACAGAAAGAAAACAGCATTCCTTTTTGTAATTTGTACAATGAGTCGTGTACACAGAGATACTGAATGCACAAGAAATTACACTGTAACATTAGGTACTTATACATCTCATTATCAGTGTGAGATAATGCACGATACTGTTAAACATCTCTGAAATAAGTAAAAGAGAAAAGCATTTTAACATTATAGTAAGGGGGGGAGGAGAAGGGGGGTAGGGGAGAGGGGTAGGAGGGGGTATGGTCCAACTAACATCCTGTGTGAAGGTCAGTTAGAACAAAAAGAAAGCAGTAATGCCAGATAAACATTCACTTCATTATATACCGTGAAGCCACAATACCCAAATTTGTCAGTGCTTGTCAAATTGTTTAATGTTACCATTTCTGCCTGCCAGCAGAGATTCATAGGCATAGTGAACTTGGGTTTTAGTGAGGACCTCTGAGGCATTTGGGGCTCTATCATCTTTCCAGTGACTGGCAATTAGGGTTCTTGCAACCAGAAGAATATGAGTAATAACCGTTCTAAATTGAGCGGGGAAGGATTCAATACCTAGGTTCAATATCGCAAGGCCAGGATTAGGCTTGGTCAGGATGCCCGTGATGGTTGAGATGGAGCGGAAAATAGAATTCCAATAACTTATCAGATGTTTACAGGCCCAGAACATGTGGAACAATTTACCTGTTTCTCCACATCCTCTCCAGCACAGTTGTGTGTTTTGTTGTCCAAATTTGGACAGTCTATAGGGGGTAAGATACCATCTGAGCGCTATTTTTTGGGACAGCTCCCAATGATTCACGCATTTAGAGGCTCTATAAATAGAGCACAGTGAATATTGCCACTGCTTGTTTGTGAAGGTAGTGCCTAGGTCAGATTCCCATTTCTTGTAGGGGGGCGTTTTTGTAAAGGTCATTTTGTTTTGAAAAAGATTATAGAACAGTGAAATGCCCTTGGGGGGAGTTTGTTTTGCAGTAAAGAATCACCACACCTCCTTCGGGATGGAGATGTTGCATGTCTTAGTGGATCTGAGAAAGTGGACTATTTGCATATATGTGTAATGATCTGCGGTCAGTAGTTTGAAACGCAATTGAAGGGTAGCAAAGGGTAGGATTTTCTTGTTTAAGTATAGATCATCTATTGTTTTCATGCCCTTGTCACTCCACTCTGACATGTTTAGGTTTGGAATCACATATGTTAAGATCTTTAGTGGGAAGGGGAGATCCATTTGGTCAGAATTATGGGCTGGGATCTTGCCCATCTCCCTCCATGCCAGTAATGAGGCCCGGATGGAGAGAGGAAGGTCCCGCAGGGGCACCGGTCTCCAGGTATCAACAAACAGTAGTTTGCTCAGCTTGTTGGTAGAACATAGGGATTGTTCAATATTACACCAGAGGGATTCAGAGGAAGGGTCAAACCATTTTGCGAGCTGTGCAAGAGTAGTTGCTCGAAAATAGTCCTCAATGTCAATGTCAACCCGCCAGCCTATGTTTGACCAAAAGAGTTTTCGAACATCTAGGTCTTTTGGCTTTACATATGTATGTGGTCATGAGAGCGTTTAACGCCCTGATGTATGTTTTATGTATTGGTATTGTTAGTGTTCTGAAAATGTATAGAATTTGCGACGACAACAGCATTTTAAATGAGGCCAGACGTCCTGTCCATGTGAGTTCAACATTAGCTAACCTTTTCATTTCTTTGGAGAGTTTATCGATTAAGGGTAAGTAGTTGGCTTCCGCTAAATGTTGGAGATTCTTAGTTAGTTTTATACCTAGGTATGTGATGTTATTACTACTCCACGAATAAGGGAATGAGTTTTGTAGATGTAATTTAGCCGAGGGTGGGATTCCCATCTCTAAAATAGTAGATTTTGTAAAGTTTACCTTATAAAAGGAGATCCTGCTAAATTCAGTGAGTGTGTCATGGGCATGGTGTAGGGAGTTCTGGGGTGATGTCAGGAAGAGAATAATATCATCCGCAAAGAGATTTATGCCATGGGATTGTCCCTGAACCGAGAACCCCATAATATTGGGAAGGGATCTAATTCTCTCCGCCAAAGGTTTTAATCAGTAGATTGAAAATAGAGGGGGAGAGGGGGCACCCCTGTCGTGTACCGTTAGATATTGTGAAGGTATCAGAGAGCGTGTTGGATGTGAAGACCTGAGCACAGGGAGATGAATATAGGGCCAAGATGACGGACAGAATGGGTCCAGAAAAGCCAAACTTCAACAGTGCCTGTCTCATGTAGCCCCAGTGTATCCTGTCGAACGCCTTCTCCGCATCCAAAGAGAGGAGCAGAGAAGGCGTCCGACAGGCCTGTGCATATTGCATAATATTGAGGACTCTCCTGGTGGCGTCGGAGGCCTGTCTCCCTGGCATAAAGCCAGATTGGTCAGGTCTTATGAGTGAGGGGAGAATAGGAAGCAACCTATGGGCTATCATTTTTGCATACACTTTGACGTCAGTCTTGAGCAGAGATATCGGTCTAAAGTTGGAAGGAGTTGTGGGTTCCTTGCCTGGTTTCGAGATGATCACCACAAAAGCCTTCAGCATTTCAGGGGGAAACGAGGCGGAGGACATCGCAGCAGAGTAGACCTTTTGTAGGGTTGGAGTTAAGTTAGATTGAAATGTTTTATAGTAATCGTTAGGCAGGCCATCTGGGAATGGGGATTTGCCCAAAGGGAGATTACGTATTGCCCTTTCGATCTCAGGCTCCAAAATTGGAGCATTAAGGGTTTCAAGTTGTGCCTGTGATAGGGAGGGAAGATTAATTTTAGCAAGGAAGGTTTGTATGCTCTGTTCAGTCGGTTGGGGGGTGTCCCTATCATTAGCTAGGTTGTACAATGAGGAGTAGTAGTTGGCGAATGAGTTTGCTATTTCTTTAGGGTGAAAGATTTTGCCCCTCCCCGAGCGATGCATAAGATACGCAATTTTGGATTTGGTCCTGGCAGATTTAAGCTTTTGCGCTAGAAATTTACCTGCACGATTACCGGAAGAGTAGTGGGACAGTTTCAGATATTGTATATGCTTGTCGTATTGTTGTATGAGTAGGAGCCTGAGATCAAAACGCAGCTGTGACAGCTTTTAGGCCATTTGAGCGTTAGAATTGGTTTTGTTGTGTATTTCTAATTCTTTAATTTCCTTGATAAGTGAGTCTAGTCTTTGTGTCCTCCGCCTCTACTCCCTCGCACATAGTTGTAGGAGCAGGCCCCTAATAAAAGCCTTATGGGCACACCAAAGAATATTGGGGTCAGACACAGAGTCAGTATTGACAGCAAAAAAATCGGAAAAGCTTTTTTTCCAGATACTTCACATGGGAGGGGTTGCGAAATATTCGAGAGTTCGCTCTCCAAATGTAGGCAGGACTTGGCGTGTGCCCCTCCCCCACCGTAGCTGAAACAGGGGCATGATCAGACCATGTAATGTCATGGATGGTGGAGGAGGACACTGACTGCAAGAGCGATTTGTTCACCAAGATCATATCAATTCTAGAGTAAGAGTTATGTCTAGCCGAATGATAAGAATAATCTTTTTCATCTGCATGTTGGCATCTCCAGATGTCGTAGATGTCCTTGGAAATTCAAAAGAGTTTGGAGAGTAGGTGGAGGTCTCCTGGCCTTGGAGGTAGTATCCATGGTATGATCAACTGTGACATTGTGGTCACCACAAATAATCAGCAAGCCCTTCTTGATCAAAGATACTTTGTTGTAGAGTCTCCTCAGAAATCTGAGTTGATGCGAGTTGGAGGCATACAGATTGACAATGATGAAAGGCTTGTTGTTTATTTCTCCAAGTAATATTAAAAATCTCCCCTCGGGATCAGCGAGAATTTCAGTCATGACAAAGGTCACAGAGTCTCTGACAGCTATAAGGACACCTTTGCGCTTGGATGGGGCCGAAGCTGTGAAGACATGGGGAAAATTCCTATGCTGGAATCTAGGGGCACTACCAGACAGAAAGTGGGTCTCCTGCAGACATAAAACATCCGCTTGCAGTTTGAGCGCTTCCTTCCATACCGCTGACCTCTTTGCTGAATGGTTGAGTCCGTTCACATTAAACGATACAATTTTAACTGCCATTTGTATAGTGTGTTAAAAAGTGAGAGTCATACCTTGTCTCAGACTTTGTTTGCCAGGACAGCAGGCTCAGGTGTTGCCAGTTGAGAGGGTAAGGGTCAATGAAATCCGCTTTGATACTAGAAGCGCTGTTTAGCTGGTAGCCGGACCAGGCAAGTGGGAATGAGGGTGAAGAGGGAAAAAAGGCTAGGTTTAGGCTATAAAAAAACAAATACCGTAGTATATAGACATACACGAATTTGAACTTGAGGGCAGAGCTTCTGCCCATTTTGTAATGGGGTGCAAAAATTTACAACTGAGAACTCCAGAACCGAGCAACCTAAATAGGCATGAGTAGCTTAGCTTTTGTATTTGGGTGCTTTAGGTTTGCGCTGACTGTCGTGTTTCTTCCGCGACACCATTTGCCAGACGAAGTTGTCATCCGGGTTGTTTGAAAGAGGGGCAGCTGTAGGTGGGTGCTCAGGCAGAGGGGCAACCGAGGTTGTGCCCTCATGAGTATCAGTTTGACCGGGTAGCCCCACCAGTATAGTATGTTATGGTTCCGTAAGGCTTTAGTTATTGGCAGGAGAGACTTGCGTTTTTGCATTGTATACTGAGATAGATCTGCAAATAGTTGGATATGAGCAAATCTCTCTGGGGGCTGCTGTGTTTTACGAAACGCAGACATAAGTTGCTCCTTTGTTTGATAAAAATGAACCCGCATCAGGACATCTCGGGGGATGTTGTCAGGCAAATGTGACAGATTCGGCAATCTATAGGTTTGCGCTGACTGTCGTGTTTCTTCCGCGACACCATTTGCCAGCCAAAGTTGTCATCCGGGTTGTTTGAAAGAGGGGCAGCTGTAGGTGGGTGCTCAGGCAGGATGTCCAGGGATCTGAGCAATGCCAGACCCGATTCCACATCTGAAACAACCGAGGTTGTGCCCTCATGAGTATCAGTTTGACCGGGTAGCCCCACCGGTATACTATGTTATGGTTCCGTAAGGCTTTAGTTATTGGCAGGAGAGACTTGCGTTTTTGCATTGTATACTGAGATAGATCTGCAAATAGTTGGATATGAGCAAATCTCTCTGGGGGTTGCTGTGTTTTACGAAACGCAGACATAAGTTGCTCCTTTTTTTGATAAAAATGAACCCGCATCAGGACATCTCAGGGGAATGTTGTCAGGCAAATGTGACAGCTTCGGCAATCTATGGATACGGTCCACGTGTAGGTCTGAATCTGCCATGGAGGGTAGGAACGCTCTGATGAGATCAAGAGCGTATTGTTGAAGTTGTGCCTATCTTCAAGGTCAGCGACCTTTGACCTAAGCCATTCCAACTCCTCATCATGGTCATTGTGGGCATCTATTAAAGTGTTATGGGATTCAGAAAACTCTCCCATTTTATTCTCTATATGGGATACTTTTCCCCCATTGCTCCCAGCTCAGTCTTAAAATTAGTGACACACTGCAGCATATCTGTGTGCATAGAGCTGCGGAGGGAGACTAACATGTCCTTAAGGGTGGTATCAGAGACAGGCTTACCCGTAGTAGGAAAGGCCGTGAAGGGGTCCACTAGCTCCCTCGTGTCCTCCATGCTGTCCTGGGGCGAATGGCCTTGCTTTGTGGTTTCCTCCAGGCTTCAATTTTGCAGGGCTGCGGGAGATAGGAGTGGAGGCCTCCAGGGCATCATGATCAGGGCCATGCTACAGCGTGGGGCTGGATGTCTCTGATTGCGGGCTTCCCACGGAGGAAGGAGAGCTGCTCCCGGAGCCGGCGCCATCTTGGATGGGATCGTGGCCTTTCAGGGAAAATAAATCTTGCAGTTTGTTTAACTGCGCCATTCCCTTCCATTTGCGGGCCATCTTGCAGCTGCGGGGATGTTTGCTGGTGCTGTCTGGGCCAGCTGGATGCGTCGATGTCGTCGTTAGAGCCTTCGGTTCCTGTATCTGGAGCGGAGCTGGGGAATTACGCTGCCATTCAGTTGCGCGGTAGCCACGCCCGCTCCAAAATAAATTATCTTAACCACTTTCAGACCGGACCATTTTGCTGGTAAATGACCAGAGGTCTTTTTACACTTTGGCACTGCGCTGCTTTAACTGGTAATTGCGCGGTCATGCAATGTTGTACCCAAACAAAATTTGCGTCCTTTTCTTCCCACAAATAGAGCTTTCTTTTGATGGTATTTGATTGCCTCTGCGATTTTTATTTTTTGCGATATAAACGTAAAAAGACCGCAAATTTTGAAAAAAAATGATATTTTCTACTTTTTGTTATTAGAAAAATCCAATAAACTCAATTTTAGTCATACATTTAGGCCAAAATGTATTCAGCCACATGTCTTTGGTAAAAAAAAAGTCAATAATTGTATATTTATTGGTTTGCGCAAAAGTTGTCACATCTACAAACTAAGGTACGTTTTCTGGAATTTACGCAGCTTTTAGTTTACGACTGCCTATCTCATTTCTTGAGGTGCTAAAATGGCAGGGCAGTACAAAACCCCCCCAAATGACCCCATTTTGGAAAGTAGACCCCCTAAGGAAATTGATAAGAGGCATGTTGAGCCCATTGAATATTTTATTTTTTTGCCTCAAGCGATTGAATAATGACAAAAAAAAAATTTTTTTTTTTTTTTTACACAAAGTTGTCACTAAATGATATATTGCTCACACATGCTATGGGCGTATGTGAAATGACACCCCAAAATAAATTCTGCTGCTTCTCCTGAGTACGGGGATACCACATATGTGGGACTTTTTGGGAGCCTAGCCGCGTACGGGGCCCCGAAAACCAAGCACCGCCTTCAGGCTTTCTAAGGGCGTAAATTTTTGAGTTCACTTCTCACTACCTATTACAGTTTTGAAGGCCATAAAATGCCAAGATGGCACAAAACCCCCACAAATGACCCCATTTTAGAAAGTAGACACCCCAAGCTATTTGCTGAGAGGCATGTTGAGTTCATGGAATATTTTATATTTTGCCACAAGTTGCGGGAAAATTACAAACTTTTTTTTTTTTTTTTTTTTTTTCACAAAGTTGTCACTAAATGATATATTGCTCACACATGCCATGGGCATATGTGAAATGACACCCCAAAATAAATTCTGCTGCTTCTCCTGAGTACGGGGATACCACATATGTGGGACTTTTTGGGAGCCTAGCCGCGTACGGGGCCCCGAAAACCAAGCACCGCCTTCAGGCTTTCTAAGGGCGTAAATATTTGACTTCACTCCTCACTACCTATTACAGTTTTGAAGGCCAATAAAATGCCAAGATGGCACAAAACCCCCACAAATGACCCCATTTTAGAAAGTAGACACCCCAAGCTATTTGCTGAGAGGCATGTTGAGTCCATGGAATATTTTATATTTTGCCACAAGTTGCGGGAAAATTACAAACTTTTTTTTTTTTTTTTTTTTTTTCACAAAGTTGTCACTAAATGATATATTGCTCACGCATGCCATGGGCATATGTGAAATGACACCCCAAAATAAATTCTGCTGCTTCTCCTGAGTACGGGGATACCACATATGTGGGACTTTTTGGGAGCCTAGCCGCGTACGGGGCCCCGAAAACCAAGCACCGCCTTCAGGCTTTCTAAGGGCGTTACAGTTTTGAAGGCCATAAAATGCCAAGATGGCACAAACCCCCCCCAAATGACCCCATTTTGGAAAGTAGACACCCCTAAATTTAGGGGTACACTAGTGAGACTAGGTAATAAATGGCGGGTGCCCTGAAACTATAAAAAAATAACTAACCAACCAGCGTCACCTGTAACAGTTATATGGTGATCACTGGTGAAAGGGTTAACTAGGGGGCAATCAGGGGGCTTTATGCGGTAGTATATGGGGGTCCCTGGCGCTATAAAAAGCTGCGGCGAACCTAAATACCTACTTGCCTAACTAGCGTCACCTGTGACACTAATACAGCGATCAGAAAAACGATCGCTTATTAGGCTGGGTTCACACTGGAGCGATGCGGGAACGCCACGAATGCGCGGCGGGTTCCCGCATCGCATGCCTCCCGGCGGCAGTTCACACTGCCCTATGCGAACTGCTGGGAGTGTCAGTGAAATGTTACTGACACCCCCAGATCAGTTCGCATATCGCAGTGCGATCTGCAAACTCGGATCGCATGGTGTGAACACCCATGCGATCCGATTCTGCTGCGGGCCAAAAAAAGGGTCCCGTGCGAATTTGCGGCGGGTGCGGCGGGTGTGGCGGGTGCGGCGAATGGCTGAACTCGAATCGCACAGAGATCGGATGTGATTTGCACTGCAGTGCGAATCACATCCGTTCTCAAACCGCTGCAATCTGAACCCAGCCTTAGTGACACTGGCGACGGGGGGTGATCACGGGGTTAAACCTTTATTGGGGGGGTTAGGGGGGTACCTTAGAACTAAAGGGGGCTAACCCTAACTGCCCTAACAGTTATTAGTCACAAATGACACCCGCCGGGTGATCAGGGGGTTAAACCTTTATTAGGTAATAAATGGCGGGTGCCCTGAAACTATAAAAAAATAACTAACCAACCAGCGTCACCTGTAACAGTTATATGGTGATCACTGGTGAAAGGGTTAACTAGGGGGCAATCAGGGGGCTTTATGCGGTAGTATATGGGGGTCCCTGGCGCTATAAAAAGCTGCGGCGAACCTAAATACCTACCTGCCTAACTAGCGTCACCTGGGACACTAATACGGCGATCAGAAAAATGATCGCTTATTAGGCTGGGTTCACACTGGAGCGATGCGGAAACGCCGCGAATCCGCGGCGGGTTCCCGCATCGCATGCCTCCCGGCGGCAGTTCACACTGCCCTATGCGAACTGCTGGGAGTGTCAGTGAAATGTTACTGACACCCCCAGATCAGTTCGCATATCGCAGTGCGATCTGCAAACTCGGATCGCATGGTGTGAACACCCATGCGATCCGATTCTGCTGCGGGCCAAAAAAAGGGTCCCGTGCGAATTTGCGGCGGGTGCGGCGGGTGTGGCGGGTGCGGCGGGTGCGGCGAATGGCTGAACTCGAATCGCACAGAGATCGGATGTGATTTGCACTGCAGTGCGGTGCGAATCACATTCGTTCTCATAAACCGCTGCAATGTGAACCCAGCCTTAGTGACACTGGCGACGGGGGGTGATCACGGGGTTAAACCTTTATTGGGGGGGTTAGGGGGGTACATTAGAACTAAAGGGGGCTAACTCTAACTGCCCTAACAGTTATTACAGTCACAAATGACACCAATGCAAAAAAAAAAAAAAAAAAAAAAAAAAATGACATTGGTGTCACTGTGACTGGGGGGCAGGGGTAATTGGGGGGGTGATCGGGGGGTAAAGGGGGGGTGTGAGTGTGCCTGGCATGTTCTACTGTGTGTGGGATGTGTTGGTGCAACTCACTGATCCGCTCTCCTCCGTGTCGGAACGAAAAATACCGACACGGAGGAGAGAATACATCACTTCCTCTCCTGTGTTTACATTACAGGAGAGGAAGTGATGTCACCGGGGATTTCTATTCGTCGGGAGCGATCGCGAGGGGGTGGCCATGAATGAATGGCCGTCCCCTCGTCCGGGATCGCTCCCGAACGAAAACCGACCGCCGCAGGCACCGGGCGGGGGCCCGATCGGGCCCCCGACCCGCGGGAGGCAAATCACGTACATGTACGTGCTTATGCCTGCCCGTGCCATTCTGCCGACGTACATCGGCGTTAGGCGGTCGGCAAGTGGTTAATGAAAAAAAAGGAAAAAAAAAAAGATAATTCAAAAGATCAATATTAATGGAAAAAGCTGAATAATAAAAAGGATGAAAAAAATTATAAAAGAGGAAAATTAAGCTGTCATGTTAAAAAAATACTGAAAAGCGACAGTGAAAAAGTAAATTACAATTAATAATTGAAATAAAAAACATTACGTGTTACCTTGTTCAAGGGAACGAAGCAGGGATTGGAGAGAGAATACCAGGGAGCATATGAAATGTTGTCAACTAATTTCTTGCACTAAGGTGATAAGGTCCTATTTGACAGGTTTTTGAAACCCAGCTTGTCACTTCGTAATTGGATAGACTAAAAATCCAGTTTTTATGTGGAAGAGATGTGATGATAGTCCAAGGCCTCTTATCGGAAACCAATATACCAAAAAACTCATGAGAATATAATGAACTCATGTAATGAACAAGACAAAAATCATAAGAGTACAGTTTCTTAAAGGAAGAACTCATAATGGGCTTCCATTCACAAAGTGGTATCTAGTACCTTAAGAAATGCAGTTAAATACCACTCAGATTTTTTTTTCAAAAAGTTTTTTTGGCATTCCCCAAAAAAACACCATTGAAATACCGCATGCGGTATTTGGCTGTGTTTTGCTATATTTACTGCATGAAACAGTTTACTACAGGTGTGTGGTAATTCACAATATCATATCCAGTGGGCGCTGCTCCTTTTCCAGGTCACACGTTTCAGGGTGCTGGCAGAAGTGAGCGATGGTGGAGGAGAGCTCAGCAGAAGTCAAACATTTTGGATCTGGTGGAGAATATGGTAAGCCTTTCAACAGCCTCATTTGTTTTAGCAGTTAATGCACTTTCATGTTTGGCTTATGGCATATGTTTTTATGTTTTTTTCTGCCTATTTTCTGGTGTCTACCTTACTTGTGGCACATGTTTGTTCCGTATTAGGTGGCTCATTTCTGCATGCTTAGACTCCTTTTTAGCTGTACACTCCTGCTTTGTCCCTCACTGCTTGCTGCTCACATGTTTCCTGCTTGTTTGCCCAAAATTGCCCAGTGTCAATATTCAGCCTTTCTTCCCCATTTTTTTATTTATTTCTGAAGCATGCCCCAACATGTACTGTGCATTTGTTTGATATGGTTTACAAAAGGAAAAGGAGAGAACCACAAACTACATGCAATCTTAATAAGAAGAACACACAAAAATGAAAAAAAAAAAAACACACCACGTATGTACTTACACCTAACAACATATAGCTGGGGAGATCACAGACAGTCACAGACAGTGTTGGAGCGAATGGTTCGGCCAGAACATAAGTTTGGGCCGAACATTGGCTGTTCGGCCTGTTCGTCCAACACCCAAATTTGCAATCAGGGGGCAGTATAAGCTGGTTGCTAACCACTTTATTCCTGGTGTATAGTCAAATGAAATCCGCAGATAGAATCTCCCATCCTGGGCAGGCATCATATGACGTTGTCCGCTTCCTGCCAGTATAGGGGTTGCACGTGTGCCTGCCTGCCTTGTCACTGCGGAGCCGATGCATGTGTGATGTCTGCCGGGCACCTACGATCACTCCTGACAGAGCAGGAATGTGGATCTGTGTGTGTAAACACACAAATACACGTTCTGCCAAGGGAGAGGAGACCAACCGTGCGTTCCTAGTATATAGTAACACCGATCGGTCTCCTCCACACTCAGTCCCATCCCACCACAGTTAGAACACACACTGAGGGAACACATGTAACCCTTTGATCACCCCTTAGTGTTAACCCTTTCCCTGCCAGTGACATTTATACAGTAATCAGTGGCTATTTATAGCACTGATCACTGTATAAATGTCAATGGTTTCAAAAAAGTTTCAAAAGTGTCCGATCTTTTCCTGTTCAGCTCTCATAGACATCAATGGGGTTCCTGTTAGAACTCCTGTTCAGGAGTTCTGCTGCAAACCGAACATGGGGGAGTTTGGCCCATCTCTAGTCGCAGACACCAAGACTCTGAGGGGGCAAATAAGGACAGCAAACAGAGAGTAATCCACAGGATATTAAACACTTAGTCACAAGAGGCCACAGAACTGGCAGCATGTGTTGTATCATACAAGTAGGTAGAACTAAACTGAGAAATTATAAATGTAACACTTTTTTGTTTGGCCCTATTTATCATGAGCTATATTCAAAGATCTGCAACTTTTTCTATGTACACAAAAAGCCTATTTCTCTCAAATATTGTTCACAGATCTGTCTAAATCTGTGTTAGTGAACACTTCTCCTTTGCTGAGATAACCTATTCACCTCACAGGTGTGGCATATCAAGATGCTGATTAGACAGCATGATAATTGCACATGTGTGCCTTATGCTGGCCATACACTAGACGGAAAATCGGCCAGTTTCATTCACTGTAGACGACAAATTGGTTGTTTAGAGCTAATGACTCTACCATCATGTTTCAAAATTTGAACCAATAAGCCATTTGAATGCCATACTATGTCACAATTTAACGTTCAAAAAATCTATTTGGGAAGTGACGCAATATTTTACCTTTCACACCCATACATTTCCCGGTGGGGGTGGTCGATGGTTCATGGTAGCAGGAAATATTACACTGTGGTCGTTTCCACAGAGAATATTAGATTATACACTATGGAATGTGTACAGGAAACACAAAAAAATTGCTATAGCAATGCTGGGAGTGCTGGCCATACAAGAAATGGAGAAAGAGCAAAATAAAAGGAGAAGAATATGGAACAAGGATTGGCTGAGGAACAGAGAAAAGTTTTCCCACATGAA
Source organism: Lithobates pipiens (assembly GCF_037356315.1). Taxonomy (NCBI): domain Eukaryota; kingdom Metazoa; phylum Chordata; class Amphibia; order Anura; family Ranidae; genus Lithobates; species Lithobates pipiens. Next base: position 28,302,986 of record NW_027507790.1, on the reverse strand, counting down.
ATTTATAAAGGAATTGAAAGAGAGTAATCCTGATGACTTTAAGAAAAATGTATGTGTGCCAGATGACTGCTTTCAATATCTATTGGGATTGGTGTCACCACTAATAACAAAACAAGACACAGTTTTGAGACGCTCCATAACTCCAAACCAGAGACTCATCTCAACCTTATATTACCTAGCCACTGGTAGGAGTTTAGAGGACCTAAAGTTCAGCACAGAGATCTCTACACAGTCATCGGGATGTATAATTCCTGAAACCTGTGAAGCCATCATTAATGTGTTGAAAAATGAATACTTGAAGGTAAATTGTTTTTTAATTATTTGTTTACTGGAAATAAAACTAGACACAACAAATGTGGTTTAGGCCCCACCACAGCCTGGCCACAGTTTATAGATAGTTATATTTTGAACCACGTAATGCAATAGTTCAACTGCGCACATAAATTCAATAAGATGTTAATTAAAACCAGAACAGTTTGTCATATGTAATCATGGACAGACTAATCTCAATAACCAAATGTCTAACATGAAATAGTGAATATGTGTGCAAAAAAAATAAACGTGGCATATTTTATTTTAATGTAAAAATAAACCTCAATACCCAAACATATATTACAAAGATGTGTAGTGATATTATGGCATCCAGCTGCTTTGTGGACATTCTTGTGCTAATGAAACCAGGCCGTCTTTAAGGCAATGCAAAAGGGGCAGCTGCCCTGGGTCCTGTCATTGTTGTGAGGCCCAAAGCAGCTGGCTCATACTTGCCAACTATCCCTTTTTAAATTCCCTCGTCCCTTGAAGTTTTAGTCCTGTGCTATGTCCTGATATCTCAGTGCGAAGTGCTGGTACAAATACTGCCTACCTCTGCCCTATTGTTGTGTACAGATACATCATCTGCAGACCCTGTGTTTACATGGAAATAACCAGCATTCATATGTAAATAGCTGCATCCAGCAGCATAGATATGTAAATAAAGGTGACATTCAAATGTATATCATGCCCCCTGCAGTGAGGAAATGATGTGCTGTAACCTCTAGCAACCAATCAGTGAGCAGTATTACTGTACAATAATCTCTAGCAACCAATCAACAATCAGAAATCATGTGCTTTAACATCTAGCAACTAATCAGTGAGCCGTAATGTGTGCTGTAACCTCTAGCAACCAGTCAGTAAGCGGTAATGATACACTGTAACCTCTGGAAACCAATCGCAATCACTGCCTGATCTGATATAGTAAACTGATTTAAGTTTATCTGCTATTTATTGTATGTCTCAGAGCAGGTGGCAAGTAAAATTGTATGGGGGGGGGGGGGAGAAAACATTTGCCCAGGGTCCAATAGTTATTAAAGAAGGCCCTGAATGAAACATACCACTTGGTGCTGAGGTTGTACTGGAGGATTGCCATATGAGGTGTTGCACTCAGCCAAATGTGTGTTCTTGGTTAATTAACCTCTCAGTCCTTTATTAAGTAGCTGAATTAATATTGTCTCAAGAAGTTGTTTCTGGTCATCGGACATTCTGCAATTTTTTTTTGCAGTTAGGCCACCCAAATCATTGCATTCATCTCTCTTCTGATTAAGAGCTTCAGATGCTTGTAAAAATGAATTGTTGGTTGAGTCTTGGTATGGCCTCTTTTTCTTACTACTTGGTGTTGTTGCTGATGCAGGAAGGAAGCTTGGTGAAGTTGTATTTGCCATAGCCTGTGTAATATCCTGTGTAATAAAGCAAAGTATTTAACATAATATTTATTTTACTTTTACAGTTCCCATCAACATCCAGTGAATGGAAAATTATAGCCAACCAATTCCAGGATCACTGAAATTTTCCAAACTGTGGAGGAACCCCAGATGGCAAACATGTAAGGATCCTGCCTCCTTCAAATTCAGTATCTTATTACTACAACTACAAGGGATTTTTCAGTATATTTATTCTAATGGCTCTAGTCAATACCAAATATGAATTCCTATTCATTGATGTTGGCAAAAAATTGAAGAATTTCTGAAGGAGAAGTAATTGAAAAAACAGGATTCCACACTCGTTTGAGAAATAGAACATTACATCTACCCACAACAGAGGAGATGGTCGAAGGTTTGAGCTTCGTTTTCGTGGCAGATGATGCATTTGCTCTGGGGGAGCCTATTTTGAAACCTTTTCCTCTTAAGAACCTCTCAAGGGAGCAAACAATCTTCAATTGCAGACCATACAGGGAAAGGCATGTGGTTGAGAATGCATTTGGAATCGTGTCTAATCGATTTAGAATTTTTCACACAGCAATCAACCTTAGCATTCACAAAATTTATACGATTGTACATTGTTGTGTATTACATAACTATTTGTGCCATACTAGTGCCTCCTATATGCCACAGTCTCATCTTGACAGGGAAGATATTGTTGCAGGAAATGTCATACTTGGAGAGTGGAGAAATGACACAGAGGGACTCATGAATATAGCTCATGCACAACCACAGCTTCCTACTCAACTTGCACGCCAAATCCATCTAGACTACATGGACTACTTTTTGGGACATTGAGCTGTTGAATGGCAGAACGATATTTAATCATCTTATGTAAATGTTATGCAATGCTGTTGTTATAAAACCGCTGAGGATATATAAATTTATGTCGTTGCATAAGAAATAAAATTGACTTTTATGTGATGTTATAATTAATTATACAAATATAATGTATGTTTGACATTCATAGTTTCATGTGAATTTAAAGTACTGCATTTTCCTAAAACGTGAGAAAAAAATATTATAATAAAATAAATTAATTTACCTGACTGTTTTGTTCTGTGCTCCATCCTTAAGCTAAGGTGACATGGATTCAGTTGGCATTAAACTGGACACTGAGGGTCTTGCATCATTTTGATTAGTGAGGAAATGCAAGCTGTCAAAATACCACAATCGTTGAACATAGATTTCATCCGCACTTGCTCCAAATTTTTTGTATTCTATGATTTTATTCAATTCTTTTTTAAATATGGTGCACAAATTTGCTATTTTTCCTTTAACATATTTAAGATTTGCTTTTGCATATACAATAGTGCATATCTCTTTCAATTTATCCGGTCACTATATTCCTTTGACCAAACTTTCCATAAGCATGTCATATCCCTGTGCATTTTTATAAAACTGAGGAAAAAATGTAGGAGAGGTAAACTTTTCTACCATTCTGCCTAAAAAAAAAAAGAAAACACAAATCATAAACAAAGTTATACCATAAAGTCTGTCACAACTGTGTATAAACTACTGCAGTTTGCTTCACATATTTCAGATTGCTTCATGTACACAGAAGTACAACATACAGTAATGGCTGTGCAGAGCTGCAACAGACTTAAAAAAAAAAAAAAAAAAAAGAAAAAGGAAAATGTATATTAAAAACATAGAAGAAAATTTACCTGGAAATAAGTCGTACGACCGTTATGATGTAGCCTCGTGATGTCACGTGGCTTCAGAGATTACTCCACCTTTCTCCTACTTCTGGCACCATATTCCCCAGCACACATGGCGGAGGTTGCAGAGGCCTCTACGGGTGCAATGAGGCATCGGCTCCCAATAAAAGAAAAGGCCACAGCTATGTCTTTTGAAGAGATGGTCACCATGGTGAAGATATTGGAAAGAAAGAATTATGATGGCAGATTGGTGAATTATCCAAAGCCAAATACCAGAAAAGACAGAACTATGCAGAGGGTGGTGGAGTCCCTGTACAGCAAACATGATGTACAATGTTCCAAGGAACAGCTAAGGAAAAGGTGGTCAGGCCTAAAGCTGAGAGAGCATGAACAACTTTACAGAATCCACAACATCATTAAGAAAGGTAACTAACATCTATTTAATTATGGTGCAATGGTTTCTGAGTCAGATTATCTTTAATTAGAGGTCTTGCTTTATAAATGCTATGTTGCATTGACATGTGCTTGTGTATGCTCATGCTGTTGCTCGTTTCCTGCATTCATATGTTCTATTTTTTCAGATCATGCTAGGTAGGTAATGTCTGGACTAGGGATGAGTTTCATGTTCGAGTCAAACCCATGTTCGACTCGAACATCGTCTGTTCACCCGTTCGGAATTCCGAACATTATGGGCCATTCGCGGCAAATTAGAATGCGTGTCGCGGCCCATAATTCACATTCCGCAGTGCATTGCTGGCTGATTGGCCAAGCATGCACTATGACCCGCATGCTTGGCAAATCATAGTTCCATATGTACAGCGAGCTTAAATTGCCCAAAGCCAGGGTGGCTTTGGCCAATTATGGCTCAGGGGTTTTAGTACACGCCCCACACTATATAAGGCCGCCTGTGCAGTGGCCTTGCGTAGTGTGTTGCATAGTGTTGCGTCGGCAGAGAGAGAGATAGATGGAGAGACAGTGTCTTTGAATTTAATTTTAAGCTGTTGCAATTATAGTCATATTGTGCCACCTGCACAGTATACACCTAAAGCTACCCCAATTGCTGGTGTTCTTCTAAACCTATACCACATGCAGGCAGCTGCAGTAATTACAGTCGGAGTATTGTGTCATCTGCACAGTGTACACCTAAACCTACCACAATTGCTGGTGTTCTGCTGATCCTATCCCCAGGCAGCTGTAGGAATTATAGTCGGTGTACTGTGTCATCTGTACAGTTTGCACCTAAAACTACCCCAATTACTGGTGTTCTGCTGATCCTATACCACAGGCAGGAAGCTGCAGTAATTACAGTCGGTGTACTGTGTCATCTGTACAGTGTGCACTTAAAGTTACTCCTATTGCTGGTGTTCTGCTGATCTTATACCGCAGGCAGCTGCAGTAATTACAGTCGGTATACTGTGTCATCTGCACAGTGTGCACTTAAAGCTAACCCTATTGCTGGTGTTCTGCTGATCGTATACCACAGGCAGCTGCAGTAATTACAGTCGGTGTACTGTGTCATCTGCACAGTGTGCACTTAAAGCTACCCCAATTGCTGGTATTCTCATAGTAATATATCTACAGGCAGGATGTTGATTCTGCTAGCTGCAGTAAAATCAGTATATGTGTCCCAGCTTTGTGTAGCTACATCTCCCTGCAGGCCATTAGTATGTCTGGAAGGCCAACAAGGAGAGGCAGACAGTCACAAGCCAATAAAAGAGGACAAGCAGGCTCTGTGTCTAGAGAAAAAATACAGTTTAAGGGGAAAACACTGCGCTACAATTTAGTATATATGGAAAAAGGCCTCAACAGCCAAAAACAGCAGCCAACACCAAAAAACAAACAAAGTTCAACAAACAAAATAATACAAATAGTGTAGCGCTTCACTAATGAATGTGGTCAGCATAAATTGTATGAATAAAGGCAAAAATAATATAAATATGAATGCCTAAAGAAAAGTCCAATATTGGCCGCACATTCCACTATGTAGCAGGCCCAAGGGTGGCCGAACCGTCACAGAGGGGGGAAATTGGACTGGGCGGATGTATTCATGCGAGTCTGCTTGACTGTAACATCAGAGAAGAATGGATAAAATACTTCTTACCGACTTAGTTGGACCCATACAGTCATATGACAGTTGAGTCTAGAAGGCTTTAGGTCACAATATGTGCCCCATCAATACTGTATGCTGGGTGGCCTCAAAAGTCAATCATAGCCATGTGTGGTCAGTGAAGGGTGGGCCCAAGAATGGACATCATGCAAAGCCTCTGTGCAGAGCTGAAAAAGATCCGTGGTGCTCACCACGGATCTTTTTCAGCTCTGCACAGAGGCTTTGCATGATGTCCATTCTTGGGCCCACCCTTCACTGACCACACATGGCTATGATTGACTTTTGAGGCCACCCAGCATACAGTATTGATGGGGCACATATTGTGACCTAAAGCCTTCTAGACTCAACTGTCATATGACTGTATGGGTCCAACTAAGTCGGTAAGAAGTATTTTATCCATTCTTCTCTGATGTTACAGTCAAGCAGACTCGCATGAATACATCCGCCCAGTCCAATTTCCCCCCTCTGTGACGGTTCGGCCACCCTTGGGCCTGCTACATAGTGGAATGTGCGGCCAATATTGGACTTTTCTTTAGGCATTCATATTTATATTATTTTTGCCTTTATTCATACAATTTATGCTGACCACATTCATTAGTGAAGCGCTACACTATTTGTATTATTCTGTGTCTAGAGGCAACAGTGCTGGTTGTGGACACAGTGCATACTCATCAGCATGTGGCCATGGAACACGCTTGTCCTTATTTTCGGCAGCTGGACATGTTGAGCTGCAACATGCCGAAGACTTGGTAGAGTGGATGACAAAGCTGTCCTCATCCTCCTCATCCTCTCACATCCAGGCTCAGGGTACTGGCAAAGCAGCTGCCAACGCGGCCTCTTCCCTCATCTCAATGGCATCAGTCACTCATTCCCTAGCCACACCATGTCCTCCTGAGGAGTCCCCCGAACTGTTTGAGCACAGTGTTGGGTACATACTCCATGAGGATGCCAAGTGTTTTGAAGGCTCTGATGATGATACCCAGCTATAGGACGGCAGTAACGTGAGTCCCAAGAGAGGGGATGCCCAAGAAGGACAGCAATCTGGCAGTCATGTTCCCCCAGCTGCAGCATACTGCCAGGTTTGCTCCAGTGATGAGGAGGGAGGGGATGATGAGGTCACTGACTCCACGTGGGTGCCTGATAGGAGAGAGGAGGAGGAGGCACATCTCCAATGAGGCAGCTTAAGGCCAGCACACCGACTTCATCACATCACAGAGCTCCGCCTGTGCAGGGCGCTGCCTCTGCGCGTTATTTCAAAAGTTCTTTGGTGTGGGCCTTTTTTGAGACGAGTGCATCAGATTGCACCGTTGATATTTGCAACATATGTCTCAAGCGTATCTTGTGTGGCCAAAACATCAACCGCTTGGGCACCACATGCTTGACTAGACATATGTCGACTTGCCATGCAGTTTGTTGGCAAGCGTACCTTAAAGATCCACACCAAAGAACAAAGTGGACCTCTCCTTGCTCCTCATCAGCTGGGATCTCCAAACCCACTATACCTTCAGTCCTCTTTGAAAGCTGCACTGAGAGGAATGAAGGTGTCAGAATTAGGTGTGTCACAGCCAAGTACTTGCGGGCACTCTGCTAGCAGTACACCAACATCCGATTGTACCAGGAAAATTTCCCTGCCCCAGCTGCTGCACTGTCGAAAGAAGTTCACTCCCAGCCATCCACATGCCCAGCGGTTGAATGCTAGCTTGGCTAAATTGCTAGCACTTCAACTGCTGCTTTTTCAGTTGGTAGACTCGGCCCCCTTCCGTGAGTTTGTGCAATGTGCGGTACCTCAGTGGCAGGTTCCCAAATGCCACTTTTTATCACGGAAGGTGATTCTGGCTCTCTACCGGCATGTGGAAGGCAATGTCCATGCCTCGCTGGACAGGGCGGTCAGTGGAAAGGTGCACATTACCACTGACTCATGGTCCAGCAGGCATGGACAGGGACGTTACTTTCATTCATCTTTCAAGGTGCATTGGGTGACTCTTCTGGCAGCTGGGAAGGATGCAGGACAAGGTGCAGTAGTGTTGGAGGTTGTTCCACCACCACACCTCTAAATTTCTACTACTGGTGAATTTGACACACCTCTCTCCTCTGTCCCCTCCTCTTCTTCTTCCTCCATGTTCTCTTCCTGTGCTTTGTCCTCAGAACCAGCGGTGCTCCTTAGGTGTTCAAGGGGCTACGCAAGTACGCAGGCAAAAAGATGCCATGCCGTGCATGAGCTGATGTTTTTGGGGGACAGGAGCCACACTGGGGCAGATATTCTGTCAGCTCTGCAAGAGCAGGCTGAGAGGTGGTTGACGTCATGCCAGCTTAATCCAGAAATGGTGGTTTGCGACAATGGCACCAAACTCCTCTCTGCCCTCCAACAGGGACAACTGACCCATGTGCCCTGTGTGGCTCACATCCTCAACTTGGTGGTGCAGCGGTTCTCGGGCAGGTACCTGGGCTTACAGGATGTCCTGAGGAAGGCCAGGTAAGTCTGTGTGCATTTCTGCTGGTCATATAATGCCAGTGCTCGGCTGGCTGACCTCCAAAAGGAATTGAACCTGCCCAAGAACCGCCTAATCTGTGATATGCCCACCAGGTGGCACTCAACGTTGACCATGCTGTGGCAGCTGCACATGCAGCAGAGGGCCCTCAATGAGTACCTGTGCAACTACGGCACCAGGACAGGGTCAGGGGAGTTTGGTTTTTTTTCCCACGCTAGTGGGCCATGATCAGGGATGCATGCCCTGTCACCATTTGAGGAGGCCATGAGGATAGTGAGCAGTAACAGTGCATGCATCAGTGACACTGTCCCTCTTTTCCACCTGTTGGAGCACACGCTGCGTGGAATAATGGACAGGGCACTTGAGGCAGAACAGAGGCAGGAAGAGCAAGACTTCCTTGCCTCTCAAGGCCCTCTTTATCCAGACAGTGTTCCTGCTGGCTCACACAGGAAGAGGAGGAGAATTGTGTCAGCATGGAGGTGGAGCCTGGCACTCAGCATCAGCAGTCTTTTAGGGATCATTTAGTCCCAAGAAACCCGTGGACTTGTACGTGGCTGGGAGGAGGTGGCTGCGGATCATGTCATCCATAGTGACCCAGAGGAATCTGAACCGAATGCCTCAGCTAACCTACGCTGCATGACCTCCCTGATCCTGCAAAGCCTGCGGAAGGGTCCTCATATTCTTCAGATCAAGGAGAGGGACCATTACTGGCTGGCAACTCTCCTTGATCCAAGTTACAAGGGTAAGGTTGCAGACCTTATCTTGCTGTCGCGGAGGGAGCAGAGGATGAGACATCTTCGGGAGGCCTTGCAGAAAGGTCTGTGCAATGCGTTCCCAGAGACTGGGAGGTTACAAATTCCTGATCTTGGACAACGTGTTGCTGAGTCTTTGGTCAGTCACAGAAGGAGTGGCGGACAAGGTGGCCGTCTGACCAATGCGTTCAGACAATTTTTTTAGTCTGCAGCCCCAAGGTATGATTGGTTTCAGCAACCATCACCAGCGTCCGATTTACATGGTGCAAGAATACCTATGGGTAAGATCAGACTTGGACACCTTTCCCACCGAAAATCATCTGGGTTACTGGGTCTTGAGGATGGATCATTGGCCAGAGCTTGCACAGTATGCAATTGAGCTACTGGCCTGTCCTGCACCCAGCATTCTTTCGGAACATTCAGTGCTGCTGAAGGCTCTGTAACCGATCGCAGTGTACGCCTGTCTGACCGACTCGGTTGATCGACTGACCTTCATAAAAATGAATCAGTCTTGGATCACCACCAGCTACCAAGCACCTGAAGCTGATGTAACCGAATAATTTTGTTTTAAATGTCACATCCCTTCAAGACTGCGTATGCTGATGCTGAGTGACTATCCTGTTATACTGACTATCCTCTTCATCCTCAATGATCCTGCTGATATCTTGGAAGAACATTTTTGGTTTCCCAAAATGGGAATGTATGAATTATTTGTTTAACTGTGATATACTAGACAGTGCGGTTAAACAAATAATTCATACATTCCCATTTTGTTAAAGTATATAATATAGGAGTAAAATAGAATAGAATCACAGAAGTCCTTTACAGAAATAGTGTATTATAGGTGTTTCAGCTCGGAGGTGCTCTACATGTTACGCATTCTATGAAACGCTTCATCAGGAGCTTATGACGTTTTTCTAAAAAATATTAAATAAACAACATTTTACATATAAAATAATACAAAAAACGAAATATTGAGATAATTACAAAAAAATAAAAAAAGAGAACAAAAGCCACCAAAGGAGGGGGAAGGAAAAATATTACTCCCAGAAAAAAAAAAGAGGGGGGAGGGGATGGGAAGGGAGGAACGTAGGACTACCAAGTGTCTGGGGGATCATGGGAACGGGTGTGATAACTTCAAAAAGTAATGAAAAGTTAAAACATTAAAAAAGAGAAAGATTACTTAAGCCTTATGTAGAGGGAGATATAGATAACAAATACCATTATTACTCACATTCCTCATAGCTAAACGAGGATCGTCTATATAAAGATGAGGGCGGTAGTGTAAACCTTGAGAAGCATACAGGTAGGGGACAGGAGACTCCAAGGAGGGAGTAATGATAAAAAAAATCTGTGCAAAAAATCAAACATAGTTCATTCATTAGATGTTACTATGAATATTTGTGTGTAATTTATGTTAATAGGAGAGGAAAAAAATCTATGAAAAAATATTTTATATATATATATTTCATTATTTTTCATATATTTTTTTATATATAGACATATTTATATCTTTTTATGTTAAATATTAATTGGAGTTTTTATCCTCAGATGAAGTCGGATATGACGAAACGCGTCAGTGCGTAACCATACCGGAAGTGACGAGTGCGCCTCAATCCCTGCGTCCCAGCGACCTGAGGAAAGGCGGAAGTGAAGCTTCTGCGGTACACAGCGAAAACGTTTGTTTCTCCTCGAGCGCAACTGAACCAGTGAGATAAGGCACAGTACTTTTTCAATGCTTGAACATCTTTTTATTTGGTACGCATGTATATGTTGGGTTTTCTTATATAATAAATAGTGTTAAACAATATCACGCTATGTTTGGACATTTTTGCTCTTTTATATGAGAAAACCGAATTCCAATAAGGGAGACATCTAGTGGCCAAGGAAGGATTGTGGAAATGGCAGTTTAAAGGCTTTTTGATCTCGGTTGTTCGGTGAGTGCATCCCCAAAGGGGATCGTTTGTGTCCCACAAGTGGTGAACTACTTGGTGGAAGCTACATCTTAATCACAATAAAGAACGGATAGAACAAGCACCTTCTTTTCTGGACACTGATCAGAATTTTAATTAATTCACTTTTTAAAAAAAGTGTGCATGCGCTGCTATATATATGAAAAAGTGGACTTTTTTTAAGTTGCAATTTTTTATGTATGTTGATATTTCGGAGTTTTTATACTAATATTTCTTAAACAGTAGAAAGTATATATGAAAACATACAAAAATAAGTAATTTGCATGGCGCAGCAATCTTTTATATATATCTTCATTATTAATAATTATGTTCCATATATAAAGAGTGTCACCGTAGACCAGATTGAAGGTGAAAAGGAAACCGTTGATTAATATTATTATTATTGTTATTATTATTTTTATTAGATTTTAAATATCCATGTGACATTTGTGCTAACGTGCCAAGTGAAAAGTAAAACCCTTACTTTGAAAACGTTACCCAATAATCCTCCAGCTGCACACGTCCAGTGGTGCCCCAATCAGGGGGAGGATTAACTTAATATAAAATATGTAATGGTCTCCCTTTTGAAGTTTCCAAAGAGGAAACAAGGACAGAGCCTTCCTCACGTCACTGGCCACATATGCCGGGGCTGCTGTGAAAGACGTCGACCCAACGTGTCTGTTTATACACAGCCGCCCAGTAGTGATGTCATTCCGCATACCGGAAGTGACGTTCACATACCCAGCCACTTCTAACCAGGCATGCGTCAAGCCTCTAGCGTGTCCCGCGCATCGTGGACACAGGGGGCGAGCCCAGGAGTAGAAGTATGCGCAGGGGAACGGCAGGACCTAGCCCGCCAGGATACCACAGCGATCTACCTATTAGGACCCCTCGTCTTACCATGCCCACGTCCCACATGCACCCAAGAACAAACCATAGGGCCGTGCACCCATGGAAAAGAAAAACTAGACCCCAAAGAGAACCCTCATTTGGGGCTAGAAAGCGTCACTAAAACAGCCCTAAAGGCTGATACCAGGGACGCTTTTGGCCACATGATACCCTCCAGACTCGCCTACCAGAAAGGGGGGGGGGGAAGAAGGGAGGGGGGAGAGAAAAAAAAGGGAAAGGGGAAGCATTGGGAGCAATATTTTACAAATCAACATACAATATATTACATTTGGTTAATTAAATGCATTAAAATTGTATTATACAATCCCACAAGGCCATACATGTCGACTATAGCTTAAATTAAAAAAAAAACTATATATGCAAATAAATATAAGAATAGAAATAATATAAATATAATTATAATAATAAAAGTAATAAGAAATGAAAATGAAAATTAAATTAAAATTAAAAATAAATAAAAAATAGCCAGCAGGATTATCAACGAACCAAAAAACAGAACAAAACAAAAAAAATGTATTTATCTCTATAAAAATGATTTATATGATTGTGTCTCATTCAGGTCTGGGGCTTGGGTAGCATCAATTCATAATGTTTCTTTTTGAAATATCTGCTTATCCCAATTTCCCCCACGTATGTCTTTGGGAATGACTTCAAGGACATTGAATGTGACACATGTGGCATAAAATGCATGATAAAGGTCAATGTGTCTACTAACTGTGGTAATCATTTTTCCATTGGTTGAGACATACACATGATCCTTTATACGCTGCCACAGCCAGCGAATTGTCTTCCCAACGTAAAATGTGCCACATGTGCATACCATCAAGTAGACCAGTCTTTGTGTATTGCATTCTGCTCTAAATTTGAGTTTAAATTAGTCCCCTTTGGGAAGTGTGATCGCTGTACTTTGGTTAACCCAGGGACAGTAATCACAGGTCCCACATCTGTATAATCCATTGCATCTATTTCCACAATGAGCGGCTGCAGAGTAATGACTAGAAACCAGTCGGTCACGTATGGAGGTGGTACGCCTAAACGTTAATTGTGGTCTCATGCCCGAATTTTTTTGACCGTAGAGTCCTGTTGCAGTACATGCCAGTGATTAGTGAGAATGTTTCGCACTTCCTGGTGTTGGGATGAAAACCGTGTAATGATTCTCAAAATTGAATTATTCTCCAAGGTAGGGTCTTTTTTAACATACAATAAATTGTTCCTTTTTTGTCTTAGAGCCGTATTATAGGCTTTCCGTAAAAGGGATTTGCTATAACCCCTGGATAGGAGACGCGCACGTAGAGATTTGGCTTTAGATATGAAGTCTCTATCATGAGTACAGTTTCAGTGCAATCTAATGTATTGTGCATAGGGGATGTTTCGAACTAGGGCTGCAGGGTGGGCGCTAGTCGCATGCAGGAGAGTATTACCTGCAGTTTCTTTGCAAAACAGGCTAGTGGCTAAACAGTTAGTTTCTTCTTTGAAGATTACTAGATCCAAGAAGGTGATTTTATTTGGATTTGCATTGAGAGTAAATTTTTAATTAAAAGAGTTAATATTGAGCGCTTCAATAAATTCAGTCAGCATAGTAGATGTTCCTGTCCAGATCACAAAAATATCATCTACCGCATCCACGACATCACGTGGTCGGTATATCTAGATAATTCCTCGTCTGCAAAGACATAGTGCTCCCACCCCCCCAGGTACAGGTTTGCATAGGCAGGTGCACAGCACGTGCCCATAGCAACCCCCTGCACCTGGAGGTAGTGGGACCCTTAAATCCAAACCAGTTAAAATAAACTCGTTATATTTCCACCTTGTATGAGGTTCCTCATACAGGAAGGCACGGACCATCCCGACGCCCCTCTCATGAGGGCTGCTGGAGTACAGAGCCTCCACATCCAATGTCATGAGAAGGGCATCGGGAAGGATCACCATCCCTTCAATCTTTTTCAGAAGGACAAGTGTGTCCCTAGTATATGATGAAAGGCTCACTACATGTGGCATCAATCCCGAGTCTATGAGTCTGCTAGCATTTTCGGTTAGGGACCCGATTCCTGAAATAATTGGTCACCCTGGTATTGGTACAACTCCCTTGTGCACCTTTGGAAGTGCATAAAACGTTGCCTCCCTTGGATGTTTATTATTCAGATATTTATATGTATCCTGATCAATCAGGCCTTGCTCATAACCCTCATTAATGATGGCCAAAAAGAGGGACAAGTTTGAATTTATATTTTTCAAAAAAATTTTTGTCTATGCCTAAAAAGTCCATCAATGTCAACAATAGTTGTTTCTCTCCATAGTAAATTTAAATATCGGCACATGACATGTGTATTATGTAGTGTATCCACAGCACCACTCTGTGGTTGATACACCTTTAAACTGAAATCAATACACCTAGAAAGGGAAATTCTCTCCTGTAAGTGTTGATATGGGAAAAATGTGTCTCCTCTCCACTGATGCTTTATCCCAATCCCTGTTTTACTAAAACCCCCAAATTTTCAAAAAACATTGGTCATTGAGACAGAAAGTGAGGTGAAATCTTCTTAAGAGGCGCACAGACAACAAAAAAATGTTACAGGGGTGATAACCCTTCCCTATGGTTTCCAAAAAGCTTTAAAATAGTTTTTTTGACTGGAGCTACACTTTAAAAATGTACCAGTTCAAAATTACAAACAGATTCTACTTAACAACAAACCTACACAGTCCCTGCCTTGTTTGCACCGCCTGTATACTGCTGTTCCTTTCCTTTACACGCCTTTCCTTTTTTAAATTTTGGTACGAGGTTCCCCTTAATATCAAGACCCAAAGGGGTTGGTAATGGACAGGGGGGCTACCCATGCCATTTTTCTCAATGATTTTCATCCATATTGCTGGGACCGGACATTACATTAAAACCAAAAGCAGTTTTAAATGACTTTTTTTCCGTTAGAAATTTCATTTTGCGCAGGGACTGTTCTAAAGACGGGAAACACATACCACTTCACAGGCATACTATATACTACACACAATATTTAACCACTACAATACAGGGCACTTTCACCCCCTTCCTTCCCAGCCCAATTTGTCAGCTTTCAGCGCTCTCGCACTTTCAATGACAACTGTGCGGCCATGCTACGCTGTACCCAAATTATTTTTTTATCATTTTGTTTACAAAAATATAGCTTTATTTTGGTGGTATTTATTCACGACTCCGTTTTTTTATTTTTTGCGATGTAAGTGAACAATAGCGTAAATTTGGAAAAAAAAACAATATTTTCTTCTATTTATTTTAAAATAAATCCAATAAAATCAAATTTTGTCATAAATTTAAGCCAAAATGTATTCTGCTACATGTCTTTGGTAAAAAAAATTCCATTAAGTGTATAATAATTGGTTTGTGTGATCACGGACATATGTACACAAATGGGACATATGTGGGGGACATGTGTTTTTATTATTGGGGACATGTGCGTTTATTATTTGGGGACATGTGTGTTTTGGGGACATGTGTGGGGACATTGTGTTTACACTTTGTTTTAGACTAGGTTGGTGATCCGTGAGTAAAAAGCTGTAAAAAACAGCTCATACTCACTGATCACCAGCCGGCTGCAGCGATCCGAAAATCTACTTTGACTTCTGTTCCTGAGACTGAAAAGTGTGATGATGTCATTCCACTGCAAGATGACAGCAGAGATGTCCTAGTTTCACCAACAACTGAATGTGATTCGGAGATACAAGATCCTATAGCATTGTCCAGGGTGATTACTAGCAGCACAGGTATGTCTGCAAAAACACACAGTAAATGCACACAACTTTGATTTTTTTGCAGCTTTATTTACAGTGTACTTTTTTTTTACAGTCAATCCACCCTCTGAAGAGAACACTTTGGATAGGTTTATCGCACAGATCACGGGCGCTGCTAGGTGGCATATAAAACAGGGGCTTCAGCCCAAAGTCTGAGCCCAGCACCAGAGGGGTGTGGTGTGTGTTACCTACCTGATGCACACTGACCTACCTGACATGCACTGACCCACACTGACCATTACACTGACCTACCTGAAATACACTGACCATTCCACTCACCTACCTGACATACACTGACCTACCTGACATACGTTGACCATTACACTCACCTACCTGACAAACAATGACCTACCTGACAGACCCTGACCTTCCTGACTGGTGTTGCATACACACGGTCGGACAAAGTTGTTGGAATTTCCCGGTCGACAAGAACGTGGTGAGGTAAACCGCGTAAGCCGGGACTAGAAAAGGGAAGTTCCACACCACGTGCGGCACCCTTTGGGTTCCTTCTGCTAATCTCATGTTTATCACGTGTTAGTAGAAGTTTGGTTAGAGATGATTTGCGCTTTTCAGATTTGTGCTTCAGATCATTACTGCTCTTCAGTTTGTGCTTGTGGGTGCGTATCTGCTTATCATTGCATCTATTCAGTTCGCATTTGTTGGTCATTGTGGACTATATCTTGTCATAGTACGCTTTGATTTTCAGTGCTTATTGTCCGCTTGTTTCTGGTTTTCAGTTCGTTCTTTCAGGCCTTGCTGTTTATTGGTGCTTTCTGTTGTCCGTTCTAACCAGCCGACCGTTTTGAAGCCATGTTTCTTGTACGTACTCCTTGTAGAGTTCGTGCTGTGCAGGGGTGTGTGTTGGGCTTTTAGCTTTGACACAAGCCCAGTCCATGAACAGGAGTTCATGGAGCAAGAATTGGCTGCTCCAGTGTGACCAATTCTTGCACATGCCTTTGCTTCATGAGATCCTGGAGAATAATCCTGATGATTTCAGGAATTATCTCCGGATGACGGACACCGTTTTTCACCGTCTGCTGGCTTTGCTGTCCCCTTATATCAGCAGGCAGGATACCTGCATGCGGCAAGCCATCACTCCGGAGCAGAGGCTCATTGCCACGTTGCGGTACTTGGCGACAGGGAGAAGTCTTCAGGACCTCAAGTTCTCCACAGGCATCTCCCCCCCAGGCTCTGGGAATCATTATTCCAGAGACCTGTTCTGCCATAATACAGGTCCTGCAGAAGGACTATATTAAGGTAAGATTTCTCCTTTAACATCACATTCTATGTATATAATGTTTGCTAATGTATTGTATTTCTTTTCTCATTCCCTAATTATCATGATTGCAATATGCTGTAATTGATATGTTGTGCCCCTTTGTCCTCATGCATGCTGAAACTTTTAAAGTTATTTTTTGTCCTTCATGCATATTTGCCTTCACTAACCTCCCCAGCATGCTCTTCTGGGCCCATAAACCTATAGCCTAGTCACTTAGCAATGTATTTTGTCAGCTCCGTAGTATTGATTTCCCCTAAACACCCCCTAAAATGTGTACAAATGTTATGTGTGCTTAAATTCATGCAGACTGCCAGATTATATTGTGGGTCTGCTACACACACACCTTGTTTTTGTTGTTAATCTATGTAGTTCATTACTGACAAAAATATTGCTCATTTTCAGCACCATTGCAGAAATGTGTGGGGTCATGAAAATGGAGTGATTGGGGAAATTTAAAAAGCACTGTGGGTGTTATTTACTAAAGGCAAATCCACTATGCACTACAAGTGCACTGCAAAAGTCCAGCTGAAACTGCACTTGTCACAGAAAACAAAAACTTTACAACAAATACTGCTTTTGCGCATTGAAATAGGAAGCCACACATTGTTGATAATTTAACTTTTTACTCAAAGCACATTCACATGTGTGTTTAGAAAAGGGTTTTTACAACAAACCAACATATTTGGTGTATATAAAACATTATTTTTGGTAACATTTATATAACTTGGCGTTTTTGTGTAACAGGCATGTATCAAAGCATAACATACAGAACACAGGAACTTACAAAGTTCAACTTTGAAAAGTGAAGACAATATCAGACATGAGTATGTACAAACTGTGTTGATATTGCCTTCATCACATGGGGTGTCACCCCTGTAAAAGCCAAATTTGGAAGATGCACACAAATTGTGAATCAAAAAGTAGCCATTTTCCTCCTGATTCCATGCTTAATGTGCCCCATCATGGGGTATCAATGTACGTGTTTTGGGGGTGAAACCCCTTCATCTCAGCCACTTTAGTAGCAAGGAAGGGGTTTCACCCACAAAACACGTACATTGATCCTCCATAATGGGAGATAGCACATGTTGACACACTGTGTGCATCTTCCAAATTTGGCTTTTTTTACAAATATAAAAGTGTTTTGGAAAAATGAAAATGGATGCTAGCTAATTTTGGGTGTTTCAGATTCTCCCTAAAACATCAATGATGTTCTTCATTTTTTGTTGAACATCGTCAATGTTTTTCTTGATATTATTTAAATCGCGATTGCACCCCATTATCTCCCCGATGAGGATCTGAGCACTTTCCCTGGTAAAATGTGATTCTTCTTCCAAAATATCCACATCACCTAAAAAATAAAATAAAAAAACACTGTGTATTATAAATATGCAGGCATACATTGATTAGCTTACCTGAAGCTGTGGTCTCAGACACTCACCTGTTATGGTGCCAATTTCGCCAATCTCTACAATCTCTCCTTCCACCTCTGGTTCTGGTGTTGGTATTTCCCCTTCTTTGGGAGGTGTAGGGTCCCTGGTGTCCTCAGATGTCCCGAGTCTTCTCTCCCTTATGAGAATGTAAAAAAGGAATACTTAGCACACAGATATTTGAGGGCAGAAATAGGAATATGAAACATTGCTTGGAAGTGTCGTACAATTGTGTTTTTTGGCAGAGTTCAAAGCTGAAAACATTATTTTTGACACTTTCTAAAGCTGGAATACTTACCTGTTGTGTGAACAAATGTAGTCAAGTGAAACTTGCTAAAACATTGTCTTTGGAGTGGGCTAACGAACAATGTTTTTTACGAACGATTGAACCCATGAACATGAAAGTGGCCATTTTAAACTGTACAACATTAAATCAAAGCACATGTAGCAGTATGCAAGCAATAATAATAATATGAACACACGACAACTACTTACTTTTTTGAAGAACTTGCTTGATCCTTCTGTACTGATCGTGCTCCCTCAGTTTCAGGTCTGACCAGCATTTTCTCAGTTGATTCATGGATCGTCGTACCCCAAAATTCTTCTGAAGACTCTTCACAACTTTAGTCATGATCGTGGTCTTTCAGACATTTGGGTTTGGGTAAGGTCCATACTTCCCTTCATAGTCGTTCCTCTTCAATATGTCCAACATCTCTCCAAAAGACATATTTGAGGCCTTAAATCTCCTCCTCCGGGATCGGGACGTTTCTGGCTCCGGGCTTTCCTCGTCCTCCTCCTCCTCATTACTAGTGGCTTTGTGCACACCTGCTGTGTCTCCGCCATGTGCTCTCCCCACTGTGCCAAAAGAGAAGGGGCGGGGAATAGACTAGAAAGAACATCAGGGAGGGGTGGAGTATCATGCATGCGCACTGTATATAAACCACAACACGCGTGTGTTGTACTTACAATCTGTGAGCAGAGGAAGGAGCTGACGCGCCGATCGTTCAAACGAAGGTACAATTTTAACTTGGTACATCACTAGCTTATACTGCTTCTAGATTGAGGCCATATTGGGACAAGATTAGGAAAGTTTAGCCTGACATTCGGGTTTGTCTTGTGTTATCACAGGATGTTTTGCTGTGATATACATACACATGATGTCCGCGGATTGAAAGCGAGGCTTGGTCCGCGATCATGTGATTTTTAGCGTTGAAATGATATCTAAGATGGCCGCTGACCCAAAGCGAGGCTTGGATATGGGGATGGGTATATAAGAGGTGACATCGCACGCTGCCCCTGCCCCTGGACGACGTAAGTTATTACGAAACGCGTAGGGAGGTGCGACGTGTCAACGTCACCCCAGTCGTGTTCGTTCGTTACATACCAGGAAGGACGGGTTGGTTTTCTGTGATGTGTGTCCGGCCGGCGCACGCTTCTGTTCGAGCCTGTTTTTAAACTCTTTCATGTAAGTGCCTACATTTATTGATTGTGAATTAAAGTCGTTGGTTTTGCATCTGGAGCCTATGTTTTTCCCTATATGACACTACGTTTCTCAATTTTTTGGGGTGTGTTCAATTTTAGGTGTACATTTTGTTTTGGGTTATTTTTCATCTTTTTTATTCATCACAGTAATGATACTTAATTGTGTTTCACTTTAAATTAATTTTGCACATTTATGCATATATCTATATTCATCTTTTTTTGAGGTGATCTAAGACCGCGTACACACGGGCGGACTGTTCGCCCAACTAAGTTCGTCAAACAATCCGACAAACAGTCCGTTCAAAATTAGCATGAACGGACTTGACCACACACGATGAACGAACAGTCCGCTGAATACGTGCGTGATGACGTGTACAGCACGTACGACGGGACTAGAAAAACGACGTCCTATACACTGCAATGCAACCTTCGGCCGTGTAAACCCTTTCTGAGCATGCACGATACTTAGTCCGTCCAACTTGCCTACACACGAGCGGACTGTCCGCTGAAACCAAGTTTGGACGGACAAAACCAAGTTTGAACGGACTGTCTTACGGAAATTCCGTAAGACTTTGTTCGTCAGACTGTCCGCTGAAACAGTCCGCTGAAGCCCACACACGAGCGGACTGTCCGCTGAAACACTGTTCAGCGGACAAAGTTGGGCGAACAGTCCGCCCGTGTGTACGCGGCCTTAGAGGCACAACATTTGAAGTTCTTTATTCTTTTGTTTAGTATATATATATATATATATCTCATTCATTTTGGGATTCTGAGGTTAGCGCAGTTCTTCTGTTTTCCTTCTGTTTATTTGTGTATTTTTGGTATACATCAGAATTGCAGCTTCCGACTATTGTTGTTTCTATTCCGTAGTGCAGTTTTTCCCCCTTTTTTCTTGTCTTGTGTTATGTCTTGCAGATAGCAATGGATGGGTTTAACGACCACAGCTTTCTCCTCCTGTTCATCGACAAGTACAGGGAGCTGCCCTGCCTGTGGCAAGCTAAAGATCCCCACTACAGCAACAAATTAAAGAGGCAGGCAGAGATGGAGAAACTGGAGAAAAATTGGTGGCCTGAGGAGTACGTATCTGAGGGAGAGCGAGAAGATGCTGGAGTTCATGAAAACTGGAGCTGCAGCAGATTAAGTTTATGTCCCCAGGCTGTGGTACTATGAGAGGATGCATTTTCTGTCAGACCAGGCTGAAGTCAGGGAATCCCTCTCCTTCCACGCTTCCTTCTATGCTTCATTCCACCCATGCTGAGTCTTTCGACACCCAAGCTGGGCCTTCCAGTCAGGAAGGTGGGGAGGAGCCTAGCTTGAGCCAGGTATAGTATTGTTCTACATATTTTTGGAGTAAAAATGAATGATGTTAACTTGATTTTTGCTCACTAATTGCTGATTTTAGAAAGTGTTTTACATATCAATAGACAGTAGTGGCCAAAAAAATTGGGCCAAGAATGAAAAATGCTGGGCTCAGAATGATAGTCTTTTCTATTTGTTAACAATTTGCAACAGTCAAGAGCTGAAAATTGTGTGTGTTTGATGAACCAAAAACTAAAACTATGTACCTTTTTCATACACAGGAAAACCTCAGCCAGGATGAGGGTGTGGAATGCGGCAGCCAGGAGGTGGCTGTGGAATGTGGCAGCCAGGAGGAGGCAGGGGTAAGTGACAGCCAAGAGGTGGGCAGGCCTAGGAGCCTGACTCAATCCCAAGTCCCTCCCCTCCGCCTTCCACCCAAAAGGGCCAGAAAGCGGGGGGATGTGGAGGAGTCAGCCCTCAAGCTAATTGGGGAGGCTTCTGCAGCCCTCAAAGCCACCCCTACATATCAAGAGGCCTTTGCTGCCTTGGCTGAGTGCAAACTGCAGCAAATGGAGGAGGAGCAATGCCTCATGTGTGAGAAGCTAATTATCCAAACTTTAAATTAGGGGTTGAAGGGCCAAATGACACAAACAACACACTTGTGTGACTTGGACCATGCTCCTCCTCCTCCTTCTGCCACACCTTCAGCACCACAGCCACAGCCTGGAAGGAAGCATGGAAGGAAGACCAGAGAGTGATGACCTGGGTTCAGTCTGGTCTGACAGAAGATGCAGGCTCTTGTATGACCACAGCCTAAGGGCATAGATGTCATCTGCTGCTGTTCCAGGTTTCTTGGACTTCTGGACCAGACTGTTCTCCCTCAGATATGTACTGCTCAGGCCACCGATTTTTGCATTTAAATAGTTGATGTGTGCCCTGGGGACCAAATTCTTCACTAATTTCCCCAGTTTCTCCAGCGCTGCCTCCCTCTTTATTTGTTTATGACACCTAAATAAAGTTTTTTTGGTTCAATAAATACTTGCCTATGTGTTTTACATCAAAAAGGACAGTTTATTTGAGTAGGCAGGTACATTTCAAAAATATAAAGTCAAATTAATAACAAGGGGCACCAACACCAAACAACCTCCTAGATATTAAAAAATAAAACAATAAAATAAAAAGATAATAATGGTGTTGTGGTAAGTTGACACACATAACACACCAAAAAAATTACGAAGATGAGCAAAATGTCAAAAAAGGAGATCTTGATTAAAAAACCAACCACAAAATTTACAGAAAAAAAAATCAAAAATGATTGGGGAGATCTGACGAATTAAAATATTGTATTCATTGAAATCAGGAAAAAGAATAAAGAAATAAGTTTTGGAGAAGTGTGTGTGAATATGAGTAGCAAAATAACTTAATTCTTGTAGCATTATAAAGAAAAAGAGAATGTGCTGCTTTAAAAATTTTTTAACATTGCAGCCTGACGAATGTGCTATATCGATTACGAACGGTAGTTTTACCTGACCGAGCGCTTCCACCTCAGAATTTATTCTGAGCATGCGTGGCACTTTGTCCGTCGGACTAGGCTACACACGATCGGAATTGACGCGCATCTGATCGGATTGTGTTGTCGGAAAACTTTATATACAACTCTCAAACTTTGTTGGTCGGACATTCCGACTGAAAAAGTCAGATGGAGCCCACACACGGTCAGATTATCTGACAACACGGTCCGATCGGACATTTTCCGTTGGAATGTCTGACCGTGTGTACCGGGGCTAAGAGTCACGGCCTGGGACCAAACCCACTTCTTCAACTCCACTTCTGATGGCTGGACCACAATGAGAAAAGCCTGCAAAACTGTCACACTGAGGTGGATGAGGGCTGATATCTCCCAATATGCTTCATGATGACTTTAATGTGTCAACCTTATTTGGACACCTGCTTTCTACTCTCTATGCTTGGGGAGGGACGAGTATTAGTCCTGAAAATGTGAGCTATGAATACAAAAACATTTTTTTTTGCTACTCTTAGTTTATGAGGGGCGGCCACCTCTTGGAAAACCAAGTCATGTTGGTTTGACTCAGTTTGTCATGTTGACACAACCGGTTATGGCAAACTTTTCTTGGTCAGCCGTGCTCAGTACTTTGTGTTCTTTTATGCCTTCTACCATTGGCCATGGGCTTCTTTTGGCTTTATCCTCTCCTGTCTGGTGGATATCTTTTTATAGCATTTGCACAAGTTTATAGCTGGCCTTAGCTATGTTGATGCATTCTCAGTGGCTGCCTGGAGCACACAATGCCCACATGCAATCCTTATGACTATCAGAATGTCCATAGTGGGTGTGACGGGAGGGCATATGGAACCCAGAATCCCTTGGAAAGGTTGGGAAACCCATATTTCAGCTCCCCATACACCTATTATGTCTAAGTCACCCTGTGCCATCCTGGTACAGGGTGAGTGAGAAAATATATCTTGGATTACTTAAAATGTAAGTAAGTAATATTTATCCACAGTATCTCCCAGGATATATGTAAAGACTATTCTTAGGTTGTTAATTCTGAACAATATACAATCCTTGAAAGAGCTGATTACATTGACCTCTGGAGACGGACTGTCTGGTCACCTAGGCTGCCTTAAGTGTTGTGTTAATTAACATGTTAATTATGTAATTGCATTAGGGGAGGGGGGAGTATCCATGAGCAGCCCTACCTCATTAGCTAACCCCTTGTGTTAAAAGTGTATAAAAAGGCTGTATTCTGTCCAATAAAGCATTCAAGATTCTACAAGCTATTTTCAGCTAGAACCAATTAGACTTAAACTAGATAAGGATATCTTCACAAGCAATCCAGTCAAAGTGGTATCGGAATTCAGTAAAAGGTTGGCTAAATTATATGAATCCACAACTCCCTTTCCCCAGGAAAAAGCTGACACACTGTTCCATGATCTTCCGATCCCCACGTTATCTGCCCCAAATCGTGAATCAATTGAAGCACAGATTTCGCCTCATGAGGTGCTGCACGCCATTAAGATCTTGAAACCTCATAAGAGACCTGGTCCAGATGGGCTAACCAGCTTATATTATAAAAAAATTTCAAGTACCCTGGCCCCTCTCCTGGCAAACTCATTTAATGCCCTACTTAAAGGTGGGTCCTTTGGTGGAGACACGTTGACGGCCATTGTATCTATGATACCTAAGCCCAACACTGATAGTACACTATGGTCCAATTATAGACCCATTTCATTGTTAAATGTCGTTATTAAAATTCTAGCAAAAATTTTAGCCATACGTTTAAATCCACTTATTGGTCATTAAATGAGTTAAGGTTCTGTATGACCCTATGAAAATATGATGGGATCGCTACCGGGAGCACTCTATATAGGTATAGCAGTTTGAGTAATAGGGACATTTTCACGGCCGCCACCCATCCCAACAAGGAAACACATAGGGGCTGCCAGGAGGCAAGGAGGGATGAGAGGAACACCCTATGCAAGTCTATGGGAGAAATCTAAAGTGCTAATTTTAAAGGCTAATATGCAAGTTACTGTCCTAAAAAGCGTTTGGGGACCTGCCCCAGGGGACATGGATCAATGCAAAAAAAAGTTTGAAAAACGGCCGTTTTTTCAGGAGCAGTGATTTTAATAATGATTAAAGTGAAACAATAAAAATGTAATATTCCTTTAAATGTCGTACCTGGGGGGTGTCTATAGTATGCCTGTGAAGGGGTGCGTGTTTCCCGTGCTTAGAACTGTCCCTGCACAGAGTGTCATTTGTGCAGGAAAAAAAGTCTTTTAAAAACACTCAATGAGGGTTCTCTGTATTAGTTGACAATTAATTTAATTCATTGATTAAAAAAAAAAAGCGTGGGGGTTCCCCTAAATTCAATTCCCAGGCCCTTCAGGTCTGGTATGGGTATTAAGGGGAACCCCGTGTCAAATTAAAAAAAAAATTGACGTGGGGGTCCCCTAAATATCCATACCACACCCTTCAGGTCTGGTATGGATATTAAGGGGAACCCCGAATCAAATTGAAAAAAAAAATTGACGTGGGGGTCCTCCTAAAAATCCATACCAGACCCTTTATCCAAGCATGCAACCTGGCAGGCCGTAGGAAAAGAGGGGGGGACGAGAGAGCGGCCCCCCCTCCCTCCTGAACCGTACCAGGCCACATGCCCTCAACATTGGGAGGATGCTTTGGGGGTCTGTGACCCCTCAAAGCACCTTGTCTCCATGTTGATGTGGAGAAGGGCCTCATCCCCACAACCCTGAGCAGTGGTTGTGGGGGTCTGCGGGCGGGGGGCTTATCAGAATCTGGAAGCCCCCTTTAACAAGGGGACCCCCAGATCCCGCCCCCCCTGTTTGAAATGGTAAGGGGGTGCAAAAGTACCCCTACCATTTCACAAAGAAAGTGTAAAAATGGTTAAATAAGACGAACACACAAAATAAAAAAAAGATCCCAGCGGTACTAATCCACTCTTGCTATCCAGCGACAGATCTCCGGGGTCCAGCGATGGATGATCATATCCAGCAACGGGGGATCTCTCAGTCCAGCGCTGTCCATACATTCATCTTCTGTCTCCACTGCGGAGACACTGCGGGGATCCCAGCGCTGATGTTTCTTATATTAGGAGGGCGGGGCCATCCGTCACCTGACCCCACAAAGCATCCTCCCAATGTTGAGGGCATGTGGCCTGGTACGGTTCAGGGGGGGCGCTCTCTCGTCCCCCCTCTTTTCCTGCTGCCTGCCAGGTTGCGTGCTCGGATAAAGGGTCTGGTATGGATTTTTAGGGGGACCCCCACGTCAAATTTTTTAAAAAATCTGATGCGGGGTTCCCCTTAATATCCATACCAGACCTGAAGGGTCTGGTATGGATATTTAGGGGACCCAAAACGTCAATTTTTTTTTAATTTGACAGGGGGTTCCCCTTAATATCCATAACAGACCTGAAGGGCCTGGTAATTGAATTTAGGGAACCCCCACACTTTTTTTTTTTAATCAATGAATGAATGAATTGTCGGCTAATACAGAGAACACTCATTGAGTGTTCTCTGTATTACGGGAGCCGACAATATAGCCGCAAGTGATTTTAAAAGAGTTTTTTTTCTGCACAAATGACACTTTGTGCACAGACAGTTCTAAGCACGGGAAACATGCGCCCCTTCACAGGCATACTATAGACACCCCCCAGGTACCACATTTAAAGGAATTTTACACTTTTATTGTTCACTTTAATCATTATTAAAATCACTGCTCCTGAAAAAACAGCCATTTTTAAAACTTTTTTTTGCATTGATCCATGTCCCCTGTGGCAGGACCCAGGTCCCCAAACACTTTTTAGGACAGTAACTTGCATATTAGCCTTTAAAATTAGCACTTTAGATTGTGAACGTTCGAGTCCCATAGACTTTTATAGGGTTCTAAAGTTCACACGAAGTTTAGGTCTGTTCGCAGGTTCTTGTGCGAACTGAACCAGGGGGGGGTGTTCGGCTCATCCTTAGTCTTAATGCATTGGTACCTGGTCCCAACCAGGATCACCAAGAGTGTACCCAGTTACCCCCCAAACTGTTTCAGAGGTTGCAAAGACCGAGGCAACCATGTCCACATATGGTGGACGGCCCGATAGTGAAATGCTTCTGGGCGACAATCTTTCAAATGCTTTCTGTGTTGATGCAAAGCCCCATAGAACCCAACCCAGCAATTGCTTTGTTGAACCTGTTACCCCAAAAACTCATTAGATCCCAAACCCGTCTTCTTCTCCAAATAACCACGGCAGCCAAACAAACTATCGCGAAAGCCTGGAAGTCCCCGTCCCTAGAAATTATTTAAGTGCAAAATAGAGTCACCCAGGCTATGATTCATGGTAAGATAGAGGCGGTAATTCTTGACAAAATACCCCAACATAGTAAGATATGGCAACCTTGGATAGAACACTTTTTACCCCCCCTCCCCCCAATTTTGACAGACACATGCTAGAACCTTAGTTCACTTCAGACAATGTCTGAGTACAGCATTCGCCGCCCTGGACCCGCTTGGGCTTTCCGACCACCTTTTCTCCTTTTGTTGCATTTCTCTTCTCCTTATTTCCTCCCCCTTTACATGTGCCTTACTTTCTTCTGCAACTATCTCTCTATTTCTCTTCTTCTCATGTATGTAAAATAAGATGAACGGAACAAGATCATTACCAGATGTCCCTAAGTTTGATGTCAACTAGATGACGAAAGACGACTGCTCTTCCCTCTCTCGGAACATTATGATTGAACTAGTCCAATTTCTTTCAGTATACCTGCAATTAGCACATACAAAGCCTATTTTGACTTTGGAATTAGCTTGGAACTCTCTTCTTTATTTTTTTCGTTATAACGTCGAAGTGCAGTTTGCTATTTTGTAACCCTGTGACCGATACAGAATTGTACTGTTCTTTCTGTTATGTTTGATTTTGTCAAGTATATCAAGTATTAGACATGTGCAGAGTAAAATATTTCGTTTCGGAATTTCGTTTTCGTCTGAAAACTTAATTTATTTAGTTACTCCCGAAATTCGTTTTTATTTATTTAGTTTTTCGTTCAAAAATTGCATTCGTCCGAAAATCCACATGAATCACGGTCGAATCTGTCTTTGAAGGCTTATGGTGTCTGTCGAATGTATAAAGAAGATTCGACGGAGCTAGTATATAGCATACTTTAGAACCCTATTAAAGTCTATGGGACTCCAACGTTCAAAATCTAAAGTGCTAATTTTAAAGGCTAATTTGCAAGTTACTGTCCTAAAAAGTGTTTGGGGACCTGGGTCCTGCCCCAGGGGACATGGATCAATGCAAAAAAAAGTTTTAAAAACTGCCGTTTTTTCAGGAGCAGTGATTTTAATAATGATTAAAGTGAAACAATAAAAGTGTAATATTCCTTTAAATTTCGTAGGGGGGGGGGGTTGTCTATAGTATGCCTGTGAAGGGGCGCATGTTTCCCGTGCTTAGAACTGTCCCTGCACAAAGTGTCATTTATGCAGGAAAAAAAGTCCTTTAAAATCACTCGCAGCTATTATGAATTGTCGTCTCCCGTAATACAGAGAACACTCATTGAAAGTCATTGATAAAAAAAAAAAAAATAAATAAAAAAAAAAAGCGTGGGGGTCCCCCAAATTCAATTACCAGGCCCTTCAGGTCTGGTATGGATATTAAGGGGAACCCTGCCTCAAATTTAAGAAAAAATTTGACGTGGGGTTCCCCCTAAATATCCATAACCAGACCCTTCAGGTCTGGTATGGATATTAAGGGGAACCCCGCGTCAAATTTTTAAAAAAATTGACGTGGGGTTCCCCCTAAAAATCCATACCAGACCCTTTATCCGAGCACGCAACCTGGCAGGCCACAGGAAAAGAGGGGGGGACGAGAGAGCGGCCCCCCCCTCTCTCCTGAACCGTACCAGGCCACATGCCCTCAACATTGGGAGGATGCTTTGGGGGTCTGTGACCCCTCAAAGCACCTTGTCCCCATGTTGGTGAGGACAAGGGTCTCATCCCCACAACCCTGGCCGGTGGTTGTGGAGGTCTGCGGGCGGGGGGCTTATCAGAATCTGGAAGCCCCCTTTAACAAGGGGACCCCCAGATCCCGCCCCCCCTGTTTGAAATGGTAAGGGGGTACAAAAGTACCCCTACCATTTCACAAAGAAAGTGTAAAAAATGGTTAAATAAAACAAACACACTTTTGAAAAATTCCTTTATTAAAAAAAAAGAAAAAAAAAAAGATTCCAGCGGCGGTAATCCACTCTTGCTATCCAGCGACGGACGAGCATCTCTCCAGCGATGTCTCATCTCATCCAGCGCAGCGATCCATCCTTCTTCTGTCTCCGTGGAGGAGACACTGCAAGGATTCCGGCGGCTGACGTTTCTTATATACGGAGGGCGGGGCCACCCGTCACCTGACCCCGCCCCCCTCTGACGCAAAGGGAAACCCGGGGTTCCCCGTGACGTATGGGTGACCCCCCCCTCTGATGTAACGGAAACCTGCCTGTGTTACATCAGAGGGGTGCGGGGTCACCCATACGTCACAGGGAACCCTGGGTTTCCCCTTGCGCCAGAGGGGGCGGGGTCAGGTGACGGGTGGCCCCGCCCTCCGTATATAAGAAACGTCAGCCGCCGGAATGCCTGCAGTGTCTCCTACACGGAGACAGAAGAAGGATGGATTCGCTGCGCTGGATGAGATGAGACATCGCTGGAGAGGTGACCGTCCGTCGCTGGATAGCAAGAGTGGATTACCGCCGCTGGAATCTTTTTTTTATTTTTTTATTTTTAATAAAGGAATTTTTCAAAAGTGTGTTTGTTTTATTTAACCATTTTTTACACTTTCTTTGTGAAATGGTAGGGGTACTTTTGTACCCCCTTACCATTTCAAACAGGGGGGGGGCGGGATCTGGGGTCCCCTTGTTAAAGGGGGCTTCCAGATTCTGATAAGCCCCCCGCCTGCAGACCTCCACAACCACCGGCCAGGGTTGTGGGGATGAGGCCCTTGTCCTCATCAACATGGGGACAAGGTGCTTTGAGGGGTCACAGACCCCCAAAGCATCCTCCCAATGTTGAGGGCATGTGGCCTGGTACGGTTCAGGAGGGAGGGGGGGCCGCTCTCTCGTCCCCCCCTCTTTTCCTGCGGCCTGCCAGGTTGCGTGCTCGGATAAAGGGTCTGGTATGGATTTTTAGGGGGAACCCCACGTCAATTTTTTTTTAAATTTGACGCGGGGTTCCCCTTAATATCCATACCAGACCTGAAGGGTCTGGTTATGGATATTTAGGGGGAACCCCACGTCAAATTTTTTCTTAAATTTGAGGCAGGGTTCCCCTTAATATCCATACCAGACCTGAAGGGCCTGGTAATTTAATTTGGGGGACCCCCACGCTTTTTTATTTTTTTATTTTTTTATCAATGACTTTCAATGAGTGTTCTCTGTATTACGGGAGCCGACAATTCATAATAGCTGCGAGTGATTTTAAAGGACTTTTTTTCCTGCATAAATGACACTTTGTGCAGGGACAGTTCTAAGCACGGGAAACATGCGCCCCTTCACAGGCATACTATAGACAACCCCCCCCCCTACGAAATTTAAAGGAATATTACACTTTTATTGTTTCACTTTAATCATTATTAAAATCACTGCTCCCGAAAAATGATCCATGTCCCCTGGGGCAGGACCCGGGTCCCCAAACACTTTTTAGGACAGTAACTTGCAGAATCTTTTCTCTCTGTCAAATCTTTTTTCTCTGTCGAATATTTTCTCTATATAATCTTGGACTAATAGAGGTAAGGTTAGGCACATTTGACCACAGGTTCTATAGACACAGATTGTTGTCAGAGTCATGTCGAATCTCCTATTCTATATCGAACTGTTGTAACAATGAAAACGAAAATAAAGCATTTATTTATGTCGGATCTTTTGTTTTTCGGATTTTGTGCTTTCGTTATCGTTTGGCAAAACGAAAACGAAAATAGCTGAAATTCGGACGAAAATGCATTCGGACGAAAACGAATGTACATGTCTATCAAGTATATATCCATCAATGTTAGGGGCCTTAACCACCCCGCAAAAATACTTTTTATGTGGGCAGAAGCTGGGAAACAGGGAGCGGTTATCCTTTGTGTACAAGAAACACACTTTCAAACAAATAAACACCCCAAGTGCACACACAGAGACTACCCCCACATTTTCTTAGCCACAACACCTGAAGGGAAAAAATGTGGGGTGCTCCTAGCAATCCGAAACACAGTAACCTTCCAACATAAAGAAACGATATCAGATGACAATGGATGCTATGTCATAGTTAAAGGAGACATCAACTCAAAACCATATACCTTAGCATTAATTTACATGCCAAACTCCCACCAGGTAAGATTTTTAAGCAGGATACTCAAAAGAATAAGGTTGCAAGCATATAGACACATCATAGTAGCAGGTGACTTCAACTCAATTGTAGATCCCAAGTTGGATACTACTGCCCATAACTTCAGAAACACTGTACGCCTAGACGAGTTGCTTTATGAGGTGAAACTATTCAATGCATGGAGATGTATGCACGCCAGTGAATGAGACTAACTTTTTTCTTGCATAGACACTGCTCGTACTCTTGTATAGACCTATTTGTAACTGACAAGTGGACTCTTCAGGGCATAACATCTACAAAGATCCACGATATAATGTGGACAGACCACGCAGTCATTTCTTTGACGATAGCTGAAAAGGGTGCCTCCCCCTGCTCACCCATCTGGCGTAATAATGTTAGACTATTCCAAGAACAAAAAACTTCCCAAGAAATTTCGAAACACCTCTCAGAATTTTTCATCAACAATGTTCAATCGATAGGCAATCTCTTCTCCTTGTGGAACGCTCACAAAGCATACCTAAGAAGAATACTGATCCAGCTAAGTGCAAGGGAGAAAAAACGCTGCACACTAAAGATAGATAAGGTAGTGTCGGAAATGCGCGCTACAGAAACACAAAATAAAACCACTCCAAACACTAAATTGGCCCAAAAACTCACTTACCTTAGAGAACTACTATCCTACCAATATGATATATACATTAGACGCTTACAATTGCCTTCATATACCAATGCCAACAAAGCAGGAAAATATTTAGCCAACAGAATCAAAGCAAAACAAGCCAAAACTAGAATCACACATCTTATATGCCCTACTCGCAAACCCAAGACCACAAACCCTCAAGAAATCGCAGAACACTTCGCCACATACTACAGTGAGCTATACAATATTAAAAACAACACAACAATCACCCAACCATCAACCCCAAGCATAAAAAATTTATTGGAAAGCATGAAACTACCCTCTCTGTTAGAAACCCAATTACAGTAATTGAATGCCCCATTTACAATTCCTGAGATTGAAAAAAGAATTTCCACCTTACCAAATGGGAAATCACCAGGCCCAGATGGATTTGGAAATTAATACTTTAAAATTTATAAATATATATTTGCTCCACACATGCACAAAGTATTCCAGCAAGCTGCAATGGACACCTCATTCCCTTCTGAGATGTTAAAAGCACATATCATCACACTACCGAAACCTGGAAAGGATCCAGTGACACCAAGTAATTTCAGACCCATTTCGCTATTAAATACAGATGTCAATGTATACGCCAAACTTATAGCTAAAATAATATACCCCTGCTAATACAGAAAGACCAGATGGGTTTTGTGAGGGGGAGGCATACCTTGGACGCTACCAGGCACATCATCAACAATTATACACCATGTCGAATGTACCAAAGTGCCTTCTCTGCTTCGATCTATAGATGCAGAGAAGGCGTTTGATAGGATCTATTGGGGCTACATAAAGGAAGTACTAGCCAAATTTGGATTCTCTGGGCATATTTTTAGGGCAATGATAGCATTGTATTCTCACCCATAAGCACAGATGTTTACTGCTGGTATGCTGTCCTCCCCATTCAACATTACTAATGGGACCCACCAGGGCTGTCCTTTGCCCCCATCAATATTCAACCTAATGATAGAACCCCTAGTGGAGTCCATTAGAACACACATTAACATATCGGGCTTTCAGTTTGGATGAAGACACCATGTTATCAATTTATTTGCGGATGGCGTCATCTTGATGCTGACTGACCCAACCAAGTCACTCCCAGCAGCCCACAAACTTCTTCTAGCAATTTGGGGAGATATCCTACTATAAGGTCAACTTTGCCAAATCCTTGATCCTGAACCTGGGAATGTCGCGCACAGACAAACTTAAGTTACGTAACTTTCTCCCCTATAGCTGGGCATATCATATTTAGGCATAACCTTAACAACTTCTACAAAAGATCTCATCAATGCAAACTATAAACCATTGCTGACCAAACTGGAGGCCCAAACTAGGAAATTAGAGAGTAAAGAACTATCCTGGATAGGGAGACTAGCAGCATACAAAATGTTGATATTACCGCAAGTGTTATATATGTTTAGAACGCTACAAATCCCGCTCCCACAACACTTCCTTAAATCCCTATCCACAATGATGTAGAAACTCCTATGGCAAAACAAAAGAGCCAGATGCTCGCCTAAAAATCTAATACCACACAAAAAAGCAGGAGGAGCGGGATTGGTAGATATTAATGATTACATGTGGGCAACCAGACTTGAACAAATAAGATACTAGTTTGTGAAAGATGATACACCACTCTAAGTTGAAATTGAGAGATGCTTAGCTCCGTTGTCTGACCTTAGCGAACTGCTAATAGGTGACGTGTGGTTATACTGGGACACTCGTAATTTGCCAGCCCACAATACTGATGACACTCCTTGCGTGGAGACATCTTGGGAACCAACCTGACAGTAAACTCACCACAATTGACCATTCACAAATGGGAATCAGACATAGGATCTACCTTCACGCAATAGCATTGACAAAAAGCACTCTTCGAATGTCAGTCCTCATCACACTGTACTAAACATTGGGAAATTACATTCAGAACAACAAACAGATGGCAGTACACTCCCTGCAGAATATCCAAACTATTCCCACAAGCAACAACACAGTGCTGGAGGAATTGCGGCCAACAAGGACACCTTTTACACACCTTTTGGGATTGCCCTTGCTTGACCAGCTTCTGGAACCAGGTCTTCCAGATGATCTCTACACTTACTGGAATACTCACACCACCCAATCCAGTGCTAGCAATACTACACATAGGAATCGATAAATTCCCACACAATATGCGACAGGTAGTCACCCACATACTCCTAACCACTAGATCCTTAGTACTATGCTCATGGAAAAACACCACATATATACATATAACTGACTTGACAAGGATACTCTAAAGACATTTCCCAGTTGAAGTCACGGGAAGCGACGTAGCCCGTAGGATATGGAGACCGGAAGTGACACCTACACCCGAGCGGTTCGCTCGTAGCTTTGTTGTTACTGTCTGACTCACCTCGGCTGTTTGTGAGTAATTTTAATTAGTGAATACATTTTGTGATTTTAAAACTTACTACACTATGGTCGCCCTCATACTTATCTTTTGAGCAATATTGGAATTCACCTATGGAGCGGTTACACAGATGGTGACTACAGTGTGGCTATTTTAAGTTCCCCCCCCTTGATTCCCTGTGTACCTCTGAGAAGGCTGCAGACACGCTGTATACCTTACAGTGGTGAGGTAATTACCTAGTGTGCGTATTAACACGTGGAGTCACTGGAGTGGAGGAAGTTTTTTTTCACTTTGCAAGCACTAAGCCACTTTATTACTGCATCCGATACTTTCACTGAACTTTTTTTTCACTTAGTTGGATTATTGTGTGTTTTAATTTGTTCTACGTTTATTATATGCACTTAGCACTTTAATGCAATTTTGATCACTATTTACACTTTACTGTGCATGATACTTTGTTGTTCATGAAGTAACTGTTTTATGTATATACACATTAAATTTATGTGAGCACCTTAGCTGGGGGCACCCCTCTTGATTACATCACGTTGAATATATGTTGGTTGGCTATTTCACTTATATGTGGATTTATTTCAATTATAGATTTATATATGGGCAGTTTTCATTTTAGAACCTTTTGGGCTAGTCCCGAGGGCATTTGAGGAGATCACGCACCATCAGGTCACACGTATTTACTTTGCAATAAGTTTTTTTCAGTGTTTGAAATAGTTTTTACCTTTTTAGATTATTTCACTTTGGGAGCGCAGCACCATTATTTTTTTCTTCACCTACTTAAATTACATGAGTGTGTGTCTCATGGAAGTGTTTGCAGCATCCAGCTAATAAGACAAATCACCACTTCCTATTCCATACACAGCGCAGGAGCCTCAATTAACACAGTCTAAAGACATTACAACCTTGAAAGGAAACTAGCAATTAACTCTTTAAAATGTAAGGAATTTGACCGGAACTGGAGTATATGGACGGCCATATATAACTGGTGTACATAACTGTATTTGGTAATTCTTCACTCCATCCTTCATACATGTTTTGTTTGCTTTATTACCTGTTAATTAATGATCTGGGGCACCAGAGTGTACGATACAGTAGCAACTCCAGGTCTGAGATGCAGAGTGTTCCCAATGGGGCATCTCGAGCTGGAAGAGCTCCACACGAATGAGAAGGAACCCAAAAGATGATAAATGTACACTTCTGAAACCCAGCAACAGTACTGTTCTATATTGGCACGTCAATGTGATTCAGATCTATAATATAACATTGCTGTATACTGTTAACATACAAAGGACTCTATGTACAACATAAATATGTAATGGAAATAGTTTTCTTCAATAAAAAACTAACGTTAAAAAAAAAAAATAGGGTTAAAATTGGAATAGGAATATATAGATATAATACTCTGATGTTAGGTTAAATCATGGGATGTGTTACTAACATAGCGATCCAAAATAGATCAGGTTAATTAAGGTGACCTCCTGAATGAGAAGATACGTTTTTTTAAAAATAAAGAGAACATAGTTTCGGAAATGACACAATGAGCATAGCAATTTTGTAAAATGAAAAGTCAAATTCCACATTGATGCTGTCAGGTACAAGAGTATGTAAAGTGTGTATCCATTTGGATTCTTTTTAACTAATGGACCTAATTTTATGTGCCCCCCTTACGGTCCGTTGTATTTCTCTATGCCCCAAAATTGTAAATGTTTAGGGTCATTGTTGTGTACTTGAGCAAAGTGTCTTGATACATTGTGTTTCGGGAAACCTTTAATGATGTTTTGAACATGTTTCCTTATCTTAACCATTAGTGGTTGTTTTGTTCTCCCCACATATTGCAGATTACAGCTACATTGTAAAATGTACACTACCCCCTCCGTGTGACAACTGATAATGTCCTTTATCGGATAATTTTGTCGTGTTTTAATGGAGGTAAATTGTGTACGTTTTATTTGTAGTTTCTTAGAGTGTTTACACGCAAAGCAATATTTACAAAGAGAAAAGCCTTTGCCATTAAAAAAGGAATAAATATTAGTTTTAGGTGTTTCAATAACTTTTTTTTACAATAATGTTTCTTAAAGTTGGTGCTCTCTTATAGAGTGTCATGAAAATCGCATGAAGAGACTGACCTCCAGGTCTTCTGGTTTACGATCGTCGCGGGTACGCACGATCGTACGAACGCGCATGCGTTCGTACGCAGGTGCGCGGGCGCGGGCACGTGCGCGGTCGCATGCGTGCGTCCGTGTTGGCGCCAAACGGACTATTTAAACTAGCCTCTTGCTAATGGTCTCTGCTGTCTGCTCTACAGCGTTATACCTGTGAGACCTGATCCGTAGTATTCGTTCCTGTTTGACCCGGCCTGCCTGTGACCCATCTGCTATCTGCCTGCACCCGACCATGGCTTGTTGTGACGATTCTCCTGCCTGTTCCCTTGTACTTCGCTTCCAGTCTGATATCTGACCTGGCTTGCTTTGACCATCCGTCTGGTAAAGGTGAACCTGCTTATATTGAACTGTGTCATCTGCTGCAAGTAGCCTGCTTGTATTGAACTGTTCACCTGCTGCAAGTACCTGCTTATATTGAGCTGTTCATCTGCTGCAAGTACCTGTTTATATTGCGCTGTTCATCTGCTTCAAGTCACTTATCTTATTGAACTGTTCATCTGCTGCAAGTACCTGTGTATATTGCACTGTTCATCTGCTACAAGTTGCCTACTTCCCTGCACTGCTTTTCATAAAGTTACCTGTTCCATTGAACCGTGTTATCTGCTATAAATTACCTGCTGATCCATTCGCTGTGATTACCTGCTCCACTGAACTTCATCTACCCATCCTACTCATTTGTTGATCCTGCCAGGCACCTGTACCCCTCCTTACTCCTGTGTTCCCTGTTACATTGCCAGGAAACCGGTAGTGGGAGTTGTAAGGGAGGCCTCTTTCCGCAATCCGGGCTCGCTACTAGAAGGTACGTGACATAGAGTATGTTCGGGTTTTCAGGAAGAATTTCATTGAGATGTCTGTCACTTTTTAATATGTGCCAGTGTCTTTTTATCAATTTTTTCTATTTCTTTATGTTGAATGTTGTAGTTTAATATTAAAAAAAGCTTCTTCTGATAGTTGATGATCATCCTTTATTCTGTAGCATGGTAGTCCTATCCACGTTTTTTACCTTATCAATTGGATTTTGATGAATTCTTCAGTGCAACCCTTGTCCTTGAATCTGAAAATTACAAACGTGGCTTGGGTTAGAACATCTTCAGTTGTGCAATTTCTCTTAATTCTTACCAATTGGCCCTTTGGAATATTAAAGAGCCATGGTTTAAAATGACAGCTGTTCATAGGGAGGTAGCTATTCACATTTTTTTTTAAATGTGTCTTGGTAATTAATCCAGATCTTAGACGTTGATTTATTTGTTGCTGATGTTCCACGTAAGTTTGATGTTTTTATCATTATTTTTCAGTTTTTCCCAAAAAAATGTTTCCTTGCTTCCACTCCATACGATGATAAGATCATCTATAAATCTTTTGTAAAGAGTTAATTCAGCTGGTGGATTAGTGTAGACTATACTCTCCTCCCATTGTGACATAAAGGCATTGGCATATAAATCAATTATCTAAACAAAGCAACTATGTTTGTTAGATAATTGATTTAAAGGGAAAGTGCAACACATTCTCATGTATATATTTTTTTTTTTACATTTTGTATTCCAATATCAAGTGAGTGCTGTTCCAATTTCTATCACATTATACGTGTGCACTTTTGTAGGTTTATATTTACCATTTAAACATTTACATACACAAATGAATGAGTCATACAAGGCTAACATGAACTGCTGTGCCAAGCATTCAGATAACCTACAGTGCTCTGTGAATTCTGTGTCATGTATTAAATATTTATTTTGAAAACAAAGGTAATAATAATATAGCAAACATGAAAGGAAGAAAACACCACTTTAAAACCTAAAAAACATTAAAAAATGACTAAAATTGTTTATAGTTTCTCATTAAATCTTTTTGGGTGATTAACTTGTCTACTCCAGCTTCTTTTTATATTGATTTAACTGTAGATGTATAATTTAGCTTCCTAGCACTTCTAATATTATTATCAATTGACAAGATTATATAAAAAATACTTTGAATATAGTTTAAAGACTTACAATGTATGATATAGTAAAACTATAACAAATTCAGGGTGCCTCCAAAAAACTGACTGTACAGTAGTACAGTATGGCCCTTTGATCCCCTTCATCAAGGCTAGTAAATCTTGAGCTATTTATATGCATAACAAAGTTTCTTATGATACATGAAGGGGTCAAGGTTTTCTAGATGTCATTCTAGAAAAGTAATGTCAAAGAATATTGCCCGATCATGCTGCTCCTCTGCTTTTATCATGAACCCCCACATTGCAGATAACCTCCTGATGCAGAAGTCATTCATGCAATAAACAACAATATAAATATAAAGTATACTGTAAAACTGTAAACCCATGCCATTAACACAATAAAAAAATAAAAAAAAAATATTGCTAGATGCATACCTATATTTGCTCTCTTTAGTTTTTTAGTCTCTTTCACACAGTTTTATGTTTATTAAATTTTAAACTTCAATTAATGATGACATTAAGACTTCTGATTAACTTTGAATGACAAAATGTGAGCTAAGATATCAAATGTATACTTTCTTATTTATTTCCTTTATAATTTCAGCTCAAATAACTTATCTGAAGCATCAAAAATGGGTGCAACCTTAGACTTCAAAGAGGAAGCAGTCTTAGTGTTTCTTTTCCTTATCTGCTTTCTCTTTTAAGGGTGTTTGATCTGCAGCAAGCAGTAGTTTCCTTTTGCAACACTAAATAATAGAAATGTACTTTTTTGTATTCTTGTCACATGCTCTGAGGTTACACAACCCGCACGCTTATCAGCAACAGACATGCAGTGCATTATGGGATCTTTCTGATGATGTGCCAGCCTTTCATGAGATTTATTGTGAAATAAGGTGTTGACCAAGTTGCCATTTTGACCTTGACATTTTTTAAACAATTCAAGAAATATGAAAAAGAGAAAAACAAGGAGTGCTACTGGTCATATCCAAGGGGATTTTTCTTTCTTGCGTTTTTTTTCTCTTTTTTTTCCTTTCAGCACACAGTAAAATAGCATTATGTAATCAATATGCCTGATGTTCAAATATTCTTTCATGTTTGCATTATAAGATATATTTTTTTAACAACATATTAAAGCAATTAAAGGAGGATCAGAATGAGTATAATAATAATAATAATAATAATAGCTCAGACTTATTTTGGATTATTCCTGATAGTAGACAGATTCTATTTTATCATTAGACCTTTATATGCACAATTGTACCTGTCTTATAAAGCATAAATTACAAAGAGTATTACATACACCAGGATATTCAACACTTTTTCTATATAGACCACTGACAGGATTAATTTACAATATATACAACCAGAGCACAGTTGTATAAAATTTGGAAAAAAGTACAATTCATTTTACATAGTATTCTGTAATGTTCAAGAATTAGAAAACATACTATAAGAACTACAAAATAGAATACTAGTGCGCACAACCCGTATGACTAAATGATGATAAAATAAAAATGCTAGGAAACTCACTAGTGCTAGTAAGAAAATATATGACTAAGGGGAAGCAACCAGCATAAAAAGTGATCTCAACACCAAACTGAATAATATATACAAAAATATGCAGCGCTACCCCACTTCCTCAAAAATCCAAAATAATAATAAAGCAATAACCCTGATGCAGAAAAAAAATGTGCAAATCAGCAAACAATAAATTGACTATGAAAAGTGATATATACAATAAAATTCAAAGTGCATAATGAACAATTAAAAATATAAATATAAAATCAGAGTGCAGTGTAGTCCATAAAATCCACACAGATGATTAGTGCGATACAGTGTCCAAATAGCAGCAATAATCATAAAAGTGCAAAATGTGCGAATGGTGCAAAGACCATACAAGAAATCAGTGCAATAAAAATTCCAAAAAGCTGTGATCATATAATCAAACCATGCGGTGAAAAGTAAAGCTGCTCCAAACAAACTGCTCAAAAAGAACGTGACAGTCCACCAATCCTTCAGTGCTTTATCCTCTCCTCGTAGTGTCAGCCCATCAATGTATAGGTCCACCAGACATAAACTGGGTAATAGAGAACACCAGAAGGGGGGCTCCCATGTGTAGAACATTTTTAAAACACTTTATTAAAAAATAATGTGTGTTCTCTATTACCCGGTTTATGTCTGGTGGACCTATACATTGATGGGCTGACACTATGAGGAGAGGATAAAGCAGCCAGTGGGACACATACATTACGCTGGATTTGACCATTAATGGTCTCCATTGGAGGTGAGAGGCTGGGGGAAATAGATGGTGCACGAGCTTAAGCACTGAAGGATTGGTGGACTGTCACGTTCTTTTTGAGCAGTTTGTTTGGAGCAGCTTTACTTTTCACCGCATGGATTGATTATATGATCACAGCTTTTTGGAATTTTTATTGCACTGATTTCTTGTATGGTCTTTGTACCATTCGCACATTTTTCGCTTTTATGATTATTGCTGCTATTTGGACACTGTATCACTAATCATCTGTGTGGATTTTATGGACTACACTGTACTCTGATTTTATATTTATATTTTTAATTGTTTATTATGCACTTTGAATTTTATTGTATATATCACTTTTCATAGTCAATTTATTGTTTGTTGATTTTTTGCAAATTTTTTGGGGGATTTTTGAGGAAATGGGGTAGCTCTGCATATTTTTGTATATACTATAAGAACTAGTAAACAGTCACTAGAGACTAGCTTGGGATGTGCTGACATAGATTATACCCCAGTAGTCCAAATACTAAAACTAAAAACTAAAATTGTTCCGACACAAATAGAAACTTTAAGGTGTCACAGGGTCATTTATAAAAGAGAACTTGGCTGTAAAAGAATACCATGTATGTTTAACCTTTCTGGTGACCTATACCTACAATTAGGCATGAGCCGAACACCCCCCGGTTTGGTTCGTAGCAGAACATGCGAACAGGCAAAAAATTTGTTCGAACACACAAACATCATTAAAGTCTATGTGACACAAATGTGAAAAATCAAAAGTGCTAATTTTAAAGGTTAATATGCAAGTTATTTTCATAAAAAATGTTTGGGGACCTGGGGCCTGCACCAATGGACATGTATCAATGCAAAAAAAGTTTTCAAAATTGCAGTTTTTTTGGGAGCAGTGATTTTAATAATTCTTAAAGTGAAACAATAAAAGTGAAATATTCCTTTAAATTTCATACCTGGGGGGTTTCTATAGTATACTTTTTCCCATGTTTAGAACAGTCCCTGCACAAAATTACATTTCTAAAGGAAAAAAAGTCATTTAAAACTACTCACAGCTATAATGAATTGTCGGGGCTCAGCATTACAGATAAAAGTCATTGAACAAAAATGACATGGGGGTCTCCTCATAAATCCATACCAGGCCCTTTGGGTCTGGTATGAATATTAAGGGGAACCCTGAACCAAAATGTAAAAAAAAATTGCGTGGGGGTCCCCTCAAATTCCATACCAGGCCCTTAAGGTTTGATATGGATATTAAGGGGAACCCTGCGCCAATTTCTTTTTAATAATATGGTGTAGGGGTCTCCTTCAAAATCCATACCAGGCCCTTATCCAAGCATGCAACCTAGCAGGTCGCAGGAAAAGAGGGGGGATGAGAGAGCACCCCCCTGAACCGTACCAGGCCACATGCCAGGCCACATGCCCTCAACATGGGGAGGGTGCTTTAGGATAAACCTCCAAAGCACCTTGTCCCCATCAATGATGGGG
This sequence comes from Lithobates pipiens, assembly GCF_037356315.1. Lineage (NCBI taxonomy): Eukaryota > Metazoa > Chordata > Amphibia > Anura > Ranidae > Lithobates > Lithobates pipiens. The sequence goes on along the minus strand of NW_027507790.1, from coordinate 28,261,307 downwards.
ACAAGGGCCTCATCCCGACAACCCGTGCCCGGTGATTGTGAGGGTCTGCAGGTTTGGGGCTTATTGGAATCTGGAAGCCCCCTTTAACAAGGGGACCCCCAGACCCCGACCCAACCTGTTTGAAATGGTAACGGGTGCATTGAACCCCTACCATTTAAAAAAAAAGTGTCAAAATGTTAAAAAACCACAAGAAACAGCTTGGGGCAAGTCAGCCCCGCCCCCTCTGATGCCACGGGAAAGCCATTGGGAGGTCCCTGTGCATCAGAGGGGGACAGGGTCACCTGGGTACGTCACCATGTGGCCCCATCCTCAGTTATAAAAGAACTGTCATCATGCTGAAGCGTCATAAGGACCTCCCATGGAGGCGGATCTTTATTTATTTTTTCCGGTCCATCGGCGAAGTGAGAGAAGATGAATAGACTTTGTGGGACATTTTTGTTTTTTTATTTTTTAATAAAAGACTTGTCCCAAGATGTGTCAAAATGGGGTTGCTCTCTCGTCTATCCCTCTTCTCCTGTGACCTGCCAGGTTGCGTGCTCGGATAAGGGCCTGGTATGGATTTTAGAGATTTTTTTTAGAAGATTTTGGCACAGGGTCCCCCTTAATATCCATACCAAACCTGAAGGGCCTTGTATGGAATTTGGGGGACCCCCACGCATTTTTTTTTTTACATTTTGGTTTGGGTTTCCCCTTAATATTGATACCAGACCCAAATTACCTAGTATGGATGTTTGGGGGGACCCCCATGCCATTTTTTTCAATTACTTTTTATAACCGCAAGTAGTTTTAAATGAAGTTTTTTCCTTTAGAAATGTAATTTTGTACAGGGACTGTTCCAAACACGGGAAAAATGCGCCACTTTACATGCATACTATAGACACCCCCCAGGTATGAAATTTAAAGGAATATTTCACTTTTATTGTTTCACTTTAAACATTATTAAAATCACTTCTCCTGAAAAAATTGCCATTTTTAAACCTTTTTTTGCATTCATAGATGTCCCCTGGGGCAGGACCCAGGTCCCCAAACACTTTTTATGACAATACCAAGCATATAAGCCTTTAAAATTAGCACTTTTGTTTTCTCCCATAGGCTTTTAAAGGGTGTTCTGTGGCTTTCAATTTTGCCACGAACACCCCAAATTGTTTGTTATTCGGCAGGCGAATATCGGCCTCATCCCTACCTACAATCATCACTGCCTTGAATACCTTCTCCTACCATTGGGAGATGTAGTTCCTCCTGTAGGCTTACACACCACTGTAAACATAGGATCCGGCAGAACCACGGTGTGTGGCAGAGAGAACAAGCATTTGACACACCCAGAAATTCAGAAATACTCACAGTGCTTGTGAATTGTGCTTTCTATGATTTTTCAAAAGGCTGACGGAAAGGTAATAAATATATAGCTATGCATTTACAGACCAGGCTTCTTTCACATTTGACTCTATGGTTACAGGGTCACTTGAAAAACTGAAAAATCTGGAAATGAGTTGGATTTGGGAGCAAGAGCCAGAGTATCTCTTTAAGCTGAAAAATACAAAGATGAAGCGATCAAAAGATTTTTTCAAAAGGGTACCACATCCCAATATTGTATATAACAAGAATGAGGAACAGAAGGGGGGAAAGAAAGGGGTTGGAGGGTAATCAACCTCAGGGACTTTTGAACGGTACCCAGGTGGAATCAATCAAAAAGAATACCCATAGAAAAATATTTTTTTTTATTAACAGAATAAAGAATAAAAAGATTAGACAAAAAACATATAAACATCAAATAAAGATGTTAATTCAATTAAAAATATACAGGAGAGGTGCGAATCATAGATACATAAGATGTTACCAGTCCTACACATAAGATAATGCTGCTACATGTTTCGCTCCCGTGAGCTTCTTCAGGATATGCAGCGAACATTAAAAACTAAGAAAGATAGACTAAGAAGAATATTTTTGTTGATAAGATAAATATGAATATGAATACATACATGAGTATTATACGTACAAATAACAAGGACATTAGACAAATACTAAAAAAAAAAAAAAACAGGGATTACCTGAATATTCTTTAATTAAACTGCGTTGAATCAATTAAAATGGCCAAGGGCTTCCAAACGTATAATATTAGTATAGTATTGCCAGTAATGTCTGGGGAGATATTTAGTCCAACCACCTGTGCAGATGGATGAACCAAAGAAAAAATATAAGTTCCAGAGTAATAATTCAAAGAAAAAAGAAAAAAAAGTATTCACTGTTTACAAATGATTCCTGTAATTGCTTAAGTTGGTCTGGATAAAAAGATTACCTGTAGTGAGAACAGTCAAAAACAGAGTTGAGCAGCTTTTTTTAAGGCTTTTATGCAAGTAATTGGGAATACAGTGGTTTCAGAGGCCTGGTTACTGCCCTGGGGAACATGTATTAGTGAAAAAAAATACTAATATATAAGTAGGGTCTGCCCGGAGAGGCTTGGGACCCCAGTTTTCAGTGCTTCCGGGAGCAGCCGAAAATCCCAAGATGGCGGCAGAGCGGCCACCTCACGAGGCATACAGCAGCTCTCCATGGCGGGACAGACTGCAGGAGGAGGTATGTGGAGGGGCTCCCTCATCCCCAGCCAGTGGAGGTCCTTTATCCCCAGCCACCACAGTTTCCCTCCTAGAACAGACTCTAGAGGAGATCCAGGGACATTCCCATTCAGGGGCTCTCTCTCCCAGACATACTGTCTCATCTCAGGCAGCAGCCCAGCAGTTTTCCCAGTCACTGCACAACTCTCAGCCTCAGGACATTTCTATCCTTTTTACTAAGTTTTCTGAAATGCTGGATAAAGGATTAGCCCAAACTGCTTCTAGAATCACATCAGATATTAAGGCAGACCTCCAACTCTTAGGATCTCGCATCGAAAGCATGGAAAATAAAGTCGATGCCACAATCGATCGAGTGAATCAGAACTCCGATCACTTTCAGGAATTACACGATCAGCTAGAAGAGGCAATGGCTAAAATCGACGATTTGGAGAATAGGTCCAGAAGGCTCAATTTCAGGATCAGAGGTCTGCCTGAGACGGTGACAGACATTCCTGAAGCGGTACAATCCCTCCTCAAATCTCTCATCCCAGATATCAGGGCTCACAGGCTGGAGCTGGATCGGGCACATAGGGCCCTGGGCCCCCCTCGTCAGGATGGGCTTCCACGGGATATAGTGGTCAAGCCACACTACTATAATGTTAAGGAGGAGGTCATGAAAAGAGCCCGGACATCCCCACAGATTCAACTGCTGGGCCACCAGATACAAATCTACTCAGATATCTCGCCCTTCACTATTCAAAAGAGAAGGTCCATTAAGCCGCTCCTGACAGTTCTGTCACAAAAGAACATCAAGTACTGGTGGCTGTTTCCATTTGGTTTGAAATTTGACTTTAACGGTAAACCGTTTTGATTCTCGTCCTTCCAAGAAGGAGAATTCTTACTATGGAAACTAGGACTTCTCCCTAAAGATCCCTCATCTCCCATGCAGACCTCCACGTCTGGAATGTCCAAACGCCCTCCACCTTCAAGCCCGCTTATCTCCCTCTGGAACACTCCCAGGAACAAGAGAGCTAAAGATGGACTTCCTCCATGACTTGGCGGGGAGTATCCCGCCCTCACAACTTTTTTGGACTCATTTTTTGGGATCAAAATCCCCTCGTGATTTATGACACTACTACTGCATTGTTCTATTTCGTCCACTCCTTAGGTTAAAATGGGACTGTCTCACAGGCTTTGCCTATGACATGGTCCCTATCCAGGCCTCCGGGACTGCATTATATTGGTTCGGGACTGCCCTTTGTCTGTGGGTCTCCCCGCCTCCTGTGGGCCTTCTCCCACCACACCCCCCTCCCCTTTTTTTTTTTTCACCTCTGAGGCATGGATCTTTGGATGTTAATGACAATACTGTTATCCTTACATGCCTTCTGACCACAGGCTAATTTTTTAGCAGGTTTAGGGCCCTTTTTATGTGGTACTATATTGTCTCCGGACCATCAGGCCCTGGTGTTTTTGTTTTTGTTTTGGTCACTTGTTTTTATTACCTGTTTGTGTTGCTTGTTTCTACATGTTTATTGGTTGGGGGCTCGAGGGCGGAGCGGTCCTCTAACGCACTCTCCCACGCTTGGACAGACTGACCGTGTGGTCTCTCCTGTCCTGGTATGGATAGTTCCTCCTTTGTGGGGAACACAAACTTGTTCTTCTCAGGTGGGGGATTCTCCTATTCACCTCCACCTCAGGAATCCCCTCTCTTCCACTCTCCCTCTCTCTATCCTGTCTTTCGGATTTTCTTACTCTCTTTTTCCTTTTTTGCAGCAGTTGAAGTGGTCTCTCTCGCCCGTAGTGGTCAACAGGATCTTGGGTGCTTTCACCTCGACTCCATGGCTCAAGGTTGATTTCGCGCAGGAAGGTATGTAAATCAAGATTGCCTGATCATGCCCATACTCTGCTCCATGGCTAACCTGCACGCTCAGGAACCTTCCCTGCGTTTAGCAACGCATAATGTCCAGGGCCTCAACTCCCCGATTAGACAGAAAAAAATCTTCCAACACTACCATTCAGAAAAAATAGACATCTTGTTTCTACAGGAAACACACTTTCCAAAATCGTATCAACCCTCTTTCATCCACGCCAAATTCCCCAGATTTTATTTAGCTAACTCCGATAATAAATCTAAAGGTATCGGCTTGTTCTTCTCGCACAGGACTCAGTTCTCCTTGGTCTCTGAAGTTCGGGACCCGGAGGGAAGATTCCTGTTGGTAAAAATTATCATAGCTGAACAACTCTATACCCTTATATCATACTATGCTCCCAAAAAGGGGCAATCACAGTTTTTTCAATCCCTCTTCCAAAAGTTACATCCCCTTACAGAAGGTATAGTTATTTATGAAGGCAACTCTAATATAGCTTTTGATGCTAGCACTGACAAATCTCGACCTCCGGGCACAAATATGATTCGCCCGACCAGACAGAGTCTGAGGGTGGCCAGGCAACTATACCACAACGGTTTGGTGGATGTATGGAGGGAACTGAACCCCAGGGCTCGGGATTACACTCACTTCTCTAGCCCGCACCAGACCTTTGTGAGGATTGATCACTTCTTTATCCCTCAACAACATGTTCCGTTGGCTCAGTGCTCAGTCATTAGGGACTCTGTCTGGTCGGACCATTCTTTAGTCCTGTTGTCTTTAAGCGGCGGCCCAATACCACGCTCTGGGTTTCACTGGAGACTCAATGCCTCCATCCTCAGCGACCCCGTTCAAGCTAGCATAATAGAAAAGCATATCCGGGAATACTTTCTAATAAATGATACGGACGAGATCTCCCCCTCCACGCTGTGGGCTGCCCATAAGGCTACGATTAGAGGTCACCTCATCCAAATCTCCACTAGACTGCGCAAAGCTCGTAGGGCAGACATCGAGAGGTTGGAGAGGGATTTTTCTGCCTTAAGCAAACTACATAAATCCAAACCCTCTTCAAGCTCGGCGGCGAGACTAGATGCTGCTTGCACAGAATTAAACTTGGCCCTAATGGCTCGGGCGGAGAAGGAACTCCGATGGGAGGGTGGACATTTCTATCACCAATCTGACAAACTCGGAATGTTGTTGGGAAGACGCTTAACTCCTAGAACCAGGCCCCACACTCTTCCCAAAATAAAACTGAGGGATGGTTCCCTGACCCAGAATCCCCGAAAAATTATGGAGGCCTTCCATGAGTTTTACCTCTCCCTCTATAGCAAAGCAGGCTTGGAACCCTCATCGACAGCTATTCATTCCTTTTTACAGTCAGTACAGCTACCCAGATTAAAGGAACAGCACAAGGAGGAGGTTGAGGCCCCGATATCGGCAGAGGAAGTAGAACAGGTCATTAAACAACTTAAAACGAATTCCGCCCCGGGCCCGGATGGCTTCTCGATTCCGTATTACAAACGCTTTTCCCAGATACTTGCCCCATTTCTAGCTCTCTTCTTTAATTATCTCAGGTCGGGAAAGCCCCTTGATACATCCCTAAACTCTGCATTTGTGACCGTAATTCCTAAGCCAGGAAAGGACCCCAGCTGCACCTCCAACTATAGACCCATATCCTTGATCAATAACGATCTTAAGATCTTGACTAAAATTATGGCCAATAGAATTTCTCACTTCATTAGTTTGTACATTCATAGGGACCAGGTCGGTTTCATCCCCGGGTGACAGGGGCCTGATCAGATCAGGAGGGCCGTGGATATAATCTCACTCTTGGGATCGGGATGGGATGGCAGCCACCGGCAACAAGGACTCCTGCTATCCCTTGATCTCAGGAAGGCCTTTGACTCGGTCTCCTGGTCCTTTTTGGTTCCCACCCTGGAGAGATGGGGATTTGGCCTATCCTTCATGAATATAATTCAGGCCTTGTATTCAACCCCAGCTGCCCAGATCAAGATGCAAGGATATTATTTAAACCCCTTCCCCATCTGTCAAGGCACGAGACAGGGATGCCCCCTGTCGCCACTGATCTTTGCCATGGTCATCGAGTCACTAGTCACAGTTTACATTCAGGGACATTATTTTTAAAGTTTCCATATCTCCTCGGGAAGAGGGGCAGAGGCAAATGAAAAAAAAAAGGGGGGGAGAACCCCCACTAAACCTACCCCCTCCCACCCCCCTCCCTCTCGTCCAATCTACTACTCCCTCCCTCCCTCCCCCACTACCAATCCCTGGGTTGGCCGTTCAGCAACGGTCTCCCCACGGATCTCAAAGCTCTACTGCTTTTAACCACTCAATTTCCGGACCCTCCGGATTATGGGTGTTTACCTAATGGGGTTTTGTGGTTGTGCTTGGCTACTCCCGGGCGAGCTTCCCCCGTGCCCTCCGCCAGTCTTTTATAATCTCACGTTTTCTACTGTCACCTGTTATTTCTCTGCACACATTGTGTCTACTCCAACATGGCTCTTGCGAGGGAAGAGGGGTATCAGAAAAAAAAAGGAGAAAGAAACCATAAGAGAGACAAAGTTAAATATGTCCGTCCATTTCCATCTACGTATATACTTCTATATATATCCACCTATACCCTTGCATATACATATATGAACACACACATCCACAGCTGAACCTGTGTTTGCAAATGCGACATGTACCCATCTCTATGTTTATCCAAAACTTAAGCCTCCCCTGTATATATAGTTTATATTAATCCCCCCCCCCCTCTTTCCCATTCTCCATGTCTCCTCTCCGTTTCTCTCTTCCTTCCTCCAAGAGCCATATTGTGTATTGACCTTATTCCAAAAAAAAAAAAAACAGTACATTAATCCAATAATTCAACAATACAATACCCTACATTCCTCATCCCAAATAAATAAAAAGAGGGGGAGGGGAGGGGAGGTGAGGAGGGGAGAGGGAGAGAAGAAGGAGAGAAGAAGGGGGGGGGGGGACAGAGCCGGAGGCCACATCTCATAAAGTTATTTTATTCATCCTTAGGTTCGGGTAGGGGGGTCTGGTCCCAATCCGTAAGCCTTCCGTTTCCCCCAGGTCCCTAGCTATGTGCTTTATTTTATTAGTGGTGATATTAATAGTTGATAATATTAGTGATTAGTGATTAGTGATTAGTGATTAACCATATTTATTAATTATCCTCAAAAAAAAAAAAGGAAACCAACAGTTTCTTTATACTCTCCCGCCCTCTCATCCCTCACAAGTCTAAACCATCCCATGTGCCACCATCATACCCATATGTATTTACTGCATGTACTAACCCTCCACATCCATTACTCCCTCCCCCCCCCCCAAAAAAAAAAAAAACATAAAGAAAAATATTATATATTATATTTAATGCCCCCCCCCTCCTCCCAACACTTTAAAAAAAAAAAAAAGGAAAAACCACTGCAACCCCTATCATCTCGTTTTCCCCCTCTTTATCCCTAGTGAAATATAATACTCTCCTGAGTGGCCACCTCTCCTAGGAACCTAGGTCATGTAAATCCCCCCCAGGAACCTGAACCCCCCCCCTTTATTATAATTATATAATCTTATTTGTGTATTTATCTTAGACTCTCCACCTGTGTCCCCCCCCCTGCCCCCCCCCCTCCCGAGCCCCCCCCCCCCCCCACCCACCTGCTACCCCCACCTCGTCCCTCATTATCTCCATTCATCCTAATCCAAAAAAAAAAAAAGAATTGAGAGCATATCTCTCTCCTCCCATACTTCTTAAATCATCATAGTGGGGAGCAATTAGACAAGTTGGAAGCCTGTGGGATGAGGCTGCGGAGTAAAAAAAAGGAAGTGGAAAAAAAACAGAGAAGGGAGAAAGCCCCAGTAGGCGCCCAAACCAAAAAAAAAAAAAGGGAAAAAAAGACAGATTCAGAGATATAAATTAATTTTGCTTAATTTCTAACACGAGTCTCATTGTACTGTAATATGTCTTTCTCATCCTTCCCACTCCCTCTCCTTCCCTCCTGTACTTTCTGGTTTTTTTCTCTGTAGCTGAGAGAGTGGGAGTCTCCAGTTCGGCACCAAAAACGGCTCAACACCTATAAAGGCGAATAACTTTGAAAGATCGCTGTACAGTCTCAATGTGCATGTAGATGTTCCTTTTCTTATTACCACAGCAAGAGGGTATTTCCATCTGTATGTATGTCCCTCCCGTCGTACACAGTCCAAGACAGTACGCAACTGTGCTCTGCGCTGTAATGTGGCCCACGATAGGTCAGGTAAGAGCTTCACTACTGATCCCTCTATCTCAATATTGCCAGCCACCCATGCCTTCCTCAGCAGAGTCTCCTTATGCGCATATCTATGGAGGCGGCAAATTATATCCCTGGGCCTTTGCGGGTCTGCTGATTTAGGTCCTAACGCCCTGTGTACTCTGTCCAAGTCCATGTTGGGCGGGACATTACCCTCTAAGATCATGTGAAAAATGCTCATTACCTTCTCCTGCAAGTCCTCCTGCTCAGCGACTTCTGGGACGCCTCGGAGCCTCAAGTTGCAACGACGACTACGATCTTCAAGTTCCTCGATCTGAAGTTGCATCTCCACCAGCGTCTCACCCTGCTCTTTGCTCTCCCTCTCCACTCTCTCCATTTTTCCTTCAAATGAGGATACTCTTACCTCCCCCGCTATCAGGCGGTCGGAAATGAGCTGGATCTCAGTGTGTACTTGCTGGATCTCAGCGCGGTGTGTCTCCTCCACTCTCTTAATGAGAGCCTCTATATCGGCTTTCGTTGGTAGAGCCTGGATTAGACTCTTCAGATCCTCCGCTTCCGATCGTATACAACGAGGGATAGCTTCCTCGTTTTCCTCTTTGCCATTCCCGGCCTCGGTTGAGCTTTTCATCTCCCCCCTATTCCTCCGCGTGCTCACCTCCGCTTCCGATCGTTTAATACGAGGGGTAGCTCCTTCGTTTTCCTCTCTGCCGTTCCCAGCCTCGATTGAGCTTTCCATCTCCCCCCTATTCGTCCGCGCGCTCACCACCTCGCGGGGCTTGGCTATGTCCGTAGTCTCCGCGATGTGCCCGGCAGCCGACATCCGCCTCGGGGAGAAATACTGCTGTATAGCGGGTACATATACATATACAAATACATATATGCACTGATATATACTGAGGTAAACGTGCAGTAATGCAATGATATATACTGCGCAAAACGTGCAGTAATGCACAGATATGTACTGCGTTAAACATGCAGTAATGTACTCATATATACTGCATTAAAATTGCAGCAATGCACTGATATATATATTCAGCATTAAACCTGCCCTGACAAATTGAACTGACACTAAAGTAAAAATGAATGGTCACACTACACTCAGAAAAACTGACACTAAAGTAAACATGTATGGTCACACTACACTGAAACTATAACTAGATTCATACTAAACTTATATTAACATTGACAATAGAAGCACAATAGCACACTATAGCACACTAACTTACTAGCAGCACTGAACAAAGCCCTGTTCTATCTCTCTCCATTCCAATATCACACTGCAAATGGCTGGAGAATATTTTTATAGTGTGGGGCTGGACTAAGAGCAATAAGCCATAATTGGATATCGTCATCAGTACTTTCTCCAATCATGGCTCTGACAGTGTTCTGTGCCCTAATTGGTCAAAGCTTTCATTGCTTCAGGCAATCAGGGCTTCCAATGCACTGTGCTGTGCCACAGTGCATTGTGGTCATTTGGAAGCCCGAACAAACGGTTGAACACTCTGATAATTCGGGTGTTTGTCGAGCGGGCAAGCAGCCAATGCTTGGCCTGAACTCATGCTTGGTCTGAACCATTCATCCAACTCTACTGCTGTGATGAGGAAGTAAAGACTGGAAGGTGCTACAGGGTAAAACCTATTGGTGGCTGAGACTCTCTGGATCTGTGGCAGAGTGGCAGAATCTGTAATTGACAGCTTACTGAGCTGTCAATTACAGGGTATGGCAGGCTGGCATTATCTTACTGCTCACAGACCCCACAGTTGAGTGACAGCTGTCCAGCACAGTTTAGGTGAATGAGTGCCACCCTGATAGGCCCATGCCAAGGCTGTTCCAACCCTATCACCATGGTAACCAGTTTCATGTCCTACAGGTAGCCCCTGCCGTGGCACCCCTGCTGACCTGATAGGGTACAGTAGCTGTGCGTGGTACAGTAGATCTGTTCATACCATCCTATCAGTGAAAACATTTGGTCATATCTTAAAAACAGTTATTATAATATATAGAATACATTGTTGTATGTGTATCTAAGCACCAAAACAAAAATGCATGATATCAAAGCTGACTAGTCCTTAGATGTGGTGGCTGCATTAGTTAATGTTAATGTTTTTCTTCCTTTTTTTTGCTGTTGATCCTGCCAGTAATACATTTCCTGTTCTGGGATGACATTACTCACTCACTGTACTGTACTGTAGCTCATTAGATCTCTGGCTGGATCAACAAGTATTTTTTACACTTTTCAAACAGATATAACAAAGTGCTTTAGGTTGTATATTTATCAGACCAAAAGGGAACGACGTTCAATAATAGAGTTTACATATACTTTAAAGTTTTGTTGGGGTTTCATCTAATTGTGCTACTGGTTTTAATATGCAAGTTGTTTTTATTCTAGAATAAACATGTATATGATGAGAAAAGGTAAATCAAGTAAATTACTGTCTGTAGTTGTATCACTGAAGACTCCAGTAAGCCTCAGGATTAGGAAAGATTAATACAATCAATAACAATTATTCCATAGAGGGGAATGTTACTTCATTAGATGAGCTACATTTTAATGAGGTAGCAGAAACAGCCATTCAAAATGAATATGAAATTTATAAAAAAGTCAAAAGAATTGAATGCATTTTGTTATGATAAAGAAGACATGTGCAGGCTGATATTGCAGTAAAATAAATAATAACATATTCTATATTATGTTAGTGGCTCCAAAATTATTTTGGCATGACAGCCAGACAACTGAGATTTTCCAAAGGACAAATGATTAGTAATCTACACATTTCTCTTAACAAAAATGCAGCTGAAAAGTCAGATAGGGTTCATCTCAGGCAGGTAAGTGTCTATACAAAAAAATAATAATTTGGCAGAGAGTACTCAAAAGCTGCTGTGGAAAAGTCAGCCACTCCTTCAAAGCATAAAAAATATCTATTATTACTATCTATATTACTATGGCACTAGAAACAGTTGTAATCACTAAAAGAAGGAAAACTGGGTACTGGGACTTCATATGAGGTTTGTCATTAAAATTGGTGATACATACATAAAAATATAAAATTAATATAATTTATTGCACAATCCTATTGGACTTTCCATAACTTATGAAACATGTTATATCAATGAACAATAATGTAATAAAATCACAATATTTACATATTGAATATAACTGATACAATGGGCATTACAATTAATCAAGGTACATGTTTCATATAGGGAAGCAAAAATGGATAATAGAGATCATCAGGTAAACATGGTTGGTAAATAAATTCATAAATTAGACATATATCAATTGGTGATTATAAACATTTGGACACTTGTCTGAGGCCCCCGTTGTTATCCACTTGGAACCTGGGCTTAGCTTGGGACTTGTAAGTAACTGACAAGTTGTTTTGAGATTTTCTTTCAGAGGGCCTTATATAACCCCTTTTACCGGCGTCTGGCATTTTTACAGCTCTAGTGCTGGAGCCTCAGAACATGTTGGTCTTGGGAATTTTTTGGAGCTTAAAAATGCTTAAAAATGCTTAAAAATGCCTATGCCACTTACAGCTCCTAAATGCCTTGGTGGGCAAAAGGCCATAGACTAACATGGAGACACGTTTTTAAGCTGTGAAAAACGCTCCTAAAAGCGGCTGTAAAAACGTCTGTGGGCATGAGGCCTTAAGTTTATATGACACATAAAAAGGAAGAAATAAAGTACAGACCAGATAGACAACATTGCAGCAGTTAGAATAGCCAACATTTTAAAACTGGTACAACACATGTAGCCAAATATAAACAATAAAGTATATTCTTTATATTTAAAAGAGGTAAGAAATATTGTGCACACTGTAAACAGAAATATTTTAATGATTTCTTATAGTTTTCATTTGCTAAACCACTTCTGCCAGTTAGCTTTGGAGGAGCAAAAAATATTTGAAAGTGTACATTTTTCATATCAAAACAGAAGTAACATGGATAGCTATCATAAGCATTTTTTCAAAAATCTTTTATAGGCTTTGTTGGCTAGACTAAATTCCTCATTTAGCTTTGCAGGGCAAACAAAATTTACAGTTTATATTTTTCAGATTGAAATAGAAGTAATATGGTAAACATTGCATATGTAGTAGTATTTCTACAATCTCGTGTAGGCCACATTGGCTAAATCACATCCCATTGGTTCGTTTTGTAGGACAAAAACAATTTAACATTTATATTTTCAAATTTAAATTAGAAGTAACATAGTACAAACTACATATGTTAATTTTTTATTAAAGATCACTGATTGCTCAGTTCTCCACTCCACTCTGAGCAGAGAGCCAGTGACTGTCAGTCACCTGCTACACAGCTGAGAGGCTGAGCCAGATGCAGGTCCAGGCATCTGGGAGAATCATTCCCCAGCCTGGACTGGTTGAGTAATGTCAGCTGACAGCAGGCTTTACCACGCTGTGAGCTGAAAATAGTTCACAGGAGTGCAGAACAAACTTGACTCCTGTGAGCCATAGGAAAAGTACAGCCAAAAAAACTTTGAGCTTACTTCTCCTTTAGATTATTACATGCATTAATAAATGTCTTAAAGCATATAATCACATCCCTGTGTAAATGGGACCTAAAATAGAGAGATAGATAGATAGATAGATAGATAGATAGATAGATAGATAGATAGATAGATAGATAGATACTCTCAATGAAACTTCCAGTCAGTTTTGTCATTGCTTGCTGATCTTTTATCAACGTTTTTTTTTTTTTTTTGCCTTCATAATTTCCACTCAAGGGATCTTTATTTTGTGTGTATTGGGTTGCTTAGAACTAGGGATGAGCTGGGTGTTCGCCCGTTCGGCGAAGCCAGAACTTTATGGGCCGTTCGTGCCATATTCGTGTGGCGCTGACGCCCCACAATGCACTGCGGCATTGCAGTGCATTGCTGGCTGATGATTGGCCAAGCATGCATGCTTGGCCAATCACAGCTCCGGCAGAGAGGAGAGCCATTATGTCAGGGAACTCACTGTGTCAATGTCTGTCCCCATGTGACAGCGGCTTGTTTTCGTTCCAAGGGCCATGCGCGGTGTCCCCGTCAGAGGCGAACGAGTTCCGGAATGAACGGACACACAAACACGCCAATCCGAACACGTGGACGCACTCATGAGCCAAACCGAACGTATGTACATACTCACGCACGCACGACCACGTCCACCAATCCTGGCACATGTCACCATATAAAAACAGGGTCCTGACCTGATACCAATGCTGGATCGTCTTCAGCTCGTCCCTGAGATACCTGATCGCTGTTTTTACCTGTTACCTTGTTCCTGATTACCCGGCTTGCTTGACTACTCTTTTGGATTATCCCTGCTTACTACTTCCTTGATTTATACTGACCTCTGCTTGGACTTTCTACTTCGGCTTGCTTCCTAATTTTGTACCTCACTGCCAGCACATTACCAGACCTCTGCTCGTCCCTGACTACGAACCTGCCTTCCGTTCCTGTACCTCGTTGCCAGCCAGTTGCCAACCTTGCTTGTTCCTGATGTGCAGTGTTTTCCTCATACCTGCTTGGCTTCCGCTGAACACCTACGGTGACCAGTCTACATCTCTTGCGTGAGGATTCAGTGTTTTCAAGCCTCTATCTTCAATCCGCAGGCACCCGCACCCTTTCGCTGCCTCAACACTTCCTGTCCCCACTTCCAGGGGTGTTGAGATCGAAACCGTGCAAGAGGCCACCCCCAGCAGTCAGACCCCACTGTAAGGTACGTGACAGTACGATCCAGCCATAATGGAGTTCGACAGGGGTCCTCACCTTTGGAAGCTTTGTGCTAACAGATCTCCGCCCTTACCCAAGCCTTCCAGGGCCTGCAAGATGGCTATCACCAACTTGAGCAGAGAGTGGAGTCATTGATGCCAAGCACCGTTGCTCCTCAAGGGGCCACAGCATCCCGGTCCTCCTGCAGTAGTGGTGCCACCCTCAGAGCCTTGAGTTCCTACTCCAGAGAGGTTTTCAGGAGATCGCAGTAAATTCCGTGCCTTCAGGAATGCCTACCAGTTATATTTCCTGCTACAGCCTCTCACCTTCTCCCTGGAAAGCACAAAGGTGGGATTCATCATTTCGTTACTTCAGGGGGAACCTCAAACCTGGGCTCACTGCTTATTGGAACAGGCCAACTCTCTGTTAGACACTATGGACTCTTTCTTTCTTTCTTTCAGAAGCCAGTCTTCATGCTCTCCAGCAGGGTCGTAGGCCTGTGGAGGACTATGTAACGGACTTCAGGCATGTGGAGTTCTGATACTCAGTGGAAAGACACCACCCTCTGCTACCAGTTCCACATTGGACTTTCCGAGGCTCTAAAAGATGAGTTGGCCCGTGTTGGAATTTCCAGTTCTTTGGAGGACCTGATCCAAGTATTGATACAAATAGATTGTCGTCTTAGGGAACGGAGATCTGAGAGAATCAGTCAAATTCGTCCCACATGGATGTTGCCTAAGGTCCCGAACCATCCTCCCATTCCAACGTCCCATGTACCTGCTACCACCTCTGAAACCCCAGAGCCAATGCAAATAAGCCTGCTTTGTTCCCCGTTATCTCCAGAAGAAAAGCAGCGTCAACGCCAGAACAATCTCTGCCTCTTTTGTGGAGAAGCTGGTCATTATGCAAATATGTGCCCGAACAAGACCAGCAAGTTCATCCCTTTGCCTCATGAACCCAATTGTCATGAAATGGTCCACCCGTTGGTGGCGCTGTTGATCTCTTGGATTGCAGTACCAGTGTCCACCAGCGGGTGTCTTCTAACACCCAGGGCCTGTAATAAGAGGACATACCTCCTGGTGGCACTATTGGATCCCTGGACTGTAGTACCAGCGCTCACCAACGGGTGTACTCCGGCAGTGTGGAGCAGACAGCACCTGCAGCGATCAGCTGTTACGTGAGGGTAATCAGTAGTCTTATAAATACCCAGCAAGCCCTAACATGCTTGTCTCAGTATCACACTCTCTCCATGGAACCTGAACCTTTGAACCTGAACCTTTGAACCTGAACCTGAACCTGAACCTGAACCTGAACCTGAACCTGAACCTGAACCTGAACCTGAACCTGAACCTGAACCTGAACCTGAACCTGAACCTTTGAACCGGAACCTGAACCTGGACTTTGTATTTACCTGACCTGTTCCTTCCTGATTCTGAGCCCATCCTGGACCTGTCCCTCTTGTCTCCTGCTACCTTGATCCCTGCTCTGCAGCCCATCCATCCGTCCTTACACTTCTACTGATTCCCCGGTGTTTGACCTCGGCCTGGCTTTCGTTGACGTCTCTGGTAGTTCCCATTTATTGTATGTGTATATATATATATATATATATATATATATATATATATATATATATATATATATATATATATATATATATATAATTACTTGTTGTGGTTGGTAGTGCACTGTTTGTTTTCATTTTCCTTTTTATTTATAATAAACACGCTGTTATTTCATTCACATGCGTTTGGGTTCCCTCTGTGCAGTCCACACAGTCTGGTCTAATCACTCCCTGACAGTATACTGAGACCATCCCTGACCAGACGTGGCTGCATTGAGGAACCATCCTGACCTGTTAGTCTGCCAATATGGATTTCAATGAAATCATGTATTATTCTCTGCTGGCAGAAGAGGATGGTGAATATTGTCGCCAGCTTTTAAAAAGGTGGTCTAGTGACCGGCTGATGGAGACCATCCGATCAGCCCATTCCCTGGTGGATCAGGGCTACATGTTATTTGGGGATGTTCAGCCCTTAATCCAATTATGTGCAGAGCTAGCCCTGACATGTAATTCCAAAGTAAGTGGTGATTTTTCTCCCCCCTTCAATTTGAGCCAAGTTGTATCTTTGGTATGGTTGTTAGAGGATGATCCAGCCTATTTCATGGAATGTTATTCCTCTTGTCCACAGCAGGTGTTGTCTGATTGCATCCATTCAGTGCAATCTCTGGTTAGTCAGGCTGTGTGTGAATCAGTGTTTGTTCAACCTGTGTTACAGGCATGGTCAGGTCTCCTGCATTTAGCTAAGCCACAACCTTCCAGCCCTGTCATTAACCACCTGCCTTCCCAAGTATCTATCTCCCCATTGCCTATGGCAACCTCAGTTACAGCCCAGTCTACTCCACCTGTAACAGTCCCACAAGACCCTCCTCCTGCCACTGTTCCTTGGTCTTCCTTTTGCCCAGACACTTTGTTTTCTCACAGCCCTGCACCTACATACAAAGCTGCAGCGGCTAAGTCAAAAAAGAAACGAAAATTCTTTCCGACCCGCACAATCCTGCCAGTAACCCAACCCGCCTCCGCACCAACCAACCCGGTCCAGCCTGCATGCATGCCAGTTGTATCCGGTGGCCCACCTAAGCCTGATGTTCCAGCTTGCCAGCCTGATGTTCCAGCTTGCCAGCCTGTTGTTCCAGCTTGCCAGCCTATTGTTTCAGCTTGCCAGCCTGTTGTTCCAGCTTGCCAACCTGTTGTTCCAGCTTGCCAGCCTGATGTTCCAGCTTGCCAGCCTGATGTTCCAGCTTGCCAGCCTGATGTTCCAGCTTGCCAGCCTGTTGTTTCAGCTTGCCAGCCTGTTGTTTCAGCTTGCCAGCCTGTTGTTTCAGCTTGCCAGCCTGTTGTTCCAGCTTGCCAGCCTGTTTCAGCTTGCCAGCCTGTTGTTCCAGCTTGCCAGCCTGTTGTTCCAGCTTGCCAGCCTGATGTTCCAGCTTGCCAGCCTGATGTTGCAGCTTGCCAGCCTGTTGTTCCAGCTTGCCAGCCTGTTGTTCCAGCTTGCCAGCCTGATGTTCCAGCTTGCCAGCCTGATGTTCCAGCTTGCCAGCCTGATGTTCCAGCTTGCCAGCCTGGAGTTCCAGTTTCCCAGCCTGGAGTTCCAGTTTCCCAGCCTGGAGTTGCAGTTTCCCAGCCGGTTGCTCCAGTTTCCCAGCCGGATGCTCCAGTTTCCCAGCCGGATGCTCCAGTTTCCCAGCCGGATGCTCCAGTTTCCCAGCCGGATGCTCCAGTTTCCCAGCCGGTTGTTCCAGTTTCCCAGCCGGTTGTTCCAGTTTCCCAGCCGGATGTTCCAGTTTTGGATGTTCCAGTTTCCCAGCCGGTTGTTCCAGTTTCCCAGCCGGTTGTTCCAGTTTCCCAGCCGGTTGTTCCAGTTTCCCAGCCGGTTGTTCCAGTTTCGGATGTTCCAGTTTCCCAGCCGGTTGTTCCAGTTTCCCAGCCGGTTGTTCCAGTTTCCCAGCCGGATGTTCCAGTTTCCCAGCCGGTTGTTCCAGTTTCCCAGCCGGATGTTCCAGTTTCCCAGCCGGATGTTCCAGTTTCCCAGCCGGATGTTCCAGTTTCCCAGCCGGATGTTCCAGTTTCCCAGCCGGATGTTCCAGTTTCGGATGTTCCAGTTTCCCAGCCGGTTGTTCCAGTTTCCCAGCCGGTTGTTCTAGTTTCCCAGCCGGTTGTTCCAGTTTCCCAGCCGGTTGTTCCAGTTTCCCAGCCGGTTGTTCCAGTTTCCCAGCCGGTTGTTCCAGTTTCCCAGCCGGTTGTTCCAGTTTCCCAGCCGGTTGTTCCAGTTTCCCAGCCGGTTGTTCCAGTTTCCCAGCCGGATGTTCCAGTTTCCCAGCCGGATGTTCCAGTTTCCCAGCCGGATGTTCCAGTTTCCCAGCCGGATGTTCCAGTTTCCCAGCCGGATGTTCCAGTTTCCCAGCCGGTTGTTCCAGTTTCCCAGCCGGTTGTTCCAGTTTCCCAGCCGGTTGTTCCAGTTTCCCAGCCGGTTGTTCCAGTTTCCCAGCCGGTTGTTCCAGTTTCCCAGCCGGATGTTCCAGTTTCCCAGCCGGATGTTCCAGTTTCCCAGCCGGATGTTCCAGTTTCCCAGCCGGATGTTCCAGTTTCCCAGCCGGATGTTCCAGTTTCCCAGCCGGATGTTCCAGTTTCGGATGTTCCAGTCTCCCAGCCGGTTGTTCCAGTTTCCCAGCCGGTTGTTCCAGTTTCCCAGCCGGTTGTTCCAGTTTCCCAGCCGGTTGTTCCAGTTTCCCAGCCGGATGTTCCAGTTTCCCAGCCGGATGTTCCAGTTTCGGATGTTCCAGTCTCCCAGCCGGTTGTTCCAGTTTCCCAGCCGGTTGTTCCAGTTTCCCAGCCGGTTGTTCCAGTTTCCCAGCCGGTTGTTCCAGTTTCCCAGCCGGTTGTTCCAGTGTCCCAGCCGGATGTTTCAGTGTCCCAGCCGGATGTTTCAGTGTCCCAGCCGGATGTTTCAGTGTCCCAGCCGGATGTCTCCGCTACCCAGTCTGCGGAGTCGGGGCCCGCTACCCAGTCTGCGGAGTCGGGGCCCGCTACCCAGTCTGCGGAGTCGGGGCCCGCTACCCAGTCTGCGGAGTCGGGGCCCGCTACCCAGTCTGCGGAGTCGGGGCCCGCTACCCAGTCTTCTGAATCAGTGTCCATTAATTGGCCTGTTAAGCTTGTGCCCGTTATTTGGCTTGCCGGACCAGTGCCTGGTGTCCAGCTCGCTGAGCCGGGGCCCGTCACCCAGCCTGCTGGGCCGGGGCCCATTACTCAGCTTGCTGAGCCAGTGCCTGTAATCCAGCTTGCCCTTGCAGTACTTGCTGTTCGGCCTAAGGACCCAGAGATTGCTGCCCAGCTCAAAGACCCAGAGCCTTTGCCCGCTGTCTGCCCTGATGTGCCCTGTACCCAGCTTGACGTGCCCTCATCCATGGTGTGGTTTGAGGCCATTAACTGTGGACAATTACACCTAGCTGGAGCGTCTGGAGGCCGCTCCTTTGAGGGGGGGTACTGTCATGAAATGGTCCACCCGTTGGTGGCGCTGTTGATCTCTTGGATTGCAGTACCAGTGTCCACCAGCGGGTGTCTTCTAACACCCAGGGCCTGTAATAAGAGGACATACCTCCTGGTGGCACTATTGGATCCCTGGACTGTAGTACCAGCGCTCACCAACGGGTGTACTCTGGCAGTGTGGAGCAGACAGCACCTGCAGCGATCAGCTGTTACGTGAGGGTAATCAGTAGTCTTATAAATACCCAGCAAGCCCTAACATGCTTGTCTCAGTATCACACTCTCTCCATGGAACCTGAACCTTTGAACCTGAACCTTTGAACCTGAACTTTTGAACCTGAACCTGAACCTTTGAACCGGAACCTGAACCTGGACTTTGTATTTACCTGACCTGATCCTTCCTGATTCTGAGCCCATCCTGGACCTGTCCCTCTTGTCTCCTGCTACCTTGATCCCTGCTCTGCAGCCCATCCATCCGTCCTTACACTTCTACTGATTCCCCGGTGTTTGACCTCGGCCTGGCTTTCGTTGACGTCTCTGGTAGTTCCCATTTATTGTATGTGTATATATATATATATATTACTTGTTGTGGTTGGTAGTGCACTGTTTGTTTTCATTTTCCTTTTTATTTATAATAAACACGCTGTTATTTCATTCACATGCGTTTGGGTTCCCTCTGTGCAGTCCACACAGTCTGGTCTAATCACTCCCTGACACCAATGCATTGCCTTTGACAAGCTCTATTCACATCGCTGTTCCCATTTCCTTACAGCTTCCAGAAGGAACACTCCGGGTACAGGCTATAGCTGATTCTGGTGCCTGCAGCTGCTTCATCGATCACGCTCTTGTTCTGCAACACAACATACCATTGATACCCAAGCAACGTCTACTCTCCATACGGCTAGCGGATGGATCAAACATCAGATCTGGCCCTATTACCCATGGGACTCAACCATTATCCACCAACATACTACCTAACCATCAGGAGCTACTTCGCCTGGACGTTATCTCCTCGCCACCATCCCCAATCATTCTGGGAATGTCATGGCTACAAGCCCACAACCCCCAAATAAACTGGGTAACTGGTGAGGTGGTTTTTCAGTCAGCTTACTGCCTCCAGAAATGTCTCAAGGTCTCCCACCATTTGGTCCCAGTCATTGCCTGTTCAGGCCCTATATCTGTGGCCCAAAGACTGGTCCCATCTACATATCATAGTTTCTTAGACATTTTTGATAAACAAAAGGCTGACACTCTTCCCCCTCATCGGGTTTATGATTGTCCAATTGAATTATTGCCAGGAGCTGAAATTCCTTTCGGAAGGATTTTTCCTTTATCAGAACCTGAACTTCTGGTCCTTAAGGAATATATTGACGAGAATTCATCCGACACTCTTCTTCTCCAGCTGATGCCGGAATATTCTTCGTCGAGAAGAAGGATCATTCTCTCCGCCCATGTGTGGACTACAGGGACTTAAAAATTCGCTATCCTCTCCCATTGATCCCGGAACTATTCCAGAGACTTTGTTCGGCAAGAATATTTACAAAGCTGGATTTACGGGGTGCCTACAATTTAATCAGAATCCGTAAGGGGGATGAGTGGAAAACAGCTTTCCGGACACGCTTTGGCCACTTTGAGTACCTGGTCATGCCATTTGGACTCTGCAATGCACCAGCTACCTT
The DNA here is from genome assembly GCF_037356315.1 of Lithobates pipiens. Taxonomy (NCBI): domain Eukaryota; kingdom Metazoa; phylum Chordata; class Amphibia; order Anura; family Ranidae; genus Lithobates; species Lithobates pipiens. The sequence goes on along the minus strand of NW_027507790.1, from coordinate 28,240,192 downwards.
CCAACATTTCGTTAATGATATTTCAGGGACTTTTTGGATCTATTCGTGATCGTCTATTTGGATGATATTTTGATATTTTCAAACTCTCTAGAAGCACGTGACCATGTAAAACAAGTTCTTCTCAGGCTAAGACAAAACGGACTCTATGCTAAAGCCGAGAAATGTGAGTTCGAGCGCCAGACCATTCACTTTCTCGGCCTGGTGATATCGATTTAGGGTGTGGCAATGGACCCTCAGAAGGTTTCAACCATTTTGTCCTGGCCACCCTCAACCGACAAAAAAGGTGTACAATGTTTCGTTGGTTTTTCAAATTTTTATAGGAAATTTATCAAGAATTTCTCCAGTATCATAGCGCCTATCACACAACTCACAAGGAAACAAAGTCGGCTTCAATGGACTGCTGCAGCTCAAGCTGCATTTGATAAGCTAAAAGGACTGTTTACATCCACCCCAATATTAAAACATCCTTATCCTGCCTTGCCTTATACCCTGGAAGTGGATGCATCAGAAAATGCTGTAGGAGCCATTCTGTCCCAACGCCAAGGACCCAAGTCCTTTATGCACCCTGTAGCCTTCTTTTCCAAAAAATGAGGTGCTTGGCATCTGCTGAACACCTCCGGTGACCAGTCTACATCTCTTCCGTGAGGATCCATAGTTTTCAAGCCTCTATCTTCAATCCGCAGGCACCTGCACCCTTTCGCTGCCTCAACACTTCCTGTCCCCACTTCCAGGAGTGTTGAGAATGGAACCGTGCAAGAGGCCACCCCCAGCAGTCAGACTCTACTGTAAAGTACAGTAGGTGACCGCGATATTGTGTCAATTTCGCCGCCGCTTTTATCGGCGACATTGACACCCAGCGAGCCCCGTCACGGGAGCCAGCGCCGAGCCGGCTCGCATCTGGAAAGGAAAAATGTTTATTTTTCTTTTCCGATAAGCGACAAGCATCGCTGACCGGGTTCATACTGGTGCGGGGATCCGAATTGGATTCCCGCCAATACCAGGCACTGTATGCCTGTGGCCAATTATATCTCAGGCTGTTTAGTACACGCCCTACACTATATAAGGCCGTTAGTTAGTTTGTGTTGTGTGCCTCCAGTGCAGTATACACCTGTAGCTACCTATATTGCTGTTCTGTAATTGAGCCATCTGCAGGAGTTAGTTGGTGTTATGTGCATCCAGCACAGTATACACCTGTATCTACCTATAATGCTGTTCTGTAATTGATCCATCTGCAGGAGTTAGTTGGTGTTATGTGCCTCCAGCACAGTATACACCTGTATCTACCTATATTGCTGTTCTCTAATAGAGCCATCTGCAGTAGTTAGTGGGTGTTGTGTGCTTCCAGCACAGTATACACCTGTATCTACCTATATTGCTGTTCTCTAATTGAGCCATCTGCAGGAGTTAGTTGGTGGAGGAGGAGGAGGCACATCTCCAATGAGGCAGCTTAAGGGCAGCACACTGACTGAATCACACCGCAGAACACCGCCTGTGCAGGGCACTGCCTCTGCACGTTATTCTAAAAGTTCTTTGGTGTGGGCCTTTTTTGAGATGAGTGCATCAGATCGCACCGCTGCTGTTTCCAACATATGTCTCAAGCGTATCTCACATGGCCAAAACATCTGCTGCTTGGGCACCACATGCTTGACCAGACATATGTTGACCTGCCATGCAGCTCGTTGGCAAGCTTACCTCAAAGACCCACACCAAAGAACAAAGCAGACCTCTCCTTGCTCCTCATCAGCTGGGATCTCCAACCCCACTAGACATTCAGTCCTCTCTGAAACCTGCACTGAGAGGAATGAAGGTGTGTCACAGCCAAGTGCTTTTCGTCACTCTGCTAGTAGTACACCCATGGCCAATTGTAGCAGGCAAATTTCCCTGCCCCAGCTGCTGGACCGTAGAAAGAAATTCACTCCCAGCCATCCACATGCCCAGCGGTTGAATGCTAGCTTGGCTAAATTGCTAGCACTTCAACTGCTGCCTTTTCAGTTGGTATACTCAGCCCCCTTCCCGTGAGTTTGTGCAATGTGCGGTTCCTCGGTGGCAGGTCCCCAAACGCCACTTTTTCACACGGAAGGCGATTCAGGCTCTCTACCGGCATGTGGAAGGCACCTCTCTCCTCTACCCCCTCCACTTCTTCTTCCTCCATGGCCTCTTCCTGTGCTTTTTCCTTGGAACCAGCGGTGCTCTGTAGGCATTCAAGGGGCTACGCAAGTATGCAGTCAAAAAGATGCCATGCCATGCTTGCACTGGTGTGCTTGGGAGACAGGAGCCACACTGGGGCAGATATTCTATCAGCTCTGCAGGGGCAGGCTGAGAGGTGGCTGATGCCATGCCAGCTTAAGCCAGGAATGGTGGTTTGCGACAATGGCACCAACCTCCTCTCCACCCTCTGACAGGAACAACTGACCCATGTGCCCTGTGTGACTCATGTCCTTAACTTGGTGGTCCAGCGGTTCTTGGGCAGGTACCCAGGCTTACAGGATGTCCTGGGGCAGGCCAGGAAAGTCTGTGTACATTTCTGCCAGTCATATAATGCCAGTGCTCGGCTGGCTGACCTCCAAAAGGAATTGAACCTGCCCAAGTACCGCCTATACTGTGACATGCCCACCAGGTGAAACTCAAGCATGTTGCAGCGGCTGCACATGCAGCAGAGGGCCATGAATGAGTACCTGTGCGACTACGGCACTAGGACAGTGTCAGGGGAGCTTGTTTTTTTTCCCCCATGCCAGTGGGCCATGATCAGGGATGCATGCACTGTCCTGTCACCATTTGAGGAGGCCACAAGGATGGTGAGCAGTGACAGTGCATGCATCAGTGACACTGTACCTCTTGTCCACCTCTTGGAGCATACCTGCATGGAATAATGGACAGGGCACTTGAGGAAGAACAGAGGCAGGAAGAGGAGGACTTCCTTGCCTCCCGAGACCCCCTTTATCCAGGCAGTGTTCCTGCTGTCCCGCCGCTCACACAGGAAGAGGACGAGGAGGAGGAGGAGGTGGAGGATTGTGTCAGCATGAAGGTGGAGCCTGGCACTCAGCACCAGCAGCAGTCTTTTAGGGATGATTTACAGTCCCAAGACACCCGTGAACTTGTACGTGGCTGGGAGGAGGTGGCTGCGGATCATGTCGTCCTTAGTGACCCAGAGGACTCCGGACCAAATGCCTCAGCTAACCTATGCTGCATGGCCTCCCTGATCCATTGCCAGCGTCTGATTTACATGGTCCAGGAATACCTAGGGGCAAGGTCAGACTTGGACACCTTTCCCACCGAAAATCCTCTGGCTTACTGGGTCTTGAGGATGGATCACTGGCCAGAGCTTGCACAGTATGCAATTGAGCTACTGGCCTATCCTGCATCCAGCGTTCTTTCAGAACGCACATTCAGTGCTGCTGGAGGCTTTGTAACTGATCACAGTCGGTGTGCCTGTTCACCGACTCGGTTGATCGACTGACCTTCATAAAGATGAATCAGTCTTGGATCACCACCAGCTACCAAGCACCTGAAGCTGATGTAACCGAATAATTTTATTTGAAATGTCACATCCCTTAAAGACTGCTTATGCTGATGCTGAGTGACTATCCTGTTATGCTGACTGACTATCATCTTCCTCCTCAATGATCCTGCTGATAGCTTGGAAGAACATTTTTGGTTCTGGGCACCGCCACCAGTGGCTAAGGCCCAATTTTTCAGCCCCTATTAAATGCAATTACAATTTGTGGTGCAATACTTTGCAGCAGGGCTCATTCCTGCACTCCAACTAGAGTATCTGTGAGGGGTTGCAGTGTTGTGGCACCAGCACCAGTGCCTAAGGCCCAATTTTTAAGCCCCTGTTTAACAGGGGCATGTAATTACAATTGTTAATGCAATACTTTGCATTAGGGCTAATTCCTGCTCTCCAACTAGAGTTTCTGTGAGATGTTGCTGTGTTGTGGCACCAGTGCATAAGGCCCAGTTTTTCAGCCCCTGTTTAACAGGTGCATGTAATTACAATTCTTGATATAATATTTCACAGCAGGGCCTGTTCCAGGACCCACCGAGAGTAACTGTGAGGACTTACAATGTTGTGGCACCAGCACCACCACAACCATCACTAAAGGCCCAATTTTTCTACCACTGTTCAACAATGGCATGTAATTACAATTCTTGATATAATGGTTCACAGCAGGGCGTTCCAGCGCCCACCAAGAGTAACTGTGAGGGCTTACAGTGTTGTGGCAACACCAACACCTAAGGCCTAAATGTCTGCAGCGCATATAGGGCAGGCCCCTACTTTCAAACATCCAACTTACAAACATCTCTTACTTGCAGATGGAAGGAGACCAAAAAAATTATACAGGGGTGATAACCCTTTCCTATGTTTTCAAAAAAGCTTAAACATAGATTTTTTGGACTATAGCTACACTTTAAAAATGTATCAGTTCAAAATTACAAACAGATTCTACTTAACACAACAAACCTACACAGTCCCTGTCTTGTTTGCACTGCCTGTATACTGCTGTTTTGAGTATATAGGGCCTGGGGGCCCCACGCCCATTTCCTTTTTTAATTTGGGTACGGGGTTCCCCTTAATATCCGTACAAGACCCAAAGGGGCTGGTAATGGGCAGGGGGGCTACCCTTGCCATTTTTCTCAATGATTTTCATCCGTATTGCAGGAACCGGACATTATATTAAAACCGCAAGCAGTTTTAAATTACTTTTTTTCAGTTAGAAATGTAATTTGCAGGGACTGTTCTAAACACGGGAAACACGTGGCACTTCACAGACATACTATAGACACCCCCCAGGCATGATATTTAAAGGAATATTTCACTTTTTTTTTCACTTTAAGCATCATTAAAATCAGTGCTCCCGAAAAAACTGTTTTTAAAAGTTTTTTTGCATTGATACATGTCCCCTGGGGCAGGATCCAGGTCCCCAAACCCTTTTTAGTACAATAACTTGCATATTAGCCTTTAAAATTAGCATGTTTGATTTTGAACGGTCGAGTCCCATAGACTTTAATGGAGAACTTTCAGTCCGTTCACAGTTTCTGGTGCGAACTGAACCGGGGGGTGTTTGGCTCATCCCTACTTAGAACAAGCATCTTCCCCATACTGTTTTTCCCCATGTTATTACTATTTTCCCCATTCTATTTTCCCACATCTTTATTCCGCTTCAGATGCATGACACTGTTTTACAGATAATTCAACAAACATGAATGCCTAATATGGTGGCTATGAAGTGTAGATACATACAGTATGTTGTGTATTTTGATCCTACACCGGTCTTTTGAAATGGGAATGAGTCAGCCCTGGCAATGGTGGTGAATCTTATATATAATATGGTTATAGACATCGCCAAGGACTAAGTATCATCCAGGAGAAGGGAGGCTGTTGCTGCTGCACAGGACAATGAAGAACCCATAGTATACATTATTATCTATATAAAATGTTGTTTGTTGTTTGTTTTTCTCTGTAACTGAAAATGGTAAACATGCCATATGAGTTTAGGTGACTTTGGAACATTAACAGTTAGAAACATAGAAGCACAAAAACATAGAAAAGTGACAGCAGAAAAAAAGACACAGTAATATGCCCATTTTTTTTGTTTGTTTTATACACGTTTTGTATTTTTTTTTCCATTAAAGGGTAACTAATAAAGAAAAAATAATTTAGCATATACAATTGCCACACGAGTCATATTGTAATTGAATGTTATTAAAAATCACAATTATTAAAAATTACATATAGAATAAAATGTATGAGAGAAGGATGTGACCAGAATGCTAGAACAGCCTTTGCCCAGTTTTCATTTTAGTGTCCCATTGTATCTTTTTCATCTATCACTAATGTACCTAAAAAATGGTTTATCTCCTTTCCTTATAGATTTAGCAATTTCCTCCTCTGTCTGTGCTTTGGCACTGGCAGCACTGATAATGTGTTTGTCCTTCTTATGTCTATGTCTATAGTCTTCTCTGTCAGCTACACCTCCCTATTCCTTGAATCTTTTATATTCAGTTTTTTTTTCCCTTTACTATCCTACTTATCTCCTTAATGAACCATGTTGTTTTTTTTCTTCTGTTTATTCTTACTAACTTGCCTGACATATAATCTAGTTATCTCCAGGATGGTAGGAGTTAACAGTGTCCACTTATTACTTACTCTTGTCATTTTACTCCAAACTTTCAATTATTTTTTAAATTTTTCCCAATTTCAGCAAAATTAGTCCTTTTGATATCTAACACTTTTGTTTGTGTATATGATTTTTCAGTTCTTGTTTTAATATCAAACCAAAGACATTGGTGATTTCGAAAACCCATTCTGATGCTCGGTTTTAACTTCAGCAAGTCATCTTCACAACATCTAAGTGCCTAAATGCATTGAGATGCTGCAATATGATTGGCTGATTAGCAATTGGTGTTACAAAGCAATTGAACAGGTGTACCTAATAAAGTGGCCGGAGAGTGTATATGGCAACTCCACCTCCCCTCTTCCCTACTCTGTCATTTGTGTATACCCTGGTATAGTTATTTCCCAGTCAGTTGAAGCCTTGAACCATGTCTCTGTAATTGCAACAAGGTTCACATTGTCCCAAGACTAGGGATGAGCCGAACACCCCCCTGTTCGGTTCGCACCAGAACCTGCGAACAGACCTAAACTTCGTGTGAACTTTAGAACCCTATTAAAGTCTATGGGACTCGAACGTTCACAATCTAAAGTGCTCATTTTAAAGGGTAATATGCAGGTTACTGTCCTAAAAAGTGTTTGGGGACCTGGGTCCTGCCCCAGGGGACATGGATCAATGCAAAAAAAAGTTTTAAAAACAGCCGTTTTTTCAGGAGCAGTGATTTTAATAATGATTAAAGTGAAACAATAAAAGTGTAATATTCCTTTAAATTTCATAGCTGGGGGGTATCTATAGTATGCCTGTGAAGGGGCGCATGTTTCTGGTGCTTAGAACTGTCCCTGCACAAAGTGTCATTTGTGCAGGAAAAAAAGTCGTTTAAAATCACTTGCGGCTATTGTCGGGTCCCGTAATACAGAGAACACTCAATGAGTGTTCTCTGCATTAGCCGACAATTCATTCATTCATTGATAATAAAAAAAAAGCGTGGGGGTTCCCCTAAATTCAATTACCAGGCCCTTCAGGTCTGACATGGATATTAAGGGGAACCCCGTGTCAAATTAAAAAAAAAAATTGACGTGGGGGTCCCCCTAAATATCCATAACCAGACCCTTCAGGTCTGATATGGATATTAAGGGGAACCCCGCATCAAATTTAAAAAAAAATTGACGTGGGGGTCCCCTTAAAAATCCATACCAGACCCTTTATCCGAGCACGCAACCTGGCAGGCCGCAGGAAAAGAGGGGGGGACGAGAGAGCGGCCCCCCCTCCCTCCTGAACCGTACCAGGCCACATACCCTCAACATTGGGAGGATGCTTTGGGGGTCTGTGACCCCTCAAAGCATCTTGTCCCCATGTTGATGAGGACAAGGGCCTCATCCTCACAACCCTGGCCGTTGGTTGTGAGGGTCTGGGGCGGGGGGCTTATCAGAATCTGGAAGCCCCCTTTAACAAGGGGACCCCCAGATCCCGGCCCCCCCTGTTTGAAATGGTAAGGGGGTACAAAAGTACCCCTACCATTTCACAAAGAAAGTGTCAAAATGGTTAAATAAGACAAACACACTTTTGAAAAATTCCTTTATTAAAAATGAAAAAAACAAAAAAAAGATTCCAGCGGTGCTAATCCACTCTTGCTATCCAGCGACGGGTCTCCAGGGTCCAGCGATGGATGATCATATCCAGCGACGGGGGATCTCTCAGTCCAGCGCTGTCCATACATCCTTCTTCTGTCTCCACTCCGGAGACACTGCAGAGAGCCCAGCGCTGACATTTCTTATATTAGGAGGGCGGGGCCACCTGTCACCTGACCCCGCCCCCTCTGACACTGGTGAAGGGAGCCGGGGGTTCCCCAGTGACGTATGGGTGACCCCGCCCCCTCTGATGTAACAGAAACCTGCGTTACATCAGAGGGGGTGGGGTCACCCACACGTCACTGGGGAACCCCTGGCTTCCCTCTCCAGCGTCAGCGGGGTGGGGTTAGGTGACGGGTGGCCCCGCCCTCCTAATATAAGAAACATCAGCGCTGGGATCTCTGCAGTGTCTCCGGAGTGGAGACAGAAGAAGGATGTATGGACAGCGCTGGACTGAGAGATCCCCCGTCGCTGGATATGATCATCCATCGCTGGACCCCGGAGACCCGTCACTGGATAGCAAGAGTGGATTAGCACCGCTGGAATCTTTTTTTTGTTTATTTCATTTTTAATAAAGGAATTTTGACACTTTCTTTGTGAAATGGTAGGGGTACTTTTGTACCCCCTTACCATTTCAAACAGGGGGGGGCGGGATCTGGGGGTCCCCTTGTTAAAGGGGGCTTCCAGATTCTGATAAGCCCCCCGCCCGCAGACCCTCACAACCAACGGCCAGGGTTGTGAGGATGAGGCCCTTGTCCTCATCAACATGGGGACAAGGTGCTTTGAGGGGTCACAGACCCCCAAAGCATCCTCCCAATGTTGAGGGTATGTGGCCTGGTATGGTTCAGGAGGGAGGGGGGGCGCTCTCTCGTCCCCCCCTCTTTTCCTGCAGCCTGCCAGGTTGCGTGCTCGGATAAAGGGTCTGGTTATGGATATTTAGGGGGACCCCCACGTCAATTTTTTTTTTTATTTGACACGGGGTTCCCCTTAATATCCATGTCAGACCTGAAGGGCCTGGTAATTGAATTTAGGGGAACCCCCATGCTTTTTTTTTTTTTTTATCAATGAATGAATGAATTGTCGGCTAATGCAGAGAACACTCATTGAGTGTTCTCTGTATTACGGGACCCGACAATAGCCGCAAGTGATTTTAAAAGACTTTTTTTCCTGCACAAATGACACTTTGTGCAGGGACAGTTCTAAGCACCAGAAACATGCGCCCCTTCACAGGCATACTATAGATACCCCCCAGCTACGAAATTTAAAGGAATATTACACTTTTATTGTTTCACTTTAATCATTATTAAAATCACTGCTCCTGAAAAAACGGCCGTTTTTAAAACTTTTTTTTGCATTGATCCATGTCCCCTGGGGCAGGACCCGGGTCCCCAAACACTTTTTAGGACAGTAACCTGCATATTACCCTTTAAAATTAGCACTTTAGATTTCTCCCATAGACTTGCATAGGGTGTTCCGGCTTTTCGAATTTGCTGCGAACAGCCCAAATTGTTCACTGTTCGCTGAACAGGCGAACAGGCAATGTTCGAGTAGAACATGAGTTCGACTCGAACTCGAAGCTCATCCCTACCCAAGACATAACATCTGTCAGCTCACAAACCTTGTTGCCTAAACTACAAGCATTAGTGCACATGCCAGGACAAAGATTGCTTTATTTTTTACCACCAAATATTTTTACTGACCACCTCATCAGTCCAGTCCTTAGCAACGCAAACCCTCACATTTGTTTCAACCTGCTGGGGGCAGAAATGCTCCTCATCAATTACATCTCTGCCTCTACTTCTCATTCTAAAAGCATGTCCAAAAAAAAATCCTAAATTACATAATTAGAAGCTCGGTGCCCTTTTGTGAGGGATGCAGATGCAGATCTCTTTTGCACAGCTCAATGTCAGACCACCTGATAGCATCCACGACTAACATAACCAAAGCCTACAGTTTTGCACCAATCCTTTAACGAAACATTGAACTCTGCTATACGAAGTACTTTCTCTTGTTGTCCATTATGCACAGGTAAGACCAATGGAAATATATCAGTTTTAGTGGTTATCATACAGTAAAAGAGGCCAACACATAAATAACATAAAAACAAGACATGCTTATTTTCAAAATAGACAACCAACATAGGAGATCAAATTAACCACTTGCCTACTGGGCACTTAAACCCCCCTTCTGCCCAGACCAATTTTCAGCTTTCAGTGCTCTCACACTTTGAATGACAATTACTCAGTCATGCAACACTGTACCCAAATACATTTTTTGTCTTTTTTTCCCCACAAATAGAGCTTTCTTTCGGTGGTATTTGATCACCTCTGGGTTTTTTATTTTTTGTGCTATAAATGAAAAAAGACAGAAAATTTTGAAAAAAAATTTTTTTTCTTTGTTTCTATGATAAATTTTTGCAAATTATTAATTTTTCTTCATACATTTTGGCCAAAAATTATACTGCTACATCTCTTTGGTAAAGATAACCCAAATTAGTGGATATTATTTGGTCTTTGTGAAAGTTAGAGAGTCTACAAGCTGTGGTGCAAATCATACAAAATTGATCACATCTGATGTACTGGTTGCCTATCTAATTTCTTGCGACCTGAACAAGCCAGGAAAGTACAAATACCCCCAAATGACCCCTTTTTTGAAAGTAGACATTCCAAGGTATTTAGTAAGAGGAATAGTGAGCTTTTTGATGTTGTAATTTTTCCACAATTCTTTGCAAAATTAAGATTTTTTATTTTATTTATTTTTTCCACGAAATTGTCATTGTAATAGATTATTTCTCTCACTTGGCATGTGTATACCACAAATAATACCCCACAATAAATTCTGATACTCCTCCTGAGTATTACGATACCACATGTGTGGGACTTTTTCACAGCCTGGCAACATAGAGAGGCCCAACATGCAGGGAGCGCCATCACGTGTTCTAGGAGCATAAATTACACATCTAACTTGTTGAATACCTATTACACTTTTGAAGGCCCTGGAGCACCAGGACAATGACACGTGACACTGACATGGCACTGATGACAGATGGCACTGATACGTGGCACTGATGACAGATGCCACTATTACGTGGCACTGATGACACATGACACTGATGACAGATGGCACTATGTGGCACTGATGACAGATGGCTCTTATACGTGGCACTAATATGTGGCACTGATGGCACGTGGCACTAATACGTGGCACTGATGACACATGACACTAATACGTGGCACTGATGACACATGACACTAATACGTGGCACTGATGACAAGTGACACTGATGGCAGATGGCACTGATACCTGGCATTGATGACACGTGACACTGATAACAGATGGCACGTGACACTGACAGGTGGCACTGATGACAGATGGCACTGATACGTGGCACTGATGACAGATGGTACTTATACGTGGCACTGGGGACAGATGGCATTTATACATGGCACTGGGGACAGATGGCACGTATACGTGCCACTGGGGACAGATGGCACTGACGACAGGTGGCACAGGGGACAGATGGCACTGACGACAGGTGGCATTGGGGACAGATGGCACTGATGACAGGTGGCACTGGGGGCAGATGGCACTGGGGGCAGATGGCACTGACAGGTGGCACTGGAGGAAGATGGCATTGACAGGTGGCAGTGGGGGCAGATAGCAGTGGGGGCAGTGAGGACAGATGGGCACTTTATTTTCGTTTTTTCTTTTCTTTTTTTTCTATTTTACACTAACTGCTGCAGCAGTTCATCTCTCCCTCCTCACACGCTGTCTATGTGAGGAGGGGAGCCGGTGATGAGAGATGATCTCATATGTTTACATATGAGATCACCTCTTATTGGACACGCCGATCGCGCTGTAAACGGCTGCTGTAATTGGCCGTTTACAGCGATCTGTGAGGGACACGGCCAGCACAAAACTTCCCCGAGGGGAAGTAAACAGAAGGACGTCCAGGCAGTTAGTGTCCATGCTGTAGCCGTCTTTTGGCTATAGCGCGGGGGCGCAAAGTGGTTAATAATTATGTTTAAACTCTGTTTTAAATGTTCACTTTGCAAAATAAATGTTTACTGAGCTTAGAAAATAGTGCTATCTTATTTTCAACAGCCAATCACGTTTTAGCAAAAAAAAAAATTTATATATATACACATATATATATATATATATATATATATATATATATATATATATATATATATATATATATATTAAACTTCCTTATATATGATTGTTCACCTAGTAAAGTAAATGTTACTGAATAAGAAAGCTGTGTCCATTGTGCATACCTAATTATTTGCAAGAAAAAACCCTGTTTTCTTTTAATTCCTTTGCACATGATTGGGTTTTCAAAGTGAACAGTCCTTCACCTTATTCATTCACCACATCAATACAGAGCACTTTTAACCCCTTCCTGCCAAGGCACACTTTGAATCACAATAGCGCAGTCATGCAACAATGTACCTATACGCATTTATTATCTTTTTTTCACACAAATAGAGCTTTATTTTAGTGTTATTTAATAATCATTGTTTTTCCTAAATAAACAAAACAATAAAAGAAACATTTTGCAAGTTTTGTAAATAAATAATCTTTCTTCATAAATGCAGGCCAAACTGTATTCTGCTACAGTTCTTTGGTTAAAATAACCCAAATCACTGTTTATTTTTTAGTCTGTAGGACAGTACAAATATCCCCCAAATTACCATTTTTTTTAGAATAACACAGTCCAAGGTATTTAGTAAGAGGTATAGTGAGTTTTTTTAAGTTGAAATGTTTTGTTGCAATTTTTTGGAAAATGCAGAAATTGCAAAATAATTTTTTTATTTTTATTTTAATTTTTTTGTAACATACTGGCACCAGTCCAGTACAGCATTATCGTATACTGGGTGTGGCGATGATCAGGGACACAGAATTGTATTAATTATTTTTTCAATTTTTTTCTTATTACATAAAAAAAAAAATTGTTTATGATTTTCTTAAACACACTGTGACCAGAGAAATGCATTGTTACCATAGTAACATTGTATCACTATGGGGAAGTGATCAAGATTCAATGTATTTTGTCCCGATTAGCTGTGATTGGCCACAGATAATCACATGGTACAGATGAGCTGTGATTGTCCCTATCTATACCATGTGCTTATTGTGACCAATCACAGCTAGCGACACAATTGTACACAATGAATGGCATAAAAGCAAGCCATCCATTCCTTACAAATACCATGGGATCTTCTGTGATTGGTCACAGCAATCACATGGTACTGACAAGGGGCCAGTATACAGATCAGTCATTGGCTGTGTCTAGTGGACACAGTCTTTGACAGGTCGCACTGCAGCTGGAATGACGAATGTCCTGCCCCGCCATCGTTTGACAATTGGCTGGGTGGGAAGTGGCTAATGTTCTCTTTATAAAGTAAGCATTAACTTTGCTAAGTGTGCAACCCCTACTGCTTTAGTAAATGAACCTCACTGTAAACACAGGTTCACTTTTGTTTTACTAATATTCCATCTGTAATGTGAATATGAACTATATTAAGTGAACAATCTCAACTTCTTTAGAAAAACAACCCCCGTGAAGCTCATTTACTAAATGTAAATAAGCTATTCAATTTGCAAAGGCTTTTTCCCCAGAACTTACTGGGTATGTTGAAATTTCACTTTGCAAAGAATACCCAATCGCATTTAAGAAAAAAAATATATATATATATATATAAATATATTTAGATAGATAGATATAGATATATATTAATATCTATCTATCTATCTGTATATATATATATATATATATATATATGTATATATTTGCTTGCATATCATTAGACCATGGAAGCCAGCAGGACTTCACCGTATTCACTAAGCTCTTGGTAGAATTCCCTTGCAAAGTGCAACTTCCCTTGCAAAGTGACCTTTTTTGCCTTTAGTAAATCAACCCCAATGCATCTAAATGCATGCCAAATACAGAGACGAGAAAATCTTAATGATTGATCTAAATTCATATAGATCATTTCACTTATTTTACAGTTGTAACACATAGCTAAAAAACACAATCTTTAAAATATTTTGGCTCTGTGGGTTTACTAAAGGCAAATAGACCCTTCACTTTGCAAGGGAAGTTACATTTTGCAAGGGAATTTTGCCCATAGCTTACTGAATGAGGTGAAACTCTGTTGACTTTACTTATCCATTATCCTCGCTCGTGATTGGGTATTTTTCACAAAGTGAGATTGCACTACATTCATTAAAGCGGGGTTCCACCCTAAAGTGGAACTTCCGCTGATCGGATCCCTCCCCCCCTCCGGTGTCACAAATGGCACCTTACAGGGGGGAGGGGGGTGGAGATACCTGTCAAAGACAGGTATTTGCACCCAGTTCCGGGCATAGACTCCCATGGGAGTCTATGTCATTTCCTGTCCTGCCGCGCTGTCTGCTGGGACAGACACGGGTCCCAGTGACAGCGCGGACAATTCCTATTGCGCTGCGCGACTCGCGCATGCGCAGTAGGGAACCGGGAAGTGAAGCCGATTCGCTTCACTTTCTGATTCCCTCACCTAGAATGGTGACGGCAGCAGCCGAGAGCCGAGCGATCGATCGGCCTCGGCTGCTGGCAACGCTGGAACCTGGGACAGGTGAGTGTCCATTTATTAAAAGTCAGCAGCTGTAGTGTTTATAGCTGCTGGCTTTTAATATATTTTTTTTAGGTGGAATCCTTCTTTAAGCTCTGGGGAAGATTCCCTTGCAAAGTAAAGTCTTTAAAATTTAAATATATATATTATTTTAAAATTGTTTATATTGGATATAATAAGGATTCACTTATGTTTTATTATACAGGTGGGATGACGGATGATGTTTCGATAAGAAGTGTTGAAGGTCAGGCAAGAAAATAAAACATTTGTCAGCAAGCCTCTACTAAGAACAGAATTTTTTAATTGTCAGACAATGCGTACAAAAGCTGCAATCTCATTTTACTCTAAAGAGTAATGATTAGTAAGATCACAAAGATTTCATCCATTTTCTTGGATATCTAGAGGCAAACTTGGATCTCTACTAGGCAGTTTACTTTTATGTACTGTAATAGAATGGGCAAATACACTTAATTCATGCAAAATACATGTACAATTGCATATAATATAATGTTCTTGTCTTTATTATTGTATATTTTTAAGATGCATTACCTAAAACATGACAGGAGACCACCTTATTGCATTTTGGCAGATACGATGAATAAAACAAACTCCTAGTAGCATGTACAATCACATATTACAGAAAGCTTTTTTGTAGAATCTCTGACAAAGAGTTAAATAAAATCACCTTGCAGATGGGACATGTCTTTTACAAGATAAAAGAAAAAAAGTTTCTAAAACTGTTACTTTTTATTCTGAATGAGCCCATTTATTTGCTCCACAGCAACTTGAAACAAAGCAGGGTTAATATCGTTCACCATGTCCTAGAGATGAAAACTACCATTGGGACACCCAGGACAATTTTTATATAGGATTAGAAAACAAAAATCAATATTTAATTATCTCTAAGCTTTTTGTGTCACTGCATCTTTAGATCAGTAGCTGGGAGTGCAGTCTGCCACAGAGAAAGTAAGCCATTAAAGGTGCAGGCTCTTTTTACAAGCTGCTTTATTGGCTTGTAGTAAATAGAGTACATTATCACTTTTCACATACAGTATTGTTATTTATCTTTCCAATCTCTATTTGCTTATATTTATGTGCTTTCAGTGGCAAGTAGCTAGGTGACATGGAAGTATATTATGTAGCATGTCACTTCCCAAATATAAATACAGCTATGTACTATTTTTGCATATTTAGAATAACACATTCCACATGATTCTGTCCAGTTTATAAAAGGCTGCTAATAGCATTTAAGGAGTTACATAATTGACTTAAAGTGCTATACTCCCAATTACTGAGGTGCCTGTATAAATCTTCATAGAAATTGAACAGTACATTATGTCCTGCATATGTTTTTATTTTATTTTATTTTATGTAAAGGAATAATATTAATCTGTTTATTTGATGCAGCACAAATAGCACTGCAGATATACAAGATGCGGTAATCCATATTAGCTGCTCAGAATTTACTTTAAAGAGGTAGTAAACTGACTTTTTTTTTAAACCCTGCAAGGCAATGTCATAATGTGCTAGTATGCATTAGAACAAAGCCCTTCAGTGCCCTGGTGTCACCGCAGAAAGCACTTCCATCTTCAACTGATCTTCCTTCTGGGTTCACGGACACCGACTGTGTGAGTTGCCAGAGCCATGATTACATCACTCCCGCGCATGCGCTCGGCAGCCGCTGCTTACACGCAGGACTCCATGCCGTTCCTTTAGAGCACGTGCACCGGTGATGTCACTGGCTGCATCTACAGTAAATATCTCCTGAACAGTGCATGTTTAAGAGATGTTTACAATACCTATAGGTAAGCCTTATTATAGGCTTACCTATAGGTAAAATTCATGCATGGGAGTTTACTCCCACTTTATTTATATTAGATCAATATGTGTTGAATTCTCATTAATTCATATGGTCATGCTTGATCCCTACACTGAAGACTATGTTGATAGGCTACATATTCTGAGAGTGCGGCAGACAGGGACACCCTTCATAATATAACTGATTAGTTATCAATTGATAGATAGATAGATAGATAGATAGATAGATAGATAGATAGATAGATAGATAGATAGGCCAAACTATCCTGGGTTTGGTTCAAGTGTTGCTGGGAGAACGTTGAAGAAGTTCAAATGCTAAACCCCTTTGAAATCAATGAGAGCCACATTTTTAAAATTAAAAATGCCCATTTTCTTTTCTAATTGGCAGGGGGTGCATTAAAATAGCATAGGAGTTAGGCACTGCCGTTCACAACATGTACCAATGAAAAAAAATGGTAAAAAAAATCAAATTTCGGCAGGAGCAGTGATTTTTTTTTAAATGTTTACACATTAAAAATGCTCCTTTAAATAACATTCCTGGTGGTATCCTAATCCTGCCTGTGAAGGGGTGCATCTCTGTAATATATAGAAATGGGTGCAATATCACTGACATTTACAAAGGAAGATGTGTTTAAAATTGCCAGCAAATAAGGTTTAATTTCAGGCATCTTTAACCTCTTAGCACCGGCGCCTCATGGCCCTTTAAAATGGTTGCATATCGCAAGACATTTTTTAGTTTTTTTTTTCAGCCCGGAGTCAATACCTCTCTTAATACAAGAAGGGACTTTGCTCACTTTTAGAAACCGCAGCTTGGCATTGCATGCTATTATTAAGCTTATTATCTACCAAAACCCCCAGATCCTTCTCCACTATGAATTCTCCCAGTTGTACTCCCTCTGGTATATATGATGCATGCATATTTTTAGCCCCCAAGTGCATAACTTTACATTTATCAACATTAAACATCATTTGCCATATACAGTAGTTGCCCAATTAAACAGTGCATTGAGGTTGGCTTGTGAGTTGGGGACACCCTGTAAGGAAGTTATTTCACTGCATAGCTTGGTGTTATCTTCAAATAAATGGTACTTCTAATCCCACACCCTTTGTTTGACAACTTCTCTCTATCATGAATCGATGCTGTCTGTTGCTTAAAATATTTTCCCCGCAGGAACTCATCTATGTGGTTTTTTATTAACTCTCAATACAGGTACCACATTGCCCTATGCTAATCCAGTGGTACTATTCAAGTCATTAATGAGTCACAAAAATGAGAAATAATGCCTTTGAAATGACAGAGCTCAATTCTTTTAGGATCCGTGGCTGGATGCCATCTGCTCCAGGTGCTTTAGCCACCTTTATTCTGTCTAAATATTTCTGGACCATATACATTTTGAGCCATTGTGGATCATTTGGAGCTGTGTCACTACCATCCCCATTATCGACTTGAGCTGCCCCATGCTCCTTTGCTGAATAAAGTATCTAATACATGTCCCTTCTCTTTGTCCCCAGTCACTCACTCCAGATTATTTTGTAAATGACCTACATGCTCAGACCTGACATTTTTACTATTTTATTTTTGTCAATAATATTTATTGAACATTTTTCAAATAACAATATTCAAGAATACTATTAGCAGTAGAAGCATAAATTGGTAAGAAGGAGAAAAATAAGAAAAATAAGAAAAGTAATAAAACAAAAGAAAACATAAAGTTCTAATCAGGTAGTACTCAACATACACAATATGATAGTTTACAATAATGTCAAATGTGTGTCATTGTTTGTATAAAGGACAGAGATAGGTAAGGCTAAATATCCATAAATTTCGATATCAGTGAGAGTTGTAGTTAACCCAAGTAACCCATTGTTTATCAAATTTCTGGCCCTGCATAGCGTTAAGTGCTATAAGACGCTCAAAGGTGTAATTCCTATGAACAGCCCTGGTCACATCGGAGAGGTTCATCACTGTATTGGTTTTACAGTGGCATAAAATTAGAGCTCTGGTTTCCAATAGAATGTGGCTAACCATTTGTCTAAATTTGGCAGAGAAGTCATCTATACCAATGTGTAATAACGCCAATGCTGGGGAGGGGGGACAACATTTCTCCGTAAGAGAGGAGATTAATGTGAATACATGGTTCCAGAGACTTCTGACGTTTGGGCAATTCCAGAACATATGTAGTAGATTGCCTACCATGCCACAATCTCTCCACCACTGTGAAGACGACCCCAAAAAGGATTTGGACAACCTATAAGGTGTATATTGCCACTAGGGATGAGCTTCGTGTTCGAGTCGAACGTACGTTCGACTCGAACATTGGCTGTTCGGCCGTTCGGCGAATTCCGAACGTTTGGGCCGTTCGCGTCAAAATTCGAGTGACGCGCGCGCGGACCACAATGCACTGCGGTGGCGCAGTGCATTGCTGCCCCATGCTTGGCCAATCGCAGCGCCGGCAGCGAGGAGAGCCATGATTGGCCACAGGCATCCTGCCTGTGGCCAATCAAAGCTCAGGCTGTGTAGTGCATGCCCCACACTATATAAGGCCGCCTTTGAGGCGGCCTCGTGTAGTGTGTTACTTAGCATCTGAAGCAGTGGGTGTTTTGTGTACCTTCAACACAGTACACACCAATCGTTTTTGGCTGATTTCCTATCTTGCTGCTGTGTAGTGGTTGTTGTCTGTGCCCTGACTGCAGTATACACCACTATATTCACCTCACCTATATAGCTAGTGATCTAGCTTTAACCACTTAACAACTGCCCATTGCCGATTAACGGCTTCAGGGGGGTTGTTTAACTCTGAGAGGCCGTTAATTAACGGCCTCCCAGAATTCTGCTCTCGCGTGCCCCGAGGTGTGCGCACTCGAGAGCATCCGTGACCGCCGGGTCGCATCACGGATCACGGTAAACGGCCGCTCATAGCAGCCGTTTACCACGTGATTGCTCCGTCAAATGACGGAGTGATCACTTGGAAACAAACCGGCGTCATGTTATGATGCCTGTTCCTCCCTCCCCTCTCTGTACCGATCGGTACAGCGGAGGGGAAAGAGATCGGTGTCAGCAGCGATGTGGGCTGCATCTGCAGTGCCCACATCGCTGCTCACCGAATTTAACCCCTCAATTCCCTGCCAATACTCTGCAATACCAGTGCATACTCTGCAGTACCCTGCCATTACTTTGCAGTACCCCGCCATTTCTCTGCAGTGCAGTACCCTGCCATTACTCTGCAGTGCAGTACCCTGCCATTACTCTGCAGTACCCCCCATTACTCTGCAGTAACCCCCATTACTCTGCAGTACCCCCCAATACTCTGCAGTACCCGCCATTACTCTGCAGTACCCCCCAATACTCTGCAGTACCCTGCCATTACTCTGCAGTGCAGTACCCTGCCATTACTCTGCAGTACCCCCCATTACTCTGCAGTAACCCCCATTACTCTGCAGTACCCCCCAATACTCTGCAGTACCCGCCATTACTCTGCAGTACCTGCCATTACTCTGCAGTACCCCCAATACTCTGCAGTACCCTGCCATTACTCTGTAGTACCCCCCAATACTCTGCAGTACCCTGCTATTACTCTGTAGTACCCCGCCAATACCCCGCCAATACTCTGTAATACCCTGCCATAAATTGCCATACCCAGCCATACTCAGAGATACCCAGCCATACTCGGTGATACCCTGAAATACCCAGCCATAGACGCCCCCCACCCCTCACCGCCCTCCGGTGCTTCTACCAACTCGCCAGTACGATCAAAGCCAGAATCTTTTTTTTATTTTTTATTTCAGGCTTCCCAGCCTAGAGGTGAGATGTGGGGTCATATTGACCCCCCAGATTTCACTGTAAAGAGGACCTGTCACCCCATATTCCTATTACAAGGGATGTTTACATTTCTTGTAATAGGAATAAAAGTGATCAAAAATATATTTTTGGGGAAAAAAATGTCAAACTAACATAAATAAAGTAAAATGAACAATAAAAAAATAAAATAAAAATTAAAGCGCCCATGTCCCCATGTGCTCGCATGTGCCACACATGTGAGGTATCGCCGAGAATGTTAGAGCGAGAGCAATAATTCTAGTCCTAGACCTCCTCTGCAACTCAAAACATGTAACCAGTAAAAAAAAAATTAAAGCGTCGCCTATGGGGATTTTTTAAGTAGCGACGTTTGGCGCCATTCCACGGGCATGTGCAATTTTGAAGAGTGACATGTTTGATATCTATTTACTCAGCATAACTCCATCTTTCACTTTATGCAAACATTGGGCTAACAAGTGGTTAATAATAGAGCTTGCAGTCAGTAGTGTTAGGAGATAGTGCGTGCTGTCTGCGTGCTCTGTACCCAGTACATACCGCTATAATATAGGGCAGGCCCCTACTTTCAAACATCCAACTTACAAACATCTCCTACTTGCAAACGCAAGGAGACAGCAGCAAGTGAGATGAAAAAAGATGGACGACAAAACAAATTATAGAGGGGTGATAACCCTTCCCTATGTTTTCCAAAAAGCTTAAAGATCGTTTTTTTGACTGGAGCTACACTTTAAAAATGTACCGGTTGAAAATGACAAACAGATTCAACTTAACACAACAAACCTACACAGTCCCTGTCTTGTTTGCACCGCCTGTATACTGCTGTTCTGAGTATATAGGGCCTGGGGGCCACACGCATTTCCTTTTTTTAATATGGGTACGGGGTTCCCCTTAATATGCGTACAAGACCCAAATAGGCTGGTAATGGGCAGGGAGGGCTACCCATGCCATGTTTCTCAATGATTTTCAGCCATATTGCAGGAACCAGATATAACATTAAAACCGCAAGCAGTTTTAAATGGTGTTATTTCCGTTTAATGTTATTTTGTGCAGGGACTGTTCTAAACACGGGAAACACGTGGCACTTCACAGGCATACTACAGACACCCCCCAGGCACCATATTTAAAGGAATATTTCACTTTTTTTTTCCCACTTTAATCGTCATTAAAATCAGTGCTCCCGCCAAAACGGCAGTTTTTAAAACTTTTTTTTGCAGTGACCCATGTCCCCTGAGGCAGGAGGCAGGTCCCCAAACCCTTTTTAGGACACTATCTTGCATATTAGCCGTTAAAATTAGCACTTTCCAATTTGAACGTTCGAGTCCCATAGACTTCAATGGGGTTCTAACGTTCGTACCGAACGCGGGGGTCGTTCGCAAGTTCTGGTGCGAACCGAACCGGGGGGTGTTTGGCTCATCCCTAATTGCCACCTATTTACAATTTTTAGAGTCATTTCCCAGTGTTTCCCAGTGTTTAATACAATGTGTTGATGAGTGGATAGTCTTGAAGGCTATCTTCCATTGGGTATCAGAAAAGTTAGTCTGTAAGTCTACCTCCCAGTTATTCATAGCCTTCGTTCTTTTAAAAGTAAGTTTGTCTTGTAATTGGGTATAACAAAACGAGATACCCCTAGTTTGTTTGGTAAGGCCGGTGTAAAAGTGCCACAGTGGTTGTGGAACATATGTTTCCGGATAGGGAAGTGTTTTGAGGAAATTAGTAATGCGTAAGCAAGTGAACAGTTCTGTACATGGTAAATTATAGTGAGTTAATAATTGATCTACGCTTCTGAGTTGGTTTCCTTTGTAAATATCCGACAAAGATGCTATACCATATTTCATGAGGGATTTAACCGATAACAGTGGTATTTTTGCCTCAAGTAGTGTTACAGGGATCTGATAGGGTATTTTCTGGGTCTCTCTATGTTTCAGATTAAGGAAAGCTCTCCATGATAACAAAGATGACTGCATGGGTGGAGAAAAGGGAACCAGATTCCATGGTGACCACCTGTCGCTCAGTAGCAATAATTTTAGATCAACGGTAGGTGATATCGATTTCTCCATATCCACCCATATTGGGGGTTCCCGAGAACCTTTTCAATGTTTAAGAGAGTCTAGTCTGACTGCAGTCAAGTAATCATGCAGGTCCACTAAGCCTGCTCCTCCTACTTTTTTATGTGCTATTAGGTTGTTACGCGAACATATAGCCCTTTGTCCTTTCCATAGGAATTTCCAACACATATTTGATAGCTGGGTAATGTAAGATGTGGGAATATGGACCGGAAGGGAGCGGAAGAGTTATAGAATTTGTGGCAATATCAGCATTTTGTATGCTGTAATCCTCCCCATCCATGAGATTTCCTTCTGGGACAGATCTCTTAACTGCTTTTCTATTTTAGGGAGTAATTGAGACATGTTGGTCTTGACTAAATTGGCTATTGTATTAGTCAGTGTGATGCCTACGTATTCCATACCCATCTCGCTACAGGTGTAAGGCAGCTGGGTTTTCAACCTGTCCTTGATCGTGAGGGGCACCCCTAGGTCCAGTATTAGGGATTTGCTAAATTTCACTTTATAATAAGAAGCCTCTCCAAATTCTGTAAGAACCTTGTGAGCATGTGGTAAAGATTGTTGCGGGTTAGTCAAAAGTAAAATAACGTCATCCGCAAAGAGAGTTATAGAGTGTTTACTTGCACCAAATTGGAACCCAGTGATAAGGGGATGTGAGCGAATAGTCTCAGCCAATGGTTCTATTATAAGGTTAAAGATGGTGGGTGATAATGGGCATCCCTGCCTGGTACCGTTTGTGATATTAAATACTTTGGACAAAAAAACAGCTGATTGCACCTGAGCTGAGGGACAGAAGTAGAGTGCTAGTATTGCAGTAAAAATGTGTCCTGTAAAACCAAACTTTGTCAAGACGGATTTCATATACTCCCAGTGTACCCTATCAAACGCCTTCTCTGCGTCAATTGATAACAACAGAGAAGGCGTTCGACTCACCCCTGAAGAGTGTATCACATTTATGATTCTCCTCGTAGCATCGGAGGTCTGTCTCCCCCTCACGAATCCCATCTGGTTGCGTTAAATGAGTGTGGGAATTATATTAGTCAATCTTTTAGCCAGTAATTTGGCATATACTTTAATATCGGAGTTCAATAATGATATTGGTCTAAAATGTGCCGGGGTTGTAGGATCTTTCCCTGGTTTAGGTAGTGTGTGACAATGTGGGCCCTCAACATCTCTTGTGGGAAAGATACAGTAGCAGCTGCTTTGTGAAACACCTGTTGTAAGTGTGGGGCAAGAATGGATTGGAATGATTTGAGATATTCATTTGCAAATTGTCAGCACTCTCACCCAGCAGAAAAAGGGTCACTGGTTTGAATCCCAACCACGACACTACCTGCCTGGAGTTTGCATGTTCTCCCTGTGCCTGCGTGGGTTTCCTCCGGGTACTCCGGTTTCCTCCCACACTCCAAAGACATGCAGGTAGGTTAATTGGCTTCTGTCCCAAATTGGCCCTAGTATATGAATGGGGACCTTGGATTGTGGGCTCCTTCAGGGTAGGGACTGATGAGAGTGTGCAATGTACAGGGATAGGGACAATTGTAGACACTCATTCAGGTTGAACTGGATGGACTGGTGTCTTTATTCAACCTTACTAACTATGTAACTATGTAAATCCGTCCGGCCCTGGTGATTTGCCATTGGGAAGGCTAGAGATAGTTTGTTCAATCTCTTTGAGTGAAATTACCGTGTTGAGGTCATCTAGTTGTTGATTAGAGAGGGATGGTAGTTTTAATTTGTGTAGAAAGGATTGAATTTTGTCAGTGGAAGGTTGTAATGTAGCAGGGTCTTCTTTAAGCTTATATAAATTGCTATAGTAGTCGGCAAATTGGTTTGCAATGTCTAGGGAATTGAATATTTTGTGCTGCGTCGCAGAATTATAGAGAAATGGCATTCTGGTTTTCAATAGGGAGGCTTTTAGTCTATTAGCCAAATATTTGCCTGCCCTATTGGCATTGGCATAATGATTGAGTTGTAAACGTTGTAGGTGTCTATCGTATTGCTGTGATAGATGTTCTCGCAGTGTTTCTCTGAGTTTGTCAAGTTTGCTAGCTAAGTTGTGTGTAGTAACGTGTTTGTTTAGTACTTCAAGGTTATGAATCTCTGTCAGCAAATTATTTAAGGCTTGTGTGCGTTTTTTTTTTTTTTGTTGGGCACCTAATTGGATAAGGACACCCCTCATGTATGCTTTGTGTGAGTTCCACAGGACGTATGGGTCATTAACTGAATGTTGGTTATCTGCAAAGAAATTTCGGATATGTTGTGATAGGGCATCATTGGTGTTGGGTTCCTGTAACAATCGCACATTACAGCGCCAGATGGGAGGTGAGGAAGAGACAGACCCCTCCGAAATAGAGATAGAAACTGCAGCATGGTCAGACCATGTAATATCAAATATCCTAGTAGTTACTATTTGTTGTAATAACCATTTATCCATCAAGAATAAATCTATTCGTGAGTAAGAACAATGCCTATGCAAAAAAAAAGTATAGTCCCTTTCGTTGGCGTGGTAACACCTCCATGCATCGAACAGTCCTTCATTATGCAGAGGGGTTGAAGGGATGGTGTACCTCTGGATTGTTTAGTAGTTGTGTCCATGGCCAGGTCAGGCACTGTATTAAAGTCTCCACATATAAGAAGATTACCATACAACATAGAAGCTGCTTTTTTGAGTACCATTTTGAAGAAGCGGAGTTGGTGAGAGTTAGGGGAGTATAACTTTATCAACGTGTTTGGTTTGGAATTGATATCACCATTAACAATTATGTATCTACCACCTTCATCCAGGAGAGCCTTTCGGAGTTGAAAAGAGACAGAATTGCCAATGGCCATGAGTACCCCGCCTGCTTTACGGTCGGGAGTACAAGCCATAAAAACATGAGGGAAGTTCTTGTTAGAGCAGTAGGGTACCTTGTCTTTTTGAAAGTGAGTCTCTTGGACGCAGAGTATGTCCGCTTTTTGTTTTTTAGCCTCAGCCCATAAGGAAAATCTTTTAGTGGGGTGATTTAACCCCTTGGCATTAATAGATAAACAGTTAATTACCATAGTTCAAATGCTGGATAGTTGGTTGTGTGGTATAAGTACTCACCGTTGCCGTGTTCAATTCATTTGAACCATATGTACATGTTGGAGGGAAGGTACTGGGCCATAATGCATCGGTGAGGTTCATCTGTAATTCACCAGACTCACTGTATATATCGAGTGTAAAAAAAAAAGAGTAAGTAACAGAACAGATAGAACATGACAATACGAAGAAAAAAGCAATCAACAAGGTATGTTTAAGAAATGGATCCATAAACCGATCTGTGTGCAGATTTAACTGCTATGTATCACCAGGGAGGGTAGAGAAGAACTAGAGAAACAGCTCCAATCCCCGGAGAAGTTTATCTGCTTATTTTTCGTTGGATCTGGAGACTCCACCGTTGAGTTTCCTGGGAGATCTTTTACGAGTGACCACTTGCCATTCATCAGGTTTGTGTTGTGGGTTACCCGGATGCAAGCGGGAGGATGAGGGATCTGGCAAGATGTTCCACTTCCTCAGGGCCTCAATGCCGTCTTCCAAGTTTGAAATCATAACCGAAACCCCATTGTTGGTAATAGCAAGAGTCGCTGAGTATTTCCATTTGTGAGGAATGGCATGGTTACGTAAGGCTTTAGTGATGGTCGCAAGATTCCTGCGTCTTTGTAGCGTATGTCTGGATAGGTCCGGTAAGATCCGTATGTCGGCATATTGTGGAGGCAATGTGTCCAGCTTGCGGGACTCATGCATTAGCCTTTCCTTGACATGGTAGTAATGAACCCTCAATAGGACATCACGTGGCGTTTCAACAGGGAGAAATTAGGGCTTAGGAAGTCTGTGTATTCTATCCACTATTAAATCCTGGACTGTGAGTTCCGGTATCATTGTTGAAAACATAGTCTGGGCAAATTGCAGGAGTTGAGTGGCGGGGACGGACTAAGGTATACCCCTTAGCTTAAGGTTGTTTCTCCTGGATCGGTCCTCGAGGTCTGCGATTTTGTCTTTCAGCCATTTTATGTCATCTCCCTGAGCCTCATGTGCCTCTACCATCACATTGTAGGAGGAGGCGTATGTGCCCATTTGTTGTTCCACCCTATCAACTCTATTGCCCAGGGCCTGCACTGATTTCTGACAATCAGTGATTTATTTTACCAAGTCAGCTTGAAGGGATGCCCTGAGAGACATTAGCATGTCCTTGAGGGTAGATTCTGATACCGGGGCGTCTGTGGTAGGAAAGTCACCAATCTCCTGTGTCCCTTGTGTAGCTGTGGATATTTGCGGCCTGCTTACCTCAATTGGAGCCTCAGGCTGGTGTTGCGGCCAATCAGGGGATGTCCTCCTTTGTTTGGCTTTCGCTGGGCTGCGTGTAGAAGGGCTTTGTGTGCCTGAGGAAGATCCGCTGTGTACGCTGGCGGAATCGGAGGCACCGTGTGGCGGGCGGCGATCCGTGTTGTGCTGACTGGAAGCTCCGTTCGTCTGAGGCGCGCGTGAGCCGTCGCCATTTTGTTGAAGCCCGCCTAGGCCTGACGCAAAGTAGGCGTCTAATTTGTGTGGCTGTTGGACCATCTTTCGGCGCCGGCCCATCGTTGCTGGATACCTCGGTTAAGAAGCTGCTTGATGGTGCCTGTAGGGTCTGTGAGGGATGCCGGTGGAGTCGGATGGCGGCGAATTTCTCCGGTGGACGAGCGGAGCTCTCACGCTACATGTCCTGCATGGAGCTCGGTCGCCACGCCCCCCCCCCCCCCCGACATTTTTACTATTAACTACTTAAGGACTGAGCCTCTTTTTGAGATTTGTAGTTTACAAGTTAAAAACAGTTTTTTTTTGCTACAAAATTACTTAGAACCCCCAAACAGAGAATAAAATGGCAGTCATGGCAATACTTTCTGTCACACCGTATTTGTGCAGTGGTCTTACAAGCGCACTTTTTTTGTAAAAAATACACATTTTTGAATAAAAAAATAAGACAACAGTAAAGTTAGCAATTTTTTTATATTGTGAAAGATAATATTACACTGAGTAAATTGATACCCAACATGTCATGCTTCAAAATTGCGCCCACTCGTGGAATGACGACAAACTTTTACCCTTAAAAATCTCCATAGGCAATGTTTAAAAAATTCTACAGGTTGCATGTTTTGAGTTATAGAGGAGGTCTAGGGCTAGAATTATTGCTCTCACTCTACCAATCGTGGTGATACCTCACATGTGTGGTTTGAACACCGTTTTCATATGCTCGTGGGCAGCATCCACACCCCCTCCAATACCAATGAAAGTTATGATTAACCACTTCAATACTGGGCCCTTTCCCCCCTTCCTGCCCAGGACAATTTTCAGCTTTCAGCGATGTCGCACTTTGAATGACAATTGCGCAGTCATGCAACATTGTTCCCAAACTAAATTTTTGTAACTTTCTTCCTACAAATAGAGCTTTCTTTTGGTGGTATTTGATCACCTCTGGGGTTTTTATTTTTTCTAAACAAACTAAAAAAGGCTGAAATTTTTGGAAAAAAAAACTTTTTTGTTTCTGTTATAGAAAAATGTTTCTCATTTACTGACAGCACTGATGAGGTGGCACTGATGGGCACTGACTAGTTGGCACTGATAAGGTGGCACTTCTGGGCACTGATGAGGAGGCACTGATATGTAGAATTTATGGGCACTGATAGGCGGCACTGATATACAGCACTGATGGGATCCGATAGGCAGCACTGATATGCAGCACTGATGGGCACAGAAAGGTGGCACTGATGGGCACAGATAAGTGGCACTGATGGGCACTGACAGGTGGCAATGATGGACATTGACAGGTGACACTGATAGGCAATAACAGGTGGAACTGGTGGGCACTGATAAGCAGCACTGATTGGCACTGATAGGCAGCACTGATTGGCACTGATGAACACTAATATATGGCACTGATGAGGTACTGACATGTTTTACTGATGGGTCCCGATTGGCACTGTGGTGGGCACTGATAGGCACTGTTGTGGGCACCGATTGGCAGATTGTGCCATATTGGCAGAAATGCATGGGTAAGAATCTGGTTTGAATTTGGGAGAGGAATTGGGTACTTTTTTTTTTAATTAAATGTCACTTTTAAAGATTAAATTGTACTTTTCCATAACTTCTTGTTCAGCTTTAACCACTTGCAGACCGGACTATTTTGCTGGTCAAAGACCAGACCACTTTTTGTGATTCGGCACTGCGTCGCTTTAACTGACAATTGCGCGGTCGTGCGACGTGGCTCCCAAACAAAATTGACGTCCTTTTTTTCCCACAAATAGAGCTTTCTTTTGGTGGTATTTGATCACCCCTGCGGTTTTTATTTTTTGCGCTATAAACAAAAATAGAGCGACAATTTTGAAAAAAAACGCATTATTTTTTACTTTTTGTTATAATAAATATCCCCCAAAAATATATAAAAAAACATTTTTTTCCCTCAGTTTAGGCCGATACGTATTCTTCTACATATTTTTGGTAAACAAAATCGCAATAAGCGATTATTGATTGGTTTGCGCAAAAGTTATAGCGTTTACAAAATAGGGATAGTTTTATAGCATTTTTATTAATAATTTTTTATTATTTTTTTTTTACTAGTAATGGCGGCGATCAGCGATTTTTATTGTGACTGCGACATTGTGGGGGACCCATCGGACATTTTTGACACATTTTTGGGACCATTGTCATTTATACAGTAATCACTGCTATATAAATGCAGTGATTCCTGTGTAAATAAAACTGGCAGTGAAAGGGTTAACCAGTGGGTGGCAGTGTAGGGGTTAAGTGTTCCTAGGGGTGTGTTACTAACTGTGGGGGGGTTGGGCTTTCATTTAGTGAACACTGATCTCTGCTCCAATCACATGGAGCAGAGATCAGCGTCACTAGTTGCTAGGCAGAATGGAGAAATGTTGTTTACACAGCATTTCCTCCATTCGGCCGCTCCGTGAGACGATCGCGGGGATGCCCGCGGCGATCGAGTCCGCGGGTCCCGCGACCAGACTCACGGGGGTCCCGATCAGCGCGGGAGCGCGCCAGCGGCGGCGTGCTCCCGATGGCAGGGCGGCATTGAATATTGGACATACCTGTACGCCAATATCCCTGCCCGTGCCATTCTGTCGACGTACATCGTCGTGCGCTGGTCGGGAAGTGGTTAAGGAATCCCTATTATCCTTATATCATCTGTATAAAGCATGCTATTTAAAGGATTTGTATACTTTCAAGATTGTCCTTTAAAGCCCAGTACACACGGGTAGAATGATGGTAGACATTTGCCAGCTTCTGTCAGATGTGCATGCTGGAAAGCCAGTAGCCAACCGACTCCCGATCAGCGCTCTCAGCCAATGGCAGAAAGAGCTGATCAGAGTGTTCTGGTGTCCCCCTGTCAGAACACAACAGCTCAGCAAAGGGGATTCCTGGACTAATCTTGCAAGTTTAGTACAGCGGCTCTCGTCCAGAGCTGTCAGGTTTTTTTTCCTGCACCCCATGGGGTTGCCCATAAAGAAAACTATAGTGTGTACCAGGCTTTAGCTGCATGATCATGATATGACTCTTTCCCTGCTCAACACTATATATATATATATATATATATATATATATATATATATATATATATATACACAATCTCACAAAAGTGAGTACACCCCTCACATTTTTGTAAGTGTTTTATTATATCTTTTCATGTGACAACAATGAAGAAATTACACTTTGCTACAATGTAAAGTAGTGAGTGTACAGCTTGTATAGCAGTGTAAATTTGCTGTCCCATCAAAATAACTCAACACACAGCCATTAATGTCTAAACCACTGGTAACAAAAGTGAATACACCCCTAACTGGGCTCAATTAGCCATTTTACCTCCCCGGTGTCATCTGAGTTGTTAGTGTTACAAGATCTCAGGTGTGTTAAATTTGGTGGATCTGAAAAAAAGAGTTATTGCTCTACATAAAGATGATAAAGAAAAACTCATTAGGTTAGATGAGGATATCAAAATAATTAAAGAGAAATTGATGCTGTTTTCTAATGGGGAGGAATACAAAGAGTGTTCCAAAAATTTACAAAAGGTGTTAGAGAAGGAGGAGAAGGATCAAAAAGGGAAAAAAAAAAGAAAAAATATGGCAGAGATAAAGAGGATTACCAATTGAGTTATGTTTGTGCGTGGCAGAGGAAACTCGCCATGGAAAACAAGAATGAGAACGCAATGGATACGTTACCTCAGACATCAGTACCTAATCATTTGAGTGTCAATCCATCATTGGCTCATGTTAGACAGGAGTTCCAACATTCTCCAAGGAGGAATATGGCACAAAATAAGCCTAAGATAAAACCAAGGATTTATAATAGAGAAGCAGGACAACGCTATACAGATGCCCCACCTCAGGGTCAGAGAGGTTATGGGGGAAATGGGCCAAACTCATATCAACAGATGAATATGAGGAGACCCCAGGGTGATCGTCAGTTTGAACATAGCACCCCTAGGAATACACAGGGATATGATAGAATACATTCTATATACCACAATGGAAGAAATAGAAATTGTGATTCTGATGTCATCACCCACAATAGATTCTTCCCATTATCGGACATGGAGGCTTCCAAGTACCAGAGACAGGGGGACAGTCGGATCAATAGGGGTACCTATGGCGGTGACCCTGGGGTACATCACTACAATGATTATATGCACAGCCAGAACAACCAAAGGCCCTCGCACTACCCAGCCTCCCCGGGAGGGAGGGACAACCGCAATTTGGATTTTCACAGGGACAACAGAGGCATAAAAAGACCTGCAGAAAGAAGAGAGGAAGCAGAGGGGGCGGAGAATCCAGTCAGTTGTACAAAGGATTAAAATTCGCCCCACCTAGGAATATAAGCAAATTCCAGACATAACCCCCCAGGCCCTATGCCCCCTAACATTAAGGTTTTCAGAGATGTTATGTTGCGCGATCTGGATCAAATGAAAGTAAAAAAAGCCAGATTGCAGAGGGACCTTGAGATTGGTCTAGACACATTGTGTACTAACAAATCATTGGTTATCCGACCAGCAGATAAATGGGGGGGGGGGAGATGACTATTTAAAGGAAATGTACCACATTGTTGATGACAGAGAGACCTATACCATGTTGAATAGAGATCCTGTCGTCAACTATAAGAAAACTCTTGAAAAGATTGTTGAGCAGGGTTTCCGGAAGGGTATCTTGAACGAAAAAGAAATACTTTTTCTTGTACCACGTGCTCCACGCACGCCGGTGATCTACTACCTTCCCAAAATACACAAAAGTGTGACTTGCCCCCCGGGACGTCCGATTGTTAGTGGTATAGATTCAGTTACGTCCCGGGTGGGCAAGTATATAGACCATTTTTTGCAACCGTTGGTCCACAACATGCCATCTTACGTTAAAGATACAAAACAGGTTATCAATTTACTGTCTAATATGGTCCCTAAGAGAGACCTATGGATGGTTACTGCTGATGTTACATCTCTTTATACCATTATCTCACACCATTTGGGATTAGAGGTGGTTAGGCTCTATCTTGAAAGGGGATCGGGTCTGGAGCTCGCACAGATTGATTTTATCATGGAGCTCTTAGAGTATGCAGCTAATCACAACTATTTTTGGTTTGATCATAAGTTTTTCCGCCAGAATAGGGGGGTAGCCATGGGGGCTAAATATGCCCCCAGTCTTGCCAACCTGTTCATGGCCAAGTGGGAGGAGGACGTCATCTATGCCCCCAGGAGGCCTGAGGTGACCTTATGGGTACGGTACATTGATGACGTCCTCCTCCTATGGGACGGAACAGAGACAGATTTACACTTGTTTATGGCCACCCTCAATATGAACAGTAGGGGTATCAAATTTAACTTTGAGGCCAGCCAAAATGAGATTTGCTTTTTATATCTGAACATTAAGGTGGAGAATGATCGTTTTGTAACCTCCACTTTTTTCAAAACAACTGATCGGAACTCATATATCCCCTTGGACAGTTGCCACTATGAACCTTAGCTGAGGACAGTACCCCAGTAACAATTTACACACCTGAGGAGGAACTGCACTGAAGTGGAGACCTTTGAGGAACAGGCTCTGTTCTTGTCGGGAGGTTCCTGGAGAAGGGATACAGTAGGGATTTTTTGTCGGAAGCACTTCAGAGTGCCCGGGAAAAGGATAGGATGAAGCTTTTGGGTGATAGAAGAAGGGAGAATAGAGAGACACAGGATAAAGTCCCATTTATTACCACCTTTTCGGTGCAACACCGTAGTATCAAGTGTTTTATACAGAAACACTGGCACTTATTAACAAGTGACCCAGTTCTTGGCACTATACTACCGGGTAAACCACAAGTAGTGTTTAAGGGGGTGTCGTCTTTGGGAAATCGGATCGCACCAAGCGTACATGATCCCCCAAGCACTAACAGGTGTTTTTTTCAGAACCTTAAGGGCTATTACAAATGTAAAAATTGCCAGGTTTTTACTTTAAACAGGTGCAAAGAAAGAAGGATTACTAATGTTGTATCGACCAGCACATCAAGGTCCTATGAAGTCGAACCTTTTATCACTTGCTCATCTGAGGGGGTGGTATATTTAATCCAGTGCCCTTGCGGCCTCCAATATGTTGGGAGGACCAAGAGGGCACTGAGAGTGAGACTCAATGAGCATATAGGGAACATAAGGAGGGGTTTTGATAAGCATTCGGTGTCACGCCATTTTGACCAAATGCACAACAGGGACCCCTCTAATACCTTGTATATGGGCATTGATAAGTATAGGTCCCATTGGAGAGGTGGGTCATTGGTCAGAGAAATTTCAAAACAAGAGATGTCGTGGATATATAGACTCTTATGTCCCGTATGGTTTTAACGTGGATACGGATGTGAACGCATTCATTAACAATGCTTGAAATGCGTCTGTAGGCCCTATGGAAACTTATCATCATAAAAAAAAAAATTCTTTCTATTTCCCTTTCCCTTGATATTACATTTTGTATCACATTTTGTAGTGCTTTTTGTATTATTTCTAGTATTTCCCTTCTCTGGATTGATCATTCTCATTTATTGGTGACAGTCTGACTGATAATATCTTGACTTACATTAGAGAGATATATATTATGTATTCTTGTGATCCCTCCCTGATGGTCTGTGCTTTGGGCGTGAAACGTATTTTGGGGGACCATGCCCTGTGGGCGGGATGGGAGCAAAATGGGGGGTGGTATCCCTAAAATATAAAATAACTTTTGAAAAAGAGGTTCACTCCTCCATATTAATCCAAGGTCAGGGAGTCTGAGGGGATTATTAATAACCAGTTGGTTTTCTTTTTATTCTTTTTTCTTTCATGATGAGGTATAATCAAAGCATGCAAAGAAAAAAAGAGTAGCATACGTTCTTTTTTTTTTATAAATTCTTTATTTTTTCCTCTTTTCTTTCCATAGATTTCACATTACATTTCGTTATACATCTACAACTTCTTTAACAACTATAACAATCTTATAATATTTCAATCCATACCTCAATTCCACGTCATCCTCCCCCCTCCCTCACCCTTCCCTCCCAGAAAAATAAATAAATAAATATACAAACTAAAAAAAATTTTTTGGGGAATTTTCACTATAATCCCCCCCCCTCACTCCCCCACCACAACCCGCCTGCTCTATCATATTTCAAAATGTTTTACATCATACTTTCTCTATAATTTAGATATGGAGCCCAAATCTTCTGATATTTCTCATCTTGATCTCTCATTGTCATTGTTTAATTTTCCATTTGTTGGATTTCTGCAATTCTCTGAAACCACTGTGCTTTAGCTGGAGGGCTGCTTTTTTTCCACAGAACCGGAATACATGCCCTTGCTGCTATCAATAAATGTCTCAGCAAAGAATTTTTGAATCTTTCTATTGCCATTGGGATGTCCAGCAACAGAAAAGTTGCCGGTTTATCTCCCAGGTCAATTCCTGTAATCCTTACAATAGTATCAGCTACCATCTCCCAGAACACTCTAATTTTTGGACATTCCCAAAATATATGTACCGTATATACTCGAGTATAGGCCGACCCGAATATAAGCCGAGGCCCCCAATTTACCCCCAAAAAACTGGAAAACTTATTGACTCGTGTATAAGCCGAGGGTGAGACATGGCTGTCCATCCCTGTGTGTCCGTCCATCCCTGTGTGTGTGTCCGTCCATCCATCCCTGTGTGTGTGTCCATCCATCCATCCATCCATCCCTGTGTGTGTGTCCGTCCATCCATCCCTGTGTGTGTATCCATCCATCCCTGTGTGTGTGTGTGTGTGTGTGTGTATTCATCCATCCATCCATCCCTGTGTGTGTGTGTGTGTGTGTGTGTGTGTGTATCCATCCATCCATCCATCCATCCCTGTGTGTGTGTGTGTGTGTGTGTGTATCCATCCATCCATCCCTGTGTGTGTGTGTGTGTGTGTGTGTGTGTGTGTGTGTGTGTGTCCGTGCAGCCTTGTGTGTGTGTCCAGCCTACCTGTGTCCCAAGCCTCCGTCCCGAGCCGCCGTCGTCCCGAGCCTCCTCCGTCCCGTGCCTCCTCCGTCCCGTGTCGTGCCGATGGATCGCCGCTCCAGGATCGCCGCTCTTCTCGGCGGCCATTCTACAATTCAAAAGCCGCGCCTCCGCCTCCGCCTCCGCCTGTGATAGGCGGAACACTCAATTTCCCAGCAGCCTGTGTTCCGCCTATCACGGACATCCTCTCATACTCGTCCGTAGTATGAGAATGAACGGATGTCCGTGATAGGCGGAACACTGACTGCTGGGAAATTCAGTGTTCCGCCTATCACAGGCGGAGGCGGAGAAGGAGGCGCGGCTTTTGAATTTTAATGTCCGCCGTCTGTCTGCTCGATACGCTGATCGAGCAGTCAGACAGCGGTGACTCGAGTATAAGCCGAGGGGGCACTTTCAGCCTCAAAAAAGAGGCTGAAAATCTCGGCTTATACTCGAGTATATAAGGTAATAATGTTCCCTCTGCTCCATGACATCTCCAACATGTCTCTGATATCTGGGGGTAGATTTGATGTAACACTTTTGGTGTTCTATACCACCTAGTAAGGATCTTATATCCCCCTTCTTGATATCTGCTTGCCATTGAGGCCTTTTGATTAAACAACAACATCTTATCCTTTTGTTCTGGGGAAAACGTAGTCCCTAAGTCTCTTTCCCAAGCCTGTAGAAAGGGCAAATCTTGTGAAGTCTCCTGTTCTATTAACATACTATAAAAATAAGACATCAGATGTCTCAGTTCCTCTCCTTTCAAACAGATCTCTTCAAACTCAGTCAATGCCCTTATTTCTACGTATACCTTTGATTTAGATCTAATAAAGGCTTCTAATTGCCTCATTCTGAAAGGATCTAGCCCTAATGTCATTCCTTTTTCAATATCTTTTTTAGTCATTAACCGATTGCCTACCGAGAAATGACAAATTCTGCTCATGCCTCTGTCTCGTATTGTTTTAAATTTTGGATCTGTCATTCCCGGTAGAAATGCTGGGGTACCAAGGATAGGAAGGAGCGGACTGGGAATTCTTGAAATAGATGTTTTCCTGAATATTCTTTTAGTTATTCGTAATGTCTCCCCTAGTATTGGATGTTTTCTCATTCCTATTGGTATTTCTGTATCTGGAATCCACACTAATCCTTCCAATGGGATATCTATCGCTGCTTGTTCTGTCTGTATCCACGGTTTTTAGTTTTTAAGCCTACACCATTCCACTACTCTAGTTAAATGTAAAGCTTCCTGATATTTTATTGGATCTGGAAGTCCTATCCCTCCTTTTCCTTTGGGGAGTACTAGAATATCTTGACGTACTCTTGCTGGTTTCCCAGCCCAGATGAACTTCATAAATCTTGATCTAAGATCCTTAAACAAACTTGGAGGGATCTTGATCGGTATAGTTTGGATTATGTATAACAGTCTGGGCATCACATTCATCTTAATAATATTGGTTTTCCCGAACCATGTAAAAATCTCTTTGTCCCATTTTTGAAGATCACTTTTGATCTGTATTACCAGTGGGATATAGTTAAGTTCGAACAGCTCATTTAGATTTTTTGACATTTTTGTTCCTAAGTAACTTATATATGAATTCGTCCATCTAAAATCAAATTGCGTGGATATTGCTTGTAGCTGAGACGAATCTATTTCTACCCCCATTGCTTCTGATTTTCCATAATTTATTCTAAAGTTGGATATTTTCCCATATTCTCGTAGCTCCATTAGTAAAGATGGGAGAGATGTAATTGGGGACGTTACAAAAAAGATCAAATCATCTGCATAAGCTGCCAACTTCTGATCTTCATTTTTTATTTTTACTCCCCTGATATCCACATTGGCACGTATTTTCCTTAAAAAAGGTTCTATTGTCAAAATAAATATCAGGGGTGAGAGGGGGCATCCCTGGCGTGTTCCATTTAAAATGGAGAATGGCTCTGATAATCTGTCATTCACTTTCACCCTAGCACTTGGTTTTGAATATAAGTTTAGGATCCATCTCAGCATCCCCTCCCCCAGGCCTATATGTTGTAATACTGCTTTTAAGAATATCCAATCTACCCGATCAAGCGCTTTTTCTGCATCCGCAGATACTATCACCGTTGACTTATGCAATTTTTGTACCAGGTAAATTGTATTCACCACTCGTTGCGTATTTTCTCTTCCTCTCCTTCGCATACGTTCTGAGCATATTCAAATTAAGGAAAAGGTGCGAGGTAGGAGGGTTGTTTTGATCCTTCTCCTTAGTGAGTGTATTATGGAGTTTTATATATACTCTTTCTATTAGTTTAGTTTCAATTTTATATTTCACGAGAATCTTTTTTAATATGTACAGTTCAGTGTTGTTTTTTTTCGATAATATTCAGTTTAATTCCAGAAAGTTAATATATATTCTTTTGCTAAGTTGCTTCCTGGGTTTATATCTAGAGGGAGAAACACAGGTGGATTAGGTATGTCAGGTATTTGGATTTATGAATGGGAAGGGGGCTTGGGTTAGCTGCAGCCCACGTCGCTCTATGTGGGTGACCGGAAGTCTGTAGGATGCGCTGCGTTCTGTCTGGGGCAAGCTGCGGTGCGCCGGATGGAACGGAGGCCTCCGTTGTGCGGAGGGGGCGAGCTGTAACCTCAGAGGATGTGGTAGGTTGGCGATTGAGTGCAGTGCGTCGGGTGTTTCTGGTAATTGAGGGCGCCTCTGCTGACAGCGGAAGTGACGTCAACCGGATATGACGCAGCGGAAGTACGAATGATGGCGTTGCGTTCCATCGGATTCCGGAAGTGACAACAACAGTGCCACCCACCGGATGTGACATGTGGGAGTGGGGGAATTAGTATTGTCTCTTAGAGGATCCTATTGGGTGACCAAGCGTTCCTAAAGGAGATCTTGGTAGTAATAGCGGTAGCGTCGTATGCCGGATATGACGCACCGGAAGTGGGGAAATGACGCTGCGCTCGATTGGATCCTATTGGGAGACATAATGATACAGTTCCTGTATCAGATGGAAATGAGGCCTGGCTAACCAGGAAATGCACACAGGTCAGACAATGGGATTGGATGGAGGAGTGAATGGGGGAAGCTCCCAGGGGAATGAATGACCTATGCCTGTGTTTATTAATGAAAACGAGGCTTGGTTTTGGCGGGAAAAATAGCACACCCAGAGTGAGGCTTGGAGGGGTAGTGGCATTATAAAAGGAGGTGTGTTGGCGTGCCGCTCATGCCCCTGGATGATGCAATTTTGTTGCAAAACGCGTAGGGATGAGCGTCACGCTAAACATCACCTCGTGTTCAGTGTCCAGGCAGGATGGGTTTGTCCGTGTGTGTCCGGCCGGCGCGACGGACTTAAGGCTTTGTAACTTCAACGACATTGTAAGTGTTATTTTATATTCTTAAGTTTTTTAATAAAGGGTTTTTACACTATTGGAGCCCTATTCTCTTTTCCATGGTGTACGTTTTGAGCCTTCCAAATTTGTGAGAAGTATCCCATGAAAAACGCATCCAGCTACTCGTACATGGAAAGGGTGGTGTAAAGGCGAACAGGAAGGATTCCTTTGAAGTGGGGGACAACCTTATATTCATATGCTCATCGTGATCCTCTGTAGTGGGGGATCATGAAGTTCCGGTAAGAAGTAACTTCAGATACTTGGTGGTGGATTGAACACTTTTTGTATATGGAGGATTCTATTTGCATTTAATCCATTCCAGCTGG
The DNA here is from genome assembly GCF_037356315.1 of Lithobates pipiens. Classification (NCBI taxonomy): domain Eukaryota; kingdom Metazoa; phylum Chordata; class Amphibia; order Anura; family Ranidae; genus Lithobates; species Lithobates pipiens. The sequence goes on along the minus strand of NW_027507790.1, from coordinate 28,201,918 downwards.
ACTTTTTTCTTCATTTATTCATTTGTTCATTATTCTGTGTGTGTTTAAAGACTTTCAGTTCACGGGTTTTTGATGTGATCACCTGATTTATATAATTTTTTGTACACTAAGCTGTGACCTGCCCACTTAAGGGTGTGGCTGGGAATAATATTTATATGGTTTGTTCTCCCACTGGTTGGGGCAGAACAATATTGTCTTTACATTGTCACTTTAATCTGCTGTAGTGCACTTAATTGTCTTTTTCTGTAATATGTGATACAGTCAAGCCCCAGCTGATTTCAGTCTTTGGGGATTAATTTGCCACATATTGTTTATTTACCTTAGTGCAGTTTTTCACCTTTATCCCTTCTACATAAAGATGGCCTAGGTTATAAAAAGTTTGCCAAGACCCTGAAACTGAGCTGCAGCATGGTGGCCAAGAGCATACAGCGGTTTAACAGGGCTGGTTTCACTCAGAACAGGCCTCGCTATGGTCGACCAGAAGAAGTTGATTGCACATGCTCAGCATCATATCCAGAGGTTGTCTTTGGGATGCTGCCTGTCAGTGCCCAGACCATATGCAGCACACTGCATCAAATTGGTCTGCATGGCTGTCATCGCAGAAGGAAGCCTCTTCTAAAGATTATGCAGAAGAAAGTCTGACAACAATTTTCTGAAGACAAGCAGACTAAGGGCATGAATTACTGGAACCATGGCCTGTGTTCTGATTAGACCAAGATAAACTTATTGGGTCCAGAAGGTTTCAAGCGTATGTAGAAGCAACCAGGTGAGAAGTACAAAGACAAGTGTGTCTTGGCTACAGTCAAGCATGGTGGTGGGAGTGTCATGGTCTGGGGCTCCATGAGTGCTGCCGGAACTGGAGAGCTACAGTTCATTGAGGAAACCGTGAATGCCAACATGTACTGTGACATACTGAAGCCAAGCATGATCCCCTCCCTTCGGACCCTGGGCTGCAGGGCAGTGGTCCAACATGATAACGATCCCAAACAAACCTCCAAGATGAACACTGCCTTGCTAAAGAAGCTGAGGGTAAAGGTATGGATTGGCCAAGCATGTATCCAGACCTAAACCCTATTAAGCATCTGTGGGGCATTCTCAAGTGGAAGGTGGTGGACCGTAAGGTCTCTATCATCCACCAGCTCCATGATATCATCCTGGAGGAGTAGAAGAAGACTGCAGTGGCAACCTGTGAAGCTCTGGTTGACTCCATGCCTAAGAGGATTATGGCAGTGCTGGAAAATAATGATGGCCACACAAAATATTGACACCTTGGGTCCAATTTGGACATTTTTGCTTAGGGATGTACTCACTTATGTTGCCAGCGGTTTAGACATTAATGGCTGCGTGTTGAGTTATTTTGAGTGGACAGCGAATTTACACTGTTATACAAGCTGTACACTTACAACGTTACATTGTAGAAAAGTGTAATTTCTTCAGTATTGTCACATGAAAATATATAATAAAATATTTACAATAATGTGAGGGTGTACTTTTGTAAAGTAGTATTTAAAAAGGCCAGAAAAAAATAAGATTTGGCTTCTAGTTTAATATACACAGAAGAAAAGATCAGAAGAACACATTATTTAAGCAATGGCACTGTTATTTTTATACGGAATACCATTCATAGGGCTAAAACTGCCATGGAATAGTTATAGGTCCAAACAGGAAAAGTGACAAGGTTAAGTAGAACAATTGTTAGCACAGTATATATATGTCAAATGCATTTAAGTGGCACAGGCATGACAGATTAAAGTAATAGCTCTGCTTTCTCACTTTCTTTGACAGCCATTTCAAAGGCATATTTTAATTAACTTGTAACTAAACATACACTGTAAACCTATAAACAATATAAAATAAACCAAATAAACATAGAGTTAGGCTGAATTACTAAATGAATAGAGAATGTTTGCTTAGCACAGTGAATGTTCATTTGTAAATTTGGTGAAGCTACACTTCATTTATTCTGTCTTGTGCATGCACAATCATGTGTTCCCTGGAAGTAGTTGTAAATCTGAATTCTAGGCAGATACAAAAGACACAAAATTGCAAGTAGGTATGGACCGATCAACCCCTCCCCCCCCCCCCCCCCCCCCCCATCGCTTTGCACCAGAAAATGCAAACAGGCCAAAAATTTGTGCGAACATGCAAACCCTATTAAAGTCTATGGGAAACAAACATGAAAAATCAAAAGTACTCATTTTAAAGGCTTATATGCAAGTTATTGCCCTAAAAGGTACATGGGGACCTGGGTACTGCCCCAGGGGACATGTATCAATACAAAAAAGTTTTTAAAACAACCGTTTTTCAAGGAGCTGTGAGCCCCGAGCGCATAGCCTGTACGTTCTACACTCTGTGTCTGGATGCTTGCTGAGCACTCTGATGTCACTTCCACTTCCGCGTTCCAGGGTGGTTAGCGTGGAGCTTCGCACACCATGTACAACATGGACTAGCAGATAAAACAACCAGGACTAACATCCTTACAGCAAAAGGACTACCAGCGGATTTTTTACCTTTGTTGGACATCACTACTTTATGAACCTGCAAACCAGTAAGTTTAAAAAAAAAACATATATTTATATGATAGAACTACTGGAGTTGGCGCCCCCAAACCCCCCCCCCCCTTTCCTGTTGTTTTTTTTGCTTGTATACTGAGGTTATGGACACCCTCTGAGGATGGATGCCTTCTCACCCACAAATAAATAGTGACTGACTTTAATGAGCCATTTAAGCTTATATTGCAACATCCTAATAAGACATTACAAAAATTTGAGCGTCTGAATTCTTTAAACTTAATCACTCTAAGCTTTTGGGCTTAGAGCCAGCAGAGGACAGCTGCAGCATCTTATTGATGCTACAGTAAGTAGGAGAGTGTGGATTTTTTTTAAGATTCTCACATTTCTTCTTTAAAATAGTAGCTTACCAAGTTCTACTAAAAAAAATAAACATTGCACAGACTGTCACAGGACCTCCCTAACAATGTCCCTTTAGGTTTGGAGTTGTATCTAACTTTCATGCTATATTATAACAGATTATACATACATGCCAACAGTCCAGATTTTCCTTGGGAAAACCTCCAGTAGAGGTCTGGGGTCAGCACTGGGGTCAGCAATCGTCTCCGCCATGATTTTACAGAAGACCAGCTTGTGAAGCCTGGTCACTCAATGAGGGAACAAACAAGAGGCGGAGGTGGCTGGGTAGCTGCCAATAGAAATGGATCTGCCACCAACCCCCCAGGCTGCTGCCGGTCTGTGACATGTTGTGGGAAAGCCCATGGGGTGGGGGGGTTGGTGGCAGCTCCATTTCTATTGGCAGTCACCTGGCCAGCTGATAAAAAGAACAAGGGGGGTAGGTAAAAGTAGAAAGGAAAACTGAAAGATTGAAGATGATCACCTTTGGCTTTATTTGGTCTTGTGCTGATAGGATAGAGAGGGTGTTGCTGTGAGTGAGTCCAGTACGTAGGATATAGTGTTGAGTTATGGTAGTTTAATACTCCTAGGATTGGATAGCCAGGGAGACCAATGTTTGAGAAATTTGTCACTTTGTAAATGAGCTTTGGCAAAGAGAAATTCCATGGGGCAATGGTCATTGGTGGTAGAAATGAGGGAGGAGAAAGATTGAGGATGTGGACCCTTCCATGCACGTGCTAGGGTTACACATGCTGCTATCAGGATGTGTGTTATAGTGGGAAGGATTGCCACAGGCCAGAGGAAGAGATCTAGACCAAAGATAGCCATTTGCGGAGTCAGTTTTGTGGAAGGTGTGTGATGTCAGCAATTAAGATGTAAACATCCTTCAAGAAGGACGTGGGACATCCCCACCAAATAGTAAAAATGTTGCCAGTAGTATCACATTTCCTCCAACAGTTCAATGATCGGGATGGAAAAATACAGGCAAGTTTATCAGGTGTATAGTACACTTTATGAAAGATGTTCATGAGTGTTTCCCAATGGGATACATTTTTGTAAAAGGTAGCAGGGAGTTTGAGGGTTCAGTACCAAACCTCAGAAGAAAGGGAAATCTGTAATTTTGATTCCCGGAAGACCACACTGGGAGACTTACAAGTGGATGTTGGCCGAGAGAGGAGATTATAGATGTATGAAATTCCTTTAGTCTTAGTGGATAGCTGAGTGCAGAATGAGAGTAATGCCACGTACACACGATCAAACAAGCGGGTGGAAAAGTCCGGCAAACTCAAGTCCGCCAAACAATCCCCCCGTGTGTAGCCTCCGGCATACTTTTTTGACCCGAGAGTACGGCGGACTTAGGCCGCGTACACACGGGCGGACTGTTCGCCCAACCTTGTCCGCTGAACAGTGTTTGGGCGGACAGTCCGCTCGTGTGTGGGCTTTCAGCGGACAGTTTCAGCGGACAGTCGGACGGACAAAGTCTTTCGGAAATTCCGAAAAACTGTCCGCTGAAACTGTGTTTGAGCGAACAGTCCGCCCGTGTGTGGGCTTGTCCGCTGTACTTTCGAAATGAGCGGACTGTTCCCGCTCGGAAAGTCCGCCCATTTCGAGCGCGTGTACAGGTAGGCGGGGCCCGCGAAGGAGACGTCGTGGGCTCCGCCGCCTGGAATGGGCTTAAAGGGGAACCCCACGCCGAAAAAAATCGGCGTGGGGGTTCCCCCAAAGTCCACACCAGACCCTTGTCCAAGCACGCTACCCGGCCGGCCAGGAAAGGGGGGCGAGCGAGCGCGCCCCCCCTCCTGAGCCGTACCAGGCCGCGTGCCCTCAACATGGGGGGGTGCCTTGGGGAAGGGGGGGCCGCGCGGCCCCCCCACCCCAAAGCACCTTGTCCCCATGTTGATGAGGACAAGGGCCTCTTCCCGACAACCCTGGCCGTTGGTTGTCGGGGTCTGCGGGCGGGGGGCTTATCGGAATCCGGGAGCCCCCTTTAAGAAGGGGGCCCCCGGATACCGGCCCCCCACCCTATGTGAATGAGTATGGGGTACAATGTACCCCTACCCATTCACCTGTGAAATAAAGTACAAAAAAAAACACAACACAGGGAAAAAATATTTTATTGCACAGCTCCGGGGGGTCTTCCGTCTTCGGGGGTCTTCTCGCCGGACTCCTCCGCTATCTGTGTGTAGCTCTTTTACTAGCGGAGGAGTCCGGCTTTCTTCCTCCCCGCCGCCGGCCTCTTCTCCCGACTTCGGGGGTCTTGTCCCCCTCTTCGGTTCTTCTGCCGGGCCACCGCGCCTTCTTCTAGCTCTTTTACAGGCGGTGGCCCGGTCTTCTGTCGCCGCTGTCGTCGCCGCCGCCGCCGCCGCCTTCCGTTCTTGTTCTTCTTCTTCTTCTCCTGGAGATGTTGACTCGACGAGCTCTCCGGCCGGAATGCCAGGGACACGCTCCGCTGCCACTTATATAGTGACAATGGGGCGGTGTCACATGGTATATGTCACATGGGTTGGTCACATGGTGACCCCGCCCCCTTACGATGTCATAGTCCCCATGTGACATCAACCCATGTGACCAACCCATGTGACATATACCATGTGACACCGCCCCATTGTCACTATATAAGTGACCGCACAGCAACATCTCCAGGAGAAGAAGAAGAAGAACAAGAACGGAAGGCGGCGGCGGCGGCGGCGACGACAGCGGCGACAGAAGACCGGGCCACCGCCTGTAAAAGAGCTAGAAGAAGGCGCGGTGGCCCGGCAGAAGAACCGAAGAGGGGGACAAGACCCCCGAAGTCGGGAGAAGAGGCCGGCGGCGGGGAGGAAGAAAGCCGGACTCCTCCGCTAGTAAAAGAGCTACACACAGATAGCGGAGGAGTCCGGCGAGAAGACCCCCGAAGACGGAAGACCCCCCGGAGCTGTGCAATAAAATATTTTTTCCCTGTGTTGTGTTTTTTTTTGTACTTTATTTCACAGGTGAATGGGTAGGGGTACATTGTACCCCATACTCATTCACATAGGGTGGGGGGCCGGTATCCGGGGGCCCCCTTCTTAAAGGGGGCTCCCGGATTCCGATAAGCCCCCCGCCCGCAGACCCCGACAACCAACGGCCAGGGTTGTCGGGAAGAGGCCCTTGTCCTCATCAACATGGGGACAAGGTGCTTTGGGGTGGGGGGGCCGCGCGGCCCCCCCTTCCCCAAGGCACCCCCCCATGTTGAGGGCACGCGGCCTGGTACGGCTCAGGAGGGGGGGCGCGCTCGCTCGCCCCCCTTTCCTGGCCGGCCGGGTAGCGTGCTCGGACAAGGGTCTGGTGTGGACTTTGGGGGAACCCCCACGCCGATTTTTTTCGGCGTTGGGGTTCCCCTTTAAGCCCATTCCAGGCGGCGGAGCCCGCGACGTCTCCTTCGCGGGCCCCGCCTACCTGTACACGCGCTCGAAATGGGCGGATTTGCCTCCTCCTTACGTGGGCGAGTCCGTTCATTTCAAAAGTTGAGCGAACTGTTTGCCCAACCTTGTTCGTCAAACAGTCCGCTCGTGTGTGGGCAAGTCCGCTCATGCAAATTTTGAGCGGACTGTTTGCCGAAACTGTTTGACGAACAAGGTTGGGCAAACAGTCCGCGCGTGTGTACGCGGCCTTAGAATGTAGTTTTACACTCCAATCTTCCCGCCGGACTTGCATTTCGGCGGACAATCCGGCGTACTTGTGTATGCCAGTCCGCAAGAGCGGGAAGTCCACCAGACTAAGTACGTCGGACAGATGGCTACGTGTGTACGCGGCTTAAGTCTTTGGAAATGGTTTCCTCTATGGTGGTTTGTGTAGATAGAACATGTCAAACCCTGAGGAAGATGTAAAAGTGTTTGCTGGGTAGGTTGTAAGAGGTTGAGAGTTGCTGAAAACTTTGGAATTGTTGCTAAAACAGGTCCCCAATTGTTGTGATTCCTGCTGTGGTCCAATTTTGGATCGGCAGGTCAGGAGATAGGAGTTGCAGGGAAAGAAGTGGGAGTGATAATAAGGCATCTATGTGGATCCCTTTGGATGTTTGTGGTATGACTTTTCATGTAGTTGCTGTGGCGGTGACGGAGGACAGAAAGGAGTGAGGAGCATGAAACTTAATCCAGAGCGCTGCCAGAAGTAGATAGAGGGGTTGCGAGGTTGTTGTGGATTCAATCTGGAGCCAGGGGGGTTTAGGGTGAGATGTCAACCAATGTTTAGCTTGATCCAGGGTGACTGACTTATAGTATCTTTTAATATTGGGAGCTCCCAGGCCAGCATAGGCTGTGGGGCTGCTAAGTAGAGGGGATTTTAACCTGGATTTGTGAGCTGCCCATATGAAGGTAGATATAGAAAATTGCAGGATATTGGAGACTCAAAGGGCACCACATCCCCCAGTTAAGAAGATCTTTGTAGGGAAAGAATAGTGGGATTTTAAAGGTGCCAGGAACCAATCACAGATATACATATACATATGTACTGCCTATAGGGTCACTATAGATTAAAAACAGCATATTAGAACCATAAAATAATACATAATTTTATATTATAACATGAATTAAAAAAAAAGTACAAATAACGAAAAATCTCTAAAAAGTTTGAGTGGGGGGCGCATGCGCGGCTTTGAGAAGGATGGACACTTGAGACCTTAGCTTCGCTCCGTCCGGGACTTCTGCTTAACCCCGAGGGCCACAAACACCGTGAATCGCATCTTCTTTATCACCCCTCAAGCAGTGGAACCTTGGTGCATGCCGGCGAGGAAGAAAAAAGCACGGGGCATTGCTCAAAAGACGCTCACGCAGTACCTTCTTCGCTCACAGGAACAGTCCAGCATGGCGCCGACAGGAGAAGTCTCTCCCCGGGTCCCGCCACCTCCCTGCGTCTGCCGCGACCACCCTCTCTCACTCCCACAACTAACTGTGAGTACCCTGGTTCCCTCTCTAAAGCAGATCTAGTGGACAGCCTAGAAACTATGTATAACAGGCTGGCATCTAAATTCCAATCGGAACTGCATAAGACCTCTCATGCCTTGTCACAGGAAATCTCAGTCCTGGGAGCCAGAACGGAGAGGTTAGAGACTAAACATGATGAGTTGGCTATTGCTCATAATGATCTTAGCAGGGAGCATGAAGCACTATCCTCTGCATTTAAGTTGATTCAAACACAGATCGAAGACCTCGACAACAGAAACAGGCGCAATAATCTGCGCCTCCGTGGAATTCCTGAGTCTGAGTCTGAGCTCATTCCTGTGGTGATTAGATTGTTTAAATCCCTTCTCCCTGACTATGATTCAAACATGTTCAAATGCGACCGTATTCACAGAGCTCTTCGTCCCAAACCTCCAGAGGACAAACCCCTTAGGGATGTCATCCTTTGCATGAAGGACTTTCTAGTTAAGGAAGAAATTTTGAGAGCCGCCCGCAACAAGCAGAGGATAACCCTTGATGACCATTATATCCAGATTTTCCCAGATATTGCTCCGGCAACTTTGGAGAGGAGAAGAGGCCTGAAAGAGATCACCACTGTATTGCAAACAGCCCGTATCAGGTACCGGTGGGGATTCCCATTTCGCCTAGAGATCCCCCATAATGGCACGACTTACTCCACCACCGCTGTCTTGGAAGGACAAGAGATCCTGGTAAAGCTTGGCCTTTTGGATGCCGCTGCGATTCGCAGGCTGCCCTCCACTCCCAGAGCTACACCTATATGGAAAACACCCCCGACCAGGAGAGATAGACGGAGGATCCGGTATGATGTTGGAGGCAGTGTGGAAGATAGCCCTCGTTAACGGTTCCTTACTCCGGCTCATCTCAAGGTTTTGTATGCGGCTAGCATAGACTTCCCAGAGGATAATCACACTCTGTTTTTCTCAAGAGATACTCTTTTTTTTTTTTTATGCATCTTTTTTTTTTAAGTGTTTTTTGCTCACCCCTCTGGGTTTCTGCATGTCCCTAGGAGCTGTGCCATGGCTCCCCCTCCCAGTAGTTGGTTGCTTCTCTGGTGGGTGATATCTACCATTGCGCAACCCTACTGGGTACGAGACCTGGTTGTCTCGGTATATGACTTTTTCTCTGGTGTGGGAACTCTCTCCCACAGGTACCCACATCTGTTGATCCCCAAGTCTATGTTAGAGGCTGGGATAGTTTTTTCAGGTGTTAGTTTTATTTTTCTATGTTTTCTTGTTTTTTCTCACGTTGGTCGATCATTTTTCAAATCTTATGATTCTACTACAGTATGTGTTTATTTCATGTTATGGTTCTGTGATCTATTTCTACCCTCAGTGTTACTGGTCGGTCCCTTATCCCTATGGACCTTAGGGAGGGGTGTGGAGGCCCCCCTGACGATTTTGGCTTTAATGTTTGAGTGTATGATTATTACTCCCTTTCCCCCTCCCTTCATCAGATTTGAACCCCCAACTATCTACACGTTACTTCACACGCCGTGGCAATAACCTGTAATTCGCACAACGTTAAAGGATTTAACTCCCCCTCCAAACGGCGTAAAGCCTTTGCCTTTTATAAACGGCTTGGAGCTAAAATCCTCCTACTCCAAGAAACGCATTTCTCCCGCTCTTCCCATCCCAAATTTTTCCATAAAAATTTCCCTCAAGCCTTTTACTCACTCCACTCATCCAAGTCCAGGGGTGCCGCCATACTCCTCCACTCCTCCCTCCCGAAGGAGGTTAAGCAAATGTTCAGGGATCCTGAAAGTCATTATATGATTGTGAAAGGGATTGTTCACAACAGGTAACTTAATATTGCTAGTATCTATGCACCCAATGACAGCCCGGCCACCTTCTTTAGGTCATTTTTTGAGAAGCTGGCACAATACCACTCCCCCAATATGATCATAGGCGGAGACTTTACTTCAGTAGCTAACGCCACATTGGACCGTTCATCGACTACGGTTGCCTCTAGAGCGTTCCCAAAATCTCTCACCGGTGGCTTACAGGATCTTCAACTCACCGACACCTGGAGGGCACATAACGTGGGTTGCAGGAAATTCACCCTTTTCTCCCATCCTCACAACAGTTATGCGAGATTGGACTACATATACACATCCCCAATCATACTTGCCAATTCTTTAGACGCCTCTATCCATCCCTGTGTATGGTCAGATCATCAGGTTACTTCCTTTACCACAGGGTTTATTAGACTTGCCCCTACACTCCACTCCTGAAAATTGAATGAATCCATTCTCTCAGACTCAGTGGTAGATTCCCAATTAGCTCAATCTATGGAGGAATATTTTTCTCTTAATGCCCAACCAGATATGCAGCCCTCACTTCTCTGGACGGCACATAAAGCCGTCATTAGAGGGAAAATTATTAGTATTTCTGCTGCCCGTAACAGGACTAACAGACTTAGAATAGTGGAGTTAAGCAAAGAGCTCGATAATTTATATAAAAATACATCTCTGTTACACTTAGATACCACAAGGCACTCTATTGAACAAAAGCGTTTAGAACTGGACTCCCTCTTATCATTTAAGGTTGAAAAGGCACTCCGTTGGACTAAGGCCCGTTATTTACTATTTAATAACTCAGCATCGACAATTTTTGCAAGACGGTTGTCATACTCGATTTGCCCTCCTCATTTATATAGGCTGTCTAACAAGAACGGATTAGGCCGCGTACACACGCGCGGACTGTTCGCCCAACTTTGTCCGCTGAACAGTGTTTGGGCGGACAGTCCGCTCGTGTGTGGGCTTTCAGCGGACAGTTTCAGCGGACAGTTGGACGGACAAGGTTTTTCGGAAATTCCGTAAAACTGTCCGCTGAAACCTTGTTTCAGCGAACAGTCCGCTCGTGTGTAGGCTTGTTCGTCAAACAAAGTTGCGCGCATGCTCAGAAAGGATTTTCACGCCGAAAGCTATAATGCAGTGTATAGGACGTCGTATTTTTCGTCCCGTCGTACGTGCCGTTCACGTCATCGCGCACGGTTTCAGCAAACTGTTCGTCCGTCGTGTGTGGCCATGTCCGTCCATGCTAAGTTTGAGCGGACTGTTTGCCGAAACTGTTGGACGGACAAAGTTGGGCGAACAGTCCACGTGTGTGTACGCGGCCTTAGTGTCCTCGCACCCCAAAGAAGTACTCAAAATCTTTGAGCAATTTTACACCAAACTCTTAGCATCTCCCCACACTCCCCCTTCCCCAGAGGACTTAACATGGCTCCATAACATCCCCGTCCCGACCCTTTCCACCTCACAACTAGACGAACTTAACGCCCCTATCACAATACCTGAAATCTTAGGTGTAATCAAATCACTAAAAACAGGCTCTGCCCCGGGCCCTGATGGCTTTTCGGCCCTATATTACAAAAAATACTCCATGATCCTGGCCCCTAGAATGGTTCACCTCTTTAACTCAGTCCTACTTGGCAATCGCTTCCCTGAGGAAATGTTGTTGGTCAACATGTCACTAATCCCAAAACCAAATAAGAATCATAATCTGCCCCAAAACTTTAGGCCTATCTCGGTTATGAATAATGATATAAAAATATTTAGCAGAGTTTTAGCTGACAGACTGGCAAAGTTTATCCCCTCCTTGATATCCCCCTTCCAATCAGGGTTCATTCCACATCGCTTAATTACCGACAATATTCGCTTAGCGACTGATATCATCCAAGATGCTAACCTACTTTCCCACAAGCTTCTTTTGCTAAGCCTAGACATACAAAAGGCGTTTGATAGCATCACATGGGATTATATCAACGCTCTTCTGCCACTCATGGGCTTTCATGGAGAGTTCCTTGTGGGTTTCCAGGCCCTTTACTGTAACCCTACGACCCGTATTAAGCTCCCTGGTTGTTGCTCTGAGTTTTTTCCAATAGGTAGAGGCACTAGACAAGGGTGCCCCCTTTCCCCCTTAATTTTTGCTTTAGCCCTTGAACCCCTTGCGATTGCCCTTTTGAGAAATCCTGATGTTACTGGTTACACTAAAGGTGATGAAATGTACAAATTTTGCATGTATGCAGATGACGTTTTGATGTTCATAACCAATCCCCATGTTTCGCTCCCCAACCTTTTTACGATGCTGTCGAGTTTTGCGAAGGTCTCTGGTCTCTCTATCAATGTCTCCAAATCTGTTGCCCTTCCTATGGGTTTTTCTCCCACTGACTTGGCCCTTATTAAACAAAATTACTCCTTTACATGGGCCACTTCACACATACCCTACTTAGGAGTGGGACTGCCCGGAGACTTTCGTGACCTCTTTAGTGTCAAGGGCTAAAGGCTGTCGAGTTTTGCGAAGGTCTCTGGTCTCTCTATCAATGTCTCCAAATCTGTTGCCCTTCCTGTGGGTTTTTCTCCCACTGACTTGGCCCTTATTAAACAAAATTACTCCTTTACATGGGCCACTTCACACATACCCTACTTAGGAGTGGGACTGCCCGGAGACTTTCGTGACCTCTTTAGTGTCAATTATCCCCCACTGATTACGAAACTAAAAATACGCTGTTGAGTTTTGCGAAGGTCTCTGGTCTCTCTATCAATGTCTCCAAATCTGTTGCCCTTCCTGTGGGTTTTTCTCCCACTGACTTGGCCCTTATTAAACAAAATGACTCCTTTACATGGGCCACTTCACACATACCCTACTTAGGAGTGGGACTGCCCGGAGACTTTCGTGACCTCTTTAGTGTCAATTATCCCCCACTGATTACGAAACTAAAAAATACGCTTAAAAGCTGGCTTCCTTTACACATTCCCTTTATAGGGAGAATCACAGCCTTCAAAATGGTCATCCTTCCCAGGCTATTATATCTATTTCGCTCCCTACCAGTCATACTTTCTAAATCCTTTCTCCTCAACCTGCAGTCCCATTTTAATAAATGTATCTGGAGTGATAGGTCGCCTAGGTTTGCCAAGGGAGTCTTATACAGCTCTATGAGAAGTGGAGGCCTAGGGGTCCCCCAAATTTGGTTGTATTATCTTGCTTGCAGATTCACGCAGCAAGCACAGTGGTCGATCCCTAACTCAAGAGTACCTTGGGTACGATTTTAAAGTGATTCGATAACACCCTTTTATCTCCCTGGCCTTATGTGGTCAACGCACCAACCTCACTCAACATTACGTACACTTAATAATATAGTGGCGGATAGTTTACTATTATGGCACGCTACAAAAACAAATACAACCTTATTTCTGAGAGCTTTATGGGCGCCTCTTACCTGGGCGATCCTAGATTCCCCCCAGCGTATTTCCATCCTGAGACGTTCCGATTATGGGTTCAATGCAAACTTACCCAGTTGAAGGACTTTGTGATGGGTTCTGGTTTCATCCCTTTTTTAGTATTACAGACCCAGCACCAACTCCCTGATGGGGAATATTTTAGATACCTGCAAATCTGTCACTTCTCCCTTTCCCGCTACAGACTCCTGTCCCCAGTCCATTGTACCATTTTTGAGGACTTATGCTTTAACTTCCCACGCCAAAAAGGGCTGATTTCCCTGATCTACAAAGCTCTTGAGGGGCTTACAGACGCCCAGACTCTGAATTATAGATCACAATGGGAACGTGAGCTGGAACTGGGAACCGATGTCATAGATTGGGAGGAGGGGTGGAATAATATGTGTAAATGCACCAGATCCTTAACAATTAGGGAAACTGCCATTAAAGTAATTACCAGGTGGTACTACACCCCGGTACATTTGCACAAAATTTATGTTCATACATCCCCTAGCTGTTTTAGAGGATGCAATCACCTGGGCACCTTTATCCACATTTTTTGGGAATGTGAGTTGATTCGTCCAGTTTGGCTGGAGGTGTTGAAATTATTGGACAAACTCGCTGGCCTTGCCAAACCCCGTCTGACACCCCTAAACCCCTGTTAAGGCTAGTTCATTCCATCTGTGTCTCTATGCTATGGACCATAGCACTACACTGGAAGTCCCCGTCGGTCCCATTATCTCAGGTTCTCTCACGCACGGATCATGTGATGCTAACTGAAAAGATTTTCCATACTCTGCATGACACGACCCATATATACGACCTAAAGTGGAATCCTTGGTTCCTATTCAGATCACAAAAATGATCACACCTCATGTTTTTTCTTTTTGTTATTTGATATTTTTTTCTCCTCTTTTCTCCTTTCTTTCTTAGTATTTTCTTTTCTTATAAATTACATAAATGAATGTCAGGACATTGATTATTTTCTTTTTCTCTCTCTCACAATCTTTGGTTTGATGCAAGAACTATACCAGTTTGTTTTCACTGTATGGTCTCTAGAGTCATATGGTCTGTTTACCAGTTTATTATAATCTTGTCATCCAACTTTTTTTTTTTCAACTTAAAGTTTTATTGAAGTTTTTTCTTAAGATACAATGTGCACAGGGTGTATCAATACAAAAACAAAAAAAAAAAGAGTAATTACACACAATTACAGTGATAAACACGCAGGACGATAAAGAATATATAAATATCAATACCATGTTGCGCTACTACTGTTAACGTGCCTCTCAACAAGGAAGTCCATTCTAGAATAGCAACAACGTAAGATTCGATGGAAGGAATAGGTAGCCATCATAGTGGATCTTACAATGCGTTGTGTTTGTCAAACATACAACATTAAGAAATGCCTGTATTCGTCATTAAACTTATGGTATAAAACAATAAAAGTACAATATAAACCAGAAAACAGAACCGACCACTGGGTTGTGCTGAGGTCCAGGTCATGTGAGTTGCGTACTCCGCGGGTCTTTAATCCACGGTTCCCAGTCCCTGAGAAACCTGGTCGTGGTAAGGTGAGCTTTAGAGAAGTTGTGTTCCATAATAAAGTTGGCGTTCAAGATTGACAGTACATCTTGGAGATCCGGTAGGTCAGGGCTTTTCCATTTGCGAGCAATCGCCAATCTCGCTGCAATTAGAACGTGGGTGGACACTGTGTGGAATTTCTTGGGCCAAGATGGGATTGATAATCCAAGAAGGAGATCCAAAGGAGAGATAGGCAAAGTGTTACAGACAAGTGATTGAAGAACAGCTTGGATTTGGGACCAAAAAACTCTGAGAGATGGACATTCCCACCATATATGATAACAGGATCCTATGGATCCACATCCCCTCCAACAGAGAGGTGATCTATTCGGGAACATCTTAGCAAGCCTGTCAGGCGTATAGTACCAATGATGGAAGAGTTTTTGTAGCGACTCCCAATGAGTTGAGCTTCTTGAGAGTTTAGCAGGTAACAATAGGGCTTGATGCCATGCTTCTGGAGATGAGTTTGACGGAGCGTGTGCAGCCCATCGGAGGATTAGCGGCTGGATTGCGTTTTTTGAGGGTCGAGACAATTCTTTGTAGAAATACGAGATGCCCTTACAGATATGGTTCTTCAGATTGAAATATGCGAGCGTATTGCGTAAAGTCCCATATTGGTCCAACCAATCAATTTTGTTGAATAGAGATCTGATCCTCAGGTACATGTAAAAGATTTGGGAGAGATGTTGAATGAGATTTGTAATGCAGCCAAAGATTTCAGTTGTGAACCCGAGAATAATTTTCCGAGATCCGAGATACCTGCCTCAATCCACGGTTGAAGTGGAAGATCAGGGAGGACTAATTTGAGAGATTGGGTAGGTATAAAAGGCAGCATAGAGTGGGGTATGCCTCCTGACAGTTGAGGCAGAGAGGTCCAGACTCTCAGGGAGGCAGAAATAGTGCTTAGAGGGTAATGCTGTATTCCGGGTGTCAGAAGTGAGGCAGCTAGAATTAATTTAGGTTCGGCAGGGAGCATTGCTGCTTCTATCTGGGCCCAGTTAGAAGGGGTGGACCTGTCCCACCAAAGTTTAAGTTGGTCTAAAAGGACTGCCTTATAATAAAGGACAACGTTTGGGGTACCTAGACCTCCCAAACTGGTTGAGGTCATCAGGTTTTGCTTCTTGATCCTAGGCTTTTTGTGTTGCCAGATGAAAGCATGGAAAAGGGATTGAAGAGACTTCAGATGTGTCGGAAGGAATGGCACCAGTAAAGTACGAAAGGTATATAAAACATGTGGTAGCAAAAACATTTTGACCAGAGCAATTCTACCAGCCCATGATACAAATGGGTGGTTCAGTTCTTGTGATAGTTTATGAAGCTTCTCTACGAGGGCTGAAAAATTAGTTTGCAGAAGAAGTTTGCTAGAGGCTGTCAGATGGATTCCTAAGTAGGTCAAAGTGTTGTTTTTGGACCAGGAAAAGGAAGAAGAGGCAGATATTCGTTGGATAGACGGCTTGTCTATGCCTAATGCTAACATTAAGGATTTGTTGTGGTTCACTTTGTATAAAGATATTGCACTGAACCGATCTAGAGTTTGGGTCACAGCAGACAGTGAGCGATGTGGGTCGGAGAGCGATATGATCACGTCATCTGCATATAAGCCTATTTTATGTTCTGTTGAGCCTATAGTGATGCCTGAGATTTCGGGATCAGATCGGATGTGTTGGGCTAACGGCTCCATAACCATGGCGAAAATCAGGGGTGAAAGAGGACACCCCTGTCTCGTGCCGTTAGTAATATAAAAGGGGTCTGATAGGACTCCCAATGTCCATACTCTTGCGCTAGGGTTTGCGTAGAGACATAGAATGGCGCGCAGAAGCGAGCCAGAGATACCAAATTTTTGTAGGACAGCTTCTAAATATTTCCAATGTACCCTATCAAACGCCTTCTCTGCATCTAGAGAAAGAAGCAGAGAAGGCGTTTTGGAGTGTTCTGCCCACTGGATAATATCTATAAAGCGGCGATTGCCATCTGAGGTCTGCCTGCCAGGGATGAAGCCCACCTGATCAATGTGGATCAGCTGGGTCATCACCGTAGATATACGGAGAGCTAGTAGCTTAGCATAGATCTTAGTGTCCGTGTTCAAGAGCGATATGGGTCTGAAATTCCCTGGCAAATCTGCGGGTTTACCTGGTTTGGGCAAGGTCACAATGAGGGCTTCTAGGCATTCCTTCGGCATTGTTCCCGAGGATGCGTACTGATTGAATGTAGCGCATAGGTGGGGGGCAAGGATGTCAGAAAAGTGCTTATAGTATTAATTGACGAATCCGTCTGGGCCCGGCGCTTTTTGCAAGGGGAGGGATTTGATAGCGGTCTGGATCTCATGAATCGAGAAAGGGGCAGACAGGTCTAGTAGTTGTGTCGGGGTCAAGGAAGGCAGTTGTATTGAGGACAGGAAGGAGTCTATAGCGATAGGGTCAATTGGAGGGTTTGGCATCGTCTTTTGAAGATTGTAGAGATCTGAGTAAAAGGATGCAAATGTATTGGCTATATCCAAGGGGCTAGTCATGCTTACCCCCTTGGGATTTAGAAGGTATGGGATTTTCGATTTACGCTGTTGTTGTTTGACCTGTTAAGCTAGGAAGGCTCCTGATTTATTACCGTAGGCATAAGTTTTCAGTTTTAGTCTTTTGATATAATAGTCAAATTTGTGGTTGAGTAGCTCAGTAAGTTCCCTTCTTCGTTCACGTAGGGAGTCTAACACTATTTTAGTGGGACTGGCTTTATGGGTCCTTTCTAATGATTTGATCTGCTGTAGGATTTTATCCACTGCTGCAGAGCGTTTCTTGCGTTCTTGGGCTCCCAATTTTATAAAGAGCCCTCGCAGAGAAGCTTTGTGAGCCAACCAAACTATAGCCTGATTGGCTACTGATGCACAATTATGCTCAAAGTAACTCTCAATCTCGGATTTTATGACATGTTCATATGATTGGTTAGTGAGCAAGGATGAGTTCATACGCCAAATAGAGTGATTAGTGGGGCAGGCCTGAGGAAACAGGATCAGTGAGATTGGTGCATGGTCTGACCATGTGATCGTGCCAATTTGGGAGTTTGCGGAAGTCAGTAGTGCTTTTTTGTTCGTTAGAAAGAGATCAATCCGAGAGTAAGAATTACCAGGGTGGGAATAAAAGGTGTAGTCGCGCTCAACATCGTGTGCACATCTCCATGGGTCATATAGGTTCTCAGAGTACATAAACGCGGAAAGAGCAGAGGTTTCTTTCCTTCCGGGGTTGGTGGAGTCTAGTAATGGGTCTGGAATGGCATTGAAATCTCCACAAATAACAAGGGAGTCAGGTTTGAGCAGGTGTAATTTAGCCTTTAGTTGTTTATAGAATTTTTTCTGAGAGGTATTGGGTGCATAGACATTCACCAGTGTTACTTGGTGACTATCTACTGTAGCCGTCATTATTATATATCTACCATCCTCGTCTGATTCGATGTGATGCGGGACAAAGGTCAGATTGGATTTGATGGCTATCATCACTCCGCATCTTTTTTTCTGGCTATGATTAGAGAAGAAATAGTGAGAATAATTTTTGTGTGAGCATTTGGGAGGGTTAGATTTTAGAAAGTGCGTTTCTTGTACACAAAGTATATTAGCTTGTTGTTTGCAAGCTTCTTTCCAAAGGAGGTTTCTTTTAAAAGGGGAGTTGAGCCCTTTGACATTGAGGGATACTATCTTGAGTGGCATGATGGTAAAGTAGTTCGAGCTGTGCACAGACGTCGAGCGCGGCCACAAGAGATAGAAAACAAAATATTATACTGTGTAGTTATGACAACTGTTCAGTGTAGCATATATACTTTACAAACTGTGAACCTCGGCCTGCAAACAAGAACAGGAGGAGGATCACAGCATATTCTACTACTGGGGTTATGCAATAGAGAAACGAGTCTCAGGGACCAGGTGATTTGTCACAAAGAGTCAGATACCAGTGGGTCAATAATAAAGCAGTTGTGAACAAATTAACAATAACAGAAAAATAAAAAAATAAAAAAATATAAGAGCAAAAAAGAACAGAAGTGCTGTAACTAAAAGATCTGAACTTGCGCACTATTATGAACAAAAAAGAGGAAGTATACAGCAGTGTGCTTGGCACACTTCTAATCGTCGGGGGTGTGAAACTTAACGGTCGCCCTGGCAGGCTTGCGCGTGCAAAGGGCGCTGTTGATCCTTAAGAGACATCAGACTTTATCCCGTCCATTTGAAGGACGTCGGGGTGGATATGCTAATCCGGCAGAGTGCTTCTCCTGCACTTGTGGTTTCGTGCGAATGGGGAGCAGGCCCCAGTTAGTTAGCTTTTTATAGCCATCTTTGGGAGACAGAATCGGTACCAATTTTTGTTGGTAGGTGACTAATAATTTGGTCGGGTAGCCCCATTTGTATGCAATATTGTGTTCCTGGAGTAGGGATGTGACCGGTGAGAACGATCTGCGGAGCTCCATGGTGGCGGGAGACAGATCCGCAAAAAGGGCCAGTTTGCTGTAGGGAGCTGGTAGAGGTCGCAGATTCCTGGCTGCACGAAGTAGCTGTTCTTTAATCTGGTAAAAGTGAATCCTGGCCAGGACGTCACGGGGTGTGTCAGCTGGAAGATGGTCTGGTTTAGCAATTCTATGTGCTCGGTCAATAATCAGATCATGGGGTGTGAGATTAGGGATCAGGGTGAGGAAGAGTTGTTGGAGGTAGTTTGGTAAGTCAGTGGGTAGTACGGCTTCAGGGATCCCCCTAAATTTTATGTTGTTACGTCTGGACCTGTCTTCGAGGTCTGCAAGCTTTAATTTAATTTTCTGGATTTCTTCCGTGTGGTGTTCGTGAGCATCAAGAAGTTCATTGTGAGCTTTACTCATATCAGAAACATGCTCATCCGTTATGTCTGCTCTGTCCTCCAGACATTCCAGTCGGTCATGTACTTGGGATAGGGAGAGCTGTAGTTCCCTGTGGAGGTCTTTCTGCAGGGTGAGTAACATGGATTTGAGCATGCACTCAGACACAGGATTATCAGTCACAGGTATGGTGGCCAGGATAGACAATGGGGCTGTTGCAGCAAGAGCAGAGCCAGGGTCAGTGCCATGATGCTTTTTAGCCATGTGAGCTTTGTGGGGAGAGTTGCATGGGGAGGAGGCCAGTCTCTTACCTCTCTCCTGTGGCACATCCCCTGTGTGACTTGATGGAGGGAGGCTATCCATCTCCTCTGTGTCCTCTCTATTGCTGCGGGCTTGCGATGATTGTGCAGGAGGTGCAGACTGCGGGGAGGCTTCTGCGGATCTGTGAGGTGCAGGGCCTGTGTCACTGCCAGCCCGATCGGCGCCATCTTGGCTGGGCTGATGATCCATGCGGCCGAAGTATTCGGTCACCCGGCGCGGCTGCGAAGGTGGGTGGCGGCGTCCGGTAATGCCGCTGTGTGTCCCTCAACCCCCCTCTCTCTGGCGAACGAGAGAGAGAAGGTCCGTTGCTGGTATGTCACTTTGTAAGCCTGCCGTGGAGCGGAGCTCAGTTCTCAGGCGGCCATCTCGCTCCGCGGCTAGCCACGCCCCCTTGTCATCCAACTTTTTGTGATAAATATGTCATCTGATCCTTTTTGCTGATACTGTTTTCAGTTTATCGCTTTAATAAACTTTTTTGAAAACAAAAAAAAAAGTTTGAGTGAAGGAGCTAGAAGGGTTCCCACCCGATACTATTGTACATCCAATAACATAAAATTCTGGCTCAAGAGTTAAGAGGAAATTTACATTTTGGGAAATATCTGGTGCATCACAGAGCGGAACAGAGAAACCCCAATATAAATGGGCCTGTGGGATAGAAAGATATGTTATGATCACTGAAAAAGGCATCTAAAGTACATAGAAACATATTAGCTACCAGAAAATCCCATGTTTTAGAGTTACCGTATATACTCGAGTATAGGCCAACCCGAATATAAGCCGAGGCCCCCAATTTACCCCCAAAAAAACTGGCAAACTTATTGACTCGTGTATAAGCCGAGGGTGAGACATGCCTGTCCATCCCTGTGTGTGTGTCCGTCCATCCCTGTGTGTCCGTCCATCCCTGTGTGTCCGTCCATCCCTGTGTGTCCGTCCATCCATCCCTGTGTGTGTGTGTGTTCATCCATCCATCCATCCCTGTGTGTGTGTGTCTCCATCCATCCATCCATCCATCCCTGTGTGTGTGTGTCTCCATCCATCCATCCATCCATCCCTGTGTGTGTGTGTCTCCATCCATCCATCCATCCATCCATCCCTGTGTGTGTGTGTATCCATCCATCCCTGTGTGTGTGTGTGTCTCCATCCATCCATCCATCCGTGTGTGTGTGTCTCCATCCGTGTGTGTGTGTGTGTGTGTGTGTGTGTGTGTGTGTGTGTGTGTGTGTGTGTCCAGCCTACCTGTGTCCCGAGCCTTTGTCCCGAGCCTCCGTCCCGTGTCGTGCCTTGCCTTCGTCCCGTCCCGTCCCGTCCCGTCCCGTCCTGTCCCGTGCCGTGCCTTGCCTTGCCTCCGTCCCGTGCCCTCTTCGTCGGCGGCCATTGTAAAATTCAAAAGCTGCGCCTCCTCCTTCGCCTGTGATAGGCGGAACACTGAATTTCCCAGCAGCCTGTGTTCCGCCTATCACGGACGTCGTATCATCCTCGTCCGTAGTACGAGGATGAGACGACGCCCGTGATAGGCGGAACACAGGCTGCTGGGAAATTCAGTGTTCCGCCTATCACAGGCGAAGGCGGAGCCGGAGGCGCGGCTTTTGAATCATAGAATGGCCGCTGTCTGTCTGCTCGACACGCTGATCGAGCGG
This sequence comes from Lithobates pipiens, assembly GCF_037356315.1. Lineage (NCBI taxonomy): Eukaryota > Metazoa > Chordata > Amphibia > Anura > Ranidae > Lithobates > Lithobates pipiens. The sequence goes on along the minus strand of NW_027507790.1, from coordinate 28,180,497 downwards.
GCAGACAGCGATGACTCGAGTATAAGCCGAGGGGGGCACTTTCAGCCTCAAAAAAGAGGCTGAAAATCTCGGCTTATACTCGAGTATATACGGTAATTCAATAAACCCAGAAATATCAGCACTCATCTCAATATTTAGACATACTTAGTTGTTCCTTTTCGGAAGAAATTAGTCTTCAAAGGAATGGAATTGAGGGCTATTACCCACCCTGAATTGTAGCAAAATACAAAGGAGCATGATTCAATAGCAGACAATCCCCATCATTTCCAGCCAGAAAAGAAACAGATTGAAAATGTATCAAAAACTTCTATTTACGGGGCGTGGCTTGCATGCACACGACGATGGACGCCTGATTAGCGAGCTCTGCTACCCAGACCGGACAACCAGCGACTACCGGGCGAACGTACCACCGCAACTAGCTCCACAGAGCCTTGATCGCTTCTCCTGAACCCCCGCCACGGCGATGTCCTGCAAGCGGATCCAGGACAGAGGCCAAAAAGGCTGGAGTCCTTTCCTTCCAGCCCTGCTGCAAGGCCCAAGATGGCGCCGCCGGAGGCACAGCGTGAAACTCCTTGAGCTATACAGATCTCCCTGAGGCACATTCACGGGACATACAAGCTGATCTGCTGCCATCCTTCCCCCCTGACACATCTCCCTCAACCCCAGCTTCCCAGAGCCCGGTGAAATCGAGGATGTGGATGGATCCCAGCAACCAGGCCTCAGGCACAGTGAGTACAGGCCTTCATAATGACTCTGCTATTTGATCTTTGCAATCCTCAATAGCACAATTCCCGACCACAGGGCAACCTGTGTTGGATACAACAATGAAGGATATGCTTTTATCCTTACAATCTTCCCTAATGACTAATCTTTCATCACTGATTAATAGATTCTCATTAGAAATTAAACACTTGGACAATAGAATGCAGTTCATGGAAAACAAAATGGAAGAATGCACTGATACGGTCAATGAATTAGTAGATGCATATGCCGAACAAAGGGATGAGTCTCTCTGGATCAAAGCAAAACTCGCGGACCTCGAGGACCGCTCCAGGCGAAATAACGTCAAAATACTCGGGATCCCAGAGTCCATCCAGCCCAAAGAACTGCACAACTTTGCGACCACAATGTTCTCTAGCATGCTTCCTGAGCTTTCCCCAATTAAGCTCACTATTGATCGTATACACAGAATACCAAAACTCCGACATCTTGAAGCAGATTTACCCCGAGATGTGCTTCTGAGGGTCCACTTCTTTCAGGCGAAAGAACAAATACTTCTGAAAGCTAGAGATTTATCACCACTCCCTGCACCATACTCCAACATCCAACTGTACGCAGACCTCTCTCAATATACGCTACAAATGTGGAGCCAACTAAAAACCATAACTAAGGCCATGAACAACCACAAGATCACATACAAATGGCGCCACCCAGCGACCATTTTGGCCACCTACAATGGTATACCGCATACTATCTCCACTTTGGAAGGGGGCTTGAAGCTACTCAGTGCTTGGGGAATTCTACAAGATCCTCCACAAACCCAAATGGAGCCTAACGGGGAAAAAACCAATCCATTTACCTTTGGCCTTAACCGGGAAAAACACAAAAACACCCACCGTTAAATGAACAGCCCATATTACAAAGATAAGCGACTGTTATAGTCCGGTCTGGAACTGCGATTACACACCTGCTTGTTGAACTTTTCCCCCTACCTTAGTCATTTGCTCACCCGATCGGCTCGCCACTGACGTACTTGTGTATCTTTTGTTTTGTTCTCTTGTTTTATTCTTCAGTTCATAGTTTCTACCGTACCTGAACCTTCAAAATTTTCAGGCACACAGTCTCCTCACGAGGAAAACTACCTACCACAAATCCTAACCTGTCTCTCTCTTGCCTCTGTAGCACCGTATACTAACTTCCTGCCTGAACTTCCACGTACTGTCCCCAGCCTTTACATCTGCATCAGCTGGACTCCTGAGATCTGATTAGTCACGGTCGTCAACTGTAAGCACTTTTTCTGCTGCCACACACTCTCCCATCACACCATGGGAATCACCATACTTCCCCTCAAAGCAAAAGGGCTCAGTCACCCTGCGAAACGTAACTCACTTTGGAAATCAGCACTTGTACATAACTGTGATGTGCTATGTGTCCAAGAAACCCACTTTGCCTTAGGTGCATCCCCTAAATGCCAGCACAGGCTATTCCCACATGTTTTCCAATCCTCCTTCCCTCAGAAAAAAATGCAAAGTCCTAATAGCCATCAAGAACACTGTCCTGTTTACAATGCAGAACTGTCTCGCTGATCCGGAAGGCCACTATATTATCTTGAACTGTACAATCAACAATGTAACAAGAAATAAACTGCGCTCAGGAAAAAATTAAAGTTATTAAAAAAGATAATAATAGAATGAAATAAAAAGAGGCTGCAGCGTTAAGTGGGATACACACACTGAAATAGATATGGAAAAATTAGGAAAGCTGCACCAGTAGTCCTATTCAATAATAGGAAACAAAGTGAAATATCAACCAAAGTGTTAATAGCACCCACAGATGATGAATAAGTGTTGCTCAAAAAAAAAAAATAACATTAACATTACACTAATAAAACCACCAACAGAATGTGAAAATGGCAAATAACAGCTTGCAAAAAGCTGAAACAAAAAAATAAAAAAATAATAATAAAGTCCAATAAAGTCCAATATGTTCGTGCTTATCGAGTCACCACGGTGAATCCAAACAGAACTGCAGATCAGTGCCTGTCACCAGATTTATGATGCGCTTACCAGATATAGATGAATTAATAGCCTTATTGGTATTTGACCGGAACGGATTGTAAGCTTAATAATGAAGGCTCCGTATCATACTTCTCGCATCATGATTTCACTAACACGGGTATATGGCAGCATCACAGCACTAAAAAGAGCTTCAAACATCAGCAATCGAATGTATCTCCAATGTCAAACCCAGAAAGAAAGAAATACCTCCATAGCGTAAAACCATTTACATAATTTTAATGGATATAAATATCACACTTACATAAGAATACTTTAAAACAGCATTGAATCAGAACGTAGACAGCCGGCCGGCATTCAAAACAGCAACCCGTCCTCCCTTCCTAAAGCGTGGTGGCGTCACTGCGTACCTTCCCAGACGCGTTTCGTCATAGGTGACGTTATTAATCAACAATGTACCTTACACCCTTGTTACCATTTATGCCCCAAACCGAGGCCAAATGAACTTTCTTAGGAAGACGCTGCGAAAGTCCAACAGGGACACTTACTGCTCTGTGGGGACTTTAATCTAGTCCCAAAGAACGCAATGGACTCCACGGCAGGGTCTAAAAGATAAGCATCTCCTTTAGAGTCTTTTATCGCATCTAATGATTTGTACGACGTGTGGAGGTGTTGTCATGCGAGCGAACGGGACTTTACATTCCTCTCGCCACGTCACAGCACCTACTCGCGTATTGATCTGTTTTTGGCTGACAAACGGTTACTGCAGAAGACTTTGGGCTCCAGCATCCACACCACCACCTGGTCAGACCATGCCCCCATTAGCCTCACTATCTCTGATGGTTCACATCACCCTGATTCATTCATATGGAGAGTAAACAACTATCTCCTCAACACACCGCAATACTCCACACCTATCAAACAACAATTGGAAGAATACTTCTTAATCAACCAAACATCAGTATCTGACCCACTGGTGGTGTGGAATGCCCACAAAGCACTTATGAGGGGAGTGTTCCTTCAAATGGGTGCTAGAGCTAAAAAACAAAGAACATACTACCTTCCCTTATCTCCTTGGACCAATCGGGGTTCACCAAAGGGCGCAATCGGGGTTCATCAAAGGGCGCCAAGCCACTAGACAAATGTTAAATATTATCCATCATGCAGAATCGACTAAACTCCAATCGATCCTACTATCCCTAGACACCGAAAAGGCATTTGACAGGGTCCACTGGGGATACCTGTCAGCAGTATTGACTAAATTTGGTCTCACTGGTCCAATACAGGATGCAATAATGGCCTTGTATTCTAATCCCTCAGCCCGGGTGTTCTCAGCAGACACTCTATCTTCACCCTTCCAAATTTCCAATGGAACAAGACAAGGATGCCCATTATCGCCCATAATATTTAATCTAGCCATGGAACCCTTTGATAAAAAAATAAGATCTAATACCGAGATCTCTGGCATATCCCTTGCTGGCTTAGACCATAAAATTAGCCTGTTCGCTGACGACGTGATCCTTATGATTACTGACCCTGACCGCTCACTCCCTGAGATCCAGAAAACGCTCGCCTGGTTCAGTGACATTTCCTATTACAAAATGAATGACGCTAAATCGTATGTATTGGACTTAGGCCTAGACGCTTCTACTAGCAACCGACTCAAAGCGCAATTGCCTTATTCATGGGCAGAGAATAGCATATCATACCTAGGCATTCAACTAACTAAATCAACCAAATCACTGTTTGCAACTAACTACTTAACGAACTGAACCAAACTACAAACTGACCTTACCAGGCTGGCGAACTTCGAGTTCTCTTGGATGGGTCGCCTGGCAGCGTTCAAAATGTTCCATCTCCCCCAAATACTATATCTATTCCGAACTTTACCCATCCCACTTCCCCTTAGCTACTTCAAATCACTCCAATCGATACTATCTAAATTTGTTTGGCAGGGTAAAAAAGCTAGATGTGGTCACGCCCAATTAATTAAGCACCGACTAGCCGGAGGCACAGGCTATGTGGACTTCCAAGACTATTACATGGCATCTATCCTCACACAATCTAAGGAGTGGTTCCCGCTCTCTCCTCCTACCACCCTTTGGGAAAGAGTGGCAGCCTCTCTAATTCCAGGTGGAAACCTATCCTCCTGGATATTCGCATCTATTCTCAGAGAAAAACTCCCTAGCAAATCCTCTCCGACCATAGTGGCGACTACCAAACCTTGGTCCCAGTTTATTCATTCAATGACCACCCACCCAACTAGATCGACAATTCCTGTACCCATAGAGACCCTACATCTTCTAATGCAATCAACATTATTTATCTGACCTGATTGATAAAAAAGCAATAAAAACATTTCCCGCACTCCAAAAAGAATACTCACTCCCGAACTCTGATATTTTCTTATATCTCCACACCAAACATTGCCTTGCTTCACTAAAAACATGGACGTGCGTACTCCCCCAAGAAGCCTTAATTTTCCTCAGATCCACCACGGTGCAACAAAAAGGTATTTCTCTCTCTTCTATAAGTTACTTCACCATAAGACTACATTTACTAGCTCGGCAGCAATACTACACTGGGAAAGAGTCTTAGACCATAAATTCACATTATAACAATGGAAAAAAGCCTGCCAGTCCACGTATAAAGCTACCTGCTGTTCTTCTCTATGGGAGCTTGCATTTAAGCTGACCTATCATTGGTATTTGACTCCTGACAGTGTCCAAATTTGACACAACACATGATGATACATGCTGGAGGAACAAAGGTGATTTACTTCACACTTTCTGGCACTGCCCCAAACTCACAAGTTACTGGCACTCAGTATTCAGATTAATCTCTGATGTCACCAAACAAACAATCACAGAAACACCCTACCTAGCCCTCCTATCCCTGACTATAGAAAAATGTCCAAATCCGACGAAAAATATAATAATATACATACTACTAGCAGCACGTCTAAGTATAGCCAGGAAATGGAAAAATCCTACCCCACCTACTCTACTAGACATAGTTCAAACCACTCATGTACACTTTTCACACGAAACGGTCCTAGCACTCAGACATGGTACCAAAACACAAACCCTTTACATGTGGCAACAATGGACGGACTGGGTTAGATCTCCTAGCTTAGTCTCATTATTCAACTCCTAATCCTTGATTGAACAGTACTTCAGGATTCTACCAAAAAAAAATCACGAATAGTCACCCATCATATCTCCCGTAATCTATCATTGTTACCTGTCTCCAAACAACAAAACTTGACTTTAAGACTCAGAATCCAACTTGCGGAGGGGAGCAGATGGCTCTTCTTGGGCACAGAATAGATCCCTTAGGGGTGTCCAGGTGGAGTAACCCCCCTCCCTAGTGCTGCAGACGAATTACACAGACATAACTGACCCATTCTACCAGTTAGATCCACGACATTACTTACCCTAAAAGTTAAGATGTCTACATCACTGTGTGTGCCCAACATCCCAATGGATTCCGTTTCTCACAAAGTGGACGTTATATATCCCAATTTATCTGTGTTCTATATTAAGATGTCGAATATGTTTTTTTTTCTTTTCTCTGAAAAAATGCATGTGCATGTTTCCTTAAATATGTGAATCTACATTACCCTAATAACCAATGTTATATAGATGCACAACTCTGTTAGCTATTATTATCATCTGTATCACAAACTACGATACATATTGATGTATGACAAATATTGTTCACCTTTTGTATGTTGACAAAATTGAATAAAAATTATTGAGGAAAAAAAAACTTCTATTTATCTTCCATAGTGCCTCTCAAATCTCCCCACTACAAAAGAAATGGCCGTATCAAGTCTCTGGTGGGAGGCCGCTTTGCTGAGAGGGCGGCCCTTGCGGCTGAGTGCAGTGTACCCCTGGGAGTGGGCCAGGGAATACGATGCCCAAAGGTGCACGGGTTGCCAGGCAGCGGTGCTGGGTCCCTGGGCTGCTGGGGAGCGCAGGTAAGCAGGTTGGGCAACCGTGTGTGGATGGGTTCCAGGGGAGCAAATAAGAACAGGGTCAAGCCAGGCCAGGGGTCATACACAGCAGATCCAATCTGATATGAGGTACAGCAGGATGAATCAGGAGCAGAGTAGTAAGCCAGGCCAATGGTCAACACCGTATGGACTAGCGGAGGTACAGGAGGTGCAGGCGTGTGCGTAGTCAGGTCCAAGCCAGGGGTCGGTGCAGGCGGAGAGAAGGGAGAGTCAGGTAAGCCAGGTAGTAAGGGGAATCAGGCAATCAGATACAGGCAGCGGGTACAGGGAACACAGGAGCTGACGATAATCCAGCAACCCACCTATAGTTTGCAGCAGGCTTAAATAGACCAGCAGGTGCCCGTGTGTGCACATGCATTAGCGTGCACATTGGTGCGCATCCATGCGCACTGGCACATCTGGGTGCACCTGCTGTTGTCGCGCACCTGTGTGCTCGCATGCACCCGGGAATTCACCCAGCGTGACTGTAATGGTTCCTGGCAGGATCACCAGTTCTGTGTTTGCTTCCCTGACAGGCCGCTGCAGTAAGAGACAGCTAAAGGGGTCTCTGTATACCCCCTCCACATCCACTGGTGCCGTTGGATGTGCAGATGCCGAGAAAAGTTACTTTGCATGCACATGCGCTTGCGCAAGCCACGCTGGATGTGAGGTCACAGCTGGGCACGCTGAATCCAGCTCCGCCATGTTGGAAAGTCTCCCTAGAGCTGGGAGTGAATTCAGGCAATGCCCCGTGCACTAAATCCATCCACAAGACATAGGCTGTGGATCGGAGCATACCTAGGGAAGGCGCTAGGCAAGTGGGAGATGGCGTCAGTGCCACAGACCCCCAGGATAAACCCAGAGCCAGCAACAATAATATCCTGAGCGTCCATATGGTCATCTATCTCCCAACAATAATGTCTTGAGCATCCATATGGTCATCTATCTCCCAGCAAAAATCCTCCATATTAAATGGTATAATAAATGCAGTCTAGTGGCTAAACTAGGGAATGACAGGTCCAGTTCATACATTTAATGAAAATTAACAAATGAGCCTGAAAAAAGAAATATGTGTATATAAGTTTAAACATATCTGTATAACCATATGGTCCCGTATACTAAGGGAGGTTTTAAATATTGTATGTAAGATGCAAATATAGTACCAACAAATGGGGTTCCCAAAAAAGCTCCTCCCTTTAAGGCCAAATTGAGCTACAATAAATATACACATATAAACAAGAAAATAAACTTAAATCTGTCTGATCAAAAAATTATCATTGTTGCATGTTCTAAAAGTCCTCTTTTAAAAAGAAGACCTTAATGGCTTACAAGAAGGGCCTGTAACTAATGGAATCGTTCAGTCCAGAATGTTTAATAGCTGATAAGGTATGTATACATTTTGTTTCGCTCTGTAGGAGTCATTTGTCAACATCCCCCCCCCCCTCTAATATGTGTTCAAGGGAAAAAAAGGTCATCATGGATAACTTAAACCCATGATGGAGACCCATATATCGAGTGAAGTCTCCATTTTCTTTTTGGAGACTAATGACACATGGTCCCTGACCCTATGAAAAAAGGGTCTTTTAGTTTTGGCGATGTAGAAAGACTTGCACTCGCATTCCATAAAATATACTACTCCTATTGTTTGGCAATTAGCATAAAAATTGGGCCTATAGATTTCTCAATTTGGGAGCAACACCTGACTAGCATTCATCAAATATCTGCAAAAGTTACATCCTCCACAAGACCTTGTCCCCGTACTTTTTCAAGCCTGATGTTTAGATTTAGTTATTAAATGACTATGGACAAGTTGATCTCTTAAAGATTGTGACCTTCTATAGGTAATTTGACAGTAAGGACTGACCTATTTTGATATAATGTCATCCGCTACCAATAGATGCCAATATTTATTCATGATATCTCCGACCTGCCTATGCTGTTCTGAGTTATTAATCAGACTTTTTGATCTTTTTTTGTTTTGTTTTTTGGCAAAGATCAGAGTGTCTCTATCTCATTTTGGCCCTATGGTAGGCTTTTTTGAGGCAAGATCGAGTGTAGCCTCTTGCTATAAGGCGTTTTTGCAAGGCTTTAGCCTCCATATCATAGTCTTCCTGTCAACTGCAATTTCTTTTCAATCTAAGATATTGGCTGTATGGTATGCTTGAAACAAGGGTTCTGGGATGGGAGCTTGTAGAGTGCAGAATTGTATTGCATGCTGATGGTTTGCAAAATAGGGTTGAACCAATATTTCCATCCTCATTGATGAAACTCTGGATATCAAGGAAACTTAGGGCTCTGATCCTATTTCATTGTAAATTTTAAGTTGAAATCATTCAACCTAAGGATTTCCAACTCATGTGAAGAGTTGCAAGAAAGCCTTAGCAAGGTACTCATATGGCAAAAGTTCATTGATGATATCTTTGTGATATGCACAGGTTCCAAGGAAGATCTACTTTCCTTTTTGGAAATTCTTAGGTTATATGATTTCAACTTAAAATTTACAATGAAGTATCCAACAAAGACTTTCCAACATGCCGGCGCTGGCTTCAGGACACCCAGTCGTGACCTCACATCCGGTGTGGCTTGCGTATGCACAGTGGCTTTTCTTAGAGTCTGCACATCCTCCTGTGCCATGGATGCTGGTGGATGTGGAGGAGGTATAAAGAGACCCCTTTAGCTGTCTCTTGCTGCAGCAGCCATTCCTTTTGTAGTGGGGAGATTTGAGAGGCACTATCCTTTGGAAGGTGAATAGAAGTTTATGGTACATTTTCTACATTTAAGTAGAAGTTTTTGATACAAGTTTCTTTTCTGGCTGGAAATGATGGGAATTGTCTGCTATTGAATCATGCTCCTTTGTATTTTGCTACAATTCAGAATGGCTAATAGGCCTCAATTTCATTCCTTTTAGGACTAATTTCTGCAAATAAGAAACAACTAAGTATCCCTAAATATTGAGAAGAGTGCGGATACTTCTGGGTTTATTGGATTAACTCTAAAACCCACAGATTTTTTGGTAGGTCAACCCCTTTTCTATCAAATATTTTTGAATGTACTTTAGATGCCTCTTTCAGTGGCCCCAAAATATCCTCCTATCCACAGGCCCATTTATATTGGGGTTTCTCTGTTCCCCTCTGTGGTGCACCCGATATTTACCAAGATGTCAATATCCTCTCAACTCTTGAGCCACAATTTGATGTTATTGTATGTATAATAGTATCAGGTGGGAACCCCTCAAGCTCCTTCACTCTTGCTTTTTTGAGATTTTTTATTATTTGTTCTTTTTTGTTTTTTTTCCATGTTACTAATATAATATTATGTATTATTCTGGGGTTCTAATATTCTGTATTTAATATATAGTGACCATATACACAGTACTTATTCCTGAGGAAGCCATTATATGGCGAAACATGTAGAGCAAGACATTACTGCAGTTTTCTATTGTATGATAACATCCTGATGATTTATTCATTATTTTGTTTTGTTTTGGATTTTGGTTAAGTCGGCTGCTAGGATTGGTATTATCAGCATCGTAAAAAAAGAAAAGAACATGAGGAAGAAGGAACATCTTGGCCTAAAGCTATTCTTCCAGCCCAAGATGCTCTGATGCTCGAGATAGATAAACTAATAGTTTGGAGTTTCTGGAACAGAGTGGTATGATTTGTACAAAGGAGCATAGAAAAGGGGGGGTGTGAGTTGAATGCCCAGATATGTCAAGGTTGAGTTGGGAGCCCAGGAGAAAGGGGGAATTTTAGAGATACCAGTATTGAGTGAGGTTGGCAGTGAGATCCCAATCATGGAGGCTTTAGAGTGATTCAATTTATATTAAGAGATCTTGCTAAAGTCCTCAAGTACTTGGTAGAGTGGGGGAAGGGAGTGAAATGGGTCTGTGAGTGAGATGATAATGTTGTCTGCATATAATCCAATTTAATGAGGGGTATTCCCTACTGAAATTCCGGAGATGAGATGATTAGATCGAATTGAAGGGGCCAGAAGTTTAATCACCAAGGCAAATATCAGGGGTGGTAATGGGCCCCCCTGACGAGTGCCGTTGGTGATCGGGAATGCATCGGAGAGGATGTCTGTGGTCCTGAGACCCAATATAGCTTGCAAGAATTTATCTTCAATACCAAATGTTTTCAGTACTGCCTCTAGGTACTCCCAGTGTACCCTATCAAACATCTTGTCTGCATCAAGCAAGATTATCAGATAATACAATTTGGTCTTTGGGGTAATGTTGGATCTTTTGTATGATAGTTTTGTAGAAGGACTTTTCACAAGTGTTTGGGGTATAAAGGTTGACAATTATCAGTGGCCTGTTATTAAAGGACATCAACAGTATAACGAACCTGCCAGAGGGGTCTTGTTCGACATGTGATAAAAGCATTCCGAGGAGCAAACCGCATTCATAACCCCTCTTACTTTTTTTATCAGCCCGAGAGTGATAAATCTGGGGAAAGTGTTTGTGGGTACATTGTGGTGGGTTGATGGAGGAAAAGTGTGTTTATTGGACACATAATCTGTCAGTATGTTGAGCTATGGCTTCTTGCCATAATAGGGATTGTTTGAAGGGGCTGTTTAGTCCTTTAGTGTTCAGAGTTGTAATTTTGAGAGACATTGCTAAAGGATTGGTAAATGTCAAAATGGCACAGAAGGATTATAAGGACTTTTTGATATAGGAATGCACTATATGAACAAGAAAATTAAAGGTACAAATATAGTGGTTACCAGCAAACAATGTATGCAAATGTATGCACAGAATAACTATGTATGCAGTAAAAGCTGCAATTAGGAAAATAACTGGGATGCTTTGAAAGAGAAGAAAAATAACCTGAGAGGTGCCGTGTGCTTTGCACACTGTGGCAGTGGGGTGGGAAAAGAGTACCAACATGGTAGCTGCTCCTCCATTGACTTGCGTGTAATACAGCCAGCAAAGGGTATACATGTGCTTGTTTGGTGGTTTGATGTTGGTTGTTTGGTTGTTTGGCATTTGGTGGTGACCTAGGGCATGTCCCTGATGGCCCACGTATTAGTGATTTAAATGACTGCTTGTTAGTGGGAGTCTTAGGTGGTGGGTTAGGGATTATACCTTAGTTATTGAGTTGTTTAATCTCATCTTTGGGGGTCAGGATGGAAATTTGTTGGTTTTGAAAGGTGACCAGTAGTTTGGTGGGAAACCCCCACTTGTATGCAATCTTGTGCTCCATGAGTATTGTAGTGACTGGCGCAAATGATTTACGTGCCTGTGAAGTGGCTGCTGAGATATCGTTATACAGTGATATTTTGGAGAAAGGTTCAGGAAGAGTGCACATGGACCTAGTCACAATCACGATGTGCTCCTTAGCGCTCTCTCTTCCTCTCTCTTTCTCACTCTCCCCCCCCCCCCTCCTCTCTCTTTCTCCCTTTCTTTCTCCCTCCATCCCTAGTTCATCTCAGACTCTAACCACACACCCTTTGAGTCATGCACCCTTTAAGCCACGCCCAGTATGTATTTTAAACTATGCCCAGTTACTGCCGCATTTTTCTTTCTCTATTATGTCATGCCTACAATTGAATGCCCTGCCCTCTAGTTATAATAAGACAGCCTACAAACAAAAATTTCCCTATTCATTTTTTCACAATGTTGGCAACTATGATTATATAGTATTTAGTGGGGCTGATTTACTAAGGAGTAGATGTTCACTTTGTAAAGTGAATGTTAATAAATAAGGTATACCTAACCTTCACTTTAAATACCTAGACATGTGTGAGGGAAAAAAAATAAAATAAATAACTTCATACTAGTACATGATTGGATGATTTATTTTCACCTTTTTCTTTTATTAAGCTCAAACGCTCATTTTACTAAGTGAACAGTCTCTAGTTCTTTATTACATCAAGTGTGTTTTATTATATTGTTTTGTAACCATAATTTCATTTTTGTCATACTGTGCTCTATATTCTAAAATGTTAAATCTAATAGTCCTTACACACCCTCATTTTAGGTCTTAGATAAGACAAATTGAACTTTTTTCTGATTTTTTTGGGCTATTTAGAAATAAGGGCTAATGAAAGAAACTTCCTATACATCATTTTAAAGGACTTTTTTGTTCTTGCCATATATTGTCTTCCCCAGAAAACATTGTTAAACAGTAAAAGCAAGGTCCCAATGGAATGTTTTAAATTGGATTGTCTTGTATATGTATAGCATGTCCTTGTGTTGTGTGAACTGGTTATTGACTCTTTGCTGCTTTAAACCATAAATAAGCTCTACAGATTTCACAGATATATTGGTCTGTTTGAGGAAGGAAATTGAGCAGCATATGTCTGAATGGTTAATTGACTTAATTGCTGTTAGTAAGGCTATTAGCACACTTGATCCACCCCAATGACCACAATACTTTATTAATGGTGTTCATTTTATTTGGATGCCAAGCTCCAGTTACCATTACAGGGACATTTCCAATTGCTGATTAGCTCATAAATATATAATGATAGTTATGGGCTAAATAAAGCCAAGAAGCATTAATAATGAACTGCATTCCTCTAACTACTTTTTAAGAGAAGATGGAAAGTTTCTTTAAAAGGGGTCTACTATTCTGAAATGCAAATCATCTTTCACTTGTTTATTTTTTAATGATGCCTCGTACACATTCTTTTTTCCAGCACAGAGTTAAAAAGTAAACCACTGTGCAAAGATATCCAGAGCAAACTTAGCCTGGATGTCACAGTTGCTTCTTATATATTTTAATCCTTCTAAATTCTTGTATGTCTTTACAGTGGTTATTATAACTCAACACTCATAATAATAATGTCCTGTTCAATTGATTTTAATTAAATAATATCTAATTTCTAAAAGCTGGTGATTCAGATTTCTCAAAAATTTGTAGGTAGACAGAACATCTAGTGTGTTTATGTAGAACAGGGATATGTCAAAGGATAAATAAGGTGTATGATGATCACCTAGTAAGTCCATGCATTTTGACATCACTTCTAGGCACATCATGTGATTTCTATTGTGATTACACTCCCAGATTCCAACATGTGCAGTGATGTTTAGCTCTGGGATACTATTATGCACTAGCAGGCTGAGAGTGATTGTCACTGAAACAGGCCACTACTGTGTGTTTTAATAGAAACATGCACCATACAGGGCTTCTGATGTTGCAGTTCTGACCTTTGAGTAACACTCCCTGCCACACTCAGAAAGGAATGCAACATATTGTAAAACAGATAATAAGCAACAATAAAATTAGAAAGGGACTAAAAGTGAAAAATACTTTATCCTGATATTTTGTTCCATGCATAACCCAATTTGCTTGCAAATTAAGTCCAATGTGATGTATCAGAGTTACCAGCTCTTTAGAATTGTGAATTGCTCAGTAACCATATTCGTTTTGATGTCAACAAAAGCTCAGAGCTGCAAATGGAACTTTTCTGTAGAGAACCTTTGCAGAATTAACACAGCAAATAAACGGATCTGAGTGGTGTTGAAGCATTTTATTAGGTTTCAGTGGATTCACCCTTAATGTGGATTACCCTAAATACATCTATATTTCTATTTGACTATGTTTTGCAATTTAATAATGAACATATAAGCAAACAAAATTAAATTACAATTCATTGGAGGCCAAATATGTATCTTATGCATATCAACATTAGGAGTTCTGTTGTGTCCCATCAGTTGTCTGAACATTGTAGCATCGGCGTGTTTGATGTCTACCTGACTGGCATATTTCTCTCTATACATCAGGAAAACCACTGTCTATGAGCATAACTCAATTACCACTGGAGTTATGGAATATGAACCAAAGATGAGAACTTGAGATGTATCAAAGTTAATTTTTATTACCAGACTTACAGATGTGTATTGTTTTCTAGACTGTTCTACAACAGGTTTATGACAGTCATTTACAACCAGGCCCATTAGGACTCCATCTAAAGTTCTCTGCTTTGTGTCAAATTGTGTTTTAACCTCTTCCCGACCACCTCGCGCAGATATGCTGCAGCGGATGGTCATGTACAGACAGAATCACGTACCTGTACGTTGCCCATTAAGAAGTGGCTTGCGGGTGTGCGTGCGCCTGCTGGGAGCTCCGTGACCACGATGACGGGTCTTTGTGTCAAATTGTGTTTTAACCGCTCTCTGACCACCTCACACAGATATATTGCGGCAGAAGGGCACGTAAAGGCAGAATCACATACCTGTACATTGCCCATTAAGAGGTGGCTTGAGGGTTAACCCCTTCACTGCCAGTGACATTTTTACAGTAATCAATGCAATTTTTTAGCATTGATAGTTGTATTAATACCAGTGGTCCCAAAAAAGTGTCAAAATTGTCCGATGCGTCCACCATAATGTCAAAGTCAATACAAAAATTGCTGATCGCTGCCATTACTAGTAAAAAAAAATGCCATAAAACTATCCCCTATTTTGTAGACGCTATAACTTTTGCGCAAACCAAACAATAAATGCTTATTGCTCTTTTTTTACCAAAAATATGTAGAAGAATATGTATTGGCCTAAACTGAGGGAAAAAAAATTATATATTTTTTGTGGAAATTTAATAAAGCCAAAAGTAAAAAATGTGTTTTTTTTTCTAAATTGTCGGTATTTTTTGTTTATAGCGCAAAAAATAAAAACAGCAGAGGTGATCAAATACCACCAAAAGAAAGCTCTATTTGTGGGAAAAAAAGGACTTCAATTTTGTTTGGGAGCCACGTTGCATGACCGTGCAATTGTCAGTTAAAGCGACACAGTGCTGAATTGCAAAAAGTGCTCTGGTCAGGAAGGGGGTATATTCTTCCAGGGCTGAAGTGGTTAATCACTTTACTACCAGCACTGTTTATAACAGCAGCTGATAGAAATTTTAAACACTCCCCTGGCTAATTTAGCTTTCATAATGGGTTTGTTATGTGGAATAATTCAATTGACTGTAAAGCTGCCCAATCACTTCCACAGCTCACTAAAGCTTTCTCAGTAATTGCCCCACTATGTATGGTGATGCAACAGAGACCAGGACTAGCATGGTGGGTGTCAGCAGATGGAACAGAGGGAGACCAGGAAAGGTCCATTGATTGGTCTTTCCTCCAGCGAGGTAAGTGACGTGTATTATTTCACTCTTTCCAGTTCAGTTGTCATAATCGTTTTAATCTGTACCTTCAGTGGAAGGCAGGAAGAAATCATGGTTCTAATAGGTCTCTGATGTCCCAGGGAAAATAACCCATCACAGCAAAATTCTATGAAACACATGACACATGAGAGTGAGGGAAAACCAGAATCTCTCTTGTATTGAAACAGAAATATGCTTGCAAAATCAGCTTTTTTTTTTTTCCAATAGGTTTTTACTTTGATTTTATAAAAATGTAGTTTAAAAGGGTATCTGCTCAAGGCAGAGTTCAAGTATAAAAAGTAAGCAAAGATAATAATAATAAAGTCATAAACAATAAGATACAAAATTACAAGAATTTCAGAGCTCATGACAATATAGTATGCACTGAAAAGTACATACCCAGGTCAATCGGTTTACAGTTCAGTCATTCCAAGGGTCCCATGTTTTTTCAAAAGCAGAAAAATGATCCTTTCTCAAGGCCAATATCATTTCATATAAGTAATGGGACTTACTTATGACAACAGTTTTGGATGGATTAGGAGCCAGTCATTGCTTCCAGTGTCTGGTAATGGCTACCCTGGCAGCTAGTAGAATGTGTGTAACTGCTGTGGGATATGAGACCAGGAAGTTATCAATTTTTTTTTTTATATTCTTTATTTAGACAGTATAAAATATATTATTTCACAGTTTCCGACATTTCTCAATATCTTAATGATTATACATACCGCACCAATCCTTTTGTAACCTGTCCTCCTTATCCCATTCCCTCCCCCCCCCCCCCCCACCCATCCACTTCTCTTCCCTGCAGAAAAATCACACGAGGAGACAGTTGGGTCATCCTTTTCTCCCTAGGTATTGTCTTTTATTTTTTTATCTTATTTTGTAATTTACTCTACGTATCTCCATGATTTTTTGAATTTGTTCCATAATGTCCATTTATCTAGTAAGCCCTCTCCAACTACTGTTTCCTCTCCCCCTTCTCTAGATCTTTCTAGATTTTAAATCTAATTTATTCGGAATATCCAGTCCCGTATTTTGGGGCTCTCCGTCTCCCTCCATTTTTTGGGAATTAAGCTTTTGGTGGCGTCAAGCAGAATGGGTATAGCAGAGGTTTTATATTGCTTTACTGGTTCATCTGTCCCATGGAACAAAACGGTCCACGGGTCTTCAGTTATTTCCTTGTTTGTTACGACCTTTATTAGATCTAAAACTTCCCTCCAGTATTTTTTAATAATGGGGCAGTCCCACCATATGTGGGCCATTGTCCCTGTTTTTTTGCACCCTCGCCAACAATCTGAGGATTGCTCACTTGCATATCTACCCACTTTGTCTGGAGTCGCATACCACCTTGCAAGGCACTTATAATTCATCTCTATAGTCTTATTATCTACCCCCGAACAGTGAATTTTAATATTTTTTCCCTATTCTGTGCACTACACTGTGACCCCAGATCACGTTCCCATTTTCTGATGTAAGGCGGGCCCTCTAGTCCTTCCCCTTCTGATAACAATTTGTATATTCGGGCTATGTTATTTTTTGATTTTTCTCTCAAACAGAGCCTTTCCAGGGGCCTGTAGTCTTCCTCGCTTCACATTGGTTGTGGTAGTTTAGCGATAAAATGACTTAGTTGAAGATACCGCCAGGCATCAATCCTCATGAGATCAGTGTCTGTGCTCAGTGTTTGAAAGGAGGCTAATTTACCTTTAATTAATATATCTTTTACTTGTGCATTTTCTTTTATTATCCATTTTCCCCCACCTCCTGTTTCCCCCGGTGTGAAATAATCATTTTCTTTAAGAAAAATTAAAGGTGAGTTATAACTCCAATTATTTTGTGTGTGGATTCTCTCCCATATTTTAAGTGAGGTACGTGTTATCTCGTGTGTGTTTGTGCCTATTTGCCTATATTGTGGAGGGTTCCATATTATTTGTTCTAGTTGTGCTTGGCTCATTGCCTTTTCTAAGCTAACCCACCTCTTGTCGTTTACCTCTTTCGCCCATTCCACCACCCTTGTGTGGGCCACTGCATTGTAGTATTTTTTGAGGTCCGGGACTGCCAACCCCCCCTGTTTTTTCCCCGTGCTTAGCACCGCAAAAGCAATTCTCGTTTTTTTGTATTGCCATATGTACTTTGAAATTAGTCCTTTTAAAATCTTAAAAAAGGCCTGGGGGAGCGAGATGGGCAACATTTGAAACTTGTACAAAATCTTTGGGACCAGTACCATTTTAACCGCGTTAATCCTCCCTATCCAAGAGAGAGGGCATGTTGAGATTTTTTTTCTGTCTCTTTTTATATCATCTAATAGTGGGATATAATTCTTCACATATATTTTCCTGATGGTATCAGAGACGTAGACTCCCAGGTATTTAATCTCCTTGTGCCAAGGGAAACGAAACTCCATTGTGAGCCTCGCCTCCTCCTGTCTACTGATGTTAATATTTAAGATTCCGGATTTGCTGGGATTTATTTTCAAGTTAGATATTTCACCATATTTTTCCAGCATCCCCAGCAAGTTTGGAATCGTAATCCGAGGGTCAGTAATATAAAATAGCACATCATCCGCGTATGCTGCGAGTTTGTGCTCATCTTTTCCCACCCTGATCCCTGCTATGTCCGGGTTGTAACAAATAGACGACAATAACGGTTCCAGAGACAAAAAAGGGGGGCGACAGTGGGCACCCCTGTCTGGTACCGTTTGCCATTTGAAATTGTGAGGATGATTCTCTGTTTACCTTTACCGAGGCCTGTGGGTATTTATACAGTACTTTGATCCATCGGATCATTCTAGGCCTGAAACCCATTGCTTCCAGAGTGTCTTTCATGAGTCCCCAGTCTACCCTGTCGAATGCTTTCTCCGCATCCATCGACAGGAATAGACCTGGGGACCCCTTTCTTTTTTAAAGCCTGAAGAAGGAGTAACGACCGCACACCATTGTCCCTGCCTTCTCTTTCGGGTATAAAACCGACCTGGTCAGGGTGCACCAATTCGGTCATCTTTTCCTTTAGTCTGGACGCCAGCGACCTTAGCATACAATTTGGTGTTGGCGTTCATTAAGGCTATCTGTCTATAACTGGAACAAAGTGTGCTGTCCCTCCCCTCCTTCGGTAGCACCGTAATTGAACCCCGCAGAGCCTCACTCCCCATTTCAAATTTTGTACCTAGGCCATTCATATATTGACAGAGCTTAGGGACTAAGATCTCCTTGTATTTTTTAAAATAGTATATTGTATACCCGTCTGGTCCCGGACTTTTACCGGGAGCCGAGCCTTTTAATGCGTTATAGATTTCTTCTTCTGTAATGGGTCTGTCTATATAGTCCCTATCACTTTCTTTTAGCAGCGGCAGTTTCGCTTTATTCAAAAATGATTTGATTTTTTCTTTTTTCTCGTCCTCTTGTACCCCTTTCTGACCTACATTATAGAGGGCTTTGTAATATTGCGTAAACGCCTTCACTATCTCCTTAGTTGTATGAACCATCTTCCCGGTCTTATCTTGATTTTATCTATAAAATTGATTACTTTCTTCCTTTTAAGCTGTCTCACTAGATGATTTCTTATTTTATTTCCCCAATAGTATCTCTCCCTAGCTCTCCCCTCCAGCGTCCTCCTTACTTCCAGGTCTCCCATGTCTTTAAGTTCCTCTCTCTTATTAACCAGCAGGTGATACAATTCCTGCTGATAACCCTTTTGTTTTCTATGCTCCTGCTCCAGTCTATGCACCTCTTTAATAAATTTTTCCCTTTTCTCTGTTCTTTCTTTTTTTATTCTTGCACCCATGGAGATGAGGATACCCCTTACATATACTTTATGCCCCTCCCAAAGGCAGGTGCCCGTAGTTTCACCTGTGTCATTGACCGAGAAATAAAATTCTATTTCTTTCTGAATTATCTCTGCGACTTTCTCATCCTGTAAAAGGTTCTCATTTAGTCGCCAAGTAAACGGTTGTCTATGTATTCCCGGTATCCTCATCTTCATCAGATAGAGATGCAATACCAATCTTGGTTTCCGTCACCAAATCCAACAGTCTGTGTTCAATCATTATGTAATCTAACCTGAAGTGCATCCCGTGCACAGGGGAGAAAAAGGTGTAATCTTTTATTTTATCGTGTTGTAACCTCCATACGTTCATCAATTGATATTGTCTCAATCGGAGTTTGATCATTTTCAATAATTTCTTATTTGTCCCCTGTGCCCGGGTGTACTGTCCCAAGTCGGATCCATGCAGAAATTGAAATCTCTGGCCAGAACTACATCACCCGACTTAAAGTCTGCTAGTTTCCCTAAAGTTTGTGGTAAATATCTTATGGGGTTTTTATTTGGAGAATATACGTTTGTAAAGGTGACAATCCTGTCCCCTAGATGTCCCTTCAGAAACAGATATCGGCCCTCTGGGTCAGTCTCCCAATCAAGCAAAGTAAACCTTGTTCGTTTCTCAAACCCAATTGCTACCCCCTTGGCCCTCCTTATGGGGGAATCCCCATAAAACCAGTTCGGGAAATTATCTGAGTATAACTTGACGTTTGTTTTTTGCGTTAAGTGAGTCTCCTGCAGGAACACCACTTCTGCTTTATATTGCTGCAATTCCTCTAGTAATTTATACCTCTTATCCAGGGAGTTTAGACCTTTGGCGTTATACGACATCATTTTTACCTCTGTCATCTGTGATTTCCCCACCACTTACATGACCTCCTTCCTCGGTTCTGCCTATTATTTAAACCTTTTTTTTTGTTAGTTTCTGCCAGGAACATTTTCACTCTCCCCTCCCCCATCTCCCACCCCCCCCCCCCCCCCCCCAAGCCCGGGGCCTAAACCTGGCCTCTACTTGACAGTTGGAGACCCGCTCCATTCTGCCAATTTAACCTGCTAGGGTGTGGCTCTGTGAATAAATAAAGTCACGCTACGGACTACCCACCCTGTGAGTAATTAAAATAAACTAAGTGAAAATTGGAAGCAAGTGAATAAAAAAAATATATAAATAAAGGTAAATTGAAGGAGTTAGAGCTGCCTTTACCTAAAACCTCCACCCCCTAAAGTGGGGGGGGGGGGGTATTGAATTTAAAAGGATGTAAATGGTAGGTTGTGGCGCTAAACCCAAAATTATGTACCTGGCATATTGTAGCCTGTCTGTGGAAAAATATATAATGTGACTCTAGTTGGTGATCTATGTGCAAACCATATGGTACAAAAATTGTGACTCAGTACTGAAATATTATTTAAGCATTATGAGATTAATAAAAATAAAAAGTAGTAATTGGTATGTGAAATACGTGCTGACACTACTGTGTCAAATTAATATAAATTGCATATGACAATAACATCGAGATTCATTCAGAAATTCATACAAAAGTAATTATGCCAAAATCATTGTGCATGGAAAAAACTTTCAAGGACGCATCCTAGGATCACTAAAAATGTCCCATATAATAATGTCTTAGGTAGCAGTAGCACAAAATAAGGTGACTAGTGCAGAAAGTGCCAATCTTTAATACAGAGAAAACAATCTTCCCCGGTGCACCACTCAGTGCTGTGGTAATGTGAATGCTCTCACCAGAACTTGTACCCCTGTGGGGTTGGATGGGCTTTCACAGTATAAGCCACTGTGCTGCTATCTGGATTCTGCTTCTGGTGCGCTGGGGAGATGTTCACTCTTCGATTTATATTATCTCCATTGGTATGTGCATTAGAGGGAAAAACACATCCATGGTGTAGTACGTTCAAACAGTTGTTTTATTTAATTAAAATGTCAAAAAACTACTCACATTTACAAGTTAAAAAGTTCACAAATGGGGCCTCTCCCTGTCCAAACAGGATCCTCTCACTTTGAACCCAACACGAATGCAATTCGTGTTCCCCCACCCTCCCCTGGAACATCAAGAACTGGACAGAAAGCTATCAGTGTTTATGTTCAATCGGTTCCACCTTTTACAATAACTGAAATATAGGAGGAGGAAGAGGAGGTCACTTCCCAGCGTGGAGGCTGCAATAATCCACACAGACCCGGGCACTGACCCCAGGAGCTCACACTCCACAGTGATCTCTTCTCTGCCTGTGCCCGCCATGGAGTATATCCGCCCTTACAACTGAAATCTCTGCTTTAATTATATTTTCTAATTTAGCGAACATTTCCAACATTTCACCTTTCGTTGGGATTTGAGAGGTGTCCCTTTTCTCCCTTACTTTTCCTTCCAGGTCTGAGTCCATCTACTCCCCAGAGGTATCTCCTGATACCCCCGCTGACTTTGTTGCCTCTTTCTTCCTCTCCCTTGCCCCCTGTTGTTTTTTCTCTAGACCTGGACTTTTTACGCATTTTTCATTAAGGTACCTCTGGATCGTGCTTGTATTAAGATGCTCTTTTGGGGTTTGGGGGTCATTCGTTTTTTTGGTTTCTACCCCTCATCTTCTTCATCTCCCCCCCTGTTATCTTTCTCTTCTCCAGGGTTCTTTTATATTTATTTATTTGTCTCTAAGAAAAAAAAAGGGAAAATAAAGGGTGGGCCCCGGGATAAAAACCCCTTTTGTCTGGTATAGCAAAATGGGCGTAAATGTTTATATGGCTCCTTCCTTCGGGGGAGGAGTCTTGGTTAAGTTGTTCAGTTCCACTATACCATTTATTTTTCTTAACGCATCCTACTCTCAGCACACTATGTCTTAAAATCCATGGGTTAAGGATTTAATCAAAATGGTAATCCCCGTCAATGCCGTATTATTATATGGATAGTCCCAGGTGGGATAGCCGCTCTTAAGTTATTCGGCTCTCAGAACTCTGTTTCCACAATGCAATTCAAATGCATACCCTTCTACAAACTTTACATTTACATTAGTTTCATCATCTCATCCTGACATTTCAGTATTACATTGATTTCAGTTAGAAGTACACTCCCCAGGATACTGCTCAGAGTCTCTTAACACTGTGATTTCAAGTTTCAACATTCCAAATCACAAATAATCTGGGATTTCTTCATGTATGACGGGGTGTGACAGGGAGATAAAGGCAGACACCAGGGTGGCCCTAACTAGGGTTTTAATCTGATCCTCCGTCCTTCAACCTCCCCAGTCAAGTCCCCTATTCACTTTATTTGCTCCTCCAGAGGCTTCCTGGTATCTGTTTCACTCTCCCCAGACCAGTATCTTCACAGGCGCAGGCACAGGTTATCATACATATACATAAGTAAGCCTTAATCTGACCTGTTCCAGCGAGACTCAGAGTCCACAGGATGCGGGAGCGGGTAGGCAGGGGGGGGGGGAGACGAAGGGCTCCAATCCGGCCGGCAGGGTCCTCAATGCAGTCCACCGCCGATATATGTCCCACCACCTATGCTCCTGGGCTCGTTCCGCTTGTCCTGCGGGCCGAGGGTGAAGGGAGGCCTCTCTATGGCTTCATCTATGGGGCAGAGCGCTCTCTCACCGCGCTCTGCTCCAGCTGATCTGCGCGGGTGCCGCCGCCAGGCCCCTCCCCTCTCTTACGTGCTGCTCGTCATCCCTCCCTGACAGCCGCCAAGGAAGTTATCAATTTCTAATTGTAACTTAGGGTAGATATCTAGAAACAGTTTAGTAGAGACCAGAAACTGGTCAAGTTTTTACAACTCCTTAAAATATGCAATGAATTACCAATTTGATCATCTCCCTTCAGCAGGGAGGAGAGTGAGAGAAGAAGAATAGAAACAGGATAAACTACCATCTCAGCAAAATTTTTGTGCTAGTTCCCAATGTCCAACACATTGGGTTGTGGACAGATCAGCCTCCCATTTAAAGAAGGACTATGTTTTAGCAAAAGCTAATTTTACTAGAATATATTAGAAAAAAAGAAGATGCCTTTGAACTTAGGTGCTGGAAACATATAGAACTTCCACACTTTTTCATGAATACAGACTGTGCACAAAGAAAGTAAGCATTCATCAGGTATGTGTAAAGCTCTGTGGCTGGTAGGGCATACGTCTGTAGGTTTTTAGGGTGTGATTATTGTACAAATCATTAACTACAGTAAGCCCTTGTACACACGGTCGGAGATTCCGACAACCAAATCCGTAGGATTTTGTCCAACGGATCTTGTCCGAAACTATTGCATACACACGGTCGGACAAAGTTGTTGGAAAATCCGATCTTTCAGAACGTGATGACGTAATTTCGTTATGATGGGACTACGTTCAGGCTAGTACCCAATAGCTTTGATGTAGGAATTTGATCTGAGCATGCGTGGCACTTTGTCCAATCAGAATTCTCTACACATGATCGGAGTATGTCCGATGAAGCATTTTGTCGGAAAATATTTCTGGCAAGTTGGAAAATTTGATCTGACGGATATTCAGACGGAAACAGTCCGATGCAGACCACACACAGTCGGAATATCCGACAAAACGCTCCGATTGGACACATTCCGTTGGAATCTCCGATCGTGTGTACAAGGGCTAACCCTTGTATGTAGCCATGATTTGATTAAGATTTGCAGATTGAGTATCTCAAACACATGAACAGGAGTCGAACACAATAGGTATCATCTACTGAAACAGAACAGATGGCCCTCCATGCTAAAATAGAAGCCTGCATTGGTGGGGGCAATGTTTCAAGTTCTAAGGATCACCACAGTTCAACCAACAGCAATACAAGATGTGAAGATCTGAAATAGATACTAAGATGCATTCAATTGCTGGTCATAAGACATCAGTAGATGGACCACACCAATATTCAAGGTCAAACCAATATTCAAGTGTAGTTGAACTGCTATATGAATATCTACAAAGCCCATCCCTTCAACATTTCTATGCTTAACAAGTTTTGAATAATAACTCCTAGGTTTTTTTTTCTTCTACATATACTTTTTAAGTAAGAAATTTAGAGATTAGATGTGGCAATGTTCAACAGGGATAGGTAAGGTTCTGAATAAATGCAAAATTTGAGGTAAGAGAAGCATTTTAAAATATGCTAATCTCCCTGACCAGGACAGCTCGGATTTGGTTGAATGGTCAGTTTCCTTTGTCAGTTTATTAACAAGTTTGTTATCGTTAGACCAACTAGCTAGTGATTTAGTTCTAGGGGTGAGGGTAATGCCCAAACATGGAACCCCTTTAACACTTCACCTTTAAGGAAATGTTTTGCAGAAACCATTTAGTTTGTTGATCAACACCCAAATCCAAGATTACTGATTTAGAAAAATGTACTTTATAATAGGACAGTATGCTAAAGGAGGTCAGTATTTGATATGCATGGAATAGAGATACAGCCACTGACTTATTAGAAGAAAAATAACATCATTATCAAAGAGATTGATTTGATGAGATCTCTATAAACCCAGATATCTTTAGATGGGAGTGAATAGCAAGGGGTTTGATAAGATCAGAAATAGAGGCAGAAAAAGGGCATCTATGTTGGGTACTATCAGTAATACAATAGGTTTCTGATAGGGTATTGGATGTGTAGACATGAGTTGGGTAAGAATATTAGGCTAGGGTGGCTGGGAGCATGTTGCTTTGGAAAATAAACTTAGACATAGGGAACTTGAGACATACAGTATATGCCCAATGCATTCTATCAAACTTCTTCTGAGCATCCAAAGAGAGAAGCAGAGAAGGAGTTTGAAGCATATCAAGAACTCTCCTGGTCGCATCAGATGCCTGCTTCCCCTTGGGGAAACTCATTTGGTCTGGTTAAATTAGTGTGGGCAGCATGTCCAGGAAATGCCTGGCTTGTATATTTCCATAGATTTTAATATCAAAATTAATCAGTGAAATACTGTAGGCCTGAAGATTTGTGGAGATGTTGGTTCCTTACCAGGTTTGAGTATGGTGATAAAAAAAGGCTTTTATCGTCTCCAGGGCAAATGAATTTGTCTCTGCAGCTGTAGTAAATCGGTAATATGTAGTAGATTAATAAGAAGCATAGATTGTAAAAAATGAGGAATTAGAAGGTTTTAAAATAAATTGTAGCATTCACTGGTGAAACCATCTGGGCCTGGGGGTTGCCCACTTGGGAGGGAGTCTATAGTTTTGATGGTCTCAGAGAGTGCTAATAGTGTGGTTAACTGGAAAAATTGTTCAGCAGTTAGCATATTATAACTCTCTTAACTCATGTTGAGGTTTAAGCAAGGTAGAGGACAGAGAAGGATCTTTGTTAGTCTTCTTTTTTTATTTCCAAATTGTGAATATCAGCGAAAAGAGAGATATGTCTCTGTTTAGATTTTTTTCTTAGGGGTCAATTTAGACACATAGTTTTGGAAAAAATGAAAAATAAGGCTTTGGAGGACATGTCCCAATGTGCTACTATAGACTTGGAAAATATTAGGAAACTTTCAGAGATAGAGCAACCCCCAACAAATGGGGGACCACACCCAGAAGGCACAGAAAGAGGAAGAACCATAGATCAGGAACCGGTGGGGGGCACAGGGGACCCCAACATAGGAAGTGTGCATACCCAGGTCCACATGATACAATGGATTTGCCGAGTTATCCCTACTTAGTAGGGGTCTGTTCTTCTGCCCAACACATAGGGGTAGCACTTTTGATGTGGTAAAATATATCTGCAGTACCTATTTTCACGTATGTTTATTTTACATACAGTACATCATAGAAAATCCGCTATACATCCCTTGGGTACCCTGGGTGATTGGGAAATTTAACAAGAATGTTGGGCGCTATGTGATTTAATTGATTTATGTGAAAAAGGTAATGTAGACTTTAAAGAGGATATGGATGAGGATTTTGTCAAATCCATGCTGGATTTAGCCTTAGAAGCAAGTGGCTTAGATAATGTTAAAAATTAAGGTTTCAGTACAGTCACAGAGATGGTCATATTGAAAGATGTGAATCATATAAAAGGCTGCAAAAGTTCCCCCCTTGTCCACTGTACCGGCAGTTTCAAGTTTTGTTAAAACAGTGGCCGGCAAAATCAAACATTGACGGAAGGATTATCTAATTCGGGATAATCTTGACCAATCAGAAAAGAGTGCCCTAAGTGGATTGAGGTTAAACCTCGAATTTGATTATTAAGACAACGGATGGGAGGTTTCCATTACATCAGAGGGGGCGGGGTCACCCACACGTCATTGGGGAAGCCAGGCTTTCCCACTTGCGTCAGAGGGGGCGGGTCAGTAGATGGGTGGCCCAGCCCTCCTCATATAAGAATTGTCAGGCTGCCGGGATCCCCACAGTGTCTCCGCCAGTGGAGACAGAGGATGGATGCGCTGTGCTGGAGGGAGAGATCACCCGTCGCTGGATGAGATCAGCCATCGCTGGACCCCGGAGAGATGATCATCCGTCGCTCGATAGCAAGAGTGGATTACCACCGCTGGAATCTTTTTACCATTTTTTTAAATAAAGGACTTTTGCAAAGGTGTGTGTCTTTTTTAACATTCTTTTACACTTTCTTTGTGAAATGGTAGGGGTACTTTTGTACCCCCTTAACATTTCAAATGGGGGGCTGGGATCTGGGGGTGCTTTTTTTAAAGGGGGCTTCCAGATTCTGATAAGCATCCCGCCCGCAGACCCCCACAACCACCGGCCATGGTTGTGGGGATGAGGCTCGTGTCCTCATCAACATGGGGACAAGGTGCTTTGAGGGGGTCACAGACCCCCAAAGCATCCTCCCAATGTTAAAGGCTGCCAGACCTGCCAAGTTGCATGCTCAGATAAAGGGTCTGGTATGGATTTTTAGGGGGAACTCCACGCCATTTGTTAAAAAAATTGGCATGGAGTTCCCCTTAAAATCCATACCAGACCTGAAGGGTCTGGTATGGATATTTAGGGCAAACCCCATGACATTTGTAAAAAAATATGATGCAGAGTTACCCTTAATATCCATACCAGACCTGAAGGGCCTGGTAATTGAATTTGGGGGAACCCCATGCTTTTTTTTTATCAATGACTTTCAATGACTGTTCTCTGTATTACGGGGAGCCGACAATTCATTATAGCCACGAGTGATTTTAAATGACTTTTTTCCTGCAGAAATGACACTTTGTGCAGGGAAATTTCTAAGCACGGGAAACATGCGCCCCTTTACAGGCATACTATAGACACCCCCAGGTATGAATGTTAAAGGAATACTACACTTTTATTGTTTCACTTTAAGCATTATTAAAATCACTGCTCCCGAAAAAAACATCAGTTTTTAAAACTTTTTTTTGCATTGATACATGTCCCATGAGGCAGGACCCTGGTCCCCAAAAACTTTTTAGGACAATAACATGCATATTAGCCTTTAAAATTAGCACTTTAGATTTCTCCCATAGACTTGTACAGGGTGTTCTGTGGCTGAACGGACAAACGGCGATATTCGAGCTCATCCCTAATGTTGAGTTGCTGGACCTCTCCAAAACCCAAGATGGCACTGGTCCACTATAGAATCCTCCTTCCAGTTACTGTGCCTCGGACTAGCCAGTTCCAAGACTCGGAAATGGATGGATCCGCACCACAGGCATTGAGGGCCTCCGGGGGCTGGTCAGGAGGACCAGGACCATGGAGTCAGAACATACTTCTGGACCAGAACCACGTGACTTCAGACTATTGACTATTAGACCTTAATTACCCTCTCCCGGAATGCACACCCACTGATTGGCTCAGAGAGAGATATTGGTACCCAATGCGTCCAACCAGACTGCGTTCCAATGCCTGTCAAAGGTGCTACCTACACCTATGACCAGGCAGAACATAGTACAGCCCAGCCAAACCGATGCCATAACCACAATTTAGTGCAATTAACCACAAGACTCAACTATAGTCTCAGGGAAAAAACTAATTTACAGACATAGTGCGTACTCTTCTGGAGTACACTGTTTCTTAGAAAGCAGAACTCTCTTCTAAAACAACATATTGTTTTTTTTTTTTACTAAAACAATAAAACTACTTTGTTTTATGCCGACCCATGCCACCTAGTGGTCAGAGTCACTGTAACTGCAAGTCCTTCCCTGAAAGTAAGTACTGCGATCCATGCAGTAGTTTTGACACGTAGCTCTCTAGCAACTAACCTGTCTAGCTACCCACAGTCCTTGTACTTTCAAGAAAAAGGTGAAAAAAGGAAAAACTCTCCTTGTGTTCAGAAAAAAAACTTAGTTAAAAAACGGTTCACCAGTACAATCGGGGATCCGGCAAGACCAAGTCTCTTCCATGCTCATCCACAGTTGTGATAAAGTACACTGCACTGTCTGGCCTGCAAATGACAACTTTATCCACGTAGATATGCCGGCCATAGCTCCAATGCTGTAGACACCCCAGAAAGCGTTCATACATCTCTGGACAGAATGCCTTCTTCTGAAGTGGCTTTGGAACTTTAAGGTAGTCCCAGACAACTTCTGCATACCACTTCTCACGATTTTCCTCAACAATGTCCATTATCTCCTTGGGCACATACGGAAACTCAAGTCCATACTCTGTTGCCACCCGTTTGTTCAAGAGTATCTGAGACCTGGCGAGTCTCGGTAGGTTTCAGGCAGTCCCATCCCCAGGGGGTATACATGAATTTGGGGATTTATGCACCAAGGCCTAGGAATATGGCACAGGGTGGCCCCACCCCCCTCTGACGCTATAGGAAAGCCATAGGGATGTCCCTGTGTGTCAGAGGGGGGCGGGGTCACCCAGCGATGTCATTGCGTGGCCCCGCTTTCAGTTATAAAAGAACTGTCATCTGAGAGGCCCGTCATTACGGCGGGTGCCTCCCATGGAGGCAGATCGTAGGCAGCTTTTTTTTCGGTCCATCAGAGCGTGAGAAGAAGTCTCAGTGGGACAGTTTTATTTTTTTTATTTTTTTAATAAAGGAATTGTCCCAAGGTGTGTATTGTTTTTTTTTTTTACGATTTTCACACATTTTTTGTGAAATGGTAGGGGTACATTTGTACCCTGTTACAATTTCCCATGGGGGCAGGATCTGGGGGTCCCTTTGTTAAAGGGGGCTTCCAGATTCTGATAAGCCCCCCTCCCGCAGACCCCCACAACCACTGGGCAAGGGTTGCCGGATGAGGCCCTTCTCCCCATGGGGACAAGGTGCTTTGGGGGGGCTGCTACCCCAAAGCACCCTCCCAATGTTGAGGGCATGTGGCCTGGTACAGTTCATAAGAGGGGGCACTCTCTCATCCCCCCTCTTTTCCTGCAGCCTGCCAGGTTGCGTGCTCAAATAAGGGTCTGGTATGGATTTTTTGGGGGATTCCACGCCATTTCTTTTTTTATTTTTGCACGGGGTTCCCCTCAAAATCCATACCAGACCTGAAGGGTCATTTACCACAGGCCTAGGCTTAGTCCTTCATGGCGAGAGCCCCCAAGTGCCTATACTCAAAATTGTTATTCACTCGTGTCACTTGTTGTGGCTCATATTATGGGGAGAGCTTTAGTTTATGCTATAGGAGTTAAAGTATATGCTGTTGTTTTGAATCAATGCAAGGAATTCAGTGAATCTAGTTGAGTTTTCTATTGCTATGCTTTATATTGAATGACTAACTTTCCAGCACATTCTGCTATTCCTCATGAGGTTGTGAGTAAAATTCTTGTATGCCCATTAAAGTGCATAAACTTATATAATATCAGTGAGGTCAGGCCTCAAATAGGGTTTACACAAGTGCAGAGGACCTTATTCAGAGGCTCCTATGGAGGTAGTGCTACACAGACATTACTGGAGGCATCTTGGCACAATTTTTTTTAAACCTAGCGAAGTATATTGTTCTAAGGTAATAAAAATACATGCAGTCTTGAACAATGTAACCTAAACCAAACATTTTTACAGAGTAATTGTTAAAGCTGTAGGGGACCCAGTGCAAATTATGGACTGGAATATTGTCACTTTAATGACATCCCCCTTAGTGACTCTCCCTTTACTGGATAACTAAAGTAAAATTTGCTAATATAATCTGGTTGGCAATCATATTACGCTCTCCTAATAACCTAGCTAAGGATGAGCCGAACACCCCCCTGTTCGGTTCACACCAGAACCTGCGAACAGACCTAAACTTTGTGTGAACTTTAGAACCCTATTAAAGTCTATGAGACTCCAACGTTCAAAATCTAAAGTGCTAATTTTAAAGGCTTATATGCAAGTTACTGTCCTAAAAAGTGTTTGGGGACCTGGGTCCTGCCCCAGGGGACATGGATCAATGCAAAAAAAGTTTTAAAAATGGCCGTTTTTTCAGGAGCAGTGATTTTAATAATGATTAAAGTGAAACAATAAAAGTGTAATATTCCTTTAAATTTCGTACCTGGGGGGTGTCTATAGTATGCCTGTGAAGGGGCGCACGTTTCCCATGCTTAGAATTGTCCCTGCACAAAGTGTCATTCCGCAAGGAAAAAAAGTATTTTAAAATCACTTTCAATTGTAGGCTCCCATAATACAGAGAACACTCAATGAGTGTTTTCAGTATTACGGAGCGGACAATTCATTCATTGATAAAAAAAAGCATGGGGTTCCCCTAAATTCAATTACCAGGCCCTTCAGGATATTAAGGTGAACTCCGCGTCAAATTTAAAAAAAAATTTACGTGGGGGTCTAAATATCAATACCAGACCCTTTATCCAAGAACGCAACCTACCAGGCCACATGCCCTCAAAAAAGCACGTGTTGATGGGGACAAGGGCCTCATCCCCACAACCCTGGCTGGTGGTTGTGGGGGTCTGCGGGCAGGGCCTCATCAGAATCTGGAAGCCCCCTTTAACAAGGGGACCCCCAGATCCCGCCCCCCCCATACAAAAGTACCCCTACCATTTCACAAAGAAAGTGTTCAAAATGGTTAAATAAGACAAACACACTTTTGAAAAATTAATTTATTAAAAATAAAAAAAAGATTCCAGTGGTGCTAATCCACTCTTGCTATTCAGTGACAGATGATCATCTCTCCGGGGTCCAGCGATGGCTGATCTGATCCAGCGACGGGTGATTTTCAGTCCAGCGCTGTCCATGTATACATCCGTCTTCTGTCTCCACTGCGGAGACACTGCGGGGATCCTAGTGCTGACGTTTCTTATATTAGGAGGGCAGGGCCACCTGTCACCTGACCCTGCCCCCTCTGATGCTGGTGAGGGAAGCCAGGGGTTCCCCAGTGACGTATGGGTGACCCCGCCCCCCTCTGATGTAACGGAAACATCTGTTATGTTTTGTCTTGAAAATGCAATACAACTCTTTAACAAGAAACCTGCAAATATATAGAGTGCCCCAAAGTATTGGTTCTGGCAAAGCTGTATCAGAAAGCTTTTGATGACCAGTGCAGAGAATAACGCTATTGCCTTTTGTGCCCCTACACTTACACTTGCAGCTATGTTGATTTATCCACTTCAATAAAATGCACTTTAGTCCTCAGACTAGCTCAGAGGCCTGTTTAAAACTAGTGCAGGACTGCTTCCATCCAAAGACGGGACATCACAGCAGAAGCTGCAATCTTTCAAACACAATCAGGTACTGCTCCAATCACCCTGTTTAAAGCATGTTAATTTTATTTTACTCCATGATGAGCCATTTGAATATCAGCATAAAAGGCCTGACTTTTTAATAGATTAGATTAGAAACAAGGTATTTTACAAAATAGGAAATAGATGTATTTGTCTGAAAAAACCTTTAATTACCACAGTTATTTTTTTTTCCAAGCTTTGTTGAATCAGTATGTCCTATCAATCCTTACCTCAAAAGGAGCTTTCAAGAGCTGGACTGGAAAAATAAGCTTAGGTCAAATTCTATAAAAGCAGATCATCATAGTTAGTGTCTATACCATAGTACATTTCTTCACAATCAGCACAACTGGAATCTGTTTGGGAGGTAATAAAAATCAAGTCTTATTGACTGTGGCCATATAGATTTTTTGTAACACATTCAATAAATTCAAGATTAAAAAATGTTAATGTCTTTTAATTATTCAAATAACAATTCATTAATACAAATGATAAATAGGTTCACCTAACACTTTAAAATAAATCACTAACAGCTTTCATCAACATATTGAATCCTCAGGGTCTGTTGTTGTCTCCCAAATTTCTATCAGTGGCTCAACTAATACATGTATATATGCACAGCAAATACATTTGCATATTGAATGGAAGAACACTTTATGCTTGTACTGGTTCTGAAATAGAATTTATAATTGTGATTTAAAAGGGTTGCATCTTTGTAATTATATGGTGCTGCCACCTCCAGGTTTTTATTGTAAAATAATAACATTAGCTTCAAAAGTATATGTGATATGTAGCTTTATGAAGGTATAACACTTTAAGCTGTTTTTTTTCCTAACCTGCACTTTATTTAAGATATATATATAGATATATATTTATATAAATAGATATATATTTATATAAATATATATATATATATATATATATATATATATATATATATATATATATATATATATATATATATATATATATATATATATATTAGGTTCAACACCAGTCTACACTACTGTGATAATAGCAAATTGTTTAACCACTTCCGACCGCCGCACAACGATATACGTCGACAGAATGGCACGGGCAGGCATATGGGCGTATATATACGTCCCTGCCTTCCCGCGGGTGGGGGGCCCGATCGGGCCCCCCCCCGGTGCCTGCGGCGGTCGGTATCCGTTCAGGAGCGATCCGGGATGAGGGGGCGGCCATTCATTCATGGCCACCCCCTCGCGATCGCTCCTGACGAATGGAAGTGAGGCGTGACATCACTTCCTCTCCTGTAATGTAAACACAGGCAGAGGAAGTGATGTAATCTCTCCTCCGTGTCGGTATTTTCCGGCACCGAGGAGAGAGGATCGGTGAGTTGCACCAACACGACACTACACAGTAGAACATGCCAGGCACACTCTCACCCCCCCCCCCCGATCACCCACCCAATCACCCCTGCCCCCCCAGTCACAGTGACACCAATTGCATTTTTTTTTTTGCATTGGTGTCATTTGTGACTGTAATAACTGTTAGGGCAGTTAGGGTTAGCCCCCTTTAGTTCTAAGGTACCCCCCTAACCCCCCCAATAAAGGTTTAACCCCGTGATCACCCCCCGTCGCCAGTGTCACTAAGGCTGGGTTCACATTGCAGCGGTTTACTGCAGTGCAAATCACATCCGATCTCTGTGCGATTCGAGTTCAGCCATACAGATAGTATGGCTGAATTCGCGTCGCACCCGCCGCACCCGCCGCAAACTCGCACGGGACCCTTTTTTTGGTCCGCAGCAGAATCGGATCGCATGGGTGTTCACACCATGCGATCTGAGTTTGCAGATCGCACTGCGATATGCGAACTGATCTGGGGGTGTCATTAACATTTCACTGACACTCCCAGCAGTTCGCATAGGGCAGTGTGAACTGCCGCCGGGAGGCATGCGATGCGGGATCAGCCCAGATACCTGCTAGCACCTGCGTTTAGCCCCTCCGCCAAGCCCAGACCAGCCCACCCAAGTGCAGTATCGATCGATCACTGTCACTTACAAAACACAACACACATAACTGCAGCGTTTGCAGAGTCAGGCCTGATCCCTGCGATCGCTAACAGTTTTTCTTGTAGCGTTTTAAAACAGTCGCTGACAGCCTAGGTGCTTTTTTACCTGTGAGTCTCACTAGTGTACCCCTAAATTTAGGGGTGTCTATTTTCCAAAATGGGGTCATTTGGGGGGGGGGGGTTGTGCCATCTTGGCATTTTATGGCCTTCAAAACTGTAATAGGTGTAAGGCGCGCCCCTCTTGATTAGCCCGGGCTGGACTTTAGTGACCACTGGAAAGCCCTTTCAATCGATTGGGTAAAATCAGACAATCACACGAGTTGAGGATTATCGTGACTACGAGTTCTTTATTTCCTGTATACTACTTTTTATGTGCTTCAAATTGCATTGTCAGCCAATCAGATTTAGACAAGACATTCAAGACATTTGACCAATCATGAAACATTAACATCTAGTGCGTCATACAGTTAGTGGACTTTTTTAGGGGAATTCTGATCAAAAGTCTCCAGACATACAGACATATATTTATATAAATGACCTTAAGAAATCATCTATAATTAAACCACATAGCGTCATTTCACCTTATGAATATTTCCTACTTCCTATAAATTCTAACAGCTAGCTCTGACCACAAATGCATCCTGTTTCTTGCAGACTTCAGAAGTAACTTGCAAAGCATGGTGTTTCACTAAACTTCAGTAAATATCTGTTTAAACTTGTCTTACTACATTTAGACTCTGCTTGAACTTAAAGGGTGACTCTCCCTACCCTTACAATCCCTCCTTTGATCATGAAGGACAAAGTCCTCTCTTGATCATTCTCAGAACCACCTATGTTCTGTGTAGAATCTAGCCATGGCTGTGTATGGGTCTGAAGTGGAAGGTTTGATTTTGGTAATTCTACCCATTTAGACAAAATACAATCTTAATGGTGGCATCAATTGCAATTCCCAGGATAAGTATGATGATGAGGATCATTCCTACTTTCTTAAAGAAATTCATGATACTATCCCAGAATGAACCAAACCAACCTCCCACACCAGAGAATGGATTCCAGGAGTCTCCCAGACGTCTCATTCGGTCCTGCAATTTCGCCCTTTCATCATTGTGTCCCTTTATATGTTGCTAACAATATGATTGCTGCTATATTACATGTCCCATTCCTCCTCTGGATGCGATACTCAGTTGTTGCTGAAATTTGTGCTTTTGACATTATATCTCCTGTCTATATACAGAAGGGATAATTATAAATCATTTCTGTAAATGTTGCTCTACCCCTGACCCCTATACTGTTATTCCTACTCATTCCGCATGAAGATGTAAGCCAGCACCCAAAAACAGTTAATAAGAATACCTTCATGGTTAATGCAATTGACAAAATAAGAATAATTTTAACATTACACCTTCTGGGCTTTGTGAATTGGGGCTTGGGGGACCCTAGAAGGAAGGCAGCTTGGCTGTGGGACAAAGGGGCTGTAGGGGAGAGGGGCAGGGAGCGATGGGATCAGAGTCTCTTCGAATACGAGGGAGAGGGTGGCAGGGAGTGGTTGGGTCAGTGTCTCTTCGGATCCGTTTGGTCCTGGCTTTGGGTCCATCTCTGGTTCTGGGACCATCTCTGGTTCTTGCTGCTGTGGCACTTTCTTTATCCTTGATGCGTGGATCCATTGCGGGCTTTGCTCGGTCAGAATTGCTGTCCTGGAGACCTTGAAGACTTCAAATGGATGACGGGACCTGGTTGCTTGCGGACTGCAAGTTGTTTGATCAACACTTTGTCTCCTGGTATGAAGGGATGCTTGAGCTCTGTGAAAATAGGAGAGAAAGTGCCAGCAACCTTATCATAGTTTTCAGTAAGGCTACCTACCAAATGTTTCACGTGCTCTTCTTTTAAGGAAAATAAGTTAGACTCCTCACCTATTTTAGGGCTTTTGTGCTGGCCTACCCATTAGGTTTTCAAAGGGAGAGAGACCTGTCCTGGCATGAGGGGTGGTCCTTATCTGGAAGAGTACCCCTGGCAAGAAATGAAGCCAGTTCTTCATAGTACCCTGTGTGGCCTTCCTTAGCTTGTCCTTAATGTTCCTGTTCATCCTTTCCACTACTACTGCACTCTGTGAATGGTAAGGAATGTGGAACTTCCATATCCCCAAAACTTTCACTAACTGTTGGGTGAGTTTTGCTGTGAAAGCAGGCCCCTGGTCAGAGTATATGGTAGCAGGTAAACCAAACCTACTGACTCCCTCCTTGTTTGACCACAATCCATCCGGATTGCGTGTCAAACCTGCATGAACCCAGCAATCCATGTCTTTGGGTTG
Organism: Lithobates pipiens; assembly: GCF_037356315.1. Lineage (NCBI taxonomy): Eukaryota > Metazoa > Chordata > Amphibia > Anura > Ranidae > Lithobates > Lithobates pipiens. The sequence goes on along the minus strand of NW_027507790.1, from coordinate 28,143,988 downwards.
TGCTTTTCTTTGTACAAGGTATCTTGTTGGCTGCTCTGTCAGATAAATTTTTACCTTTAGTAGTTTCTGTTTTGTCAAAAGAATTGCCTTTCACTCTTATAATATTAACCTTGGATGGTAAATGGAGTGCTTGCAGGAGGTTTTCCACCCATTTTTGGTTGGCAATTTGTTTGTTGTCTGCAGTTTCAACCCCCTGATTAGTCCAGATCATTCCATAATCATGGGCCACGTTGAAAGCATATTTGCTGTCAGTGTAAATGTGTAAATGTTCACTTCCTGTCCCTGAAATAACTGACATGTTCTAGTTAAGGCATGTAGCTCAGCTTGTTGTGCTTTAACTGGTCAGGCAAAGTAACTACTGCATACCCTGTTTTGTACGTGCTATCTGAGGGCCTGGAACAACTTTCGTCAACAAAAATGTCTTAAAATTCAGGGTTGAGAGTGTCAGTCTTGGTGAAGTTGTATTAGTCAATTCTTTAGAACAGTCATGGGTGGGAGTGATTGCACTGGATCTCTGAGCTGTCATGTGTTGAGTTGACATGTTTTGTAGAAGATGCACTACAGTGTGTGTGGTATACAGAGTTGTGTCAGTGCCGAGAGAAATTTTACATGCCTCCTTTACAGTCATTGCAAAGCAGCCACAGCTTGTAGACAGGCAGGCAGGCCCTGGACTTGAATTGGTAGTTTTTTTTTTTTTTTGAAAGGTAGGCCACGGGGCGGTAGTGAGTACCGGGCATTTGCGCTAGAACCGCAGCGAATGCAGGGTCCCTGACTACAAAGAATTTTCTGTAATCTGGCAAGCCCAGTGCTGGGGCACTGGCCAAGGACTGAAACAAAGAGTTAAAAGCTTGTGTCATTTCCTCAGTATATGTGACCTGTTTTGGGGCAGTCAATGCAGTGGCAGGGCGTAGGACTGAGTCATAAAAAGAACAGTCTGGGATCCATCGCCTACGGTAGATGATAAAGCTGAAGAAGGAAAAGAACGCTGCCTTATCCTTCAGGGGACCGAGACAGGTCAGGGTTGTGACTTGTTCAGGTGACACCTGTCGTGTCACGCCTGAGATAATACATCCTAGGTATTCCACCTTGTCCCTGCACCACTGGATCTTTTTGCAAGACGCCAAGTGGTCCTTGAGAAACAGGTGATTCATCAGGCTTTTCAAAGTCTGCTGCACACTGCATCCCGCTCACACTACACAACAGTAGGTCATCTACATATTGTAGTAGGACAGATCCCTGGGGTGATACCCATCCAAGGTGACTTTCAAAACCATTGAAAAGGCTGCCAGACTGTCCACACATCCCTGAGGGAGACAACTTGTCTAGGTCAGTTGTTGGCCAGGGGCCCCAGGTAAAAAGGGAAGATTTCCTGAAAATCCTCATGTACATCAATGCTAAAGAAGAAACATTGGATAAGTCTAGTACCGTGTAAGTGGTTGATGTGGCAGAAATTTTTAAGATCCCGGTAATGTCTGAAACTATTTGTTTAATCCCTGCAGGTCCTGCACCATCCTCCACTCCCCACTGGCCTTTCTGACAGGATTTATGGGGGTATTCCAGGGGCCAATGATGGGTTTAAGGATTCCCCTTTGTAAATACAATTTGTGGCTGTATACTCTGTAGTTTTTAGTGTTTAGTGTGTATTGTTTCTGAAAGATGCAAGAGGTACCGGGCTTGAGGGACATATGAAGTGCATTTGATATGTCCTACATCTGTCTTGGACTACGCCCAAATTGGGTGAGTCTCCGGGGGGGGGGGGGGGGGGGGAGGCTGGTATGGGCATGAAGTAAAATGTCAGGTCCCTTCGCTTAGGCATAGTTAAGTCACAGTTAACTGCTTTAGCTGTCATACCCCCTTGTAAGTCAAATTTAATGACTATCGCCATCCTCAATGAGGACATAAGGTCCCGTCCCATTAGACATAAAGGGAAATCAGTGAGGATGGCAAAACTTTGCTTGATTAAGGGTCTATCCTGCAAGTCTGACACCTGAAGTGGTTCTACGGGGTGTTTGTCATTAGGTTGATTTGGAGAACGACCGGGAGTTCTACTTTCACTTTGTATGTGAGGAGGTTTCCGTACTTGCGGATATCCCTGTTGGTGTTGTTGTCCCCTTCCCTGATATCTGCCTCTGAAATCAGCTCTCCTTGGACACCTCACCGTGGTCTATAGCCCTTCCTTTGAGGACAATCAGATTTCCAGTGGGAAGAATCCCCACAGTTAAAACATCCTTGATTGTCATAGGGCTGAGGATATGACCCTCGTGGTTGGTCATTGAGAGCAGGAAACATGGCAGAAATACCAGGGGAGATTTCAAGTGTGGTTTGTGTGAATAATCCCCCTTTTGTATGAAAAACCCCGGAGGATGCTCGTTTTTTTTTAACGTCCTCCATAAAATATTTAGGACTCTGTGTAGCCCAATCAGAATTAACAAATTTTATAATTTGTGTGACTTTAGGGTCTCCATTATTCATGGCTGTACTGACAAACAATAGTGGGCTATCAATTTCACAGGATGTTTAAATTTTAAACAACTGTGACACAAAGGAATAAAAATCTTCCCCTGTTACATCTTCTGACACTAATTCTGTTTCATTTACAGACTTTTGGAGAAGCATTTTAAGGTGACTCCTTTTTAAAGAGAGGTCATCATCTTGTGACTCCTCTATTTCTTCTTCCTCGCTCTCTGACAAGAGAGCGAGAACGACTTCTAGAACTATGTATGTTTGTATTTCTGTAACACCTGTCCCATTTATTCCCTTAGAGCAGCCCTCTGTATAGTTCTCAGTGATAAAATGGGGGTCATTACGTAAGGGACAGGGGGCATGCATCTAGGGGATGAGGGAACCGTTTTCTATATTCCTTCAATGTTTTAGACCATGCTTTATAACATTCAATCACATAATCATTATTATGGGGAAATGGTGGATAATTGTACTGTTTGTGTTGCCCACAAAATTTAGTAACCTCCTCCCAATTCTCTTGGCAACAAGGGCCGTCAGTAGTTAAACCTTAAACTTGAAGAATATGAGCTCTGGATAGTATGTTTGCCCAAAAGGGTTCAGTACAATGTTTTCCATAATTTCCCAACACAAAATCAAATGGGGTAGGCTGTTCCAGCTTACCTCCTGGACCTCCCTTACCCAGCTGATTTTCCATGTTCAATTCTTATACTTTAACTTATAATATGACTTCTATTTATATACATTAGTTGCAGAACACACTCTTAATGATTTTGGACAGACTATAAATTGTTCACTTGTTCTGAATTCAATAATATTCCTGACACCTTTAACAGTTAAACCTTCTTGAAGCACAACATTATTATATATATTAAACCTTAATGTTTGTATCCGTGGTGCACCTTCACGGAACAAAAGACCCTTTTTCCCACCTTTGTGATAATAACCATCATCAACATTAGCAACCAAATAGGTTTGAGATTATTTGTATACAAATAATAAGCCTGTTAAACACTCAGGGCAGCGTCCTGCCAACAAATACCCAGGAAAATGTCCTGACATTAATTCTAGAGGTTTCCAGTGTCCAGTCCTTTGTAATTGAAACTTAAATTTTCAATTATTTGTCTATATTCTTATGTTTCATCCCAGCCATCCTAGCGAGGATTTTTTCTTTATCTTATTCCTGACCCCGGCCCGCCTAGCGAGGGTCTCAACACTTATAACTCTTTAACTGAGCGAGCTACCTTCTTTCAAAGACAGAGACAAATTATATCATTGTCTTGAAAACCACAATCAAGTACATCAAGTGTTCTAGGTACAGCATTAAAACAGGCAAGTTTCTCAAAAAGACTTATAAAAAGTAATTTCAAAGAAAACCTACCTGTTCAAATGACTGCACCCCACTTCTGGTACCACTTGTAAGGCGCGCCCCTCTTGATTAGCCCGGGCTGGACTTTAGTGACCACTGGAAAGCCCTTTCAATCGATTGGGTAAAATCAGACAATCACACGAGTTGAGGATTATCGTGACTACGAGTTCTTTATTTCCTGTATACTACTTTTTATGTGCTTCAAATTGCATTGTCAGCCAATCAGATTTAGACAAGACATTCAAGACATTTGACCAATCATGAAACATTAACATCTAGTGCGTCATACAGTTAGTGGACTTTTTTAGGGGAATTCTGATCAAAAGTCTCCAGACATACAGACATATATTTATATAAATGACCTTAAGAAATCATCTATAATTAAACCACATAGCGTCATTTCACCTTATGAATATTTCCTACTTCCTATAAATTCTAACAGCTAGCTCTGACCACAAATGCATCCTGTTTCTTGCAGACTTCAGAAGTAACTTGCAAAGCATGGTGTTTCACTAAACTTCAGTAAATATCTGTTTAAACTTGTCTTACTACATTTAGACTCTGCTTGAACTTAAAGGGTGACTCTCCCTACCCTTACAATAGGTAGTGAGGAGTGAAGTCAAAAATTTACGCCCTTAGAAAGCCTGAAGGCAGTGCTTGGTTTTCGGGGCCCCGTACGCGGCTAGGCTCCCAAAAAGTCCCACATATGTGGTATCCCCGTACTCAGGAGAAGCAGCAGAACTTATTTTGGGGTGTCATTTCACATATGCCCATGGCATGTGTGAGCAATATATCATTTAGTGACAACTTTGTGAAAAAAAAATAAAAAAAAATAAAAGTTTGTAATTTTCCCACAACTTGTGCCAAATATAAAATATTCCATGGACTCAACATGCCTCTCAGCAAATAGCTTGGGGTGTCTACTTTCTAAAATGGGGTCATTTGTGGGGGTTTTGTGCCATCTTGGCATTTTATGGCCTTCAAAACTGTAATAGGTAGTGAGGAGTGAAGTCAAAAATTTACGCCCTTAGAAAGCCTGAAGGCGGTGCTTGGATTTCGGGGCCCCGTACGCGGCTAGGCTCCCAAAAAGTCCCACATATGTGGTATCCCCGTACTCAGGAGAAGCAGCAGAACTTATTTTGTGGTGTCATTTCACATATGCCCATAGCATGTGTGAGCAATATATCATTTAGTGACAACTTTGTGAAAAAAAAATAAAAATAAATAAAAGTTTGTAATTTTCCCGCAACTTGTGCCAAATATAAAATATTCCATGGACTCAACATGCCTCTCAGCAAATAGCTTGGGGTGTCTACTTTCTAAAATGGGGTCATTTGTGGGGGTTTTGTGCCATCTTGGCATTTTATGGCCTTCAAAACTGTGATAGGTAGTGAGGAGTGAAATTACAAATGTATGCCCTTAGAAATCCTGAAGGCGGTGCTTGGCTTTCGGGGCCCCGTACGCGGCTAGGCTTCCAAAAAGTCGACCACATGTGGTATCCCCATACTCAGGAGAAGCAGTAGAATGTATTTCGGGGTACAATTCCACATATAACCATGGCATGTGTGAGCAATATATCATTTAGTGACAACTTTGTGTAAAAAAAAAAAAAAAAAATTCTTTTTTTTGTCATTATTCAATCGCTTGAGGCAAAAAAAAAAAAAATATTCAATGGGCTCAACATGCCTCTTATCAATTTCCTTAGGGTATCTACTTTCCAAAATGGGGTCATTTGGGGGGGTTTTGTACTGTCCTGCCATTTTAGCACCTCAAGAAATGAGATAGGCAGTCATAAACTAAAAGCTGCGTAAATTCCAGAAAACGTACCTTAGTTTGTAGATGTGACAACTTTTGCGCAAACCAATAAATATACAGTTATTGACTTTTTTTTTACCAAAGACATGTGGCTGAATACATTTTGGCCTAAATGTATGACTAAAATTGAGTTTATTGGATTTTTCTAATAACAAAAAGTAGAAAATATTTTTTTTTTCCAAAATTTGCGGTCTTTTTACGTTTATATCGCAAAAAATAAAAATCGCAGAGTCAGTCAAATACCTTTAAAAGAAAGCTCTATTTGTGGGAAAAAAAGGATGCAAATTTTGTTTGGGTACAACATTGCATGACAGCGCAATTACCAGTTAAAGCAGCGCAGTGCCAAATTGTAAAAAGACCTCTGGTCATTGACCAGCAAAATGGTCCGGTCTGAAAGTGGTTAATATTTTCAAATTGGTGGTTTACTCAGGAGAGATAATTCTACTCTTTAGCTCTGGTGCAAATTTGGAGTTAAAAGTAAAAGTGCCCCGCTAGCGGCCAAAATGCACCGAAAATCCCACGGTAAAACGCTGCTAAAAATAGTGCCGTTTTACCGCCGACACTATGGGCGGCGCGGTGTGAAAGCCCTCTTAAAAAAGGTGGTGTAGACGTAAAAAATCTAGGAAAGATGGATAGTAGACGGGAGGTTTGTGACAAATTGAAGGAAAAATTACCCCAAATATATGGACAAACCAGACGTGCTGAATTTATGAATGCTAAGCAAGAGAAAGATGAAGCTGCAGGGGCTTATTGGAGGTGGTTAAGTGATATGGCTGAGGAAGCAGGCCTTAAAATAGAAGAAGAAAAGGCGGGAGAAACTGTAAGTCCATCTACACAGCTGGTGAAACAAAGGTTTCTTGATGGTTTAATACTAGACATGTGCGCCATCAATAAATTTGTTTTGCTTCATTCTGTTCCGTTTTGTATTACCCGTTAATTCATATTTCATCATTCGTGTCCGAAATTCAATTTGGATTTATACAAAATATGAATTTTCGTTTGGTTTGTTAACTTTTCATAACAATTATGAACGTTCCATATGATGAATTTAAAAAGCAAAAATACCTTTCTCAATATGGCAGTTATCGACTCATTATGCTTATTATGAGGGGCTCCCACCATCCCTGTGCTGTGCTGACTTCTTCCTGGGGCTGTACCCCTGCTGTGCTCATTATGAGGGGCTCCCACCATTCCTGTGCTGTGCTGACTTCCTGGGTTTGTACCCCTGCTGTGCTCATTTTGAGGGGCTCCGACCATCCCTGTGCTGTGCTGACTTCCTCCTGGGGCTGTACCCCTGCTGTGCTCATTATGAGGGGCTCCCATCATCCCTGTGCTGTGCTCATTACGCGTGGCTCCCACCATCCCTGTGCTGTGCTGACTTACTCCCAGGGCTGTACCACTGCTGTGCTCATAATGAGGGGCTCCCACCATCCCTGTGTTGTGCTCATTATGAGGGGCTCCCACCATCCCTGTGCTATGCTGGCTTCCTCCTGGGGCTGTACCCCTGCTGTGCTCATTATGAGAGGCTCCCACAATCCCTGTGCTGTGCTGGCTCCCTGGGTTTTTAACTTCATCATAACGAATAATCGTAATTATTATGACAATAATACAATTATATTAATGAATATTCTTATTTTGTCCGATTCTGAATCTCCCATCGACTACCAGTCTCCCACTCCCATATTAAAAATGGTAATTTTCCCAACCCTCACTCAGCAGCAGAAGAAAACCTCTGATTGGTCAACAAAACACCAGTCACGTTTCAGTTGTAACGGAATTTGCATCCAAAATTTCGTGAACAAAATTTTATATTTCGTTTACAATTCGGAAGCATAGAAATTCGTATTTCGGATGCTTTCGAATGTATGAATTTTGAGAAATCCGTACAAATTTTCGATTCGTACGGAACGAACCATGCATGTCTATTTATTACCCCAGTTGAAAGAAAAGTTGTTCACAGCAAGGCCTGAGGCAGGCAATATGTCTATTCGAGACCTCCTGCCTATCCTGTTATCCATAGAAAACAGGATTAACCAAAAAACCAGCAAACCAAAGGTTATGTACATGGGGAAGCAGAGAGGAAGAGGCAATCGGGGACCAGTTATATGCTACAATTGTAATGGGGAAGGACACATAGCCAAATTCTGCCATCTTCCTAGTCATAGACTGGAAAAGAACTTAGATACACCTCATACTGATCCCAGTTCTCTGCCAAAAGCAGTGGATCAGGCATAGGAAAATGGCATGCCAGTATCAATCATGTAAAATAGGGGAGACAATGGTCCTGAGGCTAGAGTAAAAGTATTTTTACAAGAACTCCCCTATCCTGGAGCAGAAACAGAATTAACCTGTTTAATTGACACTGGTACACGCTAAAGTGTTTTTAATATAGAGGACTTACCTCCAGGATTATTATATACAAATGTTATCTCTGGTGTTGGCCTAACCGGGACCTCTACTGATTTGGTTGAGTCCAAGCCACTAAAACTCAGGCTAGGACAGCAAACAGAAATTGTCACTAAAGTGTTAGTTTCAGACACAGTTCCTAACAATCTTTTGGGCGCTGACATTTTCAACCAAATTTTTGCAAACATAGACTACACTCCTGCAAGAGTCCAAGTGGTCAGTAGTCTGTCAGGAGAAGTTTTAAATTCTGCCTGTGGAGTATTTTTAATCCAAGAATCTACTCTGCCATTTCCACCAGAATTGAAAGTGATTCCCACTGAATTATAGGCCACCAGCAAATATGATGTAGGTCTGCTGGATTGCACCCCAGTCATGATAAAAATTAAACCAGGAGCCAATCTTCCACAAATTAAACAGTACCCACGGAGTATTGCTCAGACTGAGGGGATAAAGGATAAAATCACTCAACTGAAAGCCTCATGGGTTGTTGTACCAATTAAGTCCCAAGTCAATACACAACGATGGACTCCTTGATAGAGATTCCATGTTGGAATGGGAAGGTTTTTTCCTGGATAAGGGTTTGGAATTAATGGAATTTTTGTTGAAACGAAAGCAAAGGAAAATGACTATTTTGGAAACCCAGATTAATGACATTAGGAACTCCTTTGAATCATTTAAGGACACCCCTGACTTCACTAGACACTCTGTCGAAATAAAGGATAAGATTACAAAGTGGGACCTTGAGGTCCAAAATAAGAAAAAGAAAAAATTCATGAGAGATTCTGATGACTTCAATGGGGGGAATGTCTTTAAATGGCAGAAAATGAACCAAACTGAGGGAGATATTTCCCATAATGTCCCTATTGAGGTTGATGTTACAGCCCCCGTACCCCCTCCTGGCTCCCAAGGCACCCCTATCTTGGAGTATCCTGTATCTGGGCCCATTAACAATAGGAGTGGTGTTCCTAGGGGTGGCACACATAGTAAGGGACCCCGTAATAACTATGGAAGAAAAAGAGGTAGAGGTAATGGTAATCATGATAGGAATTTGGACTCTAGGGAATTTCCTGGTAATGAATCCCAGTACTATTATGGTTATCATTCCCCAAGTAGACAGGGTGGATACCAGTATGATTATGGTTCCCATCAGAGGGCTCCTTATGGTGGTCAACCTAGGTATTCCTTACCTGTGTCTAATAGGTTTGCACCATTACAATACGGAGGAGCTGGAGAGGGAGGGGATTTTTCGGGTGCACAGAGTGGACCCGGGAGGGGCCCTTATGTGCAACCTCCTGTCCACCAATCCATCAATCCACCATTTGTACCCCCACCAATCCATCAGGAGTGGTGGAGACAGCAACCCTACGGAACCCCCCGGTCGGGCAGTCAGGTTCGAAAAAGAAAAGAGAGAGAGGAAGGAGAGGGGGCAGGAGAGTTCAAAAAACAAAAACAAAAACCCCAGTAGGAGCAGGTATCTATAATTTAAGTGGATGCCCATTAAGTGATAATGAGTTAAAAGTTTTGGATAGGGGTTTAAAATTTGCTCCGGTTAGGAATTTAAATAAATTTCATACCTATGTTAATATTCAAAAGTTTATTAGGAATTTGAATATGAAGAAATATTTTTTATCCAACCAGGTTAAACAAGTGAAAACATTTGAAAATCAACATTCCAATCTCCGTAACAAATCTACGTTTAACCCTTTAAACACTGACAACAAGTTTCTGGAGGTTTTCAAAAATGTTGTAATAAATGATCTAGACACTCTTAAAGTACGTAAAGTGAAGGACCCCCAGTATATCAAATTGGGAGTGGAATTTCTTAGGAGCAGGGATAACATTATCATATGCCCCGCAGACAAAGGGGGGGGGGGTTGGTTATTTTAAATAAAAAATATTATTTGTCCGAAATGAATAGACTTGTCAGTGATACTGACACATACCAAATTTTGAATAAAGACCCTATGTTGCAGTACAAGGATGAATTGCATTGGCTAATAGAAGAAGGGAAAAATAAGAACATTCTTAATAAAAAGGAGGGATTATATCTTGATCCATTATTCTGCAGAACCCCCATTATATATAGCCTGCCAAAAATACATAAGGATTGTGTTAATCCCCCTGGCAGGCCTATTGTCAATGGTATTGACTCCATCTCCTCGAGAGTTGGTCAGTACATTGATACTTTCTTACAACCCCTGGTGTTAAAAACTAAGGCATTCCTTAAAGACACTAAACACATTATTCAAATTCTTGAATCATTAGAGAATACGGCCTCTTGCTTTCTTGTAACCGCTGACGTTGGTTCCCTGTACACTATTATAGGACACAATGATGCGCGGATTTCAGTTTAGTGGGCTATGTCCACTTATTCCGATCTGTCTGAGTGCCATAGAAAGTTTATTCTCAAATGTTTGGATTTTTGTTTGTCTAGGAATTATTTTTGGTTTAACCATCAGTTTTATTTACAAATAAGGGGGGTTGCCATGGGGGCTAGGTTTGCTTCCAGTGTGGCCAATTTATTTATGGCCCACTGGGAGGAGGATGTTGTTTTTCGGAACCGCCCCAAGGAACTAATTTGCTACAATAGATTCATTGATGACCTGATCTTTATATGGGATGGTGATCAGGTTGGTTTGGATAAATTTATCTGCACCATGAACGCAAATGATAAAAATATCCAGTTATCCTGGAACATCAGCCAAGAGCGGATGGTGTTCTTGGACCTGGAGATTACTAAAGCGAATGATGGGCTAGTATTAAAAAATCATTTCAAGCCAACTGATCGGAATTCGTACATTCCTCTGGGGAGCTGCCACCATAAGTCTTGGTTATGCAATATCCCCAGAGGACAGTATGTAAGACTGAGGCGGAATTGTTCTCGTGTGGATGATTTTATGCTTCAGGCCCAAACCTTATCCTCTAAATTTCAAGAAAAAGGATATGATAGATCTGCCCTTGATCATGAAATGGCTTTGGTCCAACAGATGGATAGATCTCTCTTAGTTGGAGATAAAGTAAAAGAATCAAAAGTAGAAGGGGTTAACTTCAGAATGGTTCTGGATTATAATGTACAGCACAAGAAATTTGAAAAAGTGGTTGCCAAAAACTGGTTTATATTGAAACAGGATCGTGTGTTGGGACCTCTCCTGCCTGCACGGCTGTCTTTCATTTAAAGAAGGCTCCCTCATTACGTGACCAGATAGCACCTAGTGTTATCGATCCTCCTGTGCACACTGAAAGTAGACTTTTCTCTTTTCTATCTGGCTTTTACGCGTGCGGTAGGTGTACGGCATGCAGACATTCCAGATGTAATATAAAAAGGAGAAAATCTTGTATTGCCACTAGTAATAACAGGGAATATAAGATTGATAAACTTATCACCTGTTCTACTGCAGGGGTGGTATATATGTTACAATGTGGATGCGGTCTCCAATATATCGGTAGAACGTCTAGACCCCTACATGTGAGGTTGGGCGAACATGTGAATAATATCAAAAGGGGTCTCAAGACTCATAATGTGTCTCGCCACTTTAAATTGGTGCATTCTCAGAACCCTAGAAGTTTGAGCTTTTGGGGGATTGAGAAGGTAACCAAACATTGTCGTGGAGGTAACTTCATACGCCAACTAAGTAAACGTGAGTCTTATTGGATCCATGAAACAAGGGTTCTCGCCCGAGAGGCTTGAACGTGGATTTTGATTTAAATTGCTTCATTTCGGACAGATAATTATTCTTCTTCTTTTTTAATTCCAATTTTATTTGTATTGTTAGTTAAGTAATTTTTGATTAATATTTTTTATTCTTACTTTTTTATATATATTTTGTATATATATATTTTTATATTATTGTTTTATATTTTCTTATGATTATTATTTTTCCATTTTTATATTTATTTTTCATTAACCCATGCGTGGATCAGTGTGGCTTGCTGATGATATCAGCGGCTATGTGGTTTTATATTTTATGTGTCTTATTGCTAGTAATGTTGGACTTGATAGGAGATACACACATGTGTGACCTCATCTCAGTGCTATAATATTGCATTGGTTTTTTGGCAATAATACTTTCTTATGTTTTCTACATAGTTTATGTGGGAATAACTAGAGGATTGCTGCATATTGCCATCCAGTAGGCAAGATTTGCGCTTACCTCTGTTTTTTTGTTTTTCACCTGTATTGTTTTTAAATATATCTTTCCTCTCTCCCTCATATTGTTATTGTGCGCAGATTTGTGTTCCGGTGTCACGTTTGATACGTGCCTCCCCTGGTACTTGTCTTGCGCATAACTCTGCTTCTCATTGGCTTAATATCAGTGTATTGGCTTAAAAGCGGCCGTTCGACGTCACGCCGTCACCGCTGATGAAGTCCCGCCTACTCTTTGGGACGCAACGCGTACGGACCACATGACCCGCGCCGTGACGTCATCCGCAGGCTGATACACTGATCCACGCATGGTATTCGTTTCTTTGCTTAGCACTCGGCACTGGAGATCAGTGCTTACAAATGTGAGTGTAATTTCTCTTTACTTGCTTTTAAAATAAATTTGTATCAACGGAGAGCACTAGATTTGCTTGTTCTTTATATTTATACATAAAATCATATTGATCTGATGACACGGAGGAGGATCTTTCCTTGGAGTACTTCCGTTTGGTCTGCTGAAATCTTATGATCTACCCTTGATGGGAACATGTGTTTTTGACCTGTCTGATATATCAGGGGTCCATTAGTTGAGGTGAGAGTCCAACTTGTTCAATGGTGAAGGGATCACATCGTCACTTGTTATACTGATTGAAGACACACTGCACAAGCGGATTCTTCTTGATCACTGCATCTATTATTCATCTATTTTTCATTTTATGGACTTTTTATATTAATATTTTATTATTTATTTGCGCTGTACTGTTACTTTTTACCAAGTCAATACACCCCTATTCCCAATTGCAAAGAAGCCAGACAAGGATGGGCAGGTGACATACTGCATGGTGCATGATTTGAGAGCCATTAACAATATAATTGAGGCCTATACCCTGATCGTGCTCAACCCCCACACTTTGCTAATTGGAATACCTGCCTCCAGCACCTGCTTTACAGTGATTGATCTTGCAAATGCTTTTTTTTCAGTGCCCCTGCACCCAGATTGTGGGTACCTTTTTTTCATTTACCCATGCTGCCCAAAAGTTAGCATGGACAAGATTGCCCTAAGACTAGACATGTGCAGAGTAAAATATTTCGTTTCGTAATTTAGTTTTCGTCCGAAAAATTAATTTATTTAATTACTCCCGAAATTCGTTTTTATTTATTTAGTTTTTCGTTCAAAAATTACATTCATCCGAAAATCCATATGAATTACGGTCGAATCTGTCTTTGAAGGCTTATGGTGTCTGTCGAATGTATAAAGAAAATTTGACGGAGCTAGTATATAGCATACTTTTTATGAACTTTAGAACCCTATTAAAGTCTATGGGACTCCAACGTTCAAAATCTAAAGTGCTAATTTTAAAGGCTAATATGCAAGTTACTGTCCTAAAAAGTGTTTGGGGAACCGGGTCCTGCCCCAGGGGACATGTATCAATGCAAAAAAAAGTTTTAAAAATGTCAGTTTTTTCGGGAGCAGTGATTTTAATAATGATTAAAGTGAAACAATAAAAGTGTAATATTCCTTTAAATTTCGTACCTGGGGGGTGTCTATAGTATGCCTGTGAAGGGGCGCATGTTTCTGGTGCTTGGAACTGTCCCTGCACAAAGTGTCATTTATGCAGGAAAAAAAGTCCTTTAAAATCACTCGCAGCTATTATGAATTGTCGGCTCCGTAATACAGAGAACACTCATTGAAAGTCACTAATAAAAAAAAAAAAAAAAAAAAAGATTCCAGCGGTGGTAATCCACAGACCCCCAAAGCATCCTCCCAATGTTGAGGGCATGTGGCCTGGTACGGTTCAGGAGGGAGGGGGGCTGCTCTCTCGTTCTCCCCCCTCTTTTCCTGCGGCCTGCCAGGTTGCGTGCTCGGATAAAGGGTCTGGTATGGATTTTTAGGGGGACCCCTACGTCATTTTTTTTAAATTTGACACGGGGTTCCCCTTAATATCCATACCAGACCTGAAGGGTCTGGTATGGATATTTAGGGGAAACCCCACGTCAATTTTTTTTTAAAATTTGACGCAGGGTTCCCCTTAATATCCATACCAGACCTGAAGGGTCTGGTAATTGAATTTGGGGGACCCCCACGCTTTTTTATTTTTTTTATCAATGACTTTCAATGAGTGTTCTCTATATTACGGAGCCGACAATTCATAATAGCTGCGAGTGATTTTAAAGGACTTTTTTTCCTGCATAAATGACACTTTGTGTAGGGACAGTTCTAAGCACCAGAAACATGCGCCCCTCTACAGGCATACTATATAGACACCCCCCCCCCCCGTATGAAATTTAAAGGAATATTACACTTTTATTATTTCACTTTAATCATTATTAAAATCACTGCTCCCGAAAAAATGGCAGTTTATAAAACGTTTTTTTGCATTGATACATGTCCCCTGGGGCAGTACTCAGGTCCCCAAACACTTTTTAGGACAATAACTTGCAGAATCTTTTCTCTCTGTCAAATCTTTTTTCTCTGTCGAATATTTTCTCTATATAATCTTGGACTAATAAGGGTAAGGTTAAGCACAATCGACCATAGGTTCTATATACACAGATTGTTATTGTCAGAGTCATGTCGAATATCCTATTCTATATCGAACTGTTGTAACAACAAAAATGAAAATAAAGCATTTATTTATGTCGGATCTTTCGTTTTTCGCATTCTGTGCTTTCGTTATCGTTTGTCAAAACGAAAACGAAAATAGCTGAAATTCGGACGAAAATGCATTCGGACGAAAACGAATGCACATGTCTACGCAAGACTGTGTGAGTAGCCCCACTGAATATAATACTGCGTTAAAGCAAGTGTTGGACCAATGGTTCCCGTCACACCCAAACACAGATTTGCTTCAGTACTTAGACGATTTGCTTATTTGTTCTGATACAAAGGACATTTGTAGCAGAGAAACAGTAAGCCTTCTCATGTTTCTCTATAACAGTAATAATAAAGTTAGCAAAGATAAGCTACAATACTGTCTAGAGAAAGTGATCTTCCTGGGTCACTGCATTTCACATGGAATCTGTCACCTAACCCCAGATCGAGTTAAAACTCTACAAAACGTTGAAAAGCCAAGAAGTGTACGGCAACAACGTGCCGTCCTGAGGTTAGTGGGATATTGTAGGGACTGGATTCCACATGCATCAGAACTTATGGCTCCTCTATATGAGGCTACCACTAGAAAACCTTTCAGCCTCACATGGGATAATGAATTGCAGATGAAATAGCTTATTAAAATTTTGTCTGAAGCTTCCACCATTGAACTTCCTGACTATACTAAGACTTTCTCATTGTTCTGTCATGGAGTCAATACATCTGCTGCAGGTGTACTCACCTAGCTACATGAAGACAAACAGAGGCCTGTGATGTATGTATCAGCCTCAGTAGACCTCAGTTGTGTGTGAGCCATAGCAGCCTGCATTTTGCTGCTAGACAAAGTAACTGAGCTTGTATTTGATTCTGCCCTAATCCTGTATGTGCCACATGCAGTACAGGAAATCATGAATTAATTAAATACCAGACATGTGTCTGCCAGTAGATTTGACAAGTACCAATGTGCTCTTTTTGCTCCATCGTATTTAACAATCAAATGAGGTGTTACTTTAAATCTGACTACACTTCTTCCTATAAATGATGAGGAAGATGCAACAAATGGTACTGATGTAGAACCTGAGAGTTTTTCTCATGATTGTATGGCCCTGATGGAGGTAGAAAAGGCCTCTGTCACACCAGCAAAAGATGAGCCTTTATCAAATTGTGACACACACTTATTCGTAGATGGTTCCAGATTTTACACTGATTAAGGTAAGCCACGCACAGGGTTTGTTGTAACCACTACAGACACCATTTTACATCAGGAAGCATTGATACTCCAGATGTCAGCACAGGAAGCGGAGTTGGTGCTGTAGTCAAAGCATATAATCTCCTAGACAATCAAAGGGGAAACATTTACACTGACAGCAGATATGCGTATGAAATAGCTCACAATTTTTGGCCTATTTGGAAAGCACGGAATTTCCTGACAAGTGCAGGGAAGCCATAGAGACATGCAAAACTCATAGAGTGGCTATTTGAGGCCTTTCAGAAACCAGAAGAAGTTGCCACCTTGAAGGTAAAAGGACATGCAAGGGGAAATTACATGACAGCCAGAGGAAAAGCATTCTCCTAAGCCAGATTTCACTTTCAAAAGAATTCAAATAGTCTACATTCAGATGCCAGAATAGGCACCTATGAGTACGCTTTAGTGTGTGTTGGCATGTTCTCAGGTTGGCCTGAGTGCTGGCTGGTAGCTAAAGCAAATGCAAAAACAAAAGCAAAGAACATTTCAATTGAAATAGGTTTATAGATATGGAGTTCCTGAAACTATTGAGAGTGACAGAGGAACCCATTTTACTGGGGAAGTAATGAAAGAGATAATGGAAGCCCTTCACATACAGCAAGCTTTCCATACACCTTATCATCCACAAAGTAAAGTTGAGAGACTTAATGAAATTTTGAAAAACAGATGTGCAAAAATTAAAGCAGATACAGGAAAAGGATAGGTGAAAGTTTTGCCATTAGCCTTATATTCTGTACGAACTACCCCCTAAACAACCACATGGTCTGTCCCCTTATGAGATTTTATTTGGAGGGCCACCCAAAACAGGGCTATATTTTCCGCAACAGTTGCAGGCTTCTCACTCTAATCTGTTCTACCCTGTACACACGATCAGAAAATCTGACAACAAAATCCCATGTTTTTTTTCCCAAACTTGTCTTGCATACACACAAAATTGGTCGGAAATTCCGAACGCCAAGAATGCGGTGACGTACAACACGTACGATGGGCCGAGAAAAAATAAGTTCAATAGCCAGTGCTGCTCTTCTGCTTGATTCCGAGCATGCGTGCCACTTTGTGCGTCGGAATTGTGTACACATGATCGGAATTTGTGTGAACGGATTTTGTTGTCATAAAATTTGAGAACCAGATCTCAAATTTTGTGCAATGGAAACTGTCCGATGGAGCCTACACACGGTCGTAATTTCCGACAACAAGCTCCAATCGCACATTTTCCATTGAAAAGTCCGACCGCGTGTACAGGGCATTAGAATATGTTCAGATTTTGCAAAGAACATTGAATAAAATACATGAAGGTGTTTATACATCTATTCCGACCCAGATTTTGTTTCAGGTATTCACAGAATCCAACCAGGTGACTAGATAGTGGTCAAGTGACACGTCAGAAAGCCTCTAGAACCAAAATTTGATGGACCACATTTGGTGCTTTTGACAACCAGTTCCGCTGTCAAGTTGGAAGGAAAGCCCACCTAGATTCACGCCAGTCACTGCAAGAATATCCTGAAGTGATGATATCCTTTGAAAAAAATATGATAATATTTCTTTTCTTTTTGTTGTTTGTGAGAACTGAGACATGGAAAAATAATCCTTTCATCCAAATGTTAAAATTGTATGAAACCCATAGCAACGCTAGTAACTGCTGGGTGTGTTCTCACTTACATTGCCAAACAGGAACAATACCCATGATAGTAATGCCTCTCAAATTCACTAATCTAAACAGGACCAGAATAAATGGCTCACACACAGTCTCCACAGCTAATGAGCACAGAACTGTAAATTTGATGGTTTCAAAACATACACTCCACAGATTTGTTTAAACATTACATGCCCATTTAACACTAAATGTACACAGTTGGGCAATTCAGATTGCAGCAGAACAAAAATTACAGTTTATGAAACTATGGTCAATATTATTATTATTATATCCCAGATCCAGAACTAAATAGAACCCTTTATAGTACAAATTGCTCACAGTTTCCAATGTGTGAAAATGTCAGTTACCTGAGATTCCATGTTATTGCTTCCAGTTTTTTAGGAGCAAGTATACCATCCATACGTAGAGGGTTATATTTTATATGTGGAAATAAAGCTTACGCCTGGCTTCCTACTAATGTTACAGGTACATGTTATGTTGGGAAGTTAGCACCTGCTTTGGTTGTTCATAAAGATACAGTGCGAGCAGATCAAAGTCCAGAATACCCTTTAGTGTTCAAAAGAGAGCTGTTCACTGAAGGTGACATGGCATGGTCATGGTTCCCTTCCTGATGAGATTATAAACCTTACTACCACTGATGTAGGTTTATTAAGTGAAGAAATTGCCTCGGCTTTAAAAAGTAGTATTAGAGCACAGATTAATGCTAAATTATCTCACTGCAGCTCAAGGTGGGATGTGTAAGGTATTTCACACTGACTGTTGTATATACAGTACATTTCTGATAATGGGGACATTATTAAAGGGCATCTTGCTAAGATAAGAGAACTACAGAATAAGGCCAGAGATATTGCTAAAGATGGATGGAACCCCTTTAAGGGTTTAGAAGGTTTTGGTGACTTTTTATATGGCATATCAACATGGTTACAGAAACTAGGCGTTTACATTGTTATGTTCCTATTTCTTATATTTGTTATTTACTTCCTCATCAGGCTATGCCTCTGTGTGACTACCCACTGTACCAATAAATGGTTCACCAGCACTGATGAACCCATTATTGTGAGAAAGCTAGGAGAGAGCTTAATTAGACGCTGTCTCTTTGCACCGATGTAACAGGAGTTACCAGCAATTGGCTGAATGTAACACTGAGAAGAATGGTGTCAAATAAAGAAAAGGAGGGAAATGACATGGACATTCACTGTATTGTTCATTTAGGCACAAGAGACTCCATGTTGTTCTCACTGTTGAAATGTGTTCTGTAACCTTCACCTAACACACAGAAACATCTTATACTAGAAGCACTCTCTCTCTCTCTGTCCCTACTCCCCTTCCCCACTCTAGGTTTTACTTTTGCAATTGTTCTATTCGCTAGAACAGAAGCGCACCTGTTAGTATGTGAAACGCGTCTACCATTTGTACTGTCTGTAACACTTGGGATGTTCTTTATTAAACAAGAACTTTGATGGATCTTGGAGTGCAGCCATTTCTTCAGTGTTGAATGCCCGAGCATAACAAGCTTATGGAACAAGACATTCCAGATGATGTCATTGCTAACAGGAATCTAAACCTTTCCCAACCCAGCACTAGCAATCCTTCAATTAGAAATAGACATTCTCTCCCAAAAACAATCCCTCTATGAATCCCTCTGACTAGGGATGAGCTTCGAGTTCGAGTCAAATTCATGTTCGACTCCAACATTGCCTGTTCACCTGTTCAGCGAACAGTGAATAATTTGGGCTGTTCACGGCAAATTCCAAAAGCCGGGAACACCCTGTACAAGTCTATGGGAGAAATCTAAAGTGCTCATTTTAAAGGCTAATATGCAAGTTACTGTCCTAAAAAGTGTTTAGGGACCCGGGTCCTGCCCCAGGGGACATGGAACAATGCAAAAAAAAGTTTAAAAATTGACGTTTTTTCAGGAGCAGTGATTTTAATAATGATTAAAGTGAAAAAATAAAAGTGTAATATTCCTTTAAATTTCGTACCTGGGGGGTGTCTATAGTATGCCTGTGAAGGGGCGCATGTTTCCCATGCTTAGAACTGTCCCTGCACCAAGTGTCATTTCGCAAGGAAAAAAAGTCTTTTAAAATCACTTTCCATTGTCGGCTCCCGTAATACAGAGAACACTCATTGAGTGTTCTCTGTATTAGCCGACAATTCATTCATTGATAAAAAATAAAAAAATAAAAAGCATGGGGGATATTAAGGGGAACCCCGTGTCAAATTGTTTAAAAAAATTGACATGGGGTCCCCCTAAATATCCATACCAGATCCTTTATCCGAGCACGCGACCTGACAGGCCGCAGGAAAAGAGGGGAAATGAGAGAGCGCCCCCCCTCCTGAACCGTACCAGGCCACATGCCCTCAACATTGGGAGGATGCTTTGGGGGTCTGTGACCCCTCAAAGCACCCTGTCCCCATGTTGATGGGGACAAGGGCCTCATCCCCACAACCCTGGCAGGGGGTTGTGGGGGTCTGCTGGCAGGGGGCTTATCAGAATCTGGAAGCCTCCTTTAACAAGGGACCCCCAGATCCCACCACCCCTGTTTGAAATGGTAAGGGGGTACAAAAGTACCCCTACCATTTCACAAAGAAAGTGTAAAAATGGTTAAATAAGACAAACACACGTTTTAAAAATTCCTTTATTAAAAATAAACGCAGAAACCTGTGTTACATCAGAGGGGGCGGGGTCACCCATACATCACTGGGGAAACCCATGGCTTCCCTCACCAGTGTCAGAGGGGGCGGGATCAGGTGACGGGTGGCCCCGCCCTCCTAATATAAAAAACGTCAGCGCTGGGATCCCTGCAGTGTCTCCGCAGTGGAGACAGAAGACGGATGCATGTATGGACAGTGCTGGACTGAGAGATCCCCTGTCGCTGGATCAGATCAGCCATCTCTGGACCCTGGAGAGATGATCATCTGTCGCTGGACAGCAAGAGTGGATTACCACCGCTGGAATCTTTTTTTATTTTTTTTATTTTTAATAAAGGAATTTTTCAAAAGTATGTTTGTCTTATTTAACCATTTTTACACTTTGTTTGTGAAATGGTAGGGGTACTTTTGTACCCTCTTACAACTTCAAATGGGGGGTGCTGGGATCTGGGGGACCCCTTTTTAAAGGGGGCTTCCAGATTCTGATAAGCCCCTCACCCGCAGACCCCCACAACCACCGGCCAGGGTTGTGGGGATGAGGCCCTTGTCCCCATCAACATGGGGACATGGTGCTTTGAGGGGTCACAGACCCCCAAAGCATCCTCCCAATGTTGAGGGCATGTGGCCTGGTACAGTTCAGGAGGGGGGGCGCTCTCTCGCCCCCCCCTTTCCTGCTGCCTGCCAGGTTGCATGCTCGGATAAAGGGTCTGGTATGGTTTTTTAGGGGGAACCCACGTCATTTTTTTTTTAATTTGACACGGGGTTCCCCTTAATATCCATACCAGACCTGAAGGGCCTGGTAATTGAATTTAGGGGAACCCCCACGCTTTTTTTTTTTTATCAATGAATGAATTGTCGGCTAATACAGAGAATACTCATTGAGTGTTCTCTGTATTACGGGAGCCGACAATGGAAAGTGATTTTAAAAGACTTTTTTTCCTTGCGAAATGACACTTTGTGCAGGGACAGTTCTAAGCACGGGAAACATGCGCCCCTTCACAGGCATACTATAGACACCCCCCAGGTACGAAATTTAAAGGAATATTACACTTTGAGGCCACGTACACACGAGGGGACTGTTCGCTCAACTTTGTTCGTCAAACAGTTTCAGCGGACAGTCCGCTTAAAATTAGCATGGACGGACTTGGCCACACACGACGAACGAACAGTTCGCTGAAACCGTGCGCGATGACGTATGTCACGTACGACGGGACTAGAAATAGGAGGTCCAAGGCACAGCAAAGCACCCTTTGGGCTCCTTCTGCTGACTTTGCGTTAGTAGAAGTTTGGTTAGAGACGATTCGCGCTTTTCAGACTTCAGCTTAATTTGTCCGTTTGCTGCGGCGCAGTCTACCTGTGAGGTTTGTATCTGTCTTTCGGTACGCGTGGATCAGTTGTACCTGTTATTAGGCGCTTCTGGTCCGCTCGTTTCTGGGTTTCAGGTCGTTCTTCATAGGTCTGGCTGTTCTTCAGTGCGTTCAGTTGAGCTTGTCTGTCCAGCCGACCGTTTCAAAGCCATGGAGTGTGGACGTACTCGGGAACGAGTTCGTGCTATATGGGGGCTTGGTGTTGGGGTTAATACTTTGACCCGAGCCCAGTCTGTGAACAGGGTGAGGAGGAGTTCATGGACAAAGAATTGGTTGCGCCAGCGTGACCAATTCTCGCATATGTCTTTACTCCGTGAGATCTATGAGAATAATCCTGATGATTTCAGGAATTATCTCAGGATGACGGACCCCGTTTTTCACCGTCTGCTGGCTTTGCTGACCCCTTATATCAGCAGGCAGGATACCTGCATGCGGCAAGCCATCACTCCGGAGCAGAGGCTCGTCGCCACGTTGCGCTACTTGGCGACAGGGAGAAGCCTTCAGGACCTCAAGTTCTCGACAGGCATCTCCCCCCAGGCTCTGGGGATCATTATTCCAGAGACCTGTTCTGGCATTATTCGGGTCCTGCAGAAGGAATATATGAAGGTAAGTTTGTTCTTTTAATATTGCATTGTATGTTTGTATTAATTTCATCATGACTTTTAATATCCATGACAGGAATATGATGTGAATGTCCCCTTTATATGAATGCATGCAATTTTTTTATTTTTTTTTTGTGTCATTTTTTTTTCTTTAAATGTTTTTTTTTTTTTGTGTCATTTTTTTTAGCTTTTTACCTTTTTTGTGTATACACCCTGTGTGTGGGGAGAGAGAGAGAGAGAGAGAGAGTGTAAGGTGTTCGTCTTCTAGATTCCCCTGGATAGCCTAGGCTGGAGTGGCTTAATGGAGGTCCCATACACCGGCGGTTAATCAATACACATACACTCCATTTGTACGTGGTGAAGATTACAGGGTTTAATGGGAAGTGGACCTTCTTTTATATGGTATTTACAAAGCCCTGCCCAGTGAGTTTCACATACATCAACAATTTAACTCATGACATTAGCTCTTTCCTGAAATGTAAGTTAAAGGTTATCTCCTGACAGTTATTTTCAACATCTACTGACTGACCATATTCTTGCGTAACCAGTCCTTATCTTAGCTTTGTGTCTCTCAGCAATGTATAGAAAACGAAACTACAGACAGATGCTCTGTCATCTAGTCACGTTATTTTGTACATAGTATGTTACGTACGCAATTCTGATACCTATTGAAATGCAAGCCTAAGCATATTGGTACTTGACTTAGTATTTCAATAGGTATCCCCTTATAATCCTCCCTTTGATCATTCTGTGATTTACATAATGATCATTCCTTTTCTAATTTAATAGCACAGGCTTCATACTCCGAACCCTCGTGCTCTTGTGACGTTTGTTAGGACGATAGGAGGGGTGCCATTGAGGAGAGGGGTGAAGTTTAAGGGGACTGCCATGAGAGGGATTCTAGCTGTACTGGGATGTAGTTTGCTGCAGATCCAGCATTTCTCAAAACCGGATTTTTGAGCATAGCTATATTTGAATTTTAGTAGTAACATCTTGTCAGTCAGTCCCTTAGGTGACTCATTAACGGGTATAATACTTCTAATATGTCTTTGGCCGGGGGTATTATTCATCTTAGGTGGTCCACATATCCCTTTTAATAGACCTAAGTCTTCTGGATGATATATACAGTTGGCTATAAACCATGTGGGCAGGAATACAAGTAGTACCAGACTACCCCAGAGGCATACAGCCTTCCCTGACACTGAAGGTAAAAACATTTCTACAAGTTCTTATGCTTGTCCTTCTTCTTCGCTATCATGTAGGGTTTCAAGGGTTAATTGTCCAATGCCTTCCTGAATCTCTTGCAGTTCCGGTAGCTGTTCGGGTGGGTCGGGTTCTCCTTCAATAGGTGGGGGGTCGGCGGTTGTGGGAAGCGGTGGGCACTTTTTCAGCCTGCTGGCGTGGATCCAGGTGTTTCCTTGGTCAGTCAGGACCGCAGTTCTGGACACCTTTTCAACCTTCCAAGGTCCAGAGTAGATTGGTCCGATCCTCTTTTTGTGGGCCAGTTGCTTGACTAGCACTTGATCTCCTGGGATGAAGGGGTGTGTTGGCTCTGTGGAGAGAGGAGAAAAGGTGACAGAAACTTGTTCGTTCGTTTCATGAAGCATACTTACCAGGTTTTTCACGTACATTTCCTGTTGGGAATAAATGTTAATGTCAGAGTTAGGATTTGTTAAATTAGGATTTGTTATACAGGTTGGTTAAAGGGGCAGCTCCTATGTGTCCTGGGCCATGGAGGCATGAGAGTATGAGAATGCAACTTGCTTCAGGTACTCCCAATACCTTCCCCTCTTTTGTCCAAAGACCCTCGGGGTCTTTGGTCAATCCTGCAGCGACCCAGAAATGAACGTCCTGGTCTGTGGCCATTGTTTGTATTTGTGCTACAATTGTTTTGAAGTTGGATGAAGTGAAATGTTCTTTAAAGAAAACTGTTGTGGGGGCAGGGGGGTTAGGGGAGGAGGCGGCAGCTTGCTTTGCAGTTCTATCGGCTAGGGCGTTACCCTTGGATATTTTGCTGTCGTCCGAGGAATGGGCTTTTACCTTGATAATAGCCACTTCCTTTGGAAGGAGGATGGCCTGGAGAAGAGCCATAATATGTGTGGAATTGGCAATTAGTCTATTGTCTGCGGTTTTGAAACCTCTATTAGCCCATATCACACCAAAGTCATGCACCACTCCGAAAGCATATCTACTGTCGGTGTAAATGTTCACCTTTTTATCAGTGAATAGAATGCAGGCTCTAGTGAGAGCTTCCAATTCCGCTACTTGGGCCGAAGAGGGAGGTAGTGGCTTGGCTTCTAGCACCTTGTCTGGTAATTGGACTATCGCGTAACCTGTTAGGAAAGTGGAATCAGAGGGGCGGGAGCAACTACCGTCAACGAAAACATCTTCCGCATCTATAATAGGTGTATCCGTGAGATCAGGTCTAGGGGATGTGATGGATTCCACTTTTTCCACACAGTCATGATGCTGGTCTGGGTCTTGTGGTAGACGCAGCATGGAGTGCAGGAGGCGGACAGCAGGGTTGCTAGCGGGAACATATTTAAGAGATAGATTGTCAGTGTTCATAAGGGTAATCTCATAACCGCTGAGCCTTTGTGAGGTCATGTGTTGGGTGTTCATGTTCTGTATGAGGTGGGTGACAGAATGGGTGGTGAAAAGTGTCATTGGGTGGCCCAAGACCAGTTTGTTAGCGTCCTGTACTGCCATAGCACAGGCTGCTAAATTCTGGAGACATGACGGCATGCCTTGAACCTGGACAGGGAGTTTCTGGGATAGGTAAGAAACCGGGCGGTATCCTGTTCCATGTTGTTGTGTGAGAACCGCGGCAAAAGATTTCCCTGAAACTACACAGTACAGCTGAAAAGCTTTACCATAGTCTACCAATCCCAGGGCGGGTGCACATGACAGACTGTTTAATAGAGCTTGAAAAGCTTGTAGTCTGTCTTCAGTCCAATCTATTAATTTAGGGGCTGTCGAGCCAGTAGCCTCTCTTAGGATACTATCATAATGAGAACAGTCAGGAATCCATTGGCGGCAATATACCATTGCACCCAAGAACGAGAGTAGGGCAGCTTTGTCTTTTGGGGGACTGAGAGCTCGAAGGGCTGCGGCACGTTTGGGGGACACTAGCCTTGTCCCTTCCTTTAGAATGCACCCTAGGTATTCTACCTGTGGCTGGCACCATTGTATTTTCTTCCTTGAGGCTAGATGCCCGGCGTGAGCTAGGTGTTGTAACAGTGATGTTGAATCGACCGCACAATCTTCAGCAGTTCGACTGCACAGGAGCAGGTCGTCCACATACTGTATTAGTACCGACCCACGCTCAGAAGTCCAAGACTTGACAGTCTCGTTGAGTACCATAGAGAAGGCGGCTGGACTGTCTACATACCCTTGCCAGGTTAGTTGGCCCCCGGCCCAGGAGAAAGCAAACATAGGTTGGGCTTCCTCTGCAATGGGAATGCTAAAGAAAGCATTCACTAAATCCATTACTGTGTAGCATAGAGAGTCTGCCGGTATGCATGAGAAAATAAAAGTGATGTCTGAGACTAGGGGTGGGAGGGGAATCACTTGTTTGTTAACTGCCCTTAGGTCTTGTACAAGTCTCCACTCCCCACTGGCCTTTTTACAGGGTAAATGGGTGTGTTCCAGGGGCTAATGATTGGTTTTAGGATACCTTTAGATATGTAGTCATCGATCTGGGGGGCAATGCCTTGGGTCTTTTCGGGGGGCAGGGGGTATTGTTTGTGATATTGTGCTTCTGCGTCAGGGCGCATCTGAGGCGAGTAAGGCGTACAGTTAATGAAACCTACGCTACCTTTGTTTTCCGCCCAGATAGCATGTGTTTCGAGAGAGGCGGGGAGTAGCATAAAGAAGCCTCTGTGTGCATGTCGCTTAGGGCCATGTAAGTCACATAATGGTGAACTAGCTGTAAGGGAACCTTCTCTATTAAACTTAATGGTAATACACAGTTGTGCCAAGAGGTCCCGTCCCATAAGGGGCACAGGGCATGAGGACAAGACGGCAAAAGTTTGGGTACATAATTTCTGTCCTTCTGGAGTGGCTACAGTCAGTGGTGGAGTGATGGGATGGGTGACAGGTGTCCCATTAATACCAATAGAGTTTCCCTCGGTGCATTGTGGTGTGTTAAAAATCTCATCGTTCACTGAACTAGAGGTGGCGCCAGTGTCTATCAAAAAGCAGACACGTTGTCCATCTACATGTAATACAACTTGAGGAAGACTTCTCCATGAGGGATTGTAACACACTAGGCTGAGGGAAGGGACATACTCTAGGCATCCCTATTGGGGTGGTGGCTGCCGATTGGATGGCCACTGCATAGGAATTCTGGGTGGTGGTCTATTGGGGGCCTGAGGGTGCATTATTTGTGGCTGTGTAGGATATTGGGGTAGTGGTTGATGAGGGTTCTGGTATGGCGGATAACGGGGATACTGTGGGCGGGTCTGGGGGTTAAATTCCCTGCCTCTGCCTCTTGCTCTAATCTGTCCAGTCCTATAAGGGCACTGGGATTTCCAGTGTCCTTGCTGTCCACAATTGAAACAACCTCGGTCCGGGGGATAAACAACAGCTGGACCAGGATATGTTTGCATGGCCATTAGGGTCATGGATTCCCAATTGGTGACACCTTTCCCGGACTTGTGCCCAGAAAGGTTCCACCTTGGGATCCGGCAAGTTATGTTGAACATACTCATACGGGGTGGGAGTTCCCGGACTCTGGGGCTGGGTGCCTGCAGAATTCCCCATCTAGTAATTTGGGTAAAGTATGCCTGGTATGTGGGCAGAGGTGATAACAGCCTGTTTGGTCAATAATTTGTTCCCTAATGCGGGGGTAAGTTCCCTGATCTTCCAGGTCAGATGGACTAATAAAACTGTGAAGATTTACCCTTAATATACGATGAAGGGTACCTTTCCTGGTGGCGGGATATACCCCTCTTACACCAAGTCTGCAAGAGAAGCCTGTAGGTCTAGTGGTCAAAAGAATCTACCTTTCATAAATGCTAAGAAAAAGTAAACCTAGCGTGCAGTGTGAACAGGCAGGTGCTACCTCACTACAATCTGGTTCTTAATACTCTGTATTCATTTAACAACATTTGGGTTTATTCAAACAGATATCCACTCTATATAATTATATCTTATACAACGTTAATACTCTATATACTTACGCTTGCACCTAAAGAGAAACAGACATATTGTTATGGTTTAAGATTTCAGCTTTAAAATTTTTCATGTACATTATCAAGTAATCACATCATGATGCATTTCATTATTTATAGTGCACTTTAAAAGTTCTCAAGTGGGCGTCCATTTAGCCAATCCTTATGTCACGGGCGTATATGATACCTCCCGTGTTAGAATATAATCATAAATATCTCTCTTAGTTTATAGTCGGACCAACCTAGTCAGACTCCTCAATATCTCTTAGTTTATAGTCGGACCAACCTAGTCAGACTCCTCAGTACCTGCGAACCCTTTTCACCCCCCAAGGGACCAGCCTAGTCCGTTGCGAAGGCACAGTTTATATATATATATAATTAAATTTCTTATAATGGTTGTTTGGACAGGTCAAGCATAAACGCCAATTACCATAAAAAGAGGCAAAAGGTGTAAATGACTTACCTGTGCAAACACACCCCACTTCTGGTACCAAAAACTGTAAGGTGTTCGTCTTCTAGATTCCCCTGGATAGCCTAGGCTGGAGTGGCTTAATGGAGGTCCCATACACCGGCGGGTAATCAATACACATACACTCCATTTGTACGTGGTGAAGATTACAGGGTTTAATGGGAAGTGGACCTTCTTTTATATGGTATTTACAAAGCCCTGCCCAGTGAGTTTCACATACATCAACAATTTAACTCATGACATTAGCTCTTTCCTGAAATGTAAGTTAAAGGTTATCTCCTGACAGTTATTTTCAACATCTACTGACTGACCATATTCTTGCGTAACCAGTCCTTATCTTAGCTTTGTGTCTCTCAGCAATGTATAGAAAACGAAACTACAGACAGATGCTCTGTCATCTAGTCACGTTATTTTGTACATAGTATGTTACGTACGCAATTCTGATACCTATTGAAATGCAAGCCTAAGCATATTGGTACTTGACTTAGTATTTCAATAGGTATCCCCTTATAGAGAGAGAGAGAGAGATAGAGAGAGAGAGAGAGAGAGAGATATAGAGATATAGAGAGAGAGATATAGAGAGAGATATATAGATATATAGAGAGAGATATATAGATATATAGAGAGAGATATATAGATATATAGATATATAGAGAGAGATATATAGATATAGATATATAGAGAGAGATATATAGAGAGAGATATATAGAGAGAGATATATAGATATAGATATATAGAGAGAGATATATAGATATAGATATATAGAGAGAGATATATAGAGAGAGATATATAGATATATAGATAGAGATATGGATTGTCAACTCATTAATTATTCCCCCCACTCAAATTTGTTTCATGTGTTGTATACTTAGTAATTAGTCCCCCACCCCACTCAAATTTGTTTCATGTGTTGTATACTTAGTAATTAGTCCCCCCCCCCACTCAAATTTGTTTCATGTGTTGTATACTTAGTAATTAGTCCCCCACCCCACTCAAATTTGTTGCATGTGTTGTATACTTAGTAATTAGTCCCCCCCCCACTCAAATTTGTTTCATGTGTTGTATACTTAGTAATTAGTCCCCCCCCCCCACCCCACTTACCCACCTAATTTATGTCCCCTGGTCCATCAGAGGGCTGATTAATCTGTGAATTGGTCCGCCTACTTTTTTTTTTTTTTTTCTTGGCAGAAAACAAATTTGCAAGATTTCTGTTTAACTGTTGTTCCAAAATGTTTTTGAATTTTATTTGTTATGAATTGTTTTTATTTAATGACTAATTATTTTTTTTTTGTTTCATGTGTTTGACTCCCCAGCTTCCTTCAACGCCACAGGAATGGCAGACTGTGGCTTCCCAGTTCGCTGCCCGTTGGGACTTCCCCAACTGCGGAGGGGCCATCGACGGGAAACATGTGAGGATTGTGCCCCCACCCCATTCGGGGTCCTACTATTGGAATTATAAGGGGTTCCATAGTGTGGTGCTAATGGCGGTGGTGTCGGCACAATGTGACTTCCTTTATGTGGATGTGGGGAAGAACGGCCGGATGTCTGACGGAGGAGTCTTTAGGCAGACCGAGTTCTGCCACCGTCTTACCACTGGTGGCCTGGACTTGCCACCAGATGCCGAAAATGTGGAGGGGCTCCCGTTTGTTTTTCTGGCTGATGAAGCGTTCGGTCTGAGTGAACATCTCATGAGACCCTTCCCCCAAAGGACCCTCACCCCGGAGAGGAGGATTTTTAATTACCGGCTGGCCAGAGCAAGAAGGGTTGTGGAGAGTGCCTTTGGCATTATGGCCAGCCGGTTCCGTCTGTTACTGACAGCCATCAACCTGGCAGAATATAAACTCAACTATGTTATTCTGTGCTGCTGCATTCTTCACAATTTTCTACGGAAATTTTCGGGTAACCAGTACCTGCAGCCTATTGGGCCTGAGGCCGGACTCAGGCTTCCAGAACTGACAGGGCTGGATCATGCCCTTCCTGGCTTAGCCCCCCAAACAGCACGTGAGGTGCGTGACCGCTATGTCAGCTATTTTAATGGTAGGGGGGCTATTCCAATGCCAGCTGACCAATAAAAAAATATTTTTCTTGAAATATGTCTTGTCTGTTCAAATTTTGAAGTTTGGTTCTTGTTTGCTTTTCACGTTGCTTGTATCCTACATTGTCCTAATTCAGGGATATGCAATTGGCCAACCTCCGGCTGGTGCAAAACTACAAGTCAATCATGCCTCTGGGTCTCATGCTTGTGGCTGTCAGTCTTGCTATGCTTCATGGGACTTGTAGTTCTGCAACAGCTGGATTTCCACTAATTGCATATTCCTGTCCTAGTGCATTTGTATAGCAAAGTGGTTTTTGACAATAGGAAATAAGGCCCTTTGTGACAGAAAACACAAAATGACTTCCCAAACTGGTATTGAGTATTGAAAGAAGTAGACACACACATTTTTTTTTTGATTTTTTAATAGTGCACATTCCAACCATTGCCTCTTATTTAGATCTTTTTTTGTTTTTTTGTGTTTTTTTTTTTTTTTTATTCTTTTTTTTTTTTGGGGGGAAATTGTTTTTTAAAATTATTTTTTTTTATATATTTTTTTTGTTTTTATAAATTATTTTTTTTTTTTTTTGGTAAACATAGAAATATATAAATATATCAAAAATGCAATTATCACAAAAATAAAAAAAAATAAAATCAGATTTTTAACTATTTACATAAAACAAGGGGTAAAGCCAAATTTTGAAGATGCACACCAAAAATTGGTAATGTCAACATGTGCTATGTACCATCATGAGTGATCAATGGACGTGTTTGGTGTGTGCAATCCCTTCCTCTCACATACTAGAAGGAGGAAGGGTTTGCAAACACCAAATGCGTCCATTGCGATCCTCTGATGGCACATAGCACATGTTGACACACCGTGTGCATCTTCAAAATTTGGCCTCTAAAAATCTTGTAAAAACCTTAAAAACTTTTTGGCAAGGAAATGAAGGACATGATAGATTGTGTTTTAGGGAAAAGGGGCTTAGATTCTCCCTAAAACATCGATCATGTCCTTCATTTCCTGCCTCATAGGGACCAGCTGTTGCTGTAGAGCCTGGATTTGCTGTAGCATGGCCTGGATGTTGCTCTCCATCAAATCCATCCTTGCATTCCAGGCCATGACCTGCCCAATCAGCCTGTGGGCACTGTCCGAGGTAAATGGCTCGGCTTGTCCTTCCACAACCAGATCATCACCTAAAAACATATGTAGATAAAAAATTGGTTAACGTATACAGCCATTAATTGTTTACCTTAAGCTGGGTTGTCAGACACTCACTTTCACTTTGTGGGGTGTGTAACTCCACCTGCTCTTCCTCCTCCACATCTAGCCCTGGGCTGGGCTCATCCAGTGGAGCTACGGAGCTTGGTCCAGCGGAGGATACCGAGCTTGGCTGCTCCCTCGAGGACACTGGGCTGGGCAGCTCCAATACTGATGCGGGGCTGGATGGCTCCATCACCGACACGGGGCTGGGGCTGGGGCTGGGGCTGGGGCTGGGGCTAATTGCCCAATCAGGCTGGCGAGGTCGGGGGGTCCTGGGCTGCTCCGCCTCTTGTCTGAGTCTTTGTTTCCCTATGAGAATGAAAAAAAAAAAAAAAATACTTTTAAGCATAGTGATATTTGAGTTCAGAAATTTGAATATGAAACATTGGTTTGAAGTGGTGTAAAATTATTAGCTGGTTATTACAAGATCCTAGTTTAATACATCCTTAAAATGACTTTTTTTTAGTTAGGCTGTGTTCAGACTGCTGCGATGTGTGAACGCTGCAAATCTACTGTGGTTTCACGCATCGCATGCGCAGTTCGCACTGCCCTATGTGACCTGCTGGGAGTATCAGTGTAAAGTTTTATTGACACCTCCAAATTAGTTCTCATTTCACAGTGCAATCTTTAAACTCGGACAGGAATCGGACCACATGGTGTGAACACCCATGTGATCCGATTCGGCTGTGGACTAAAAAAAGGGCCATGTACAAGTTTGGTCCGGATGCGATGTAAATTCAGCCATACTATATGCATGGCTGAAATCGCATCACACAGAGATCACATGTGATTTGCACTGCAGTGCGGTGCAAATCACATTTGATCTCGTACATTGCAGCAATGTGAACCTAGCCTTTAACCAAACTGTGATACTGTATATCTTTTGTCCAAGTTTCACAGACGGACACACTCGAATCAACGCCTGGAGTACCTGTGTGTGATTATGTCAAAAATGTTCTATGAAGGCCCAAACTACACTTATAAAAGTTTCCTAGTCCAGATGTTGAACCAGCATTTTATCTATCTATCTCATTTTTTTAATTGAGTCTACATTGCACTGAATAAATTTATGAAACTTTAGTAAAAATTTATATCCTATAAACTGAGCGTGACAATTCAGTTTATCATGAACAATACAAAAAAAAATAATAACTAATTAAAATCTAATCCAACACCAGATAAATTTACACCATACACAAATTCATGCTATTTACACCCACATATACGAACAACCATATGCGCCATATTTTCATAAACTACCTACACGAACGATTACGATCTAATCCACCAGATTTTCATACACCGCCTACACGAACGATTAATATAAAATCCGCCAGATTTACAGTCACTATCTACACGAACGATTACGATCAAATCCGCAAGTTTTACATACACTATCTACACCAACGCTTACGATCAAATCCGCCAGATTTACATACGCTATCTACACGAACGATTAATATAAAATCCGCCAGATTTACAGCCATTATCTACACGAACGATTACGATCAAATCCGCCAGATTTACATACACTATCTACACGAACGATTACGATCAAATCAAACGATTATGTCCGACAGTCACGAGAAACGCGGAGTTTACTCACTTTTTTTCAGGACCTTTTTGATGCGGTAATATTGGTCCAGCTCCCTGGACTTGATGTCCGACCATCGTTTCCGCAGCTGGTCCTTTCCTCTTCGTACCCCAAATTTTGTCTCCAAGGCTGTGACTACCTCGTCCAAGATGGCGCTTTTCCGGACATTAGGTTTTGGGTAAGGGCCATGTTCCCCATCATAATCCTCCCTTTTTAAGATAGCCACCATCTCCACCATCTCTTCGAAGGCCATATTGGTGGCCTTATATCTCCTCCTTGCTCCTGAAGCATGGGGCCCATGGCTTTCCTCCGCGCTGCTCACGCTGCTCCTAGAATTTGCGTCCGCCATTTTCTACTCTCATACACCCACAGCGTAAGGAGGGTAAAAGGGGCGGGGAAACACGGTCGCAAGGAACGTCAGGGGCGGGCGACGCAGGCGGAGCCTGAGCGCATGCGCCGTATATAAAGCGTTACCACGAGGCCGTACGCTTGTCCGAACGGGAGCAGCGAGTGCTACACGCGCCGGTAAGATAGTTATCATTTTATTTTCGGTTAATTTAAAGCCTGCGTTAGGGATATGCATATTGAATTTTATTCTTATTGATGTTTAATTGATTTCTATGTGGGTTGGTGGTTGAGTGGGCTTGGTGTTTTGTGTGGTAGTGTGGGGGTGGGTGTATAGGGGGGTGGGGCTAGTGTGTGTGTGTGTGGGGGGGGGGAGTGTTTGTGTGTGTGGGAGGGGTAGTGTGTGTGTGTGTGTGTGTGTGTGTGTATGGGGCAGTAGTGTGTGTAGAGTGTGTGTGTGGGGGGGGGAGTGTTTGTGTGTGTGGGAGGGGTAGTGTGTGTGTGTGTGTGTGTGTGTGTGTGTGTGTGTGTGTGTGTATGTGTGTGTGTGTGTGTGTGTGTGTGTGTGTATGGGGCAGTAGTGTGTGTAGAGTGTGTGTGTGGGGGGGGAGTGTTTGTGTGTGTGGGAGGGGTAGTGTGTATGTGGGAGGGGTAGTGTGTGTGTGTGTGTGTGGGGGGGGGGTACTGTGTGTGTGTGTGTGTGTGTGTGTGTGTGTGTGTGTGTGTGTGTGTGTGTGTGTGTGTGTGGGGGGGGGGGGGGGGGTAGTGTGTGTGTGTGTGTGGGGTAGCGTGTGTAGTAGTGTGTGTCTCGCCTACATTGTCACAATATAGTGTGCATTTGGTCTGACTTTTTATTTATTTTTTATTTTTTTTGTTGTTTTTTTTTTTATTTTTTTTCAGAAAATGCAAAAGTATACTGCAGACCCCTTTAAGGAGGAGGCCTTCCTCTCAACCTTTCTTGATTTAGTGGAGTCGCACAGCAATCTGTGGGATACAAAACACCCCCAATATCCAATCCGTGCTGCCCGGAAGAAGACACTGGAGACAGTTTTGGCGTTTGTGAAAACCCGAGTCCCCCAGGCAAACACTGACATTGTGAACAACAAAATTAAGAACCTGCGTAGCGTGTATAGGCGGGAGCGAAGAAAGATCCTAGAGTCCCAAACATCAGGATCAGCAGCAGGTCAGGTCTATGTACCTAGGCTGTGGTATTATGACAGGCTGCGTTTTCTGGATGACACGTCAGAAGCCAGGCCGTCACTTTCGACTCTTACGTCTACCCGTCCCTCCACCCTTCCCTCCGCCTCAGGTGAGCCATCCCTGGAAGATCCAGACCCTTCCTTGCTGGACGAAGTTGATACGCCCAGCTGGAGCCAGGTATATTTTAGTTTCTAAAGTTTGGATTGCTCAAATATTAATGATGTAAAGTTCAATGTTTGAATTGCTTCCAAATCTAGGATTTCATCACAAATTAAATTAGATAGAAGGATACAGTAGTTTACACAAATGTGGCTCAAATCTTGGTGAACTGATGGAAAAATGATGGTGTCAAAATGATAGCCTTTTGTATTTCAAGACAAATGTATTTGCAAGTGAGAACTGTAAAATTGTTAGTGATTGCTGATTTCTAAATATAGACATATTTTAGTTAGTGATTGTTTTGTTTTTTTTTACACAGGATGAGCTTACCCAGGAGGAGGCCGGGACCAGTGGTATGGAGGAGGAGGCCGGGACCAGCCACACACAAGAGCTAGCTGGGCCCAGCAGGAGCCGGACTGAAAGCCAGGTCCCTCCCCTCCGCCTAGCCAGCAAAAGGCCCAGGAGGATGGGCCGTACAGAGGAGGAGTCCTTGGTGCTGATACGGCAAGCCACACAAATTTTGTCCAAACCCCCCAATCCGGAGGAGGCCTATGCCACTTATCTGGCTAGCAAGCTCCAAGAAATGGACAAACCACAGCGGAACTTGTGTGAGGCAATCTTTTTTGATGCCATCCAACGGGGTCTGAAGGGTGAGCTCACACCCACCACTAAGCTTCACAACACAGACCCTACTGCTCCTCCTCCTCCTCCTCCTCCTCCTACCACAACTCCACCACCAGAGGCACAGCCTCCAGCGACACGTGGAGGGAAGGCTAGACGGAAGAGTCGCAAGTGACTGCCTGGCTTCAGTC
Source organism: Lithobates pipiens (assembly GCF_037356315.1). NCBI lineage: Eukaryota > Metazoa > Chordata > Amphibia > Anura > Ranidae > Lithobates > Lithobates pipiens. Next base: position 28,108,637 of record NW_027507790.1, on the reverse strand, counting down.
TGCTCTGAAAGAAGACGCAGGCTGTTGTAGTACCACAGTCTGGGGACATAGATCTCATCTGCTGCTGTTCCTGGTCTTTGGGATTCTAGGACCTGGTTGTGCTCCCTATGTACATGCTACGCAGGTTCGGAATTTTGGTGTCCACTCACTTGATGTGTGCCTGGGGGACAAAAGGCTTCACAAACGTCAAAATTGTCTCCAGTGTTGCCTCCCTCTTGATTTATTTTGGTTCTGAGGAAAAATAAAAATTTATTATTTCCAAAAAATCTTGTATGTTTTTTTATTTTTTTATTTTTTATTTTTTTTTTCAATATTTTTGTATAATTTTGGCTTAAAAAACAAAGTTTATTTGTGAGTAGGCAGATACATGTCAAAAGACTCTGGGGGTTATTTACAAAACACACGTTCATGTAAATATGCTAACTTCAAGTGCAATTTTTAAAGCACAGCAAGTGCACTTGGAAGTGCAGTCGCTGTAAATGTGAGGCTTAACATTTGAAATGAGGGGAAGCTCTGCTGATTTTGAACATGCAATCATGTGTAAGCTAAAATGCTGGTTTGGGTATCTATCTATCTATCTATCTATCTATCTATCTATCTATCTATCTATCTATCTATCTATCTATCTATCTATCTATCTATCTATCTATCTATCTCTACTTGCATAGTCCTGCTTGGCCCAAAAAAATGCAAGTCCATCTTGTTTCAAACCCCCCACCAAAAAAAAAAAAAATTTTTTTTCTGAAATATATATATATATATATTAGAGGTCGACCGATATATCGGCCGGCCGATATATCGGCCGATATTTGCCGTTTTTTAAATAATCGGCATCGGCCGATTATGTTAATAAAAAGCCGATTCTACAGCGGGACTTTGAAATGAGTTCTGTAAGAAGTCAGTGTGAGTTGTCTGAGTCGTCATAGCAACACTTTCCTCCACTCTGGGCAGACTGCCAAGAAAAGAACTAAATGATACAATGTTTACACTTCTGAATGACTAAGTCATCTCTGTGTAGAAGTTCTCAGTTTAACCATTTAAAGACTAAATCTTTTCTGACACTTGTTGCTTACAAGTAAAAATCCTGTATTTTCTGCCAGAAAATCACTTAGACCCCCCAAAAAATATATATATTTTTTTTAGCAGAGATCCTAGGGAATAAAATAGCGGTTGTTGCAATATTTTATGTCACACGGCATTTGCACAGAGGTCTTTCAAATGCATTTTTTTGGGAAAAAAATACACCATTTAAAAAATAAAATAAAAACAGTAAAGTTAGCCCATTTTTTTTTTTTTTTGTCCAAAAGTTTTGACTACCTGTTTTTATTTAATATATAGGTTTTTTGTTTTTTTTTATCTAGATCATACATACAAGTAAACTGATTGGAGGTTTGTTTTGTTTAATAAATGTTTAAAGCGGGAGTCCGCCGGGACTCCGCGTTTTTTTTTTTTTTTTTTTAAAGCCAGCAGCTACAAATACTGCAGCTGCTGACTTTTAAAATAATGACACTTACCTGTCCAGCGCGCCCGCGATGTCGGCACCCGAAGCCGATCTCTAGATCGACACTCGAGTGCTGCCGCCGCCGCCATCTTGGGTATGGGAATCAGGAAATGGAGCCTTTTGGCTTAATTTCCCGGTTCCCTACTGCGCATGCGTGAGCCGCACTGCGCAGTGAGGACGGTCCCCGCTGCCTCTGGGATCTGTGTGTTTCCCAGCAGGCAGCGGGGCACTTGTGGAAGGGGGCGGGCACTTGCGGAAAGGGGCGTAATGTACGCCCCTTTCCGCAGAGAGCTAGCCCGGAAGTGGGTGCAGTTACCTGGATTATCCAGGTAACTGCACCCCCCTCCCCCCTGAAAGGTGCCAATTGTGGCGCCGGAGGGGGGGAGGGTTCCGATGAGCGGAAGGTCCATTTTAGGGTGGACCTCCGCTTTAAGTGTAAGAAATTTTCTGTATCACTTATGAAGACTGCTTTCACACTGGAGTGGGCAGACGTTGATGGTAAAACGCAAGTTTTAGCGGCTCTTTACCATCATTTTAGCGGTGCTATTTGGCTGCTAGTGGGGCACATATAACCCAGCTAGCGGCCAAGGAAGAGGTTAAATGCGCCCATGAAGCACCGCTGCCAAATCGCATTGCATGCGCTTCGGCAGTGGTGCCCATTCATATCAATGGGCAGGAGTGGTGGAGGAGCGGTATACACCACTCCAAACGTGCTGCTTGCAGGACTTTTTTTTTTTAAGATCCTGCCAGCGCATCGCCTCAGTGTGAAAGCACTCTGTCTTTCACGCAGACTGCAGGGGAGCCATTTTGCAGGCACTTTACAGGCGCTATTTTTAGCCCAAAAGCGCCTTAAAAAACGCCCCAGTGGAAAAGGTGTGTTGGATCAAGGGGGATTAAAAATAAATAAATAAAATAAAATCGGCCTAACATATCGGCCCAAAAAAATCGGCATCATATATCGGCTATCGGCCTCCATGATTTCTAAATATCGGCATCGGCATCGGCCAGAGAAAAACCCATATCGGTCGACCTCTAATATATATATATATATATATATATATATATATATATTTTTTTTTTTCTTTTTTTTTCATAGTTTTTTTTTTTGTTTTTGTTTTTTTAAATTTGGAATATATTTTTTCTATAATTGGAAGATTAATCATAGGATGAGGATGAATAAAAACATGTAGTATAACTCTGTGTGAATATAAGCAGCAAAGCTACTTCACTTTTCTTGCATTACGAAGAAGGAAAGAACGGGCTATATTAAAAAACCACAAAATTAGCAGCATGACGAATATGCTAGCTTCAATACGAACACTAGTTTTACAAGACCGAGCGCTTCCGCCCTGTAAATTCTTTCTGAGTATGCGCGGAACTTAGTTTGACGAACAAGCCTACACACGAGCGGACTGTTCGCTGAAACAAAGTTTCAGCGGACAGTTTTTCGGAAATTCCGAAAAACTTTGTTCAGCAGACTGTTCGCTGAAACTGTCCGCTGAAAGCCCACACACGAGCGGACTGTCCACTGAAACACTGTTCAGCGGACAAAGTTGGGCGAACAGTCCGCCCGTGTGTACGCGGCCTTATTGTTTCACTTTAATCATTATTAAAATCACTGCTCCTGAAAAAACTGACGTTTTTAAAACTTTTTTTTGCATTGATCCATGTCCCCTGGGGCAGGACCCAGGTCCCCAAATACTTTTTAGGACAGTAACTTGCATATTAGCCTTTAAAATTAGCACTTTAGATTGTGAATGTTCAAGTCCCATAGACTTTAATAGGGTTCTAAAGTTCTCAGAAAGTTTAGGTCTGTTCGCAGGTTCTGGTGCGAACTGAACAGGCGAGTGTTCGGCTCATCCTTACCTCTGACATGGTAAAACTTATAATCAAATCATACTTTCAAATGCCTCATAGCGATGAACTCTCTGACATGTAAGAAATTTGATAAAAAAATGTTTAATATGGACAGGAAAATACAATGTCCTATGAAACTTTATTTTAAATTTTTGGGCTGCTGACTTATATTGCCAATACTAATGACTAATAATGATTGTTGTATCTGAGTAAACAATCACATGTTGTGACATATTGTACACCAATGCAAACTGTTTGTATCTGCCTGTTTGTTTGTTAAAAATTTGTAAAACTCAATAAAAATCTATTGGAAAAAAAAGAAAAAAGTTCAGCTTTAAAGGTCTGTTTACATATGGCTTCAATGGGCAGTACAGTCCAATGCATAGAAAAAGCAATGTTACTCGCATCGTATGTGTTTAATTCACATAACAACAAAATGGAAGTTTGTAAGATTTCAATAAAGCTCCAAAAAATGGCAAGCAGTGGGATGCATTTTGATCAGTCCGATGTCCTCTTCTAATCACAGTGCACACCTCCGGCAATCATGATATAATGCAGTCTGCTGGTGTGACCATGCTGTAAATAAAATCCTAAAATATGTGCAACATTCAAGTACTGAAATTCATATCCACAACACCTTTGAAATTGTTATACCCGGAGTGAGAACAAGGTGCAAATTGCCTAGTTTTATTAAAAAGTATTCTATTCTAATGAAATAGTTATTTGTAAAGTGTAAAGGTGTGAAAGTGGCTATGTGAAACAAAGTTAATGTTAATAGACAGCCTTTTTATACATTGAATATCTTTTTCCATAGTATTTTGTAAAATCCTGTAATATAAAGCTGATAGGTAGATAGTTGCATATTATTAAAACTAAATTCATAGCAGTAAGAACCACAAAAACTCAAGGCTTTCATAAAGGCCATACAATTTCTGTAAAATAAGTAAAACATTAATAAAGTAAGGGATGCTGTACTTGGTTGGGTTCTGCTGAGTTATTTTGCTGTGAGATAGCCGAGCACTCAGAGAAAGCCTTGTAATTCACTATGCTAGAATTCTATGAAGAATGCTGTCTCTAGCTCAGCCTGCTCATCTGTTGGGAATGACTGCAAGGTCTACACTTCACAAAGATACGCTTGAATGGGGAAAGAGCACCACATGACTGACGGAACTGCCAAGGGAAATATAAGACAGAGTGGTCAGAGGTCAGTGCTTCATGTTCCAGAAATGTTGTTTGTTTGTATGCTTCACAGAAGAACAAAGAGTTTTTCTGTGATTCTGAATAACAAATCAACCAAATACACAAGTAAAAATTATTTAACATATATGGTTGCTAAATACAACTTTTTTTTTTTTATCTTTATAAGAATAAGCTCTTTTGTGCATACCTCATTTTATTTTATTTGCTTTCAGTATAGAGGGTTAATGTGAGATGATGTGACTAAAGTCAACTTAAAAAAAAAAAAGATTCTTAAGCATACATACATTATATATCAAAATTACACAATTAAACACACCTATAATAAAATAATAATCCAAATATAGTATATAATTGATCATTAATTAATTAAATGGATGAAAACACAAAAGCTACACCATGAAGTATTCACCAGTTGTGGTAACTTAATACATAATTTATGTTGGCAACATTTTAGACATAAAGGGGTTGATTTATTAAAGGGATGTAGGTTGCTCTATTTTGCAAGCCAGTTTGCACCAGAGCTTAGTAAATGAGGTGAAGTTCTACTGAATTTGACTTCCATCATACAAGCTACGTTCAAGCAAAAATGCTATTTCTTGTTCATACATCATGGGACACAGAGACTTTGATAATTACTTAGTGGGTTAGATCAGGTACTTGGACCGTAATTACAAGGCGAGTTCCTCCCCTATATAACCCCTCCCATATGGAGAGTATTCAGTTTTTTTACCAGTGTCTAACATGGTTGGTCACGCTAAATATGTGCTAAGAAGAAAGCTCTGCTTAATGGTCTCTGCGGGGGCCTAGGAGATACAAATTCATACCTTGGGCCAATAAATACACCTAAGATGCATGGTACCCGGGCCTCGTGAAGGAAGAAACAAGGTTTTGCCTGTAATGTCTCTCTTTGAGGAATGGGCTCTGGGATCCAGCGCTTTGGCGCACAAATTTAAGTTGCATGAAACGTTTTCCTGGCAGAGCCTTGTACAGGACCAGGGAAGAGGATCCTGTGAGTAGGAACCCAGATTCCTGAAGTTTGGCACAACTCTACCCGCCATGATGGGTGAAGGTTGGATCTGTCTGTTCTCAGCAGTTCCTGCGGCAGGGATAAGGTAAGTATATACATTATGGATTATATTCTTTTGAGTAGTTTGCATATCTTACCTGATTTACGCCACTAGAGGGAGTAAGAGACATACCTGGTGTATGCTTACATGCCTTCCAGGATACACACTCAGTGAAGCTGGTCTGAGAAACCGCTCACCTCCTCCGCTGCAGGCTCTGCCACATAAGCTGAAAGGGGGATCCCACGCAGTCCGGTGATCCCACGCAGTCCGGTGATCCCACACAGTCCTCAGGGGTCTCCTTTCTGCCCCTTCGTCCCTGGCTGCCGCCATGACAGTCCTACATGCATGTGCAAGTTGTGCACTTTTCCTGTGGTTTTCACAAGGGAAGGAGGGGGCCTGGCTGCGGCGCACCAGTGCGCAGACGCAAAGCAGTTATTTTTTAAAGCCCGGCATGCCAGAGCTCCTGTAAGCAGTGGGACACAGAGCTGTGGGCAGTAAGCATCTCAGTGGATTCAGATACAGGCATACCTAAGACACCTACTTGGCATCAGGATGAGCTAATGTTTATATTGTAAGACTAAGGCACAACAGTGGTTGCATTTGTACTAGTACCTCTGCTTTGCAGCTTAGGGCTATGTTTCCTCGTAAGAGGGCTTCAGGGGGAGGTAAAAGAGGCACTAAGAAATCACTGCCTACATTGAGGGTTCTGGGCATGCCTGCAGGATTTAATCCCCCCCTGAAAGACTGGAGGGAGCCTCACAGGATGAGTCTGTGCCCCGTCAGGCTTTGTAGCCTCTCCCAATGTTACAGTCCCTGTATATGTCACTGAAGACAATATAAAGGCTGCATTGGATGGTTTAGAAAGAAGGATTACTACTTTTATCACAGCTTGCTTAAAGAGTAGCAGAAAAAGGGTAGAACCCCTCCCTCTTCTCTGGGTTCCCTATCGGATGAGCAATCTGATAATGATGAAATATCCTTATCTGGGGATGGGGATCAGGAGCAGTAGGATGATTCGGGGAAGAGGAGAAGCTCTCTTCTGCCCCTCAGGCCCTCAAAGTTCAGATGCAATATTATACTGAGTTGGTGCATACCACATATAGATTGCCCTCTGCTGAGGCTGACATATCCTCTGTTTGCTCCTTGGGATCCCGGAAATATGCACAGGCTGCGTATACCTTCCAAATTCATCCCTTGCTGGAGAAATGGTATGATGACTGGGGATACCTAGATAAACTATTTTCTCCTCCTAAGAGGTCTTCCATTCTGTATCCGGTGGAGGAAAAGTTCCCCGAAAAATGGGGGGTGCCAGCAATAGATGCGGCTATTTCCTGTGTGAATAAAAGCCTGACCTGTCCTGTGGACAATGCTCAGGGGTTCAAAGATTCAACTGATAAGAAGCTGGAAAATGTATTTAAAGCTTCCTTTTCTATGGCTCTCGCTATGGTCCAGCCTGCAGTCGCAGCAATCGGCATGTGCCAGTTCCTCAAGGAACAAAGGAAGCAGGTGCTTAACCTCCACTGAGGAGGACGAGGTTTTATGCAGGCCTTCCTACAGCCTTGTGTTTTGCAGTGGATGCCAAAATGGATTCTGTTCAGCAAGCATCCCGCCTTTTCCTCCTGATGTTACACATGCGCAGGACCCTTTGGCTTAAGCATTGCGCAGCTGAGGCTTCATGCAAAAAATATTTGCCTGGGTTCCTGTTCTATGGGGAATGCCTGTTTGGGGATGATCTGGAAAAATATATTCAAAAAATTACCGGGGGTAAGACCACGTTGTTAACGGTTAAAAAGAAGAATAAATGTCCCTCATTTAGACATTCTCTGTCCCCAGCCCCTGGAGCTTCGACCTCCAGGCAGTGGTGATGGCCTCCACAATCCAATACTAGGGGAAAGGCCCAAGGCCAAATCTAAGGGCAAAAGAAGTCTTGGGGTCCATGATCTGTTAAACAGAACCCCAAAGCCTCCCTATGAAGGGGCGATCCCGCTCGGCAGAGTGGTGGGAAGGCTGCTGCAGTTTGCAGGTGCCTGGTGGGAAGAACGTCTACTATCCCAAGGCGTAATTATAGAAGTAACCCCAGAAGAGCAAGGCTCAGGGTTCTACTCAAACCTCTTTACGGTTCAAAAACCGAACAGGGATGTCGGACCTATTCTACATCTAAAAGACTTGCGTTTTTAGACATTCGTTCTTTCCACATGGAGTCAATCCACTCAGGAGTTTCCACCCTTCAGAGGGGAGAATTATTGGCATCAATAGACATCAAGGATGCCTATTTACATGTGCCAATATTTCCCGCTCACCAAAAATTTCTAAGGTTTGTGGTGGATCAGTGCCACTTCCAATTCGTGGCCCTACCTTTCGTCTTTGGCTACAGCACTTCAAGTGTTCATGAAAATTCTAGCCCCACCCTTGACAAAACTAAGGGCTCAGGGCCTAACAGTGACAGCTTATCTGGACGATTTACTACTTGCAGAACAGTCAGTCCGCAGCATGCTTAGACCACAGGGTGCTCAGCACAGTAGAGTACTTAGAGTACCTAGGCTGGGTCCTCAATCTAGATGGATTTGAAAGGTTCAGGCTTATGGTGTAAAGAAGAAGATTCCTCCTTTTCAGGTTAAAGCGCACTTACCTAGAGCAGTTAGTGCTTCATGGGCAGTGCATCACCAGGCCTTCATGGCTCAGATCTGCAAGGCTGCAATTTGGCTTCAGTCCATACATTCATTATAATCTATCAGGTGGATGTAAGAGGGCATGAGGATGCCACGTTTGGGCGCAGTGTGCTGCACGCAGCAGTATAGTTCCTCTGGTAGCGGTCTATATTTTCTGATCTGTGTCTCCCTCCCCTCAATTTGGGCATTGCTATGGGACATCCCACTAAGTAATTATCAAAGTCTTTGTGTCCCGTGATGTATGAACAAGAAAATAGGATTTTCTTAAAACTGCTTACCTGTAAAATCCTTTAATTGGGAATAAATCACGGGACACAGAGCTCCCGCCCCTCTTCTGGATTATACATTGGGATACTTATTGCTTTGCTACAAAACTGAGGTACTTTCCATATGGGAGGGGTTATATAGGAGAGGAACTCGCCTTGTAATTAGGGTTGCTAGTGTCCAATCACCTGATGGTAACTATCTAACCCACTAAGTAATTATCAAATTCACTGTGTCCCATGATGTATTCCCAAGAAAAGGATTTTACAGGTAAGCTGTATTTAAAAAATCCTATTTTTGGTTCTGTGAATATGATTGGGTATTCTTGCAAAGTGACAACCACATTCACTCAGCTCTGGGGTAAATTCCCTTTGCAAAGTGAACAGCCTATTTCCCTTTAGTAAATCAACCACAAAGTGCAATATATTCTAAAAATCCATGTTAAAGCAATTGTAAAGTCAATTTTTTTTCTATAAAAATAACAAATATGGTTTATATACCTGCTCTGTTGCAGTGGATTTGTACAGATCAGCCCAGATCCTCCTCTTTTCAGGTGCCTCTTCTTGTGCTCCTGGACCCTCCCTCCTGTTGAGTGCCCCCACAGCAAGCATTTTGCTGTGGGGGCACCCGAGCAGCGGTTTGGCTCTGTTCCCTCTCTTTCATGATTGCCTAACTGACTTTGATTGAGAGCAATGGAAGCCAATGGCGCCACTGCTGTGTCTCAGTCAATCAGGAGGGAGAGAGATGAATGAAACACTGGTGAACATTGCTGGACAGAGATGATGGGGCTCAGGCAAGTAGTGGGGTGGGGGGGGGGGGGGGGCTGCTGAATGCATTAAGATAAAAAAACCTTATGACTTTACAACCACTTTAACAAGGTGGGGGGTGCATGTACAACAACTATTCCTGGGTCTTAAGGTCAAGATAGACCCAAAAGACTACAACCTCTTTTGTCTGCCATAAGTTCAGTAGGCTTTAGGTCACACAGATTAATCACAGCAATGTTCTTATGTGTAAGGGGTGAGCAGGTGCCTACATATGCACAGATTTTTTTTTTTTTTAAACTTCCAAAAGAAGTCAAAAGAAATCACATACTCAACAGAATTGTCAAAAAAAAAAAAAAAGATATGCTATAAATAAAATATATTTTCATCACAGTGAAAAGTAATTTTCCCAAAGTAATAGAAGTCCCTGTAAGTACCGGAATTTGACCTGATATGAGCCTCTTGCAGTCGCTCTACAGCACAGCTAGAGTGTGAAAGGAAGAAGCGGTACAAGAATCCAAGCAGTTCATGTGCCGACAAGAAGCATACTTTTAGAAGAGAAAGAAGAGTAATAGATATTTAAATTCATCACTATGCTGCTTCTATTTTTACTGTTCAGTCAGAGGCAGTGAGTTGAGGGATGTTGGTCATCAGACTGAATACTTTTAGTGGTAAAAAGTACTGATGGAAATGCATGTTCTAGTTTAACAATCTAAAAAAAAAGTGCTGATTTGCTGGCAAAAGTAGGTTGCAATAGTGTCACTAAAGCTGGCTATACACTAGTAGAATGTCATTCAAACTTTCTGATTTAAAGAACATTTGATGTTCTAATAGTTGTTCATTTTCTTAAACAAACACATTTCTAGCAGTATATGTCGTTTTTATTTGTGACATTACATTCATTTCAAGATCGAATGGTAAAAGCATACAAAACTCATCAAGTCATCAAATGCAAATACAAATCTGCAAAAAAAACTTTTTTATTAATATTTGTACAAAATATATTATTGTATGGCTAGCTTAAGGATTAGCCGAGCACACCAGTTTGAGTTCAGTTTGAGTCAAGTTTGCAGAACATGACTAAAGTTTGGCTGCGGAATATGAACCCTAATAAAGTCAATGGGAACTGAATGTAAAAAAAAAAAAAAACAGTAATGGCCATTTTCTAGGCTAAAAGACAAGGAATTGGTGAACAAATGCCATGAAGGGCTGGGACATGCCCTGGTGGACATATACTAAAGCAAGAAAAATTATTAAAATAATTAATAATAATGCTAAGATCAACATTAAAAATGAAAATGTTGCATGTGACGTAGAACATCTGTATAGTGCATACAAACTATTACTGCAGAACTGACATTTCCAAAGAAAAATACAGATTAAATTGCAGGAAAATGTAAACTTCTAGCCACTTACTTGTGTCATTAAACAAATGGCCGGAGATTTCCTTCATCTATACCAGCTCCTTATTCTAGATAGAGGTCTGATATATGTTAATCAATAGATGTTAATGGGGGACCGCATTGACAAAAATGGAGTTGGGTTCCCTCCCCCTCTAAAGATATATACCAGACCATTATCCTTGATGAGGTTTCTGGTATTGATGTCAATGAGGATCCCACAAAAAAAAAAAAAATGGCATGTGGTATCCACAAGATCACTAAAAGAGGTGCACACAGAATCTGATGCAGCTGTGCATAGTAACCAATCAGCTTATAGGTTTTATTGTCACAGCTTAATCGAAAAAGCTGAAGTTAGAAGCTGATTGGTTACTATGCACAGCTGCACCAGATTTTGTGTGCACCAGTTTTAGTAGTTCTCCCCCATTGAGTCTAAAGCATACAAAGAAAAATGTTCCCTCATTTACTGTATCATTGAAGAAAGGCTTTCATCAAATGATCCTAAAGGAGTGATTTAACTGTTGTAACCAATTTCAAAATATTTCTCTAAAGTTTTGCCAACCCATACTGAAATATGAATTCTGGTACAAGTAGTTTAATTTAAAACAGTTTTATTTTGTAACATAAAATAAATTATTATTATTAGACATGCAGAATGGAAAAATGTGTTTAGCTTCAGATAAATTTGTTATGTTACTAATTTTGTTTCGGTATGGAATTTGTTTAGTTTGGTTTTAGAATTCGTTTAGTTTCATTTAGTTTTTGTTAAATTTAGTTTTCATTAAAAAAAATTTTTTTAATAATTCTCTAATGAATTCCAGCTTTACAGGACAATTAAAATACAGATTGGTCAAAAAAAAATTGACTTATTTGAATTCTGTATGAAGAATATCTGGTTGTTATGGGTTTACTTCCTTTTTGTAACCCTGCAAAGGTAAAGCATAATGGGCTACTATGCATCACATAGTAGCCCATTATGTGTCACTTACCTGGCACAGGAGCCAGCAATGTCACCACTGTCCCCTGTAGCACGGAGCGTCCATCTTCTTCCGGGTATCACTGCTCCGGCCACTCACAGCGCCAAAGCAGCGATGATGTCACTCCTGCGCATGTGCAAAGGAGTCGACACTAACGGCATGTCACCGTTAGCAGCGGCATACTCAGTGCGCCTGCACAGCGCTGTCTATGGCGCATGCACCGTAGACAGTGGTGCCTGTCTTTTTGTAAATATTTTCTTGGACCTACAGGTAAGCCTTAATCTAGGCTTACCTGTAGATCAAAGTGGTTTGTAAGGGTTTACAAGCACTTTAAGCAGCAGGCTGGGAAGCTAGCCTCCTGTGTCCCTAACAACCGATGACTCCTCATCCATCAGCTGGCTTCCCCAATGACAGATGAATGTAAAGAAAAAAATGCTGCCATTGCCTGGCAATAAAAAAAAGTAAAAAAAAAAACGATGTGCCCCCCCAGTCCATACCAGGCTACTTGGGTCTGGTAGGGATTTTGGGGGGACCCCATGCCATTTAAAAAGAGAAAAAATGGTGTGGGGTCGCCTCAAAATCTATATCAGGCCCAATGGGCCATTGGTTCTGTCTGTCTGATTAACGTAATATTTATTGGTAAGGATATTTATATAGGTGTTCCCCCCGGGATTTTATTTTTTTTGTCCATTAGGTTTTGACCTTACCCTTAATGCTGCTCCCAAGTCTGTCTGGTGAGAGTTTTTGCCTGTTGGTCGGGCCCTGGTGATGTGTGTGGATCCTTCCAGTGATTCTAGGTAACGTTGTTTTTTAAGGGACCCACAGCCATGTTTTTCTGTGGCTAATAATACACTGTATGTATATTTGTATTGTAATAATATTTTGTTTGTGATATTACTTTTTGCATTTTGTTTTAGAGTTATTGTGTGCTCCCCAAACTCCTGAAGAAGCAGTTTTTGATTTAGAAACATGTAGAGATGTGAATTCAGCTGTCCATGTGTTCCTTATCCGTGTTTCAACATATTTAACGACTTCACAGTCACATATCTGAAGAACTGTAATTATGGTTGGAATCTCATGACAGCTGTTGGGAGCCTTTGCAAACTTCATGTATGCTTGTTCTTTATCTTATCGTTTTTTTTTTTACTGGATAAAAGCAATCTTTGTTTTAACTTTCAGAATATATGTGTAATCTATGATGGTACCAACAAAATCTATATGCGCCTCCTGTTTTTTGTCTTTCCCTTCAAAGTTAGCTTGGATGAAGGTACCAAAATATTTGGTTGCAGTCACTGTTTACACTTAAATATTCTATGAAGATTCAATTCAAACCTGGCATAGAAAGATAAATCCACTTCCAAAGGTATATTGCAAAATCACAAATTTAATAGCAATAGTTATGAGTGGAATCTGGTACTGTCACGGTGAAATTATCAAAGGAAAGACAATGTAAAAGGCTTAATTATTTACAATAGCCTAAAAATCAAAAATATGTTAAAACATTACCAATGTACATTTTTTTTATTAAAAACACAAGATAAAGGATGGTAAGCAATATACACACTATTACATAAAAGAACATACAAAGTATTTAACATTGCCAGTCCTTATAAGTATAACGTTTCAATGTATTTCTATTGAATATGCAGAAAGATCAACTTCACAATTGGATGAAAATATTGTTAAAATACTTCAAATAATTTACCAATCTGTATCAATAAAGCTGTAGAAAAAATGTATCGCTATGTCTCGCTTCAAATTTCTGCCAATTAGTCTCATATACGGAAGTTAATACATGTGACTATTGATTTGGCACCCTATGGAATACATTCTTTGAAATAAAAACCTTCAAAGATAGAACAGATAAATAGATCTAGACTGTTTATATAGGTGACACACATAAGCCTAAATTGTAATACATTCAGAATGAAAAGCAACATCTGAAGAAAAAAGCAAATGTTTTTGTTTTTTTAAGTATTTTGAAGTATTACTGAAGTGAGGATTCCAGATTCTGACTCTCAATAAATCAACTGTGCTGATAGCTTGTAGGAAAATAATGCCATCATAGATTGGCACAATTTTTTATGCTGTGTTAGCAGTGAATCAACTTTCCACATAAGGGTAAGTATCAAAGTGCAAGATGCTTGGGGGTGCCTCTTATGGCAAAATATTAATTCCAGAATGTTCACACAGCCATGTGCTTAAAGTCATTTAGCGGTGTAATCATAATGCTCATTCCATACACAGAGAATGTACTACATTGTTCTCAAATGTCACTTGTGACCTTAGACAAATAGCTTGGTTAATAAAATGATTCAGTGTATCAGCCATATATTATGCCAAATAGCATAGCAAAACTTCCAGTATATGGATGAATAGCACCGCTCTCCATGGGCTGCTGGTTTGCCAATTGATGGTGTAGTCTTATAAGAACATACAATATGTCAGATATAGATGAATAGCACCTATCTAGCCTAATTCTGTTTGCTGGATTGTCTATTATGCAGCGTACACACGATCGGACTATCCAGCGGACTTGGTCCGGCAGACCAGAGTCTGCCGAACAATCCGCCCGTGTGTGGGCTCCAGCGGACTTAGAAAAAAGTCTTGACTTAAAATTGTCCGGCGGACAATCCGCCCATCTGTGTGCTAGTCTGCCGGACTTTTGAACGGACTTGCCCACACACGTAGAAAAGTCAGTTAATTTTGAATGTGGCTCCAGGTAGATGGGACTAGCGAAGGAAGTCAATGTCGCCGCCTCCATCGGTAAGATTGACACCTTGATAGCCCCGTTGCCTTTTATGGATTTAAAGGGGAACCCCTAAGCTGAAAAAATGGTGTGGGGGTCCCCCCAAAATCCATAGCAGGCCCTTCTCAAGAGCACACAACCCAGCAGGTCAGGAAAGGGGTTTGGGGAGGAGCGAGCACCCCCCCTCCTGAGCCGTACCAGGCTGCGTGCCCTCAACATGGAGGGGTGCTTTGGGGAAAGGGGGGCCCTGCGGCCCCCCCACCCCAAAGCACCTTGTCCCCATGTTGAAGACAAGGGCCTCTTCCCAACAACCTTGGCCACCATTCAAAATGGATCCAAAATATTCCAACAGGGCAATATACCAAATTAAAGAGAAATTGTACTTTTGACAAGGATTACAATATGCAAGGCGTCGCACTCAAAACCAAATTCTTAGAAAAAAGTTATGACAAGGACTTAATGGATAAGGCTGAAAGTCTAGTTGGCACAGTCCCCAATAGGGGCCAAAAAACAGTATATTCTCAGCATAAACATTTACAATTCATCGCCAATTTTCATTGCAATTACAGGCAAATGGAAGGGATTATATTAAAACACTAGACCATCTTAACAAAATATTCCAAACTAAAATCAGCAATCCCCCCTAGACCTCACTTTGTATACAGAAAAGGCCCCAGTATAAAACCATTATAGCCCCCAGTAAAATTAAAGAAGCCAAAAAAACAAAGTCTCACCCTATGGCAACATTCCTCCAAGTAGTAGGGATGTACCAATGCAAAAATAAGCTTTGCAAAATGTGTCTGTATGTGCACCATATATTAGAATATTCCATCCAAAAATTCTTTACACGCAGCACTGAATTTGTGATCTATGGTCTTAGGGGCCCTTGTGGCCTCCTATATGTGGGTCGGACTATTTGCGCAGTGAGGGCCAGATTTGGGAACCATCGGAGACTGATTGAAGATGGAGATGTAGAACATAATTTCTCTAGACACTTCACTCTCCATCATGGTCAGTCGATAAATGGTCTCTGTCTCCGCATCTAGGTTATTGAACAACCACCCAGCGATATTCCGTTTGCTGAAAAGTTTTAGAGACTGTGTCTATGTGAAACATTTTGTATTTTTCCAATTAACACCTTGGCTCCCAAAGGGCTTAATGAAGAGCTTGAATTTCATATCATTCTATAATAAGCCCCCAGGTCACAGTTTCATTTGCCAATATCTGTGATGTATATTTTTCTAGTTAATATTATTTTATAATATTAACTCGATTTATTACAAGTTTTTGTCCTTTATTTGATGTTAGTTAAGGAAATTTGATGACATTCCATTAATTATATGTTATGTTCCTGTGTGTCATTTGATACTTCTGATGTCAATTTCTAGTTATTACATTTATAATTAGTGTCTGCATTACTGCAGTTTTTTTTTTATTGTATTTGTATTTATCTAGTGCACTCACTTTCCATAAACAAAAACTTTTGGAACAAAGTTTTTTTAAATGATACAATTTTCTCTCTGTATGATCATCCAGTAGGTGTTTCAGTTATCCTATTTACATTCCTGCACTTCAAGTTAGCTGGTGGTGGACGTTTATACGTTTATCTCACATGGATATTTTTTGTTTTTTCTATATTTTCTTTTTGAAAAAAGTTTTTTATTTTTAATTTTCCGTTATTCGATTATATTTTTTACTTATTTATTTTGTGCCCAATTTTTTGTGAAGCTGTTACAATAAGGCCTTGTGCACACTGCTGCTAGTAAACTCACATTTTTGTTTGGGTGTTTTTTTTTTTATAACTACCCTTAAACTCCCCTCCATGTTATTCTATGTGTCCATGCACACATGGAAGTTTTCAGTAGTTTATCAGCAGAGGAGTCTGTGGGATGTTGTCTGAACACCCTAAAATTGCATTTAAGAGTAGTTCTTCTGACCACAAAAAATGCTTAACTCCGAGAAATTTGCATACATGCACATGAACTCTAGGCACATTTATTCTGGCCAATTAAATAGACTCCTAAACTCCAAACTTTGTTAAACTCTACTAAACTCACCTAAACTGTTTTGAAAAAATGCATTTTAGGTGAGTTTACAGTACTGATTTTCTCCTGTCAGGATAAGCAGCGTGTACAAGAAACCAGTGTGCATGAGGCCTTAGCCTCTCTAGTTAGATGGATCCTAATAAATTGGCCCATGCAGCTGCTACATCTTAACTAATTAAAACAACACCCTTTTACATTGCAGCCATGGCTCAATGATCGGCTTCTTTGGCAGTTTGTACCCCTGGCTCTCAGACTCCTAACCAGGTGTGTTGGTCATCAAGATCTTGGCCACCCCTGCTGTCCAGCGCTTTTTTGGCCATCATCTGCGGGCTTCCACATTCCATCTTTGCATTGAACCAGGCTCCTTGATGTGGGGTTAATCATATCCAACACTGACTGTCAGGCACCTTGCCTTCATGCATCCTGCTCCAGCTCCCCACCATCCAGCCTACTGTCTCCCCTTGATTTGTACCATGATAGTCTATGAATTTCCCTTCACATACTTTTCTGTGGTCCAAGACATCCATGTAAGTTTTAGCTAATGCTTAATAGAGAAACTTTTAGAATTAATGGTGCAGCTCTTTGGTCACTTGTTTGCAATAAAAAGCTGATTCTATGCAAAACTGTGCCAGATTGTGCACTCTTCGGTTTTAGTAAATCTCCTCCATTATGTCTTACTACAAGAGATATTGTCTTACAGTGTGGGGCCAATCTTGTAGGAGAATAACTAGGCTGTTATTCTTCATCAGAACTGTGCAAACTCTTTTCAGATCTCAACAAGAATGTGAAAAAAACTTGTTGGCACCTGCGGTGACTGCACCCCCAGTATCCTGTCTAGGTGATCATAGGGTCTGCACAGAAACATGATTGGGTGCATATTTTTGTTTACTGTACAAGCACACTGCAATGGCTAACTGACAATGTAGGGAGGGCAATAAAAAGAGAGCAACAAGGAGGGGATGTACACCCTTGATCCTGCTGGTGAAGTCTGTAGCAAAGAAACAATTTATTTTGGTAACCCCTCTTCTTCATTTTAATTTCATCAAGTGCTGTAGAATGCTTGCATTGAAGAGGCCTGGATACTGTTGGCAGCTGATAACGATGCATGCCCGGACAACTGCAACTTAGCCTTTACCTGATACATTTTGCATGCAATAATCTATAAGCTGTTCAGTGAGTTGGAGAAATACAGCAAAAACAAGAATTGATGTGCAATGTCACAATGCCTGCCTCATCTCCCTCAGCTGGAAGCTGTCCTAAGTCTGACACCCTGCAATTACGTAAACATGCAGCAAATGAACTTACCTAATTTATTAACTGTGGTCCCAAGCTGGTTTCTATTGTGTAAAGAAGCTTCTGGCAATTAATTAATTAGGCAAGCTTATCTGCTGCACATTTGATTAATTGCAGCAGTATATAGGAATGAGAGAGGGGGAGAGAAAATTTAGTCTTGATAGAATGTTTCTATGCACAAAACAGCTGTCAACTTCTCACACTTGCACCTCCCCCTGCTTCATGGTCATGAATAACATGTTTGTTGTATGGGCAACAACGTAGTACACATTTACCAGTGAAATATATAGAGACTAGTAAAGGGATACATTTTATAAAAAAATGTAATCTATTGTATTGGCTAGAGGTAGGTGTATAGAATGACTATATACACTACATATGAATATTTTGCTAGTTATAGAAAATCATAGATGCTGATCGAAAAAGGTAATTTTTATTAAGCTAATAATAAAATTATTAAAAAAATGTTTGAATACCAAATATACTTGACATTTATGACAAGCAAGACATTCCTTTTAAATTGGTGTGTGTCAAAGCTTTAATTTTCATATCTCTGGGACGTCCATATGTAACATACACACACACACATATAAATAATTTTTTTAGAATATAATTTCTAGTGTCTTTCATGTGTATGTACAACTACTCCCCTCACCATGCCCAACTGCTGTATTTAAGCATGTGCAGCTAACATTTTTTTTATAATTGCAAGTTTTAAATGTGCCACTCTCTATGATTCCATCATGCACTACTGGTGTCTATACTGTCTCTACAAGTCCTACTATATCCATTTGCATCTCTGCTATGTGTACAACTGTAAATGGCACCATACCATAGTTTCTCTGCTGCAAGTATAACTACAAGGACCAGACCATTGTGTCTCAGTGTTATTTTATTGTCTATGTCAAGCTACAAATAACAGCATTACCCACTGGTATTTTCCTTTCCCAACACTCTTTACTGACATATGCCCTCTACTTTTACCACCATGACAGCCAAGCACATTGCTTACAAGAATAAAAATAAGATGCACATCTCTAGAATATCAGTAGTATCCTGAAATACATTCAAATGTTGCACCATAAAACAAATGAGCATATCTTTTCTAATACCTATTACAATATACAGTATAAAGTACCATATTGGAAGCAAACTAGAGGATATACTGTATATAATTGTTAGGATTGTTATAATTTACAGTAAATATTGTAACTAAGGAAACAATACAACAATATCACCTGCATTTTTTTAAATGTATTTAACTCTGTTCACTAGTACTTAATGAATGAATGTTAACCTGCGTTTTTTCCTCAATCTAAATCAAAAATGTAATATATGGCAGCTAATCAATGCTTAGGTGTGGTGGCTGCATTATTTTGTTTTCCTGTTAGCAGAACAAACAGTCCAGCAAAACTGGCAATAAAGGGGTAGAGACAAACCATTGACCACTGATGGGGGGGGGGGGGTATAATGGTCAGATTTTATTTGTTTATGTAACTTATAATTTATCCCAAAAGAAAAAGAGAACATTTTGGATATAACTTTTTGTGCATCTTACACTACCATCTGCCCAGGTTGACAATGTTGCTGCCCAAATGTGTCGGATAGGATATACCCAAGCACTAGTAGAGTGAGGCCCGGAATGGAGAGACAGAAAGGACAAAGAAATGAAGGGCTGGGTATGACGAGGTGGAGAGGAGAGGCAACTAAAAGGGTTAACAATGGGAAGGTGTAAAGGGGAGGAAGCTGGATGAAATGAACTGGAGGGTAGGAACAATATATATGAGGAAGGCGGGGACTTCCAGTAGCAGTCTGGGAGATAGCAGAGAAGGAGAAATTTTCCGAACCCACTCTCCCTGTTTTTGTGTGTCTTTGTGTTGTTTGTTTTCTTTTCTTTCAGGATCAATGGATTTGAGTCGTCATAGCAGTGGTGTAATGGCGGTGTCTTTGGTCTTTGATGGTGGCAAAAAACAAATGTGATGGAACTGGTGGGTGGCTCATCCGTGGTATGTGCCCCTCTGGTGTATTCCAGTGAAACAGTATGTTGGAATATGGTAATAACAAAGGGGGTGATATGGTGCAAAAGACCAAACACAGCAAAGTCTCTTATAAATGATAAAAAGGAGGAGGAAAAAAATAAATTGTCCAAAGTTTTTGTTCAGGGTAAGGGAGGATGCAATTGGAATACAAATGGAAAAGTGCACCAGACTAAGTGCAGTATTTAATTATGCATTTAATGTAATATAACAAATGGCCAAATGTAGTAAGCAGGCATATAAGTAAAAATGAGGGGGGGGGGGGGTCCAGAGTCACTGGAGGGTCCATCTAGGAATGAGAATGACAGACCGCTGGCTGGCTGTAGAGGAAAGAAGCAACAGTGGAACCTCTGTAGATGGTTCTCTAGCTAACAGCCTTGCAAATAGTGTGGTTACAGCAGCGTATGGTATCCTCAGCATCCGGAAAGCCGAACGGCCAGAGCCGGAAGTGTGCCTCAGCGCGGAACGCAAGCTCTGTAAACTGGAAGTGATGCTGCGACCAATCAGAAGACGCGTTTCACAACATCCATTGTTTCTTCAGTTCTATCAGTCTAACCATGAAGCAAAGCATATACCTGTATAGGCAAGCAAAGTATTGTATTAGACAACGGAACAAGGAACACATGTAATTGTATGAAATAGGCGATGTCACAACAACAAATATATATATATATATATATATATATATATAAAATATATAAAGACTAAAAAATAATAAACAAATCAATAGACAATTATTATGAAAGGGACGACAATTAAAATGATAAAGCCAGGTAGGATAAATTAATTTGGGACTAGAATAAAAGTTCGATTGCTTCTTTTGGAGGACCTATTGCGGTGGATTCACTTTGATGCACGATTGACCCACCATTACGGTGTGTGGGTCCACACCTTAGGGTAAGAGTACCCATTATTGTTCTATGATAAGTGCACCTGCTATCTTCTTAGAAGTTTGCTATTGGTGGAATTTGGAAGTCAAGTATCACATTTCCATACTACCGCATATATTTGAAGTCCCCTGATTGATGTTGTAGTGTCTTGATCTCTCATGAGGATTTTTTTATGTACATAGCATTTTCCCATTCTCTGCGATTTTCTATGAACTGCACAGATTATTTTTTATAATTTAATGTTATGCATTTTGGATTTGATATTCATTTGCTTTTTATTAATATTTATTAGTTTCACTACTATTGTTGTGGCTTACTGTTTTCATTGCGTTTACTCTCACAGATTTTTTATCACAATTTTTTTTTTTATATTTGTCTGTGTATTGTCACTAGTATCTCACATTATTTAGCACTGCAATTTTTGTTTTTTATGTTTTCACAATTCATCATTGTTGTTGCTGGCTGCTAGACTTTTTACATTATTCTGGTAGCGCAATTATATTTTTATTTTTATTTTTTGACAAAATTACACTAAACCTACTGTGGGTAATTCTTATCTACATTACAAAAGCTGCCATCACCCACACTGGATTAAAAATATACCCAAAAGCCAATATTGCTGCCTCAAACACAATTGTACCAGATATGAAGATTACGTCACACATGGTCAACTTCTCAAACAAAAATTCTTAGATAAAGGTTATCCACCCACCCTCATTAATGAATAAGGATGAGCCAAACACCCCCCGGTTCGGTTCACACCAGCACATCCGAACAGGCAAAACATTTGGAAAAACACACGAAATCTATGGGACACAACCATGAAAAATCAAAAGTGCTAATTTTAAAGGCATA
Organism: Lithobates pipiens; assembly: GCF_037356315.1. Lineage (NCBI taxonomy): Eukaryota > Metazoa > Chordata > Amphibia > Anura > Ranidae > Lithobates > Lithobates pipiens. The sequence continues at coordinate 28,087,070 of NW_027507790.1, read as the reverse complement.
TATGCAAGTTATTATCATAAAAAGTGTTTGGGGACCGTGTCCTGCCCCAGGGGACATGTATCAATGTAATCTTTATTTTATTTTTTAAATGCAATTTTTTTCGGGAGAAGTGATTTTTCAGACTAGCCTCTCATCAGTGGGAAAACCTCAACACTCAGGTGAAAAGATGACCGGGAGAAGCCATTCCGCCACCCAGTCTCAGCTGGACTCATCTACCCAGCTGAGCAAGAACATACCAGTGATGTTCCACACACAACTCGCTGACTCACAGGCTGCATCTCAAGCCACAGACCGTAGTGCGGCAAGTCACGCCTCCACCTCGGACTCACCAGCTATCTCTCATCCAGGTATGAATACCTTGTTTCCCTCCCCTCTCCTGTGACTGGCCAATCTCCGGCAGGCTACCCTTGTGCTTTGATATAGAGTCTGACTCTTGCTGTGGAATTTCTGGATTATATCGCTACACATGATGTCACTCTGACTGACATTGCTCTGCCACAGAGGATTCGGAGATCCTCCCCAGGCTTTGGGAAGTACGTTTGCAGGAATAGGCATTGTTGCAGCCTGGTTACATAACCTACATCTTAAGGCCCTGTGTCAATAAGGAACAGAGGTAGGCTCTTACTTCCCAGACTTCCACACTCTCCATGCTGTGTGCCCGACTTCTCTAAAGTTGCTAATTGAGACTGTCACACACAAGGCTGCAGCTAATCACTCAATGGGGGAATTGTCTGCTCTCCCCGCCTTGCTCTACTGAGATACCTGCATGATAGGGGACAGATACTGTTCAAGTATGCAATAGATGTCCTGTTCTCCTCCTTATCTGACCTATATTATGTCTGAGTCACTGAGCACTTATGCAGGACAAGGAGTATATTAGGGGCCAGTATCTGCCATGGGAATAAGAGACCTGTAATTTCTGTTTTGTGTTTTTTTTTATTTTTTTTATTGTGTGCCAGAACTCAAAGGCTTTTAGTCGAGCTTGCAAAATCTAGGCTCAATGTCATGATCATACAGGAAACACACTGAAGCGACTGTGGTCCATACCTGTGATTGCATATGTTCTGGAGGGAAGGTGCTTCATTTACTGACAATCAGTACTGTTATCTGTCTCATGTTGATGTTAGTGCCCTGCCTCCTGTGGCCCCCATGATACTGACCTCAGGCTAGTGCGGGGACTTGGTCAGTGGGGGACCGGGAGGTGGAAGAATTGAATTTCCTTTTCTCATACATAGAAATCCTGAAGGTTAGGATCTCTCTGTTTATAAGGAACATTAGCTCAATAACTTCTCCTGTACTGCACGGGAAGTAGGCTGGAAGAGCTGGAGATTCCTAATTCAGAAGACGCTCTATGTCTACATTAGGTCATAAAAGTTCCTATATGTTTTTATCTTTCCAGTTTACTCTTTTTGTAGTCTGCCTCAATATAGATGCTGCACTGGATGGTGAACCCAGGAAAGGGGTGGTGCATTAGGGGCTCTGTTTCCTGGACATATATCGGAGCCCGGTGCTTGCAGATGCAGGGCCCCCCACGGACCTATGTAGTACACGCAGTGCACGCAGCAGCAGTCACGCCCTTTATCGGGCAGCCCTGCAGTGTGTCCTTATTGTTGCCTTTGATCCTGCTGAGAGCTATGGCTCTGTCAGTAGGGGGTGTGCCAGTGCAGGTCTTACTCACCTATTATGGGTGGGCCTGATCGGTGTATTCCCATGTTTCATGGCTGAGGTTTTCCCTCAAATGTCTCTACCTAAAGTCTGGATTCTCTGGATGGTGGAGTGTGTATGACTGTTTTGGTGCTAGATTTCATCCTCACCTCAAAGAGGCTGGTTCCCCTTTTGAAAACAGCCGGCATAGTGTTCCTTTATCCCAATACCACAGACTATCTCCTATTAGGTAGTTCAGCAGGACTAGGACTACCTCCGGTAATTTATCACAAACCCCATATCTGGGGTAACTACATTACATGGGAAGAAGATCCCGCTTACATCTTTAGGCACTTTAAGTGTGTCATCAGGTTTGGTGTCATCCCTACTGTCCCTCCTTTTCCAACGCTTTTCTCCTTCTCTTCTTCATCCCCTTCTTTGGCCTCCCCTCCCCCACAGACCCTCTCCATCTACAATTTTAGGGTGAAATTGACAAGCCACCGCATCCATTGAATATGCCTTCCACGGTGCATTCCTCAGCTCCTCTATCCCTCAAGGTGTACTCCTTGAATGCTAAAGGCCTTAGTATTCCAGAGAAGTATAGTAGTGTTCTGGCAGAAGCACACCAGCATAAAGCCCAAGTTGTATTTCTACAAGAAACTCACTTTAAATCAAGCTGAATTCCCAATAATAACTTTCTGGAGTTTTTTCATTGCAACCTGTGCTGTTTCCAAAGCAAAAAATATTTCCTTGGTACTCCTAGCCTGGGTTCTAGACTGTATATCCACCAATACCATTCCACATACTCTGCTTATGCAAGAGGAGTGAGTATCCTAATTAGACAGCATGCACGTTTCTCTTGCTCCCAACAGGTTATTGATCCGGGGGGGAGGTACATTTTTTTGCTATGTAAGCTTGCTACTATACAATGCATTATTGCCAATGTTTATATCCCGCCGCCGTATTCGGCAGAGGTTCTTAGGCGCTTAGCTGGGTTCATGGCACAGTTCCCTGGCATACCCCTGTTGGCGATGGGTGATTTTAACAACTATGTCAACGGCCTGTGGGATAAGATTCCAACTCCTCCGGTAGTCCCCTCACGCCCTAATGGCGATACTCCTTTTGCGGCTCTGTTAGCTGAACTTGGGTTGGTTGATGTCTGGCGGAAAGCCCACCCCCACTCCCGTTTATATTCCTGTTGCTCTCCAGCGTTTGGGAGCTTGTCCAGAATAGACCTGGGACTGGGAAACTCCGCCCTTCTCCCCCTAATTAGAGATTCTGGTTATGGGGTTCGACATGTATCCGACCACTCCTCTTTGTGGATTGAGATGTCCCTGTCTACTGACCTCGCACCTAGGAGTTGGAAGCTTAACCCCTTTTGGCTTGCATTATTCCCGCAGCCTGACCCCATTGCAAGTGCCCTTAAACTTTTCCTGCAGGACAATTTAGGCTCGGCATCTATAGATGTAGTCTGGGATGCAGCTAAGGCCTTTCTTAGGGGGCAATTTATCACTACTATAACTGATATAAAACGGAACACTAAAGCTTGGGAAATGGAGGTCGGTAGAGCACTTAGAGAGTCGGAGCAGGCCTATGTTGATAACCCCTCGGAGGACACTAAGAGGGCTTGGTTGGGGGCGCAATCTATGTCTAGACAGGTAACTTTACAACTGGCAGAAAATAAAAGGTTTTTCCTACAACAAACACACTTTGAGGAGGGGGAATCGACAGGCCATATGCTGGCTCTGCTGGCGAGGGCCCAGGGTTCCGCACCTATGACTCACTCACTGTGCGATTCGCAGGGAGTGACCTATTCGGACACCCCTGGGATCTTGCGGGTATTTCGTTCCTTTTATGCAGACCTGTACTCCTCTAAGGTGCAGCCCGGTGATGGGGAGATTGTGGACTTTTTAAATGGTTGTGATATTCCATGCCTGTCTGCGTCGGATGGAGAGCTGTTGAACGCCCCCTTAACGGAGGAGGAATTGGCTTCTGCATTGGAACATTCTCATAATAACAAAGCTCCGGGGGCGGATGGTCTCCCATCCGAGGTATACAAGCGTTATGCCGGTGTTCTTTTGCCAACCCTTTTAAAAGTGTTTAACAACGCCTTAGAGACGGGGGTCCTACCTGCTTCTATGAATGAAGCAATTATAATTGTACTTCTGAAACAGGGTAAGGTAGCAACATCACCGGACGCATATAGGCCCATCTCCTTGCTCACGACAGACGTTAAACTATTGGCTCGGGTCTTGGCAACGAGATTATCTCTGGTAATACACAAACTGATCCATAGAGATCAATCAGGATTTATTCCCTCACGTTCCACTGCCCTAAATATTCACCGTTTATTCTTAAACCTACAGGTCCCTGTGGATAACCCCGGTAATCAGGCCATCCTCTCGCTGGACGCGGCTAAGGCCTTTGATAGTGTTGAGTGGCCTTATCTGTGGAAAGTGATGGAGCGGATGGGGCTGGGCAGCACATTTATTAGCTGGGTCCGACTGTTATATGCCAAGCCTACGGCTAGAATCAGAGCTAATGCGAAGCTCTCCGACCCATTTGTGCTGTATAGAGGCACGAGACAGGGGTGCCCTCTGTCGCCCCTGCTCTTTGCCATGGCGCTTGAGCCACTAGCAGCCAGAATGAGATCGGCTCCGGATATTATGGGTTTCTGCAGGCCCACTGGAATGGATGTGGTATCGCTATACGCTGATGACACGCTTATATACCTGGGGGACACCCAGGGCTCCCTTACGGCCACCATGAACCTGATTACCCTATTTGGTACATTGTCGGGTTTTAAGATTAACTGGGACAAATCTGTACTGATGCCCTTGTCCCCTCTAACGGCTCCCTTACCCCCTTGTGCAAGTATGATCCAGACGGTTACATCCTTTAAGTATCTGGGGGTGCAGATATCCCCCGAGGTGACGGAATATGCCAAACTGAATCTTATGCCATTGTTACTTAAGTTCAGGGATAAATGTAAGATCTGGTGTAAACTACCGTTATCGGTGGTGGGCAGGGTAAACCTCATTAAAATGGTGTGGGCCCCGCAGTTGCTCTATATTTGTCACAACTCCCCGACCTGGATCCCGAAACGGTGGTTCGATAAAATTGACTCTCAGTTTAGGGAATTAATATGGTGTAGAAAGACGGCCAGACTTAGTTTACTTACCTTACAATATAATAAGGACGAAGGGGGGTTGGCACTTCCACACGCTAGGATGTATTTTTTGGCTTCGCAGCTCCAGCACCTGGGTGGGTGGGGGTTGGATGACCCATTAGACCCGATCCGGAGGATACTGGCTGACACGGTCGCCTCGGACACAGCATTGTCTAGATTGGAGGCAGGCTTCCCTCATATGGACAGGGGTTCCCCGACTAATATACTGCTGAATACCCTGTGGTCTCACGTTAGAAAACTGCTACGAATACGTGGCTTTCTTGCCCTCACCCCTATTTGGCGGAATGCTAATTATGGTGAACTTTTTAAGCTCAAGGGATTTGGTAACTGGAGTAGGAATGGTCTTCAGTATCTCTCGCAACTGTATAGTGGACGGGTACTGAAGTCCTTCATGGAAATACAAGCCGAGTTTGACATCCCACGTAGGGATTTTTATAAATATTTACAGTTACGTCATGCGCTGCAGACACAGGCACGGAGTGTGCAGCTCTCCCTAACAGACCATCCTGTGGTGCAGGGAATATTTATGCAGATTGACCGTAAAGGCATGATCTCTAGGGGGTATGCTATGCTTCTTGACGCGGTGCAGGACCCGGCGCGTCTTCCATGTCGACAGAGGTGGGAGGCGGACCTGGGGCCCGTGGACGCGGAGACCTGGAACCTTTGCTTGTCCTCCGCTCCGTTGGTGTCGGTATCGGCCTCCCATAGGCTCTCCCACCTATATTTACTACATAGGACCTATAGAACTCCAGTTAAACTGCACAGTTGGGGTGTTAGAGAGTCTCCCCTTTGCCCTAAATGTATGCGGGACCATGGGGATCTTATGCACATGTTCTGGAGGTGCCCAAAACTAAAACGATATTGGGCGGGAATTTTTGACACTATATCCTCAGTGTTCTCTGTTGGTATTCCGCGGTGTCCGTTGGTCTGCCTGTTGGGGGCCCTGGATGAGGAATCATTGACGCCCTCGGCCCATACAGCCATTATCAGGTTACTATATGTAGCTAGAAAATTGATAGCGAGATTGTGGATGACCCACAGGGTTCCCACCAGGCAGCAATGGATAGAACAGGTGAACCAGATGTTGATCAGAGAAAAGATAACATACCAACATAGAAACGCACCGCACAAATTTAATGCCATGTGGGGGGGTTGGCTTGAGGTCCCGGGACTAGCTCCCCACCAACTTATACAGGACAGACTTCTACAGGGTTGACTGACGGTCCTAAGACCGGTACATGGAGGTACATAAATGGTCATGTTTCCAGGATGGGTCTACTTCTATGTCTCTCCCTTATCCGGTAATTGTACGGGGTGTAGGGAGACACCAGTGGGACTGTGTGATGGGCTGTGGGCCGTAGTATATATTTAAGGTACCTATGTGGCTGTTTCCTGATTCGGAGTGGTCTATGGGAGAACGTTACTTTTGTTTTTACTTTTGGTTCCCTCTTCTTACCTCCTTTCTTCTTTATTTTTTGGTTTTATTGTTATTTTCCATGCCTCAACAGTCTTCAAACCGAACCTATTTGTATTTTTATTTTTCCTGTATACTTTTGGATGTAAAAACCAATGCTACTGTAAGACTGTACCTCACTCCTATGTTTGGTTTGTACCATAAGTGTTTTACAATAAAAACTTATTTGATTTAAAAAAAATAATATTTCCCTTTTGAAAGATATTCTCCTGAACTTACAACATTTAGGACAGGCCTCTTAATTCTGGGGGTGCAACTTCAACATGGCCTTAGACCTGCTTCTTGACACATCCACGGGAACCTCCTCACTCCCTTTTTCTTCCTTATGCCAAATGAAACTTCAACTGGCCTCTCTCATGCTCCATGATACCTGGCACACTCTGAAACCACGAGGGAAAGATTATACCTTTTTCTTGTCCTCGCACAATTGCTACTCAAGGCTAGATTACCTTTTCATACCCCAAAAGGACTTGGCCTACCTCTACAATGCGACGATAGAAACCATGGTGGTTTCTGACCACCACCCGATTACCCTGACTCTACGATTCCCCCAGAGGGAAACATCTACCAAGATCTGGAGAATGGATACCTCCCTTCTTACCGATCCTGGTGATCCTGCTACCATTAAACAGACTAGTGCCGATTACTTCCACCACAATGACACGCCAGATGTATCCCCCATGACTCAATGGGAGACACAAAGGTGTGTTGTGAGAGGCCACCTGAAGGAACACCAAACTTTGGTCCAAGCACTGTCACAAATCTCTAAGCTAGAAGTGCAGCACAAATGTTCACTGGCTATTAAGGTAGCAAGAAACGCACCCTCACTTCTACTGTCCATCATGTAATGGATAAGTTTGGGGCAATTCATTCTAAGAATAAAGATATTGCTTGCCAGTTCAATGCCTTTTATAGCAAACTGTATGATAGTAAATCAAATGAACATAGTCAGCAAATACACGATCGGATCGGATAAGAGACTTTCTTCACATGTATTACGCTCATGCGCTATCGGTTAATGACTGTGTCAGGTCACCTTAAGCCCAGGTGACAGATGCACACCGTAGGGATTAGGAGTGCACCGCAAGGTTGTGGACCCTACGGCTGACTGCTGCGGACAGGGATCAAGGTGATAGGGAGGCAGGGCCGCCAGAATACCAAGATGGATCCCACCGGGGTTAGAGCGTAAGATTCCCTGGGGCGTGGAGTCTAAGAGCCAGCAGATGTTCACCAGAGCCTCGAGTGGTGAGGATGGACTTGGCTGCAACTGGCTCCAGGTCGCGGCCCCCAGGGTTTCCCAGCTCACACCCACAGTAGGCAACAGGAGGATAGGGATGGTGAGGGACAAAGCCAAGGTCGGGCCACAAGCAGACAAGAATAGTCTGGGACACGCCAAAAGGTCAGGATCACAGGCAAACAGGGATAGTCAAAGACACGCCAAAGTCGGTAACGGAAAACAGTAGAAGAGCACACGGCAGGTAACAGGAAGCTAACACACAAAGGTTGATCAGCAGGATTGGCTTGCAGTGCACAGGTTAATATAGGGTTCTCTGATAGGAGCTAGGGTGGAGCCATGCCAGAGGATGGATTATAAAAGCAGTCAGGTGAGGGTCAGCTGGTCTCTAGAAATGAACACATGGAGACAGGTAAGCAGACAAACTCTATTGCATAACCATGACAGTACCCCGCCTCTTACGAGGCCTCCCCCTTCCCCACCTGGGACCAGGTTTAGAGGGGAACTTCAAATGAAACTTCCTCAACAGACGAGGTGCAAAGACCTAGGAAGCCGAAATCCACGACCTCTCCTCAGGACCAAAACCTTTCCAGTACACGAGGTACTGGAGAATGCCTCTACAGAGTCGGGAATCCAAAATTTGGCTAACCTCGTACTCCTGATCATCCTCAGAGACCGGTGCTATGGTAGCGAGAGGACGAGAGAACTTATTGAGGACTAAAGGCTTCAGAAGGGCAACATGGAAGGAGTTAGAGATTTTGAGGCTTTTGGGAATCTGGAGCTTGAAACAAACTGGATTCAGTTTAGAAATTATGGTGTACGGACCAATGAATCTTGAGGCTAATTTGAGAGAAGGAACCCGGAGTTTGATGTTCCTGGTGGAGAGCCAGACTTTGTCTCCTGGCTGAGAAGGTGGCTTACGCCTGCGACGGTCAGCAAAACTCTTGAATTTGTTGGCAGCTTTCTGGAGGGAATCATGAACGTCAGCCCACATGGAATTGAATGATTCCTGAACAGTAGCCAAAGCTGGAATGTCAGAAGAACAAGTCATAGGAAAGGATGTGGCATAACAGATAATGCGACCTCTAAGGTACGCTTTCCCTGCATCCCAAAAAAGATTCGGGTCAGCCGTATGTATGGCGTTTGCGGAGGAGTACTCCACCCAGGCCTTATCCATGAATGCTATAAAATCTGAGTTATTAGCTAAAAAAGCTGGAAAGCGCCAAAGGTTGGGGTGCGGGGGGAGATCCAGTCTGTCTAGGGAAATAGCCACTGGGGCATGGTCAGAAACCGCTATGTCATGAATTTCAGATTCGGAGACCAAGGTTATGAGATCATCCGAACCAAAAAAATGGTCGAGTCTGGCCAGGGACTTATGAGGGTTGGAATAGAACGTGAATTCTCTGTCAGTAGGGTGGCTGAGATGCCAAAGGTCCATCATGTGTAGAGATTCCATGGTGGAGGCAAAGATAGTAGGGATCATTATGGTGGCATCCTGCGGTTGTTTTTTTGGGGAGGATCTATCAATCGAGGAGTGCATAACGTCATTAAAGTCACCCCCTACTAAATGAGGCAGGTGGGTGAATTGGAGTAACCACGATGAAAGTGCAGAATAGAATTGCTTAGTGGGGTTATTAGGGGCATAAATGTTGGAGATAAACATTTCCTTAGTGCCTATCCGTACCGTAGCGGTGAAAAAACGACCCATGTTATCCGAGAGGGTGGATAGAATTGTGCAGGGAAGATTTTTGTGAATTAAGAGCAGTACCCCGGCTTTCCGACCCACTGACTCGGCTCCATGTACCGATCCCACCCACATTTTTTGCATGCGTGGAAAATCGGATGCATGTAGGTGGGTCTCCTGTAGTAAGGCAATGTCTGCCTTGAGCCTTTTAAGATGACGAAGGATCTTCACACTCTTTTGGGGAGAGCGGAGACCCTTTACATTCCAGGAGACTACTCTAAGAGGGGCGGAGTCTGTGGGTGTGAGTGGCAGGATATGAGATATAGATGGGCGAGGATAGTTAAAATGCCTAGGCCGAGCTCAACGGTGATACAGGGCATAAGGTATTGACCAGGGAACTTTGAGTGGTAGAGGGGAGAACCCAAGAGGTCCAGGGGAAAGAACCAGGGGAGGGCAGGAAAAAAGGGGGCTTGGGGGGTAAACAATAATAAAAGAATAATAACCGAACAAATAAACAACAGCATGTACTTCTCTTTTTTCCGCATGAGTTCACTGTGCATAGGGGAGGGAGCTCTCCAGCAGAGCCCCGCGGAGACAGGGGTAGAACGCGGGCAGTGCCGTAATACAGCTTGAGGCCTGACAGACTAGGGTATGTGTCACAGCGTAACGGCTAGACAGTAGAGAGGTGGTATATTACACAGTGGAGTCATGCCAGGACCAGAACTGAGTGTAAGAACAAAGTAAAAGCCGGTAGGGCAATAAAAGCTTAAACAGTAACTTAATAAATGGTGCAAAGACTAAAGTACAAGCGCTATATGATAGAAACCTGAACATTTGTCCGAGGACTCGGGCGTACAACCGAAAAGGAGAAGGTCACATGTTGAAAGCTTGCGGCATCCGTAGTCCAGAACCTTCGGGACCGGCAGAGTAACAGCTCCCGGTGCTGACTAGCATAAAACTGAGTAACCATAATGAAAGGGAGATGAGGCAAAGTACCCAAGAGCAAGGGGGAGCGAACAGCTGCTACTCAGCACATCATGGCTTGCAAACCGGGTAGAAGGGGGGACAAAGAAGAAGACATCAAACCGTGGTGGGAATGAAGAAAGGTCTTCAGCGAGGAATGTTGCGATGCCGATGATCCGGATCCGAAGCTCGGAAGCGTTTAGGGGAATCCTTCCTGGGGCTCCTCTGGTCCAGGGCACGAAGAGTTGAGGCAGATTTGGAAGAAGTAGCCGGAGAAGGATCTGAGCGAAGAGAGCGTAAAAATGCTTCCGCTTCAGAGGGGTCCTGGAAGGAAAGTTGTTCCCCCTTGGGGGACTTGAGACGAAGCACGGCGGGGAATGCCAGGGAGAACTTAATTTGTAATTTGAACAGTTCCGAGCAGATCGGTTGGAAGGCTTTCCGTTTTTTTGATACTTCAATAGAATAGTCTGCGAAAATTAGAACCTTGACCCCATCGACCTGCACTGAGGAAGACTGCCGGAATGCTTGCAGGACAGCAGCTTTATCCGCGTAGTTCAGATATTTGGCAATGATGGGACGGGGAGTTATGCGGTCCACATTAAAAGATCCTATGCGGTGGGCCCTTTCCACTAGGAAGGGGCCCGTGAGACTGAGGGCTTCCGGGATGCGTTTTGCGCAAAAGTCACTCAAATTGGCATTGGGGAACGACTCAGGGACACCGACAAAATGCAGATTGGAGCGTCTGGATCTGTTCTCTAAGTCATCCAACTTTTGGAAGACATACTGAAGCGCTTTTTCCTGAGACCGCTCAGTGGCTTGGGACTGATAGAGATCATCCTCCACCTCAGAGATTCTATGTTCAAGATCATCAAGTCTGGTGGCATGCTCTGTAATTTGGGCCTTGATTTGTTGCATCCCAGCCTGAACGTCTTTCTCCACAGAAGCTGTGATCATGGGAGACAGCAGGGCCGCCACGGCTTGTGCTATGCGATTGGTGTGTCCATCATCCCCAAGGGGTGGCTGGAGTGTATCCCCATTATGGTTGTGAGGGAGTTTTGCAGTATGCCCACGGGGGTGTGGTGGTCCTGAGGTAGCTGGGGGTGTTGGGGTGGCGACCCCGCTTACCTCCATGTCTGTGTCCGGGTGATCCGCAGCAGAGGCCTGAGAAGCTGGAGCGGAGTGAGCCGGAGCCGAGTAGGCCAAAGCCGGGGGCTCAATTTGCGCACGAGCGGGCTCACGTTTTTTCGACGAAGCGATCCATAGGAGCGGGGATCGTGGGGGAACACCCGGAGCCGGAGTGGAGCACTGGGGCCGCTGTGGCAGGATTTTTAGGCCGGTTTGTGGGGCTCTGCAGCGGGAGCTAGGTGGGAGCGCAGCTAGCTCATGCGGCGCCGGAACCGGAAGTGGTATCGTTTTTTAATAGTCACAGCCTTTAAACCTCTATAGTCGATGCAGGGTCTGAAGGTACCATCCTTTTTGGCAACGAAAAAGAACCCTGCTCCTGCAGGCGATGAGGATTTCCGGATGAAACCTCTCTCCAGATTCTCGGCGACATACTCAGACATGGCCTGGGTCTCTGGAATGGACAAAGGGTAGGTACAACCCCTGGGCAGGGTTGCTCCAGGGACAAGGTCAATAGCACAGTCAAAAGATCTGTGGGGAGGAAGCACCTCAGCAGACTTCTTGCAGAACACATCTCGGAAATCGCTGTATGCCACGGGAAGATCAGACGATACAGATGTGGTAGCAATGGGAAGTTTCCTCTTGGGGGTCACCTTGGGAAGACAGGATGAGAAACACGAAGGACCCCAAGCCAGGATCTGCCCAGAGACCCAGTCCACATGTGGCGAGTGGAGCTGTAGCCAAGGAAGGCCCAATACAATGGGGGTAGAGGCCTTGGGTAGGATGAGGAAGGAGATTCACTCCTGGTGGAGTATCCCTACCGACATCCTAGTAGGTAGCGTCTGGAAATGGATAGGGCCCCCTGGGAGCACAGTTCAATTGCCGAGACTACCAGTGGAGTAGCGAGGGGAGAAAGGGTAAGCTTCATAGAAGAAGCAGTTCTCCAGTCCATAAAATTGCCAGCAGCCCCGGAGTCCAGATATGCTAGGACCAATTGGGGAGAAGTGCCTACATGGAGGAACACCAGAAGAAGGAGATGAGAAGGTGATGTTTCTGGGTCCAATACTCCACCTTCCAAATGTATTAGACCCGAGCGTTTCCCAGACGAAGCGAGCAGGAGTCACAAAAATGACCCTTGCCCCCACAATAAAGACACAAGCCCAAAGTTCTGCATCTAGCACGTTCTTCAGGGGTTAGTCTGGTCCGGCCCAGCTGCATGGGTTCCTCAGCAGACAGAAGATGCTCCACAGGGCGACGGGAAAAAAGCTCAAGCTGACTAGGACCTAGGGGGTGCTTGCGTCTTTTTTCTAAGGACCTCTCCTGGAAGCGAATGTCAATCTGATTGCATAAGGAAATTACATCGTCCAGACCGGCGGGGATAGCTCTTCCTGCTAATTCGTCCTTCACTCGGTCAGAGAGGCCATGTAAAAAGGTTGCGACCAGGGCCTCATTGTTCCAGCTCAATTCCGCTGTAAGGATACGGAACTGAAGTGCATATTGTCCCACTAAACAAGATTCTTGGCGAAGGCGTAAAAGGGCACTAGCCGCAGAAGAAACCCGAGCTGGCTCCTTGAAGATATTACGAAAGAGCTTCAAGAAGTTGGACAGGCTGGAAACCACTGGATCATTTTTCTCCCACAGGGGAGCAGCCCAGGCTAAAGCTTCACCGAAGAGGAGGGAAATTATATAGGCTACCTTTGCCCGATCAGACAGAAAGTTTTGAGGCCGGAGCTCAAAATGAATGGTGCATTGGCTGAGGAAGCCCCTGCAGGCCTTGGAGTCCCCAGAGAAACGGGACGGAGCTGGCAGTACTAATGAATGCGTGGATGCAACTGGTGCGATAGGTGCAGTCGCAGACTGTACTTGAGGCTGCAGGTTCGGGGTCCCCAAGGAAGCCTGTAGCTGTTTGAAGCGGGAAGCCAGATCTTGAAGGAATCGCATCACCTGAGTCTGATTAGATTCCTGGGTTTCAAGTCTCCGAACTATGCCCTGCAAAGGATAGACTGCAGGAAGCGGCACGTCAGTCGGGTCCATGGCTGATCAAACTGTCAGGTCACCTTGAGCCAAGGTGACAGATGCACACCGTAGGGATTAGGAGTGCACCGCAAGGTTGTGGACCCTATGGCTGACTGCTGCGGATGGGGATCAAGGTGATAGGGAGGCAGGGCCGCCAGAACACCAATATGGATCCCAACGGGGTTAGAGCATAAGATTCCCTGGGGCGCGGAGTCTAAGAACCAGCAGGTGTTCACCAGAACCTCGAGTGGTGAGGATGGACTTGGCTGCAACTGGCTCCAGGTCGCGACCCCCAGGGTCCCCCAGCTCACACCCACAGTAGGCAACAGGAGGATAGGGATGGTGAGGGACAAAGCCAAGGTCGGGGCCACAAGCAGACAAGAATAGTCGGGGACAAGCCAAAAGGTCAGGATCACAGGCAAACAGGGATAGTCAAAGACACGCCAAAGTCAGTAACGGAAAACAGTAGAAGAGCACACGGCAGGTAACAGGAAGCTAACACACAAAGGTTGATCAGCAGGATTGGCTTGCAGTGCACAGGTTAATATAGGGTTCTATGATAGGAGCTAGGGTGGAGCCATGCCAGAGGATGGATTATAAAAGCAGTCAGGTGAGGGTCAGCTGGTCTCTAGAAATTAACACATGGAGACAGGTAAGCAGACGAACACTATTGCATAACCATGACAGACTGGCAGGCTGTTCAAGCCCTATTCTCATCAGAGGAATGGGAGGAACACATAAAGGCCATGAAGTCTGATAAGAGTCCAGGGCCAGATGGATTCATGGCACAATACTACAAAAGCTTTGCAGATCTTTTGGTTCCAGGTTTCTTCAAGGCCTTCAATACCTTATCAGATACCCCTAATTCTTCAGGAAGCCTATTAGAGGCATATATCTCATTGATCCCAAAAGAGAGTAAAGATCCCACTAATGTAGCCAACTACTGACCGATCTCGCTTCTGAATAAGTATGTCAAACTATTCTCCAAGATCCTTGCAAACCTATTGTCTTACCATGTGCCTACCTGGGTGGGCCTTGACCAAATTGGCTTTGTCCCTGGATGAGAAGCCAGGAACAATACCATTAAAGCTCTAAACCTAAACAACTGGCTTACCTACACCCAGCGTGAAGGCTTTTTCCTGGCAATAGATGGGGAGAAGGTCTTCAACCGAGTGGCCTGGGACTATATGGATGCAGTTTTAGAAGCCCTAGGACTGAGGGACAGCAGGACCTACTTAGGTGAGAGGTGCCCACCGTCTCCTGGCTTGGATGAGCCTCAATTCTAAAAATGATCGTGCTTCCCCGCATTCTCTATAAACTGCAAACTATCCCGATCCGTTTGCCACCTTCCTTCTTAACGGCATATAAGAGAATGTGCAGGGTTTTCCTATGGGGTACCAAGGCAGCACAAATTGGATGGCCTAAGCTGGTGTTACCAAAGTCTGGTGGTGGCATTGGCCTCCCTGACCTGCAAAGATATTATTGGGCTGTTCATCTGGCTCGGTATTGGATTGGAAGAAACATACCTGATGTAAGGGATGGGTACTCTTGGAGCAATTGGTCACAGAAGTTGATCTACGCTCAGTCCTCTGGTTCTCTAAAAAGCATATAAAACCCAACTTCCAGTTACACCCTCTAATTGGGGCAAACCTTCATGCCTTTTAAAGGGCTTGTAAAGTCCATGCACTCTCAGCCAGACTGCGCGATCACTCCTATTAAGGGTAACCCAGACTTTCTTCCAGGTATGGCTAAGGCCTACTTATCAGCTCAGTGGCCCTACGCAGAGATGCAAGTTAAATATTTTTTTTTTCAAGGGGCAGGTTCCTCCACCAAAGAGAGCTTGCAGCACTATCTCTGACCAAGTCCTTCCCTTTTTGGGCCTATCTACAATTGAAACACTATCTCGATAACCCAGCGAACAAAGAAAGCTTCACAAAAGCCCCTATCGTCTTTGAATGGATGTGCTCTAGCTCGTCTCCCCAGAATCATGCAATCTAAGTGCTTTATGCCTCAATGTTTGGGGGAACCTTATACTTATTTGCACACAGAGCATACATTTTGGGAGACCGAACTAGACACAGTGATAGAGGAAATTAGCTGGGATTGCATCCACTTGTATATCCACAAAGGTTCACACCCAGGAAAATGGGTATAAATTTAAAACGCGGTGGTACAAGACACCAGAACTGCTTCATAAATGCATCCTGATGGTCTCAGATCAGAGATCTGGAGATCTGTACAGGACTTGTGCAATTTTCTCTACATATGGTGGACATGCCCACTGATTCAGCCATACTGGCGTAAGGTGCATGACACGATGACTGCGATTTCTTTGCTCCCACTGGAGTTTTCACAAGCACAGTACCTCCTTCATCTTTCCAAAGGAAAATATACTATAAGTCGGTGGCTATGCATATGATTACCGCCACTTTTAAGTTCTTCAGTAATCGAGGCGAGTACCAATGCCATTATCCTTTATGCCTGACCTGTTCACACATTACCCACAGACAAAAATAATTTAACTTGAAGGGCAAAACTTACCTCTTATCTGATTTCTACAAATGTTCATCAGAATTCGTAGTATATTGTCTGTCCTGTCCGCGTGGCTTACTATACGTAGGTTGCACGATTCGTACTCTGAGGAAAAGATTTGGGGAACGCAGGAGCCTAGTGGATGCAGAATCTGATGAACATAGTGTCCCAAAACACTTCCTTATCCATTATGCACATTCTTCCCAGGATCGTAAAGTTTGGGTATTTGAAGTGATACCAAAAAACCCTCCAGCAGCTGAACGCTTCAAACGCCTGTGTGCACGCAAATCCTATTGGACATACCAACCAGACACTCTTGAACTGGGAGGATTAAACGAGGAGTTAGAAATCAAACCCTTACTTTAATTTGCTATTCATTGCTATTCCCCTCCTAGACACTTTTCAATAGTAAGATCTTCAATAGTAAGTACTTCTGTTCATATTGCTTCCATTATGTCCCCCCCCCCCCCTTTTTTTGCTATCCATCCCTAGGGATGAGCTTCGAGTTTGACTTACGTTCGACTTGAACATCGAGTGTTCGCCCGTTCAACAGTAAATTTTATGGGGGCATTCTCAGAAAATGTGAGCGCCCCATAATGCACTGTAGGACTGCAATGCATTGCTGTATGATGATTGTATGATGATTGGCCAAAGCATACACCTAACCTGCATGCTTTGGCCAATTACAGCACGCTCCTCAGCGAGGACCACCAACACCTAAGGCCCAATGTTTATGCTCCTGTTTATCAGGGGCATATAATTACAAACTTTTAAATATTATTTAACAACAGGGACTGTTCCTGCACCCAACAAGAGTAACTGTGAGGAGTTACTGTGTTCTGCCACCACGACACCTAAGGCACAATTTTTCAGCAGAGTATATAGTGCAGTCCGTCTACTATATGTACTGCAGTTCAGAGTACATAGTGCAGTCCTTATAGTATATATAATCTGCAGTTCAGAGTATATAGTGCAGTCCGTATAGTTTATATACTGCAGTTATAGTATATAGTGCACTCAGTGTAGTATATATAATACAATGCAGGGCATATAGTGCAGTGTACAATATATAATATAGTGTATTGAAGTGGTTAAGGGGGCCCTATGACAGAATTATGAAAAAAACGGCACGGGTCCCCCCCCCCCCCCCCGTCCATACCAGGCCCTTTGGGTCTGGTATGGATTTTAGAGGGGGTCCCCTCTCCGTTAAAAAAAAAAAATGGCATGGAGTTCACCTTAATATCCATACCAGACCCAAAGGGCCTGGTATGGACTGGGAGGGGGGGGGACCCACACTGTTTTTTTAAAAGATGTTTAATGTATATTGCTGGGATCTGGCAATTTTTTCCTTTAGAAAGTAATTTTGCTGCAGTACTTTTCTAAACATGGGAAAAATGCACTACTTTTACAGGCAGGCTAAGGGGACCCCCCAGGCACGATATTAAAAGGAATATTTCATGTTTATTGTTTCACTTTAAGCCTTCTTAAAATCACTGCGGATCACTCCGGAAAAAACGTCTGTTAAAAAAACTTTCTTTTACATTGATACCTGTCCCCTGGGGCAGTATCCGTGTCCCCAAAAACTTTTTATGGCAATAACTTGCAACATGTTCGCATGTTCACACACATTTTTTGCCTGTTTGCAAGTTCTGGTGGGGGGGGGGGGGGGTGTTTGGCTCATCTCTATCCATCCCTCCCACCTTCCCTTCCTCTTATTTCTATTTATTTTCATCCGCAAATTTATGTTTATTTTTATCTTCATGTTTTATTTTCATGTTTATTTTTATTTTCATTTTTGGTTTACAATTAATTCTTATTTCCAATCTTGTCTTCTTGTCTTCCTGATATTCTATGTTCATCTAGCTCCTATTACTGCTACTATGAGACGCTTTGATGGTTTGATTACTTAAATTGTATAATATGATATGTGTACTTTATAACTCTACATATGTTTCATTATCTATTGTTAAGCGAGCTTTGGTCTTTTTAATGTTTTTAGATTCATGTTCATTCTTGTTTTATATAAGCTCGTCCTGCCCCCTGTAGTGATAATCAACACAGCCTGTTACACCAGTGCACTTGATATGTATTAGGATCACCTGTGAGTGGTTGCTATGGCACCGCACTTGGCTGACCAGTCCTTAAATGCCACTTCCAATACGGCCACTGACTATACCTGATGAAGGAGCATGCATGTTTTGAACGCTCACTCCTCCCCACTCCTTCTCCAAACGGAAGTGACATGTATCGCCACCTCAGAGCCGTTCTGAGAGTCCAGAAGCACTGGGAGCCACCAGCATTAGCCGGACTACCAGCTGCCTCTCCAACTGCAAGCCTTCCCATAAGAGTGGATGAATCTCCTTAATATTCCAATGCACTGATAAAGCTATGATCTTATGAGTTCTTAATTGTCTACTTTAAAATACATGTTTTTACATTTCTGTACTTAGATTGGTACTGCTCTCCTTTGTGTCTTGTTTCCTGCAGAGCCCCTTCTAGCTTGTTACGAGCCGGCAGCTGTCCTCATTTAGCACACCTGAGACCACCATTACATTCTTGTCCTGCACATGAACTATCCTACATGGACTCCCTGTTTAAAGAGAGTATTTAATTACCCACATTCTCTCTGACTAACTGACAGAGCACACATGAGTTTGCAATGTTTCCTGTGTTTGAACTAATAGTTAAGGCACTGCAGGGATGCCTCTTGAATGGCACCAGGAATTACAAATGGTACACACTTTTTGCTGCAAACTAAATTATAGTTAATGAAAACTTTTTTCACTCACTTCTATTTACCTGTAGAGTCAGTAAGTCACTGCATAAATAGTGATCAACCAATAGTTGAGGCTTTTATGTCCTGCCAATTGCAGTTCCACAAAGCTATAAACTGACATTAAAGCCTTTAGTGCAGGTTTTCCTAAATATCCCTTTAGTTAAGAAATCCCTATCACACAGATACTGTTTTACTTGTCATTTTTTGTCCCTGAAAAGAGTTTTTCTTTATATTATTAACATTACATTTGCAAAAGCTTACCTTGAGATTTTCTTTCATATAGTAAATCATTGGAGCCATAAGTAAACATTTCTGAGCCCTTTTGCGTGGATGATTCACGGTAGGAAGTATGACTTGTTAGCTTCCATTAAGTAATGACATCTCTGTATATTTTTTCTTTCACTTGAATTGTAATTATTTTTATCTTTCCTATCTTTTACTGACCCTACTACTGTAATACTACCTAACCTTAAGCTAGCAGGGGCACAGGCAAATTCCATCATTTAGACTTATACAATACACAAGAACAGAATTTCTTACAGAACTTGCTGTCAAATCCCCAGTAGGTCACTTTTCCATTGTACTATTTTTAACCACTACCCATATTAGGCACTTCTAAGCCATTTTCTGCATTGTTCCAAAGTGTATTCCCATTTAAGCACCAGGCGGTCTTCTTAAATGACACATTTGAGTAGTGGATGAATAGGTTTATGGACAAAGTATAAGTAATTCTCTCTTAGTGTTAGGTTTTTATAAATAAAAGGTTTAGAAACTTGCAGGGAAATTTACTTTTAGCACAAGGGTGAATATTAATTCATTCAACTTATTCTTTGTGTTTAAAGCTATTCTTTTTATATATATTTTTTTAAGTTTACTGCAAAACAGAACTAGCTATTGCTTATATGGCACTAGGATCTACAAAAGTTCCATTATTTGTGGACATAAGATATAATGCATAGCCAAAGGCGACTATTTAAATAGGCAAATTAGGCAGTCGCCTAAGGCCTTGTGGCTGCCTTTTCCTAACACATGTAGAGGATGCCGCTGATCCCCATCCCGCTTGATCTTACTGCTGGCAAATGACAGGAGTGGGTCAGAGGGGAGAGACTGTGCCACTGCCACTGTCAGCAACGGGAAAAGGGCTCTCTTTTTTTCCTGCTCATTACCCATCCATCTTCCTATCAGAGGAGGAGAGAAGAACATCATGAGATGGGAGCAGCTGTGTTACTGAGTGGAGAGAGAGCAGTAGCAGGCTCTTCTTTCCCCCCTCCCTCTCCTTCCTCTCCTCCTTGCACTGCTGTACTCGAGAGCAGCGCTTGCCAAGACAGTCGCCCGCTGTGGCCAGGGGAAAACTTCAATTAAAAGGAGCAGAGAAGAAGATTGTGGGACATTTAGTCCCAAGGACTGGTCACCCCATTGTAACCCTAAGGGAGCAAACTGCAGCCCACAGCATTCCCGGCTAAAGGGGAGGGAGAGAGAGAGAGCCAGGAGCCCAGGGAAGCTTTTGGGGAAGTGCACCCAGGACTCTAGAGGGAGAGGGCTGTGCTGAGAAGATATCATCAGAGAGAGAGAGAGAACCCCACTGTCCTGTGCCACCAGAGGGAAAGCCATACAGCCTAGCGCCATCCCTGGTGAAGAAAGAAATTGAGTCATTGCCAGATCTGGGTGCCACCCAGCAGAGTTTCCATGGGCAACCCAGAGTGACCCGACTCCTGATTAGAGGAATCATTGCTGCTATATCGCCGGGTCTGGCGAGAGGGCCAGTCGATCATTATCTACTGCCATCTGTAGTTACTGCAGTCTCTGACTGTCTGTTGTAGTATGTCTGCCGTCTCAGATCTGTCTTCTGTAGTATGTTTGCAGTCTCTGACCATCCCCTGTAGTATGCCTGCAGTCTCCAATCATCTCCTGTAGTATGCCTGCAGTCTCTGACCCTCTCCTGTAGTATTTCAGCAAAATGCACCTTGCCCTAAGTAGACAAAAATCCTTGCAGGGCCCACTTTGTTGTTGCCATTTAAAGGAGTACCCCACCTTCTCTCGTTTCTTTGAAAAACCACTAGGAAACTGCTAATCCCTTAGACATGTTTAGAGTACAGTTGTGTTACCAAATATTGATTTATCTATTCTCATACTGATTTTTCTTCTATTGAAATAGAGCTGCTTATATAAATATTTTTGTTTACCTTTATTACCTGAGGGCACTTCTACTCTGCTCAGTGAACTGCACTTTAATGGTCATTTATGCAAGCTCTTAAAGTGGTTGTAAACCCTTACAACACACTTTGACCTACAGGTAAGCCTAGATTAAGGCTTACCTGTAGGTCCAAGAAATATCCCCTAAACCTACACGGTTTAGGAGATATTTGCCGAAAGACAGGCACCGCTGTCTACGGCGCATGCGCCGTAGACAGCGGCACGCAGGCGCACTGAGCACGCCGCGGTCAAGGGCGATATGCTGCGAGTAACGGCTCCCGTGCGCATGCTTCGCCGAATGACAGCGCCGGAGCAGCGAGATCCACCGAGAAGATGGATGCGCCGGACTACAGGGGACAGCGGTGACTTCGCTGGCTCCTGTGTCAGGTAAGTGACACATAATGGACTACTATGCAATGCATAGTAGTCCATTATGCTTTACCTTTGCAGGGAATGAAAGAGGAAGTAAACCCATCAGGATTTACTTCCTCTTTAATTATAGTCAAATAGTGTCTACCACTAAGCAGGTGTGTGTTCCTTTATTGCCTAAATCCTACAGTAAGGTGAAAGGTACTATATGCTGGTGTTTCTACGTGCGTCTGTAGTGATTCAATCAACCATGTGTGTCAGAGGGGCTGAGGGTGTTTGAAAGGAAACCAGTAGAAATTGCCTGGAAGGTGCTGGCACGCATGTGCGCGCTCATGGTCGACCACAGATGCTTGTGCACACTTATGCGCATGCATGTGTGCCGCGCCCAGCGTGCACATGCAGGAGCGCACCCCTAGCGCCAATTGCCGCCAGAAGGTCTGAGGGGTCCCAACCACTGTTTGGTGCTGACTGGTCTTTAGCTGTGCTTCTGTTACCCTGAAACCTGTGTTTGATCAGTCTTATTTCTGTTGCTGACCTTGGCTCCTGTTAACCCTGCTGTTGGACTCTTCTATTGCTGATCTCTGGTTCCTGATCCCAGCTTCCTATCTGCCTCATCTCTGCCTGATGTTCCGGTACCCTGCTGCACATTTGCTAATGATCCTGACTTCCCCTCTGACTTGCCTCTGCCTGATGTTCCGGTACCCTGCTGCCCGCCTGTTAACAAACCTGGTTATCTTTGTGACCTTGTTTTGGAGCCCTGCTCGGCTCAAATTGACCGTTGCCTGCGTGAAAGACAGTTGAAAAGAGCCGGGAATCTTCACCTAATCCCTGCCTGTTTCGTGGACCCATTACCTGCCTCCTTCTCAACTATGCCTAAAAATGTTTCTGACGTAATGAAGGTTCCACATGCCAGCTTTCCTAGACCTCCTCTGTCCCAAAAGGAATGGTCTTGATGCCTGCCGCAACAACCTCTGTCTTTACTGTGGCAATGAGGCACCCTTTCTACAGACCTGTTCTCGAAGACATCATAGGAAACCCTTCCTTTCATCTGATAAAATTGTGGCACTAAGTTCCAGCCAATACCACACCCTGCTGCCAGTGTCTCCTCAGTTAAATGGAAAGACTCTTTCTGTTCCTGCCATTGTGGACTCTGGGGCCTGTAGCTGTTTTGTGGGCTCTGCCTTTGTAATCATGCATGAACTGCCCCTGTGTGCCAGGAGAAACAGCTTCACAGTCCACCTGGTGGATGGTTCAGGTATTAAATTGTGACCTGTCACGTTAGAGACTGAACCCATCCTGTTCCTCACCACTTCTGGGCATCTTGAGCTTCTAAGTTTAGATGTTATTACATCTCCTCTATTCCCTGTCATCCTTGGGAAGCCCTGGTTAAAGTCACATAACCCCCTCATTAATGGGGGGCCACAGGGTAAGTGACCTTTCCATCCAATTACTGTAGAGAGTTCTGCCTTCCTCCTTCACCCATTCCCAAAGAACCGCTCCTCTGCATCAATATGAACCCTGAAACCGTTAAACTTGTGCCTTCTGTTTTCCACGATTTCCTGGATGTTTTTAATAAAAAGAATGCTGACTCTCTTCATCTTCACAGACCGTACAATTGTCCTATCAAACGCTTACCTGGTGCAGAAATTCCGTCTGGCAGGATCTACCCACATTCACAACTAGAAATGAAGGAGTTGCGGAAGTACATTGAGGAAAATCTTGATAAGGGGTTTATCCAGCCATCTTCATTCCCTGCCAGAGCAGGAATATTCTTTGTAGATAAGAAAGATCACTCTCTCCAGCCTTGTATTGACTACCAGGACTTAAATAAAGTAACCATTAAGAATCGGTACGTCTTATTCCTGAACTATTCCAGGGGCTACGGGAAGCTTGTGTATTTTTCAAATAGAGTTAAGGGGAGCATATTACCTCATTAGAATAAGAGAAGGTAATGAATGGAATACAGCCTTTAGGTCTGGTTTTGGGCACTTTCAGTTCCTGGTGATGCCCTTTGGACTCTGTATTGCACCAGCCACCTTGCAGCATTTTGTAAACAATGTTTCTTGATTTTTTTACTATTGTTTATCTAGATGACATTCTAATCTTTACCACCTCTTTAGAGTCCCATCGGGTTCATGTGAAGGCGTTAAGCAGACTGATGCCGCGTACACACTACCGGACTTTCCAGCAGACTAGGTCCAACGGTCTTCCCGACGGACTTTCGGCGGAGTTCCGAAGGAACTGACTTGGCCACTGTCATGGTTATGCAGTGATCTTCCTCTGGTTGCTTACCTCCCCTCATGTGTTCTGACTAAGAGACCAGCCACTTCCACCTGGTGGTTTTTAGAACCGCTCCTCTAAGCATGGCTCCACCCCAGGCCCTATCAGGGAACCCTATATTAACCTATGCACTGAAAGCCAACAGTGCTGATCAACCATTGTGTATTCATTGTGTGTTTGGCTTCCTGGTTCCTGCTTGCCGTGTGCTCTATGTTTGACTCTGTTACCGACCTTGGCGTGTTCTCAACGATTCCTGTCTGCTTGTGACCTTGACCTTTTGCATGTTTCTGACCATTCCTGTCTGCCTGTGACCCTGAACCTTTGGCGTGTACTCTGTTGTTCATGTCTGTTGCCCTGTGAACATGAGCTGTGAGACCCTAGGGGCCGCGACCTGGAGCCAGACTGCAGCGAAGTCCATCCTCACCACCGGAGGCTCTGGCGAACACCCGCTGGCTCTTAGACTCTGCGCCCTGGGGAATCTATGCTTCAGCTCCCATTGGGATCTGTGTTAGTGATCCTGTAGACCTGTGTCCTGAATCTCCCTGGGTACAATCTGCAGCAGTCAGCCCTAAGGTCCACTACCTAGTGGTGCACTTCCAACTCCTACGGAGTGCATCTGTCACCTGGTCTCAGGTGACCTGACAGCCACACACAATCACACCAAAGTCCGAAGGATTTGAACGTGATGACGTATGACCGGACTAGAATAAGGAAGTTCATAGCCAGTAGCCAATAGCTGCCCTAGCGTCAGTTTTCGTCCGTCGGACAAGGATACAGACGAGTGGATTTTTCGACCGGACTCAAGTCAGTCGGAAAGATTTTAAACATGTTCTAAATCTAAAATCTGTCTGATTTTTTAGACAGCAAAGGCCCAATGAAGCCCACACATGATCGAATTGTCCAGTGGATTCGTTCCGTCAGACCTTTGCTGTCTAAAAGTCCGGTCGTGTGTACACAGCATTAGGGAACATCATCTCTATGCCAAATCAGAGAAGTGTGAGTTCAAGAAGTGTACCATCCAGTTCCTGGGGCTCATTATCTCTACAGACGGAATTTCCATGAACCCACAGAAGGTATCTGCAGTACTCACTTGGCCTCCCCTTAGTGATAAGAGATCTGTGCAGCGGTTTGTGGGGTTCACTAATTTTTACAGGAAATTTATTAAAGACTTTTCCAGTATCATATCCCCTATCACCCAATTAACCAAGCTACATATGATCTTTTCATGGACCTCAGAAGCTCAGACTGCTTTTGAGAAACTGAGGGGCCTATTCACATCTGCACCCATCCTGAAACACTCAGATCCTGCTTTGCCCTACGTCCTTAAGGTTGATGCCTCTGAAGTATCTGTGGGAGCCATATTGTCCCAATGACAAGGGACAAAATCCCTACTTCACCCTGTCACTTTCTTCTCCAAGAAACCAAGTGCTCCTGGAAAGAACTACGATGTCAGCGATTGGGAATTACTCCCTATTAAGTCAGCCCACGAAGAATGGCGTTAAGTCACGGATCACAAAAACCTAGAATACTTGAGAATGGCAAAAAGATTAAGACCCTGCCAGACCAGATGGGCTTTCTTCTTTGCAAGATTCTGCTTTCACATTACTTACCGGCCTGTATCCAAGAATGGGAAGCCTGATGCTCTTTCATGCATGTTTCAATATACTGAAGTATTTCCCGAACCTGATACCATTCTACCTGACAAAAACTTCCTTTTGCTGCAAACTGATCTCATTCCCCAACTCAAGACAGCAGCCCTGAATCATCCTCCCTTCCAAGAACTTCCCAGTCAACTTAAAGAGGGTCTCTACTTCCACGGTGAGCAGATCTTTATT
Organism: Lithobates pipiens; assembly: GCF_037356315.1. Taxonomy (NCBI): domain Eukaryota; kingdom Metazoa; phylum Chordata; class Amphibia; order Anura; family Ranidae; genus Lithobates; species Lithobates pipiens. The sequence continues at coordinate 28,061,758 of NW_027507790.1, read as the reverse complement.
CTGGAACAATTACGGACGACAGTTCTTTACATGTGCCACGATCATCCTCTGGCAGGGCATTTTGGGGTACACAAAACTTCAAAGCTAGTCCTTCGCTCTTTCTGGTGGCTAGAATTAATACAGTATTGCAGAGACTATGTGAGATCTTGCACAACATGTTCATGGAACAAGGCAGGCAGAACCACGAATTGGGGTCTGTTGGAGCCTCTCCCTGTACCGGATAAGTTATGCAGCATGATCTCTATGGACTTTATCGTCGAGTTACCTCCATCCGAGGGATTCATCACCATCTTTGTCATAGTAGATCGCTAATCCAAGATGGTCCACTTTCTGCCCCTAAAAGGTACCCCTTCCACTGCAGAGACTGCCTCATCTTTTGTCAAGGAAGTGGTGCGTCTACATGGTATTCCTGTCAACATCATGTCAGATCGTGGAGTACAGTTTACTTTTAGATTTTGGAAATCTTTGTGTGATGTGTTGGGCATTAAACTGTGCCTATCATCTGCCTATCACCCCCAGACAAATGGTCAAACAGAGAGAACGAACCAGACCCTGAAACAGGATAACTTGGCATCTCTTTTGCCATTGGCAGAGTTTGCTTACAATAATTCAATACACTCCTCTATCAAGCAAACTCCCTTTTTTGCCAATTATGGGTTTCACCCATCCTTCTTGCCCGATGTTCTCCAAGAGTCCTCGTTATCAGCAGTACAGGATCACCTGGAGTTCTGGATAGCCAACAACCAATTTCTGCAGGAAGCCATCTCCAAGTCCTAAGTAGATGACAAGAGGTTCTATGACAGAAGAAGGAGAGGCTATCTGGATTTGAAACCTGGAGATAAGGGGTGGCTATCTACCAAAAACTTAAAACTGGCCTGCCCTTCAAAGAAGTTAGGACCAAGATACATTGGTCCATTCTCTGTAAAAAGGAGGATTAAGGCTGTTGCCTTGGAGTTGAGTCTGCCTGAGAAACTGTCTTGAAACTTTGAATTGTCTGTGGCTAATCCCTTTCCTGACTATGAACCTGAGACTCCTGCTCCACTGCTGGTTGAAGGGAATGAGGAATTTGAGGTAGAAGCTGTCCTACATTGCAGAAAGAGAAGGGCAAAACTCAGTTCCTCATTAAGTGGAAGGGCTATGGCCCTGAAGGTAATTCATGGGAACCTTTCTCTAATATGCACGCTCCACGATTGGTTCAAGTCTATCTTCGCCACCATCCTGAGAAGAATTCCTTAGTGAGCATCTGGAAGCTGTCCTTAAGGGGAGGGGCAATGTAAGGAAAACAGTAGAAATCACCTAATGCACTCTTATGCTCATGAATGTGCACGGAGTCCAGCATGCACATGCAGGAGTGCTCCCCTAGTGTCAATTGCCACCAGACGGCCTACTTAAAGGGGGTCCTAACCATTGATTTGTACTGACTGGTCTTCAACTGTGCTCCTGTTACCCTGAAACCTGTGTTTGATATGTCTAATTCCTGTTGCTGACCTTGGCTCCTGTTGACCCTGCTTTTGAACTCTGCTATATCTGATCTCTGGTTCCTGATCCTGGCTTCCCATCTGACTCATATCTGCCTGATGTTCCAGTACCCTGCTGCCCATCTGTTAACAATCTTGGCTTTCCCTCTGACTTACCTCTGCCTGATGTTCTGGTACCCTGCTGCCCGCCTGTTAGCAAACCCGTCTATCCCTGTGACCTGCTCAGCTCAGCACTGCTATCCGAGTGCCTGCCACTACAGTACCGCGAACAGCTGCGACTTCCTGTTCTGTAACTACAGTGCTGCGACTTCCTGCTACAGGTTTCCCAGTCTTTATCTACAGACACTCATGTGCCTCCTGTCCCTCGGCTCCTTCTGTTTTACTCTCAGCGGGACCTGGGCTGGAGATACAGGAGAGGCCAACCTTGTCATTTCAGTCTCCCTTCAGGTATGTGACAGTGTTCTTAGAGTTGAGGCAGAGAACAGGGAACCCAAAATTACCAAGTAGCTCCTTGGGGGTAGTGCTACACATATTACCCTGGTTTTGAGGGACAGGGGACCTTAACTCTGCTGTGCTTAGGCAGTGTTAAGAGCCCTGTCTCATTAAAGCAGGCCTCATGGTGACCGAACAGCTTATTTGCACCGTGACTTTATTTTAGAGGTGACAGGACACCTTAACACTACTGTGGGCAGGCAGCGTTAAGAGCCCTGTCATACTCACCTCTCACATAACCTAAGACTTCTGGAGCTCCATCCGTCAGCCAATGAGGAGTGACGTTGCGTCCGTGCATGCCACCCCTCCCATCCACCACACAAGGATCTCAAGCTGGGAAGGCCTGCTGCTTAGCTGATGAAAGTGAGTGGTGCCTCATGTCTAAGTTTTGCCTAAGGCCTCAGAAAGTCTAGAGCCACCTCTGAGAAGTTGGGTGATGCAGCAGGACAATCACCCTAAGTTTGAAGTAAATTTGAAGTAAACCACAGACTGGATTAACAAAAGAAAATGCATCTTTTGGAGTGGCGCAGTCAGAGTGTTCCTTGTAAAATACAATTTGCATATAGCACATCTGTTTGTCTTCTAGTGCTGCCCCCCCCCCCCTTCTTTCAGGAGCAGTTCCACTGTATAACTAGTTAAATTACTAAAAAAGAAAGTTAATCTTTGAAGTGAACAGAAAGTAACAAAAACACATGAAAAGAAAATGCATTTAAAAACCCCCTTCACTTCTGGGTTTTGATGACTCCCTGCTTCCTGTTGCTGATGTCACTGGGCCTTACAAAGGGATCTTTGGGATGTACAGGATCCCAATTCTTGCAAAACAACAATACTGCGTTGAACATGTTTATTTAACATTTGGTTTTCTAAACTTTCCCAGGATCCTGCAAGAAGACCCAGTGAAGTCACCTTGCTTAGATGAGCCCACCAGAAATCTGGGAAAAGAGTGTGAAGGTTTATTTTATTTTATTTTATTTTATTTTTTTCCAACAAAAGTTTTATTGATAAAAGGTATGAACAAATACAATGTGAAAAGTCGACATAGCGTACCGCAGGTACTTAGTAAGTCATTTAAACATATCGCATCTGTGAGGAGGGTAAATACCCTAAAATGTTACAATACATTAATACAACTTGAATAGCTTTAATAGCCTTAAATTCTTGAAATGCTCTACAGAAATATGGGCCTCAAGTATTGGAACAGTAGCATAACCCAATAATGAAGACAATGGGTGTTCACGTTCTCAACAATTATCTCAACAAAAATAAATAAATAATAACTAAAAACATCATTAGACCAGTTGTTAGACAGTGGATAAAGAAGTAGGGATAAGCCCTAAAGAATGACAAAAGCTAAAATAAAAGTGAAAGTGTAAGACCCTAGGAGGTTAATGAGGAATATTCCGATGAATCTCGGAAATGCTGCCAGCAAGCCCAAACTTTCCAGAAACTTAATGGGGAATCTTTCGATTGGTGTATTAATTCTTCCATCTCAGCCACCTTAGAAATGCGGTGGAACCAATCCGAGATGGAAGGAGGAGTACTGGATTTCCACAGGACTGGGATGCACATTCTCGCGGCATTAATAAGATGCTGCGTCAGTGATCCTCGATATTTTGGTCTCGAGATCGAGGAATGGTGAAAAAGGAATTGTGCAGGGGTAAAGTCAACAGATAGGGTAGTGATTTTACAGAGTAGACGGTGTACCTCCGTCCAGAAGGGTTGGATATTGGGACATGACCACCAAATGTGGAGGAAAGTTCCCTCTTCCTGAGAGCATCGCCAACATGTAGAGGGTACTTGGGGGAGAAATTTGTGTAACTGGGAAGGAGTCTTATACCATTTAGCGGCAATTTTGAAACCATTTTCTTGAACTGACACATTGACAGATCCCTTGTGTATATGAGAGAATATAGTTTCCCACTCTTCTTCTGACCATTGCTGGTCCAGGTCTGATTCCCAACTGCTGGAGGATTTAAGAGATTTGGGATTACAGTCCGTGAAGAAGAGGGTGTAGATTTTAGATATGAGATGTCTTTGGGGTTCTATCGTGTCGCAGAGAGATTCAAAAGGAGTGAGTGATCTAGCAAAGTCTGGTTGACGCTGGTGTGATGTTAGGAAATGTCTAATTTGAAAGTATACCCATTGAGGGATAGGACGTCTGGTGTCCAAACACGGTACAGATATACGTGGTAAAATATTCCCATTGGAGAAAAAGTGCTGTGCAAGCATCTCTGAGTGTGGCCATATGGAACGGAGAAAGGACTCAGACTGACCAATCGGAAAGTCCGGATTATGTCTAATAGATGTTAGTGGGCTGTGGTGGGACGAGATACGCTGTGCTTGGCACACCAAACGAAACACATGTAAGGTAGGAGCAATTAACGGGTGCTTTTTGCAGATCGTGGGGATGTGTTTCTGGTCCAACCAGGGTAAACATCTCGTCGGAATGGGTGCAAGTGTATTTTCCAGCTGTACCCAAGCTTTAGTAGCGTTATGTACTTTCCAGTCTACAACTCTGGAAAGATGGCAAGCCCAATAATATTTCCTCACATCTGGTAAACCTATACCACCTTTTGTTTTAGGAATTGTTAGTCTGTCGTAGCTCAATCTGGGCCTCTCTCCGTTCCACAGGAAATGGGTGCAAATCGATTTGTATGAGTTGAAAAAGGCCATTGGGATCCTAATGGGGATTGTTTGGAGTAAATAAAGCAATCTGGGTAAGATATTCATCTTTACGATCGAGGCTCTGCCAAACCAAGAAAAGATTCCCAAGGACCATTTTTTAAGGTCGGTTTGAATGGTTTGGAGCAGGGGGAGATAATTAAGCGTATAAAGATTCTTAAGGTCGGAAGGTAGTTTAATGCCCAAGTAAGTGATAGCTGAGCTGTTCCATTTAAAGGGGAAATTTCTTTGACATTGGTCTACTGTAGGTTCGCTAAGGGATACATTAAGCGCTTCTGATTTGCTAAAGTTGATCTGTAAATTGGAGATGTGTTTGAATGAATCTAGATCTTTCAGGAGGTTGGGTAATGTTACATGTGGTTCTGTAAGGAACAGTAGGATATCATCCGCGAAAGCTGCTATCTTTTGTACTGTACCTGCCATTGACACACCTCTTATATCACTATTTGCTCGAATACGATTGAGTAAGGGCTCTAACGTGAGAACAAAGAGAATGGGCGAGAGCGGGCATCCCTGACGCGTCCCGTTGGACACGGAGAAGGCGTCCGACAGGTGGCCATTCACTCTTACCTGAGCTTTCGGCGAGGCATATAGTGCCATAATATGTGAAATAAATTTGTGAGGTAGTCCTATACTCTGTAAAGTTTCTTGCATATAATCCCAGGCCACTCTGTCAAACGCCTTCTCCGCGTCCAAGGAGAGGAGGAAACCGTGTGTATTGGAAGAGGAAAGCCAATTATGTATATTAATTGCTTTAATTGTGTTGTCTCTAGCCTCCCTCCCCGGGACAAAGCCCACCTGATCCAGGAAGACCAGTCCCGGCAAGAGAGGCAAGAGACGGTTTGATAAAATTTTAGCGTAAATTTTTAGGTCTACATTTAGTAGGGAAATGGGTCTAAAGTTCGAAACTAGGGAATCATCCTTATTTGGTTTGGGAATGACCGTGATATGTGCTGTAAGCAGGTCTCGAGGAGGGGGGTTTTCGGTGGAAAAAGAATTAAAAGCCGCTAGAAAGTGGGGTTTCAAGACGTCAGTAAATGATTTGTAGTATCCAGATGTTAACCCATCAGGACCAGGGCTTTTACCTGGTTTTAGGCTTTTGAGGGCTATATCCAGTTCGAGTGAGGATATTGGTGCTTCGAGACTAGTGGCCGTTTCAGGGGTTATAGGATTGGGGCCATATTGGTGTAAGAAATCTCTAATCAGTTGTGTACGTTGTGCGTTCTGTGAAAAATGACAGGTATCATTCAGGTTGTATAGGTTTTTGTAGAATTGAACAAATTGCTCAGCAATTTGATGGTTGGAGGAGATCTTGTTTCCTGCTTTGTCTATCAATTGGTGGATAGTGTTTGTGGCTTTCTGTTTACGGAGCGCTCTGGCTAAAAGTTTACCCGATTTATTACTAAACTCATAGAAGGTTTTGCGTGAAAGTATGTAGTTTCTTTTAGTTCGTGTGGTTATGTAGTTCAATAACTCTTGTCTGGCCTCTATGAGTTCAGTAATAGAATTCTCTACCTGGGATAATTTATGTGCTTTTTCCAAAGTTTTAATTTTGTTGGTGAGGAACAATAGGTGAGCGGATCTATCTTTTTTACGTTTAGCTGCAGCCGCCATGAAAGTTCCCCGAATGGTGCATTTATGTGCCTCCCATAACAGCATGGGGGAAATATCAGGGGAAGCATTCTCTTCAAAATAGGTCACCAGGCGTTCCTTCGTTGTCACAGCTATAATGGGATCAGTGAGAAGGGAATGGTCTAATCGCCAAATTGGGGTGTTAGGGGGATTATCTGCAAGTACTATGGTCATGGATATAGGGTGATGGTCCGAGATGAATTTAGGATCAATGGTAGCACCAACCAGACAAGGAAGATCTCTCTGCGACAGGAATAGGTAATCTATTCTGGAGTGTCTCTTGTGTGGGAACGAAAAAAAGGTGTAATCTAATTCATGCGGATTGAGGGTCCGCCAGGAGTCATGAAGATTTAGTTCTTGCAATCTCAGTTTGATGTTGCGCAAGGTCTTGTGTGGGATTGAAGAAGTTTTGTTCGATGAATCCTGTATAGGATTAAGCGGTACATTGAAATCTCCTCCCGCGATGAGGACTCCCTCCTGAAAGTCTGACAACTTAGTCATGGTCGATGTAAAAAAAGATGCCTGGAGTGCGCATGCGCGAGGCTTCCAAGATGGCCGCGATCATCTAAAGCTCCGCTGCCTCGCGGAACAACGGAACCCCTACCGCACGGCACGGCTACCCTTCCGCTTCCCGAGTTATAGGGGCGGAATCCCGAAGTGTTGGGGCACATTTCTGAATGACCGGTGGACTGGCTAAACGCAATCTCGGCCCGCTGTTCGCTTCATTGGACGTGAGGGAGAAATCCAAGATGGCCACCGCAGCACAGCTCCTGTCTCAGGATCACAGATCCGCAGGCACAGTGGATTTCAGGTCAGATACAGACTTTCCTCCTCTCCACGCCACCCCAGGCAACCCCAGGGGTCTCCCCAAGGAAGCCACACCGTCCCCGGCCTCCACGGTCTCTCTGCTGGAACGCACCATCCAGGAGTTCTCTCCCTCCCCAGCGGGGACCTACAGAGTTACCCAGACCGCCATGGCCCCCCACGAGGCTGCTCATTCTGACCCAGTCTCCCACATGGATGCCTTGTTTGGCAAATTCTCTGAATTATTAGAGAGGGGCCTCTCCCAAACTGCCTTGCAAATCACGGGGGAATTGAAAGCTGATTTTATTAACCTAGGCTCCCGGATCGAAACGATCGAACATAAAATGGAGGATACCATAGCCAGATCCATCCAAAACTCCAGACACATATACTCAGTACAGGAGCAATTGGACATAGCCATGGCCCGTATAGATGACCTCGAAAATAGGTCACGCAGATATAACGTCAGAATTCGCGGGCTCCCAGAATCAATAACTGATGTGTCCAGGGCGGTGCAAGACCTCATTCAACAGCTAGTCCCAGACATCCCAGCTACCAAGCTTGAACTTGACCGGGTTCATAGAACCCTCGGCCCCCCTAGGAAGGATGGCACCCCGCGAGATGTTCTGGCCAAGCCACATCACTTCTCGGTGAAAGAAGAATTCATGAAGAGAGCCAGATCCCTGCAACACATCAATTACCAGGGACACCAGGTTCAGATCTTTGCGGACCTCTCCCCCTCCACGATACAGAGACGAAGAGCTCTAAAACCCCTCTTGCTTGCAATGTCCCACAAAGACATAAAATACAAATGGGCATTCCCTTTTGCGGTCAGGTTCACGGACAAAGGGAAGTCTTTTGCCTTCTCCACTTTTCCCGAGGGGGAAAAGCTCCTCACCAAGCTGAAAATCATCTCTCAAGAAGCTGACATGGACACTTCTAACCCTAGCCAGGGATCTAACAAACGACCCACTCCTAACAGCCCACAATCCCCGTTATGGACCTCCGGAAGAGCCAAGAAGGTCAAGGATAATGCACCCACCTGAGCAACTTCCAGTCCCATTACCAATCTCTCCATTTTGTGACTGACCGTCCGAGGTCCTGGAGAGGGCCGGAGGACTGCTCCCCAAACTTGGAAAGTTTGGCCCTCCAACCCTTTTTGCCCTCCCCTTGCCTAGGACTTGTGCTACCCTTGTTCTACCCTTATCCCCATTGCCTCCAATAATCCGGGACGCTATGCAGTACTCTGTCCATCTTCTGGACTGCCCGTAACCCCGTATATATTTGTTTTTGTTTACATACCCTCGAAATGGGCCCCAAGGTCGCTTTGGGGATTTCCCAGGGGGCTGCATTCCTCAGCACCCCCCCTGGATGTACCATCCTTCCTTATGCCTTAAGCTCAGTGTTCATTTCTTAGCCCCAGTGTCTTCTAGGCATTATGTTTAGCCGTGCCTCAAAAGAAAAGTTCCTTTTTATGTTTATTGCAGCTTTTATGTTATTGCTATTTAAAGTTGATTTCACAGTTCGGGTAGTTACCCGACTAGGGGTCCCCAGTTCCGCGAGGGACCACATGTGTAACTCTCCCTCCCTCGGCCTTTCCCAGGCGTCTGAGGGTCGGGACTCCTGACCTTATGGGTCGGTTGTCTTCATTGTGTTTGCTTGGGATTTCGGGGGGTGTCTCCTGCCCTGATCTCCTCTTTCTCTTCTCAGGAACCCTTTCTTTCCTTGCCCTTTCTCCCCTTCTCTCCCCCCTTGATGGTAAGCTTCCCCCGTTGAATGTTTGCATGACACTATTTTTTTTCTCCTCAGGTTGGGCTGCGCCAACCCAGTCGACATGGTATCCTGGGAGACATCCTCGGGCCACCGATCTCAATGCCCTTACCAAGATCCCAGCTATAGATTGGGTAAGTGAGGTCGTTTTCAGATGCTGGGCTCCCCCTCTGCTCCATGGCTGATCCACAGGCTGCTAGGCTTAAGATAGCCTCCCACAACATTCAGGGTCTTAATTCCCCCATCAAACGGAGAAAAGCCCTCGATTACTACAAATCCCTGAAACTAGATATAATTCTGCTTCAGGAAACCCACTTTCCTATCCGGTATAGTCCCAAGTACCTACATGCCCACTTCCCTCAGTTCTTCTTAGCCAACGCGGAATCCAAGACCAAGGGGGTGGCCATTTTGATGGCCAAAACATGCAAATTCAATAAGAGTTTTGAAAAAGCGGATCCGGAGGGCAGATTTTTACTTGTAAAGGGCACTGTGGGGGACCAACTGTACTCCTTGGTCTCCTACTATGCCCCAAACACGGGTCAGGCCAAATTTTTCGAATCCATGCTACGTATTTTAGCACCTCTTTTAGAGGGGACGGTTATTGTCGGAGGAGACTCTAACGTCGCCTTTGATCAAGGACTTGATAAATCCTCCCCCTCACGTCCCCGCTTAACCAGGCCCACAAAGGCAAGCTTACGGATTGCCAAATTGCTACACGCTCATGGGCTATCCGATGTCTGGCGGGAATTAAACCCCACAAAGAGAGACTACACTCACTTCTCAGCGCCTCACCAATCATATGCACGCATAGACCACATACTTGTCCCCTCCTCGCTCCTTCCCAGGATGCTCAAAGCCTCCATCACTGACACAGTGATCTCAGATCACTCTCTTGTAATTGTGACGGCCCTGGGGGGCTCGAGTGGGAGACATCCTAGGCATTGGAGGTTAAATGAATCCCTCCTCTCGGAGCCATCACGAGTTATAGATCTCGACAAAGCATTGAAGGAATATTTTTCTATTAATGCGACTCCTGATGTCTCCCCCGAGACCCTGTGGGCGGCGCACAAAGCTTACATTAGGGGAAAATTCATGCAACTGGGTTCTCAAATAAAACGGGAAAGGCAATCAACCATCCTGAAGCTAGAAGAGGAATACTCTAAACTCAGAGCTCTTCACAAAAAGGACCCCCTCCGTACCCCCACGGCCATACTAGACAGGACTCGCTTAGAACTAAATCTCGCCCTCACCACGAAAGCTGAAAAATCAGTTAGGTGGTCTGGCCACAAATTTTACTCACAGGCGGATAAAATAGGCACTCTCCTGGCCAATAGACTCTCCCCTAGAACCAAGTTGAGCACCCTCCCTCGGATCAGAAGCGCGGGACTCCCGCCCACGTCTAATCCGGTCACAGTTCTGAATGCCTTTCAGAAATTCTACACCTCTCTCTACAGTAGCTCCCCACCCCCCAAAGATAACCTCCTCCCAAAGTTTTTGGAGGGTCTGCCCATCCCGGTCTTATCGGACGTTCACAAACAAGTTATGGAAGCCCCCTTCCAGACAGAGGAGATACTGGAAGTCATTAAGACTCTTAAAAAAAGCTCCGCCCCTGGTCCCGACGGCCTTTCGATCCCTTACTATAAAGCCTTTGCCAACACGCTAGCTCCCCACCTGGCCAATCTCGGTAACCATAAAGCTAATGGAGACCCCCTGGATCCCCACCTCAACACGGCGTATATCACGGTCATCCCCAAACCTGGCAAGAACTTGGAAGATGTCAGCAACTACAGACCGATTTCCCTTATTAATAATGATCTCAAAATTCTTACGAAAGTTATGGCCAATAGGCTAGCCTCCTTTATTGGACGCTATGTCCACAAGGATCAAGTTGGTTTTATTCCTGGCAGACAGGGACCTGACCAGATTCGGAGGGCGATCGACATTATCTCCATTTTGCAGTCTAATTGGGAAGGGGGATCCGGACAATCTGGCTTCCTCCTTTCCTTAGATATTCAAAAGGCTTTCGACTCGGTCTCATGGCAGTACATCTTCCAGCTCTTTGACAGGTGGGGATTTGGGGCTCGCTTTCTTGGCTTATTACAGGCCTTATACTCCCAGCCGAGGGCCCAAATTCGAATGCAGGGATACCTTTCTGAGCCAATTCCCATCACCAGGGGGACCAGACAGGGGTGCCCCCTATCCCCCCTCATATTTGCAATAGCCATTGAAACACTGGCGATCGCAGTCCGCCACAATATGGACATTAGAGGTGTCCAATGCGGTAGTCAAACGCACAAATGTGGACTCTTCGCGGACGACATACTGTTGTTCCTCACTTCCCCCCTCACAACCCTACCCAACTTATCCCGGGTATTGGACGACTTTGCCAAGGTCTCAGGCTTGAGGGTTAATTACTCCAAGTCTGTGGCGTTGAATGTTTCTCTCCCCACTCACCAAGTCCTCTCTCTCAAACAATCCTTTCCGTTCCAATGGAGTGACACTGCCATCCAATACTTGGGTATCTCCCTTACACCTAAAATAGAGATGCTATATGCCCACAATTACCCCAAATTATACAGACAGCTGGAAACCGACCTCTCCTCATGGTCTAAACATGAATTATCCTGGCTTGGCCGGATTAACTCCATAAAAATGACCTTGCTCCCCAAAATCCTTTACTACTTTCGAGCCCTGCCAATACCAGTTCGGAAGGACCACCTTTGCTCTCTGCAAAGCAAAATACTGAAATATATTTGGGGTAATAAGGGATACCGTCTACCGCAAAACACGCTCTTCCTGCATAGACGCAGAGGGGGGCTGGGTCTGCCTAACCTCCACAAATACTACCTTGCAGCTCGCCTAGCCCAACTCTCCTCGATCTACTCCAAATATGAGAAACCGGACTGGCAGTCCATAGAACGCTGTGCGGTACCCTCCTATACACTAGATTTTTTATTATGGTGCCCGCCCAAAGCCAGGCCGCCCATCATGTCCCCATCCCTTTCTCACTCCTGTGCCCTATGGGATGGCCTTCGCAAAGAGCCTTCCCTAGTCTCCACTATAAGACCCCTTGCTCACATGTTCCGTAATCATGACTTCCCCCCCGGTCTGAACATTGAGGCCTTCAGATGGTGGTTGGACAAGGGACTATACCGGATAGGTCACTTTTTTAATTCCAGGGGTCCGATTTCCCTAGCTTATTGTATCGAACACTTGGAGCTACCAAACACAGAGAGGTTTCGCTTCCACCAAATATCTCACTACCTGAACTCACTTTGGAAAAACAAACCCCTTCCTCCTCCCTTTACTGAATATGAAGCCTGGTGTGGTGGAGTCGGGGAGCAGAGGGGTGGTATTTCAGTGATCTACACGGCTCTCACTTCCCCAACGGGTAAATCCCCCTATATGACGGCTTGGGAATCTGATCTCCAGACCTCTGGGAGTCTCGAATCCTGGCAGCTGGCCTTGGCCAGATCCTTTCGTGGGATCCAGAACACCTCACTAATGGAGGCTAGCATCAAATTGATAACCAGGTGGTACCTCACTCCAGTAAGGCTAGCCAGAATATATCCCACGGCTAATCCCTTATGTTTCAGGGGGTGCCAACTTCGTGGCTCCATGATCCACATCTGGTGGGAATGCCCTAGACTCCGTTCGTTCTGGACTAAAATATTCAACTTGATTTACTTAGTCACAGGCTGCCGGGTTTCGAGAACTCCAGAGGTTGCGTTACTCAATACCCCGATTCCTTTGATGTCTGGTAACATTCAGAAACTAACTTATTTTATTCTATTAGGAGCCAAAATTGCGATTGCCTCCGCATGGAAGCAACCCAAACCCTCCTTCCTCGCAGTTAAGAGGAAGATATCGTGGATAATGTCCCAAGAAAAACTATCAGGTATTCTGTCAGACACCACACCTAAATTCCGAAAGGTGTGGGACCCTTGGGCCCGTTACATGGGAATCTCTCTGCTGCCGGGGGTACCCCCAGGCCCTCCCCTAGGAACCAGACCTCACCCCTAAAGCACCCATCCTTACATTGATTGTGAAACATTCCCTCGCTATATCCTTTCACCCTTTCAGGACATAGCTTACCTCCCCCGACCCCTCTGTTCTCCTCTCCTCCTCCTTTCTTCTCTTCTCTGTCCTTCTAGTCGTTCTAAGATTTTGGTTTGCTCAACAGAGCTGTAATTGACAAGTTTACCATACAGTCCAATTTAATGTTGCGGTACCCACGGCAGACGATCCCCCGACTATTTTTCCCCTCTGCGAGGGAGGGGCCTGGGAGGACACTCCCTCATCCTGGCACAGCAAGTTCCCTATTAGGGGTGTCGGGATGGGGGCTCCTGGGAGTTACCCTAATAGTTCTACCTGGGGGGCTCTCCCGGGGGGGACACCCTCCGTTTACCTCTTATTGATGTAGCCCCTCGATAAGGAAGGGCTTGCAGACTGTACACACTTGATATTGTCTGTTTTTCACTAATGTCTCATGTTTTTTTACTTACATTGTGACAGCAGGCCCTCCCTGCTACTGCTAGTTTGTGTACTGTTTTACGTATGTAAGTGCCTTTAATATAAAATAAAATATTTTGAAAGTAAAAAAAGATGCCTGGCCAATATTAGGGGCATATAGGTTAGCCAGCGTAACACGCTTGCCCATCATTGTGCCTTTAACGAAAAGATAACGAGCTTCTGGATCCCGGAGGATGTCCTCAACGTGGAAGGAGCAATGCTTCGCGAACAGGATGGAAACCCCTTTTGATTTACTGTTTGGATTTGTGGAGTGTATTGCTGTGGAGAAGTATCTATCCGTTAATTTCGGGATGGAGGAAGATTTGAAGTGTGTTTCCTGTAAAAACACTATTTTAGCCTTGTTTTGTTTAAGGGAGAACAATAATTGGGATCTTTTTTCGGGTATGTTTAACCCTTGAGTATTTAAGGAAACAATTTTAGTCCAATTTTGGGGGTTAGTCTTGTGAGGTCTTGTCATCCTGAATATGTGGGAATGTTACAATCTCTATAGAAAGATAAGGAATGGGGGAGAGAAAAGGAACCTCTATCTGTTTGGGTTAATTACTCAGTTAATGTATAGCTGTACTACACTATAGTCTGTAGATACGTTCAGGGCCGAACAAGCAAAGAGGTTTCACCAGACACAGTAAGGAACTGGGCCTGGTGAACTGAAAGTGTTGGGAAAAATATACACTCAGAAGAGAGTGAGGTAGTCTCACTCTGGTCAGAATTCCGGAGAACAGCAAGTACCAGCTTGCCGATCCTATCCACCAATGGTGGGTGGTGCAAAGCACTGTATCCGGAGTCTACACAGGGTAACAAATGCAATGTTATCACTTAAGTTGTGCTCACTGGTAACCACTGTGTGTGGGGTATAGGCTTGAGTCGATTGGCTGTGTGAAGGGTGAGATTCAGTGACTACCCGCCAAACGAGGGAAAACCAAGTATCTGAAAAGAAATGCAACTGATGCGAGGTGTAATAATTCAAAAAAATAAAGGAAATTAAGATAAAGAGAGAGCACCAACAGGAGCAGTAAAAAAAGAAAGAAAAAACATAATAAAAGAAGAGAGACGGGTCCCTGTGTGAAAATAAAAAGGTGGTTTGAGGAGAAGAGAGGTTATGTCTGAAAAATTCTTAGTGCGTGAAGGGTAGCTGAATTGTGGAGTGAAACCTGTAGAGCGTTTTGACCCCACTAATAGAGTATTATGTGCCACAAAGGGTAACTTGTACTATTATGGAACTTATCATTAATCTTAAGCCTTATCATTCATTTAACCAAAACAAAATATAGAGTTTAGAGCCATACTCTAGACATATAAATTTCAAACAAACGTTTCAAGAAAATGTATACTGTTATTTGAAAAATTTAACGAGGGCAATATGACCGTAAAACGGTGGTTGAGAGGGTAAAGCCCCCCGTAGGAACGCGAGTGGTGTGTAAAAAGGGAAAGTTCCAAAAAGATAAGCTTGTAAGAAATTCCAGAGGATTCAAATACCTTTTCCTTGCCTCTAGGATCCTCTCAATTCTAAAGATGGGTAGAAAATGGAAGAAACCTATGCATGCAATGCAGTTTCACAGTCTCGTCCTAGAGATCACACTGGAGTAAGAGGAAGAACGTTTCAAAGAAGTGTAGGTCTTACAGAAAAGAAACAGACAAAACCATCGTTTTACGGGACTCCTTCAAAACCGTAGAGTGCACCCTTCGCTTAGGAAAACGAAAGAAAAAACAAAAACAAAAACTCAAGGAAGTCTTCGTACGGTAAGGTTGCTTGAACAGTAACAAACTAAGAGCAACGTGTGGAACAAAGCGTAACAATTCTCATTCAGCGATCCCTTCGGGCTCTTCTAGAGTGCGGGGCTTTCGATGGGCTCTCTCGAACATTCGCGTCGTTTCTCACGTCGGGGTTCCTATGATACGAATGTGAGCGTCTTCGTCTGGATCTTTGTTCCTGGAACTCCATCCGTTCGGTTTGGACATATCCGTTTTTTGCTGCTTGCGGACGGTATTCGGCATACCAATCTGGTGCGTCAGTGAGGGGGATATCAATTGTTTCGCAGAAATACCTGATATCCTCCGGGACCCTGAGAACAGCCGTTCGTCCTCCCGCAGTGGCTGATAAAGCGAAGGGGAACTTCCAGCGGTACGGGATTCCCTTCGTACGTAAAACTTCCAAGATAGGCCGAAGTTCCCTCCGCCGTTGCAGGGTAATAGTAGACAGATCAGGGAAAATGTTTATCACAGTATCTTTATAAGTCACTGGAGAGGTTAATGCTCTTACCCTGTGGAGAATGTCTTCCTTCTGCCTGTAGTCGATCAGACAACAGATCACGTCTCGAGGGGGATCCGATTCTCTATATCTCGGGCGTAAGGCACGATGAATGCGCTCCATTCCGATGGGGGAATCTGGCGGCTGTTCCAAGATGGCGTTAAAGAGGGTGGACACTTCTTTGGCTAGATTCTCCGGTTCTATGGATTCTGGAAGACCTCGGAGGCGAAGGTTATGCCTTCTCCCCCTATTGTCGAGGTCTTCCAGATGGCGATTCTGGTCCCGAAGCTGTAGCGTGTGAGTATCAATCACATGGCACGCTTTCTTGAGCACAGTGGAGTGTGTAGCGGTGATCTTCTCCACGTCCTGAACTCTTCCCGCCATTGCTTGTAGATCCAACCGCAGGTCTGAAATGGCGGATGTGAGAGCTGAGGTAAGTGTTTCTTTGATGTCCGCTGCAACGGAGCGTAAGTCATTCAGACTGGGCTGGAGGTGGGGGGTGAGTATGATGCCCTCAGATAGCGGGCCTTGCGGTGAAGAGACTGGGACAGAGCCCGTTCTCTGTGATTGACCTCGTGAGGCCGCCATATTGCTGTGCTGGATGCGGAACATCTCCGGGATATTCTGCGAGATCCTGCTCGCCTCGTCTCTCGGGGATCTCGATCTGGATGCCGAGGAGTCGCGGGACGAGGTGCCCATGTTGCTGGGTATTTTTAGGGTGAATTATCCTCCGTTAACGGTTCGGTTTTCCTCTCGTCAGCGGGAGCTAACAAGCTATGCTGCCATCTACCTCCGAGGTCAAGCCACGCAGAGTGTGAAGGTTTATGATTTTCTCCCAAAGTTTTTTTTTTATTCCTTTATACAGTGTTTTGGCAGCTTTTTGGGGTAGCCACATAAGTGAACCTTGTATTCTGGTGCAAAGTCCACTTTGGTGAATAAACATTTATCTGTCTGGAGATCAGTTTTAACATAAATAAATGTATTTCTGTAATTAAATACCTTTCTCAGAGTCTATTGACAGACCCAAGAAGTACTTCCGTAACCATGGGTATAGCACAGCCTGGAGGAGGAATGGATACAAATGCTTATGCAAAACTAATGGCCAGTCTAGGGCATATATCTCCTCCTAGAACGACCATACCCTAATCTCAGATAGCAATAGGAACACAACACAGCATAAAGTCTCTTATTTGACTCAGAGAATGGGATTTTATGGTAAGTACATATATCCTGTTTCCTGGATATAGACTGGGAAAGTCTGCACTCAATGGCAAGCTGGAGAGACTTCCAGGACTAGAAAGGTCTGGTGTAAATCAGTAGCTGTCTGAAGAATCTTACACAGTCTAATGCTGCATACACACGATCGGTTTTCCTGTCAGAATAAACCGGAAGGTTTTCCCGAAGTCGCCACACAATGCTTCCCTGCCATTACGGCCACAGAGAGCATCGTGTCAACATCGAAAGGAGGAAGAAGAAGCAGAAGAAGGTGGCGGTGGCGACGGCGACAGAAGACTGGGCCAACGCTAGTTAAAGAGCTGGAAGAAGAAAGCGGAGGCACGGCAAGAAGAACCGAAGAGCGGGACAAGACCCCCGAAGAGCAGGACAAGACCCCCAAAGTCAGAAGAAGACCCCCGGACAGCGGCAATGAAGGAGAAAGCCGGGCTCTTCCGCTAGTAAAAGAGCTAGCAAAAGAGCAGAGGATAGTGGAGGAGTCCAGCGAGAAGACCCCAAAGACAGAAGAAGAGAAGACCCCCGGAGCTGTCTAATAAAGTATTTTAAAAAGCTGTGTTGTGTTTTTTATGTACACTTTTTTCCCCAGGTGAATGGGTAGGGGTACCATGTACCCCATATTCATTCACATAGGGTAGGGGCCAGAATATGGGGGCCCCCTTATTAAAGGGGACTCCCGGATTCTGATAAGCCCCCCCACCCGCAGACACAGACAACCAAAGGCCAGGGTTGTCGGGAAGAAGCCCTTGTCCTCATCAACATGGGGACAAGGTGCTTTGGGGTGGAGGGGCTGCAGGGCCCCCCCTTCCCCAAAGCACCCCTCCATGTTGAGGGCACGCGGCCTGTTTTCGGCTCAGGAGGGGGGAGCGCTCGCTCGTCCCCACCCCCTTTCCTGACCGGCCGGGCTGCATGCTCGGATAAGGGTCTGATATGGACTTTTTCGGAAAAGTACGGGCGTGTGTGGGCAGGTCTGCTCATTCGGAAAATCCGGCGGACCTTCGCTGCAAAGTCTGGCGGGTTTTTCACCAGATAGTCCAATCATCTGTACGCGGCATAAGCTGAACTAGAGTATTGCGGGTAAGGCAGGTATACTTTCTCTTTCAATACATTTTAATTAAAGACATTGAAAGCGTAGACAGGTATACTTTCACATAATCCTTGTGTTCATTCCTCCTGATGCCAACTATATACCCATGATCATAAAAGTTATTTCTCCTTTGATGAATTATAGAACAATATCACTAATGCTAGATCCATTTTAATTGATTTTGTTAAATTCTCCTTGATTACCCTTCACCTCAGAATAAGAACTAATTGAAAAAATTACTTAAATGGCTATTTCTTTTTCTTTTTATAAAATGCCTTGAAACTGAGGATTACGTTTTTGTTTTGCTACAATGTCTTTATGTTATATCCCAGTCTTTTCATGGCTGGAAACTATTGAATACATGAAGAATAGGATTATATAGCATAAAGCCATGCTCACATTTTGTAACCATATTGCTTTGTTAATCTACATTTACAATTCCCACATATTTTTACTGTTAGCTTTCAGACCTATCATCAAAAACTTCAGGCTAACGAGCAGTACAAATCAACATGAATTCTGAACATGTGATCACCATTGCATCAAATTTTGGTATCACATGTAGGCTGTAGATTTGTTTACATATTACCTTCTTTAAAGCAGTTTTCCAGCCACAATTATTATTTTTTTTTAAACTCAGCAGCTACAGTGTTTGTACTTTTAATAAAGACATTTACCTGTCCAGGGAGCCCGCAATGTCGGCCCCCCAAGGCCAATCCATCCATTGGATCAGGTGCCGGCACTGCCATCTTAACAAAGGGGAACGGGCAGTGGAGCCTTGCGGCTTCATTGCCCGTTTCCTACTGCGCATGTGCAAGTCGCGTGTCGATTTGTAAATGGCCCTGTTGATTTCCCAGAAGACAACAAGGCAGCTCGCTGAAGAGGAGGAAGTGAAGGAACAGCGCCACGGAATAGGAAGAGGCAGATTAAGAAGACTGCCTAGCAACAGGGGTTTCTGGTAAGTATTTTTTTTCACATTTTTTTTTTTATATTTTTTTTGAGAATATTAATGTAATTTTTTATTTTAGGGTGGACCTCCGCTTTAACCTTCAGAGGGCAATATGCCTCTCTCCTTGTATAGCTTAGCTTTATACACTTATGGCTCATGTTATACTCCCACCACCCTCAAAAAAATACATCCTTATTATCTTTATACTATGCAATGCTTCATTCTCTTGCATCTCTCCTTTTTGTTGTCATCTCGCACATACTTAAAACACACATGTACACACACACTTAAGGTGAACCTACATGGATCAAACTTCAGTCGGTTCAGCCAAGATTCAATCCATCCAGGGACTGGCCAAGATTCAATCCATCTATGGGCAGGCTCGTTGTACCTAAGTCAATCCATCAATTGACTTGAGTACTACCAGCCTGTCAGATTTTTCACAGGCAATTACTGACAGCCACTATAGCTGCCCATGCCCCCGGCTAACAGAACACAATAGCACTGTGAGGGGCATTTCCCACATCAACCCTGCATGGGTTGATGGGGAATCAAGCATTTTTCTTTCCTTGTCGCTGTGGTGGAAGGTAAGATAGCTGTACCATCTAAGGCCTGCTTTAGAGTAGACATACACTTACACCCATATACACAATAAGTCACGCACACACACACACACACACACACACACACACACACACACACACACACACACGTATACAGTCTTTAGTTGTTTTATAATGGAGCCAGTATGACCATGTGATAGTAAATCTTCCCCTTACCATGAATATTTCAATCTACTATTCTCATAAGTTGACACACCCGATATTTCTCGAGATCCAGAAGGCTTACATCCCCATTTATATGTGGAGCAGTGTTTATATGATAAAAAAGGAAGAAGGGAGGTGTATCTGAACTGTCTACATGAGATAGAACAGCATTGGAATTATGTTCAATTAAAGCAACTAAAGCTGCTTGTCCAGACCAAGAGATGCTGAGATTTTTCCAGATCTTAAGATCTCAATGTATGGTTTTCAATGCCTTAAGAAAGTTCCTATTGTATAATTTGAAAAGGTTTGTCTGGATTTGTATACCAGGGTAGGTTATGGCATCTGGTTTCCGTATGAAAGGAAAATGTCTTTGCCATTGGGGAAAAAAAGCTTTGAAGAACAAAACATTAATAATACTAAATCTCACATGCTTAATCTTCAAGTTTGAGCATTTTTAAGACCTCACAAGGCCTGTTAGAAGGTTGGGTAGTGTGATATGTAGGGCTGAGAAAAAAAAAAAAGAGGAGGATCTCATCCACACAAGTGAATAATGTATATTCCTTGTCCTTAACCGGCAAGGCTTTAATATTGGGGTTGACACACAATCTGTTGAGAAACAGTTTCAGTGTTAGTACAAAAATGAGTGAGGACAGTGGGCAACCATAATGGGTTCTGTTGCTTATCTAAAAGGCGATCAACAGGTGGCTATTGGCTCTTAATCTTGCTGTTGGTGTTGAGTACAAGGTTAGAACATGATTTCACTTGTGAGAGCTAGGTCCAATGGCTCATACCACTGCTGACAAATAGCCCCAAGCTACGCTGTTGAATGCCTTCTCTGCATCTTGGGAAAGTAAAAAACCCTGGTGTTTCTGAGCAGACAACTAGTAGCATAGGTTCAGGGCTTTTGTGACGTTATGCTTGGCTTCCCTACCAGGGATAACACCCACTTGATCTAAAGAAATCAACGAAGGGAACGGCAGTAAATGATTACCAAACATTTTGGAATACAGCTTATTATCCACATTTACCAATTGTATGGAGCAGTATTTAAGCTGGATACACACTATACAATTTTCTGTAGATCGTTTCCTCCAGATTTACCAAATCCATATAATATGAGATCAAACCTTAAGAGTTTAAATTTGTATGCAATCAGGCAGGCCCTTGCACTACATGGTTTTGGTAAATCTAAAGGTAATCAGACAACAAAAGTTGTATAATGTGGTTGGGGTTTTGTGTTTTGTCCTTGCCCCAGCTCCATCTGTTTTAGCACCCTATCAACTTCCTCAATGAAAATAGGGAGCTCCAATTTCTTTGCCTCTTCTGCAGGAATTGGGGAGGGGCTATACTGGTGGAGAAAATCTATTATTAGGCGGGTATGGGTGTTGTTTTTAGAGGGATACTAACATATTCTTGTGTCACTTTTCTTTTTTTTTGCTAGGGAGTTGGTAGAGTGGAGTAATTTCTTTTTCTAAATCTAGTGGCTCTAGTGGCCAGCATTAGCATTTTTTTATTACACCCTGTTTACTATATACTGTTTAAAATAAATTGTTTAATTTGTTGGAATTTAAATATTTTCTATAATTCCTAAATTGTGTGTTAGTTGTAAGAAATAAAGCAATGTGTTTATGTTGTGCTACACTAGATTTACTTAAGCAAAAAAAAAAATGATTTTCAAGGTTTACTTGTTAAACATAAACACCATAGCAACTATTTTCTCATGTACTATTCTTACTTTCAAAGGAAAAAAATATTTTTTAAGCTTTCATTGTTTTTTATTAATCACATTACCTATATATTTTTTCATGGAACTTTCCTCATACTCACAGATTAGCCTGTTAAAAACCACAATACAGTAACAAATTAAAAGATGTGGTCTAAGCTCCTAATTGATTCTATTCCCTCAACAGCACTTTGAAGAGCTATTAATTAGTTCTAATGAGATGGATGGCAACAGTAACTAATTATGTGAACAAAATGGGCCCTATAAAATGGTCTGATAGCTACTCTGTATTCCTACACAAATACATGCTAAACATATTGTCTGAAGAATCAAAGAACAGTATATTTTATCACCATGTTTTATTTGTTGGAACAGGCAGCAATAAATTGTCTCTAACTATAATGAAATTATAGCTTTTAAACATATAACGAATCAGAATAAAATGCTGGTATATACATTTTTCCTAGGTTCTTTCAGGTTATAAACTTGACCCTATGGTATAGTTTTAGCGATGTCATTGAGCAAGCATCTTTTAGTAAGGTCCTGGCTGATTATTGACAAACTCTGTAAATATATATTATTGATCAGGAATGAGGAAAGAGTCCCTAAGCAGGTTTTCTGAATTTAAATTAGTTTATTGAACTTTTTCCTAATCAATACTGTAGTTAACAGTGGATCACTGAATACATAATATAGTGACAAAATGATTGAATTGTATAATTTAATAGCATTTTCTGCAATTATTATTACATTACAAACAAAAAATGTACATTTAACACAACTGTTAGTACCTATAATACTATATGAATGCTGTTTATATCGTACACCTTTTTGTTTTTTTTTATTGCTATGTTTATAGTTTATTGCCAGAATACTATCTTTTTGTAATATTTAATGCAGTTGACCTCTAAAAAATAATTACTAACTTTAGAAGTACAACATATTGCTTTTATAATTGATCAGCTTTAGTTTTGGTTGTGAAAAAAATCTTAGAAAAGGACTTTAGATTGAGTTCCCACACATGTCTCACTCTTTTGGACCACCTGATAACACATCTATAATAGGTGTTCAGAATAAAATATCATAATTTTTCTTTAACCACTCATGCAAAATGACATATCTGTACATCGGTACTTGATGCAAAATGCCTGGTGTTATGGTAGCAGCTAGCTAACAGATCACTTTTATTGGTGGCGGAAAAGGAGCCCACCCCCTCCCGCCATGCTCCAGTCACCTCCGCCACTTACCAGACCAGCTGGTAAAAGCGGAGATGATTGTGTCACTTCCGCCCATAGCTCTTAAAAGGAGAATTTTTTTAAAATTGCATTTTAGTGTAAATATGATATCTGAGGTCTTTTTGACTCTAGATCTCATATTTAAGAGGCCCTGTCATGCTTTTTTTTCTATTACAAGGGGTGTTTACATTCCTAGTAATAGGAATAAAAGTGATCCAAATTATTTTTTAAAATACAGTGTCAAAATAAAAAATTTAAAGAAACATAAATAAGAAAAATTAAATAAAAATGAAAGCATCCCATCCCAACGAGTTTGTGTGCAGAAGCGAATGCATACGCGAGTACCGCCCGCATATGAAAACAGTGTTCAAACCACACATGTGAGATTTCACCACGACCATTAGAGCGAGAGTAATAATTCTAGCCCTAGACCTCCTCTGTAACTCAAAACTGGTAACCTGTAGACATTTTTAATCATCGCCTATGAAGATTTTAAGGGTAAAAGTTTGTCGCCATTCCACAAGCGGGATCAATTTTGAAGCGTGACATGTTGGGTATCAATTTACTCGGAGTAACATTATGTATCACAATATAAAAATTTGTTAACTTTAATGTCCTCTTATTTTATTAAAAAAAAGTGTATTTTTTCCAAAAAAAGTGCGCTTGTAGGATCCCCGGGCAAATGCGGTGTGACAGAAAGTATTGCATCGGCCGCCATTTTATTATCTATTGTCCAGAAAAAAATATATAAAATGTTTGGGGGTTCTAAGTAGAAAAAAATATTTTCACTTGTAAACAATAAGTGTAAAAAAGATGCTCAGTCCTTAAAGTGATTGTAAAGGTTTGTGTTTTTTTTTTTTTTTTTTTTAAATAACTAACATGTCATGCTTACCTCCACTGTTCAGCTCGTTTTGCACAGAGTGGCCCCGATTGTCCTCTTCTGGGTTTCCTCGGCAGCTCTTGTGGCTCCTCCCTGCATTAGATAACCTTAGATTAGATAACCTCCTAAGAGAAGAACTCTCCCGGGGCTTTAGCTTAGCGCACTCCCGAGTCCAGCATTTGCATCCATAGACACCCATCCATAGACACAAATGCCGGACTTGGCCCTGCCCCTCAAATCAAATGAATTTGATTGACAACAGTAGGAGCTAATGGCTGCGCTGCTATCAATCTATCCAATCAAGAGCTGAGAACCCCAAGCAGAGGAAGAGCACGTCTCCGGCATGTGAAATTCTAGGTCTCAGATAAATAAAATAGGAGGCCGGTCACTGCCAGGTGTTTTTTCACCTTAATGCATAGGATGCATTAAGGTGAAAAAACATGACACTTTACAACCCCTTTAAGTGGTTAACCACTTGAGATCCGCGCTATAGTCAATTGACGGCTACAGCGCGGATCTCCTTTTCCGGGACTACGTCTATTGACGTAGTCCCGTGTACGAGCGGCCTGCGCGCCCCCTGAGGGGCGCGCGCGGCACGCTCTGTGATCGGCGAGTCCATGAGACTCGCCTGATCACCGATCCGTGCAAGGGATCGATCCCGACCCCTTATCACGTGATCAGCTGTCAGCCAATGACAGCTGATCATGTGATATAACGGAGCCGGTAATCGGCTATTATTCCTCCTCGCGCTGACAGCGCGAGGAGAAAAAAAAAAGCCGATCACCGCCGGCCGTGATCGGGACATCAGCCCCGATCATGGCCAGCCCTGCTAGCGACCACCTGCCCCCTGCCAGTGCCCACCTGCCCCCTGCAGTGCCCCACTTATTAAAAGTAAGTGCCCCCGTCAGTGCCACCCAGCAGTGCCCATAGTGCCACCCAGCAGTGCCCACAGTGCCACCCAGCACTGCCCACAGTGCCACCCAGCAGTGCCACCCACAGTGCCACCCAGCAGTGCCCACAATCTGCCTCAAAGGTGCTGCACCCCAGTGCTGCCCATAAGTGCCCAGCAGTGCCGCCCATCAGTGCCCAGCATTGCTGCCCATCAGTGCCCAGCAGTGCCACCTATCAGTGCCCATCAGTCCCATCTATCAGTGGTACCTATCAGTGCCCATCCGTGCCACCCATCCGTGCCACCCATCCGTGCCATCTTATCTGTGCCCATCTTTGCCCATCAGTGCTGCCTTATCTGTGCCCATCGGTGCCGCCTTATCTGTGCCTATTAGTGCCGCCTTAACTATGCCTATCAGTGCCCACTAGTGCAGCCTATAAGTGCCAACCAGTGCAGCCTATCAGTGCCCACCAATGCAGCCCATCAGTGCCCACCAGTGCAGCCTATCAGTGCCGCCTAATCAGCGCACTTCAATGAAGGAGAAAAATTACCCGTTTGCAAAATTTTATAACAAACTATTAAAACATGATTTTTTTTTTTTTTTTTGCATCTTTTTTGGTTTGTTTAGCAAAAAATAAAACTCAGAGCTGTAATTAAATACCACCAAAAGAAAGCTCTATTTGCGGGAAAAAAATGATAAAAATTTCATTTGGGTACAGTGTTGTATGCCCGCGCAATTGTCATTCAAAGTGCATCAGCGCTGAAAGCTGAAAATTGGTCTGGGACTGAGGGGGGTTTAAGTGCCCAGTAAGCAAGTGGTTAAAGAAGCTTGCAGACAGAGATACAATGGAGAAATTATTAAAATACTGTATAGCATAGGTAGAGTCAAATAAATAGTAACCTTTAGATAATACATTAAAAGTATCCAAAATACAATGGTTAATAATAGGGATTAAGGGAATATTGCAGTGAAAGTGTCCAATATGTAAAGCTGTAGAATGCAGTCATTAGTCATTCTGATCACTGTACCAGCCTGCTGCCAGTGTCATGTGATTTCTGTGACCAATCACAGCAAATCATATGACAGTTGTAAACAATGAATGGCTTCCTTTCATGTCATTCATTGTTTACAATTGTGCTGCCAACTGTGATTGGTCACAATAATCACACGGTGCAGACAGGGCCAATCACAGCCCATCTATACCATGTGATTAGCTTTGACCAATCACAGCTAATCACAACAAAAGACACAAAATTAACCAATTTCATTCAGTAAAAATGGTTGCTTATACCGAATAAATTTATTGGTATATTCAATCACAATGTGTAAAAAGAAAAAAAAAAATAACCGATCACTTCTACTATGATAAAGAAAAAAAGTATATGGTTACATTTATTATTATTATTATTATTATTATCATACTGTGACCAGTCAGTGTCTCTGGTCACTGTAGCAGAATACATTTTGATCTAAATTTATGAATAAAAAATCATTTATTGTTCAAAATTTTATAACAGAAATAATAATAACTTTTTTTTCTATATGTTCTGTATTTTTTTTTCATTTATTTAGAAAAAAAATGGAGACATGGAGGGAGACATGGAGGGATGAATGGAGACATGGATGGATGGATGGATTGAGACATGGATGGAGACATGGAAAAAATAAAACAGTGAAGCTCTATTTGTTTCTGGTCTGATATGTTGGATTGTGAATTAATTAATCCTTTTGTAAAAGGAAGCTCTATTTTTGTTAAAAAAATTATATCAAATTATTTATGGGTACAGTGTTGCATGACTGTGCAATTGTCATTCAAAGTGTGACAGCGCTGAAAGCTGAAAATTTGCCTGGGCAGGAAGGGGGTAAAAGTACCTGGTATTAAAGTGGTTAACAAGAAAATGCCCAAGAGCATTCTTAAAATGTGAGCCCAACGAGGAGGGTATTCCCCTAAAATACCTAAATTTGAAACCAATCATGTTCATATATCAAAAGGATAATGGTATGTTCTACCTATTAAAATAAAATATGAAAAAAAAAAGTTTTTATAGGGACTAGTGTTGAGCGAACGGTTTGGGCAGAGCAAAAGTTAGAACCGGACATTGCCTGTTTGCCCATTTGGCAAACACTCGAACTTGTAGGGTATTCGGCTATGTTCGTCTGCCGATCGCCCCACAATGCACTGCGCACTCTAAGCCCTAATTGGGAAAATCTTTGCCCAAGCAGGGCACGGTGAAAGCTGGCTGTTAAGGAGAGAGGCTGCGGCGTCCTTAACAACCAATGAGTCATCAGCTGACAGCCGAATGAAAAAAAAAAAAGCATTGCCAGCAATATAAAAAAAGGAAAAAAAAAACACATTGTGGGGGTCCCCCTATCCATTCTAGACCTTTATTTGAGCATGCAGCCCAGCAGGTCAGGATATGGGGGGGTGAGCGAGTGCCCATCTCCTGAACCATACCAGGGCACATGCCCTCAACATGGGGGGGTGCTTTGGGGTGTAGGGTCTGGTATAGATTTTGGGGGCACCTCACGCCATTTTTATTTTATTTAAGCATGGGGTCCCCCCAAACCATACTAGGCCTATGAGTCTGGTATGGATTCTAAAGGAGACCCCCACACCGTTTTTTTTTTTTTTTTCACATTTTTCTATTGCCAGCATTGGTATTTTATTGCCTGCACTTTCAAGGTATTACTTTTTTTTTTAATGTCAGTTTTGCTGCAGCAGGTTTATGCATGATACAGAAATTTCACTTTTCCAGGCAGACCCCAGACACTATATTCAAAGGAATTTTTCATTTTTATTGTTTCAGGGCAGTACCCAGGCCCCATACAATTTTTATGACCAATAACTCCCATATGATCCTTCAAAATAGGGACTTTTGATTCTTCATGTTTGGGTCCCATAGAGTTCAATGGGGTTTGAAGTTTGGATCCAAACTTTTGCTATGTTTGGGAGTTCTGATGCGAACCAAGCCAGGAGGGCTTGTTCAGCCCATCTCTAATAGGGATTATTTCGGTTCGGTTTGCGGCATAACTTTCGAACATTGCAAAAGTTCGTAACTGAATAACGAACCCTGTTGAAGTCTATGCGACCTGAACTGGAAAAATCTAAAGTGCCCATTTTGAAGGCTTATATGCAAGTATTTGGGCATACAAAGGGTATTGGGGTTTTCATTATTTTTAAATGAAAAGTGATTTACTGATGCTTAAAGTGAAACCATAAAAATGAGAAACAATAAAAATGAAAAATTATTTTAAATATAGTCTCCTTAATCTGCCTGTAAAGGGGCATATCTGTACCGTATATTCCGTAGAACCTGCTGCAATACAAATTACATTTATAAAGCCATAAAATGTAATTTTCCCTGCAAGCTTTGTAAAAGAAGGCCACGATTTAGTGCACTCAGAACAATTTGAGATTTTTTTGGACAAATTCTGGGATCTCTTTCACAAACTTTGGATAGAAGTAGGAGGTGAGTAAAAATTGGTGTTTGGGCGTTGGTGGTGCCTTCACACTGTAACTCTATAGAGGTAATCTTGATGAAAGCAAGAATTGGCCTTGCTGTCAAAAATATAAATTACATACACCTGATCCAGATCCAGAAAGCACCTAATCAGCGACATCGGCATCAGGGGCTTGCTAGCTGCTGCTAATCCAAGACTGACTCATTTTGACAAATGTCAGCTCCACGGAGTCTGTGGACAGACACCCTCTCTTATCTGTCACAAAACAGCACTGAATGCCCATTCAGAAACCATGCAGGGCATTCCAGCAGCTCAATTGCATACTGAGTAAATTCTGGCCAGCGGCCTATTCTCATGACCCAGTAATCCAGTGGATCGTCATCTGGAAAGCTCTCCATGTCTGTTTTTGCCCCTAGATAATTTACCACCATATGATGCAGATTCTGCCAATGGGATGTGAAAGCTGATAGCCCTGGAGGCCAAGGACTAAAAAAAATTTGAAAAGCATCACTGAGGAAAGCCCCCTTCTCCACCGCTCCTCTCTTGACCAACAAAAGTCTCAAAACTAAATTTTCCCACGAGACTGTAAATACCAAAGTCTGTTAAGGTGTTACATAAACTCCTATTTAATGTGTTCTCGATATATTTCATCTTCTGCTCCCTCTGTGGGGACAGGATGAGTTCCGAGACTTTCCACTTGTAACGGTGGTGAAGGAGGGTTGCCTTTGCTTTCTTTTTGCAGGGTTTGAATAATGAGGGAGTCCATGAGCCACAAGTTTGTGGAGGCATGAAAAGAACACTTCTTGGGGTCTCTATGAATTACAGTATCTGGAAGTGCCTCCTCACAGCCACGTACTACTCAAGTGTTCTGGGGATGGAAAACCATCTGTTAAGGATTGATGTATATCTTCCCCAGCTTAAATGCCTCCAAAACTGCCAGAATCATCATGCTCCTCCTCCTTCTTCTCTTGTATGGTGTTGCAAGAATGGTGTCCTGCTTAAAGCGTGCCCTGAGAGGGAAGAAAGTCCTCCTCTTCCTCCTGCTGCTCTGTCTTGAGTGCCCTGTCCATATTACCACACAGAGTCTTTTCCAGCAGGAACACAACAGGGATTGTGTCACTGATGCATGCATTGTCACGGCTCCCCATCCTTGTCACCTCCTCAAATACTGACAGTACAGTGCATGCATCCTTTATCAGCAGCCATTGGCATGGAGAAAAAAAAAGGCTGAGCTGGCTTAAGCCTGTCATTGTGCCATACTAACATAGGTACCTGTTGATAGTCCTGTGCTGCATGTGCACCACTGCAGCATTGCCAATATTGAGTTCCACCTTGTGAGCAAGTCAAAAATCAGGCAGTTTATGGGCAGGTGGAATTCCCGCTGAATTTCAGCCAAACAAACACTGGCTGTGTATGACTGCCTGAAATGTCTACATTCTCTTTTGGTCTGCTTTAGCAGATTTTCCAACCCTGGGTACCTTCTTAAGAAATGCTGCACCACCAAATGGAGGACATGTGCCAGGCCTGGCATATGTTTCAACTTTCCCCGTGTAAGGGTAGAGAGGAGGTTTGTGCCATTATCGCGCACCACCATTCCTGGCTCCAGCTGGCATGATGTGAACCACCTCTGGGCCTTCCCCTGCAGAGTTGCAAGAATCTCTGCTCTGGTATGGCTCCTGTCCCCCACATAGACCAGCTGAAACACTGTATGGCACCTTTTAGAATGACTCATGGAATAGCCCCTTGAATGCTTAGGGAGCACTGGTGGTTCATAGGACAATTCAGCAGAGCGGGCACGGGGGAGGAGAAGAAGGAGAGCTGACAAATATTGTATCATCACCAGTAGCTGTATGGAGATGTGATTGCACAACAAGCTGCAGCACTGAGCCCTGTCCTGCAACCTTCCACGTTGCAAACACAGTTACCCAGTGTGCTGTGAACGAAATATAGCATCCCTGACCATGCTTGTTAGACCATGTGTCAGCAGTAATGTCAACCTTGCAGCTGATTGCCTTACCCAATGATGCCACAGCATTGCCTTCCACGTGATGGTACAGAGCTGGAATGACCTTTTTTGAAAAGAAATAGTGACTGAACCTGCCATTGTGGTACAAGATATTCTGAAAAATTATGGAAGGAGGCAGAATTCACCAGATGAAAAGGCAGGAATTGTAAAGCCAGCAGCTTTGACAAGCTTGAATTTAGACACTGGGTATGTGGTTGGTAGGGACTGATTTTTTATTTATTTTTTTACCCAAATCGCTGGTGTTTTTGTCACTCTTGATCTGCTTGGGGCAAAGTTTACAAATTCCAACAGTGCAATTGGCTGCACATGTGCTAAAAAAGCCCTGACAGCAGAGCTGTGGGAAGTAGGCCAGGAGATAACATCTCCACAATCTGGTGGAATAGGGTGGCTGCTCTCTACTCTTCCGTGATGGCTGCCTCATTGGGGTCACTTACCTCTTCTGCTCTATCCAGCACCCAAGTCACATCAGTGACCTCATCATCATCATCCTGTCCATCCTCATCATCACTGGAGCCAACTTGGTAATACATAGCAGCTGGGGGAACACGGCTGACAATTTGTTGTTTAACAGTGTTCACCCCTCTCCGTAGGCTCATGTTCCTACCTTCCTAAACCTCAGGATCTGAATCAATTAATGGCTGCGCAACATCAAGTCGCAAGTGGCTAACGCTGTGTGATCAAATAACTCATCTTACTCCTTCATACCTGATGCTGGGTCTATGGCAGGAGTAGCGGTGGACAAGGAGGCAGAATAAGCCACTCTGGCAGCTGCGGTGGACTACACACTTGTCTCTGTTTGGTTGATGGATGATGAGGTGGATGAGGATACCTTAGTAAGCCAGTCCATCACCACCTCTGCATGCAGTGGCTGGATAGCATGGGCAACATCACTAAACAGAGGAAATTATGCCTTGCCTTAGGATGGACCATGTCCACCTTTGCCTGTGGACACAGATACTGCTCGCCCCCTCACAGTGCCATGGGAACATCTGTCTCTCCTTGTTGGCCTCTCAGACATTATGCGGGGGGGGGGGGGGCTTATTAACAAAATGTAATAAAGATGTGGGAAAAGTGTATGAGGATGCACTTTAATCAATGGAAAGTGGTGTTTGGTCCACTTTAACTTGAGTGCTCACTACACAGACACACTTCACTGACACATTACAATATACTGCAGTAAAACTACACTGACCCACTTCAATATATGTGCAATAATGCACTGCAATATACTGAGGTAAACCTACAATTATGCACTGAAATATACTGTATTAAACATGCACTAACGAACTGAAATATACTGTGGTAAACCTATAATAATGCACGGAAACTTGCATTACCGTGCACCAACACACTGAAGTATACTGCGTTAAACGTGCACTAACACACTGCAATTTACTGTAGTAAACCTGCAATAATGCACTGAAATATAATGCTTTAAATGTGCAGTAATGCACTGCAATAAACTGCGGTAAACGTGCACCAATTCACTTAAATGTACTGCATTAGACACGCAGTAACGCACTGCAATATACACGCTCTAAACATACACCACCACACTGAAATATACTGCGTTAAACTTGCGCTAACATGCTGCAAAATACTGTAGTAAACCTTTAATAACGCACTTAAATATACTGTGTTAAACGTGCACTGACTCACTGCAATATACTGTGTTAAACCTGTAATAATGCACTGAAATATACTGCTGTAAACCTGAAATAACTCACTGTAATATACTGCAGTAAACTGCAGGAAACATGCCCTGAAAAAATAAAATGACACTTAAGTAGAAATGAACGGTCCCACTACACTCACACTGCACTACTATCACTAGATTCACACTAAACTGACACTTTACACTCACAATAGAATCGCAATAGTACACTATAGCACACTAATTCGCTAGTAGCACTGAACAGAGCCCTGTTCTATCTCTCTCTACGCCAATATTACACTGCAAATGGCCTCAATGGGAAGAATATTTTTATAGAAAAATGGGTTCCCTCGCGCTATCAAAGTGAAAAATATCTGAATGTGGTATGTCGGTTAGATTGCTGCTAGACCTAAAGTGTATACCATGCACTGGAACAAAAATAAATAAAAAAGTTGATCAGCGCAAACTATATACCAAATATTACTACAAAGATGGAAAATCCTTGTTTGAAATGTATTCTACTTCATAAAAAAAGTGCAATAAATCAATAATTATATCAATACTAATGGTGAATCCTAATGCAAATTGCTGCTGTACATGCAATTATTTAGCTGCTGTGCAAAACTGCTACTGTGCAAACTACATAAATAAAGTATTTGCTGTGCATGCGATTATTTAGCTGCTGTGCAAACTGCTACTGTGCAAACTACGCAGATAAATCATTTGCTGTGCATGCAATAATTTAGCTGCTGTGCAATCTGCTACTGTGCAAACTATTTAAATAAATTATTTGCTGTACATATGATTATTTAGCTGCTGTGCAAACTGTTACTGTGCAAACTATGCAAATAAATTATTTTCAAAAAATGCACAACATATTACCATAAATTCATAGAGTGAATAAAAGAGCTGCTGCCATGCAGATAATTAAAACAAACAATTAATATAGTGCAAAATCGTGCAAATCATCATCAGGTGCTAAATATTAAATAATAATTGAATGAACACTAAATAGTGCAAAATGGTGTAAGATTATCATAAAGTTCTGAGTATCAAATGATCCTTTGTGTACATTTAAGTATGCAGGTGTACCAATACAGTCCTATTTATATTGAGTAGTGATACCCATAAAAGTCCATCCATAAACAGTAAACGTGCAAATTAGTGTAAAAAGTGCTGGTGTGCAGCAATGTGACAGGCAAACTCTTTAGGTGACATCCCCTGTGTACTCTTCCTGTGCTCCACTCAGTGCTCTCTATGCGCTTATCTCTAAATGGGTAAGAAATGCCACTCAGATATTTCTAATAATGAGTCCTCCTGGGTACTACCGAGCAGGGGGGTGGTGAGAAATGTACAACTGAACAGGGGTTACTACTGAGCGGAGGGGGTTTGAGGAGGGGTATGGGGTATATACAGCAGGTGGGGTTCTTCTGAGCTGTAGAACCACCGAGTGGGAGATATACTGAGCCAGTTTACTGATCTGATGGGGTACTACTGAGCCACCAAAAAGACAAAAATAAAAAATAAAAAACAAAGCCACCAGACACCACACCAATACCTAACCAAACCTCAAATCTGGCAACTTCCACATAATCACTTCCCATTTGACATCACTTCCCCTTTAAAACAAATAACCAACACACATATTGCATTTGCCAAGCTTCACTAAAGCTTCAAAACAGAATCACAAATGTATCAAAAATGTATGCTAAAATTGATAAGCTCTTTATTGCTTGTTGTAGTGCTACGCTTGTAAGGCTTGCAAA
This sequence comes from Lithobates pipiens, assembly GCF_037356315.1. NCBI lineage: Eukaryota > Metazoa > Chordata > Amphibia > Anura > Ranidae > Lithobates > Lithobates pipiens. The sequence continues at coordinate 28,028,450 of NW_027507790.1, read as the reverse complement.
TCCTCCGTCACCTCTGACACTCTGGGTTCAGTCATTTTTTTACCAACTTTCACCAATAATAAGAAACTTACACAATACCAATGAAACAGTTCAAGTTTGTTTACTGTGGTAAAAGGGACACATAAAAGTGTACAATGTACCCTGTTTCACCAAAAATAAGACCTAGTGTGATTGTCGGTGATGGCTGCAGTATAAGACCTACCCCCCAAATAAGCCCAAGTTAAAGTCCTTGTAGGTCTTATTTTCAGGGTAGGGCTAATTTTCGGGGAAACGGGCTAGGGCTTATTTGGGTAGTAGGGCTTATATTGCAGCCATCACCGGCAATCACGATAGGTCTTATTTTCAGGGAAACAGGGTAGCACTGTAAATCGCAAAGGTATTTTCATCTTAACACTATAGCACTGTTTATGAGTGCTATTTACAATTGGTAACCTTTTGGTAGTAAAGAGAAATGCAAAGTAGACAAAATGACCCAAATTGTGCCAGACCCTGTTTCTGTCACAGTAACCTATATGAACAGGTCAGGAGAAGGGTATGACAATTAATTTACTATGTCAGGTTCACTCCCCTCTGTTTCCTTAACACACAGGCCATTAACATCAGTACCACACGACAAGCATTACACAAACTATTGAGTTTAAATTGGCTGACTCCTTTAAATAGAGTTTCCGAGAAAGTGAGAGCAGACCGTTTGTGCTAAAAACAACTTTAGTCACTTGAGCGAATAAAGGGAGGATAAAAGGGTTGAAATGTTACTCCTTGTAATCCAGAAAATCTTCAGCTAGCCTTGAAGTATTAAGAATAGGGTATTCCTTGATGATAGGGTATAGAAAATTTGGCTGATCTGTGGTGTATCTTTATTTAACTTCATACTCTTCCTATATGGGTGGAATATTATTATATCCAATGAGATTGCTGGTGGTAAAGATGTGAACAGGATATAGATGTCTGCATGCAGTGTTCATTGGAGTATGTGAACAAACTAACTTCCAGTGGCACCATAAGTACCAGAAAGCTGGCTTTCATAAGGGATGTCTATATGCAGTTACTTATAGAATCTAGTTGGGCAAATGCATGCTCACCACACTGGTTAGAAAAGCTTCTAGCAGTGATGCAGGTGATGGTAAAGACACTTTCAGTAACTTCCTCTGAATCCTGGCTCTGTGAAGGGCATCTGACCCCGTCACACCACGCCACGGCCTACCCAGGTCTGAAATGCAGACATCGCTGAAGGATCTGAAACAGTGTCCCATCCGCTGTAGGTGAGAAGCGATGCTGTCCGCAGAGGTCCCTCTGGATGCAGCTGTACGACTCCCTGTTGTGCAGGCCAAAACTCGCAGCAGCTCACACTGACACAGAGCTCCTGCTGGCAGATCCAAGCTGGCATCCCAAGACAGCGATCTAGGCCACAATTATCCTTTTTATGTCCTCTCCCAGCATTCTGTTCTCCTCTCCTCCGAAATCTGGTAGTGGTAGTTGAGACCAGTCCTGCTGAAATTAAAATGTCAGCATTCGGAATTACACATCCCACAATGCTTTTCTTTGCTCTAAGTTTTGTCTAAAAGGAAATGACACAGGGAGTCCAAGTCAACACTAGAGGAAGACAACCCTACATTAATAACACTGTACACTCACCCTGAATTGCAGGCATAATAGCCAGTTCCTGGCTACATTCTCCCCCCGCTTGAATTATTTCCCCCCCAAGAGACAGAGACATTAAACTATTCAAACATTATGGAAGGAAAGGGTTATTAACAAGTCTATAATAACATTAACCACAATCTAAACTCAGCAAATATTGACACACATCTGGATTTTGCTGAAACCATTTATATACACCTTCGGTCAATTCAAAATCAGTCTTTGAACAAGCCAGGGCAATTGCTGTGTCCCACCCAATTAACAGTAGGGAGATTAGGCATGGGAACTTGCCTTTTAATTGAAGGAATCAGTTCGTCAGAGCTCTCTCCCAAAGTGTCATAAATGAGTCTCTTTGGAGGATGTATATGTTGCCTTCTCTGAATGGGAAGAATACTTCTCAGAAGGTTGAACAGAGTTCTCTGCTGGACTTCTAGCGTGAACAGGACTGCATAGCTCCAAAAGGAAATCCGCAGCTACAGACTCAGAATTTGGCTGTGGAGGGAAAAGATTGACTTCTTCAATGAGTTCAGAGATAGGCATTTGACATTATCTGTTTTCTCCACCCATAAGGGGAGCTTCAGCCTCTGAGGAGCAATCTGGTTCAGGCAAAATCAAGGGCTCATCAGTAAGACTGATCAAGTCTCCTGTCACTCTCTCTCAGAAGTTGGACTGCTACTCTCAACCTTGATCTGATCAGCTTCCCTAAATTATGGTAAGATTTCAACTTCTGGACTAGGTAGTCTTCATATTGTTTTAGTCAGCTCTCCTCTGCTCTCTCCCATAGTGTTTTTTATCAGTCTCCATTTCTGTAAGCCACATCCAATAAGGCACTATTTTCTCATTCTCGCTAACTTCCTCTTCCTCTTGTGACACAGTGGGAGCAGAAGCTTGTTGATGTGAGTGAGTCCTGGGTGGAGTTAGTTTCTGAGGAGGTGAAGGGAACACTGGAGGCACCCTGATTGCATCAGACAATGGAACCAAATTATTTTGATGCCACAACTTCAAGGGCCCTTGTTTTCCCTCTGGTTTGATTTGATTAATCGGTAGCCCAGGAAGCTGTTTACAGATGACATAAGGCTGCGATTATAATCGGTCAGCCAGCTTATGTTTTCCTGGTATCCCCAAGTTCTTCAGTAACACACAAACTCCATGCTGCAAATCTTGCACTCTCACTTTTAAGTAAAAATTATTTTTGTTTCGTAATTCTCTGATCGAGGAATGTTCCATGGCTTTCTCATATGCTTGCTGCAGATTCTTTTGTAACCTTTGAACATAACTCCGGGGAGAAGTCAAAGTATTGTCAACAGATGTTCCAAAAGCTAAACCAATAGGAAGGCGAGTTTCTCTTCCAAACATGAGTTGCATGGAGAATAGCCTAGCGGCATCACTTACAGTACTGTTGTAGGCATGGACAACAGCTGCAATATGATTTCCACAGTGCTGTTTCTTCTCTGTAGGCAGAGTCCCCAGCATATTCAGTGAAGTCCTGTTAAACCTCTCTGGTTGAAGATCCCCTTGTGGGTGGTAAGGCGTGGTCCGAGACTTCTTTATGCCTAACAAAGTGCACAGCTAATGGATCAACCGGCTTTCAAAGTCTCGTCCTTGATCAGAGTGGATTCGTTCAGGCAGCCCATAATGTTTAAAAAAAATTTCAACGAGGACTTTGGCCACTGTGGTTGCCTGTTCATCTTTAGGGGGATAGGCCTGCACATAACAGGTGAAATGGTCAGTCACCACCAGGACATTACTTCTTCCACCTGTATTGGCTTACAGGCATGGGAAGTCAATGCAAACCAACTCAAAAGGCCTCTGGCTCTGCAAATGTCCCATGGAAACAGCCTGAACTGGATACATGCTAAACAGGAATGACATTAACTCTCTATCTCTCCTCTTACGTTGGGCCAGTAGAACCTATCCCCGATTAAACAAAAAGTTCTCTTTGTTTCTAAATGTCCATGGTTATCATGCAACACTATCAGAAGTGTTGCATATTGTTTCTCAGGAAGGAATAGCCATTTTTCTTCCATGTCCTCAGAAGGACCTCGCCTATACATTCCTTCATCCCTCAGCTGCAATCTATTCCATTCCCGATGTAGAATCTTCGCTCCAGTCACAGAGCTCTTCATTAACAAACTTGGATTCTGCTTGCTCAGGGCTTGCCATAGCCAGATGGCATTGTGGATCCTAATCCTGATCCTTTCTCAAATCTTTTAGACAACCGAGGAAGGCCTTCACCTTGTACTTGTGGCAGCCCACAATCGCACCTGTGAACTCCGATATATTCAGCTCCAACACTTCCTTTCAATCCCCGGGCCATGCCTTGACACAAGGCCCGTACACCTTCCGCAGTAACATAGGCCCAATCTCCTGGCTCCTCCTCCTGTTGATAAGGTCTACGAGATAAGGCATCTGCATCTCTATTCCCTACCCAAGATTGGTACTTTAAACTGAATTGGAATCCAGCAAGGGCAGCCAGCCACATATATCCATTCAATTTTAGAAGATATTCAAAAGTCAGAAGATAATTTAAAGGATTATTATTCGTTTTCACCACAAACACAGTCCCATATAGGTAATCCTTCAGTTTGTCTACTACAGCCCATTTTAGAGCCAGAAACTCCAGTCTGTGGACGGGATAATTTTTTTTTCTGATGGAATGAGACTGACGCTCATAAAAGCCACTGGTATGAGACCACCTTCTTGTTCTTGATAGAGAATTAGCCCCAGACCATCTCTACTGGCATCTACATGAAGTTCATAAGGCTTGTCAGGGTCAGCATAAGCCAGTACCAGAACTTCATTGAGACTCTTTCTCAGATGCCAAAACACCTCTTCACGCTGGGAAGTCCATTGATATTGTACCAATTCTCTCTTCTTGCAACAACCAGACTTCTTGATTTTAGACTTATGCTCTTCCCCCATGGCCACTTGCAACAGCTCATGAGAGGCCGAGCAATTCTGGCAAAGTTTGCCACAAACCTCCAATAGTATGAGCAGAATCATAGGAAGGATCTCAATTCAGTTACAGTCCTTGGCTTAGGCCATGTGGGGACATCCTCCAAATTCTTTGGGTCTGTGGCTACCCCTCCAGCAGATCCCTATATTCCTTTTGGGTGACAGGATGAGGAAGTGCCAAAGTGCCATTTGCAGGAAAAGCTTAGCAATCCTACCTTGCAGCGTACCCTCCAGTGTTGACAAGCATATATTGTGGTTTATTTTATAGGAAAGGGGGCTGCACACTTAATTCTCTCCCTTTTCCTAGCCACCCAGACTGCACAATTCAATAAGGCTCACATTATACTTGTGATGTCGCGTACACATGACCGGACTTTCCAACAGAAAAGGTCCTACAGTCTTCCCGACGGATTTCAACGGAGTTACAACATACTTCCTAATGAACGGACTTGCCCACACACGAACCGACCAAAGTCCATTCATTTTGAACGTGATGAGGTACGACGGGACTAAAAAAGTAAGTTCAATAGCCAGTAGCTAATAGCTGTCCTTGCATCATATTTGGTCTGTCGGACCAGCATAAAGACAAATGGTTTTCCCAAAATTCATTCCTTTGGACAGATTTGAAACATGTTCCATTTCAAGGTCCGTCTGAATTTTTGAAGAAAAAAGTCAGATGAAGCCCACACACCATCGAGATATCCGACGGAATGATTCCATCTAACCTTTTCTGCCTGAACGTTTGGTCGTATGCACATGGCATAAGGGTGAGCCCATGGAATTCAATCCATACATATATCTATATAGGTAATTCAAAATTACAAATCTGAAACTAAAGAGAAAGAGAAGAAGTAACACACAGTGAAAAAAAAATAGACATAAAAAACAGTTCAGGTCAGCAGACTCCATTTCCTGCATAGAGAAAAAGGTTTATAAAAAAAAGGTTAGAAAACAAGCAATATTTTCTTTAAATGTTAAGTTCAATATTCTTTCTAAACACCAGTGTCCCTATGTACCAATATACGATTAATGCACTTATTTTGCAAAATGAAAAAGCTTTCTATTTATCCTACACAGCCCTTATCTCAATGTCAGCGTTGTATATATATATAAAAAAAAAAAAACTTCTCCATTACTTCCTAGACAGACCCTGGGACATGAAATCTGTTAAGACATTGGAAGGCGTTTATCAGCTGACCTGATTAGCGCATACCCTGCAGCTGCCTTCTCCTTCTGGAAGATCACTCCTAACCACCTCCTCGGGTGCATGGTTTTCCTATGCAATCAATCAGTGATCACTGTTCTCAATAATACACAGCCATTGTTTTTTTTATACCTTAATTTCATTTTGCATTGATTGTTCATTTGACAGAGTGTGCAAGAGCTGAGCAATCAGATAACAGCCTATGTCAGTGATGATAAACCTTGGCAGGCCAGAAGTTTTGGAACTACATTTCCTATGATGCTCAACTATACTGCAGAATGCATGAGCATCCTGGGACATGTGGTTTCAAAACATCTGGGGTGCCAATGTTCGTGGATAGAGCTGTAGTATTGAAAACAGGAGAAGTGTGTCCTAGGTTCTGTAATGCTCATCAATATAAAAAAGGTATGTATATAAATGTATATAAATGTATGTTCATAAAAGTATGTTTATAAATGTATAAAGGTGACCATACATTATACAATCTGATTGTGCAATCTTTTTTAAATCTACAATCAACTATGTAGTGCAAAGGCCTGCCTGATTGGATACAGAATGATTGGATAGATGATGTGTTCTCCTATTATATAGTTTTGGTAAATCCAAAGGAGATCGTACAGAGATTGTACAATCAGATTGTATAGTATATGGCCACCTTTATACACTTACAATGAACTAGTTGCGCTTTCATTGGCATTAATTGTTAACGGCACACAAAATACATAAGAAAACACACATTTTGCCATGTGAAAAAAATATGTGACAAATGCAGCAAAATGCACAGTAAAAACGGTGCAAACTGCAACATAAAAAAAGTCCCACAAGCTACTTTTCCATGTGGGGCAGCACATTAAAATCAACAGGCTGCCCATTGCATGTCGAGGGAAAAACTAGACAAAAAACAACGTGCGCTCCCATTACACTTGGTGTGAATGGGGCCTAAAAGTGAAATCAGTTTGTTTACACAAGAACAGTGAGGCTCCATTCACATTTGTGCCTTTCTGAACGCACAGGAAGCTGGAAAAAAAGTGCACACTTTGCCATGAGTTTTAAAAACGAACTGCAAATGCACATTGTGCTTGAGTTGTCATTACATGTTAAAGGCGACCCCAGACTTCTCAAGTCTCCTGCGAGTCGTGGGAGTCTCCTGCATTTGACTGTGGGCTCCCAGACACCCGCAAGCACTGGGTGATCTCCTGGCTGGGACTGCCACTCAGCTACCGACAGAGCATCCCGAGTGGCCAAATGGAGTGCGGCTGCTCGAGCTACTCCGTCTTCTGTCTGTGGCCAGGGGAGGGGGCGGGACAGAGCCGGGAGATCTGGAGACACACCCCATGCTGGTGCCCCATGCTGCGCTGAGACCTCTCATGGCACGCTCCTCCCCGCCGGCCCCTCCTTCCCTCCTGTCCACCCCAGGGGTTTCTGGGGGAGCGTGCCACTAGAGGTAAAATGACCGCCGCTTTGCAGGGACCAAATCTTTCATCACCTCAGACAGACTAGAAGAGAGGAGGGGCAGAAGCATGCAATTATAGGTAATGACAGCCGACAGTAATGTAACAGCGGCTGCTTGGATCTTGCTGTGATGTGTGCCCCATTATGTGCCCCATGCCCTTCTGTGTGAATAGTGCCCTGCTGTGTGCCCCATTCCCTGCTGTGTGAATAATGCCCTGCTGTTTGCCCCATTATGTGCCCCATGACCTGCTGTGTGCATAGTGCCCTGCTGTATGCCCCATGCCCGCTGTGTGCCCTGCTGTGTGTCACATGCCTTGATCTGTGTCCTGTGACCTTTTGTGTGCCCCATGATGTGTGCCCCATGTCTTGCTGTGTGCTCCATGTCCTGTTGCGTTCCCAGTGCCCCTGTGTGCCCTGTGCCCTGCTGTGTGCCCCATGTCCTGATGTGTGCCCCATGATGTGCCCTGCTGTGTGCCCCAAGCCTCTCTGTTGGCCCATGCCCTGCTGTGTGCCTTATGATGTGCCCTGCTGTCAGTCCCATGCCCTGCTGTGTGCCCCTTGCCCTGATGTGTGCCCAGTCAACGGGGTAGGCGACGACGTGAAGCGTCACCTCCCTGAAATGAGTTTGCCACCTCTCTGAAATTAGTTTTTGCAGGTTGGGATGTCTGCAACCCAAGTGCGTGCAGCAGGCATGCATTTGCCCTCCATCAAACACACAGCAAATGCGCCAAAATGTGTAATAAAAATACACCACACTCAGGTCCAAAAAAAGTTCTGGAGCTTCTTTGGGACAATTGTTGCATGTAGGGAAGCCCATTCATGTCATGAGTAAAAAATGTTCCACAATGCCCCCCCCCAAAAAAAAACGCATGAAGTGAGAAAGTGAGTTCCTGCTACACAATGATGTGAACGGGACCTACAGCTGAGTGATTCTGTCCTCCTATGTATAAAGATGGCCATACACTATGTAACTTGAATATATAATCTCTGTACAAGTTCCTTTATATTTAGCAGAACTATTGAATAGGAGGACCCACATGAACAATCCATTCAGTTTGTATCAAGACAGACAGGCCATTGCACAATATAGCTTATGGGATATCTAAAGGAGATTGTACAAATAGTGAGTGGAAAATAAAAGAGGTGGTATAGTAATGAGGGAAGAGAAGACAAGATTGATCGCACACTTGAATCCAAAAGATGTTGTAGAATTGTATTTATTGTCATGAGCCAGACAAAATTTCAATGATGATGAGTTGACGCGTTTCACACGAAAAGAACCGTGCTTGTTCACAACAATTGAAATGCTCACAATACAAGCTAAAAGGCGTATATCAAATCAAACACCTAACACAAAACACTTGTAGTTAACCACTTGACCACTGGGCACTTAAACCCTACTAATAACCAGACTGTCAGGGAAATAGCCGCAATATCACGGGGTACGTTCGTGTTAACGCGCGTCGGCGCCTACGTAAGCGCAAGGTAGTTTCCAGACGAACGACCGACGCTACGTCTAACCGGGCGGGCATACGCGGTGATGCCACGAATACACAACGTACTCGACGTAGACGTACGATCGCTCCAACGCGCTCACGACGTGACCCGGTCATCTCGTCCATTTAAACGATCGCCTGACACTCCCGCATTGCTGGATTATCGTCAGCTCTCCTGTGAACCTGTACCCGTGCTTCCTGTTTTCCGATCTCCAGTGTACCGACCCGGCTTGCTTGACCTGCTCCTGTTGTTCTCCTGGCTCTGACTCCTGGCTTGTACCCGACGTTCCTGATCCGCTTCCTGCACCTGATCCCGGCCTGTTTGACTATTCTCTGGACTTCCGCTGCTTACTCTCGGACTTCCTAGCACAGTTGCCCATCTAGGCCTGCTTACTCCGTACTTGGCCTCTGCTGCTGCTACCTGGCAACCTGTGCTACTGTGGGCACTGCATCCCTGTGTCAACTTCAGGGTTGTGCTGCGCTCGGCCGCAAGGGGAGCCCTCTCAGCATTTCGGCCTCACTCCTGACCGTGACAGTATAATCCAGCCATGTCAGAGGTCGACAGAGGTTCCTCCCCATTGGAGGCTGTTTTACAAGAACTTACGGCCCTTACTCCAGCTATTCAGGAGCTCCTAGAGAAATATCATTGGCTGAAGGAACGCCTGCAACACCCGCTTGAACCATCCACCTTCTCTGGTCAAGTTCCTGCTTCTACAATCTCAGCTGCCCCAGAACCACGAGTCCCAGCCCCGGAGCGCTTCTTCGGGGACCGAAGAAGATTCAGATCCTTCAAGAACTCATGTTTCCTCTACTTCTCCCTGCAACCTCAGACTTTTTCTTCAGAAGCAACCAAGGTGGGGTTCACCATTTCATTACTAAGGGACGATCCCCAGACGTGGGCCCACGGCCTGCTGGAGCAATGCAGCCCTTATGTGGATACTTTGGACTTGTTCTTTGAAGCCATGACCCGCTTGTATGATGACCCTTTCCGGACAGCTACAGCCGAAGCAACTTTGTACGCCCTTCGCCAGGGTGGGCGACCTGCGGAGGACTATTCAGTAGAATTCCGTACCTGGAGCTCTGACTCCGGCTGGAACGAAGCAGCACTAAAATTTCACTATCGTATGGGGTTGTCCGAAGCCCTTAAAGACGAGTTGGCCAGATTGAAGATCCCCACTACTCTTGAGGACCTCATTTTACTCGCCATCCAGCTCGACAGGCGTCTACGGGAACGTCAGTCTGAACGCTCTCGGACTACTTGCTCCATCCAGGTCCCACCTTCAGCTCATCCAGCAGTAGCTCCCATTCTGAAGGACACTCCCCGTCCCGCTTTAACCTCCGAAGAGAGACTCTTTCGCCGTCAGGCGCACCTCTGTTTTTACTGTGGGAAATCGGGACATTTCATTAACTACTGCCCCACAAGGCCGAGTAAACCAGTCTCAAGCACCCCATCTCATCTTCAGGTAGCTAAGTCAGCTTCTGCCCACATCACTCTTCCAGTCTCATTGATGGTGGCAGGCAGCAGGATCCCTCTACAAGCCATCATTGACTCTGGAGCCTGCAGCTGCTTTCTGGACTTAACCTTGACTAGGAGCCTGGCTCTCCCACTGAACCTCAAGGAACAGAGACTGACCGTCCATTTGGCCGATGGCTCCTTACCTAGTTCAGGTCATGTCACCAAGGAAACTAGTCCCATCCTGACGGTCACCGATTCGGGTCACCGGGAATTCCTTAAATTCGATGTTCTGAGCTCCCCGATGTTCCCTGTTATCCTAGGGATCCCTTGGCTACAGGCGCACAACCCTCAGATCGATTGGCCCACAAGGGTGGTCTCCTTCACATCTGCCTACTGCCAGCAGCACTGCCTAGATCCCGTCCCTCGCAAGCTGACCAGTTGTCTGACTGTACAACCTGTACCCAGTCCGGCTTCTCACATACCAACAGTCTACCAGGAATTCCGAGACGTGTTTGACGAGAAGAAAGCTGATATCCTACCTCCACACCGCCCCTATGACTGCCCCATTGAATTGTTACCCGGGGCCCCCATTCCTTTTGGTCGGATATTTCCCCTTTCGGAGACTGAACTGGAGGCTCTGAGACAATACATTGACGAAAACCTGGCCAAAGGATTCATTCGTCCCTCTTCATCCCCTGCCGGAGCAGGTATCTTCTTTGTGGAGAAAAAAGATAAGACCCTAAGACCATGTGTGGACTATCGGGAATTAAATAATATTACCCTCAAAAACCGTTATCCTCTTCCACTTATCCCTGAACTCCTCCAGAGGTTCCATACCTCACGTATCTTTACGAAACTTGATCTATGTGGGGCTTATAATCTTGTCCGTATCCGGGAAGGGGACGAGTGGAAGACCGCCTTCAGAACAAGATTTGGTCACTTCGAGTATTTAGTCATGCCCTTTGGACTATGTAACGCCCCGGCAACCTTTCAGCATTTCATTAATGATATCTTTCGGGAGCACCTTGACCACTTTGTTGTCGCCTACCTTGACGACATTCTGATTTTTTCAACCTCACTAGAACTTCACAGGGTACATGTTAAGAAAGTACTATGTATTCTTAGAACTCACGGGTTATACGCCAAAGCCAAAAAGTGTGATTTTGAGAAGGAATCCATCCATTTCTTGGGACTCATTATTTCCACAGGTGGAATTGCCATGGACCAGCAGAAAGTAAAATCCATCCTGGATTGGCCCGCTCCTTCCGACAAAAAGGGGGTACAGAGGTTTATCGGGTTCGCAAACTTTTACCGAAGATTCATACGGGGATTCTCCACCATCGTAGCCCCCATCACCTTGACCACTCGCCAGCACACCAAGTTCCACTGGTCCCCAGCAGCTCAGTCCGCCTTTGATCAGCTCAAGATCCTTTTTACCTCTGCGCCCATCCTGCAGCATCCAGATCCCGCCTTACCCTTCGTGCTAGAGGTTGATGCCTCGGAGGTGGCCACCGGGGCGATCTTATCCCAACGCCAAGGCCCCAAAGCTTTACGGCATCCCGTAGCTTTTTTTTCTCGGAAAATGAGTCCCCCAGAGAAGAACTATGATGTAGGGGACCGGGAACTTCTAGCGATCAAAGCCGCTCTTGAAGAATGGAGGTACCTCCTGGAAGGTGCCGCTCACCCCATTCTAATCTTTACGGACCATAAGAACTTGGAGTATCTCCGTACGGCCAGACGTCTGAGACCCCGACAGGCCCGATGGGCTCTGTTCTTTTCAAGATTCAACTTCCACCTTACTTACCGCCCGGGATCTAAGAACAGCAAAGCGGATGCTTTATCTAGGATGTTTCCTGATACCCCTGAAGGAGCTCCACCCAGTACAATCCTGCCTCCCCAAAATTTCCTGTTAATACAACCAGACCTAAGGTCTTCTATCGAACTGGCTACTAGGCAGTGTACGGAGACCGAAGTTTCTTCCCTGAGGAGCCAAGGAGGGCTTCTATGGCGCCAGGACAAGATTTTTGTTCCCCAACAGGCCAGGTTACTGGTATTGAAGACCTTCCATGACCACCAACTCGCAGGCCACTTTGGAGTGCGGAAAACGACAGACCTTGTACGGCGGTCCCTATGGTGGCCTACTTTAAGGGCGGACTGTAAATTATACGTGGATTCCTGCACCATCTGCCAGCGCAATAAGGGATCCAACACCAGACCCTGGGGTCTGTTAAGACCACTGCCAGTCCCGGAGAAACCATGGAAAGAAATTTCCATGGATTTTATTGTGGAACTACCTCCCTCTGAAGGGTTTACGGCCATCTTGGTAGTCGTAGACCGCCTGTCCAAAATGGCGCATTTTTTGCCGCTAAAAGGGACCCCCTCTGCCCTAGATACGGCAAAAACTTTTATAAAGGAGATAGTCCGGTTACACGGGGTACCTGATAGCATTGTATCGGACAGAGGGGTACAATTCACCTCCAAATTTTGGAAAGAACTGTGTAGGTTGCTCTCAATTAAGATATGTTTGTCGTCTGCCTACCACCCACAGAGTAACGGACAAACCGAAAGGACAAACCAAACATTGGAGCAATACCTGCGATGCTTCTGCTCCTTCTCCCAGGATGATTGGGTTTCCCTGTTACCTTGTGCGGAATTCGCATATAATAACTCAGTGCACGCCTCCACCAACCAGTCACCCTTCTGGGCAAACTACGGATTCCACCCTTCATTCCTGCCTAACACCATTCCTGAATCGTCTGTCCCGGCAGTCCAAGACAGAGTAAATCTCATTCACTCGAACTATCAAACACTGCAAGATTCCATGAGAAGGGCCCAGGAGGAATACAAGAAGCAGTATGATAAGAGGAAGAGAGTCAACCCTACCTTCAAGACAGGGGATAAGGTGTGGCTTTCAGCAGCAAATCTTAAACTGCCTTGCCCTTCCCGGAAACTGGGACCTAAATTTCTGGGTCCTTTTGAGATCAAACCAGAGATTAATCCCGTAGCCTTTGAACTTGTTTTGCCTGAATCGTTTAAAATCCATCCCATATTTCATGTCTCCCTCCTTAAACCTGTTACCTTTAGTCCATTTTCAGGAAGAGAAGAAAAGCCCCCGCCTCCAGTTCAGGTTGGTGAAGAAACCGAGTACGAAGTGGAGTCCATCCTCGACTGCCGTCGGAGAGGTAGGACCATCCAGTTTTTAATTAAATGGAAGGGGTATTCTGCTGAGGAAAACTCATGGGAGCCTGCCAACCACGTACATGCTCCTAAACTTTTACATAGGTTCCGCAGCCGGTATCCTGAAAAATGGGCTCGGTTGGGCAGCCGGAGGCTGCCCCTTGGGGGGAGGCACTGTCAGGGAAATAGCCGCAATATCACGGGGTACGTTCGTGTTAACGCGCGTCGGCGCCTACGTAAGCGCAAGGTAGTTTCCAGACGAACGACCGATGCTACGTCTAACCGGGCGGGCATACGCGGTGATGCCACGAATACACAACGTACTCGACGTAGACGTACGATCGCTCCAACGCGCTCACGACGTGACCCGGTCATCTCGTCCATTTAAACGATCGCCTGACACTCCCGCATTGCTGGATTATCGTCAGCTCTCCTGTGAACCTGTACCCGTGCTTCCTGTTTTCCAATCTCCAGTGTACCGACCCGGCTTGCTTGACCTGCTCCTGTTGTTCTCCTGGCTCTGACTCCTGGCTTGTACCCGACGTTCCTGATCCGCTTCCTGCACCTGATCCCGGCCTGTTTGACTATTCTCTGGACTTCCGCTGCTTACTCTCGGACTTCCTAGCACAGTTGCCCATCTAGGCCTGCTTACTCCGTACTTGGCCTCTGCTGCTGCTACCTGGCAACCTGTGCTACTGTGGGCACTGCATCCCTGTGTCAACTTCAGGGTTGTGCTGCGCTCGGCCGCAAGGGGAGCCCTCTCAGCATTTCGGCCTCACTCCTGACCGTGACACAGACCAATTTTCAGTTTTCGGTGCTCTCACATTTTGAATGACAATTACTCAGTCACGCAACACTGTACCTATATGAAATTTGTATCCTTTTTTTCACACAAATAGAGCTTTCTTTTGATGGTATTTAATCACTGTTGTTTTATTTTTATTTTTTGTGCTATAAAAGAAAAAATACCGAAAATTCTGTAAAAAAATATTTTTTCTTTGTTTCTGTTATACAATTTAGCAAATTAGTAATTTTTCTTCATACATTTTGGCCAAAATGTATACTATTACATATCTTTGGTAAAAATAAGTACAAATTGGTGTATATTATTTGTTTTTTGTGAAAGTTATAGAGTCCACAAGCTATGGTGCCAATATCTGAAACAGCCTCATTTCTTGAGACCCTAACATGCCAGAAAAGTACAAATACCCCCAAAATGACCCCCTTTTGGAAAGAAGACATTCCAAGGTATTTTAGAAAGAGGTATGGTGAGTTTTTTGATGTTGTCATTTTTTCCTACAATTCTTTGAAAATCAAGATTTTTTTACCTTTTTTTCACAAAATTGTCATAATATCAGGTTATTTCTCACACACAGAATATGCATACCACAAATTACAACCCAAAACACATACTGCTATTACTCCCGAGTATGGCAATACCACATGTGTGAGATTTTTACATGATCCACATGAAGAAATAGAAGGCACCATGTAAACTAAACAGTGTATGTTTAGAATAACTTTAATGTCACGTACACGCAATCAGAATTTTGGTTGGAAAAAGCTCTGATGGTTTTCCCGACGGAATTCTGATGGGATTTTGCTCAAGCTGTCTTGCACACACGTAGTCACACCAAATTGTGATCGTCAAGGACGCGGTGACATACAACACATATGACAAGTCTAGAAAGAGGAAGTTCAATACCCAGTAGCCAATAGCTTCCATCTCGTAGTTGAATCTGAGCATGCGTGAGTTTTGATCCAATTCCCCCATTTACACATTCAAGGTGAATGAGGGAATCCTCCCACTGAGATAGTGATGGAACTACCAGGGTCGCACTTGTGACCACTGCTGGGGCCTCCAACCTCGTCTTGCTGTTCTGCTATCTCCCCTGCTATTGGCAGTGCCGGCCCAGTGTCTCTGGTTACATTATGGAGCTGATGGGCGGCACTACTGGTTGTAGACAGCTGAGGTCTCCATTGGTTGCCTAGAAGCAGTGACACTGCATAGCCTTCTCTGTTGACATGGCAATCGGGATGCGATCTGGGAGATGCTCCAGATTGGATTTAATATTAAATATGATAGTGGTTTTATTAATCAGAGCCTCCACCTTACTGGAATGAAGCACACATGGCTGTTGAACATATTGTTAATATACAGTATACTGATTGTACTTTTGATTCTAATAAATACTGTGTTTATGTCCACGTATTAGATCTGATTTGGAGCATCACCCAGATCATATCCTGATCACCATGTCAACAGAGAAGGCTATGCAGCGTCACCGGAGCGCTCATCTGTCTAATAGTGCCGACCCCCTCATACATGCATCCATCAGCCCTATAATGTAACAGGCACTGAATCCTAATGTGCTGCCATGTGGAAAGAGATGCTGGACTGGCACTGTCAATAGCAGGGGCAGGATAGCAAGAGGAAGTTGGGAACCCCCACAGTGGTGGAACCCCAGGGCCTGCTCACAAGTGGGACATTTGCAACGCTGGTAGTTCAGCCACTATATTGGATCCTTATATGAAGTTCCTGGTATGCTGGTTTCTTGCACCGGGGCCCTGAATGTACTAGTTACGCCTCTGAAAAAAATGCTAGTTTGTCAGTATTGAAGGTAGAATTATAGACAAAACTTTATTCGTTCATTTTGGCTAGTTTTTTTTGTCATCTGTATCCAATTGTGCAGATTTCGCGTTGCTTTTTATCCCATACCCAAAACAGGAAGTGATAGGCAATCCTTCAAAAGTGAGGGAATTCTATGTTGTCACCAGGATCACGAGAACTAGAGTCCCCATTTGAAGATTCCCCCTCTATTCCTCTTCTAAAACAAAATATATTGGATTTTCACTTTCACTTTTGGTGATAAAGGTCAACAGGGCAAATAAAGAGGATGAAACTCCTTAAGGGAGGCACAGACAGCAATGAAAACTTGACAGGTGTTCTAATACAGTACCTCTTCATCTATACAAAACAAAAAAAAAAACTAGATTATTTCCTTTGTTGTGACAGTGAGGAGGAAAAAGAGTGGCCTCTAAGTCAGAAGGTGGTGTTTGCAATGAGATATTTATTAGTCTTTTATAGTGGGATAAAGGAGAAAGGTGAAAAAAATCAAGTAAGATTTAGAACATGCATTAAGATGAAGCACATCTCTTTGACGGTACCCTCATGGCAGGGGCTAAGGCCCTCGTAGCACAACATCAGTCACGTTGCGTTATGACTAAGAGCACTACAGCACCCCCTCTTGAAACTAGATACTGGGATTCAATGACTGTTAAGTGAGTTACATTTGGACTGTCACTTTAATAATGAAAAACTTTTTTTGGGTGGTGTGGGAGGAAGAAGATGTGTCCAGCTTAGGCTCCCGCCATCCGTCTAACATAATCCTCCTTTATCCTGGCTTCAACTGTCCATCCTGCTACATAGGAACCTTCATGCAATCTGAGAGACTCCTTGGTTCTCCCCATGATAGAGAAGTGCAAATCAATGCCATCTATCAGTGCCTCCTATCAGTGCCCAACAGTGCAGTATATCAGTGTCACCGATAAATATCCATCAGTGCTGCCTTTAAGTGCCTATCAGTGTCGCCTATCAGTGCCCACCAGTGCCACCCATGAGTGCCCATCAGTGCTGTATATCAGTGCCCATTAGTACCGCCTATCAGTGCCCATCGTCAGTGCCACCTCATTGGTGCCACCTCATTGGTGCCGACTTATTAGTGCCCATCAGTGAAGGAGAAAACGTACTTATTTACAAAATTTTATAACAGAAACAAAAAAAGACTTTTTTCAGAATTTTTTGTTTAGCAAAAACAAAACAAAAAAGGCATAGGTGATCAAATACCACCAAAAGAAAGTTCTATTTGTGGGAACAAAATGATAAAAATTCTATTTGGGTACAGTGTAGCATGACTGCGCAATTGTTATTTAAACAGCAACAGCGCTGAAAGCTGTAGATTGGCTTGGGCAGGAAGGGGGTGTAAGTGCCTAGTATTGAGGTGGTTAAAGTCTATATTACATACAGTATACTTTATACTTTATATATAAAGTAGACATACTTTAGTATTGATCCAATATATCCTTGAAGCGTGACGACCAATGGACTACAGAAAATATTTATTAGAATAACCAAAGGTGTATACAGATCATGGTTTCTAAAAAAAATGGTTTACCGTATAAAGGCTCATATGGTGAGTGCAACCATAACTATCCAAAACGAATCTGCTGCAAAGCCAAACAATCCCTCACATTAATACCTAGAGGAAAAAAAATAAGTTAAAGAACAGGATCCATAATGTGAAATTGCACAGTCTATGCAAATTTCACATATTTATTTTAGGGATTCCAGAATAGTTACATTTTGAATTAAAACAAAGCACTGCTTATTGTGAAGCAAATGTTTAATCTCTATGGAATTTTTCTCCAGGGAGACAACCAATCAGATAGCTGCCTCCAAGTGGAAAGCGTTTATGTCACCCATCATGCAATGAGCATACTCGGTAGGCAGACAACTTTTCCTTGATTGACAAGGTCAGATACCGGCATCTGTTTGGAAGTAGATGTTTAGATCAACATCTGTGCATGTCTATGTAAGCTGACAATGCTGATAAAATTGTAGTTAAATAAATATACAATGGATGTTTCTCACAAAAGAAATGTTTGCTTCTATAGTGGTATACATTTTAATTTCTTTGTGAATAAAGTTAGAAATACATGTTACTTTTGTGCTTGACTTTTGACTTTCTCACATCTGATTTAAGGCAAGCTAATATGATGTTATTTTCAATTTGACAGTGTTTATTGTGTAGCTCGGCACATTATTCTTTTCTCCGAAAGGAGAGATGACATCAAATTTCCAGTAAAGAGCATGTACTAATGCAAATGTTTATCATATGAAGTCTTTAAACAGTTTTTCAATCTTTGTTGTTTCATGCAGTAAAATAATAGGCTTTATGAATTTGAAAGAATTTTGGTTTTGCTAATATAAACATTTTTAGAGTTTATTTTTAATATTGCCATTTTGCATTTGAAAATACTTGAAACATGTATGCTTGCTACACATGCCATTTTTTCATTTAA
This sequence comes from Lithobates pipiens, assembly GCF_037356315.1. Lineage (NCBI taxonomy): Eukaryota > Metazoa > Chordata > Amphibia > Anura > Ranidae > Lithobates > Lithobates pipiens. The sequence goes on along the minus strand of NW_027507790.1, from coordinate 28,009,987 downwards.
TTACCAAACATTAAAATGTCACTTCCTGCAACTAAGGCCACGGATTGTTTATCAAATATCCCCCAGAAATCTCACAATCAAGTTTGCAGTTTATTGGTGTTATAAACAACACTGGTACTGATCAGTTGATAATATGGAAGATCCCTGCCAACACACACACACATTTGTACGAAGAAAAAGGATTTAATTGATTTCTACAAAACAGCAGGCAAGAATCTCTAATGAAGTTTGCTAAAAATCCTTGAATTGTAAATCGTTCATCCATTTATTTACCTGGAACATTTTTTCTTAACAAAACTGGAATTTCACGTTGAGGTCAAATGCATAAATGTCTGCAATTGACTGGATAAGATGCCAAGACAGAACTAAAAAGATTTTTGAAAGCAGATTAATCACGTTCAGGATGATAGTTTACTGGCTTTCAAAATGGCAAGTGCTTGTAACAGCATGTAAATGCGTCTAAAAGCACTAACCCGCGTTTATAAGCATTTTTAGACATTTTCAAAAGGGAAAATGTGGAAAAAACAGACTTTCCAGAACCCTTGTTGTTGGCTGCAAGGGAGGGAAGAGAGAAAGAGAGAGAGAGGGAGAGGGAGAGGGAGAGGGAGAGGGAGAGAGAGAGAGATAAAATGCTTCTAAAAGAAAACGCTCATAAACGCTGCTAAATGTGCATAATCGCGGCATGTAAAAGTAGCAAAATTGACCTTTTTAACCATTGGTTACTAGCTGTCAAGTTCCATCATTCAGAAGAGGTTTTCAAACATCTTGTGTACATGAAGCCTAATTCAGATTTGTGGGAAAATGCTAAGAGCTGAAAAAAAGTCACTGCTGGAAGACATGAAAATGTGTCGCAACAAAACATGTCCAATGGGAACATTCACCGTTCACTATACCCATCAATCAGTTAGGCACCAAGGCACACTTTAAGCCCACAGAAATTTGACCCAACCATACAAGGGTTTCTTATCTGGGTTTGCTCCCTAGTTCAATGGTTCCCACTCCTCCTCTGATTTATTCTTATTATTGAACCTCTATTTGCTATCATGTTCATCAAGTTTTTTTAGTTTTTTTATTACAATTACTTATAACTTATTTAATAAAATTTTAATAATAACATATTTTTGTGCATTACTCTATAATCCCTATATCCTAACCTTAAAGCGGAGGTCCACCCTAAAGTGGACCTTCCGCTCATTGGAACCCTCCCCCCCTCCGGCGCCACAATTGGCACCTTTCAGGGGGGTGGGGGGTGCAGGTACCTGTACAGTACAGGTATCTACACCCACTTCCAGCGTAGATTCTGCAGAAGGCACGCCCCTTTCCGAAGGTTCCCCGCTGCCTGCTGGGAAACACACGGATCCCCGCGACAGCGGGGACCATCCTTATTGCGCAGCGCGACTCACGCATGCGCAGTATGGAACCGGGAAATGAAGCCAAAAGGCTCCACTTCCTGATTCCCATACCCAAGATGGCGGCGGCAGCACCCAAGAGACGATTGAGAGATCGGCTTCGGGTGCCGACATCGCGGGCGCGCTGGGCGGACTCCCGCTTTAATATCTGTTAACCAGAGCAACAGATACCTATTCAATCAGTGAATGAATATAAACACAAAAAGATACATATACCTTCTGTACATTCTCAGTGTGCTGGAGCAATAAATCTATCAATGTGTGAATATGTCAGATACATATACATGCACATAAAAAAACCCTGTGTGCTCAATCTTCTCAGCTCTGACCTCTTCTGATCAATCAGGGTTTATGCCTAACAGATTAATCACGGATAATTTCCGAACTGTTACCAAGGTCATTCAAGAAGCTTTTATTATTCTTTCTCTAAATCATCTCTAATGATGAGCTTAGGTATTAACAAGCTTTTGATAGTGTTACTTGGTCAAATCTACATTCTCTGTTGCAACGCTATGGCTTCAAAGATGAGTTTCTTCATGGCTTCAAGGCTCTATGCCATTCTCCCAAAACTAGAATCCTAACCCCTGGTTGCAATTTGTAATTCTTCACACTGGGTTAGGGAACACGTCAATGATGTCCCCTTGATACTCTATTATTCGCACTAGCTATGGAACCTCTGGCTGCTGCTATTAACCACTTCAATACAGGGCACTTTCACCCCCTTCCTTCCCAGCCCAATTTTCAGCTTTCAGCGCTCTAGCGCTTTCAGTGACAATTGCGCGGTCATGCTACACTGTACCCAAATGAAATTGTTATCATTTTGTTCGCACAAATAGAGCTTTATTTTGGTGTTATTTATTCACGACTCCGTTTTTTTTTTTTTGCGATATACCGTATATACTCGAGTATAAGCCGAGATTTTCAGCCTCTTTTTTGAGGCTGAAAGTGCCCCCCTCGGCTTATACTCGAGTCATCGCTGTCTGCCTGCTCGATCAGCGTGTCGAGCAGACAGACAGCGGACATTCTACCATTCAAACGCCGCGCCTCCGCCTCCGCCTTCGCCTGTGATAGGCGGAACACTGAATTTCCCAGCAGCCTGTGTTCCGCCTATCACGGACATCGTCTCATCCTCGTACTACGGACGAGGATGAGACGATGTCCGTGATAGGCAGAACACAGGCTGCTGGGAAATTCAGTGTTCCGCCTATCACAGGCGAAGGCGGAGGCGGAGGCGCGGCGTTTGAATGGTAGAATGTCCGCCGAGGCGCCGACGAAGAGCGGCGATCCTGGCAAGGCACGGGACGGAGGCAAGGCAAGGCACGGCACGGGACGGGACGGAGGCAAGGCACGACACGGGACGGAGGCAAGGCACGGCACGGGACAGAGGCAAGGAGGCAAGGCACGGGACGGAGGCAAGGAGGCAAGGCACGGGACACAGGCTCGGGACACAGGTAGGCTGGACACACACACACACACACACACACACACACACACACACACACATGGACACACACACACAGGGATGGATGGATACACACACACACAGGGATGGATGGATGGATGGAGACACACACACACAGGGATGGATGGATGGAGACACACACACACAGGGATGGATGGATGGATGGAGACACACACACACAGGGATGGATGGATGGATGGACACACACACACACAGGGATGGATGGATGGATGGACACACACACACACAGGGATGGATGGACGGACACACAGGGATGGACGGACACACACACAGGGATGGACGGACACACAGGGATGGACGGACACACAGGGATGGACGGACACACAGGGATGGACGGACACACACACAGGGATGGACAGGCATGTCTCACCCTCGGCTTATACACGAGTCAATAAGTTTGCCAGTTTTTTTGGGGGTAAATTGGGGGCCTCGGCTTATATTCGGGTCGGCCTATACTCGAGTATATACGGTAAGCGCAAAAAAAGCAGAAATTTGGGAAAAAACAATATTTTCTTTTTTCTATTTGAAAAGAAATCCAATAAAATCAAATTTTGTCATAAATTTAAGCCAAAATGTATTCTGCTACATGTTTTTGGTAAAAAAAATTCCGTTAAGTGTATAATAATTGGTTTGTGTGATCACGGACATATGTACGCAAATGATCATGTACATATGTGTGCAGGTGATCACGTACATATGTGTGCAGATAATCATTGGGACATGTGATTTTAGTGGGACATATGTGGGGGACAAGTTTTTATTATTAGGGACATGTGTTTTTATTATTTGGGGACATGTATGTTTTGGGGACATGTGTGTTTTGGGGACATATGTGGGGACTGTGTTTTCACTGTGTGGTGTGTTGTGTGTTTACACTACACTGATGATCAGTGAGTAAAAAGCTGTGAAAAGCAGCCCATACTCACTGATCATCAGCCGGCTGCAGCGATCTGCTCTCCTCTCCTCAGCGGTGACTTCCGTGTGAGGAGAGGAGAGCCGATTGCCTAGCAACCGGCTGTTTGTTTACATCACATGACGGCCGTGATTGGACACGGCCGTCATGTGATCAGGAGGGCCAATCACAGAGCCCTCCTGCCGATCTGAGATGTGCCGTGTCCGGGTGACACGAGCACATCAGGATCGCGCCGCTGCGCGGGCGCGCGCGCGCGCGATCCCGCTACTCCTGAAGGACGTTCCTGAACGTCCTATCAGGAGCAGGCGGCTCCCACCCGGCCGTATATATACATTGGCCGGGTGGGAAGTGGTTAATATGCATTGAGATATCACAGGATATGTCAAAGGCCCCTCTCAATTTAAATTGTGCACATATGCAGATGACGTGATGCTATTTTTCACTCGCCCTCACTTGTCGCTTCATAAATTTGCATCCCTATCAGGACTTAACATCAATTTCTATAAATCCTCTATAATGCCGATTAATGTCCCTCCTTCCCAGTGTTATGCTGCGTACACACGACCAGACTTTTCAACGGACTTTGCAGCTGAGGTCTGCCGGACTTTCAAACGAACGGACTCGAACGTAGAATAAGGAAGTTGATAGCTAGTAGCCAATAGCTGCCCTAGCGTCGGTTTTAGTTTATTCGACTAGCACACAGACAACCGGATTTTTCGACCAGACTCGAGTCCATTGGAAAGATTTGAAGATTTATTTCTAGGTCCACCGGACTTTTGGGAAGAAAAAGTCTGCTGGAGCCCACACCCTCGATCGAATTGTCCGACGGATTCCTGTCCGCCGGACCAAGTCCGTGGAAAAGTCTGGTCGTGTGTACGCGGCATTATACTTAGAAACAGCTGTTCCCATTCCACTGGTCTTTTCAAACTTTGTCAAATCTAGGAGTGCAACATCACTTCAAATATTAATTCCCTCCCTTGTGTAGCAAGGCCTCCGTAACACTCTTAAAGTATGGAAGTCTCACCTTATATCTTTCTAATGCCGCGTACACACGATCAGACTATCTGGCGGACTTGTCCCCAGAAGAGGCGGCGGCGTCAGAAGACCGGGCCACCACTAGTAAAAAAGCTAGTAAAAGAGGGGGACAAGACCCCAGAAGAAGACCCCTGGACGGCGACGAAGAAGAAAGCCGGGCTCCTCCGGTAGTAAAAGAGCTAGCAAAAGAGCAGAAGATAGCGGAGGAGTCCGGTGAGAAGATCCCCCAAGACAGAAGAAGACCCCCGGCGCTGTGCAATAAATTATTTTAAAACCTTGTGTTGTGTTTTATTAAAAAATTTTTCACCAGGTGAATGGGTAGGGGTACATTGTACCCCATACTCATTCACATAGGGTAGGGGCTGATATCTGGGGGCCCCCTTATTAAAGGGGGCTCCCGGATTCCGATAAGCCCCCCGCCCGCAGACCCGACAACCAATGGCCAGGGTTGTTGGGAAGAGGCCTTTGTCCTCATAAACATGGGGACAAGAACCCCCCCATGTTGAGGGCACATGGCCTGGTACGCCGTTTTTTCAGCGTAAGTCCATACCAGGTGATGGGGCCAGCGACGTGTCAATCTCGCCGCCAAAGGCGGCGACATTGACTTCCTTCACTATTCCCGGCCACTTGGAGCCGCATTAAAAATGAACGGACTTTCCTCCGTGTGTGGGCAAGTCCGTTCATTTCAAAAGTACGGCGGAAAAGTCTGGTTGTGTGTGGGCAGGTTCATTCGGAAACTCCGTCAGACTGTCTAGCGGTTTGTCCGCCAGACTAAGTCCCCCGGATAGTCTGATCGTGTGTACGTGGCATCAGAGTCACTGCAGCCAAGATGAATATTTTACCAAAACTTTTGTATTTGTTACTGGGCCCTTCCTATCAAGTTAAAGAAAATATTTATTGACAAGTTCTAAAGAGATGTTAACAAATTTATTTGGCATGATAAAATACCTAGATTCTCAAAACATATCCTGTAAACATATTCTGTATGCATCTCAGCCTAGAGGACATCTAGGTTTGATTAATTTATGGATGTATTATCTTGCCTCTAGATTCTCACAACTTGCCCAAGAACATCGCCTGTTCTAAGGTATGGATTAAATACAAGTCAATCTCCATGCACCCATATTATCTCCCAGGAATCCTATGGTCCTCCTCTATCTCTTATAAAACATTGACCCCTTATAGTACTTTGGTTTCTCATTCATTACATCTTGGGTTTTTATATAAAATCCAAATATGGCATATCTTCCCCAGTTTCTCCTTTGACTTCCTTTTTAGGTGACCCATCCTTTTCTGCTGCCTATCCAGTTGATAGCCATTTTGTTAACCTGCTACCAAGTAAATTGATATTGCTATTTTTTTCTAATGTTTTGGGTTTTTGCTTTAGAGGTTTTTCAACCTGTGGTTCTATAATGTTTTGGTCCTGTTATATGCTGCTCCCTAAATGGTTCAAGATTAGTATAATCGACTCTAAAATTACTGGTCATGCACCGGAGTTGACCGCTCCCATTTGAATTCTTTTTGCATCCATCTTGGGGATAGCGCATCATGAGGAGAGATTTATTGATACCATATGTGTTGCAACCCACTGAGCCCTAGCCCTGTCAGGAATCAGCAGCTGGGAAGACCAGATATATGTAGATGCACACAGAAACTGGGACCAGTGTATATATTTTTAAAGTGAGATTTATTTAAACTGAGCAATAAACGTGAATGCATGAAAATCAAAACTGAACAGCCAACATGCAGAAACCTAAAAACTAACTAAATATACATATACACAGAAAATATACAGGAAGGGGAGAAAACTGGGGGAGCGAATGGGAAAAAGGGAAAAAAGACTGGGAAAAGAACGGGGCAACAGGGTACTGGATACAGGGCAAGATCATGCGTAAATGACAACAGAATCTGGCAGCAACACAGCAAATGGGGAGCAAGGCAGGAGTATGCAAAACACTGAGGCAAGGAGACATAGCAGAAGTGGAATTTAAGTACCCTCCTAGCATGTGTGACCAGGTGGAGCTGACTGCTGGAATCTGTTGACTGCTGGGAGCAGTGCTGGGACAGGGCCATCCAATGCCCAGGGCAAAAAAGGCAAACTGCGCCCCCCCCTCCCCGGGATTGGGCCAGTAGTGGTTTAAGTTCTGTAATGTTTGTGACATGCACTGAAATAGTACTACCAGTGTTACACTCCAGCAACCAGGAGCATTTAACCACTTCAATACAGGGCACCTAAACACCTTCCTTCCCAGACCAATTTTGAGCTTTCAGCGCTGTCCCACTTTGAATGACAATTGCGCGGTCATGCTACACTGTACCCAAATGACATTTTTATCATTTTTTTCCCACAAATAGAGCTTTCTTTTGGTGGTATTTGATCACCTCTACGGTTTTTATTTTTTGCGCTACAAATAAAAAAATACCGAAAATTTAAAAAAAAAAAATGTTTTTTTTTTGTTTCAGTTTCAAAACTTTGTAAATAAGTACGTTTTCTCCTTCACTGATGGGCACTGATGGGGCTACACTGATGGGCACTGATAAGGTGGCACTGATGGGCACCAATGTGGCACCAATGAAGTGGCACTGATGAGGTGCTATTGATGGACACTGATATGTGGCACTGATAGGCGGCACGGATGGGCGACACGGATGGGCGACACGGACGGACACTGATAGGTGGCACAAATTGGCACTGATAGCTGGCATGGATTGGCATGGATGGGCGGCACAGATGGGCAGCACAGATGGGCATGGATAGGCGGCACAGATGGGCATGGATAGGCGGCACAGATGGGCATGGGTGGGCACTGATAGGCGGCACAGGTGGGCACTCATAGGCGGCACAGGTGGGCACTCATAGGCGGCACAGGTGGGCACTCATAGGCGGCACAGGTGGGCACTCATAGGCGGCATTGGTGTTATACTATAGTAATGGATGCCAATCAGTGCCAAACAATAATGCATGCCAATCAGTGATGCCCATTGTGGGCACTGATTGGCATCCATTATGGGCACTGATTGGCATCCATTGTGCTGACTGGCATCCCTGGTGGTCTAGGGAGGATTACCTTTTCCCTGGTGGTCTGGTGGTGTCCCTGGTGGTCCAGTGTGGGCATCCTCGGGGGGGGGGCTGTGCTGATAATCGATCAGCACAAACCCCCCCTGTCAGAGGAGCAGCCAATCGGCTCTCCTCTACTCGCGTCTGACAGACGCGAGTGAGGGAAAGCCGATCACCGGCTCTTCCCATTTACACTGTGATCAGCCGTGATTGGACACGGCTGATCACGTGGTAAAGAGTCTCCGTCGGAGACTCTTTACCGAGATCGTAGTTGCCGGGTGTCAGACTGACACCCTGCAACAACGATCGCCGCGATGCGTGCCCCCGGGGGCGCGCAGCGACTCATAATCCTGATCACGTCATATGACGTCCGGTCAGGATTATGAAACCACTTTGCAGCCGTCAATTGCCTATAGGGCGGGCGGCAAGTGGTTAAAATTGGTGCACACATATCGAGTAGTGGTAGTTGGTGTAACTGGAAGAAAAGCTGTCCCAGCAGTGGTGGTGTCCCTGGGGAAAATTGTCCCTGCATCGGTAGTGTTATTGGAAGAAAAAAATGTCCCTATATTGATGGCATCACTGAGAAGCAAATATGTCGTTATGTTGTTGGTGGTAGTCTGGAGGGGATGTGGACCCTGAGGGGTGCATGGTCCTAAAGGGATCCAGGCGGTTCACTGAGGGAGTAAGCTGGGCTGAAAGATCTCCAAGGGCTTGTTCAGACATTTGGCTATCATTGCTGGTGTTTGACAGCTGGTGAGGAGGCCATATGCTGCTAACACCAGTTTTAACCCTAAAAATGCTGACCTACTGTGTACAGTGCATGCAATTTCAATTTTGCCATGTGTAGAGTCCTGGCTGGCATCATCTTCTTTTTCAGGTGGGTGGTTGGGGCACTAAAACACCTCCCTCCCACCTGTGTGACTGAGCCCCAATGCCTTGCTTACACTTGTGCTTGAAGGGGTCATACAATAAGGTGGTTGAGCTACAGTTTTACTGTCTCCACCCCTTTAAGGTTAAAATGTAGCCATATGGAGTATGCACATGATGCAGCAATGATGCTATATATCATTTGGTGGGCAGTACTACCTGCTGAACATGACCCATTTAAGTGAAGTCTATGTTAATAGAATCATGACAGCATATATTAAGGACTTGTGTTAAGGATTCATAGATATGTGGTGTTCCCCTTTAAGCAGCATTCCAGACCTTTCTGTGTTAGCAGCTACAAAAAGCACACACTCACCTGTCCCACGATCCAGCAATCCGGGTGCGCAAGCTCTCAGTTCTTTCCCCTGCCTCTCCCCAGCGCCAGCATCACAAGTGTGGGCACTCCGCATGCGCAAGTCGTTCTGTGCGTCCTGAATGGCTGGGCAATCTTCTGGGACCTGTGACGTGTCCCAGAAGATTGCATGGAGGGGGAGAGCTGGCCCGAGTGGGAGCCGGGTACCTGTCCAACCTAGGTACCCACTCCCCCCCCCCCCCCCCCAAAAATAAATAAAAAATGACATGCCAAATGTGGCATGTCAGGGGCTCAGGAGTCCTTAAAGTGGAACTTCCACTCTTGGGTGGAACTCCACTTTATATATAAATGGCACTGCTCTGCATCTACTAAAGGACGTTCATGAGAAAGGATTATTTAATTTTAGATGCAACATAATACAATTTATATCACAAATCAATAAATGAGCTAAGCAAACTCCAAACATAAGTCAATTAAACATAACAGGTGAGAAGAAGACAGTATAGAATGTGTACAACCCTGAGATAATTTGCATTATTACGACTTATGAGTCCAAGTAAGGGCCTTGGAATTGATGGCTCTATCTGGGCTAGGTAAAAGATAAAAAAAAAAAATTGTTAAAAGAGCAGTTATCTCCAGGAGGTGAATATCTAGGCGATTCCACATGGGGAGTATTATACTCCTAGCATTAGAAAGCCAAGGAAGCCAAAGTTTGGAAAATGTGTCCATTGTTAGGTGGAATTTAGCAAAAAGATTCCACGTGGCAGTGGTCATTGAGTGATGTGATAATAGCTGAAATAGGAGGAGAAATTGTTTTTTTTTTCCAATAGCATGCAATGGTCAAGCGGGCTGCAATCAGAATGTGTGTGACAATAGCGTGAAATTTAGATGGACAGGGAGATACTCCTAGACCAAAGAGGGCCATCTGGGGATTTAGTACACAAAAGATATTAGTGAGTTCATGTAGGAGGTCAGACATGCGTCTCCAAAATGGGGTTATATGGGGGCACTCCTACCATATATGGAGTGAGGTGCCATCAGTGTCACAGTTCCCCCAGCATTTTGGTGAGTGGGATGGAAATATTCGGCTAATCTGGTAGGTGTATAGTACAACTGGTAGTATATTTTCATCACTGTCCCCCAGTGTGAAACATTCCTGGAGAACCGAGTAGGGGTACGCAGTGCTTGATACCAGGATTTGAGGGAAAAGTCAATGTGAAGGGTTGTTTCCCAGAAGATCACAGGCTTAGGATGAGACAACAGATTATAAATATGAGTGATTCCTCTAAAACTATTGGTGGGCGAGGTGTAGAACATAAGTATATCTTTTGTTCTTGTATTGGTCATTGTAGTTATTGAAGATAGGACATGGCAAACTCTTAGATAAAGTCCTTACTAGGTAGGTGGAAGGTGTTAGATAATTGTTGGAAGGATTTGAGAATGTGAGAGGAAAAGAGGTCCAATTTTACTACTGTCAGCTATAGTCCATCGTTTCAGTGGGAGATCTGGTGATAGAAGTTGTAAAGAGAGGTAGTTGTTGTAGGGTGTGTGCATGAAGCCCTGAAGAGGCTTGTGGTATGGCTTTCCAGATTGTTATGGTGGCATTGATAGGTGGCAGAAAGGACCGTGGTGAATGATAAGATGACCAGATTGCTGGAAGTAGTAGAGTGGGGTCCTGCGAGAGTGCAGCTATTTCAATTTGTAGCCACGGAGTGTGAGGGTGGGCCATCCACCAACATTTGGCCTGATCCAAGAGAGACGCTTTCTAGCAGAGTCGGACATTTGGGACCCCTATTCCTGACAATGTTTAAGGTTCTGTGAGTCCAGATGTTTTTAAACAAGGTCTCCAAGGTGTCCTGCCCAGATGAAGTTATTGATAATGTGTTGAATTTTGGCTAGGTCTGAATGAAGACTGGGGATTGGAAGAGCTCTAAAAAAGTACAAGCAATGGGGTAACAGAAACATTTTGGACAGAGCAATGCGTCCGGCCCATGAGGAATTAAGAGAGGACATGGATGTATTTACAGTATCTCACAAAAGTGAGTACACCCCTTACATTTTTGTAAATATTTTATTATATCTTTTCATGTGACAACACTGAAGAAATTACACTTTGCTACATATAAAGTAGTGAGTGTATAGCTTGTATAACAGTGTAAATTTACTGTCCCCTCAAAATGACTCAACACACAGCCATTAATGTCTAAACCGCTGGCTGCAAAAGTGAGGATACCCCTAACTCAAAATGTCCAAGTTGGGCCCAAAGTTTCAATATTCTATGTGGCCACCATTTTTTTCCGGCACTGCCTTAACCCTCTTGGGCTTGGAGTTCACCAGAGCTTCACAGGTTGCAACTGGAGTCCTCCTCCACTCCTCCATGATGACATCATGGAGCTGGTGGATGTTAGAGACCTTTCACTCCTCCACCTTCCATTTTAGGATACCCCACAGATGCTCAATAGGATTTGGGTCTGGAGACATGCTTGGCCAGTCCATCACCTTTACCCTCAGCTTCTTTAGCAAGGCGGTGATCATATTGGAGGTGTGTTTGGGGTCATTATCATGTTGGAATACTGCACTGCAGCCCAGTCTCCAAAGGGAGAGGATCATGCTTTGCTTCAGTATGTCACAGTACATGTTGGCATTCATGGTTCCCTCAATAAACTGTAGCTCCCCAGTGCCGGCAGAACTCATGCAGCCCCAGACCATGACACTCACACCACCATGCTTGACTAGACAAGACACGCTTGTCTTTGTACTCCTCACCTGGTTGCCTCCACACACGCTTGACACCATCTGAACCAAATCTCATCAGACCACAGGACATGGTTCCAGTAATTCATGTTCTTCGTCTGCTTGTCTTCAGCAAACTGTGGGCTTTCTTGTGCATCATCTTTAGAAAAGGCTTCCTTCTGAGATGACAGCCATGCATACCAATTTGATGTAGTGTGCAGCGTATGGTCTGAGCACTGACCCCCCACCCCTTCAACCTCTGCAGCAATGCTGGCAGCACTCATACATCTATTTCCCAAAGACAACCTCTGGATATGATGCTGAGCATGTGCACTCAACTTCTTTGGTCGACCATAGCAAGGCCTGTTCTGAGTGGAACCTGTCCTGTTAAAGCACTGTATGGTCTTGGCCACCATGCTTTTTCAGATCCTCAGAGAGTTCTTGGCCATGAGGTGCCATGTTGAACTTCCAGTGACCAGTATGAGAGAGTGAGAGTGATAACACCAAATTTAACACACCTGCTCCCCGTTCACACCTGGGACCTTGTAACACTAATGAGTCACATGACCTTGGTGAGGGAAAATGGCTCATTGGCCCCAATTAAGACATTTTTACTTAGGGGTGTACTCAGTTTAGCTGCCAGCGTTTTAGACAATAATGGCTGTGTGTTGAGTTATTTTGAAGTGACAGCAAATTTACACTGTTATACAAGCTGTGCACTCACTACTTTATATTGTAGCACAGTGTCCTGTCTTCAGTATTGTCACACAAAGAGATGTAATAAAATATTTACAAAAATGTGAGGGGTGTACTCACTTTTGTGAGATACTGTATATTTTGACGTTTCTGAAGCAGGGAAGAGAGATTAGAGTGGAGTAACATAGTAGAGGGAGAAGTGAGTAGGATGCCCAGATACATCATGGAGGAGTTCGGAGCCCAGGAAAAGGGGGCAATTTTGGTAATGTAATTAAACTCCTTTCTAACGCGCACCTAACCACCTGCCCCCTGGATCCTATTCCCTCTCAAACACTATGGTCGCCATCTGACTCTATCCTACACTCTCTAACTCACATCTTCAATCTCACCCTCACCTCTGGCATTTTCCCCCATGCTCTAAAACATGCACTGGTCACCCCCATACTTAAAAAGCCGCCCTTGGACCCTACCAATCTTAACAACCTACGCCCTATCTCCTTGCTCCCATTTTCCTCTAAACTCCTTGACCGCCTGTTTTACAACCAACTGAGTGACTACCTCATTAAAAACAACCTTCTTGATCCCCTTCAATCTGGATTTCGCCCTCAACACTCAACAGAAACTGCTCTTTTAAAACTCACAAATGACCTACTAACTGCAAAAACCAACGGACACTATTCTGTACTCCTACTTCTGGACCTTTCAGATGCCTTTGACATGGTTGACCACCCTCTCCTCCTCAAAAAACTTTACTCCCTTGGTCTCCGTGACTGTGCTCTTCAGTGGCTCTCATCCTACCTATCCCAACGCACCTTCAGTGTTACTCACAATTCTACTTCCTCCTCTCCTCTTCCCTTCTATGTCACAGTCCCCCAAAGTTCTGTTCTTGGACCTCTTTTATTTTCAATCTACACCTCTTCCCTGGGTCAGCTGATAGCCACTCACGGCTTTCAATATAATTTCTATGCTGACGACACACAAATCTATCTCTCCACCCCTCAACTCACTCCATTGGTCTCCTCACGCATTACCAACTTACTAACAGACATATCAATATGAATGTCACAACACTTCCTCAAACTCAACTTGTCCAAAACTGAACTTATAATATTTCCTCCCCCACGCTCCTCTTCCAATGACTTCTCTGTTAAGAGCAATGGCACAACCATCCACCCATCCCCACATGTCAGGGTGCTAGGTGTTATCCTGGACTCTGAACTCTCCTTTCGACTCCACATCCAATCACTTTCCAAAGCTTGCCGCCTCAACCCCCGAAACATCTCTAAACCATGTCCCTTTCTAACCAATGAAACCACAAAGCTCCTGATTCATTCCCTGGTTTTCTCTCGCCTTGACTACTGCAACTCCCTCCTCATTGGCTCACCTTTAAATAGACTATCCCCCCTTCAGTCCATCATGAATGCTGCTGCCAGACTCATCCACCTTACAAACCACACAGTGTCTTCTACCCCTCTCTGCCAATCTCTCCATTGGCTGCCTTTTAAATTCAAAATACTAACCCTTACTTACAAAGCCATCCACAACTCTGCTGAAGATAAGGAGTGTTAGCGGACACCCTTGGTTAACAGAGGTGCCAAATCTCCCAAAACCTCTTCCAAGTATTTCTAGGGGATTATATCAAACGCCACCTCTGTTCGACCCAACTAATGAGGTCAATAAAGCGTCTGGATCCATCTGTCGCCTGGCGTTGGGGAATAAAGCCTACCTGGTCGGGATGTATAAGTTGGGGAATGTGTGCTGCTAGTCAAGTTGCCAGGAGCTTAGTATAAAGTTTGAGGTCCGTGTTGAGCAAAGAGATAGGACGGTAGTTGGCTGGTTCATGGGAGGTTTCCCTGGTTTGGGTATAGTAGTGATAACGGCCTCAAGAGATTCCGTAGGGATCTCTCCGGTCATTAAAAATCTGTTACGAGAGTCACGTAGGTGTGGCATGAGTTGATCCTGATAGGTCTTGTAATATTCATTGCAGAAACCACGAGGCCCTGTTGCTTTATGGGATGGGAAAAAGTGGGCCTTTCATGGTGGTGGTGCCACAACACTGTAAGCCCTCTCAGTTACTCTTGGTGGGTGCAGGGGCAGGCCCTGCTGTGAAATAGTATATCAAGAATTGTAATTACATGCCAGTGTTAAACAAGGGTAGAAAAATTGGGCCTTTGGTGGTGGTGGTGGTGCCACAACACTTTAAGCCCTCACAGTTACTCTTGGTGGGCGCAGGAATGGGCCCTGCTGTGAAATATTAGATCAAAAAATGTAATTACATGCCCCTGTTAAACAGGGACACAAAAATTGGGCCTTAGGCAGTGGTGATGGTGCCCTAAACCAAAAATATTTTTGAAAGCTAGCATTATCAAGATTGAGGAAGAATGGGATAATCACTCAGCTTAGGCAGTCTTCAAGGGATCCCACATCCATAGAAAAATCAATCAGTTACATCAGCATCAGGTGCTTGATAGCTGCTGATCCAAGACTGATTCCTTTTTATGAATATGAGCCTATCAATGGAGTCTGTGGACAGGTGCACTCTATGATCCATTCCAAACCCTCCAGCAGCACTGAATGTGCATTCAGAAAGAATGCTGCTTGCAGGACATGCCAGTAGCTCAATTGCATATTGAGCAAGTTCTGGCCAGTGGTCCCTCCTCAAGACCCAGTAACCCAGTGGATGCTTTGTTGGAAAGGTCTCCAAGTCTGCTCTTGCCCCTAGATATTCCTGCACCATGTAATCCAGATGCTGGTGATGGTTGCTTGAACTTATCAGACCTTGGTGCTGAGGACTGAAAAATTGTCTAAAGGCATCGGTCAGCTGGCCACCTTCTCCACCACTCTTCCTCTGACTGAACGAAGCCTCAGCAACACGTTGTCCAGCACTAGGAAATTGTAACCTCCCAGAGTCTGGAAATGCATTGCACAAACCTTTCTTCAAGGCCTCCTGAAGATGTTCCATTCTCTGTTCCCTCTGCGAAGGCAGGATGAGTTCTGCAACCTTCCCTTGTAACGTGGATCATGAAGGGTTGCCAACCAGTAATGATCCTTCTCCTTTATACTATGAATCCTAGGGTTCCTTTGCAGGCTTTGCAGAATCAGGGAGGCCATGCAGTGTAAGTTTGCAGAGGAATTCGATTCTGAGTCCTCTGGGTCACTAAGGATCACATGATGGGCAACAACCTCCTCCCAGGCATGTACAACTCCTTGGGTTTCTGGGGACTGAAAACCATCCCTTAAAGACTGCTGCTGAGTGTTATCCTCCACGTCCGTGCTGACACAATCCTTCTCCTCCTCTTCTTCCCATGTGTTTGGCGGGCTTGCAGGAATACTATCTGGATAAAGAGCACCTTGAGAGGTAAGGAAGTCTTCCTCTTCCTCCCGCTGTTCTACCTCAAGTGCCCTGTCCATTATTACACGAAGCGTGTGCTCCAACAGGAAGACAAGAGGGACAGTATCACTGATGCATGCATTGTCGTTACCACCATCTTTGTGGCCTCCTCTAATGGTGACAGAACAGTGCATGAATCCTTGATCAGTAGCCACTGGTGTGGCGAAAAGAAGCCAAGCTCCCCTGACCCTGTCCTGGTGCCTTACTCACACAATGAGTGATGGCCTTCTGCTGCTTTTGCAGCTGCTGCAGCATTGCCAACATTGAGTTCCACCTGGTTGGCATGTCACAAATGAGGCGGTTGGTGGGCAGGTTGAATTCTCTTTGAATGTCAGCCAGCCGAGCACTGGCATTGTATGACCGGCGGAAATGACCACAGACTTTTCTGGCCTTCCTGAGGAGATCCTGTAGGCCTGGGTACCTCCTAAAGAATTGCTTCACCACCAAATTCAGGAAGTGTGACAAACATGGAACATGGGTCAAGTATCCCTATTGGAGAGCGGAAGAGAAGGTTGGTGCCATTGTCACATACAACCATTCCTGACTGAATCTGGCATGGCATCAACCACCTCTGAGCGTACCCCTGCATAGCTTACAGAATCTCTGCCCCAGTGTGGCTCCTGTCCCCTAAGCAGACTAACTCAACCACATGGCATCTTTTTTTGCCTGATTGCTTGCATAGCCCCTTGAACACTTACGGAGCACTGCTGGTTCAGAGGACAAATGCAGATGAGGCCATAGAGGAAGAAGAAGTGGAGGGGGTGAAGGAGAGAGCTGTGGCAGAATCACCACTAGCATTTTGGAGGTGTGGTGGCTGAACAAGCTCCCACAATACTGAAACCTGTCCTGCAATCTTCCTAGCTGCCAACAGAGTTGCCCAGTGTGTCGTAAAGGAAAGGTAACGTCCCTGCCCATGCCTGTTAGACCATGAGTCAGTGGTAATATGCACCTTACTGCTGACCACCCTGTCCAACGAGGCCAAAACATTGCCTTGCACATGCCAGTAGAAAGCCGGAATGGCCTTTCGTGAAAAGAAATGAGCCTTCAAATTGCTGTGCATCCTCCAGCAGCATGTACCCGACACTGTGGTCGAATAGTTCAGAGGACTCCTCCATGCATGATGGTGGGGCTACGGAAGGAGTGACTGTGGACAAGGAGCCGGTGGAATAGGCCACTTTGGCAGCTGCATTGGAAGGCAAACTACTCTGAGCCTGGGTGACAGAGGATGAGGAGGATGAGGACAGCTCTGTTATCCACCTCTTTTAGTGGCCTTTGAGCATCTGCCTCTCCTTGGTGACCTTCCGGACATGATGTATATTTTGTTTTGCAACACCATACTACACTGTATTGTGTACTGTGTAAACCACCAGAAGTGTAGTAGCAACTGCACTAGGGCTGCACTGTATTGTATACTGATTACACAACCAGAAGTGTAGTAGCAACTGCACTATGGCTGCACTGTATTGTGTAATGTGTACACCACCAGAAAAGTAGTAGCAACTGCACTACGGCTGCACTGTATTGTGAAATGTGTAAACTAACAGAAGTGTAGTAGCAACTGCACTGTATTGTCTAATGTGTACACCACCAGAAAAGTAGTTGCAACTGCACTACGGCTGAACTGTATTGTTACTGTGTACACCACCAGAAAAGTAGTAGTAACTGTACTATGGCTACACTGTGTTGTGTACTGTGTACACCCTCAGAAAAGTAGGAGCAACCACACTTATGGCTGCACTGTATTGTGTACTGTGTACACCACCAGCAGTGTAGTAGCAACTGTACTATGGCTGCACTGTATTGTGTAATTTTTACACCACCAGAAGTGTAGTAGCAGCTGCACTACGGCTGCACTGTATTGTGTAATGTGTACACCACCAGAAAAGTAGTTACAACTGCACTATGGCTGAACTGTATTGTTACGGTGTACACCACCAGAAAAGTATTAGCAACTGCACTACAGCTGCACTGTATTGTGTACCATGTACACTATCAGAAAAGTAGTAGCAACTGCCCTATGGCTGCACTGAATTTTGTACTGTGTACACCCTCAGAAAAGTAGTAGCAACTGCACTATGGCTGCACTGAATTGTGTACTGTGTACAACACCAGAAATGTAGTAGCAACTGCACTATGGCTGCACTGTATTGTGTACTGTGTACACCACCAGAAGTGTAGTAGCAGCTGCACTACAGCTGCACTGTATTGTGTAATGTGTACACCACCAGAAAAGTAGTTACAACTGCACTATGACTGCACTGAATTGTGTACTGTGTACACCACTGGAAATGTAGTAGCAACTGCACTATGGCAGCACTGTATTGTGTACTATGTACACCACCAGAAAATTTGTAGCAGTTGCACTAAGGCTGCACTGTGTTGCATACTGTGTACACCACCAGAAAAGTGGTAGCAACTGCACTACGGCTGCAATGTATTGTGTACTGTGTACACCACCAAAAAAGTGGTACCAACTGCACTACAGCTGCACTGTATTGTGTACTGTGTACACCACCAGAAGTGTAATAGCAACTGCACTATGGCTGCACTGTATTGTGTACTGTGTACACCACCAGAAATGTAGTAGCAACTGCAAAACGGCTGCACTGATTTGTGTAATGTGTACACCCTCAGAAAAGTAGGAACAACTGCACTGTATTGTGTATGGTGTACACCACCAGAAGTGTAGTAGAAACAGTACACCACAGAATGAACTGTAGATATAGGCTAAACTGGATGAAGAGTAGATATATATATAACTCATTTATTCAGGGAAGCCTATCCCACACCCACCTAACTGTCCCCGAACCGCCCCCATCAAATCATTCTCTGCAGCTATTACCTTTTGTACCACCACCCCCTCCCTTTAGAATGTAAGCTCTATGAGCAGGGCCATCCTGTACCTTTTTTATTGTACTGTAATTGTGTTGTCTCCCCTATACATTGTAAAGCGCTGTGTAAACTGTTGGCGCTATATATATATATATTTGTACTCGGAGTCTTAACGTAATTAAGAGAATGATATGCAAGCGCACAAAAGGAAAAGACCTGAGGTGTGCCAAAAGGTCACGTGGTCAGTATACCTAAAGGGGACATACCCAAATATGAAATAGAAAGGAAAATAGAAATAAAAAAGGGGGACGGGAGGGTGGTAAACACTGAACACGCCGACAGGAGCAAGGAGGAGGAGGGCGGGTTTAAATTCCCCCCGACTCCTCCTACAAACTCAGGCCCGCCTGCGGCGGGCCTTCTAATTTGTACTCTGAGTCTTAACGTAATTAAGAGAATGATATGCAAGAGCACAAAAGGAAAAGACCTGAGGTGTGCCAAAAGGTCACGTGGTCAGTATACCTAAAGGGGCCAAAAAAAAGAAGACAATAGGGTAGTTTAACAAACAAGTTTATTAACCAACACCATAACATCAGTCAGTTAAACGTCTGAAAGCCTGAGCCATCTCAATCTGCGGATCCGGGATGTATCTAGTAAAACATGCAGAGTTCCACCTCCCCAACTTCTTAATTACATGGGCCGGAATCCCCTGACGAGAAGCCGCGGAAGCCGCCCCTATCCTAAAAGAATGTCCTGAAAGCTCTGCCGGGTTCAAACCTAAATTAGACCATAACATCCGGCAATGTCCGGTGAACTGAGCCATGGTGAGGGGAGCGTGAAGAAAGGGCAGCAACGGGCTGTCCCTTGGCTTGCCCGCAACCAACGCCCCGAGTTGATCCAAGACTGCCACAGGGCACCAGGCACCACCGGTACTAAAATACCTCACATCCAAACCAGCCCCAAACTGCTGAGTTTTACACGCAGATAAATGCAAAATATAATGGTCCGGATGCCTAACCAAAAGCCCTACTGTGAGTACCCGTGAACCTGGGCTAGTACGGGTTAGTTCCCCCGGCCTAAGGAACCCAAAAAATGCCAAATAGATGGCAGCTTTAAGGACCAAACTGAGGAACCTCCCAAAAGGCAGCCTGTCCAACAGCTCCGACATGCCCCGGAAAATGGGCTCTGTGACCGTTAATCTCCTGACCGAAGTAGGGGGGCTGCTCCTCAGGACGCCCCTCAGAATGGCCTTAACAGCATGCGCTGAAAATATGGATGACCTATTCGGATCCTGCAGGGACAGGTGGTGCTGAACCCCTGCCAAATAACACTTGATGGTGCCATGCGACAACCTCAATTGGGAGTGGCAGTAAGCCACAAAAGCCAGCAGGAGACGAACATCATACCCATCAAAAAACGGGAATCGAGACCGGAAAATCTGGAAAGTATTCCAGGCCGAGGCATACGCCTTCCTGGTGTTTGCCGATAGAGACACATCGATCAGTGCAGCAGCATCCAGTAAATGGGATTTCAGTCCAACCTCAATAGTGACGGCTGCGGGGAAGGTGTGGTGAGAACGTCTGCGTCTGGGACCTGTTGGAAGAATAGTGGGAAGTTGAGCCGAGACAAAGCATCTGCCGCAACGTTCTCCACCCCACTGATGAATTTGCAATGTATATGGAAATGGAACTGCAAGGATAACCAAATTAGCCTGCGCACAAAAGACATGATGACCAAAGACCTAGACCTGCCTTTGTTGATAATCTCCACGGCCGCCAAATTGTCCGTGGAGAACACCACCGTCTGCCCCATCCAAGACCCACCCCATACCTGGGCCGCAGCCACTATGGGGAAAATCTCAAACAAGGCAGAAGAATCTGTAAACCCTGGGATGGCCAAGATCTCCTCCGGCCATGGACTGGCCAACCAATGGGTGCCAAAAATGGCAGCATAACCTACCGTGGCAGCCGCATCCGACCCCACCCGAGGAGAGGAAAAGGATGCCGCCGGAATGAACATGGCAATCCCGTTCCAATGCCGGAGGAAATTATCCCACATGCGCAGATCCGCAAGCGCGGCAGCATCCAGCTTGATGCGGGAGTCTGAATCCGGGGCCGATGGCAATAATGCCAACAATCTTGAAATAAAAGTTCTTCCCTGCGGAATAATCCTCATTGCAAAGTTCAACATACCCAATAAGGATAACAACTCCACCCTGGAACAAGACTGTGAGAAAGAGAAGGTATGAATACATTCCCTAATCCTGACCAGCTTGTCGGCCGGGAGACTGGCCTGCAAGGCCTTGGAGTCCAAAATTATCCCTAAAAAGGTCAATGCCGTAGCCGGGCCTTCCAATTTCTTGACAGCCAGCGGGACATTGAGCGCCATGAAAACAGAGCACAACTTGCGCAGATCTACAGGAGCCGGCCCTGGATTCTCAATGAAGAGGAAATCATCCAGGTAATGGATGACCTCGTGACAACCCTCCACCTGAACGAGAATCCAAACCAGGGCCTGAGCGAACACCTCAAACAACCAAGGACTGCTTTTTGAACCAAAAGTGAGCTTGGTAGCGAAATAGTACAGCCCCCTCCACTTCACCCCATGCCACTGCCAGAGCGATGGCATGATCGGAAGGAGTTTGAACGCGTCCGCAATGTCTGCTTTGGATAGCCAAGCGCCCCTCCCCACCTCGATGATCCGCTGGATGGCCTGATCCACAGAAGCATATTTTAAAGAAAATTCCTCCGATGGGATTAAGGAGTTTAAACTAGGCACCGCAGAGCAATGAGGGGCAGACAAATCGTAAATCAAACGAAATTTATTGGAAAACTTCCCCTTCACCAACCCCAAAGGATTCACCCTCCAATGCTGAAAAGGAGACACCTGAAAGGGACCAATGATGAACCCCTTATCCAGCTCAGACTGCAGCAAGGTGTCTACCGCCCCCAAATCCACCATAGAGGACCTGAGATTGGGACTCTCAAACGTGCTCGAGGGCAGAGCAACAAAACCCGTATGGAACCCTTCCGTAAACCCATCCACCAGAAAAACCCTGGATGTAGGAGAAGGGTGAGTGATTAACCAAAATTCCAACAGATCCACATTAACCTGGCTCAGTCAGCTGCGCTTGCCCTGCCTGAGAGCGCAGGCAGATTTAGGATGGGCCCTGAAACAACCAGAGCAAATATGTAACAATCGACATTGACTGTAATTACAAACTCCATAATTAAAATTATTGCAAATCTGCGACTTCCCCAGATACTGAACAGGCCGCCCCAGTTTGTCAACAGTGGCAGACTGAGTCAGAGCTGGCAAAGCACTGGGGAAACCCCTAGAAGTGCCCGGGAGAACAGGGAACTCAGAGTTGGGGCACCAAAAAGCCGTGTGAGATGATGATTGGCAAGTGGCACAGACAGGAGACCTCAAACCGGCAAAATGACGGCAAAAAAGCTCAGTGTCCATACTACTCCAGTTAGTGACCACCCGATGCTGAGAAAACATGGCAGCAGCTTTAGCAGAAAACGAATGATGGTAGTCATAAAAAGCCGATCCCCCAAATTTGTGACCCAACTCTACCACCGCATACAAATAATGATCCAATTCCTCCCTCCTGTGGGGACTCATTGAGCAAACAATATCCCTGAACATGCTGAAAGCCAGCACAAACTCAGGGATCGAGAGCTTCCAGTTCAACCTATGATCCCTGGACTTGATGACAACTGACACATCGCCGCAAGCAAACGACTTATTGTCCGCAACATCATGAGCAGCAATCAATAAGGAGGCCAGATTAACATCCTTGCCCTCCAAAATATCCCTCCTGAGATTCCCCGGGATAAAGTGGGCTGGGGTGACCGAAGGGACATCAGAACTAGTACCTGCCACCACCTGAGCCGGCCCCGCCACCACGGGAACCTCATCTCCTGCAGTGATCCCTGAAGCCGCCAGATCCACAGGGGTTGGATTAGGACCGGACTCCAGCACCTCCACCCTGGCCCGTAACTCCTGAAAAGAACCTGCCAACGAGCTAAGGGTAGCCTGGATCTGGGAAAGGGAAGAGGACATCGTATTCAGGGTGGCCTGCTCCACGCCAGAAGCTGAAGAGGTGGGGAACAAGAGTCTAAAAAGTTCCGCCTTGCGGGCTGAAGCAGAGAAAGAAATCCCCCTAAGACGTAATTCAGCCATCAACCTCGGGACAGTCCAGGTCCTCATTGAAGGCGAGCTGCCCTGATCCGAACCCCTGGCAGGGGAAGAGGAAATGGAAGCAAAATCTCCGATGTCTGCAGCCTGCAACATATCCTAAATGAACAAAAATATAACCTAAATAAACACAACAACAACCTAAAAGGACCCTCCACCAACCACCAACTCGGCCCCAGAAACCCCCCCCCAAACGCGGCCTTCCAAGACCAGAAACCCGCCTAACTTAACCCGAAGGCCGAGAAAACCTACAACGTAGGCTAATTAAAAACGAAAACTCAG
Organism: Lithobates pipiens; assembly: GCF_037356315.1. NCBI lineage: Eukaryota > Metazoa > Chordata > Amphibia > Anura > Ranidae > Lithobates > Lithobates pipiens. Next base: position 27,986,715 of record NW_027507790.1, on the reverse strand, counting down.
GCCTCCTGAACCTGAAAGCGTGACAGGTTCCCTGCAACTAAAACCAACCTCCCGGTTGAATAGACCCGCCACCCGCCCTAAGTCCATTTAAAAACGAACCTCTGCACCTGCTAGACCTGACCCCGAGCCACATGGCGTAGCAGTGAATAACCCACAAACGAGGAAACGAGAAACCAAGAGAACAACCACCCCAAACCTGACTTACCTTCGAGCACCTTTAACCTGGACAGGACAAGGCTTGCGACTGGCCCCTGATGCCTGCCCTACAACACAAATACGAACGGAACTGAAAACCATGACAGACTTATCGAACGTGTATGAAACGTAAAATAGATGAAACTACGAGACCCAACCTACGAACCTGAAAAACGTGTCAGGCAATGAAAGGAAAACCTACCCATCGAAACCAAGAACGAGCCCTGACGTGACTAAACGGCTGAGGAGACTTGCCACTGCTCAAGACAATTAAAAACTAACATCTCAAACCGTATGACACCCACAGACGTTGTGGGTGACCCCGCAGTGGCGTGACAGCCCACCCCCCAACCAAACCCTTGGCCTGAGTAAGCTGACCAGAAACCTCAACCCACCCCACCCCCTGAAAGAACTGGAACCCCCCCAACCTACGAGCCTCCGACATGAAGAAACACACTTGCACCCCAACGAGGGTGACCCACCCCCCAAAACACTTACTGCAATGGGGGAATAGATAGTTTAACAGGCAACGATGAAAACCTTGACCAGCAATGAGAAACTGATGAACGTGAGACTTCTACCTGCAGAAAAAACAAGTTATATGGAAACAATCCACAAATGCCTGCGCAGGTGAATTGCCCAAACCATAAATGACCAGAAACAACCCCCCTACTAACTCCCCCCCCTTGCAAGTGACCACGTACCCCAATGATATGTGGTTTCCCCTTATCCCTAACAAATGCCTACACATGTCCACTTAATTTTCAACGTTCAATTGAACCATTGTCCTCTCCCTCTTCTATCCCTCTTTTTTTTTTTTTTTGAATGCCCCCCCCCTCCCTCAATAAGCCCCTTGTAGCCGTACTGCATTCTCCCTTGCAAGACGTCTCTATGTTAACCTATGCTTGTTTTTTTTTTTTTTTTTCTGGCACTCCACCTCCCCCCCCCTACGGCCACAAAAACCATCCGCCACTCCGCCGGCATCCCAAAGGGCCCCAACCCCACCTTTCCCCAAGCCTCGACACTACCTACGTGAAGAGGCAACAAATAACCTGTCCGAACCCTCAGCGTGGAACTGAGGGTGGCCGAGAGGAACCGGGAACTGCCGGGAAGAGCCGAAGAACGGAGAAAAGCCGACCGCCGGCGGAACCAGCCGATTGCTGACGGGAGCAGCCGAAAAGCCAACGGAAACAGCCGAAACCGCCGGAAATCGCCGAAAGACGCCAAGACCTCGTGGAGTCGAGCCGGAAATGCCTAACCCCGCCGAACAGCCGCTGTCAGTGTAAAGGATAGACACTGAACACGCCGACAGGAGCAAGGAGGAGGAGGGCGGGTTTAAATACCCCCCGACTCCTCCTACAAACTCAGGCCCGCCTGCGGCCGGCCTTCTAATATATATATATATATATATATATATATATATATATATATATATACATATATATATAATTAGACTGATTGTATATATAATATATCAAATACACTGCCACTAACTGAATAACCTGCCTGCCTTATCTAAATCATGCTCTCTCTCTGTCCACACCAACAACACTACACAGGGCCGCTGTGTAGTCAGCCTTATATAGTGTGGGGCATGGAGTTAGTCCCCCTGAGCCATCATTGGCCAAAGTCACCCTGCCTTTGGCCAATTATGGCTCTCTTAGCAGAGGGCAGTGGTATTGCCCAAAGCATGCAGGTCAGGTGCATGCTCTGGCCAATCATCATATGATCTTGCAGTGCATTATGGGGTGTTCTGCTGTAATTTGTGGCAAACGCCCCATAATGTTCATTCTTCGGCGAGCAGACGATGCTCGAGTCAAACTTATGTTCGACCCGAACATCGAGCTCATCCCTATCTACGACCCTGAGAGTCAATGAGGAAGGGTATTTGCGATTGTGCCGCTTTACGTTTATATTGTTGGGCTAGGAATTTACCTGCTTTGTTGCCTTGCAAATACCACTGGAGTTTGAGTTTTCTAAGGTAGAAGTCAAAACCATTATGTAAGTAAGAGCTCAGATCCACCCTGAGTTTGCTGAGTGTAGTGAGGTCAATACTCTTAGGGTCAGATTTATGACGGGCTTCTAGGTTCCTGGATTTGATCCAGAAATTAGTTTATGGTAGAGGGCTCCTATTTTTAGAAAGATTCCCCTAATGACAGCTTTATGGGCTTTCCAAAGAGTTGAAAGGTTAGCAATGGAACCAGAGTTAGAGGTAAAAAAGTGCTTAATCTTGGATCTAATCTATCATGGTACAGTAAGGCAATAAAATTCAAATGTATAGCAAGATTACAGTTCATCATGCTTGTTAGTCTCCCCAAGTCACCGCAGGGGACCCCCCTTGGTGGTGACACCTTGCACTAGATGCCTGCCGGGATATGGGTAAGCAGCCTTGCTCTTCCCCCTTTATCTACACAAATTTTGTCCAATTGATATGTCGTAGTAATAGTTTTTCATTGTTTATGCCTTTGGGCAACTACATTGTTCTTTGATCATCTGTTAATTAACTTACAGATACCCTCCTGACGAATCGGTTTATTACAGTCTGCAAAACTAGTTAAGATGTTATCGGTGATCAATTGTCCCACTGTGATTCTCCCCATCCGGGGTTAATTTTTTGGGTGATATATATGATCTGCTACCATGTCTTAACTTGTAACTGAAATTTTTCTCTGTATCAATAAAACTTTTGCATTATTTTTACATTTGCTATAGATTTGAATTTTTTTGCCTAATGCCGCGTACACACGAGCGGATTGTATGGCGTACTTAGTCCGTCATACAATCCGACGGACAATCCATCGTAGTTTCCACTGAACGGACTTGACCACACATGGATACACAAACAGTCCGTCGAAAGCTTGCGCGATGACGTGTACAGCACGTACGACGGGACTAGAAATAGGAAGTCCAAGACACAGCAAAGCACCCTTCCGCCGTGTAAATCCTTTCTGGGCATGCACCATTCTTAGTCCGTTGAACTAGCATACTGACGACCGTATTGTCCGCTGAAACCAAAGTACGACGGACAGATTTTTGGAAAAACCGAAATTCTTAGTACTCCGGACTGCACGCTGAAAAAGTCAGCTGAAGCCCTCACACAAGCGTATTGTCCGCTGAAATGTGTTTCAACGGACTAAGTACGTCAAACAGTTCGACCGTGTGTACGCGGCATTACTGTACCACGATAGTCCAATTGCCCCTATGTCCCTGTGGAAGCCTGGTTGGGGACCAGGCTTCTGATCCCTTTATCTCTAGATTCCTGGATGATGGTACAAGCCTCTAAATACTTTTACTTTCAGCAATTGATTACAGAGGCAACACTTATTTCTCGGATCTAATCTGTTCTCACCTCTCCATGGAGCTGAGGAGTGAGGCATTCATACGCCACAGGGTGGGTTTGTTCGCTTTGGAGGAAGATTGTAAAGAGATTGAGACAGGAGCATGGTCTGACCATGTTATTAGCCCTGTAGAGGAGGTAGCTACTTGTTGCAAAAGACCCTTGGAAAGCAAGAACAGGTTGATCCTGGAGTATGTTTTCTCGGTATGGGAATAGAAAGAGTAGCCCTTCTCATTACCATTTTGGCATCTCCACGGATCGTATAGGTTTTCTAGTGAGAGAAGGGAGGAAAGGGCAGTGAACCGCTTCCTATTGGTGTTAGTGAAGTCTAGAAATGGATCAGCGATATCATTAAAGTCTCCACAGATGAGTAGTTGGTCTCTAGGGTAGTGTTGTAATTTCTGCATGATCAGGTTGTAAAAGGATTTCTGGCGAGTGTTTGGAGCATAGATATTGACAGTTGTCAAGGTAGTGTTATTAAATGATGTTGAAAGGTGTGGGAGAGGACAAAGGAGACTGAGGAGCGAGCCGCAATCTTGACACCACATACCTTTTTATTGGCCTAAGCATGAAAACCATGGGAAAATAATTTGTGGGCAGCAGGGTGCTTTAACCTTGGAGAGGTGTGTTTCCTGGACGCACAAAATGTCTGTGCATTGTGAGATGGCTTCACGCCATAGAAGGGAGTGTTTAAATGGGCTGTTAAGGCCCTCGGCATTTAGGGACATAAGGGAGGCTGACTAGGAGATGCCACTATGGTGTAAAGAGGATCAGTAAAATTACAAATACTAAGTTCAGTTTCAGTGATTACAGATATACAGTATCTATACAATATTTGTGAGAAACAATAAACATTTGAAAACAAGGCAAAGAAAGGTATAAAGTAAGAACTTAATCTCAGCTCAGCTCAGCACACGATAGTATTGGGGCATGGGGGTGATACCAATCTGGCATCTGCTCCTCCCACAGGCAAAAAAACAAACAAAAACAAAACATGAGAACATTTTGCCATCCAGCAATTAGGTCCAATTTTGCATTTGGGAAATTTTAAAATTTGCTGTGACTTTAAAGTGGATCACTTTTATTCCAGTGGTTGGAGATTTTAGGGGGCTGATTTGATTTGGAGGATGACAGTTGTGGACAAGAGATTAAGCTCAAATTGAGAGCTATTTGATGCCATCTTTGGGGGTTTGAATAGTGACTGTCGGTTTTGGAACGTGATCAGCAGCTTTACATACAGGGAATCCCCACTTGTATGAGATTTTAGGCTCCACTAGGATTGATGTAATCTAAAATATTTGCGGGCCTGTGCTGTAGCTGTGGAGATCATTGTACAGAGTCAGCGTGGAGAAGGGATTAGGCAGGGAATGCATGGATCAAGCAGCTCGCATTTGTTCCTTGATGTGAAAAAAGTGAACACGAGCCAGGATATCTCTGGGAAGAGAAGGTGACAAGGGCTTAAGTTTGTGTATCCTGTGGGCCTAATCAATAAGTAGATCTTTTGGCAGGTTCAAGTTTGCGGAACCACTGGTGGATAAACAGATTCTGGTTTAACAGATTAACAGATTCTGGTACCCCCCTAATCTTAATATTGTTTCACCTGGGGCTATCCTCCAGGTCTGCGACTTTTAGGTGTAACTGCCGAATGGTTTGTGCCTGATCATCTTGTCTGTCAACAACTGTGTTGCTCGATATGTTCTGTGTGTTCCTCCAAAAAGTCAATGTGTTTGTGCACATGGTTAATGGAGGTGCAGAGTTCTTTTTGAAAATCAGCCTGCAGAGAGAGCAGCATGGCTTTCAGGGAGTGCTCTAAGGCAGGGGCATCAGCTGTAGGGAAAGCAGCCAGAGCTTGTGTGGAGTGGATGACTTCTGTGACCCGTTTTCACCAGACATAGCAGGTCCAGGCTGGGGAAATCACAACAATATGGTCAGGATCTGCCCACAACCCTGGACTTCAACCTGGCTCAGCCTCTCAGCAAGCTGCTGAGAGTCTGAGACTGCTACTCCCACTTCTCCATAGCCCAGTGCTTCAGTGAGCAGGGGGGCAGAGCAGACAGCGATGACTGAGAGTCCTCAGCTCTCTGCTTATAGAGCTCTAAGAACCGAGTGATGCTGCATCCACCTAGGTAAGTATAATTCTTAAAAAAAAAATCCTGACCTTCTCTTTAAAAAAAAGGCTGTACAATTTTAACCAGTTGTTTAAAATGTCTTCAAATGTATCATCTCTGATTGAGTACCCTCAAGTATCCCAGACAAGGAAACAAATCAACCAGGGATATAGGGAGCATAAGGAACACCAGACATTTCTGCAAATAATTATGTTAAGTATTCAGATAATTTAGAATAATGAGCATACTGAATAATTGGTATATCAAACAGCCTTATCCTATAAAGATTGTCCTTCCACTGTATCCTATCTTAAATACAAATGTCTGGACTGCAGCAAATAACTCCCTATAACCACTTCACTACATCCTGTTATGTAAAACAACTGTAATGATATTACACAGGTTGTTAGTATCCATCCTAAAAGGTCCCATTCAGTCTCCTAATATAATAGCTGATATTGCTTACTTCAGTTACTGTTGTAATCTCAAAGGGCTTGTGTGCCCTCTGCTCACTGGCAAGAAATGAACACCAGGGAGCAGATAAAATGTTCACCTTATATATTCCGGCATTGCCAGTTTACTGTGTCACCTAACCTCACAGACAACACCTACAAATGGTGTCTTTCAGTAAGCAAAGGGCACCCCTGAACTGGAGCTTTTTGAGATTACCACAATAATTAAGCCAAGATTAACCCTAGTGTATAGGCATTTTTGCACAAACATACCCATAGAGAATCAGGGCATATATAATCTGATAAGGAGCAATCACAATCACTCAGTTAAAAGAAAAAAAAATACAATTAGGCTCTCCAACAGGGAAGGTAACATCACAGTAATGAATAATTGACAATATGTTAAAATGTTTGAGAAAATGCTAAACAATTGAAATCTAGTGGTATTGAGATGCAATGGTGGAGCCTGACTGAGCAGACATGCCAGCTTAGAGCTCTGCTCCTGAAGGGGTGTTTCTGCCCTATTATACCATGTTCTGGCTCAGCTTCACCTGGTAAATATTGTTACTCGGTCTGCTGATAACCCCTGCCACTTAATGTAATAGTTTTTGGGAGTTCTCGTCTGAAAATTAAGTAAAAAAACAACAAAAAGTGGTGCCTCAGGCTTTGGTCAGAATGGCACTAGCTTCAACCCCACCCCCCGTTACCTCACACTCAGTGAAATCCTCTTAGCGCTCTAAAGTATCTGTGGCAACACAGGGGGAATATGACTCAGATTCATCTATACATACTTCACAAATTACATCTTTAACAGACCCTGCTCATTCTTCTGTTCTGAGGCAATGCTTCACAAAGCCCTCAAAAGACCTCAAAGCATATAACAAACAGTCTGACTAGGGAAGTCAGAGAACTGGGCCAACCTCCTGCAAATCTTGAACTGAGGGTTAATGCACTTGAAAAAAACAATCTGGCTTATGCAGTTGAATTGGAAAACCTCAAAGAGGAAAACGTAGTCCTTCAATCTCGTTTAGAAGATTACAAAAATAGGGTCCAGCATTCCAATATCCGTATACGTGAAATACCTGAATCTGTCACTGATTTGCAAGCCACTATGCTATCCCTATTTCAAGAATTACAGCCTTCCATACCAGTCAAATCAATGGAGATGGACAGGGTTCATAGAGCCCTCACACCTTGCAAAGCTGATCGACCAACAACGCAATATTATCGCCAAATTTCCCTATCTCCGTACCACAATATGATGCAGATGCTGCCGATGGGATGTGGAAGCTGTCAGCCCTTGGCGGCGAGGACTAAAACAATTTAGAAATGCATAATTTAGGCTCCTCTCTCCTCAAAACTATGTTTTCCCCAACACTGTAACCTACCAGAGTTGGGAAAAGTGTTAAGGTGTCCTGAAGAGATTTAATTTTCTGCACTCTCTGTGGGGACAGGATGAGTTCTGAGACTTTCCCCTTATAACGGTGGTCAAGGAGGGTTACCAACCAATAGTGATCCTTTTCCTTTGTGCCACTTATTCTTGGGTCCTTTTCAGGCTTTGAAGCATGAGGGAGCCATGCACTGCAAATCTACAGAGGCATGAGAAGCAGACTCTTCGGAGTCACTGAGGATTACAGTATTTGGAACTACCTCCTCCCAGCCACTGCTCCCAAGGGTTCTGTGGATGGAAAACCATCTCTCACTGTTTGACGTATGTCTTCCTCTGCTTCAGTGCCTCAGAAACTTCCAGAATCCTCCTCCACCTTCTCCTCCTCTCTCTCCTCTTGTGTGTTTTGTGGCATAGGAACAATGGTGTCTGCATAAAGTGTGCCTTGAGAGGAAAGGAAGTCCTCCTCTTCGTCACGATGCTCTGCTATGAGTGCCTGGTCTATAATTCCACGCAGAGTCTGCTCCAGTAGGAATACAACAGGGATTGTGTCACTGATGCATGCATTGTCACGTCTTAAAGCGGAGGTCCACCCTAAAATGGACCTCCGCTCATCGGAATCCCCCCCCCCCTCCGGTGCCACGATCGGCACCTTTCAGGGGGGAGGGGGGTGCAGTTACCTGGATAATCCAGGTAACTGCACCCACTTCCGGGCTAGCTCTCTGCGGAAAGGGGCGTACGTTACGCCCCTTTCCGCAAGCGCCCGCCCCCTTCAGCAAGTGCCCCGCTGCCTGCTGGGAAACACACAGCTCCCAGAGGCAGCGGGGACCGTCCGGATTGCGCCGCGCGGCTCGCGCATGCGCAGTAGGGAACCGGGAAATGAAGCCGAAAGGCTCCATTTCCTGATTCCCATACCCAAGATGGCGGCAGGACCCGTCAGACGAGCGAGCGATCGGCTTCGGGTGCCGACATCGCGGGCGCGCTGGACAGGTAAGTGTCACTATTTAAAAGTCAGCAGCTGCAGTATTTGTAGCTGCTGGCTTTTAAAAAAAAACAAAAAAAACGCGGAGTCCCGGTGGACTCCCACTTTAACATCCTTGTGGCCTTCGCAAATGGTGACAGTACAGTGCATGCATCCTTTATGAGCAGTCATTGGCATGGGGAAAAAAAAGCTGAGCCGGCCTGAGCCTGTCGATATGCCATACTCACACAGATACTCACTGATGGCCCTCTGCTGCATGTGCAGCTGCTGCAGCATTGCCAAATTCAAGTTCCAACTGGAGGGCATGTCACAAATCGGGCGGTTTATGGGCAGGTGGAATTCCCGCTCAATTGAAGCCAACCGAGCACAGACTGACTGTATGATCGCCTAAAATGGCTACAGACTCTTCTGGCCTGCTTTATTAGATCTTCTAACCCTGGGTACCTATTTAGGAAATGCTGCACCACCAAATTGAGGACATGTGCCAGGCATGGTACATGACATGTGTCAACTTTCCCTGTCTAAGGGGCGGACAGGAGGTTTGTACCATTATCAAACACCACCATTCCTGGCTCCAGCTGGCGTGACATGAACCACCTTTGGGCCTGTCCCCGCAGAGCTGCAAGAATCTTTGCTCCAGTGTGGTTCCTGTCCCCTAGACACACCAGCTGAAGCACTGCATTGCACCTTATTGCCTGACTCGTTGAATAGCTCTTTGAATGCTTAGGGGGTACTTGAGGTTCATAGGTTAATTCAGCAGAGGAGGGCATGGAGGAGGAGGAAGAGGAGGAGTAGGGGGTAGAGCTAACAAATCTGGCATCATCACCAGCTGTATGGAGACGTGGGGGCACAACAAGCTTCAGCACTGAGCCCTGTCCTGCATCCTTCCGAGTTGCAAGCAGAGTTACCCATTGTGCTGTGAACAAAATATATAATCGTTAAATGCCTTGTCAAGCATGTGCTACCCAAATGGTTGGTGTTTTTGCCACGCTTGATGTGCTTGTGAAAAAATTTGCAAATAGCAACAGTGAGATTGGCTGTACATGTACTAAAAAAAGCCCAGACAGCTGAGCTGTGGGAAGTGGGCCAGGAGATAACAGCTCCCCAATGTGATGGAATAGGGTGGCTGCTCCCTACTCTTCCATGATGGCTGCTCCATTGGGGTGGTGCCTCACCCTCACTCTCTTCCTCTATCTTGCACCCAAGTTGAGTCAGTAACCTCATCATTGGAATAGATGTTTCATGATTCCCTTACGGTGTGTCAGAGGCCATCATGAGAGGAGCTACCTTTTTCCTACTCTGTGCAAATTCTAGGCCCTTTGCTACTAATAACAACGTCTCAAGATCCATTACTCTATACTCTGGGCGTGATAGGATCAAACCCTTTTAAAATGTTGATTTTTAACCAGATACAAGTTTTAAGAGTATTATAAATAATGAGGAAGTTATGTATTCTGGGTGTTATGTCAGATGATTTGTGGTTGATAAAGAAAGAGGAAGTGATTTAAGGTTGCTAATAATTCTATACACTAGAATCACACAAGTGTTTGGCGATTTAGGTCCCATTCACATCTGAGCATTTTGTAGCTTTAAAAAAAAATCAATGATTCTCTATGGAGATGGTTCACATCTTCACTCCAAAATTCCTGAAGCCAATATGTGTGCAAGAGGTCACACAAGAAAAAGTCGAATCTGTTGAGAAATATAACAACAGAATAGCACAAATGTTTACCAATTTGGGTTTACTGATTTGGGTTTTGGCGTGCCGAACAAAGTCACACAGACACATACTAACTGCCACACTTGTCTCAGGTCTCAAAGAGTCAATTCAAAAGGGTTTGATCCTATCATGCCCAGAGTAATGGATCTTGAGATGTTGTTATTAGTAGCAAAGGGCCTAGAATCTGCACAGAGCAGTAAAAATGTCGCTCCTCTCATGATGCCCTCTGATACACCGTATTCACGCCCACCTGTACCAACCCCACGTGTTTGTTACAACTGCGGAAGACCTGGTCACTTCAAAAAGGAATGCCAGAGCAGCTGGAATTTTGCCCACAAGCAACTAGCCCCCAACCATGACCCACATGAAATCGCTCAGTACCAGGGACATGACCGCCCACCTCGCCCATCACCCCGCCCTTCTCTGGATCACATGGACCTTCTCCGCTAGGATTCAGCCTGTGTCACCTGCCCACTACACCTGGACTGTTATGCCACAAGGGGCCCAGAACTCCTCCTCCCAATTTGCCAAGGCAATGGCCCTCATTCCGGACACCTGGATTAATTTACACCCAGACATTGTACTCCCTCAGTATGTAGATGACCTCCTGCTTTGTGTAGATACCCTTGGTGATGCCTCAATCTTCTCTGAAAGCCTCCTCCACTACCTGACTGAACAAGGAAGCAAGGCCTCGAAGCAAAAGGTCCAGTGGTGCAGAGAGAAGGTTGTTTTCCTAGGTCACTGCATATAACACAATTCTGGTATAACTCATCCAATACACATGTTGCCACTTTTATATCCTCTTATGAACATATAATTCCAGGTACTATGTACATGATCCAGACGTGGGATGAAGCAGCAAGGCCCATGACTGTGTATGTATGCATTACTGATTTCTATTGGGGTAACAACTGTGATTCCTGGGGAGCAGTAGGACACTGGGGGTATAAACTGGGGGTACAAACCTGAAAACGCCCAAAATAGAAAGGACACAAATGTGAAGTCACTCTTAGATAGAATGGCAATCAACAAGCACACAGATCAGTATTACACCAAAGAGTTCAGGTTGACCATTGAGAATCCTAGCCCAGGAGACAGCAGGACCTATGTTCTGGGCCTATGGTGGGGAAGTGGGTATTCCAGTTTTATAAAGCCTTTCCAACTGAAAGATATGTTCAATAACCCAGAGTGGGGAGTTCCCCAATCTACATCTAGATCAAACCCCTCAAGGCCCCATATACAGACATTAACGGACATGGTGGCCATAGCAGACCCTACCTTTGAGGATACTATGGCTGCAGGTACTATGGATGAGGTACAGTGCAGGGAAACATAATAAGACCAATTGCTATGTGTGTGGGGGGCTAGACCACATTTAGGAACGGTACCCCTAAACATACCCCCAGAACATGAGACATGTTTCCTCAGTCTATTTACCAACACAACCACTGATCACTCCCTGTGTGAACATTGGAAGAAGGAATACCCCATAGTCACCAAGACCCCCAAGCAAGGAGAAGGTATCACCATATATCCTGGCAATTACGTATGCTATGAACGGTATCAGGGAGTGGGGAAATCTCTTGGGAATTTCAACAAGGGTTACTGTGGGTCTTATAGTGAGGCCTCTGCAGATCTAGTGCAAAATCAAGTCCAGTCTTTGGGAGACATGTACTGGATCTGCAGAGGCATGAAAATTAGAAGCAGATTGACAAGACACTAGACAGAAGAATGTGCACTGGGCAAGGCCATAATTCCTCTACATATTCTTTCAGAGAACACAAATGCAAACAACACACTCTGACCTAACAGGAGACGTAGGAGTGCCCCAGCATTAAGCTTTGACCCTCATGTATACATAGATGCCATAGGGGTCCCTAGAGGGGTCCCAGATGACTTCAAAGCAAGAGACCAAGTAGCAGCAGGATTTGAGTCCCTGGTCCCCATCATCACTGTAAACAAGAATGTAGACTAGATAAATGACATCTACTACAACCAATAAAGGTTTGTCATTTACACTAGAGATGCACTCCAACTAGAAGCCGCTTCACATATGACCTTCCAAAACCGTATGGCCTTAGATATGGTCCTAGCTGAAAAGTGGGGGTGTGTGTAAGATGTTACCTGAAATGAGTAAATGCTGTATTTATATTCCAGATAACACAGGCCCAAATGGTAAAGTGACTTTAGCCATCCAGAAACTTGAGGATTTGTCCAAATAATTAAAGAAGAATTCAGGGCTCTCCAACCCCTGGGATCAGTACTTCTCCTGAATCAAGGGGGATGGCAGGGAATTTTAACACAGATCGGAATAGCCATTCTGATAATTCTAGTGACCCTAGTTGTCATGGTCTGCTGTGTTCTTCCCTGCTTTAAGAAGTGTGGAAAAAGCTGTTGACCAATCTACTGCCACGTTTGTGAACCAAGAAATACCAGATGAAGATGATGAAGATTATGTAAGACTTGATGATGACTATGTGTTATGCTTTGTTACAGTCACTTTCCCCCGAGATGTAACACCATAGCATTACAGAGACAGACAGCACCGGCTTGCCCCACTTCAAGCTTTATCGAGGGGGGTAGTGAATTAGTCACTGCTCTTCTCTATATAAAGCCCAAAAGAGTTGAATGGGCCAGGTGAGTAGGACTTTTAGTATGAGGGACAGTTTGAAATAGACAGTTTCAAGGGGGAACTGTAATGGATGTGATTAAGGGAATCATGAAACGTCTATTCCAATGTATATATGAGTAGATGTTTTATATGCCTGACATATCAGCTTCAGTTTATCAGTTTATCAGCCTTAAGACATATTCAGATATTTTTCAAAGCTCACCCTTCCCTTGCTTAGGAACTGCACTGACTGCAACAGTTAACAAAAAGTTTTCGCCTGCTTCCAAGAATACAGTCAGAATATAGCAACATAACACCAATGGATTAAAAGAAGCAAGAAATTCTGCACAAATGCTGCAAGAACAAAGCTACTTCCTTAAATGAGCAACCAGCTAAAACCAATGTTTTATCACTATATGTATTTTTATATTTGTGGTTTGTATGCCCCAGTTTTGTTGACGTATCTCTTAATCTTTAATGGAATTGTATAAAAATCTTGAGAAGCGGAAATATTAAACAGAAGTTTTTTTATTCTGAACTAAGACTCCGCTTAATCACTTCAAAGCGTGCATGCTTTTATATTCAATCTGATCAGGGGTAGATATAATAATCAGACTTTTGTTCTGAATACAAAGCATCATCATCTCCTCCATCCTCATTACCACTGGAGACAGCTTGGCTGGGGAACACAAATGCCAATTTGTGTACCAGTGTTCTCCCCTCTCTGTAGGTTCCTGCCTTCCTCATCCTCAGAACCAACATCTGAATTGATTGGCTGTGCATCTTCAAGGAGCAAGTGGCTGACACTGTGTTCAAATAACTCTGCTGGCTTCTCCATGCCTGATTCTGGGGCTATGGCAAGAATAGCTGTGGACAAGGAGGCAGGTTTAGCCACTCTGGCAGCTGCAGGGGACTGCACACTAGTTTCAGCTTGGGTGTCGGAGAATGATGAAGACAGCTTAATAAGCCAGTCCACCACCTCCTCTGTATGCTGTGGCTGGATAGCACTGGCAAAATCACTAAACAGAGGAAATTATGCCCTGCCCGAGGACTGACCAGGTCCACCTTTGCTCTTGGACACATATGCCGCTGGCCCCCTTACAGTGCCATGGGTATGTCTGCCTCTCCTTGCTGTCCTCCCAGACATGATGAGGGAGGTGGGGGTGCTTATTAACAAAATGTAACAAAGATGAATAAATAAATGTGTACATAAATGTGTACGTGGGTGCACTTTAATTCATGTAAAGTGGTGTTTGGTGAACTTTAATTTGAGTATTCACTACACAAACACACTCCACAGATACACTATAATATACTGCAATATACTGCATCAAACTTTCAGTAACACACAGAACTACATGGCGTTAAACTTGCAGTAACGCAATGAAATATACAGAGTTAAAATTGCAGTAACGGACAAAACGCACAAAATTATATGGTCTTAAACTTGCAGTAATACACAAAACTATACGGTGTTAAACTTGCAGTAACGCACAGAACTATATGGCGTTAAACTTGCAGTAACACAATGAAATATACAATGCACTGAACTGTACAACAAGTTAAACTTGCAGTAATGCAACTGAAATATACAGGGTTAAACGTGCAGTAACGCCCAGAAATGTACTGCATTAAACAGCACAAAATGCACTGAACTGTACGCCATAGTAACGCAACTCTATTACTTTTTTGGAGACAACCCAAAATTTGGGCTTTTCTTTTACTCTAGTTTTCAATGATAATGGTAAACAGGACAAATAGAGAATAGTAAATTTTCCTAATGAGGGCACAGACTGCAATAAAAACATGACAGATTATCTAATCCATCTCCACTCTATCCAAAATTACAGAAAAATGGCTTTGCCTTTAGTTCTGCTTTAAGAAACCATATTTTACCAGTGTACAGTCTTTTCAAACTTTTCCTTAATTTCTCGTAATTTGACCTCTTCTGTCAAATTTGTTCTACAGCTTATTTGGCTTATGTATTGTATCTAAATCAATTTCTTAAAAGTTATTAAAAAAGGCTAAACACTAGCCATATTTTGGCAAGAGTCCATTTGTGCACTATGGTTAATGGCTTTTTTTTATTAATTTCTTGTGAGGCCAGTTTATTTATACACTGAAGGCTACTTGTTTTACATTGCATATCAATGAATAAAAAAATGCAAAATATTGATGCTGGAAATCTTTCACAGACAACAATGTTAGCGTTATCTTTCTTTTTAGCCTTTGTTAAAAGTAGATTTATGATCACAGCTTAAACTTACCTTTTATATCATCAGTATTGTAATAGCAATACAAACAATAGTTGTTATTGACAAGTGCTGAACCACTGATGGCTACCATTAGTAGCTAATCTACAAATGACTATATTTACCTAGGGGTGAGCCAACTTTGGATATTCGGGCATTCAGATGAACTCCAAAACCTTTTCACCAGCACATTGCATACATGTAGGCAAAGGGGTGGGAACAGAAATCACATCACTGCCCAAATATGGTTATTGTCCATATTTGGGCAATGACAATGGACAAATATGAGCATAGCTATAGTTGGTCAATGATGTCACTGTGATCCCAGCCCCCATCTCAAATAGAGCATATGACATCTTGGCATCGGTCATGTATGCCAGTTCCGTCAAGTTTTCAACTTTGGCCAGGTGGTGGGCATTGTGATTGAAAATGGATTTACAATTAGGAACTTTTTTTGTTGTGAATGAGTAGGAGTACAAAAGACACATGGTATATTTGTAGCTTTCCATAAACATACACCCTTTACTTGCAATTTAGAAATCTCTGATCCTTTGGGCAGATATATTTTATTTTAGGGATCCATAATTAGATACAGAGATAACAACAGTCAATTATTGTGTCTCTCAATTCTTTAAACAACAATTCTCCTACTTCATGGGTCTTATTTCCACTCATAAGCAGGGCATGTAGGATACGAACATGGTCCTTGACCTTAAGCTGGACCCAAATCCAACACTGTAAATCTCTCCCCTAGAAGAGATTCCAGCACATATAGAAAGGATGATTAGTACCTTGCTCTCTGAACGCAGTTAGGTGAACACTTTGGGGACACCTGAATCCCTGAATGGACACAAGAAACCCTGAATGGATTACACCTAGTATTCTGCTCCTCACAATTGTTTTTCACATATCAATCACTTTTTTTGTTAACCTCCAATTCCTTCCTTCCCTTAAAAAAAACTAAAAAACTAAAATTACCTTGGTCTCGTGGTCTGACCACCGCCCTTCATTTGTACAATGCACTTACCTTGTTCTAGTTTTTTTTTTGTCCTTTTAATGTTGCATTACTGACTCCCTACTCCCACTTACTTACAACATAGCTTACTCTATTGCTAATGACCTTAAGAGTTACTTTGTTTTCAAATAGAGTTTGTTTTCATCTACTGTTCATTTATGGGAAGCCCATAAGCAGTGGTGGCTCATGCTAAAAAAAATTTGGAGGGGTGCAAACAAACTCCTCCAGGCAGGTCTGCACTCACCGCAGTCACAGCTCCCCTGATATGGATCCCCTCTGCGGCTTCCCCTTCTGTGTCAACCTGGTCTTCTTTCCGGGTTCAAAATCTTCAGTGTCAGAAAAGGTTCCATCTGCTGGTAATATCTATCATTTGGTGTGCAGTACTGAGGTCCACCAGCAGGTGTCTCCTAGCAGTTTGGAACTGTCAGAAGAGCTTCCCCCTGCTGGTGTTATATCATCTTTAGGCCGCAGTATTGGCGTCCACCAGCGGATGGATCCTGGCAGTGTGGAGCAGACAGCACCTCCTGCGATCAGGTGTCATCTGAGGCTAATTGCAGGTGTGTATTTAAAGCGGGAGTAAACCCAGTTTCAAAAAACACTTACATTCCCGGCATGCTGGAAATGCTAACTTTCACATTGGTTATGCTCTCAACCAAACTTTAAAACCATCCAATGGCTGGTTTCATAACTGATCACATGTGCAGCATTATGGCAGTTGAAGAATCATTAGAGGCCAAGATGGCAGGTTCCTTGACTGAAAACGATAGAAGGGTTTACTTCCACTTTAAATACCCGGCAAGCATTCACATGTCTGCCCTGGTATCATGCCCCAACCTGTAAGCCTGTTATCCTGATCCTGGACCTGAGCCTGTACCCGATCCCAAGCCTATCCTGATCCTTTCCCTCCTCTGTTCCTGTTACCTTTCACCCCTGCTCTGCAGCCTGATCCATCTACCTGCTCCCTCTCCTGTCCTGTTCCTGGCCCCATCTGCTGACTCCATGTGAATGACCATGGCTTGGCTAAACGTTTATGATTCTGGTACTTTCCTTTGTTGCATATAGTTATTTGTTGTTTGTAGGTCACTGGTTGGTTGTTCACTGTTTGTATTGGAGGTGTTTATATATTGTTATCACTTATCGTTAAATAAATGTAACTATTCCCTTATATACATTTTGGTATCCTCTGTCACAGATCACACGGTTCTGGTCACACCTGTTCATAGTTACACAGTTACATAGTTAGTCAGGTTGAAAAAAGACACAAGTCCATCCAGTTCAACCACAAAAAAAAATAAAAAAATAATATCATACAATCCCTAGATTGGACAAAGAGTGCCCCTTTGTCCTCTTTGTTGACTGTAAAGTGAATAACTCAACACCAAGTTCAATATATGGACCCCTTATATCTTTGTACATGTTGATTATATCCCCCCTTAATCTCCTCTTCTCAAGAGCGAATAAATTCAGTTCATCTAATCTTTCCTCATAGCTGAGCTCCTCCATGCCTCTTATCAGTTTGGTTGCCCTTCACTGCACTTTCTCCAGTTCCCCGATATCCTTTTTGAGAACTGGTGCCCAAAACTGAACTACTGCATATTCCCGATGCGCCTGCTGTTCTGCCTGTTCGTAACAGTATACCAGGGCCATCTCTGATCAGAAGAGACTGCACAGAGGAGCCATTGTGGTTCTGTTACTGCCACTAAAATGCAATCAGAAGTAGTTGTTCTCCTTGCCTCACTGGTATTGGTGGAGGATAACAATTATTGTTGTTTGGTATTGAAAGAGTGGGCCAGGGATCAGCTCTTAGAGTGTATCCATCTGGCCCATTCTCTGGTTGATCAGGGTAGATTACTGTTTAAAGACATTCAGCCCCTGATTAAGGTGTGTGCAGAGCTATCCTTGTCTAGAAGTCCTAAGGGATCTAATGATTTTTTTCTCCTCCCTTCACTAGTGATCAGGTGGAGTCTCTTGTGTGGCTTCTGGAGGATGACTGCTGTTTTTTGCAAACACTACTCAGCTTGTTCCAAACAGGTGCTAATAGATTGTATAGATACAGTGCAGTCCCTGGTTCCACAGACAGTATGTGAGCCCACTTTTGTTCAACCTGTTTTACAGGCATGGTCAGAACTATTGCACTCAACCTCAGACAACTCACAACAAACCAAACCTGCTATTAGACACCTGCCTGCCCAAACGTCTTTTCCCCCCATCACCCACCGAAACCTCAGTCTCAGCCCAATATACTTTTACCCCGTTTCTACTCGCTACACCTATCCTGCCTTTAATCCACCTGCCTCTTCCCTTCTACCTGTAACAATCCCACAAAAAACTCCTCCAGCCACTGTTCCCTTGTCTCTACCACATTTCAGTCCTTCCTTTTACCCCGTTCCATCCTTTTCTTACAGCCCTGCAGTTACCTACAAAGCTGCTGTGACTAAGCCAAAACAGAAACGTAAGATCTTTCCAACCCACACGATCCTGCCAGTAACACAACCTGTCTCCACACCAACCAACCTGCTCCAGTCTGCCTTTATGCCATCTGGACCTGATGACCCACTTGATCCTGACAAATCTCTGCCTGCTATCCAGCTTGAAGTTCCTGTGCCCCAGTCTGATGTTCCTGTATCCATGCTCCAGTCTGACGTTCCAGTGACTACAATCCTATCTGATGCGCCTGCTGTTCTGCCTGTCGTGCCAGTGTCAGCTGTTCAGCCTGTTGTGCCAACACATGTACCTGCTGCCCAGTCTGACATCCCGGTGCCCATGTTCCAGTCTCATGTTCTGGTGTCCATGTTCCAGGCTGATGCACCTGCTGTTCAGACTTTTGTGCCAGTGCTTGCCTTCCAGTCTGATGTCCCGGTGCCTTTCTTCCAGTCTGATGTCCCCGTGCCTTTCTTCCAGTCTGATGTCCCTGTGCCTGCCTTCCAGTCTGATATCCCTGTGCCTGCCTTCCAGTCTAATGTCCCGGTGCTCGCCTTCCAGTCTAATCTCTCAGCACCTGCCTTCCAGTCTGATGTCTCGTGCCTGCCTTTCAGTCTGATGTCTCGGTGCCTGCCTTCCACTCTGATGTCTCAGTGCCTGCCTTCCAGTCTGATGTCTTGGTGCCTGCCTTCCAGTCTGATGTTCCCATGCCCATGTTCCAACCTGAAGCTCTGGTGCCAGTGTTCCAGTCTGATGTTCCTGTGCCAATTTTCTAGTCTGAAGTTCTGGTGCCTGTGTCCCCGCTTAAATTTACGGTGCATGTGTCCCCGCTTGAAGATCCGGTGTCTCAGCCTGAAGATTCGGTGTCCCAGTCTGAAGTCCCGTTGTCCCAGTCTTAAATCCTGGTGTCCCAGCCTGAAGTCCCGGTGTCCCAGTCGGAAGTCCTGGTGTCCCAGTCTGGGGTCCTGGTGTCCCAGTCTGTGGTCCCGGTGTCCCAGTCTGAAGATCCGGTGTTCCAGCCTGAAGATCTAGTGTCCCAGCCTCAGCCTGAAGTTTTGGTGCCCGTGTCTCAGCCCGTCATGCCTGTGCCCATCATCCGGCTTTCTGGGCCAGTGTCCAGTGTCCGGCTCACTTATCCAGGGCCCGTTACCCAGCCCACTGGGCCAGGGCCTGTTACTCAGCTTGCTGAGTTGATCCGGTGCCTGTTACCCAGCCTGCCGTTACGGTGCTCGCTGCTCGGCTCGATGACTCAGAGCCCACCGCCCAGCTCGATGACCCAAAGCTTGTCACCCAGCTCGAAGACCTGGAGCCTGCCACCCAGCTTCATGACCCAGAGCCTGCTGCCCAGCTCCATGACCTGGAGCCCATGGTCCTGCCCTTATGTGCCCACTGTCTGCCCTGTTGTGCCCATTGCCCATTTTGATGTACCCATTGCAGAGTTTGATGTTCCTGTTGCCTTTCCTAAAGTGCTTGATGCCGTGCCTGATGCCCAGTCTGAAGTGCACAAGACCCAGTTTGATGTGCCTGCTGCCCAGCTTAAAGTGTCCACTGCCCAGTTTGGTGTGCCCGCTGTCCAGTTTGATGTGCCTGCTGCCCAGCTTGATGTGCCCCCTGTCCAGCTTGATGTACCTCGGTCTGTTGTCCGGCTTGATATCATGGACTTATTACATGCCCAGCTTGATTTGCCTGTGCCTGCTGCTCAGCTTGATGCCATGGACTATTTGCTGTTACATCTAGTTGGAGCACCCGGAGGTCGCTTCTTTGAGGGGGTACTGTCAGGAAAGATTCCAACCACTGGTAATATCTATCATTTGGCGTGCAGTACTAAGGTCCACCAGCAGGTGTCTCCTGGCAATTTGGAACTGTCAGGAGAGCTTCCCCCTGCTGTTGCTATGTCATTTTTGGGCCACAGTACTGGCATCCACCAGCGGATAGATCCTGGCAGTGTGGAGCAGACAGCACCTCCTGTGATCAGGTGTCACCTGAGGCTAATTGCAGGTGTGCATTTAAATACCCAGCAAGCATTCACATGTTTGCCCTGGTATCGTCCTTGTGCCCTGAACTGCGAGCCTGTTATCCTGATCCTGGACAGGAGCCTGTACCCAATCTTGATCCTGATCCTGATCCCGAGCCTATCCTGATCCTGTCCCTCCTATGTTCCTGTTACCTTTCATCCCTGCTTTGCAGCCTGATCCATCTACCTTCTCCCGCTCCTGTCCTGTTCCTGGCCTCATCTGATGACTCCCTATGAATGACTCTGGCCTGGCTAAATGTTTATGATTCTGGTACTTCCCTTTGTTTTATATAGTTATTTGTTGTTTGTGGGTCACTGGTTGGTTGGTTGTTCACTGTTTGTATTGGAGGTGTTTATATATTATTATCACTTAACTTTAAATAAGCTTAACTGTTCACCTATATACATTTTGGTGTGCTCTATCGCAGATCACACAGTTCTGGTCACAACTGTTCATGACATTCAGCCTCCTAATTGGTTGGGACAAGCAGCTGAAAACCAAAAGTGACGTGATGCTGAATATTGATTTGGTAAAATCAAATATGGGAGGGTTCGGGGCGCAGTGCTCTGCACAACAACGACAATTTAAAACAAGCCAATTAGAGCCTCAGGCTCTAATCACATGCTTGTCAAAAAATAACGGGCATAATAGACACCCATTCGTCTGGTGCCCCACAAAGTGCACACACATAGAACCATTTATTTTTAAATAAATTATATTATGACTAACATTTTTTAACTTTAAGATTTAAAAAAAATGTTAGACATATTATAATGTATTTAAAAATAAATTGTTCTATGATTAGCTTTTCTATTGGTCAAAACTTTGGAGGGGGCAGCACCTCTACACCCCTTATGGACCAGCTGCCACTGTCCATAAGGCTACCATACAGGGCTCTATTATTCAATTAGCCACACATTTAAAGGAAGGAAGGAAAGCTAAACTCATGGCAATAATATTTCAGATGGCACGTCTGGAATCTAACTAGAAAAAAACACCTTTCTTCATTTCTCCACAAGCAAGTGATCACTACCAGAATTAAACTTAATATGCCACTAATGACAAGGTAGAAAGCAAAATGAATGCCCAAGTGAAAGGATCTACTCTCATCAGACTACAACTTCTGGGTGGGACCTTCACAGAAAATACTGCCACCATTGGAGACCACTTTAGTTTGAATACTATATGACCCATATAAAAAGCCTCAAACCTTACACCTCCTCTAGCGGACCAACTTCTTTCAGAGGAAACTAGAGTTAAAATGGATGCTTATGTCACAATTTCTGAAATATTCATTGTCATCAAATATTTGAAATCCTTTAATGCTCCCTGCACAAATGGCTTTTTTTTTGGGTTCTTTATTACAAAACCTATGCAGATATCCTTGCCCTGCATTTAATTAGCTTATGCAACCATTTAAATTCCCATCCAGATCTTCATCCAATCTCCCTAAAGGTTCAAACAAAAAAGTTTCCAAGACCAAGCAAAGATCGTCTAGACCCCAACAATGTTCATTCCGTATCCCTCCTTAACCACTGGACCTCTGGAAGGTTTTATCCCCTTCATTTTTTGCTGTTCAGCACACACTTTAACCGGCAATTGCACGGTCATTCAGCACTGTATGCAAGTTCAATTTGTATCTTTTTTTTTCACACAAATATAGCTTTCTCTTGGTAGTATTTGATCATAATTAGTTTTTTTTTTTATTATATAAATGAAAAAAATACCAAAAATGAAAACAAAGAATAGCTTCTACTTTCTGTTATAAAACATATTCAATAAAATGTATTTTCTTCTACAAGTCTGGTAAAAACCAAACTGCATTTTTGGGGACACTATACTATTGGGGACACTAGTATAGTTTTGATCATGATCAAGATACCCGTATCGGTGACATATAGTGCAACTGTGATTGTGAGATGGGCAATCTAATGCTAAGTGACAATGACTGGAAGGGATGGTAAATCACTAACTGACACTGACGTCGCTAGTGACACTAATACAGTGATCAATGATAATACTGTACACTGTGCTAATGGTACCTGCTGGGCAGGGGTTAATATCAAAATCGAAAATCGAGGGGTTAACTGTGTGCCTAACAACTGTATTGTGTGCTGCTTTTACTAACAGATCTGTCTGCTTTTCTCCCTGAAATCAGATTGCTGTCTGTGCACAGAATTCTGTGTGTTTGTCAACACAGAATTCTGTACTGTGATTGGCCACAGCCGATCAACCGGTTTCAGCCATAAATCAATGGCTGAAATCAGGTGACATACTTGGGCTGTGCCAAATCACAGCATGGGTCAGCAGGAGACATTCACATGCGAGCACCCAAACCAGGAAGTACACACCTACGTACAAATATGTAGCGGTGCCTGGCTGTGCCGCCCACTCGCAGTGTATCTACTGTGAGCAGGTAAGCAAGAGGTTAATATAGATATCAAATTGCTAGCCAAAGTATTGGCTACTAGCATAAACTCCCTACTCATCATTCTGAAAGGATTAGGTGGATTCTATTACAAATAGACAAGCCCCTGATAATACCTGTAAGGTGATCCACCTAATGACCTTCTCCATCATAATAAATTACATGGCATGTTATTATTGCTTAACATGCATAAAGCCTTTTACACAATCTCTTGGGTTTATTTGCAATACATATAGCATATAGTGCACTTTTGCAGAATAAATCCCATTATTCATGGCCTGCAGTCTGGCTCTCACACTTATAAAAATCATTTTATCCACTGACAATCTATTACTGTCTCTGACCCAACCTATCATATATTTGCTAAATCTAGTGTCCACTTTAAACTTATTTGCTCAGATTTCTAATCTTTATATTAATGAAGAGAACTCAGTGATCCCTAATATTTGCCTATTTAGTCCAACGCTTGAAATGCCTAAATCTTCATTCACATTCACCTGGGCCGATAAACAAACAAAAAACGAAAAATATATAAAAAAATAAATAAAAAAAATCTAGGTATCCTGCTCACCCCACATTATTCCGATTCATGCTTAGCTAATATCTCCTGACTATTCACTATCTCAAAACCAAAATACCATCCTGGACCAGGCACCCCAAATCCTGGATAGGGAGGATCAACTCAATTAAAATGAATGTTCTCCCACATATCTTATACCTTTTTACACCCCTCCACTTCTGGTCCCCTCATTCGCTTTTAAAAGCTTCTAAAATGTTGTGTCCTTCATTTGGTATAACCACAAACCTAGAATTCCCAGCCAAAATATGTAAATTTTAGATGTCAAGGAGGCCTAGTTGTTCCAATTTTTGTTTTAATTATTACCAAACTGCCCAAATAACTCCTCCTATCTCCTTATATTCTGCTAATGAGGCTCCTTTATGCGTGTAATTGGAAGCTATTTCCTGTGCCTCTATAAATCTCAAATAATTACCTTGGTCACTTCCCAACCTGCAGTATTCTACAATAAGTCCTTTGAAGAAACATACTCTGAAATCTGGGATGACCTCAAATATTCTAGCAATTTACTTTCTTCTCACTTTCCTCAACTTCTCCTGATGGACAATCCACTTGAATCACCTACTGCCTTTCATTGGGGGGGGGGGGGGGCACATATGGCCTCAATACAGTCAGATGTTGTCCTCCCATGGACAGTCATCCCAGAAAGATTAAAAGCCCTGTTCTTGAACTCTTTAAGTGCACCCAAATTAGACATTGGATTGTTTCTCTCAAACAAGGTAAGAACCTTTCTACCACCCTGGCTACATTTTAGCACTTTTGCAGCTATACTTCCTTTCTAACTTTCTAAGTAATGTCTTAAGTATATTCTCACCTTAAAGTGGTTGTAAACCCTTACAAACCACTTTGGCCTACAGGTAAGCCTAGATTAAGGCTTACATGTATGTCCAAGAAATATCTCCTAAACCTATACGGTTTAGGAGATATTTGCCCGAAGACAGACACTGCTGTCTATGGCGCATGCGCCGTAGACAGCGGCGCGCAGGCGCACTGAGCGCAGCATTGTCAATGGCGAAGTTGCCGCGTGTGTCGGCTCCCGTGCGCATGCGCGGGAGTGACGTCATCGCGGCTTCGCCGAATGACAGCGGCGGAGCTGCAAGACCCCACCGAGAAGATGGATGCGCCAGACTACAGGGGACAGCAGTGACTTCGCTGGCTCCTGTGTCAGGTAAGTGACACATAATGGACTACTATGCGATGCATAATAGTCCATTATGCTTTGCCTTTGCAGGGAATGAAAGAGGAAGTAAACTCATCAGGGTTTACTTCCTCTTTAATTGCCTACCTTCAACAACTGCACACATACAGTCATGGCCAAAAATATTGGCACCCCTGCATTTCTGTCAGATAATGCACAACTTCACCCAGAAAATTGTTGCAATTACAAATGTTCTGGTATTCTCATGTTTCTTTCCTTTGTTTGTATGGGTATGACACCAAAAAGTTGAGAAACAAAAAGCCAAATCTGACACATTTCACACAAAACTCCGACAATTGAATGGAAAAAAAGATTGGCATCCTCAATTGAATATATCCGTTGGAAAAAATAACTGGAATGGATTGCTTCCTGTAACCATAAATACGCTTCTGATGCCTCATACACACTATCAGTTTTTCTGCTGATTTTTTTCCTTTAGGTTTACCAAAACCATGTAGTGTAAGGGCCTGCCTTATTGCATATGAATTGAAACTCCTGAGGTTTGACCTCATATTATATGGTTTTGGTAAATCTGAAGGAAAAACTGATAGTGTGTATGGGGCGTTACACCTCTCTTCTTTCGCCAACTGCTCCAGGTCTCTTAGATTGGAAGGGTTCCTTTTCCAACTACTGTTTTGAGATTTCTCCATGTATACTCTATGGGATTTAGATCTAAACTCATTGTTGGCCAGTTCAGTACTCTCCAGTGCTTTGTCTTAAGCCATTTCTAGGTGATTTTTGATGTGTGCTTTTTGATGTGTACCTTTTGTTGTCTGCTTTTTTATGTGTGCCATGACCTCTGATGTAGATCCAACTTTTTGACACTGGGCCACACATTGCACTCCAGAATTCTTTGGTAGTCTTCAGATTTTATAATGACACGTACAGGGTCAAGACATCCAGTACCTGAGGCAACAAAGCAACCCCAAAACATCAGTGAATATCCACCATGTTTTACTGTAGGGACTGTGTTCTTTTCTCTAATGGCCTCATTTGTTTTTCTGAAAACAGTAGAATGATGGACTTTACTAAAAAGCTGTAATTTTGTTTTGTCTGTCCACGGCACATTCTCTCAAAAGGATTTTGGCTTCCTTAGGTAAGTTTTTACAAACTCCAATTTGGCTTTTTTATGTTTCTGTGTCAGCAGTGGGGTCCTCCTGGGTCTCCCACCATAGCATCCCTTTTCATTCAGATGGCGACATATAGTGCAAGGTCAGCTTGCATTTGTTTGGAAGGTAATCAAGGTTCTTTATCCAACATTTGAACAATCCTTCATTGCAATCTTTGATTTTTTTCTCTTTCATCCATGTCCACGGAGATTAGCTACAGGGCCATTGGCTGTAAACTTCATGACAATGTTGCGCACATTGGACACAGGAACATTAAGATCTCTGGGGATGGATTTATAACCTTGAGATTGTCCATGCTTTTCCATAATTTTTGTTCTCAAATCCTCAGACAATTTGTTGCTGCTCTTTCTCTTTTCCATGCTCCATGTGGCACACAGAGACACACAACAGAAAGGTTAAATACATTTTTCACAATTTTTTTACAATCTTAACTGGTTTTCGGTGTAATTTAAATATTGTCAACACCTGTTAATTGATACAGTTAGTTAAATTACAAATTGCAGGAGCATCACAAACTTGGAATGCAATTATTTCTTACAATTTTGAGAAGGTGCAAAAATGTTTGGATTTTTGCGTGAAATGTGTCAGATTTGGCTTTTTATTTCTCAACTTTTTTGTGTCATACCAATACAAACAAAAGAAATAAACATGTGAATGCCTAAACGTTTGTAACTGCAACAAACTTCTGGGGGAAGTGGGGATTATGTGACAGAAATGCAGTGCTGCCAATATTTTTGGCCATGACTGTAAACACTATATTGCCAAAAGTACTGGGACACCTGCTTTTACACACACATGAACTTTAATGGCATCCCAGGCTTAGTCCGTAGGGTTCAATATTAAGTTGGCCCACCTTTTGCAGCTATAACAGCTTCAATTCTTCTGGGAAGGCAGTCCACAAGGTTTATGACTATGTCTATGTGAATGTTTGACCATTATTCCAGAAGCGCATATGTAAGGTAAGGCAAGGTAAGGCACTAATATTGGACAAGAAGGCCTGACTTGCAGTCTCTGCTCCAATTCATCCCAAAAGTGTTCTATCGGGCTGAGGTCAGAACTCTGTGCAGGCCAGTCATGTTTTCCACCCCAATCTCGCACATCCATGTCTTTATGGAACTTGCTTTGTGCACTAGTCCAAATCATTTGGTGTAGGGGGGGTTCATGGTGTGGGGTTGTTTTTCAGAGTTGGGCTTGGCCCCTTAGTGCAGTGAATGGAACTCTTAAGGCATCAGCATACGAAAACATTTTGGACAATTTCATGCTTCCAACTTTGTGGGAACAGTTTAGGGATAGCTGACTGGTGCACAAAGCAAGGTCCATAAAGATATGGATGAGCGAGTTTGGGGAGGAGGAACTTGACTGGCCTGTACAGAATCCTGATCTCAACCCGACAGAACACCTTTGGGAGAAATTAGAGCGGAGACTGCGAGCCAGGCCTTCTCATCCAGCAAAAGGGGAGTCAGCACCAAAGAAATGAATGGATAATTGTGGATTCTAATAAAAACTGCTGCCGCTCAATCCTAGTGCATCACTAGTATATAGTCAAAGAAAACAAAAATAGTAGTGCAAAGCTATAGAAATTCCACAATTGCATACAAAATGCTCAAATCGAATGAAGATGGAATCTTTATAATTGAAGTGAATGTACCAACACTTCCCTACAAATATTATACCACTCCTTTATATACTGTACATATTGAGCAACCAATTCCAAGGTTCCCCTGCACCAAACATTGATTTTGAATGAAAAACATATTTTTGCCACATATTCACTTGGGGAATACAAAAGGAAAGTTTTTTGATTGAATAATTGATTGGACATTTTTCACTTATGTGTCTGAATGACACAGTGGTCACAGCATACAGCCACACAAAGCCGGGTACCCATGGATACCCTCCAAGGACTGGACGGGAAGTGGTTAAAATGCACTGGTGGGAATTTATTAAAACTGGAGCTGCCAGAATATGGATTATTTATGCATAGTGCATAATGGCCAATCAGCAGCCAGCTCAATTTTGTTCAGTTAAGCTTTGAAAATGAAATCTATAAGCTGACTTGTTTCCATATACAGCTGCTACTGATTTTGATTGCTTTAGTCTTAGTGATTTCTCCTCACTGTACTTTACCTTTAAGAATAAATATGTTGCTTGCATAGAGCAGGTCATTTATTTTCATGGGTTTAAAGATGTAATGGAAATCACATTTAGTGAACAGAAACAATCAATAGATCACAGCCACATACAGTACAGAACACAATACTTAATTTATTCTGCTCAACAGTGTCCTGTGCATGTTGAAGTGACTATTAATGCAGGTCAATGAGGATTTAGAAAACACGTTGTTGTATGCAATTTTTTTTTTTTTAAACAATCACACTTAAGGGATTTCATGGGGAGCTGAAGAGTAACTGTTAGGTGAATCAATTGATACACTTCAACTTAAACCTTAAATGAACACTTCAACCATTGCTTTAAGTGTATTTCTTTCCTTTCTGTTCCAAGTGTGATTACTTCATACAAAAGAACTTTATTATGCTACAATCCAACTAATATCATTGTGGTACTTCAAAATCTGAGAGCTCAAGAGATGAGTTCTCTGCCACTGGCACTGGTTCAGGAAGCCTGGTGAACTAAATTGATTTTTTTATTGCTGTGCTGGAGAACATTTAATGAATTTGTTAGTAGCTTCTGTCTGCTTAAAACTTTCATGAATACTTGCACCTGGTGCGATATCAGCTAATAAAAATTACAAGTAGAAGGAATTCCAGACTATTTTAATTTCCTAAACAACCCATTTGTATTTTAAGAATCTTTACTTCAGAAAATATGTGACAGGTAAAATAGGCTAGAAAAGACATCTTATGCAGCAATCATTGCCTGTAAATATGTCTGTGCTATACTTTAATATTACTAGGTAATGCTATTTATGCCCATTCTGTACAGAAAAGGTACCCTTTATTAAAAAAAAAAAAAAAAAAAAAAGGTTTCTGTTACAGTTGTCTTTGTATTTTAACACATTATAAATATTGCTTTGCATACATCAAATGGTCTGAGATATTCCATTTATGTTTTACTAACAATTTCAGTGTCAAACGATAGACTGAATGTACCTGGTAGTTGAATGCTTAACATTTAAAAGGTCACTATTACAATATAGAATAACGTAGAGTTTTTTTTTTTTTTTTTTTTTTAACTTTAGTTTTTATTGAGATTTTCAAAGATAGATACAAAAATTGCTTAAGAAACAGATTAGAAAAGAAAGTAGACATTTCGATTGTCGCATATACATACAAAACTTAAACAATGGAATCATATGAGGTCTGCCTATTAGATACGTAGGTTAGACATAAATGTAGAAAAGGCAAAAAGGATTTAGTTCGTCGACTATTGTGTTTAATACAGTAACAAAATTGCATAAACAGTTATCTCTTATTTAGAAAAGTAAAACATACAGTTCAGATTAAGGCAATAAATCAACTTGTAGACACAAGACTTAGTTTGGTTTGTTATACGTATCCCATACTGACCACTGGGCAAGGGCTTTCTTGTGGTTGCCCTCCTTCCATGCAATCGTTTTTTCATATGCACACGAGTCATTAACCAATTGTAAAACCTCTTTGATCAGCGGAGGAGTTGTTGACTTCCAGTGTCGGGCTATAACTAGCCTTGCAGCATTCAAAATATGTAGCACTACAAAGCGGCAATTGCCCGGGTATATGTCAAGATCAACACTTAGGAGGGCCTGTGCGGCGGTCATTTTATTTAGTATACCTGTCACGCCAGCTATTAGGTTTGATATTACCGCCCAGAAGCTTCTTAAGGAAAGACAAGACCAAACCATATGCTCCAAGTTTCCCACCAGACCACACCCCCTCCAACATAAGTTATTCTGTGTTTTGTCGAATTTCGCTATTACATACGGAGTTTTATACCATCTAAGCATTCGTTTTTGCGTAGTTTCTTTATAGCTTGCGCACTTTGTAAGCTTATTATTATATCTTATGGCTTGAAGCCATTGCTCTCGAGAAATATAAATTTTCAAATCTGATTCCCATTGTTGGAATTGTCTAGGAATCCCTAAGAGTTTTTTGCTATTTAGTAGGTTGTAAAAACATGAGATACCTTTTTTTCTAGAGGGACCAGCTGACCAGAATTTATGTACTTCCCATGGGATATTGGTTACAAAGGTAGAAGTTGTTCTCAGAGTATGTGAGATTCTGGCGAATGTCAGAAACTCTGAAGGTGATAATGAATATTCAGCCTGTAGGCGTGTAAAAGGTTTCATTTTTTGTTTATCGTAAAGGTCAGCTAGAAAATGAATTCCTGCCTTTTCCCAATTTTGGAGTTTCAGGTCTGGTGTAAGTAAGAGAAGAGAACTAATAGGGATCTGTGACGTAACGTGTTTGACGTGGGGATTTTTAACTTGCAAGAAGTAGACCCATGCATTAAGAGTGGCATGAATCGTGGGATGGCTCTCACATATTGGTAGATTAGCTACTGTTGTAGTCCCCAGTAGGTTATGTATTTCTCCCTTCTGCACATAAGTTTGTTCAGCCCTGCACCAGTGTATTGGACGTGGTGAGTCATACCATGCCGCGGCTTGGGATAAAATAGCCGCCGCATGGTAGTCCTTTAAAAGCGGAACCCCCATACCTCCTGCTTCTCTATGCTTCGTAAGGAGATTCCGATGACATCTAGCCTTTTTACCATCCCACAGAAAATGTGACAAAGCAGTTTGCATTTTAGAGTAGAATGAGGCTGGCACTTGGATGGGGAGTGCTCTAAAATAGTATAATAATTTGGGGAGCAGGATCATCTTATATGCTGCTAGTTTTCCTGACCAAGATAAATAATAACGTTTTAATTTCACCATTTCTTGTGTGAATTCTGCAATTAGTGGTTCAAAGTTGGTTTGGTAGAGTTGGGATATTTGTTTTGTAATAGAGATGCCCAGATATTGAAAGGAGCTATCTACCCATGTAAATGGTAGCGAATTTTTTAATGAGAGCTCCACATCCAAGGACAAAGCCAAACCCATAATGTTGGATTTTGACTCGTTAACCTTATAATAGGAAATTGCATTAAATTGAGAGAGTAGGTCTTGGATAGTTGTGAGTGATTGAATCGGGTTGGACAGTGAGAGTATAATGTCATCCGCAAATAATGTAATAGTGTGTTCTTCCTTTCCTACAAGTATACCTTTTATTTGTGGATGTTGTCTAATTAATTCCGCTAACGGTTCCATCATGAGTACGAAAATTAAAGGCGACAGGGGGCACCCCTGTCGCGTTCCATTAGTTATTGAAAATGAATCAGAGAAAACACCCTCTGTGAATACCATGGCTGACGGAGTGGAGTATAGTGCGTTGATAGCCGATTTAATTTGCCCGTTAAAACCAAATTTATCTAGCACTTTGGACATATATCCCCAATGTATCCTGTCAAAGGCCTTTTCGGCATCTAATGACAGGAGAACAGAGGGTTGACTGGAAACATTTGCACAGTGTATAATATTAAGTATACGCCTCGTAGCATCCGTGGTTTGTCTGCCTTCTACGAAACCCACCTGGTCTTGGTTAATAAGATGTGGGAGAGCCTTCGCCATTCTATTTGCTATAATTTTTGCGTACAGTTTAACGTCTGTGTTTAGCAGCGATATGGGTCTGAAATTTTGGGCACTATTTGGTTCCTTTCCTGGTTTGGGTAAAGTAATAATTGTGGCTTGTAACATCTCTTCAGGAAAGGAGGCCAAGGAGGCAGCGCTCTGGAAGACCCTCTGAAGGTGTGGAGCTAATATGTCTTTAAATTGTTTATAATATTCGGGGGAGTACCCATCTGGTCCTGGTGTTTTGCCATTAGGAAGTCTAGCTATAGTGTCTTTGATCTCTAGCTCAGTAAATGGGGAGTTTAGTATGTCCAAATCCCCAGGCTGAACCACAGGGAGTGAGACATCTTTCAGGAAAGAGTTGATTAAGTTCAAAGACGGTTGGGAGACATTAGGGTCTTTGCCAATATTATACAAGGCTTCGTAATAGTCTTTGAAAGCGTCAGCTATGTCTTTAGGGTTAATGTGTTTAGTTCTAGTCTTATGATGAAATATGAAGGGAATTTTTTGTCTAACAAGTTTATCTTTCAGTTGGTTTGCTAGTAGTTTACCTGCTTTGTTACCATGCGTATAAAAGTCCGCTTTAAGTCTGTATAAAGTCCTGGTATGTTGGGAAATTAACAGGTTCCTAAGGTCCTCTCTTGCTTTATATAGCCTAGAGCTAGTGTCTAGGGAAGGCGTCAATTTATTTAGGGATTCTAAATAGTTAATGTCATTCAGTACTTATTCCAGTCGTTGCCTCCTCTTCCTCCGTAAGGCCGCACTGTGTTTCAGCAAAATCCCCCTCACATACGCCTTATGGGATAACCACAGGGTGAACGGGTCAACATTGGGTTTGTCGTTGAATTGAAAAAACTCTTTGATTGAGTTCTCTATGTCCGATGCAAGCGCCGGGTCTGCGAACAGTAGGGTGTCGTTACGCCATCTGTTGGCTCTAGTGGTAAACTTTTGAGTGCCCACCGTCACAGAAACCGGCGCGTGGTCGGACCAAGATATTTGACCAATGTCAGATTTTGATATTTTTTGTAGTAGAAATTTTGTCCACCAGGAAAGTATCGATTCTAGAGTATGATAAGTGGACTTTTGAAAAAAAGGAGAAATCCCTTTCGTTGGAGTGCTGGCATCTCCAAACATCGTACAGATTGTTTCTACTCATGAATTCAATTAAGGAAGACCTGATCGCCTTCCCGCCACCAGATCTAGACACATCCATCTGGTGATCAGCAATGACGTTCAGATCCCCACAAAGTATAACATGACCATACATATGATGTCGTATTTTTTTCCATAACTTGTTCAAAAATGCTATTTGATGACTGTTGGGTGCATAAGCATTCACAATGGTATAGGCAACCCCTCCTATCTCACATGTCAAAATAATATATCTGCCTTCGCCATCACTGTAGTGGGCTTTGTATTTAAACGCTGCTGACTGTTTAATTAGGATAGCGACTCCTCTTTTTTTTGATTTTGCACAAGCTAGATAGCAGTACGAAAATTGGTTATGAGACAGGAGAGGGTGCCCTTTTTCTTTGAAATGTGTCTCTTGTAGGCATAGTATATCACATTTTTGATAGCGGGCCTCTTTCCACAACATATGCCGTTTAAAAGGGATATTTAAACCATTTACGTTCATGGAAGTGATTTTGAACGCCATTCTCATGAATAGGGTAACAATACCAATAGAGAAGCGGGCTGCCTGACACACAGGATTGGGACACTAGTAGTAACGGTGATCAGTTGGTACCCTGGGCGAGGAAAAATAATGGGAGACTAATGGGATAGTCTAGTGTACCGTGTCACACAATTAAGGTAAGTGTCAATCACAGGGGTATGAGATACCTTAGTTCGGTAGTTCAAAGTTATTGCCTTGTGCGGTTTCTGTCGATGAAAGTCTTAATGGACTGAAAATCTTGATTCAAAAATGTCCAATAAAGTAAAAGGTGAGAAACAAAAGAAAAATTGGAGAATAAATCAAACAAACAAATGTGCTTTAGCACTTAGAATAAAAAGATGCGATTTCTCACGAAATCTGAACAGGCATATACCTGCTATTCTTAGGGGAACGATGAACTAGACCATATCGCCGGTACAACTCTCCGGAGCGTATGAAGTGAAACAAAACTGTGGGCACCAATTTGAAAAAAAAAAAAAAGTTCAGGTGTAATGGTCAGGGCTAGGTTTACCATCCATTTCATCCTGCTGGGACTCGTTTTGGCGAGGGATAATGTTCCACTTTTCCAGCAGCTTGATTCCCTCTTCCAGATTAGAAATCATGTAATCACGGTCTCCTCTCATCACCACCAATTTAGCCGGGTAGCTCCAACGGTATGGAATTTTGTGGTTCCTTAACGGTTTGGTGATCGTCACCAAGTTGCGTCTGCGTTGCATTGTGTGGGCTGAGAGATCTGCGAAGAACGATAGTCCTTGCAAGGTTTCTGGTAATTGGGTCGCATTTCTAGTCGCAGCCATAAATTTTTCTTTGACATGAAAGTAATGAATTCGGGCTATAGTATCTCTTGGAAGTTGCTCAGGGATGTGGCGGGGTTTCGGTAATCTATGAATCCTGTCTACTATGAATTCTTCCCCAGGTAGGTCTGGTAACGCATCTTTCATCACTTTAGTCAGGAAGGACACAAGCTCCTGCGGTTTAACTGTTTCGGGGATCCCCCTTATTTTAATGTTGTTTCTCCTAGAGCAATCCTCGAGGTCTGCGACCTTTGATTTCAGCCACTGAATGTCATCGTCGCGGTCATTGTGTGCGTCCACCATTGCATTAAAAGTTTCAGTAAATTCGCCCATTTTATTCTCAATGTGGGACACTCTACTGCTGACCCCTTTAACTTCTGATTTACACTGTTTGACCAGTTGCAGCATATCCGTGTGGATTGCACCACGCAGGGTTAACAGCATCTCTTTCATGGTAGAATCCATTACTGGGGCGTTGTTAGTGGGGAAGGCCGCAATGGCGTCTTGAAACTCTAAAGTGTCATCTAACACTGCACCTCTGCTGCCTGATTCTGAGCCCATAGGAGATGCATCTGCCGTCTTCTGTTTGGCTTTGGCAGGACTATTTGAAACAGACGAGGCTCGGGAATCCGGGGAGCGTTGACTCCGCTCCTCCGTTGGGGAACCATCTCCTCTCCATCCCCCTCTGGCATGCGGGGAGGACGGACGGGTATTGCTGGCGCCATGGCCGGCGCCATCTTGGCTGGCGGCGCGGCCTGTTTGAGCGAAAAAGTCTGTCAGCTTACCGGGTTCCCTCCGGTCTTTTCTCTTTCTCGGCATTCCCGTTGTGGTCAGCGTTTCACCTTCGGTCTGTTCGTGCGGAAAATCGGTGCCCCACGTTGCTGTGCTCTGCTCTGGAAAGAAGACACGGCGGGAGCTGTACTCCTAAGCAGCCATTCACTCCGCCGGCCGGCTCCGCCCCCCCCCTTTTTTTTTAATGTTTATTGTTTTTTTTTTTACATTGTATTAGTACATGGTAAATAGACTGTGTAACATAATGTTGAGTTTAAATATTGTACAATCTGACACATATCTAAATTTATTCTTCCATACACAACCTAGACATATGGAAATGGACATAGAAATCCTAGTCATAATCCGATTTAAAAATGGCGCTACATATAGAATGGGATCTGTAGTGCATTTTTGGATAAGTACACACCTTGAGGTCTCACTATTGTAGCATTTAACCAGTGTGATTTTTCCTTGTCTTTTATAAGTTGCTTTATGTTTTTCAAATAGTTTTTTTGTAATTGCGCTCAATTTTTCATCTGTATATGCAGAATACAATCTGCAACACTGCTTGACTTCTTCCAGATGGCCCTACTGTAAATAACAACTCCCTGGGAAACTTCACTTGGCCATACACGGTGAGATTTTCTTTCAAACCTCAATAAAATAATTGTTTGCCAGGACATTCTTTGCTGTCTTCACTGAGTCAACTAATTTAGTTTGAAAGCCCTTCAAGTGGAGGGCCACCCTGAGAAACAAAAGTGCATTAAAATTTATCAAAAAATCTGGAAAAAAAAATGATTTTTTTTTTAAACTTACCAGAAATGCCTGCTGCTAGGCATATCATCCTAATCTGCCTCTTCCTACTCCGCGGTGATGTTCAGTCTTCTCTCCTCCGTGCGGCGTCTTCTGGGGAATGGGGCGCTGTGTGTTCTGGGAACTGTGTGTCCCAGAACACAGC
This sequence comes from Lithobates pipiens, assembly GCF_037356315.1. Classification (NCBI taxonomy): domain Eukaryota; kingdom Metazoa; phylum Chordata; class Amphibia; order Anura; family Ranidae; genus Lithobates; species Lithobates pipiens. The sequence continues at coordinate 27,951,081 of NW_027507790.1, read as the reverse complement.
GTGCCCCATTCACAAAGCGCTACACGACTCCCGCATGCGCAGTAGGAAACGGGCAGTGAAGCCGCAAGGCTCCACTGCCTGTTTCCCTTAGTTGAAATGGCGGCGCCGGGACCCGAGAGCCAAGGGTCGGGTCAGCCTCGGGTGGCCGACATCGCGGGCGCCCTGGACAGGTAAGTCTGCTTATTAAAAGTCAGCAGCTACAGTGTTTGCAGCTGCTGACTTTTAAAAAATTTTCTTTAAAGCTGGCTCTCCTCTTTAACATTCCATTCAGACCTGCCAAAGCTCATTTGGCTGTATTTCTCCTGTGGATAAAAGTTTATACTCCTGTGACCCAATTTCAGCTGACAGTGGGCTAAAGCCATACCGTCATGATCTACCCTGGAGCCTGGATCAGAACCTGACAGAGTAATCAGCGGTGACTGATAGTCACCACTCTCTGCTCAGCAGTGTTGATTAGTGATGGCCGAACGGTTCGCCCGGCGGTCGTTTCGCGGCGAATTTCCGACTTTCGCCGTCCGCGGGTTCGAACGCCTTTTTCCGTCGTTCGCCCCGGCGGACTTACGTGTTTAATGTATACAAGAACTTTAACCTTTCGTGACACGTTTATCATGTGTTACAGGACAACCAATTGAGACATGACAGCTCATGGACACTTGGACATTCCCCCTAACCTATAAATACACCCGATCCGGTGGCCATTTTACATTCTTTCTTCTGTCACTGTAGGGAAAGGATCCTGTGTGGAGTAGGGACAGAGAAAACGCTAGCTATTTGGTACACAAAAGTTCTTTTCAGGACTGGTATAGGTGTTAGGTCAGCAGCCTGAGTTTCTTTTGTCAGTTTAGATAAAGGGACAGAGCGCTGTATGCTGCTATTTTAGGGACAGCTCAGCCAGATTAGTCTTTCTTCATCATCATCATCATCATCATCATTAGCTGTTACTATCAGGTCCACAAAAGAGCTGTTCCAGCTAATCGTTCCAGCCTACTCTTTTTTGCCAATTTGTATAGGGACAGGCAGGAAGCAGTGTGTCAGGCAGTGAGGATAATTTTAAAGACTTGCTGTTACTATTAGTTCCACAAAGGTTCTTTTCAGGACTGGTATCAGTGGTACGGTAATAGGCTTGTACACGTATAATATTCTTTCTTCCAAATATAGAAAGAATATTATACTTGACTGCTGCCCTTCTGCTGCAGTCTGCTAATCATTCACAACTCACTTGTTCCACAAAAGTTCTTATAAGGACTGGTAACTTGGTCTGTCTAGGGTGCTACGGTACATAGGCTTGGGTGCGGTACAGTCTGCTGTTCTGTAAGGACCGCTATCGGTCCACAATAGATAGGGTTGCCGTGCACTACTGCTGACCGCTGCCCTATACTGCAGCAGTCCTTCAGCGGTATAGGGACTGACGCACAGTCTGCTAAACACTAATACACAACCTGCTTGGTCCACAAAAGTTCTTATAAGGACTGGTAACTTGGTATAGGGTGCTACGGTACATAGGCCTGAGTGCGTTACAGTCTGCTGTTCTGTAAGGACCGCTATCGGTCCACAATACATAGGGTTGACGTGCACTACTGCTGACCGCTGCCCTATACTGCAGCAGTCCTTCAGCGGTATAGGGACTGACGCACAGTCTGCTAAACACTAACACACAACCTGCTTGGTCCACAAAAGTTCTTATAAGGACTGGTAACTTGGTATAGGGTGCTACGGTACATAGGCCTGAGTGCGTTACAGTCTGCTGTTCTGTAAGGACCGCTATCGGTCCACAATACATAGGGTTGCCGTGCACTACTGCTGACCGCTGCCCTATACTGCAGCAGTCCTTCATTGGTATAGGGACTGACGTACAGTCTGCTAATCACTAACACACAACCTGCTTGGTCCACAAAAGTTCTTATAAGGACTGGTAACTTGGTATAGGGTGCTACGGTACATAGGCCTGAGTGCGTTACAGTCTGCTGTTCTGTAAGGACCGCTATCGGTCCACAATACATAGGGTTGCCGTGCACTACTGCTGACCGCTGCCCTATACTGCAGCAGTCCTTCAGCGGTATAGGGACTGACGCACAGTCTGCTAAACACTAACACACAACCTGCTTGGTCCACAAAAGTTCTTATAAGGACTGGTAACTTGGTATAGGGTGCTACGGTACATAGGCCTGAGTGCAGTACAGTCTGCTGTTCTGTAAGGACCGCTATCGGTCCACAATACATAGGGTTGCCGTGCACTACTGCTGACCGCTGCCCTATACTGCAGCAGTCCTTCAGCGGTATAGGGACTGACGCACAGTCTGCTAAACACTAACACACAACCTGCTTGGTCCACAAAAGTTCTTATAAGGACTGGTAACTTGGTATAGGGTGCTACGGTACATAGGCCTGAGTGCAGTACAGTCTGCTGTTCTGTAAGGACCGCTATCGGTCCACAATACATAGGGTTGCCGTGCACTACTGCTGACCGCTGCCCTATACTGCAGCAGTCCTTCAGCGGTATAGGGACTGACGCACAGTCTGCTAAACACTAACACACAACCTGCTTGGTCCACAAAAGTTCTTATAAGGACTGGTAACTTGGTATAGGGTGCTACGGTACATAGGCCTGAGTGCGTTACAGTCTGCTGTTCTGTAAGGACCGCTATCGGTCCACAATACATAGGGTTGACGTGCACTACTGCTGACCGCTGCCCTATACTGCAGCAGTCCTTCATTGGTATAGGGACTGACGTACAGTCTGCTAATCACTAACACACAACCTGCTTGGTCCACAAAAGTTCTTATAAGGACTGGTAACTTGGTATAGGGTGCTACGGTACATAGGCCTGAGTGCGTTACAGTCTGCTGTTCTGTAAGGACCGCTATCGGTCCACAATACATAGGGTTGCCGTGCACTACTGCTGACCGCTGCCCTATACTGCAGCAGTCCTTCATTGGTATAGGGACTGACGTACAGTCTGCTAATCACTAACACACAACCTGCTTGGTCCACAAAAGTTCTTATAAGGACTGGTAACTTGGTATAGGGTGCTACGGTACATAGGCCTGAGTGCGTTACAGTCTGCTGTTCTGTAAGGACCGCTATCGGTCCACAATACATAGGGTTGCCGTGCACTACTGCTGACCGCTGCCCTATACTGCAGCAGTCCTTCAGCGGTATAGGGACTGACGCACAGTCTGCTAAACACTAACACACAACCTGCTTGGTCCACAAAAGTTCTTATAAGGACTGGTAACTTGGTATAGGGTGCTACGGTACATAGGCCTGAGTGCAGTACAGTCTGCTGTTCTGTAAGGACCGCTATCGGTCCACAATACATAGGGTTGCCGTGCACTACTGCTGACCGCTGCCCTATACTGCAGCAGTCCTTCAGCGGTATAGGGACTGACGCACAGTCTGCTAAACACTAACACACAACCTGCTTGGTCCACAAAAGTTCTTATAAGGACTGGTAACTTGGTATAGGGTGCTACGGTACATAGGCCTGAGTGCGTTACAGTCTGCTGTTCTGTAAGGACCGCTATCGGTCCACAATACATAGGGTTGACGTGCACTACTGCTGACCGCTGCCCTATACTGCAGCAGTCCTTCATTGGTATAGGGACTGACGTACAGTCTGCTAATCACTAACACACAACCTGCTTGGTCCACAAAAGTTCTTATAAGGACTGGTAACTTGGTATAGGGTGCTACGGTACATAGGCCTGAGTGCGTTACAGTCTGCTGTTCTGTAAGGACCGCTATCGGTCCACAATACATAGGGTTGCCGTGCACTACTGCTGACCGCTGCCCTATACTGCAGCAGTCCTTCATTGGTATAGGGACTGACGTACAGTCTGCTAATCACTAACACACAACCTGCTTGGTCCACAAAAGTTTTTATAAGGACTGGTAACTTGGTATAGGGTGCTACGGTACATAGGCCTGAGTGCAGTACAGTCTGCTGTTCTGTAAGGACCGCTATCGGTCCACAATACATAGGGTTGACGTGCACTACTGCTGACCGCTGCCCTATACTGCAGCAGTCCTTCATTGGTATAGGGACTGACGTACAGTCTGCTAATCACTAACACACAACCTGCTTGGTCCACAAAAGTTCTTATAAGGACTGGTAACTTGGTATAGGGTGCTACGGTACATAGGCCTGAGTGCAGTACAGTCTGCTGTTCTGTAAGGACCGCTATCGGTCCACAATACATAGGGTTGCCGTGCACTACTGCTGACCGCTGCCCTATACTGCAGCAGTCCTTCATTGGTATAGGGACTGACGTACAGTCTGCTAATCACTAACACACAACCTGCTTGGTCCACAAAAGTTCTTATAAGGACTGGTAACTTGGTATAGGGTGCTACGGTACATAGGCCTGAGTGCAGTACAGTCTGCTGTTCTGTAAGGACCGCTATCGGTCCACAATACATAGGGTTGCCGTGCACTACTGCTGACCGCTGCCCTATACTGCAGCAGTCCTTCATTGGTATAGGGACTGACGTACAGTCTGCTAATCACTAACACACAACCTGCTTGGTCCACAAAAGTTTTTATAAGGACTGGTAACTTGGTATAGGGTGCTACGGTACATAGGCCTGAGTGCAGTACAGTCTGCTGTTCTGTAAGGACCGCTATCGGTCCACAATACATAGGGTTGACGTGCACTACTGCTGACCGCTGCCCTATACTGCAGCAGTCCTTCATTGGTATAGGGACTGACGTACAGTCTGCTAATCACTAACACACAACCTGCTTGGTCCACAAAAGTTCTTATAAGGACTGGTAACTTGGTATAGGGTGCTACGGTACATAGGCCTGAGTGCAGTACAGTCTGCTGTTCTGTAAGGACCGCTATCGGTCCACAATACATAGGGTTGCCGTGCACTACTGCTGACCGCTGCCCTATACTGCAGCAGTCCTTCATTGGTATAGGGACTGACGTACAGTCTGCTAATCACTAACACACAACCTGCTTGGTCCACAAAAGTTTTTATAAGGACTGGTAACTTGGTATAGGGTGCTACGGTACATAGGCCTGAGTGCAGTACAGTCTGCTGTTCTGTAAGGACCGCTATCGGTCCACAATACATAGGGTTGACGTGCACTACTGCTGACCGCTGCCCTATACTGCAGCAGTCCTTCATTGGTATAGGGACTGACGTACAGTCTGCTAATCACTAACACACAACCTGCTTGGTCCACAAAAGTTCTTATAAGGACTGGTAACTTGGTATAGGGTGCTACGGTACATAGGCCTGAGTGCAGTACAGTCTGCTGTTCTGTAAGGACCGCTATCGGTCCACAATACATAGGGTTGCCGTGCACTACTGCTGACCGCTGCCCTATACTGCAGCAGTCCTTCATTGGTATAGGGACTGACGTACAGTCTGCTAATCACTAACACACAACCTGCTTGGTCCACAAAAGTTTTTATAAGGACTGGTAACTTGGTATAGGGTGCTACGGTACATAGGCCTGAGTGCAGTACAGTCTGCTGTTCTGTAAGGACCGCTATCGGTCCACAATACATAGGGTTGACGTGCACTACTGCTGACCGCTGCCCTATACTGCAGCAGTCCTTCATTGGTATAGGGACTGACGTACAGTCTGCTAATCACTAACACACAACCTGCTTGGTCCACAAAAGTTCTTATAAGGACTGGTAACTTGGTATAGGGTGCTACGGTACATAGGCCTGAGTGCAGTACAGTCTGCTGTTCTGTAAGGACCGCTATCGGTCCACAATACATAGGGTTGCCGTGCACTACTGCTGACCGCTGCCCTATACTGCAGCAGTCCTTCATTGGTATAGGGACTGACGTACAGTCTGCTAATCACTAACACACAACCTGCTTGGTCCACAAAAGTTTTTATAAGGACTGGTAACTTGGTATAGGGTGCTACGGTACATAGGCCTGAGTGCAGTACAGTCTGCTGTTCTGTAAGGACCGCTATCGGTCCACAATACATAGGGTTGACGTGCACTACTGCTGACCGCTGCCCTATACTGCAGCAGTCCTTCAGCGGTATAGGGACTAAGAGTTTTGTCACAGGGTGATTTAAAAAATGACAGGCAGAGGAAGAGGCAGGCCCTTCCGCAGGGGTGGTAGGGGTAGGGCAGGAGCAACAGCCTTGAGCCAAAGTGGGAAGTTGCAGAAGGTGCGTTCAATTACTTTAAAGGACGCACCAGACTTGGTTGAGTGGCTCACTCAGCCTTATTCTTCTGCACCCTCCTCATCCTCTCGATCTGCACCCTCTTCTTCACTCTCTGCTATGTGCACCCCCAAAGACACTACCACCAACAACACCACCACCACCACATACCTTCCGCTTGAGTGCAAATGGGGGCCTTCATGCTCCAGTGTTTTAATAGGGACCCCCGTATAAAAAGCATGAGGGTCAAGGACCAGTACTGGGTGGCAACGTACTTAGATCCCCGGTACAAACACAAAATGGCGGAAATGTTACCGCCGTCGCAGAGGGCTGTCAGAATGCAGCACTTCCAGGCCTTGCTTCGAGAAATGCTGCATTCTGCTTTTGCGTGCGCTGGCAGAGGAGCAATTCCCACTCCCAGAGAAGGATTTGCGGGTACCAATCCAACAGCGCCTGCAAGAAGAGGCCGGTTTGAAGATGTGTTGGTGACTTCGGATATGAGGTCATTCTTTCAGCCGACCCATCGACAGGTGTCATCCGGATCCAGCATCAGGGAACGCCTAGACCGTCAGGTGTCCGACTACATTGGGTTAACGGCCGATGTGGACGCTCTGAGGAGTGATGAACCCCTAGACTACTGGGTGGGCAGGCTTGACCTCTGGCCAGAGCTTGCCCAATTTGCAATCGAACTGTTGGCTTGCCCCTCATCCAGTGTCCTGTCCGAAAGGACGTTCAGCGCAGCAGGGGGGATTGTGACCGATAAGCGTACTCGCCTAGCTCACGACAGTGTTAACTACCTCACATTTCTAAAAATGAATGAGGCATGGATCTCGGAGGAATTCAACACATGTGATCAGTAGACCATGTATATGTCTATAAACAATTTTTGGAATCAAGCACACAGACCTTCTTAATTCATTTGGCTCACTTCCCTGACCCAAAAAAGCACACCGTACTATATGCCCCTACCCTCCTCTTTGAAGAGGTTGAGCGGTGTCATATTTCTACTGGGGCTGCTTATTATGAGGGGTTCCCACCATCCCTGTGCTGTGCTGACTTCCTCCTGGGTGTTCTTATTATGAGGGGCTCCCACCATCCCTGTGCTGTGCTGACTTCCTCCTGGGGGTTCTTATTATGAGGGGCTCCCACCATCCCTGTGCTGTGCTGACTTCCTCCTGGGGGTTCTTATTATGAGGGGATCACACCATCCCTGTGCTGTGCTGACTTCCTCCTGGGGCTGCTTACGGTGCTGCTGTCAGCGCTGTATGTCACGGAGCTGCTGTCAGCGCTGTATGTCACGGAGCTGCTGTCAGCGCTGTATGTCACGGAGCTGCTGTCAGCGCTGTATGTCACGGAGCTGCTGTCAGCGCTGTATGTCACGGAGCTGCTGTCAGCGCTGTATGTCACGGAGCTGCTGTCAGCGCTGTATGTCACGGAGCTGCTGTCAGCGCTGTATGTCACGGTGCTGCTGTCAGCGCTGTATGTCACGGAGCTGCTGTCAGCGCTGTATGTCACGGAGCTGCTGTCAGTGCTGTATGTCACGGAGCTGCTGTCAGCGCTGTATGTCACGGAGCTGCTGTCAGCGCTGTATGTCACGGAGCTGCTGTCAGCGCTGTATGTCACGGTGCTGCTGTCAGCGCTGTATGTCACGGAGCTGCTGTCAGCGCTGTATGTCACGGAGCTGCTGTCAGTGCTGTATGTCACGGAGCTGCTGTCAGCGCTGTATGTCACGGAGCTGCTGTCAGCGCTGTATGTCACGGAGCTGCTGTCAGCGCTGTATGTCACGGTGCTGCTGTCAGCGCTGTATGTCACGGAGCTGCTGTCAGCGCTGTATGTCACGGAGCTGCTGTCAGCGCTGTATGTCACGGAGCTGCTGTCAGCGCTGTATGTCACGGAGCTGCTGTCAGCGCTGTATGTCACGGAGCTGCTGTCAGCGCTGTATGTCACGGTGCTGATGTCAGTGCTCTGTATTACGGTGCTGCTGTCAGTGCTCTGTATCTCCTGCACCCTCTTGTTTGCCTACCCTGGTCCCTGACCTTCCCTCTCCTCCATTGCCTTCATTAGCTCCATAGTCCTGAATTGTCAGAACAATTTCCCAAATAAAAAAAAAATGCTTGTAGTTATCGATCCCAAATTCACCTCATACATGTATTATGCTATTGTCCAGGTGGTGGGACTACGTGCTACCCCCTAATAATTACCCCGTGGCCGCAAATTCGACCTAAAGGTTTGCGAAATTCGCCTCCCATTGAAGTCAATGGAGCCCGCGGCGAACGGTCGTTTTCGCGAACGTTTGTGCCCGTTCGCGTTTCGCGTTCGCGAAACGTCCCGTCGGAAGTTCGTCCATCACTAGTGTTGATCGCTCAGTTCTCAGCCTTACAGATTGCAGGGGACAGATGCAGCATTGGAGTAAGTATGATTTTTTAAAAAATCCAAAACTTCTCTTTAAACATATTAAATATTTTTTTTCCAAAGGCAACGTAATACTTTAAAAGTATAATTGTTTGTTTACAAGCAACTGCTGGTCATTTAGTCATTTAGTGCTGGCAAACCAGGTTCAGAACATGTCAGGCAGTCAAACACGTGTGAATTTCCATTGCCGAACGGCTGTTAGCAGGTTGGTGCTATCGTCACACAGTACCTTGCCTGGCAGAAGATAGCACAGAGTTTGCACTCCCCCCGACCCCCCAGCTTGGCCCTGAACAGCTTATGTAATCTCTAACCCAGTGCAGCTCCTGTTCTCCATGCATACCAGCTTCATAACAGTATGGTAGCATTTTGGCTGGACCGTTGCATAGGCTCTGCAGTGCTTGGAAGGGACTAGTTGTTCTGAGGAGTTAAGAGTGTGAGGCCATTGAGGAGGAGGGGTAGAGGCGACTGTGATGTCACTGGTTATTATTAACTTTGTGGTGCAGATTCATATGTCTCCTCACATGTATAGTACCCCAATGACTGGTAGTTTTACCATTATTTATACAATGCAGACAAAGGCTGCAGACTGGAATGGTGCTGTAAACAGCAGATGCGTGAAAAAAACTAAGTCTACAGAACTAAGTGGAGTGGCCCTGGATAAAGCAATGACCTTTACCAATGGTGCAGTGCCATCCAGTGGAATAGGACAGTTGATACTTCCAGTCATTGCCAGCTGCTCCTGGACAAAAACATTTCCTCTCTGCTGTTCTTCTTCTCCGCCACTTTCCTCTTTCCCCTTCCCTGCACCAACAAACAAGGAAACGTATCATTACCCAAAACAATTTAAACATACAAATGAAAGAAAAAAAAATATGCAAGCAATATTTTCTGTCTGTGAAAAGGATAAATGGTTCCTAAGAAAAAGAACAACTTCAAGTAGACATGCAATGGTCAATCAAGTATTACACAGTCAATCCACAAGGAGCTATTTATAGCTGAAGAATGCATACTATTCAAATGAAGTCTAGAGATAGAGGGAACTAGATGACAATTTCAAATTTCATAGTAGTTTATAACAGTATTCAACTAAAATACTGTAATGCTGCGTACACACAATCAGTTTTAGTCTGAAAAATCTTGGATGGTTTTTCCGACGGAATTTCGCTCAAGCTTGGCTTGCATCACACAGTCACATAAAAGTTCTCTGAACTTTTGACTGTCAAGAACGCGGTGACCTACAACACGTACGATGGAACTATAAACAGGAAGTTCAATAGCCAGTGAGCCACCCTTTGGGCTCCTTCTGCTAAGCTCATGTTTATCTCATGTTAGTAGAAGTTTGGAGAGACGACTCATGCTTTTTAGACTCGTGCTTTTCCGATCGTTACTGCTCTTCAGTTGGTGCTTGTGGGTTTGTATCTGTTCTTCAGTGTGTGTAGTTAGTTCGCATCTGGGTTTCAGTGCGTATTATTATTACAGTACATATTTGATTTTCAGTGCATTCTTGTCCGCTCATTTCTGATTTTCAGCTCGCTCAGGCCTTTTTGTTTTTCAGTGCCTTCTGTTAGTTCGTTCTGACCAGCCGACCGTTTTGAAGCCATGTTGCGGTTATGTACTCGTCGTAGAGTTCGTGCTGTGTGGGGCTTGGTGTTGGGGTTCTTGCTTTGACCCAAGCCCAGTCCATGAACAGTGAGGGGAGGAGTTTATGGACCAAGAATTGTATGCTCCAGCATGACCAATTCTGTCATATGCCTTTGTTGCGGGAGATCCAGGAGAATAATCCTGATGATTTCAGGAATCTTCTATGGGTGACGGACCCCGCTTTTCACCACCTGTTGGCTTTGCTTTCCCCTTATATTATGAAGCAGGACAACTGCATGTGGCAAGCCATCACTCCCGAGCAGAGGCTAGTCGCCACCTTGCGTTACTTGGTGACGGGGAGAAGTCTGCAGGTCCTCAAGTTCTCGATGGGCATTTCCCCCCAGGCTCTGAGGATCATTATTCCAGAGACCTGTTCTGCCATCATTCAGGTCCTGCAGAAGGACTATATTAAGGTATGATTCCTCCTTTAACATCACATTACAGTATATGTATTTAATGATGGTAAAATACTGTGAATGTCCTTTTTACCCTCATTCATGCTGTATGCTTTTAATGCTCCTTTTTTGTGCTTCATGCATATTTGCCTTCGCTAACCTCCCCAGCATGATATCCTGGGCCCATATACACCTAGGCTAGTAACTTAACAATGTATTTTGTCAGCTCCATTGTAGTGCTTTACCCTAAACACACCCTAAAATGTGTACAAATGTTATTGTTGTCCTTAAATTCAGGCAGAGTGCCATAGTAATTTTTTGGGGTCCCAAACTCATATAGAACCCCCCTAAAATTTTTACAATGGGCCATCAGAGGGGGTGAGGAATCTGATAAGTGTACTTTATCTTTTTCTCTTTAAATACTCCTTAAAATAAATTGTATACTGATGTTGGCCAAGAATGTTTGGGTCTAAACTGCTTACAATGTTAAAGCGGAGGTCCACCCTAAAATGGACCTCCGCTCATCGGAATCCCCCCCCCTCCGGCGCCACAATCGGCACCTTTCAGGGGGGAGGGGGGTGCAGTTACCTGGATAATCCAGGTAACTGCACCCACTTCCGGGCTAGCTCTCTGCGGAACGGGGCGTACGTTACGCCCCCGTTCCGCAAGCGCCCGCCCCCTTCAGCAAGTGCCCCGCTGCCTGCTGGGAAACACACAGCTCCCAGAGGCAGCGGGGACCGTCCGGATTGCGCCGCGCGGCTCGCGCATGCGCAGTAGGGAACCGGGAAATGAAGCCGAAAGGCTCCATTTCCTGATTCCCATACCCAAGATGGCGGCGGGACCCAGCAGCCGAGCGAGCGATCGGCTTCGGGTGCCGACATCGCGGGCGCGCTGGACAGGTAAGTGTCACTATTTAAAAGTCAGCAGCTGCAGTATTTGTAGCTGCTGGCTTTTAAAAAAAAAAAAAAAAACGCGGAGTCCCGGTGGACTCCCGCTTTAAGTGCAAAAGTACTAATTTTATTTTTTTCTGTTTTGAATCCACAATTTCCTTCAACGCCACAGGAATTGCAGACTGTGGCCTCCCAGTTTGCCGACCTTTGGGACTTTCCCAACTGAGGAGGGGCAATCGATGGGAAACATGTCCACATCATCTCACCACCCCACTCGGGGTCCTACTATTTTAACTATAAGTGGTTTAATAGTATCATATTGATGGCATTGATGGAATTTTTATATGTGGATGTGGGGAAGAATGGCTGGATTTCGGATGGCGTAGTCTTTGCTCAGACTGAGTTCTACCGATTTCTCCAGAGTGATGGCTTGGCAGTGCCACCTGTGAAAGAGAACGTGGAAAGACTCCCATTTGTGTTTGTCACAGATGAAGAATTTGGTCTGGGTGAACATCTGATGAGGCCATTCCCCCAGAGGACCCTCACCTCAGAGAAGAAGCACTTTCTTGATCCTTCTGTACTGATCCTGCTTCCTCAATTTCAGGTCTGACCAGTGTTTACCCAATTGCTCCTTGGATCATCATACCCCAAAATTCCAGCGCAGAGTCTTCACAACTTTAGTCATGATTTTGGCCTTTCTCACATTTGGGTTTGGGTACGGTTCATGCTTCCCATCATAGTCGGCCCTCTTCAAGATGTCCACCATCTCCACCATCTCGCCAAAGGACATATTTGACGCCTTAAATCTCCTCCTGGATTGGGACGTTTCTTGCTTCGGGCTTTCCTCCCCCTCGTTGTTACTGCTATTATGTACCTGCTGTGTATCTGTCATGTTCCTCTCCCACTGAAATGAAAGAGAGAGGGTAGGAATATCCTAGAAAGTATGTCAGGGGCAGGCAACGGGGGTGGAGTTTCACGCATACGCAGTGTATATAAAGCACCGGATGTACGATCTGTGAGTGGAGGAAGTGCCGATCGTGAGAATGATAGTCTTTTCTATTTATTAACATTCAATTTGCAACATTCATGAGCTGAAAATTGTGTGTGATAGATGAAGCAAAAGCTAAAACTATGTCCCTTTTTTATACACAGGAAAGCCTCAGCCAGGATGAGGGTCTGGAATGTGGCAGCCAGGAGGTAGCAGGGGGAAGTGGCAGCCAGGAGGTGGCTGGGCCAAGTGGACTGACCTAACCCCAGGTCCCTCTTCTCCACCTTCCACCCAAAAGGCCCTGGAAGGGGAGGAACGTGGAGGAGGCAGTACTTGCCCTCATTAAGGATGCTCATGCAACCCTGAGAGACCCCCCCCCAGCATTCAAGAGGGCTATGGCTGCATAGTAGCAGCAAAAATGCAGGAGATGGAGAAGGGACAATGCCTCTTATGTGAGAACATCATTTTACAGACCCTAAATAAGAGATTGAGTGGCCAAATGACAGAAAATACACTCCTTTGTGAGTTTGTCCATCCTCCTCCTCCTCCTCCACCTCATTCTCCTCCTCCTACACCTCCTTCTCCTCCTTATCCACCTCATTCTCCTCCTCCTACACCTCCTCCTCCTCCTCCACCTCCTCCACCTCCTGCCACAACTCGATGAACAAAGACACAGCCTGGAAGCATGCCACTAAGACAAGAAAGTAATGGCCTGGGTTCAGTCTGGTCTGACAGAAGACACAGGCTGTTGTAGTACCACAGCCAGGGGACATATATGTCATCTCCTGCTGTTCCTGATCTCTCTGAGTCCAGGACCACAGATTGTGCTCACTATTGTATTGACTCCTCAGGCTGCCAATTTTCTTTTTCAATTAGTTGATGTCTGCCCTGGGGTCCAAAGGCTTCACAAATTTCTGCAGTTTCTCCAGTGTTGCCTTCCCCCTTTCTTTTGTTATGACCCAGAATAAATGGTAATTTTGTTTTCAAAAAATACTTACCTATGTGTTTTTATTAAAATGGGTCAGTTTTTAGGCAGGTACATTTCAAAAATACAATGTCAAGAGGGGGCATGGCCAGCCGCAGAACAAGATGGATGTTTGAGAGCTGAGCTCCTCTCCTCACAGACAGCGGCTAATAGCGACTTTCCAGAGGGTTTTTCACCCCAAAATGGAGCGATCTGCACACCACAGCATCGATGACCAGGAAAAGAAAAGCCCTCAGGAAGCCCCAAAAACTGATGGACTTTGTATCCTGGCAGATACATGGAGATAGGCAAGATGGCGCCGGCCGTTCATCCACCCCGGCCCATAACACACACTCCACTCCTCACTCTGCATCTGCCAGCAAAAATAGTGGGTCCTCAGACAGCCAGCAATCCTACCCTAATACCCCTCAATCTGTAAGGCCAAATTCCGGATGAATGGCTCCAGATGCAGGCCCAGAGTCAGCCACAGCGCTGATTCTGGGGAGGACACTAGAGAGCTGCCTGACAGCATTGAGGTGTTCCCAACGAACAATCAGCCAGTTATGGACACAGTACTAAAGGACATGTTACTGTCCCTAAGGAGCTCAATCCAAACTGACATGATGTCATGTGTGCAGAAATTCAATAAGGAGTTATAGGCTGTAGAATCCAGAGTCACATTGAAAACAAGATGGGGGAGTTTGCAGATACTGTGAATGATTTGGTAGATGCCCATGATGAAAAAGAGGATGTAATAGATGGGCTCAAATCTAAAATGGCTTGCATAGAGGACAGAAGCAGACAGAACAACCTAAAAATCAGAGGGATCCCAGAGTCTGTACAGCAAGGAGACCTACGTGAGTGCACCACTACTATGTTTAAAGAAATCCTTCCCGACCTCACGGATCTAGATGTGATCATAGAGAGAATCCATCACCTGCCCAAACCCTCATACCTCCCAGATCAGGTCCCTAGGGATGTAATACTACGGTTACATTTTTACCATACAAAATAAAAATGTATGTCTGCAATGCACACTAAGGATAATATTCCTCCACAGCATCAAAATGTGCAATTTTTTGAAGATCTATCACAGTATACCCTTCAAAAATGAAGAAACGTCACCAAAATTACCAAAGCCCTCAAGGACCATAGGATCAACTACAGATGGGGCTTCCCCACAAACATCATGATTACCAAAAAGGGTCATACTTTCATCATAGACTCCCTGGAAAAAGGTCTGTCTCTGCTTAACGAATGGCAGATACTTCCAGAGCCTGTCAGCAGGCCTGGCTCCCCTGGGAGGGTTCCCCATGACGATTATGGATGGCAAAAGGTTACAGCTAAGAATGCTAAAAGGCACTGACTACCTGGAAAGCTAATACATATTATTCTTTGTTCTGTGGGGGGAGCAGCCTCTCTCGGCTCACAAGCTCACCCCCTTGATAATACTTGAGCAGCTAATGCTGCATACAGGTATGAAATACCCATACTTGAATCACATCGCTCACTTGAAAAGTTCAAACATGTTATTCAAAGTTCAAGTTTCTATGTTCACAGTGAGTTGTATATTTCTTCTTGTTATATTTTTCCACCACAGTCAGAACTTACAGCTTACTTTACAGTTCTCAAAGGAAGCCACTACTGTTTCTCTCAGGTCAACACCTCCAAAGAGACTTCACCAGCACACCTGGGCTAGAAAGATGCCTGCACTTCTAACTGTGAGTACAATAAATCTTTGGGCTGCATTAGCACCTAACAAAAGAACCTATACCAGCTGTGACCACTTGAGGGCACTTTCTACCCACAAAAGAATCTATATGAATACAAAATGTCAAGCATTGAAATCCACTCTGTCCACATGGGGGTGACATTTCTTTCTATAAATACCAAAGGACTTAAAGTGGTTGTAAACCCTTACAACACACTTTGACCTACAGGTAAGCCTAGATTAAGGCTTACCTGTAGGTCCAAGAAATATCTCCTAAACCTATATGGTTTAGGAGATATTTGCCCGAAGACAGGCACCCCTATCTACGGTGCATGTGCCGTAGACAGTGGCACGCAGGCGCACTGAGCGCGGAATTTCCAACGAAGGAGCTGCCGCGCGTGTCGGCTCCCTTGTGCATGCGCGGGAGTGACGTCATTACAACTTCGCCGAATGACAGCAGCGGAGCTGTGAACCCCACTGAGAAGATGGATGCGCCGGACTACAGGGGACAGCAGTGACTTTGCTGGCTCCTGTGTCACATAAGGGCTACTATGCGATGCATAGTAGTCCATTATGCTTTGCCTTTGCAGGGAATGAAAGAGGAAGTAAACTCATCAGGGTTTACTTCCTCTTTAACCATGTAGTTCTTCCTCTTTAACCATCCTGTAAAATGTAACTCATTATGGAAGAAAGCTCAACAATTTAAAGGCAATGTCCTATGTGCTCAGGAAATTCATTTTAATAGTCTGCCCCCTCCCAAAATGCACAAATAAGCAGTTTCCCCAAATCTTTACTGCAGATTCTTTAACACAGATTAAAAAAAAAAGAGTAGCCCTTATTGCAATTCCATGAAGTGATTACAGACACACAAGGACGGTTCATAATATTAATTTGCAATATCAACTCCTCAACGTACACTATTCTGAACCTTTACGCCCAAAATACCAATCAAATCCGCTTTCTTAACAGAACTTTTCGGAAGATATGGGCCCACCAAAAGGGAACTCTGGTGATCTGTGGGGACTTCAACCTTATCCCAGACCCACAACTCGATTCTACTTCTACCCCCACTAGGGGAACCCAAACGCTTCAAAACACCATACATCAGCAAAACATATTCGACGCCTGGAGATGCCTTCAAGCAGGAGAAAAAGACTTCACCTTTTTTTCTTCACCATATAGGTCATACTCACAAATTTAGCTATTCCTAGTAGATCAATGGACCTTATCCAGAACTGTAGCAGCATCCATAAATGATATTACATGGTCAGATCATGTGTCTGTGGTGCTGACAATCAGTGACTCATTTTCCTCTAACCCTGTTCCCATCTGGAGAGCTAACCCACTTCTTTTACAGGAAAAACCTACTAAAACTATATTGGAACAACATTTAATGCAATATTTTAGCGATAATGTAAATTTACATTGTGGAATGCACTTAAGGCATTCATGAGGGGTATTTTTTATTAAAATGGGTGCAAGGAGGACGCACCAACAGAAAATACAAGATCTCACAAACCGTTATAGTAATACCATTATGATCTTCGATTGTTGTTATTAGGAAAATTTGACGGATGTCTAAATATAAACTATTATGTAAACGGTAATGCCTTATACACACGGTTGGACATTCCGACTCAGATTTTTTCCAACGGATTTTGGCCGAAACTTGTGTTGCATACACACGGTCAATGTTGTCTGACCGTATGTATGCAAAAAAAAATCCGATCATTCAGAACGTGGTGAAATTCGTTGCGTACGACGGGACTACACAGAGGCTAGTAGCCAATAGCTTTGGTCTCGTAATTTAATTTGAGCATGCCTGAAAAAGTCCAATCGGATTTTTTGTTGGAAAATTTTAAATCAAGCTCTATACTTAATGTGGTTGTAGCCGTATTAGTGCAATTGTGACAGGGAAAATTGAGTACTGTCCGTGATACTTTTTTTATTTGCACTAACATACAATTTTTCAGGACAAGCTTTCGGGTATGTCCCCTTCTTCAAGGTCCAAGCAGAGTACTGCTTGGACCTTGAAGAAGGGGACATACCTGAAAGCTTGTCCTGAAAAATTGTATGTTAGTGCAAATAAAAAAAGTATCACGGGAGGCGCATGCGCGGCAGCTCAATGGACGGTCGCATGTCCTGAGAGCTCCATTCACTCCGACCGTGATCTCCCGCCATAGAGCCATACGGAGAAGAGCTCCTCAGCGCAAATTCGCCCCCACACCGCGGCGGACCAGTGCCACCCGCTTGGCGAACGATCAACACGGCGAGACGCAGCTTATCCCGGCAACTTACTCCGGAGACCCAGGCCGAATCCGCCGCCATGATGGCGGAAGCTGCTCCCTCCGCACAAGGCCTGCCTCACAATCCGATGCAATCCATCATGGATCGGGTCCCGTCTGACCCACACTCCAAGGATCCTTCTCTTCACACCGTGAGTTACCCTCAGATGTCCCTGTCATCCCCAGCATCTACTGAATCTTTGCTGGGGAGATTTCATGGGGGATCCCCTCTCACTCCTATGGAGGACTATCTCTCCTCTCCAGCTGCTCACGGGACTGCCTCATCTACCCACGCTAACCCCACTGATCTCCCTTCCCTGCTTGAGACATTCTCCCAAATGCTTTCCAGAGGCCTAGCACAGAACGCCTCCCATATCACCTCAATTATTCAAGCTGACCTACACCAGCTAATGGCCAGGATTGAGGCGATCGAAATTAAAACTGATCAGACTGTTGCCAGAACCATACAGAATACTGATAGAATATCTGAACTACAGGAGCAGCTGGACACTGCTTATTCTAAATTAGATGACCTCGAAAACAGGAATCGACGGTACAATTTCAGGCTCCGAGGCCTACCTGAATCTTTTAAAGATACTGATACCGTGGTACGCGCTTTCATTGCGTCACTGTTACCAGATCTACCAGACCATCGTCTAGAGCTGGACCGCGCACACAGAGCTCTTCAACCCCCACGCCAAGATGGCTTACCTAGAGACATTGTGGTCAAACCCCACTTCTTTAAAACTAAGGAAGAGGTCATGCGAAAGGCCAGAGAGACTGAAAATCTATCCTTCCAAGGTCATCCAGTCCAAGTCTTTTCGGACTTATCCCCATACACGATCCAACTGCGGAGATCTTTAAAACCGCTCTTACAAGTTCTCACGCAAAACTCTATTGCTTACCGTTGGGCTTTCCCGTTCAGATTGTACTTCACGTATTCCAACAAACCGTATGGTTTCTCCAACTTCACCGATGGCGAACGCCTACTCCTACAATTGGGCCTCATCTCCCAATCTCCAGCTGACCCCGCAGACTCCAAGTCTTCAGGTTCTACGAAGAGACCGCCCCCGGCAAGCCCCGACAAACCCCTCTGGCAAAAACAGAAGGCTAAGCGATCTAAAGACGGACGTCCAACCTGAGAGAAAGATGTTGGTTACGACTTCTGTATTAATTTTTTCTTTTACTAACTCTTTAATTTGCTCTCCTTGGTGATAGCGCTTAATTTGCGCATTTTCACTTTTTTTGGGTTCATCCCCTCTCAGACGGGTGCGATCCGCACTACCACGAACATCCTCCATGACTTTCAACGCAAAATGTATGAATATCTGGTTTTTCCTTCCCCTACCCCTACCCCCCCTTTTTTCTTTTTTTTCCCTTCCCCATCAATGCCATCGCCTGGCTTTGACACTGTGAGCTGCGGCACTTCTCCACATGGCTAAAGATAGCTATTGCAAGCTTATGGCTCTCCCTATGTTGACTGTTTTGTTTTCCTTAGTCTATGTTTGATGTTTTTCATTTTTTTTGATGATGGCTATTAATGCCTCCCATTTCTATTAAATGGGTATTGGGCCTCGGGTGGGGTCCGGTCGGAGTGGTTTGCACTGCGCTCCCACCAGTCTCCGAGTGACGGGCTGTTCCTTCCCCTCACTCAGAGACTCCCACACTTTCCCCTTTGTTGGGAATTTTTCCCGAGACGTTGATTCTCGGGCCTTGCATGCAGGGGACTGACGTGCGTCCTCCTCCCCTGCAGATAGTTTCATCTGTTATACATGTTTTTTATGTTTGTTTTCTTTCAAAGCTAACCATAGTCCTCAGGTGGTTAAGATATCTTCTGTTTTTTCTCCACAGGATCAGTCAACTCCTCCCTTCCCCCTTTTTCCCTCTCTTCCTTTTCCGGGTCTACCAGGGTCCCTCTCCGCTGACGGCTTCAGTTCCTTTGGCTGAGGCTTTTCTGGCTTGGGATGAACTATGCCTTCGCAGGGGTACGGTAAGAGATCCCTCTATGAAATATTTGCTAATCCCTCTGACTCGCGATGCCTGACCACGAACCCCCTCCTACCCTCTGTATAGCAACACATAACGTGCAGGGAATAAATTCTCCTATCAAAAGGAGAAAACTGTTTCAATTTTACCAATCCCAAAAGATAGATGTAGTTCTCATGCAGGAAACTCACTTTAAAACCTCTTATAACCCCTCCTTCCTACATAGTCGTTTCCCCCAGTTCTTCCTGTCCAACGCCAAAAACAAAACTAAGGGGGTAGCAATATGCCTATCCAGGAACCTTAGATTCACTTCCACAGAAGTGTTTAGAGACAAGGAAGGCAGGTTTATTTTGGTTAAGGGATCCCTGGAAGGAATCATCTATTCATTTGTATCCTACTACGCCCCTAACAAGGGACAATCAACTTTGTTTCACTCCATGATGTCCACGTTGGACCCTCTGTTGGAGGGTAAGGTAATAATGGGGGGA
Organism: Lithobates pipiens; assembly: GCF_037356315.1. Classification (NCBI taxonomy): domain Eukaryota; kingdom Metazoa; phylum Chordata; class Amphibia; order Anura; family Ranidae; genus Lithobates; species Lithobates pipiens. The sequence goes on along the minus strand of NW_027507790.1, from coordinate 27,931,178 downwards.
GACACAAACCTTCCATTCGACCATTCTCTGGATAAAGCCGGGAAAGGTTCCGCACGAAACAGGAAACCTCCTAAGCAGAGCACTAAGATTGCTGATACTTTGCACTCGAGGGGTTTGGTTGACATCTGGAGGGAAAAGAACCCCACATGTAAAGACTTCACACACTACTCAGCCCCTCACCAGGTACATGCCAGGATTGACCACATTTTTGTCCAATCACACACTATTCTTATGGCCATAAGATCAGAAATCAGGGACACATCACTATCTGACCATTCTCTGGTGCTCCTATACTTTCAGTCCACACACAACCCCAGCACTAGATTCACTTGGCGACTTAATGAGGCTCTTCTTAGTGACCCTGCTCATAGTGCGGCCATCTCTACTGCCATACAAGAGTACTTCACCCTAAACAAAGATTCCTGTGCTGCCCCGGAAGTTGTCTGGGCTGCACATAAAGCTGTGATTAGGGGGAAAATCATCCAAATTTCCTCTCAACTGAGAAAGGGAAGGAAGGCTCACATAGATTCTCTATCCAAGAAATTCCATTTGCTAAGCAAAGCCCATAAACGTAATCCCACTAGGGAATCCTTGGAAGCCCTGCACGCAGCCAGGACTGCCCTCAACCTAGCTCTCACTACTGAGGCGGAAAAGCATTTACGATGGTCTGGAGCAGGGTTTTATTATCAGAGAGACAAGATAGGAGCAAAGCTAGCAGCCAAATTATCCCCGAAGCTACGACCCTCTACGTTTCCGAAAATCAGGGACCCAGACGGAGTTCTAACACAGAATCCCCTCCGCATAATGTCTTCCTTTCACAAATTTTACACCTCCCTCTATAAGGATGATAAGGCTAATCCACGGACCTCAGTGGATCAATTTTTGGACGCTATTCCCCTCCCAAAAATATCCCCAGACCACTCTAGCCTACTAGAGGAACCAATCTCGGTCCCCGAAGTCCTAGAGGTGATCAAACGACTCAAAAACAATTCTGCCCCGGGTCCTGATGGGTTCTCTGTGGGATATTATAAGAAATTTGCCTCGGTCATTGCCCCCTCCATGGTTGAATTCTTCAACTCTACCCGGTCTGGCTCTCCCCTGGATAAAGCCCTGAACTTAGCCTATGTTTCTGTCATCCCCAAACCTGGCAAAGACGCATCCTTGGTACAAAACTATCGTCCTATTTCGCTCATTAACAACGACCTAAAAATCTTAACTAAGGTGCTTTCCAATAGAATCTCAACATTTATCTCACGATATATACACAAGGATCAGGTGGGCTTTATCCCGGGGAGACAAGGACTGGATCAGATTCGGAGAGCAGTGAACATCATCTCTATTCTTAACTCACACTGGGATGGCAGTCCCTCACAAGAAGGCTTTTTGCTGTCTATTGACTTGCAAAAGGCTTTCGATACGCTTACGTGGCCTTTCCTTTTTCAGGTCCTGGAGAGATGGGGCTTTGGTCCTCTCTTTTTGGGGACCCTCCGAGCTTTGTATTCTACCCCAAGCGCCCAAGTCCGCTTACAAGGCTGTTATTCCGAGACGTTTAGCATCGAAAAGGGCACCAGACAGGGGTGTCCTCTTTCCCCCCTGCTGTTCGCCATAGCAATAGAGACCCTAGCTATTGCCATTAGAGCCCACCCAGACATTAGAGAAGTTCGTTGTGGTCAACAAGAACATAGATGTGCACTATTCGCAGACGACCTGCTCCTCTTTATAACTGCCCCACTGATTTCCACACCTAACATATTTGTACTCTTAGATACATTCGGACAAGCCTCGGGCTTGAAAGTGAATGCCTCGAAATCCCTAGCACTAAATGTCTCAGTACCCCTGAATCTAGTACATACCCTACAGAAACACTTCCCATTCACATGGTGCCCCGCTTCGTTGCCCTATCTGGGCGTTTACTTAACTCCTAGTGTGAACTATCCCTCCGCCCTTTCGAAATTATCTGAAGATCTATTAACCTGGTCCCGACTTGGCCTCTCTTGGCTAGGCCGCATCTTTGCGATCAAGATGACCCTCCTTACCCGTCTCCTGTACCTGTTTAGATCCCTCCCTATCCCCGTAAAGAAAGCCCAAATCCAACCACTTCAATCAAAAATCCTTCAATTTATCTGGGGTTCCAAGGGCTGTAGAGGCTGGAAACAATTATTATATAGACTTAAAAAGCAGGGAGGTTTAGCGTTACCTAACATTTGGTGGTATTATCAAGCAGCACAATTGGCCCAGATTTCAATGGTCTATGCCCGGGGCCCCAAACCTGATTGGGTTTCTATAGAAAGACAGGCTACCCCCCATCACACCATCGACTATCTCATATGGGCCCCCCCTAGAAGCAGACCCCCTATCATGTCTCCCACCCTCTCTCATTCACTAGCCCTGTGTGATCGGCTACACAAAAACCCTGCATTGATCTCAGAGCTCCGACCTTTAACGCATATATTCCACAACCCAGACTTCCCGCCAGGTATGAATATCCTGGCTTTTAGTTGGTGGCTCAATAAAGGCCTATTTAGGATTGGCAACTTTTTTACCGCTTCGGGCCCTGTCTCGCTTTCTTTCTGCTTGAAGAAACTCGAGATGCCCCATACCGAAAAGTTTAGATTCTCCCAACTAGCCCATTTCCTACACTCTAGATGGCCCAATAGACCGGATCCTCCGGTTGTCACGACATATGAGTCTTGGTGCGCAGACATCACGAGTCAGAGGGGGGGGGATATCAACGATTTATACATCTCTAGCTTCTTCAGTGGCCAAACCTCCCTATGCTTTGGCCTGGGAAAATGATCTTAATATTTCATGGGATAGCGACTTATGGTACACCTGTTTCCAAAGATCCTTCACTGGGATCCTCAACGTATCCCTGATTGAAGCTAGCCTTAAACTTATCACTAGGTGGTACAGGGTTCCCGCTCGACTGGCCCAGATCTTTCCTGAGGCGTCCCCACTTTGTTTCCGTGGCTGCGGACATATAGGATCTTTAATCCACACATGGTGGACTTGCCCACATATTAGGGGCCTTTGGAATAGGGTATTTGCCCTAATCCGTAAGATTGTACCAATTCAGGTGCCCCAAAGCCCGGAGGTGGCGTTGCTCAACCTCAAAGTGGAAAAAGCCAATAAACCATCTCAGGCGTTCATATTTTTTATCCTCCTGGGCCCCAAAATCACCATAGCAGCACACTGGAAACAACATACAGTCCCATTCGTGGCAGTTAAACGAAAGATCTCCTGGATCATGACACAAGAGAAGATGGTCAGTCGCATACAGGACAGAGCCTGCTTCTTTGAGAAAGTGTGGGAACCCTGGGCCACCTTCCACAAAATCCCCCTCTTTCCGGGTTTATAACTTTGATTTTTGCCCCAAAACCCTGGTAGACCCCCCCATCCCCTCCTGATTCCTCCTTGCCTTCCTCCCCCTCTCTTATTCCTCTTTATCTGACCGATCTATGTTAAGCTTTGAGTTGACTGATCTCATATCTTCCATGATACATGCATAGTCGGAAGATCTTCTTACCCATAGTTAGCATGGTCTTTCAGTTTTCATGGCCGGAACATGGCAAAACTATAGACCCTGTTTGTTATAGGTGCTGAGCACATAGTGGGTCCAGCTTCGATTTGGATCACCGGGTTTATCTGAGGAATTCAGTCTTACTTACCATTAGTGCATAAACAGTTTGGCCTCGGATATTCTTGAACTCGTCCAGACTCTGACAGACTATTGAGGTCTGGGTCGGGTGGGGGGGGTCACCTACCACAGCAAGTGCCCTTTTCGGGGTGGTGGGGGTCCTTCTGTCACTCCTCACGGGCCGCTTGCAATAGGGTGTAGGTGTGAGATGCACCCCCAACAACACTAGTTAGCGGTGACGAATAATTTTTTAAGCCATCTCTACCGAGCCAACTTACCTGGATAGCTGGGATCCACACCCGGTAGTTTACCTCAAAGTTTTTCTTTTTGGGGCTCTTTTGTTTTCGGCTGCGACCTATTCAGATCCCGGCCACTTTTTAAAACATGTTATGTTCCGTTCCTCTTTCTTTCAGTTTGTAGATTGCCTACATTTTCTGACACCATATGTCTCTCACTTGCAGGTTCTAGACTGTACGCTCCTATCTATTGTAATACTGCTTGATGTTGTAAGATTGACGTGTCCTGTTTTTCTTACTGTCGGCATAAAACCAATAAAAACATTGGGGGAAAAAAAAAAGTATCACGGACAGTACTCAATTTTCTAAATCAAGCTCTCAAATTTTTTCAGTCGGAAAAAGTCAGATAGAGCCCACACACGATCGGATTTTCCGATAATATAATCCAATCAGACATTTTCCATCTGAATTTCCGACCGTGTGTACAGGGCATAATAGGGCAGGGAAACCAGCACAACGCTTACAGGGCTACAGGTACAAAACCAAGATACAGTACATCCAACACCTGATCAGTAAAGGTAAGCATCAACACCCACAAAAAATTGACGACACATTTAGCCATCATTATGGATCTCTATACAGTTTAACAGATGATCCAAATACCATTCAACCAACCCCCGAGGCTATAGAGGTCTTTTTGAAGAAAGTGTCTCTTCTCCTATAAACCCCAACACAACTACAGCACCTTAATTCTCCCTTCACAATCCAGGAAGTATCTTATGATATAGATACACTACCACTAGGGATGGGCTGTCTGTTCGCGTTGAACATGAGTTTGATTCAAACATTGACTGTTCACCGAACAGCGAACAATTTGGGGAGTTCGTGGCAAATTCGAAAGCTGCAGAACACCCTTTAAAAGTCTATGGGAGAAAGTGCTAATTTTAAGGGCTAATATACAAGTTATCGTCATATGTTGGGGGCCTCATGAGCGTCATGAGAAACCCCTGTTGCGTCAGAGGGGGCAGGGTCATCCGTACATGTCACTGGGTAACCCCGGCATTCCCCCCACTTTTTTGGGTGAAATGGTAGGAGTACAATGTACCCTGTTACCATTTCACAAAGGGAGGAGCGAGATCTGGGAGTCCACTTTCTTAAAGAGGGCTGCCAGATTCTGATAAGCCCCCCGCCCACAGACCCCCTCAACCACCAGGCAAGGGTTGTGGGGATGAGGCCCTTCTCCCCATCAACATGGGGACAATGTGCTTTGGGGGGCTACCTCAAAGCACCCTCCCAATGTTGAGGGCATGTGGCCTGGTACGGTTCAGGAGGGGGGCCGCTCTCACCCCCCCTATTTTCCTGCGGCCTGCCAGGTTGCGTGCCCGGATAAGGGTCTGGTAAAATTTAAAAAAATTAGGTTCCCCCAAAAATCCATACCAGACCTGAACATGTTTTAAATGACTTTTTTCCCTTTAGAAATGTAATTTTGCTGTCAGACTGTTCTAAACACAGCAAACATGTGCCCCTTTACAGGCATACTATAGACACCCCTCAGGTACGAAATTTAAAGGAATATTACACTTTTATTGTTTCACTTTAAGCATTATTAAAATCACTGCTCCCGAAAAAAAATTCAGTTTTTAAAACTTTTTTTTGCATTGATACATGTCCCGTGGGGCAGGACCCGGGTCCCCAAACACTTTTTATGACAATACCATGCAAATAAGACTTTAAAAATAGCAATTTTGAGTTCTCCCATAGACTTTTAAAGGATGTTCCGTGGCTTTCAAATTTGCCGCGAACACCCAAAATTGTCCGCTGTCCGGCAAACATAAAGCCCATCCCTAATGTGAAGTAGTACTGTGGACCCTCTGGTATATATATATATATATATATATATATATATATATATATATATATATATATATATATATATCAACATTATCAGCGCCCATGTTTTCTTTCACTTTCTATCAGTCACATGATGTAACCACATACTTAACTGTTCCCTTGCTGTTAAGAAGATATGAATGCTTATTGGACTAAACTATATGGTCACACCTATAACACACCTAGACCTTATGCATATTCATAGGTATAAATTGTTAAACTTGATGTTTTTAAGTCAGAAACACTTTCACTTGCTTATGTTGTGTTGTGTCTCTCCACTGCAGTGTATGGAATAAACAGCACCTTCTTATTTTTTTTATTGATTTGGGCTCACTGTCCCATCTGAATGTTTTGTTTTGGAGACTCCCTAATTTAACACTGACAACAAACATCTTGACCCCTTACAGTCTGGCTTTCACTGATCACACTCCACTGAAACTGCCCTACTGAAACTTACTAATGAACTACTAAAACCAATGGCCAATACTCATACTACTACACCCCTCTGCAGCCTTTGATACTGTTGACAATCACTTCCTCAAAAAAAAAAATCCACTCTCTTGGCCTTCAAGACTCTGCTCTCTCCTGCTTCACCTCCTACCTATCACAACACTCCTTCAGTGTTACCTATAGCTCTGTTTCCTCCTCTCCACTTACTCTTTCTGTAGGGGTGCCTCAAGGTTCTGTCCTCAGACCCCTCTTCTTCTCCATTTATACCTCCTCCCTTGGTCAATTAATAAACTCCCATGGCTTCCAGTACCATCTTTATGCTGACGACTAGGGATGAGCTTCATCTGTTTGTCCGTTCGGCGAATTTCGAACATTTTGGGCCGTTTGCGCCAAATTCAAGTGGCGCGCCATGGCCCATAATTCACTGCGGCATCGCAGTGCATTGCTGGCTGATGATTGGCCAAGCATGCACTATGACCCGCATGCTTTGGCCAATCACAGCACAAAAAAAATAGAGAGCCGTAATTGGCAAAAGCCAGGGAGGTTTTGGCCAATTAAGGCTCAGGGGGTTTAGTACGCCGCCCCACACTATATAAGGCAACTTGCGCCGGCCTTGTGTAGTGTGTTGCAGTGGCAGATAGAGATAGACGGAGAGGCAGTGTGATTTAATTTAATTTCAAGCTGTTGCAAATACAGTTGGTGTATTGTGCCACCTTCACAGTGTACACCTAAAGCTACCCCAATTGCTTGTGTTCTGCTGATCCTATACTACAGGCAAGCAGCTGCAGCAATTACAGTCGGTGTATTGTGCCACCTGCACAGTGTACACCTAAAGCTACCCAAATTGCTGGTGTCCTGCTGATCCTATACAACAGGCAGGCAGCTGCAGCAATTACAGTCAGTGTATTGTGTCATCTGCACAGTGTTCACTTAAAGTTACCCCAATTGGTGGTGTTCTTCTGATCCTATACCACAGGCAGGCAGCTGCAGTAATTACAGTTGGTGAATTGTGTCATCTGCACAGTGTGCACCTAAAGCTACCCCAATTGCTGGTGTTCTGCTGATCCTATACCACAGGCAGGCAGCTGCAGCAATTACAGTCGGTGTATTGTGCCACCTGCACAGTGTTCACCTAAATCTACCCCAATTGCTGGTGTTCTGCTGATCCTATACCACAGGAAGGCAGCTGCAGCAATTACAGTCAGTGTATTGTGCCACCTGCACAGTGTGCACCTAAAACTACCCCAATTGCTGGTGTTCTTCTGATCCTATACCGCAGGCAGGCAGCCGCAGTAATTACAGTCAGTGTATTGTGTCATCTGCACACTGTGCCCCTAAAGCTACCCCAATTGCTGGTGTTCTGCTGATTATATACCACAGGCAGCTGCAGTAATTACAGTCGGTGTACTGTGTCACCTGCACAGTGTGCACTTAAAGCTACCCCAATTGCTGGTGTTCTGCTGATCCTATCCGCAGGCAGCTGTAGCAATTACAGTCGGTGTATTGTGCCATCTGCACAGTGTGCACCTAAAGCTACCCCAATTGCTGGTGTTCTGCTGATCCTATACCGCAGGCAGCTGCAGTAATTACAGTCAGTGTACTGTGTCACCTGCACAGTGTGCACTTAAACCTACCCCAAATGCTGGTGTTCTTCTGGTCCTATACCACAGGCAGCTGCAGTAATTACAGTCGGTGTATTATGTCATCTGCACAGTGTGCACCTAAAGCTACCCCAATTGCTGATGTTCTCATACTAATAATACTACAGGGAGGCAGTTGATTCTGCTAGCTGCCGTATATCGGTATATACGTCCCAGATTTTTGCAGCTACATCTCCCTGCAGACCATTAGTATGTCTGGAAGGCCAACAGGGAGAGGCAGATAGTCACAAGCCAATAACAGAAAGCAAGAAGGCTCTGTGTCTAGAGGCAACAGTGCTGGTCCTGGACACGGTGCATCCTCATCAGCATGTGGCCATGGGACACACTTGTTCTGATTTTTGGCAGCTGGACGTGTTGAGCCGCAACATGCTGAAGACTTGGTAGAGTGGATGACCAAGCCATCCTCATCCTCTCTCACCCAGGCTCAAGGTACTGGCAAAGCAGTTGCCAATGCTGCCTCTTCCCTTGGCTCAATGGCATCAGTCACTCCTTCCCTAGCCCCACCATGTCCTCCTGAAGAGTCCCTCGAACTGTTTGAGCACAGTGTTGGGTACATGCTCCATGAGAATGCCCAGCTTTTTGAAGGCTCTGATGATGATACCCAGCTAAAGGAAGGCAGTAACGTGAGCCCAGAGAGAGGAGATGCCCAAGAAGGACAGCAATCTGGCAGTCATGTTCCCCAAGTTGCAGCATACTGCCAGGTTTGCTCCAATGATGAGGAGGGAGGGGATGATGAGGTCACTGACTCCACGTGGGTACCTGATAGGAGAGAGGAGGAGGAGGAGGCACATCTCCAATGAGGCAGGATGCCCTCCAGGGGCCAGCTTAAGGGCAACACACCGACTGAATCACACCGCAGAGCTCCACATGTGCAGGGTGCTGCCTCTGCGCGTTATTCCAAAAGTTCTTTGGTGTGGGATTTTTTTTAGATGAGTGAATCAGATCGAACCGCTGCTATTTGGAACATATGTCTCAAGCATATCTTGCGTGGCCAAAACATCAGCCACTTGGGCACCACATGCTTGACCAGACATATCTCGACCTGCAATGCAGTTCATTGGCAAGCGTACCTAAAAGACCCACACCAAAGAACAAAGCGGTCCTCTCCTTGCTCCTCATCAGCTGGGATCTCCAATCCCACTATACCTTCAGTCCTCTCTGAAACTTGCACTGAAAGGAATGAAGGTGTAGAATTAGGTGTGTCACAGCCAAGTACTTGTGGGCAATCTGCTATCGGTACACCACCGTCCGATTGTACCAGGCAAATTTCCCTGCCCCAGCTGCTGCACCGTCAAAAGAAGTTCACTGCCAGCCATCCACATGCCCAGTGGTTGAATGCTAGCTTGGCTAAATTGCTAGCACTTCAACTGCTGCCTTTTCAGTTGGTAGACTCAGCCTCCTTCCATGAGTTTGTTGAATGTGCGGTTCCTCACTGGCAGATTCCCAAATGCCACTTTTTCACGTGGAAGGCAATTCCGGCTCTCTACCGGCATGTGGAAGGCAATGTCTTGGCGTCGCTGGACAGGGCAGTCAGCGGTAAGGTGCATATTACCACTGACTCATGGTCCAGCAGGCATGGACTGGGACGTTACCTATCTTTCATGGCGCATTGTGTGACTCTTCTGACAGCTGGGAAGGATGCAGGACAAGGTGCAGTAGTGTTGGATGTTATTCGCCACCACGTCTCCAAAATGCTATTACTGGTGATTCTGACACACCTCTCTCCTCCATCCCCTCCTCTTCTTCTTCCTCCTTGGCCTCTTCCTGTGCTTTGTCCTCAGAACCAGCGGTGCTCCGTAGGCATTCAAGGGCTACACAAGTACGCAGGAAAAACAATGCCATGAGGTGCTTGCGCTGGTGTGCTTGAGGGACAGGAGCCACACTGGGTCAGATATTCTGTCACCTCTGCAGGGGAAGGCTGAGAGGTGGTTAATGCCACGCCAGCTTAAGCCAGGAATGGTGGTTTGTGACAATGGCACCAACCTCCTCTCCGCCCTCCGACAGGGACAACTGACCCATGTACCCTGTGTGGCTCACATCCTTAACTTGGTGGTGCAGGGGTCTTGGGCAGGTACCCGGGCTTACAGGATGTCTTGAGGCAGGTCAGGAAAGTCTGTGTGCATTTCCGGCGGTCATATAATGTCAGTGCTCGGCTGGCTGACCTACAAAAGCAATTGAACCTGCCCAAGAACCGCCTAATCTGTCACATGCCCACCAGGTGGAATTCAACGTTGGCCATGCTGCAGCAGCTGCACATGCAGCAGAGGGCCGTCAATAAGTAACTGTGCCACTACAGCACCAGGACAGGGTCAGAGGAGCTTGGGGCTGTGGACTAAAAAATTGTCTGAACGCATCGGTCAGATGGACACCTTCTCCACCGCTCCTTCTGTGACTGACCGAAGCCTCAGCAACACGTTGTCCAGGACCAGGAATTTGTAACCTCCCAGCCTCTGGGAATGCGTTGCACAGACCTTTCTGCAAGGCCTCCTGAAGATGTTTCATCCTCTGCTCCCTCTGGATAAGGTCCGCAACCTTACCCTTGTAACGTGGATCAAGGAGGGTTGCCAGTCAGTAATGATCCTTCTCCTTGATCTGACGAATACGAGGATCCTTCCGCAGGCTTTGCAGGATCAGGGAGGCCATTCTGCGTAGGTTAGCTGAGGCATTTGGTCCGGAGTCCTCTGGGTCACTAAGGACGACATGATCCACAGACACCTCCTCCCAGCCACATACAAGTCCACGGGTTTCTTGGGACTGTAAATTATCCTTAAAAGACTGCTGCTGATGCTGAGTGCCAGGCTCCACTTCAATGCTGACACAATCCTCCGTCTCCTCCTCCTCCTCGTCCTCTTCCTGTGTGATGGATGGGACAGCAGGAACACTGTCTGGATAAAGGGGGCCTTGAGAGTCAAGGAAGTCCTCTTCCTGCTTCTGTTCTGCCTCAAGTGCCCTGTCCATTATTCCACGCAGCGTGTGCTCCAACAGGTGGACAAGAGGGACAGTGTCACTGATGCATGAGCTACACTTTAAAAATGTGCAAGTGCAAAATGACATCCTTGTCTTGTTTGCACCGCCTTTATACTGCTGTTCTGTGTATATAGGTCCTGGGAGCCCCACACCTCTCCTTTTTTAAATTAAGGTACAGGGTTCCCCTTAATATTCATACAAGGCCAAAAGGGGCTGGTAATGGACAGGTGGGGGGATACCCATGCCATTTTCCTCAATGATTTTTATCCATATTGCCAGGACCAGGCATTACATTAAAACCGCAAGCAATTTTAAATGACTTTTTTTCCGTTAGAAATGTAATTTTGTGCAGGGACTGTTCTAAACACGGGAAACATATGCCACTTCACAGGCATACTATTAACACCCCCCCCCCCCCCCCCACACCCAGGCATGATATTTAAAGGAATATTTCACTTTTTTTTAATTTAAGCGTCATTAAAATCAGTGGTCCCAAAAAAACTGCAATTTTTAAAACTTTTTTTTTGCATTGATACATGTCCCCTAGGGCAGGACCCAGGTCCCCAAACCCTTTTTGGGACAATAACTTGCATATTTACCTTTAAAATTAGCACTTTTGATTTTGAACGTTCGAGTCCCATTGTCTTTAACAGTGTTCTAAAGTTTGCGCAAATTTTCGGTCCGTTCACAGGTTCTGGTGCAAACCGAGCCAGGGGGTGTTTGGCTCATCCCTACTGATGACACACAAATCTATCTCTCTACTCTTCACCACACTCCTTCAGTCTCCTTTCACATTAAAAACGTACTAACCAACATATCAGGATGCTTATTGTCCGCCACTCCTCTCTGCTAATCTCTGCATTGGCTTCCCATTGCCCAACAGATAAAATTCAAAACACTTGAAACAACAAACAAAGCCATTTACTTTGCCCCAAACTTCTTCATCAGTCATATCTCCAAATATCACCCAAATAGTTCTCTCCGCTCCTCCCAAGACCTCCTGCTTTCTAGCTTCCTTGTCGCCTCCTCCCATGCTTGTCTCCAAGACTTCTCCAGAGCCTCTCCCATTCTCTAGAACTCACTACCCCAATCTGTCCATTTATCTCCTACTCTGTCCACTTTTTGACGATCCTTAAAAACTCATCTCTTCAGGGAGGCCTAGCCTGCCTTTAGCTGACAACCAAATTTTCTTCTTCCCTCATCAGTTCATCCCTCACAGTTAATACCTTTTGTTTCACCAAGCCCCTCCCTATTAGCCCTTGTACACACGGTCGGACATTCTGACAACCAAATCCGTCAGATAAATTCCAACGGATTTAGTCCGGAAGTGGTCCAGAAGTGGTGCTGCATACACACGGTCGGACTAAGTTGTCGGAATTTCCGGTTGCCAAGAACGCGGTGACGAAAACCGCGTACAACGGGAATAGAAAAGGGAAGTTCAGCACCATGTCCGGCACCCTTTGGGCTCCTTCTGCTGATCTCGTGTTTATCACGTGTTAGTAGAAGTTTGGTTAGAGACAATTTGCACTTTTCAGATTTCTGCTTCAGATCGTTACTGCTCTTCAGTTTGTGCTTGTCGGTGCATATCTGATTATCAGTGCGTGTAGTCAGTCAGCATTTGTTGGTAATTGTGGACTATATCTTGGTATAGTATGCTTTGATTTACATTGCTTATTGTCTGCTCGTTTCTGGTTTTCAGTTCGTTCTTTCAGGCCTTGCTGTTTATGGGTGCTTTCTGTTGTCCGTTCTTACCAGCCGACCGTTTTCAAGCCATGTTTCCTGTACATACTCGTCGTAGAGTTCGTGATGTGCAGGGGCTTGATGTTGGGCTTTTAGCTTTGACACAAGCCCGGTCCATGAACAGGGCGAGTTCGTGGGCCAAGAATTGGTTGCGCCAGTGTGACCAGTTCTCGCACATGCCTTTGCTTTGTGAGATCTGGGAGAATAATCCTGATGATTTCAGGATTTATCTCCGGATGACAGACCCCGTTTTTCACCATCTGCTGGCTTTGCTGTCCCCTTATATCAGCAGGCAGGATACCTGCATGTGACAAGCCATCACTCCAGAGCAGAGACTCATTGCCACGTTGCACTACTTGGCAACAAGAAGAAGTCTCCATGACCTCAAGTTCTCGACAGGCATCTCCCCCCAGGCTCTGGGAATTATTATTCCAGAGACCTGTTCTGCCATCATTCAGGTCCTGCAGAAGGACTATGAAGGTAAGTTTTCTCCTTTAACATCACATTCTATGTATGTAATGTTTGCTAATGTGTTGTATTTTTTTCCTCATTCCCTAATTAGCATGATTGCAATATGCTCTAATTGATATGCTGTGCCCCTTTGTCCTCATGCATGCTGGAAGCTTTTCAAGTTCCTTTTTTGTCCTTCATGCATATTTGCCTTCACTAACTTCCCTAGCATGCTCTTCTGGGGCCATAAACCTATAGCCTAGTCACTTATCAATGTATTTTGTCAGCTCCATAGTATTGCTTTCCCCTAAACACCCCCTAAAATGTGTACAAATGTTATGTGTGTTCTTTTTTTTTTTCTATTATCCCATAAGGGAGCCACCTTCTGATATCCCAATAGAACCTTGACTGTTTTCCAAAGTTTAGCGATCTGAGTAATCATTGGGCAATGCATATTGAACGAGTTTGCCTCAAGCGCTTCCATGAGCGTGTTATGTGGACATCCTAACATCAATAATCTATGACAGGGACTAGCTTTGTTTGTTACTATTGCTCCTGCTAAGTGTTGCAACTGAGCCGCTAAATAGTACAGTCTGGGATGTGGAATCGCCAGCCCCCCCTCTTCCGGCGGCAGCTGCAGCGTCCGTAAACGAATCTTAGACGGACCCTTTCTCCATATAAAGAGTCTAAATAAGGATTCTATTTTCTTAAACCACCTCTCCCCAATCCATAATGGTGAGTTGTGGAGAAAATACAAAATTTGAGGAAGCCATACCATCTTAACCAAATTGCAGCGTCCCGCCATCGAAAGGGGGAGGCGACTCCAAATATCAGACTTTTGTTTTAACTTTACTAGGAGTGGGGATAGGTTATCTTCCAAATAGGAATTTACATCCCTTGTAATCCACACCCCCAGATACTTGAACTTCTCCACTTTCTTCAAATTCGCAATATCCTGTGGAGCATAGGTAAGCTCCATTTCCAGTGGGAGTAGTGCGGATTTATCCCAGTTAATAGTTAATCCTGACATAAGACCAAATTCTCTAATCATTCTCATCACCACTTTCAATGAGGCTTGAACATCCCCTAGAAAAAGCAAGACATCATCGCGAACAATGCAATTTTTTCCTCCGACTGTCCTCTCCTAAATCCCTGTATGTCAGGGTTAGCCCTAATGGCAATGGCCAACGGTTCCACTGCCAAAACAAACAGTAGGGGGGAGAGGGGGCAACCCTGCCTCGTACCTCGTTCCAACAGGAACATCTCAGAAAACTCGTTGTTGATTTTAATTTTCGCTCTTGGGTTTGTTTAAAGCAGTTTTATCCATTTAATAAAGTTTGGTCCAAATCTAATAAGAACTTTAAACAATTATTCCCACTCGAGGCTATCGAATGCTTTGGCTGCATCCAGGGCCAAAACTGCCCTGGAGCCTTCATTGTCCACCGGAATTTGAGCATTCAAAAAAAGTCTACGGATGTTAGTACTGGTAGATCTACTCGGGATAAAACCCGACTGGTCAGGGTGGATAAGCTTATGGACACTTCTTTTCAAACATGTTGCAAGCATTTTTGCTAAGATTTTTACGTCCGAGCCCAGGAGCGAAATCGGACGGTACGAGGCCGGGTCCGTAGGGTCTTTATCCTCCTTTGGGATAACCACTATAGTGGCTTCCAACATCGAGAAAGGCAAGGTTCCAGTCTCCAAAGCTTGCCTCAATGTCTCCAACAGTTGTGGCAGTAGGACCTCCCCATATCTTTTATAGACCTCAATTGGTAATCCATCGGGTCCTGGTGCTTTTAAATTAGGCATCTCTGCCACCGCTCTTTGAAGTTCCTCAATAGTGATTGGGGCCTCCAATGCCACTAAATCTTCTGCTGTTACAGTTGGTATATTTAAGTTCCCCAAGAAAGCTGCCGTAGCTCCCCCTTCGCCCCCCCCTTGAGATTTATATAACGAACTATAGTAGCGATAGAATATGTTGTTAATGATAGATGATTCAGAGGTGATCTCTCCCTCTGGAGTCCTAATCGATAATATCGCTGGGGGGGCCGTATTTACTTTAACCAGCAAAGACAATATTCGTCCCACTTTCTCTCCCTCCCCAAAGTTCGCTTGTTTCTGCAATAAATATGCGTCTATTATCAGTCTTACGCCTGGTAATCATCTTATACTCTTGCTGTTTGTCTAACCAAGCCTTCTGTGTAGTAGGATTTGGATTAGTAATATACTGCCATTCTGTCGCTAGCACCGCCTTAGTGACTTCCTCTTCCTGTTTTTTGATCTCAGCCTTATTTCTAGCAATTTGTTGAATAAAAAGACCTCTTAAAAAAGCTTTTAAAGAATCCCAAACCACACCCGCCGATGCCGTACCCGTATTAACGTAGATAAACTCTTTTAACTCGGTTGTCGGTATCCTTCATTAACTCCAACCATGAGGGATCAATTTTCCATTGCCCAGAATACTGTTTCTTGACTACGCAAAGTGTCAATATTAAGGGAGAATGGTCTGAGACTCCTCTCGGGCCATATTCTACCTCGTCCACTCGTGCCAACGCACCACTATTCACCAAAGCCATATCGAGTCTCGATAAGGTGGAGAAAGATGCTGAGCAACAAGAGTATTGTCGCTCCCTCGGGTACCGGGTGCGCCATGCGTCGCATAAGCCAACTTCATGTAAAAAACGAGCTAGTCTCGTTGCGTCCCTCACTACTGATGTATTTACAGTTGGAAATCTATCTAAGGATTTATCCAAAACTTTGTTAAAGTCCCCTACTGCTATAACAGGGATATCAGGTTTATCTATTATGAAAGATAGTAACTCATGTAGGATCTCCAATTTAAATGGGGGAGGGACATACATATTGGCTATCACGTAGGGATTATTTTCAATTTGGCAGTATAAAAAAATGTACCTACCCTTTGCGTCTATACGACTATTATAGCAGGAGAACAGGACCGCCTTATCGATAAGGATGCTAACCCCTCTTGCATAAGTTGAAAATACGGAATGAAATTGGGTTTGGAATTTCCGACCTTGGAGACACCGAATCGTCTCACCCGTTAGATGTGTCTCCTGTAGACATAGCAATCTGGGTCCTTTGCCCTCTAATGCTGACAAAACCACATCTCTTTTGGTCGGGTCTCCCAAACCCTGCACATTCCACGATATTATCTTAATTCTTTTCGCCTGCATCACTACTTAACAACCTATAAGTTGGGCAGTTTTGAAGAAAAAGAAGAGAATAAAAAAATATATAAGTGAGATAAAACAAAAAAAACCTTCCCCTTTTCCCTTAGATTTACATACGTGTATCCTATATAATACATAATAGTTGAATTTTTTTTTTTTTCCCATTCCAGCATAATATTTTCTCCCATCACCCTCTGAGTAGTGCATCTCTAGATTTGTGTATACTTTTTTGTGTTATTTTTATTATTACTCCCTTACCGCACCTTCCCATCCCATCTCTCCCACCCCCCCCTCTTACCAAACTCCCACCCCCTTGCCCCACAGGGCTACCCCCTAGGGGTACGCTCGTGACCTTCTTGCAACGCTCCCACCACTTACCCATGTGTATATTTATAGGTCCTTTTTGTTTTCTTCTAACCATTGGGCTGCTTCCTTTGGTGTGTAAAAAAAGGAGGTCCTTCCAGATGCGACCACCCTTAAACTTATATTTGACCATTTCTCGCTTAACTGGTATAAATTCAGCTCTTCTTTTCTGAAGGTCGGGCGACAAATCAGGGTATAAAGAGACCCTAGCCCCCTTAAACCTAATATCTACCTTCATTCTGGCCTCTCACAATAGGGACACTTTATCCTGGTAATTAAGGATTTTGATCATTATAGGCCTAGGATGCTCCCCCACATGGAGAGTTTTACCGGGGTTCGGTGTGCCCGTTCTATTGCAAATATCGAGCTAAATGTTGTAGCCCTAAAAAGTTCTCGGAACCACCCCTCGAGAAAACCAATCAAATTAGTCCCCTCGCAGTGTTCAGGGAGACCTAGCACCCTGATGTTGTTTCTTCTATTCCTGTTCTCCATCTCGTCAAGTTTATCCGCTTGTGTAGTGATTATTTTTTTAAGTGATTCAACTTCCTGCCTCACAGGCCTCAGCTCATCCTCTATCGCGCCCATGCATTCCTCGAGCTCAGTAGTCCTTAATATAGTCCTATTCAATTCTTGTCTCATAGATAGTAGTTCCTCCTTTATATATCTTAACTGATCATTAAAACTGGATATCGAATCTTTATATTCTTTAATTGTATTCAAAATGTCTCTTAATGTAGGCTCCTCGTCCAGGTTGCCCGGCATCGGTATATGGGAGCTGGTTAACGTTGCTTCCAAATTTGTTGTTGCTATTGCTGGTTTACCTCCCCCTAATCCCTTGCTGCCACCTAATTTAGCAACCGATGAGGTGGGGGGGGTTGGCCAGGGACTGGCCTTGACTCCTTCTATCAGCGGAAGAGTTTTTAAAATCTTTATTATGTAAATTTACCTGCTGAGTACTTGGTTTACTGGGTGAGGCTGGGCCAGAATGAGCATAACGCTCTAGCTTTGCCGCCGCCACCGCTGAAGCCATTTGGTTAGTTTTATCCTTAGCGGCGCGAGTGATTTGTTGACCCTCTGAGGGTGGTTGCTACTCGGGGGATCTTTTTCTCGACATGGTTAGATTAAATACCCACGTAAAAACCCGCCCTGCAAGTAATCAGTTTTTACTTACAAACTGATCAAACAAGGGAAAGGTAGTATATCACACTCTTTTGCATTTGAATTTGCATTTGATTTTAAAGCGCGGCAAAAAAAAAAGGGGGGGGAGCAACGTTGAGGCGTCTCCCCTACTGTAGATTCGCCCGCTTAGCAAGGGAAACAACGCTGGTTAAGAGTTAGCGAATGACCTACAGCCTCAGCAAGTGTCCCATCAGCAAAAAACTCGCTACAATAAAGTAGAGTATTTATATTTGTATACACCTGTATATACTAGAGATAGGACAAATCAGTTCAGCAGTTCACTTCAATGGTAGTAAAAAAAAAAAAAAAAAGAAGAAAGAAAGGCACTTATCTCAATCGTTAGTTCATAGCAATGTGGTGGTCCATAGGAAGAGAGTATTCAGTACAGCCAGATCTTCCCCTCGCTTCCCCACTACCTTGTGCTTTAAGCAGGCAGCGCTGTCACTGTGATTTCATCCGTGTGTAATAGGTCGAAGGAGCCGGCGTCACGCCACCTCAGTCCACGCTGGCAGGTAGGCAGAGAAGGCTAGAGAAGGACGGGAGAGAGGGGGAGAGAGGGGGGGAGAGGGACTTCCAGCAAGAGTCACCTCCCTCCTGCACAGTAAGCGTCAGCCGACCGGGCTTGAGACGTTAAACACGCCATCCGGCCGTGCGTGTCAGAGAGCAGGGTTTGAGCGGAGCGGAGGGGGAGAGCAGCGGCGAACTCACACACACACACCAGGTCTTATCCTCACGCCTCCCGCCCCGCCGCACTTACGCACTGGTCACGCCCCCACTGTTCTTAAATTCAGGGTGCAGAGTGCCAGAATTTTTTTTTTTGGTTGGGCCAAACTCATTAGGATCCCCCTCCCCCAAACTGCTAGGTCAGCCGATAGCAATCCTCTATCTGCTGACTTTGCCAAACCCAATACACACTATACCTACCTTTTTTCTGGTCAGATTTATGGATGAATTCACCAAAGCATGTAGTGCAAGGGCCTGCCTCAATACTTTTAAATGCTACATTTTAAAGTTTTTCTTGCTCCTATTATTATCTTGATAGGTAATAGCAGAATGTCAAAATGTGCTTCCATTTGTTCCTTTTTTTTGTATTATGACACTTCTTACCTGTGTGGTGGACTGCCAATAGTGTAAGTAAGGAGGGGCTGGCCAAAGTATCACACATTATTTATGCATTCAGCTCTCAATGAAGTGGAGAGGGTTACCTGTCCAAAACATCCCCCCTCATTTTTTGCAATGGGCCATCAGATGGGGGGCATTGGGGGTGGGGGAGGGATGGGGTGGTGATGAATATGATAAGGGGACCTTATACTTTAGGCTTTAAATACTCATTTCCCAAAATGTTATACTGATATTGTCCAAATATGTTTGTGTCTAATCTGCTTGCAATGTTGATGTGCAAAATTACATATTTTTTTCTTGTTTCACTCCACAGTTTCCTTCAACGCCACAGGAATGGCAGACTATGGCCTCCCACTTTGCCAGCCGTTGGGACTTTCCCAATTGTGGAGGTGCAATTATGGGAAACACGTCCGCATCATCCCACCCCTCAATGTGGGGTCCTACTATTATAATTACAAGGGGTATAATAGTATCCTGATGTTGGCAGTGGTGTCAGTGACCTATGACTTCCTATATGTGGACGTGGGGAAAAATGGCTGGATGTCGGATGGTGGAGTGTACACACGGACGGAATTCTACTGGTGTCTGGGCTTGCCACCTCCAGAGGAGAATGTAGAAATACTCCCATTCGTTTTCATTGCGGATGAGGCGTTTGCTCTGCCAAACCACCTGATGCGGCCTTTCCCGATGAGGACCCTCACCCTGGATCAGAGGATCTTTAATGGGCGGCTGGCCAGAGCCAGAAGAGTAGTGGAGAACACTTTCGGGATAATGACCAGCCGGTTCCGCCTATTTTTGATGCCAATCCACATGGCAGAATATAAACTAAATCACATTGTGCTTGCCTGCTGTGTTCTGCACAATTTTTTGAAAAAACATTCAGCAAACTATGTGGCCTCAGTTGGCCCTGATGCAGACTTGCCAGAAAATGTCAACCTCACGGCCCTCTAAGCTGCTCGTCCTGGCTTGCCCCCCAAAGCGCCAGCGAGGTTAGAAACGAAAACATGGAGTACTTTGTAGGTAGGAGGGCCATTGATATGCCAGACAATGTCTGAGAGGCATCTTTTAATACATTTTTCTTTGAAAATCCAATAATCTTTGTTTTCATTTACTGCTTGGCTTTGTTTTAGGTGTCTTCTAGGTTTTTTTTGCTGTTTTTTTGGCCCTTTTTCTACAACAGTGCAAACCCAAGTTCTGAACAAGATGAGGTGACAGTCTCTTCTTCAGATAATCTTATTATGTTGTGGGTCTGCTACACACACACCTTGTTTTTGTTGATAATATATGTAGTGCATTTACTGACAAAAATATTGATCATTTTCAGCACCATGGCAGAAATATGTGGGGTCATGAAAATGGCGTGATTGGGGAAATTTAAACATCACTGTGGGTGTTATTTACTAAAGGCAAATCCACTATGCACTACAAGTGCACTGCAAAAGTGCACCTGAAACTGCACTTGGAGTGTACAGTGGATTTGCCTTTAGTAAATAACACCCATTGCCACAGAAAACAACAACTTTACTCCAATTACTGATTTTGCACATTGAAAAAGGAAGCCAAACATTGTTGATAATTTAACTTTTTACTCAAAGCACAGTCACATGTGCGTTTAGAAAAGGGTTTTACAACAAAGCAACATATTTGGTGTATATATTTTGGGTAACATTTTTATAACTTGGTGTTTTTGTGTAAACAGGTTTGTTTCAAAGTATAACATACAGAACACAGGAACTTACAAAGTTCAACTTTGAAAAGTGAAGACAATATCAGACATGAGTATGTACAAACTGTGCTGATATTGCCTTCATCACATGGGGTGTCACCCCTGGAAAAGCCAAATTTGGAAGATGCACACAATTGAAAATCATAAAGTGGCCAGTTTCCTCCTGATCCCATGCCTAATGTCAACATGTGATATCATGTCTCCCATCATGGGGTATCAATGTACGTGTTTTGGGGGTGCAACCCCTTCATCTCTGCCACTTTAGTAGCAAGGAAGGGGTTGCACCCACAAAACGTGTACATTGATCCCCCATGATTTGAGATAGCACATGTTGACACACTGTGTGCAACTTCCAAATTTGGCTTTTCTAAAAATATAAAATTGTTTTTGAAAATTGAAAAACAATGCTAGCTAGTTTGAGGTGTTTCAGACTCTCCCCAAAACATCAATGATGTTCTTAATTTTTTGTTGAACATCATTGATGTTTTTCTGTATATTCTCTAAATCGCGATTGCACCCCATTATCTCCCCAATGAGGATGTGGGCACTTTCACTGGTAAAATGTGATTCTTCTTCCACATCACCATGTATTATAAATATGCAGACATACATTGCTTAGCTTACCTGAAGCTGTGGTCTCCAACACTTACCTGTTGTGGTGACAATTTCGCCAATTTCAACAATCTCTCCTTCCTCCTCCTCCTCCTCCTCTGCTTCTGGAGTTGGTATTTCCCCTTTTTTGGGAGGTGTGGGGTCCCTGGTGTCCTCAGACTTCCCGACTCTTCTCTCCCCTATGAGAATGTAAAAAAGGAATACTTAGCATACAGAGGGCAGAAATAGGAATATGAAACATTGCTTGGAAGTGTCGTACAATTGTGTTTTTTGGCAGAGTTCAAAGGTGAAAACATTATTTTTGACACTTTCTAAAGTTGGGATATTTTCCTGTAGTGTGAACAAATGTAGTCAAGTGCAAGTTGACAAAACATAGTTTTTGGAGTGGGCTAACGAACTATGTTTATTACGAACGATTGAACCCATGAACATGAAAGTGGCCATTTTAAACTGTACAACATTAAATTAAAGCACATGGAGCAGAATGCAAGCAATAATAATAATATGAACAAACGACAACTACTTATTTTTTTGAAGAACTCGCTTGATCCTTCTGTACTGATCATGCTCCCTCAGTTTCAGATCTGACCAGCGTTTTCTCAGTTGATCCTTGGATCGTCGTACCCCAAAATTCTTCTGAAGACTCTTCACAACTTTAGTCATGATCTTGGCCTTTCTGATATTTGGGTTTGGGTAAGGTCCATACTTCCCATCATAGTTGTTCCTCTTCAATATGTCCACCATCTCCAACATCTCTCCAAAAGACATATTTGAGGCCTTAAATCTTCTCCCCTGGGATCGGGACATTTCTTGCTCCGGGCTTTCCTCGTCCTTCTCCTCATTAGTGGAATTAGCATGCCCCTGCTGTGTCTCCGCCATGTGCTCTCCCCACTGCGCCGAAAGAGAAGGGACGGGGAATAGTCTAGAAAGAATGTCAGGGGTGGGAGGAGTTTCACGCATGTGCGCTGTATATAAAACGCAATGCGCGTGTGTCCTACGTATGATCTGTGAACAGAGGGAGAAGCTGACGCACCGATCGTGCAAACAAAGGTACAATTTTTAACTTTTTACATCACTAGCCTATACTGCTTTTAGATTGAGGCCTGTATTGGGACAATATTTCGTCGAGTTTAGCCTGACATTAGGGTTTGTCTTGTGTTGTGTCTTGCAGAGAATATGGATGGGTTTAACGACCATAGCTTCCTCCCTCTGTTCATTGATAACTAAAGGCAGCTGCCCTGTCTGTGGCAAGCTACGCATCCTCACTACAGTAATAAATTAAAGAGGCAGGCAGCGATGGAGAAACTGGTTGAGTTTGTGAAGTCCAGAGAGTGATAACCTGGGTTCAGTCTGGTCTGACAGAAGATACAGCCTCTTGTAGGACCACAGCCTGGGAACATAGATGTCATCTGCTGCTGTTCCGGGTTTCTTGGACTTCGGGACCAGACTGCTCTCCCTCAGATATGTACTCTTCTGCCCACAAATTTTTGCGTTTAAATAGTTGATGTGTGCCCTGGGGGCTAAAGGCTTTGCTAATCTCCCCAGTTTCTCCAGCGCTGCCTCCCTCTTTATATGTTACTGATACCTAAATAAAGTTTTTTTTGGTTCAAGAAATACTTGCCTATGTGTTTTACTTCAAAAAGGACAGTTTATTTGTGAGTAGGCAGGTACATTTCAAAAATACAAAGTCAAATTGAATAACAAGGGGCACCGACACCAAACAACATCCTCTAGATTAAAAAAGAAAACAATAAAATAAAAAGATAATAATGGTGTTGTGGTAAGTTGACACACAAACACAACAAAAAAACTGCGAAGATGAGCAAACTGTCAAAAAAGGAGATGTTGATTAAAAACACCAACCACCAAATTTAAAAAAATAAATAAAATGATTGGGGAGATGTGACGAATTAAAATATTGCATTCATGAAATGAGTAAAAAGAATAAAGACATACGTTTGTAAAAAGTATGTGTGAATATGAGCAGCAAAACAACTTCATTCTTGTAGCATTGTAAAGAAAAAGAGAAAAATTTTTAACATTGCAGCGTGACGAATGGGCTATATCGCTTCCGTCTCAGAATTTTATTCTGAGCATGCGTGGCATCTTGTCCATCGGACTAGGCTACACACGATCAGAACTGACGCGATCGGATCATGTTGTCGGAAAGTTTTTTAGCCAAGCTCTCAAACTTGGTCCGTCGGATACTTCGACGGAAACAGTCCGATGGAGCCCACACACTGTCGGATTATCCGACAACATGGTCCAATCGGACATTTTCCATCGGAATATCCGACCGTGTGTACAAGGGCTAAGACTGTAAGCTCGCAGGAGCAGAGCCCTCATAACCCTCTTGTACTGAATTATTATGGTTGCTGTAT
Organism: Lithobates pipiens; assembly: GCF_037356315.1. Classification (NCBI taxonomy): domain Eukaryota; kingdom Metazoa; phylum Chordata; class Amphibia; order Anura; family Ranidae; genus Lithobates; species Lithobates pipiens. Next base: position 27,907,573 of record NW_027507790.1, on the reverse strand, counting down.
TGTCTCCCTTTACATTGTAAAGCGCTGCACAAACTGTTGGCGCAATGTAAATATATATATGCAGCCACTTCGCTCATTCCTGGAGACAGCGTATGTTCCAAAGCCTGAAAATGACATTTTTGGAAGTGACAACTAAAAGTGCCACCTCTATTCATTTCTTCTATTGTGTTATTCTGCCCAAACACAGACCAACACCACGTTTTTCCTAAAACTCCTGAATTAGCAATAATGCTAAAATGAACCTCTCATTCACACTTTACCTCTTAAAGAATTAAATAGTTAGTAATGGAAATATAACCACGATTAAAAAATAAAAACAAAACTATTGCCCATAGTGACTGTTATCTCCATCTAGTGGTCACACAATATACTGCATCGTTATACATATACCAGTTAAAAGTTAGTTACAAAACAATTGTGATCAATTTTGATATTGAGTCCATGAGGATGTAATGTGTCTAGTTCATGTATCCATCTTATCTCATTTTGTGAGATTTCTTTTTTAAGATCATTAAGAACTTCTCCAGAGTTTTTGTACCCTATTTATTCCTTAAAAACTGAGTAATCAGCATCTTTATTGTGGAATAAATGAAAATGATTAGAAACACTGTGTTTTCTGTACTTACGTATATTATGTTTGTTAATACCTACAGCCAATGTTCTGGAGGTTCTACCCACGTATTGGGCACTCCAACATGTAGGTAACAGATTTGCTATTATTATAAAAAAATATTAGTATAATACAACTGGAACTTTTCTGTCCCCCTAATGGTTTTTTCTATATCCTTATATTGTTGATTAAACTCAGTAATGAAAGCTGTATTGCATATCTGTTGATTTATCTTTTGTTTCTAACAGTTGGTTTCTATCCATATTTTAGACTGATATTTTTCCATTCTCTTCAGAGTGGACTTTGGATACCCCTTTTTTTACTAGCATATTTAACAATATCCCTGCTTGTGTGCCATAATCTAAATATAGGTCACACTTTATTCTCATGTAATGTTCTTTGGGAATACCAAGGATCCACTTTGGATGATGGCAACTCATGGTGGATATATAGTTTCTAAAGCTCAAAAAAACACAAAAAAACAAAGACAAAATACACTCAATCAATCAGAGTTGCCTCCACAATAATTTATTACGCTTAATGGAAACACAAACAGCACAAAACAACATCAAAACCCCAATAAATACTCTACCTCCTCACCCTGCAGATGAAAAAACATCTGCTGTGAGTGATCCATGAAGTATCCATATCACTGGGAGGCTTGCCTGTCTGATGCCAGCACATCACAAAATCATCATGGAAGCTATCATGGGTGCAGGGCTGTGAGCACGCACGATACTACTGCAACTGATATTGGTTGTATGATTTACAGGTGGAGAGTTACCCAACAAGTATAGACTTTCCCTGTAATATTAGCAGTCTCACACACTATGTGAGAGTTTCTATAGTACAGTACTCAAGACATACTAGGAGCTATCCTATCCAAGTATATCAGCTTTTGCTTACCCCCATTTTTTGCTGGCTAGTTTACATTACAGATGGACTGACCAGTACTTATGGATTGGCAGACACTGTCTGATTTTCATCTTAGTGGCTTTGGCCACATTTATACCTGGTACTGGTTTGTGTTTATTAGCTCCTACCATGACTGTATGATTGACCATACTTGGAGTTTAAGTACCCCAGGTGATTCGGTTAGGCAAGCTGAGATGGGCTGGTTACTTAGGCAGATCCCAGCAGTGCTTTGATGCAGTGCTCCATGCACCCATTGTGGCCTTTAGATGTGGGATTGCCCAGAGCAAGGTTGTGGTAACATCATAGGGTCCCGAGTGGGTGTTTTTTAGGGCTTACTGGGGGATTTTTGTTGGAGGGGGGTTGTGGGATTGCATCACATTTTTCTCTCCCTGGTTCAGGTGAGGGTGTTTTATTTAGGGTGGGTTTGGGGAGATTTCCATATAGGGGAGGTTTTTTTCTCCGCAGGGTCAGGAGGTGGAGTATTTATTGGGGGTTTGATGTTGCCATTAGGCTTAATAAATTATTTTGGAGGCAACTCTGATTGGGTATATTTTGTCTTTCTTGTTTTTTGTTTTTGAGCTTTTTCTCACATACATTTTTAGATTACATCTCCCTAACACTACTAGGTGAGTACCCCACTGAATAATATTAAAGCAGGACTCCCATGTCTATATTCATTTTGAATACAGGATATATAGCTCTTTCTGTTCTTGACTAAGAGCCCCAGCTGGCTTCAGTGACCAGTCAAAATATATTATTATCCAGGAACCCATCCCTTCAGAGAGCTGTTAGTATCATTACAGGGATCAAAATATGTTTCATAGTTATATCTTTTGACTTCTTAGTTTCATTATAAATGCCATCTCTGACGATCTATGAACCTGTGTCATATGTTTTTCCTTATATTTCAGTTCTTTGATACATATGGCTACACGACCTTGCCATTACTAGCTCTTTGTGTGACTACCTTTTTATTCCAGTATAACATCTATTTATTTTTTTATATGCAGGATTTTTAATAAAAGACTCGTCAAAGAGTGTGGTGCATTTATTTACTAATTGCATTTAATTTTTTGTGAGTGAGTAGGGGCACTATATACCCTTTACTTATTAACATGGGGCAATATCTGGGCCCCCCTATTTTTAAAGGGGCTTCCAGATTCCAATAAGCCCCATCTTGCCTGCAGGACCCCATAGTCACTGACCCAGGGTTGTTGTTGGTTCTCATCATCATGGGGGAAAGTTGCTTTGCCAGGAGGGTTTCCCACCCATGGGGGAGTCCTGTAGTCTTGTATGGTTCAGTAGGGCAAACATGCCCCCCCCTCCCCTTTCCTGACCACTTAGGTGTCAGAAACCATAAAATCAGACTGAGGCCAGAAGTGCAGTTAAATCACACTTGTTTAATAATAAAAGTAAATAGAACAAACATAGTCAAAACATAGCCAGAGTTCAGGAACTGGAACAGATCATCAGACAACCCAAATATCAGGAAGCTGGAGATGAGCATAGTAAAACAACAAGCAGGATTTGGGGCCAGAAGGGATGTCAGCCAAGCAAGTCTTTTAACAGGAACACAGAAGATAGGCTCTGTGATGTTGACTAAGGCGAAGGCAGAGATCCTCTGGCCTTTACAGGTTAAGTAGGAAGGACTGTGGAGAGATAGGAGCTGGCAATTAGCTAACAGCTAAGCGGCCAGCTCAGAGAAGGAAGCTGAGCAGTACTCCCACCTCAATGACCCCTCCTCCTCAGAGGACCACCATGCTTGAGGGGAAAATGTCTATGGAAATCATGGAGAAGGACAGGGGCATGTACATCCGAGGATGAGACCCAAGAGCGCTCCTCCGGACCGTACCCTTTCCAATGCACCAGATACTGTATGCGCCCACAGAACCTACAGGAGTCAACAATAGACTGTACTTCATACTTCTCATGGTTCTCAACCTGCACAGGGTGTAGGTGTGGCACAGAGGTGGTAAAGCGGTTGCAGTCCAAAGGTTTTAATAAGGAGACATGAAATACATTCAAAATACGCATATTAGAAGTAAGGTCTAATGCATAAGCCACTTGGTTAATCCTGCGAAGAATAAGCAAAGGCCCAATAAACCGAGGTGCAAACTTCAGTGAGGGAACATGAAGTCGGAAGTTGTAAGATGACAGCCAGACCATGTCCCCAACCTGGTAGGAAGGCGCAGACCGGCGTCTGCGGTAGCATGGAGTCTGTACCTATCATTAGCATGTCACAAAGCCTCCTGGACTTGTGCCCAAGTGGAACGAAGGACACAGAGATGCTCCTAGACAATTGGGAAGCAGAATTCAAGGCACTATTGTGAGCAAATTCCACCCACAGTAAGAGGTCTGACCAGGTGTTATGATGGTCAGAAATATAGCAACATAGGAATTGCTCCAAGGACTGATTGGCTCATTATGAGGCCCCATTAGACTGCTGGTGATACGCCGAGGAGAAAGCAAGCAGAATTCCCAACTGTGCACAAAAGGCTCATCAGAACCGGGACACAAATTGACTACCCCTGTCAGTTTCTGAATTTCAGTCTCTTAGTTTCTGAAGCATATGACAGACATCTGTGTGGTGGCTCCAGGGCCTTGGAAAATATGAGGATATCATCAAGATAAACCACCACACATAACTGCAACAAATCTCAGAGGACATTGTTAATAAATTCCTGAAAAACTGTCAGGGCGTCACAAAGGCCAAAAGGCATTACGAGGTACTCATAATGACCTGTTCTGGTATTAAATGCAGTTTTCTACTCATCACCCTCCTTACTCCTCACAAGATTGTACGCCCCTTGCAAATCAAGCTTCGTGAAAAACATTGCTCCCTTGAGTTAGTCAAATAACTCTGTAATCAACAGAATCAGCATTCTTAATCGTGAAATGATTGAGATCTCTATAATTAATACAAGGTCTCAGTTCACCACTCTTATTCTTCACAAGGAAGAAATCGGCACCAGCAGGAGATGAGGATTTGCGGATGAAACCTTGAGAAAGTGCGCCTGCAACATACTCCTTCATGGCCTTATCCTCCAAGACCAACAAAGTGTAAACCCAGCCACAAGGGTGTATGGTACCAGGTTGAAGGTCGAATGCGCGATCATATGGCCGGTGTGGAGGCAAACTACCAGCTTGACCTTTGTCAAAGACATCACTAAAATCATGATACTCCTCTTGCAGGGAAGAGAGTGAAGAGGTGCACAGGACCTTGGCTACCTTCTGAAAGCATGTCTTACGTCATTGTGGCGACCAAGAGAGAACCTCATTACTGAGTCAATCAAAAGGGGAGTTGTGCCTCTGTAACCAAAGATAACCAATAACCAGCAGACATTCAGGTGAGGAAATAACTTGGAATTAATATTATGGTGAAGAGCCCCTATGGCCATGGACAACGGAACAGTCTCATGAGTCACATAGGCAGGCTGTAGGGATCTCCCGTCAAGAACCTCAAGGCAAGTGGAGTGTCATGCAACTGCAGTGGAATCGAGTGCTTTGATACAAAGGCAGCATCAACAAACAGGTCTGCAGCCCCAGTGTCGATTAGAGCCTGTAACTCGATGGACGACTCAGCCCAAGAAAGGGTGACCGAAACCAGGGGCTTATTCTTCTAGATAACTGGGGACGAAACAACCCCACTTAAGGTCTCTCCGTGACAGGATCTCAAGGTTTGGGCGTTCCCTGGACGGGTAGGACAAGACTTCAAAGTGTGAATTGCCTGGCCACAATAAAGGCATAATCTCTCCCTCCTAAAGGCTCTCTTATCCACAGAGAGATGTGTGAAGCCCAAGTGCATGGGTTCATCTTCACTGACTGACTCGGTACCGGGAGGCATGGGAAGTGAGGGAGGCAAGGGTGGGACTGTAAAGTTTCAGAGGCAAACATACAAGAGGCTTCCGCAAGCATTCCTTAAAAGAGAGTCTTTCTCTGAGTCTGGAGTCAATGAGGATGGCAAACATGATCAACTTTTCCATCTCAGTGGATATATCTCGGGCTGCTATCTCATCCTTGATGGAATCCAAGAGACCATGAGAAAAAGCAGCCACGAGGCCTCATTTTTCCAAGCAACATCTGCTGCCAGAGTATGGAATTCAATGGCGTAATTGGCAACAGTTCTCGTACTCTGTTTGATGGACATGAGGTACTTGGCAGCAGTGGGAATGTAAAATACCCTTTTAAAGGAGGCCACAAACTCAGGGTAACTCCAGATAACATGTTTTTGCATCTCCCATACAGGGTTTGCCCAGGCCAAGGTTCTCTCAGAAAGCAAAGATATCATAAAACCTACTTTGCTTCTGACTGTGGGAAACACCTGGGGTAGCATCTCAAAGTATATCTCAACTTGGTTGAGAAACCCTCGGCATTGGGCTGGATTGCCCCCAAATCACTTGGGAAGTGGAGCGGAACCAGACATACCTCTTATAGAGGTAACACTCGAGGTGGGTGCCTGCACAGAGACTGACAGCAGCAGGGACGGACTGGAACACAGGTTACACCAGAGAAGCCACAGTGGGAGATTCCAGGTGAGCCAGGTGAGCCGTGTGACTCCAAAGTTCAGGATCCGTACCAGATAGTCAGACAAGCTAAACGTCAGGAAGCCTGAGGTGAGCGTAGTAAAACAAGCAAGAAGGGATGTCAGCCAAGCACGTCTTTTAACAGGAACGCAGGATATAGGCTCTGTGATGTTGACTAAGGTGAAGGCAGAGATCCTCTGGGCTGGACAGCTTAAGTAGGCAGGACTGACCAGCAGGATATCATCAACAACTGAATAACTGTGGTGAGATAGGGGCTGGCAATTAGCCCACAGCTGAGCGGCCAGCTCAGAGAAGGAAGGGCTGAGCCCAGCCTAGACACTAGGCTAAATCCTTGGATAAGGATCTAGCATGGATTTTGAGGACAGGGCCCTGCACCTTTTTTTGGGGGACTTTATGGGGCCCCCATTATAATGCATATCAGACTTAAAGGGTCTGCTATGAATTTTGGGATTAATCCCATGTCTTTTTTTTTTTTTTTTTTTACTTGTCTGTCACCATCCCTGTCCCTTTGTTTACATACAAAGGCCAAAAAGGGATATGTCACTAATTACTGTGATGCAGGTGGCTGCTGGTTCACTAACAACTAGACTGACCAGGAAGCAGAAATACTAATACTGTTAATACACGATTTGCAATTCGCTAATGTTGCAAAACAGTTTAATGAATGTAATGGGAGCGATCTCACAGGTCTCTGGGTCCAAGTAATTTAAAGAGTGAGCTGCCCAAAAAGAGGGGATGACCTGTTTAGACTCCTGTGCAAATAGGGTTGCCACATCATACCTTTAATCTGGGACACATGCTAATTACATAGGTTCTGAGGCTGATTTAATGCAGATAAGGCACCAAGTGAGGTTAATTACCACCTTAATCAGTCACAGAACCTGTGTAATTAACATGTGTCCTGGATTATAGGGATGATCTGGCAACCCTATGTGCAAATGGATACTGAATTTTTATATGCAATCTAGACACCCTGCAGGTCTTGACTTTGAGAGAAATGTCACTCATTTTTCATGAGTGACATTGGCTCTGTTATTACTAGAGGGTTTCTTTCTTTGCCCAGGATTTAATTTGTTTACATGTTGGTGTAGTAGAATATATAGTGTCTGGCATGGGTTTCTAGATATCTTTTATTTTTTGTATAAATTGGTTGTTATTTTGTTTTTCATTTTTGATTGTATTTGTTTCCTTATGTCTTGTTATGTGCTATATGCTTTTATGCTTTAGTCATGTAAGGGGTTAGTATTTGTGGTTCTAATTGCCCTGTTTCATTTCACCTGGTGTTATGGGGGCTCTTTATGAGGCAGGGTTCATTTGGCCTACTATGAGTAAGGGCTACCACAGCACAAAGTCTGTTAGTGGGTTAACTCCTCTGTTTTCAGTCAGTGTGGCCATGCAAACTTTTCTCTCATCTATGATTCAGCTGCAAATTGGGCCTGAACCTGTTTGTGGGTCTGAGGCAGCTCTTTGGCTGGCCAAGCTGGAGCAGTGTCTGCCTTCAATGGTTTACTTTCCACTGCAGCTGGAGGTTTGGCATGGCCTAACACCCTATTTAGTTTGATGGTATGATAACAGCTCCAAACATTGAGCCAATGTCATTAAAAATTATTTTCAGAATAAAAAAGAACAAGACATGAAAGTGATGAAGAGACAGAAGGATATGAGGTAGACGATCTATGGTTAGCTTTCCAAGATATTGAGAACAACCTACCTTCACACTTGCCTAATACTTTTGCACAGTAAATATATACATCACCTGTAAATAGAAAAGAAAGTTTGAATCTCTAACCAGAAAGAGATGTTTGGCTTGATTTTGTGGTGATTAAATGGATACAACAGATGGATACAAAAAGGTGAAATTCTAAGAATCACCTAAGACTAGGGATGAGCTTCGTGTTCGAGTCGAACATACGTTCGACTCGAACATACGTTCGACTCGAACATCGGCTGTTCGTCCGTTCGGCGAATTACGAACGCTATGGGCCGTTCGCGCCAAATTCGTGTGGCGCTCACGGCCCACAATGCACTGCGTCATCGCAGTGCATTGCTGGCTCATGATTGGCCAAGCATGCACTGTGACCCCGCATGCTTGGCCAATCACAGCGCCAGCAGCGAGGAGAGCCATGATTGGCCACAGGCAGGATGCCTGTGGCCAATCATAGCTCAGGCTGTGTAGTACATGCCCCACACTATATAAGGCCGCCAGCGCGGCGGCCTAGTGTAGTGTGTTGGCGTCTGAAGCAGTTAGTGGGTGTTCTGTGTACCTTCAACACAGTACACACCGATCGTTATCGGCCGATTTTCAATCTTACTCTTCTGTAGTGGTTGTTGTCTGCTTGCCCTGACCGCAGTATACACCGCTATATTCACCTCACCTATATAGCTAGTGATCTATCTTTTATAATAGAGCTTGCAGTCAGTAGTGTTAGGAGCTTGTGCGTGCTGTCTGCGTGCTCTGTACCCAGTACACACCGCTATATCCACCTACATAGCTCTTCTCTATTTGAGCCCACTTGCCATCTGCAGGAGTTATTGGAAGTTGTGTGTGCCTCCAGCACAGCACAGTATACATCTGTATATACCTCTTTATCTCTGGTGTTCTATAATAAAGGCATGTGCAGGAGTTAATGGGTTTTTTGTGCCTCCAGCACAATATACACCTGTATCTACCCTTTATTGCTGTTCTCTAATAGAGGCATCTGCAGGGCTTAGTGGGTGTTGTGTGACTCAATTACAGTATACCCCTTTATCTCTGGTGTTCTATAATAAAGGCATCTGCAGGAGTTAGTGGGTGTTGTGTGACTCCAGCACAATATACACCTGTATCTACCGTTTATTGCTGTTCTCTAATAGAGCCATCTGCAGGGCTTAGTGGGTGTTGTGTGACTCCATTACACTGCTGTTTTACACAACTCCCTTCAGGCCATTACCATGTCTGGAAGGCCAGCAAGGAGAGGCAGACAGGCGCGAGCCGATAAAAGAGGGCAAGCAGGCTCTGTGTCTAGAGACAACAGTGCTGGTCGTGGACGCCGTGCATTGTCATCAGCACGTGGCCATGGGACACGCTTGTCCTTCTTTTTCGGCAGCTGGACATGTTGAACCGCAACATGCCAATGACTTGGTAGAGTGGATGACCAAGCCCTCTTCATCCTCCTCATCCTCTCTCACCCAGTCTCAGGGTACTAGCAAAGCATCATCTTCCCTCCTCTCAATGTCATCATCAGTGACTCCTTCCCTAGACCCACCACGTCCTCCTGAGGAGTCTCCTGAACTCTTTGAGCACAGTGTTGGGTACATGCTCCAGGAGGATGCCCAGTGTTTTGTAGGCTCTGATGATGACACTCAGCTAGAGGAAGGCAGTAGCGTGAGCGCAGAGAGAGGGGATGCTCAAGAAGGACAGCAATCTGGCAGTCATGTTCCACAAGCTGCAGCATACTGCCAGGTTTGCTACAGCGATGAAGAGGGAGGGGATGATGAGGGCACTGACTCCACGTGGGTGCCTGGTAGGAGAGAGGAGGAGGAGGAGGCACATGTCCAATGAGGCAGGATGCCCTCCGGGGGCCAGCTTAGGGGCAACACACCGACTGAATAACACCGCAGAGCTCCGCCTGTGCAAGGCACTGCCTCTGCGCGTTATTCTAAAAGTTCTTTGGTGTTGGCCTTTTTTGAGACGAGTGCATCAGATCGCACCGCTGCTATTTGCAACATATGTCTCAAGCGTATCTCGCGTGGCCAAAACATCAGCCGCTTGGGCACCACATGCTTGACCAGACATATGTTGACCTGCCATGCAGCTCGTTGGCAAGCGTACCTCAAAGACCCACACCAAAGAACAAAGCGGACCTCTCCTTGCTCCTCATCAGCTGGCATCTCCAACCCCACTAGACCTTCAGTCCTCTCTGAAACCTGCTCTGAGAGGAATGAAGGTGTAGAATTAGGTGGGTCACAGCCAAGTGCTTCCGGGCACTCTGCTAGCAGTACACCCATGTCCGATTATAGCAGGCAAATGTCCCTGCCCCAGCTGCTGGACCGGCAAAAGAAGTTCACTCCCAGCCATCCACATGCCCAGCGGTTGAATGCTAGCTTGGCTAAATTGCTAGCACTTCAACTGCTGCCTTTTCAGTTGGTAGACTCGGCCCCCTTCCGTGAGTTTGTACAATGTGCGGTTCCTCAGTGGCAGGTCCCCAAACGCCACTTTTTCTCACGGAAGGCGATTCCGGCTCTCTACTGGCATGTGGAAGGCAATGTCCTTGCCTCGCTGGACAGGGCGGTCAGCGGTAAGGTGCATATTACCACTGACTCATGGTCCAGCAGGCATGGACAGGGACGTTACCTGTCTTTCACGGCCCATTGGGTCACTCTTCTGGCAGCTGGGAAGGATGCAGGACAAGGTGCAGTAGCGTTGGAGGTTGTTCCGCCACCACGCCTCCAAAATGCTACTATTGGTTGTGACACACCTCTCTCCTCCACCCCCTCCTCTTCTTCTTCCTTCATGGCCTCTTCCAGTGCTCTGTCCTCAGAACCAGCGGTGCTTCGTAGGCGTTCCAGGAGCTACGCAAGTACGCAGGCAAAACAATGCCATGCCGTGCTTGCGCTGGTTTGTTTGGGGGACAGGAGCCACACTGGGGCGGATGTTTTGTCAGCTCTGCAAGGGCAGGCCGAGAGGTGGTTGACGCCACGCCAGCTTAAGCCAGGAATGGTGGTTTGTGACAATGGCACCAACCTCCTCTCCGCCCTCCGACAGGGACAACTGACCCATGTGCCCTGTGTAGCTCACGTACTTAACCTGGTGGTGCAGCGGTTCTTGGGCAGGTACCCCGGCTTACAGGATGTCCTGAAGCAGGCCAGGAAAGTCTGTGTGCATTTCCGCCGATCATTTAATGCCTGTGCTCGGCTGGCTGAGCTCCAAAAGGAGTTGAACCTGCCCAAGACCCGCCTTATATGTGACATGCCCACCAGGTGGAACTCAACGTTGGCCATGCTGCAGCAGCTGTACATGCAGCAGAGGGCCATCAATGAGTACCTGTGCGACTACGGCACCAGGACAGGGTCAGGGGAGCTCGGTTTTTTCTCACCACGCCAGTGGGGCATGATCAGGGATGCATGCACTGTCCTGTCACCGTTTGAGGAGGCCACAAGGATGGTGAGCAGTGACAGTGCATGCATCAGTGACACTGTACCTCTTGTCCACCTCTTGGAGCATACGCTGCGTGGAATAATGGACAGGGCACTTGAGGCAGAACAGAGGCAGGAAGAGGAGGACTTCCTTGCCTCTCAAGGCCCCCTTTATCCAGACAGTGTTCCTGCTGTGCCACCCATCACACAGGAAGAGGGTGAGGAGCATGATTGTGTCAGCATGGAGGTGGAGGCTGGCACTCAGCATCAGCAGCAGCAGTCTTGTAGGGATGATTTACAGTCCCAAGAAACACGTGGACTTGTACGTGGCTGGGAGGAGGTAGCTGCGGATCATGTTGCCCTTAGTGACCCAGAGGACTCCGGACTGAATGCCTCAGCTAACCTACACTGCATGGCCTCCCTGATCCTGCAAAGCCTGCGGAAGGATCCTCGTATTCTTCGGATCAAGGAGAGGGACCATTATTGGCTGGCCACTCTCCTTGATCCACGGTGCAAGGGTAAGGTTGCCGACCTTATCTTGCCATCGCAGAGGGAGCAGAGGATGAGACATCTCCGGGAGGCCTTGCAGAAAGGTCTGTGCAACGTGTTCCCAGAGACTGGGAGGTTACAAACTCCTGGTCCTGGATGACGTGTTGCTGAGGCATCGGTCAGAAGGAGCGGTGGAGAAGGTGGCCATCTGACTGATGCTTTCAGACAATTTTTTAGTCCGCAGCCCCAAGGTATGATCGGTTACAGCAACCATCGCCAGCGTCTGATTTACATGGTGCAGGAATACCTAGGGGCAAGGTCAGACTTGGACACCTTTCCCACCGAAAATCCTCTGGCTTACTGGGTCTTGAGGATGGATCACTGGCCAGAGCTTGCACAGTATGCAATTGAGCTACTGGCCTGTCCTGCATCCAGCGTTCTTTCGGAACACACCTTCAGTGCTGCTGGTGGCTTTGTTACCGATCACAGGGTGCGCCTGTCCACCGAATCAGTTGATCGACTGACCTTCATCAAGATGAATCAGTCTTGGATCACCCACAGCTACCAAGCACCTGAAGCTGATGTAACCGAATAATTTTTTTTGAAATATCACATCCCTTCAAGACTGCCTATGCTGATGCTGAGTGACTGTCCTGTTATGTTGATTGTCTATCCTCTTCCTCCTCTGCTGATATGTTGGAAGAACATTTCTGGTTCTGGGTGATGCCATCAGCCCAATTTTTCTGCCCCTGTTTAACAGGGGCGTTTAAGTACAATTTTTGATGCAATGCTTTGCAGCAGGGCTAATTCCTGCAATAAAACTAGAGTATATGGGAGAGGTTGCAGTGTGGTGGCACCAGCACCAGTGCCTAAGGCCCAATTTTTCTGCCCCTGTTTAACTGGGGCGTTTAAGTACAATTTTTGATGCAATGCTTTGCAGCAGGGCTAATTCCTGCAATAAAACTAGAGTATATGGGAGAAGTTGCAGTGTGGTGGCACCAGCACCAGTGCCTAAGGCCCAATTTTTCTACCCCTGTTTAACAGGGTCGTTTAAGTACAATGTTTGATGCAATGCTTTGCAGCAGGGCTAATTCCTGCAATAAAACTAGAGTATATGGGAGAGGTTGCAGTGTGGTGGCACCAGCACCAGTGCCTAAGGCCCAATTTTTCTGCCCCTGTTTAACAGGGGCGTTTAAGTACAATTTTTGATGCAATGCTTTGCAGCAGGGCTAATTCCTGCAATAAAACTAGAGTATATGGGAGAGGTTGCAGTGTGGGGGCACCAGCATCAGTGCCTAAGGCCCAATTTTTCTGCCCCTGTTTAACAGGGGTGTTTAAGTACAATTTTTGATGCAATGCTTTGCAGCAGGGCTAATTCCTGCAATAAAACTAGATTATATGGGAGAGGTTGCAGTGTGGTGGCACCAGCACCAGTGCCTAAGGCCCAATTTTTCTGCCCCTGTTTAACAGGGGCGTTTAAGTACAATTTTTGATGCAATGCTTTGCAGCAGGGCTAATTCCTGCAATAAAACTAGAGTATATGGGAGAGGTTGCAGTGTGGTGGCACCAGCACCAGTGCCTAAGGCCCAATTTTTCTGCCCCTGTTTAACAGGGGCGTTTAAGTACAATTTTTGATGCAGTGCTTTGCAGCAGGGCTAATTCCTGCAATAAAACTGGAGTATATGGGAGAGGTTGCAGTGTGGTGGCACCAGCACCAGTGCCTAAGGCCCAATTTTTCTGCCCCTGTTTAACAGGGGCGTTTAAGTACAATTGTTGATGCAATGCTTTGCAGCAGGGCTAATTCCTGCAATAAAGCTAGAGTATATGGGAGAGGTTGCAGTGTGGTGGCACCAGCACCAGTGCCTAAGGCCCAATTTTTCTGCCCCTGTTTAACAGGGGCGTTTAAGTACAATTTTTGATGCAATGCTTTGCAGCAGGGCTAATTCCTGCAATAAAACTAGAGTATATGGGAGAGGTTGCAGTGTGGTGGCACCAGCACCAGTGCCTAAGGCCCAATTTTTCTGCCCCTGTTTAACAGGGGCGTTTAAGTACAATTTTTGATGCAATGCTTTGCAGCAGGGCTAATTCCTGCAATAAAACTAGAGTATATGGGAGAGGTTGCAGTGTGGTGGCACCAGCACCAGTGCCTAAGGCCCAATTTTTCTGCCCCTGTTTAACAGGGGCGTTTAAGTACAATTTTTGATGCAATTCTTTGCAGCAGGGCTAATTCCTGCAATAAAACTAGAGTATATGGGAGAGGTTGCAGTGTGGTGGCACCAGCACCAGTGCCTAAGGCCCAATTTTTCTGCCCCTGTTTAACAGGGGCGTTTAAGTACAATTTTTGATGCAATGCTTTGCAGCAGGGCTAATTCCTGCAATAAAACTAGCGTATATGGGAGAGGTTGCAGTGTCGTGTCACCAGCACCAGTGCCTAAGGCCCAATTTTTATGCCCCTGTTTAACAGGGACATGTAATTACAATTCTTGATATAATATTTCACAGGAGGGCCCATTTCTGTGCCCACCCAGAGTAACTGTGAGGACTTATAGTGTTGTGGCACCAGCACTATAACCACCAAAGGTCAATTTTTCTACCACTGTTCAACAATGGCATGTAATTACAATTCTTGATATAATTGTTCACAGCAGGGTGCTCCCGTGCCCAGCAGAGTCACTTTGAGGGCTTACAATGTTGTGGCAAAACCAACACCTTGTTCCGCCATTTCTGCAGAGCATATAGGGCAGGCCCCTACTTTCAAACATCCAACTTACAAACATCTCCTACTTGCAAACGGAAGGAGACAACAGCAAGTGACATGAAAAAAGATGGACAACAAAACAAATTATATAGGGGTGATAACCCTTCCCTATGTTTTCCAAAAAGCTTAAAAATAGTTTTTTTGACTGGAGCTACGCTTTAAAAATGTACCAGTTGAAAATTACAAACAGATTCAACTTAACACAACAAACCTACACAGTCCCTGTCTTGTTTGCACCGCCTGTATACTGCTGTTCTGAGTATATAGGGCCTGGGGGCCACACGCATTTCCTTTTTTTAATATGGGTACAGGGTTCCCCTTGATATGCGTACAAGACCCAAAGGGGCTGGTAATGGGCAGGGAGGGCTACCCATGCCATTTTTCTCAATGGTTTTCAACCATATTGGAGGAACCAGATATAACATTAAAACCGCAAGCAGTTTTCAATTATGTTATTTCTGTTTAATGTCATTTTGTGCAGGGACTGTTCTAAACACGGGAAACACGTGGCACTTCACAGGCATACTACAGACACCCCCCAGGCACCATATTTAAAGGAATATTTCACTTTTTTTTTCACTTTAATCATCATTAAAATCAGTGCTCCCGCCAAAACGGCCATTTTTAAAAACATTTTAGGCATTGACCCATGTCCCTTGGGGCAGGAGCCAGGTCCCCAAACCCTTTTTAGGACAGTATCTTGCATATTAGCCGTTAAAATTAGCACTTTTAATTTCGAACGTTCGAGTACCATAGACTTCAATGGGGTTCTAAAGTTTGTTCGAATTTGGGGTCCGTTCGAAAGTTCTGGTGCGAACCGAACCGGGGGGTGTTCGGCTCATCCCTACCTAAGACCACCAAATGTTTAACTGTTGCTATGCAAATGTAGTGTGAGGGTGCCACACACCTGTAGCTCATTGTGAAATAATAGTAAACTGACTACATCTGGACTCAGATTTCACTTTTAAAGTTGTTTATACATGTCACATGTTTCATTTCAGCAGTTGTTTATAATGCATACATTTCTGAATCTTGCTCCATGATCCTATTTTTATGACTGAGCCCTCGGGGCAGGGTGAAATACATCAAGGGGCATGGCCTAGGAGGAACCAAAGCTGAGTCTGTTGCATACTATTATTCCCAGGTGCACGGCATCCTCATACTACATGGGTAGTAGGATTTCTGGATAAGTATCCCAGACATCAGCACCCTTTTGAGTACTGGATCAATGGAGTGGTAATGTCAGTGATTTGAGTGGCACACCAAGTTATAACGTGTTCATAGTTTCATAGTTTCATAGTTAGTTAGGTTGAATAAAGACACCAGTCCATCAAGTTCAACCTGAGTGTCTACAATTGTCCCTATCCCTGTACATTGCACACTCACATTGGTCCCTACCCTTAAGGAGCCCACAATCCAAGGTCCCCATTCATATACTATGGCCAATTTTTTTGACTGAAGCCAATTAACCTACTTGCATGTCTTTAGATTGTGGGAGGAAACCGGAGTACCCGGAGGAAACCCACGCAGGCACAGGGAGAACATGCAAACTCCAGGCAGGTAGTGTCGTGGTTGGGATTCGAACCAGCGACCCTTCTTACTGCTAGCTGAGAGTGCTAACCACTATACCACTGTGCTGCCCACTGTGCTGTGTTGTTAAATAAAGTTCATATTCCACTATAAACTATTTTTTGTCTTTTACTATATGCCATTATAGTATCAAACAAGGGTTGAAAGAGGTTCCCAAAACCCCAATTAGCAGAAATTGATCAATAAATATATGCATATGCATATATCCACTGTTTTTCCATCTATTTTTGTACTTAATAATTGACAACTGTACTATAAATCTTAAATTGTAAACATCACTGGGACCTCCCTCTTCCTTCTGGAGGGTTCTGGAAGGAAAGGAGGAGAGATGGAGCTGTCTAAGGTATTATAAGGAGCCCTTACCAATCCCCAACTTGGATTGGCAGGGGTAGGCCTCTTTTAGCACCCAAGGTCAGCCCAGCTGGGGAGGAGTTGGAGTTGTTCAGAGCTTGGAGATGGAATGTTAGGCTTTCGGAGCCTTTGAGGGACCTCCCCAGTCTGGGGGGGGGGGGGACCTTGGGACTGGGGCTTGGGTGTGGACAGAGCCCTTCAAGAAAGCATGAAGGATCTGGGCAGGAGGCACATGAGGAGCAAGAGAGGACAGCAAGAGAGAGCATTGCCTGGCAAGTCTCCAGGGAGAGGAACAACTGGTCATAGACAGAAGAGGGCTGGTGAGTGACATGCACAGTCAAAAGGACTGGGGAGGCACGCCTATGAGGATTGGGAGCATGCAGTCTGGAGTGGGTGCAGAGCCAGCAGTATGGACTGTGGTGTCATGGGCAGTGGAGAGGGACAGCTGTAGCCAGGGGGGCTTGGAGGGCCTGAAGATGGGCACTGGGATTAGCAATCGAAGTTAGGGCAGCTAGCACCAAGAACTTTCCGTTGGTACACTAAAGGAGCCCATGGTCCCTGCCTGCAAAAGGCAGTTGTTATGGCTTGGCTGAGCTAGTGTCAGGCTTAACCGTGCCATGCTAGCTGGGTCCGGAAGCTCAAGTAAGATTTGTGCTGGAGGAGCTGTGGAGTATTAGTCTGTAGTAAGAGTTTTGCTGTAGGAAAGGAGACCTGTAAATACCAGAATGTATATAATTTGTCCCAATTATTTGTTCTGAGTGCACTGGGCATCCCATACTTCCTATACCCTATTCAAGTTTAATCCCCTCAAAAAATCATAAAAACAAGCACATGGACTGTTTTCTGTCTTGGAGTGTATGAGAGGTGAACACTTGGCAGGGTGACAGGTGGACCACATCACTTAGCAGCCCCTATGGGAGTACTGCTACATGGTATTGCACAGAGTGACCTCTTACCTTCTCTTCAGGAGTCCCCCAACAGTACTCTTCTCTCCTCCTCTTCTGCGTGTGCCCCCATAGGTAGCTATGTGTCAATGGCTCCCGCTGCTCTCAGAGCTTTCTGTGTGAGGAGAAAAGAACTAAAGAGAGAGGTGATGCAGCTGAGCACAGTGCTGGATCAATAGAGGACTTAGGTAAGTGTTTAGGGGGAACGGTAAGTGGCAAAATGCTTTTTATTATCATGAATGGAATACATTACAGTAAAAAAAAAATTAACTTTTAAAAACAGGGTCCAAACAGTAAATAACTAATCAATTCTGGTGAAAGCAATATAGTAGGACATAGTAAGGGAGCATAACTCTGCATAAAGAAAATAAGTAGAAAAGTACGTAAGCAAATGATTAACAAAAAAGCATACAAAATGTAATAACATTAGAAAAGTGATAACATTCCTGCGAGCCTCAATCAACCCAAAGCATAATAAGTATCACTAACCAGCTGCAAGCATCAAACACATCTCATAAGCTCTTGCAGTTAGAAAAAAAATAGTAAATTATACTCTGCGCTTTGGAATTATTGATAAATGCATGCTAAAGATTAAAACAAACACGTTTAGTGTTAATGTGACATATGTGACTTGATGTGATATGACCAAAATATTAATAATAAATATATAAATTAAAACATTAATAATAAAGTGCTCATGTGTATCCAAGTGCTTTGTAACAAAGATATAAGTGTCCGGGGAACAACACTAGTCCCACTTTAAATAGCAAAAAAGTGCTTTTGTGCAAAAACAAGTCTTTTTATAAAACAATACTGTGACAGTCCTGTGGAAAAAAAGTTAATATGCATGGTATCCAGTAATAGCACTGCTGACATGCTTATAAATCCAATGCTTCTAAAGATGATTGACAGGTGTTGCAGATCATGCATTGGTGCTCTTATTCCAGTGACCCCCTAGGTATTAAATGCTCACCTTGTAGCGTGTGACTTAGCAATTACGCTCAGTCAATACACGCTTGTGAACCACCCCAGGGTTCTATAACGGTAACAGGATCCTGGACTTCCCACATAGTATCTCGGGAATAATGGGAAATAAAAAGCCTCAATAGTGTGATATCGCTGTAAATGTTTTATTAAACAAATAAGAACAATCCCTCAATGGGGTACTCACAAGCACCAGGTGCGTCAGTGCACCACTCTGTGTATGACATGAAATATTACACCGGCTGGTTTTGGATGGTGTCTGTTTCCTCCTAGGCAGATAGACTGCCTGTCGTATAGTCCTGGCCCCTAGGGGACCAAAAATGTAATAACATATCTGTGTTAATATAAACACTTGAATGTACTATTTTAATATTGACAGACCCAAAAGATTTCTCCTTTTTTTGTCTAAAAAAAAAAAAAACATAAAAATTAAAGACAAAATGGAGGAGATAGGAGGATATTAAAAATGTAGCGATGAAAAATCGAAATAAATGACAGAAAAAGAAGAGAGGACAAGAGAAAAAAAGTGAAATTGGATAGTAATAATTACTGGGAGAGTAGGGCATGGTCAATATTTAGATCATTTAATCTTAGAATATTTTAAGCATGTTCACACCTTCAACAGGTTTCACTTTATTGACTCTACGCTGTAAAGTGTAACGTTAATGCTTTTAAATACCTAAATTTGCTGGTTGGCTTTTAACTCTTACATACAGTCCTACAATATAGCAGCATGAATCAGGGGTATGAAATCAGCAGTATAAAAAGAGGCAAGGACCACATTCAGAGCTACAGTCTTATTTATGTTGTGAAACAACTACCAGTTTCTTAATCTCCATCCAAAGATTTGCTCTGATCCCACACAGGCATGCACCTCCTAAGGTTTTTTTTGTTCAAGTACCATGTTTGTACTTCACCCATAACTTGTTTATTTCCCCCTTTAGCAGTGGCAATGTGTATCCAAATGTATGATTATTTAAATTTATAAATACTGACCTGTTAAGTATGCTTATACCTTACCAGGTTTCAACCAGCAACACCATTCAAACTTTTTATGTGCAAAATGCATGTTTACAAGTATCTAATTTTTTAGGCTTTTACTGTACACACAATCCCTCAATGAATGCATGGGCACATGCATGAAGGATCCCCCTTGCTCATGGTGGAAGCAAATGAACACCCTTTGTGCTGGTATGGGGTTAAAGGAGAGCTTTGATTTGACTGAATTAGAAAAAAAAGAAAAAAAAGAAAAAACAGCTGGATGGAGTTAAGAAACAGGCAGTTGTCATGCTTCAAGTAAGACCTTTTTTCCTGAAAGGGGCCTTGTACTGCTGATTTCTGGCATGCGTGTGATTCATACTGTTTCACTGAAGGACTGTACGAGAGAGGTAATACAGGTTAACTGAGGTGTTTATAAGCACAAGTTTTGCACATTGCAAGTTTGGCTGGAGTTGCTAATTTGAAAACTGTTAAAGGTGTGAACATACTTAAGCGATCACAAATTATGAATTCAGATGAGTATACTTTTAGATACACATTAACACTGCTAAAAGTGAAAAAAAAAAAACACTTAAGGGTGGAGTACAAAATGTGGTATCTCTGAACTAAAATAGTCATAAGAGTTACATAGCACATATAGATCATTAGCATGGACTGTCTTGGGTATAATTTCATAAATTGTATATCTAAGTACTTTATACTATATAGGCATACCCCACTTTTAAGTACACAATGGGGATTATTTACTAAACTAGAAAGTGCAAAATCAGGCTCACGTCTGCATAGAAACCAATGAGCTTCCAGGTTTTATTACCAACGCATAATTGGGCCAACTGGGGTTAGAAGCTCATTGGTTTCTATGCAGAAGTGAGCCTGATTATGCACTTTCAAGCTTTAGTAAATAAACCCCATTGTGTACTTAAAAGTGGGGTATGCCTGTATGTAACAATGTTGCACATGATGTTGTATGGTGTTAGTTAGGGATGAGCTTCGTGTTCGAGTCGAACATACGTTCGACTCGAACATCGGCTGTTCGTCCGTTCGGCGAAGTCCGAACATTTTGGTCCGTTCGCGCCAAATTCGTGTGGCGCTCACGGCCCACAATGCACTACGATGGCGCAGTGCATTGCTGGCTCATGATTGGCCAAGCATGCACTGTGACCTCGCATGCTTGGCCAATCGCAGCGCCAGCAGTGAGGAGAGCCATGATTGGCCACAGGCAGGATGCCTGTGGCCAATCATAGCTCAGGCTGTGTAGTGCACGCCCCACACTATATAAGGCCGCCAGCGCGGCGGCCTTGTGTAGTGTGTTGGCGTCTGAAGCAGTGGGTGTTCTGTGTACCTTCAACACAGTACACACCGATCGTTTTCGGGCAATTTTCGATCTTGCTGTTGTGTAGTGGTTGTTGTCTGCGTGCCCTGACCGCAGTATACACCGCTATATTCACCTCACCTATATAGCTAGTGATCTATCTTTTATAATAGAGCTTGCAGTCAGTAGTGTTAGGAGCTAGTGCGTGCTGTCTGCGTGCTCTGTACCCAGTACATACCGCTATATCCACCTACATAGCTGTTCTCTATTTGAGCCCACTTGCCATCTGCAGGAGTTATTGGAAGTTGTGTGTGCCTCCAGCACAGCACAGTATACATCTGTATATACCCCTTTATCTCTGGTGTTCTATAATAAAGGCATGTGCAGGAGTTAGTGGGTTTTTTGTGCCTCCAGCACAATATACACCTGTATCTACCCTTTATTGCTGTTCTCTAATAGAGGCATCTGCAGGGCTTAGTGGGTGTTGTGTGACTCAATTACAGTATACCCCTTTATCTCTGGTGTTCTATAATAAAGGCATCTGCAGGGCTTAGTGGGTGTTGTGTGACTCCATTACACTGCTGTTTTACACAACTCCCTTCAGGCCATTACCATGTCTGGAAGGCCAGCAAGGAGAGGCAGACAGGCGCGAGCCGATAAAAGAGGGCAAGCAGGCTCTGTGTCTAGAGACAACAGTGCTGGTCGTGGACGCGGTGCATTGTCATCAGCACGTGGCCATGGGACACGCTTGTCCTTCTTTTCGGCAGCTGGACATGTTGAGCCGCAACATGCCAACGACTTGGTAGAGTGGATGACCAAGCCCTCTTCATCCTCCTCATCCTCTCTCACCCAGTCTCAGGGTACTAGCAAAGCAGCTGCCAACGCATCGTCTTCCCTCCTCTCAATGTCATCATCAGTGACTCCTTCCCTAGAACCACCACGTCCTCCTGAGGAGTCTCCTGAACTCTTTGAGCACAGTGTTGGGTACATGCTCCAGGAGGATGCCCAGTGTTTTGTGGGCTCTGATGATGACACTCAGCTAGAGGAAGGCAGTAGCATGAGTGCAGAGAGAGGGGATGCTCAAGAAGGACAGCAATCTGGCAGTCATGTTCCACAAGCTGCAGCATACTGCCAGGTTTGCTACAGCAATGAAGAGGGAGGGGATGATGAGGGCACTGACTCCACGTGGGTGCCTGGAAGGAGAGAGGAGGAGGAGGAGGAGGAGGAGGAGGCACATGTCCAACGAGGCAGGATGCCCTCCAGGGGCCAGCTTAGGGGCAGCACACCGACTGAATCACACTGCAGAGCTCTGCCTGTGCAGGGCGCTGCCTCTGCGCGTTATTCTAAAAGTTCTTTGGTGTGGGCCTTTTTTGAGACGAGTGCATCAGATCGCACCGCTGCTATTTGCAACATATGTCTCAAGCGTATCTCGCGTGGCCAAAACATCAGCCGCTTGGGCACCACATGCTTGACCAGACATATGTTGACCTGCCATGCAGCTCGTTGGCAAGCGTACCTCAAAGACCCACACCAAAGAACAAAGCGGACCTCTCCTTGCTCCTCATCAGCTGGCATCTCCAACCCCACTAGACCTTCAGTCCTCTCTGAAACCTGCTCTGAGAGGAATGAAGGTGTAGAATTAGGTGTGTCACAGCCAAGTGCTTCCGGGAACTCTGCTAGCGGTACACCCACGTCCGATTATAGCAGGCAAATGTCCCTGCCCCAGCTGCTGGACCGGCGAAAGAAGTTCACTCCCAGCCATCCACATGCCCAGCGGTTGAATGCTAGCTTGGCTAAATTGCTAGCACTTCAACTGCTGCCTTTTCAGTTGGTAGACTCTGCCCCTTTCCGTGAGTTTGTACAATGTGCGGTTCCTCAGTGGCAGGTCCCCAAACGCCACTTTTTCTCACGGAATGCGATTCCGGCTCTCTACCGGCATGTGGAAGGCAATGTCCTTGCCTCGCTGGACAGGGCGGTCAGCGGTAAGGTGCATTATACCGCTGACTCATGGTCCAGCAGGCATGGACAGGGACGTTACCTGTCTTTCACGGCCCATTGGGTCACTCTTCTGGCAGCTGGGAAGGATGCAGGACAAGGTGCAGTAGTGTTGGAGGTTGTTCCGCCACCACACCTCCAAAATGCTACTATTGGTTGTGACACACCTCTCTCCTCCACCCCCTCCTCTTCTTCTTCATCCATGGCCTCTTCCAGTGCTCTGTCCTCAGAACCAGTGGTGCTTCGTAGGCGTTCCAGGGGCTACGCAAGTACGCAGGCAAAACGATGCCATGCCGTGCTTGCGCTGGTTTGTTTGGGGGACAGGAGCCACACTGGGGCGGATGTTTTGTCAGCTCTGCAGGGGCAAGCCGAGAGGTGGTTGATGCCACGCCAGCTTAAGCCAGGAATGGTGGTTTGTGACAATGGCACCAACCTACTCTCCGCCCTCCGACAGGGACAACTGACCCATGTGCCCTGTGTAGCTCACGTCCTTAACCTGGTTGTGCAGCGGCTCTTGGGCAGGTACCCCGGCTTACAGGATGTCCTGAAGCAGGCCAGGAAAGTCTGTGTGCATTTCCGCCGATCATTTAATGCCTGTGCTCGGCTGGCTGAGCTCCAAAAGGAGTTGAACCTGCCCAAGAACCGCCTTATATGTGACATGCCCACCAGATGGAACTCAACGTTGGCCATGCTGCAGCGGCTGCACACGCAGCAGAGGGCCATCAATGAGTACCTGTGCGACTACGGCACCAGGACAGGGTCAGGGGAGCTTGGTTTTTTCTCACCACGCCAGTGGGGCATGATCAGGGATGCATGCACTGTCCTGTCACCGTTTGAGGAGGCCACAAGGATGGTGAGCAGTGACAGTGCATGCATCAGTGACACTGTACCTCTTGTCCACCTCTTGGAGCATACGCTGCGTGGAATAATGGACAGGGCACTTGAGGCAGAACAGAGGCAGGAAGGGGAGGACTTCCTTGCCTCTCATGGCCCCCTTTATCCAGACAGTGTTCCTGCTGTGCCACCCATCACACAGGAAGAGGATGAGGAGGAGGAAGAGGAGGAGGAGGATGATTGTGTCAGCATGGAGGTGGAGGCTAGCACTCAGCATCAGCAGCAGCAGCAGCAGCAGCAGCAGTCTTGTAGGGATGATTTACAGTCCCAAGAAACATGTGGACTTGTACGTGGCTGGGAGGAGGTAGCTGTGGATCATGTTGTCCTTAGTGACCCAGAGGACTCTGGACCGAATGCCTCAGCTAACCTACGCTGCATGGCCTCCCTGATCCTGCAAAGCCTGCGGAAGGATCCTCGTATTCTTCGGATCAAGGAGAGGAACCATTACTGGCTGGCCACTCTCCTTCATCCACGGTACAAGGGTAAGGTTGCCGACCTTATCTTGCCATCGCAGAGGGAGCAGAGGATGAGACATCTCCGGGAGGCCTTGCAGAAAGGTCTGTGCAACGCGTTCCCAGAGACTGGGAGGTTACAAACTCCTGGTCCTGGACAACGTGTTGCTGAGGCATCGGTCAGAAGGAGCGGTGGAGAAGGTGGCCGTCTGACTGATGCTTTCAGACAATTTTTTAGTCCGCAGCCCCAAGGTATGATCGGTTCCAGCACCCATCGCCAGCGTCTGATTTACATGGTGCAGGAATACCTAGGGGCAAGGTCAGACTTGGACACCTTTCCCACCGAAAATCCTCTGGCTTACTGGGTCTTGAGGATGGATCACTGGCCAGAGCTTGCACAGTATGCAATTGAGCTACTGGCCTGTCCTGCATCCAGCGTTCTTTCGGAACGCACCTTCAGTGCTGCTGGTGGCTTTGTTACCGATCACAGGGTGCGCCTGTCCACCGAATCAGTTGATCGACTGACCTTCATCAAGATGAATCAGTCTTGGATCACCCACAGCTACCAAGCACCTGAAGCTGATGTAACAGAATATTTTTTTTTGAAATATCACATCCCTTCAAGACTGCCTATGCTGATGCTGAGTGACTGTCCTGTTATGTTGATTGTCTATCCTCTTCCTCCTCCGCTAATATGTTGGAAGAACATTTCTGGTTCTGGTTGATGCCATCAGCCCAATTTTTCTGCCCCTGTTTAACAGGGGCGTTTAAGTAAAATTTTTGATGCAATGCTTTGCAGCAGGGCTAATTCCTGCAATCAAACAAGAGTATATGGGAGAGGTTGGAGTGTGGTGGCACCAGCACCAGTGCCTAAGGCCCAATTTTCTGCCCCTGTTTAACAGGGGCGTTTAATTACAATTTTTGATGCAATGCTTTGCAGCAGGGCTAATTCCTGCAATAAAACTAGAGTATATGGAAGAGGTTGCAGTGTGGTGGCACCAGCACCAGTGCCTAAGGCCCAATTTTTCTGCCCCTGTTTAACAGGGGCGTTTAAGTACAATTTTTGATGCAATGCTTTGCAGCAGGGCTAATTCCTGCAATAAAAGTAGAGTATATGGGAGAGGTTGCAGTGTGGTGGCACCAGCACCAGTGCCTAAGGCCCAATTTTTCTGCCCCTGTTTAACAGGGGCGTTTAAGTAAAATTTTTGATGCAATGCTTTGCAGCAGGGCTAATTCCTGCAATAAAACTAGAGTATATGGGAGAGGTTGCAGTGTGGTGGCACCAGCAGCAGTGCCTAAGGCCAAATTTTTCTGCCCCTGTTTAACAGGGACATGCAATTACAATTCTTGATATAATATTTCACAGGAGGGCCCCTTCCTGTGCCCACCCAGAGTAACGGTGATGACTTATAGTGTTGTGGCACCAGCACCACAACCACCAAAGGTAAATTTTTCTACCACTGTTCAACAATGGCATGTAATTACAATTCTTGATATAATCGTTTACAGCAGGGCGCTCCAGCGCCCACCAAGAGTCACTTTGAGGGCTTACAATGTTGTGGCAAAACCAACACCTTGTTCCGCCATTTCTGAAGAGCATATAGGGCAGGCCCCTACTTTCAAACATCCAATTTACAAACATCTCCTACTTGCAAACGGAAGGAGACAACAGCAAGTGACATGAAAAAAGATGGACGACAAAACAAATTATACAGGGGTAATAACCCTTCCCTATGTTTTCCAAAAAGCTTAAAAATAGTTTTTTTGACTGGAGCTACACTTTAAAAATGTACCAGTTGAAAATTACAAACAGATTCAACTTAACACAACAAACCTACACAGTCCCTGTCTTGTTTGCACCGCCTGTATACGGCTGTTCTGAGTATATAGGGCCTGGGGGCCACACGCATTTCCTTTTTTTTAATATGGGTACAGGGTTCCCCTTAATATGCGTACAAGACCCAAATAGGCTGGTAATGGGCAGGGAGGGCTACCCATGCCATTTTTCTCAATGATTTTCAACCATATTGCAGGAACCAGATATAACATTAAAACCGCAAGCAGTTTTAAATGGTGTTATTTCCGTTTAATGTCATTTTGTGCAGGGACTGTTCTAAACACGGGAAACACGTGGCACTTCACAGGCATACTACAGACACCCCCCAGGCACCATATTTAAAGGAATATTTCACTTTTTTTTCACTTTAATCGTCATTAAAATCAGTGCTCCCGCCAAAACGGCCATTTTTAAAAACATTTTAGGCATTGATAAATCAATCGGCAATATAGATAAAAATCATTGAAAAAAATGGCATGTCCCCCCCCAGTCCATTACCAGGCCCTTATCCGAGCATGCATCCTGGCAGGCCACAGGAAAAGGGGGGATGAGAGAGAGCACCTCCCCTCCTGAACTGTACCAGGCCACATGCCCTCAACATGGGGAGGGTGTTTTAGGGTCCCCCCAAAACACCTTGCCTGATGGTTGTGAGGTCTGCGGGTGGGGGCTTATCGGAATCTGGAAGCCCCCTTTAACAAGGAGACCCCCAGATCCCAGCCCCCTTTGTGAATGGGTATTGGGTACATTGTACCCTTACACATTCACCCAAAAAAGTGTCAAAATTGTTAAAATGACAGGAGACAGTTTGGGACAAGTCCTTCATTTAAAAAAAAGTCCTGTGATGTCCATTCATATTCGATTACAGCGTCTGACGACCCAAGAAAAAAGAAACCTGAAAAAACTCATCCTCCATGGGAGGCTCCCACTGACGGCAGGCACCAATGCAGACTGCACCAAAAAAAGTGTCAAAATGTTTAAAATGACAGTAGGCAATTTGGGACAAGTCCTTTATTAAAAAATAAAAAACCTCATGTGATGTCACATAACATCAGAGGGGGCGAGGTCACCAGTTTACGTCACCAGGTGGCCCCGCTCTCAGATATATAACAGCTGTCAATGTAGAAAGCCTGCAGTCAGAGGGAGCCTCCCATGGAGGTTGAGTTTTTTCAGGTTTTTATTTCTCGGGTCATCAGACGCTGTGATCGAATATGAATGGACATCAGAGGAATTTTTTTTATAAAGGACTTGTCCCAAACTGTCTCCTGTCATTTTAACAATTTTGACACTTTTTTGGGTGAATGCGTAGGGGTACAATGTACCCAATACCCATTCACAAAGGGGGGCTGGTATATGGGGGTCCCTTTGTTAAAGGGGGCTTCCAAATTCTTATAAACCCCCTGCCCACAGACCCCCACAACCAATGGGCAAGGGTTGCAGGGATGAGGCCCTTGTCCCCATGATTTGGGGGGATGCCAAAACACCCTCTTCATGTTGAGGGCATGTGGTCTGGTATGGTTTAGGAGGGGGATGCTCTCTTGTCCCCCCTTTTCCTGCAGCCTGCCAGGTTGTGTGCTCAGATAAGGGTCTGGTATGGATTTTGGGGGGCCCCCTACGCCATTTTTTTTATTTTGGCTCGGGGTTCCCCTTAATATCTATACCAGACCTGAAGGACGTGGTATGGATTTTGGGGGAACCCCCACACAATTCTCTTTTTTTAATTTTGGCACGGAGTTCAACTTAATATCCATACTAGAACCAAAAGGCCTGGTAATGAACTGGAGGGGGAACCCATACCATTTTTTTCAATGATTTTTATCTATATTGCCAGGGTCTAGCAATAAATTACAGCTGTGAGCAGTTTTAAATGAATTTTTTTCCTTTACAAATGTAATTTTGTTGCTTGGATTCATAAAACTATGTGCGGCCACCATTTAAGCAGCCTTACATAGTGTGGGAATATAGAAATAAGAAAAAAAGCTGTGCTTACTAATATATATGTGATATATATATATATATATATATATATATATATATATATATATATATATATATATATATATATATACACCACTATAAATATAAATATAAAGTGATAAAACAGTCCAATATTGATAATGAAAAAATAAAGTCCAATAGAATCCAATAATTGTGAATGGAAACTGTAGTTAAACAAACACCACCAACACGTGATCCACCAACACATGAATTGCACACTTACCAGAGGCAAGCTTAATTAAAGCCTGTATGTATCCAATCATCAACTTGATACTAGTGCTTCCACAGACCACCTGGATAATATTCGTGCAGTGGGATAGACTTTCAGATTTACATTGCTGTCATCACCCTTCCTTGTATGAACGTGAATGATGGACAAAAGAAGGCAACAACCGATCGGAGCGCACCTCCGTCACAAATTCATGGAAATGAAAGAAAGACTAGCCATAGTGTGAATCCGAAAACTATTTGTTTAATAAAGAATAAAAGTTGCACTTACATAAGTACCATAAAATAAAGCAGATAAAAAACTCTGTTCACCGGCCGGCAGCATATACCCATTCGGATATGGTCGCGATGACGTCATCGTGTCAACCTTCCTACGTACGTTTAACCTAGAGATGGTGTCATCTGGGGAACGGGCGACGCACTGACTCATCGCCATTTAAATACAGGGATAACCATGCCTCATTGTGAGTCCTCAATGGCAGAAGCCCATAACATCAATGTATGTTAACATTATAAAAAATACATCTAAATCATAAAACATCTGTGGACAGGAACAATAAGATTAGAATTGGAAATTGATTAATCCATGACTTCCAATTATTATTTATGATATTTAATATTCCAAACAAATTATGACTTTATCATTATAGATCAAAGGAAATTACTATGCAAATAAAAATCTTCACCTAGTGGGGAAGAAAAAATTAGCTCCATGGGTTTGCATATAGAGCCAATTCAAAAGACCCATAGATATAGAGCCATACATAGTGTGGGGCATGAACTCTTCCCCCTGAGCCATGATTGGCCAAAGGCACCCTGCATGCTTTGGTCAATAATCAGGCGTCAATGCACTGCACTCTCACAGTGCATTGATGGTCTCACTGTTAATTATGGCATGTTCCACAGATGCTCGAATTTCCCATAAACGCCACATAATGTTTGGTATCCCGCGAACGGGCAAACACCCGATGTTCAATTCGAACTTACATTTGACTCGAACATCGTGCTCATCCCTAGGGAATAGCAACCCTATGTCATGTAAATGGTTTTATGAGTACTATATTTTTTTAGTAACTGCTATTCTAAGGAGAAAGTATAGTTCTTCCTAATTAGGTCAGTGATGCCATACCCTTAATGCACGGGCTTCCTTTTGGGGATTATTATACACTCTGCTGTCAATATTTTCCAGGCAGATGTAGTATAATGTCCACTCTGCTAAATAATTAGTGGAGTCGATTTTACAGATTTGATTCAGGCTTGTTCACTTATGCTACCTAGAAATCCACACTGCTGAAGCTGCAAAACTCTTCTAAAATCATGCTACAGCTAAATCCTTTTCTAAATCCCCAATTAAAAAAAGGGACAACAATGAATAAGTAAAACTGTAAAATAAGCAAATAGGTCAAATAATATTGCAGATAGTAAAATAAAACGTTTTCATTGACTATGCCAGTTATTCAAATTCCAAAACTATGTCACAGTAAGTACACATGGACCATGAGACTAGACTCTTAGCATGTGAAGCAGTCATGATTTACTTATGAAAATAAACAGAGAAGTCTATATAATTGTGCTGTTTCATGTTATCTTATTCATAACACCCAGTGACCACTAAGATACAAACCATTACAATGTCTGTATTTAATTTGTATAGCCATATACATACCACTTGCTTTAAAAGCGTTATGTAAATTTTCCCTTGTTGAACCCCAATCTTAGTCTCAAATGTAAATGTTATTTTCTAAATTGATTCAAGCAAATCGTATGTTTGAGATCTCGCAAGTGAGTCATACTGGAATTCTGATTCTCTTCCAGATTTAAAGTGTAAACATTATTAGCTCCAGAATTCCATGGGAAATGAGTAATAAGAGTCTAAAGTTTCAGTTTTGCAACATTGATCTGTTACATTTGCGGCACAGCCTTTAAAATGTTCCAAGGTTATAATCTAAAGCAGACCATAGGAAAAGTTTTACACCCAAGCTGTGATGAACATGTGGAATAATCTTGTAAGTAGACTTATGTTCTAGCCAAGATGGGGACATTTTTTACATAAACCCTGATGGATTGTTTATCACTGCAATGCACACTTGTCTAATTACACTGTTTGAAATAAATTGGGCTTTTTTAGACCACAAAAGTACTATCTTGAGTTCAGCAAAGCAATAATAAACACATTTTGTCATTTCAACATATGTAACACCTATTGCACAATGATTTAACAAATATCAGCAGGCTGTTCTATTTATGGACTTATGCTCTTTGGTTTCAAGGGCATTGAATATTTTCTGTTCTGGACAAGTTGTATTGTGGATTTGTCAATGTTAATCGCAATCACAATCTTCTAGTGTCTAGTATGTGGGGTTTAGGAGCATCTTAAAGTTCTTCCAGGTAGTTAAAACTGTAGTTAGACAAGTGCAATCAACAAAACAAAATCTAACAATCTGATAATAAAATTGTGTCACACCCCAGCTTTTATTTTTAAATGTAGAAAGTGGAATCTCATCTCAGAAACCCATTAGAACAAATCCTTTATTAATCATTTCTACTACTTTGGAAAACCAGTTGAGACATTCCTTTAAACCGTTGATTTTCATGATGTATAGCAACAAAAAAAACAACTTGTGTGTCAAAGGGATCATAAACTACACCACAAACAAAGTTTAAAACAATAAAATCCAACAATTTATTAAAACAGATCCAGTAAATTGGTTGATAAGTAAGCATAAATCTGTATTAAGCCACAAACCAAAAATGTAATATTTTGCAGCTTTCCAGTTGTTTTATGGGATGGTTGCAATTGTTTTCTTTTTTAGGCTTTTTTCCCTTTGTTTTCCCCTGGCCAGTAACACACCTCCCGTATTAGAATGCCCCCACTCTGCATGATTGAGCACAGAGGGCATTTTTGGACAGCAACGTTGTCAGTCTGTGGAGAGAAGAGTGTTAGAAGGACTAGCAGTTGTAGATGTACTAACAAATTGAAGCCAAACTCCAGCTAATACTTTTTAAACGGTTACAACAAACTGTTTTGTTTCTTTTGGGATAAAGGTTTAAGTCAATCTTAAATAGTTTGTCTCATCTCTGTAACTGCTACATCTGCAGGACAGCTTGTTCTTCTGAAAAACAATAGGCTTAATAGCTGGATCACCAGGTGAACATAAAAGAAAGAAATCCTAAAAAAAGAAAACGAATGCAGCCACCACATCTAAGCATTGGTAAATTGCAATATAGTGTAGTAATGTTTGATTTTGGGTTTAATATTTCTCTAATCTTGTAAATACTGTATAAACTGTAGAATCTGTGGAAACCCACTAGAACAGATTATTTATGTATTAGGACCATGTGAGGTCCTGCCACTGGGAAAATGGTTGAAAAAAGAACCCAGGGTTCTCATGTGTGCAGTTTATGGACTTTGCACTAATCTGTTTTAATAAAAGGGGGCTATGAGGCCCCTAAAAATACAGTTCGGACTGACATTCACTAAAAAACCCATCTACCACCACTGATCCTAATCACCCCATGTTACAGTATATTTTATGAAAAAAAAAATATATTGCATAAATTAGTAAAAGAAAAACATTAATTCGATATGGGCATTCAATTATCTTTTTATCCACTTCAGCCCCAGAAGGTTTAACCCCCTTAATGACCAGGCCATTTTTTTCAATACGACACCTCTTTATTTTAACTGACAATTGCACGGTCGTGGGACGCTGTACCCAAATAAAATGTATGTCCTTTTTATCCCCACAAATAGAGCTTTCTTTTGGTGGTATAAACAAAACAGCAATTTTGAAATAAAAACAATATTTTTTACTTTCTGCTATAAAACTTATCCAATACATTTTAAAAAAAATCTAATTTCTTCATCAATTTAGGCCAAGATGTATTCTGCTACATGTTTTTGGTAAAAAAGAAATCCCAATAAGCATATATTGATTGATTTGCACAAAATCCCTTTTGACTTTTTTTGTAAACAGTGACATTATTACAGTGATCAGTGCTAAAAATATGCACTGTTACCATACTAATGACACTGGCAGGAAAGGGGTTAAAATCAAAAGGTTAAGTGTGTCCCTAGTTGGTGCTTGCTAACTGTGTGGGGGATGGCCTGACTGGATGCAGACAGAGATCTGTGTTCCTGCTTAGCAGGAACACAAGATCTCAATCTTCTTCCCTGTTAGAATGGCGATCTGCCTCTCTGGGTAGCGATCGTGGGTGGACCCGATGTCCTCCGGATCCACTGATTGGCTCACCCTCTGTCCAATCAGCGTGTGTGCGCCCCCATTGTCTTTTGCACAAAATTACATACAGGTACGTTGTTTCGCGCAACAGAGCAGTATATCTGTGGTAGGTGGTCGGCAAGTGGTTAACGAATATTTGCTCCATTGGTTTAAATGGTAACTTAATACATCAATATTCTCTGGGTTTTATGATAACAATGTCACCTAGAGGGCAAAACTAAGACTGTTACTATATTTATATTTAATTTTTATTGCAAGTAGCAAAGCTCTAAACAGACTTAGGCCTATAGTACAAATGACTAACAAAAGACAAGCATGAGAGACCTCATAGGATGTATAGAGCTCAACAGTAAATTTAAAGTAAAAACTGCGCATTAATGTAAGACATCATGAATTTCCAGGGTGAGTTGATTTATTACAAATATCAATCACAGAGTGCTGATCCATATTGTTAAATATGATGACAAGCATGCCAACTCTCCTTGAGTAACACTTGGCAGTTTGCATAGATGTTGGATGTATATAATTCTCATTTAACCACTTGCCGACCAACGCACGACGATATACGTCGACAGAATGGCACGGGCAGGCATATGGGCGTATATATACGTCCCTGCCTTCCCACGGGTGGGGGGCCCGATCGACCCCCCCGGTGCCAGCGGCGGTCGGTATTCGTTCGGGAGCGATCCGGGATGAGGGGGCGGCCATTCATTCATGGCCACCCCCTCGCGATCGCTCCCGACGAATGGAAATGCTCCGTGACATCACTTCCTCTCCTGTAATGTAAACACAGGCAGAGGAAGTGATGTAATCTCTCCTCGTGTCGGTCTTTTTCGTTCCGGCACCGAGGAGAGAGGATCGGTGAGTTGCACCCAACACTACACATACAGTAGAACACGCCAGGCACACTTTTCACCCCCCCGATCACCCCCCAATCACCCCCCCAATCACCCCTGCCCCCCCAGTCACAGTGACACCAATTGCATTTTTTTTTTTGCATTGGTGTCATTTGTGACTGTAATAACTGTTAGGGCAGTTAGGGTTAGCCCCCTTTAGCTCTAGGGTGCCCCCCTAACCCCCCCAATAAAGGTTTAACCCCGTGATCACCCCCCGTCGCCAGTGTCACTAATAAGCAATCGTTTTTCTGATCGCTGTATTAGTGTCACAGGTGACGCTAGTTAGGCAGGTAAGTATTTAGGTTCGCCGCCGCTTTTTATAGCGTCAGGGACCCCCATATACTACCGCATAGCCCCCTGATTGCCCCCCAGTTAACCCTTTCACCAGTGATCACAATATAACTGTTACAGGTGACGCTGGTTGGTTAGTTTTTTTTTTTTTGTTTCAGGGCACCCGCCATTTATTACCTATTAAAGGTTTAACCCCCTGATCACCCAGCGGGTGATATAAGTTTGAGGCCCAGCGTCAGGTTAGTGCCAGTACCGCTAACACCCACGCGCAAAGCATACACCTGCCTTAGTAATATAGTATCTGATCAGATCTATATTAGCGTTGCCAGCATTTTAGGTTTCCCAAAACGCATTGTTAGCGGGATCAGCCCAGATACCTGCTAGCACCTGCGTTTAGCCCCTCCGCCAAGCCCAGCCCAGCCCACCCAAGTGCAGTATCGATCGATCACTGTCACTTACAAAACACAACACACATAACTGCAGCGTTCGCAGAGTCAGGCTTGATCCCTGCGATCGCTAACAGTTTTTTTTGTAGCGTTTTGAAACAGTCGCTGACAGGCTAGGTGCTTTTTTACCTGTGAGTCTCACTAGTGTACCCCTAAATTTAGAGCCCAAAATGGCAAAGCGAAGGTACACTAGTGAAGAGGCCTACACGTTTCTGAGCATGACAGATAGTGAAGAGGACGTCACTCATCTGTCAGATTCAGGCTCAGAATACGATCCTGTAGAGGACAGCGGCTCCATGACAGATAGCTCTGACGACGGAGATGAGGCCCCTGTTAAGAACAGGTGTGCCCAATCCCGAATGTATTCTGTTGTTCAGGTGCAGGAACCGCAGGTCACTCGTATGGAGCAGAGACGTACTAGAGCCGCTCATCCTTCTGGTGAACTGGCAAGCACCAGCGGCCTAGTACACCCTGGACGTACATCCAGCACTGCAGTAACACGTGGTGACATGGCGAGTCCCATAAGTGCAGTTCAAGCTGGCGAGGTGGCAAGCACAAGTAGTGTCCTGCTGCCACCAAGAAGAAGACAAAGACAGGCCCGTCGTACCCATAGTGCCCTTCCTGCAGAATTCGCCAATCCTAATTGGGTGCCCACCACTTCTGCAGAACCCGTACTTCCCCCATTCACTGGCCAACCTGGCATTAACGTGGAAACATTTGATTTTACGACACTTGACTTTTACTCACTGTTTTTCACCGAAGATCTCTATAGATCTATTGTGGACCAAACCAATTTGTACGCTGGTCAACACATCGCCACTATTCCCCAGTCCGCCCTTGCCAGACAATGGAAACCAGTTACGGTTTCCGAATTTAAAATCTTTCTGGGCCTCTCCCTCAACATGGGCATAACCAAAAAGAGTGAGTTGCGGTCATATTGGTCCACTGACCCAATTCACCATATGCGCGTGTTCTCTGCTTCCATGTCCAGGGCACGATACGAGATGATTTTGCGGTTCATGCACTTCAGCGACAATGAACTCTGTCGTCCTCGTGGAGACCCTGAATACGATCGGCTCTACAAAATTCGGCCCCTCATAAACCACTTCAACCAACGTTTTGCAGACTTGTTTACTCCCCATCAAGTTGTCTGCGTTGATGAGTCCCTGATTAAATTTTCTGGTCGCTTGTCATTCAAACAATACGTCCCCAACAAGCGTTCCAGATACGGGGTCAAGATGTATAAGCTCTGTGACAGGGCCACAGGCTATACACGTAGTTTCATGGTTTATGAGGGTAAAGATAGTCACGTAGAGCCGGAGAACTGCCCTGACTACATAGGAAGCGCTGGCAAGATAGTGTGGGACATGGTGTCACCCTTATTCGGAAAGGGGTACCACTTGTACGTGGACAATTATTACACAAGCGTGCCACTGTTTAGTCACTTGTTTGATCAGCAGATTGGAGCATGTGGCACCGTGCGACCTAATCGCCGGGGCTTTCCCCAGCGGCTTGTAGAGTCCCGTCTTAGGCTGGGGGAGAGAGCCTGCTTGCGGAGTAATAATTTGCTCGCTATGAAGTGGAGGGATAATAAGAATGTTTTCGTTCTTACCTCCCTTCATGCAGACACGACGGTCCAAATTCCTACGGTGACTGGTATTGTGGAGAAACCCCTCTGTGTCCACAAATATAACCTTAACATGGGAGGGGTGGACCTCAATGACCAGTTGTTGGCGCCGTATCTAGTTGCCCGTAAGGCCAGACGCTGGTACAAAAAAGTGTCTGTTTATTTATTCCAATTGGCTATACTGAATGCTTATGTACTACACAAAGCTTCAGAACGGACTGGATCCTTCCTTAAATTCCATGAGGATATCGTCAGAGCCCTTCTGTATCCAGACGGTGCTCCACCTCACCTTCCCCTACCAGATGCAGTAAGCCGGCTGCATGAGAGGCATTATTCTTATGTCATCCCGAGTACCCCTACCCAACAAGCCCCCCAAAGAAAATGTCGTGTCTGCAGAAAGCGCGGATATAGGCGTGACACCCGTTATTGTTGTCCCCGCTGTCCTGACAATCCTGGTCTTTGCATTGGTGAATGTTTTGAACACTACCATGAACTAGTTGAGTATTAGCGTAGGGTACAGCATTGCACAGGCTAGGCACACGTTCACAGGGTCTCCCAAGATGCCATCGCATTTTGAGAGACCCAAACCGCTGGAACCGTTACAACAGAAGTGTTAAAGTTACATAAAAAAGTGTTTAAAAAAAAACAAAAAAAATATAAAATAAAAAAAACAAAAATAGTTGTCATTTTATTGTTCTCTCTCTCTCTCTATTCTCTCTCTATTGTTCTGCTCCTTTGTACTGTATTCTATTCTGCAATGTTTTATTGTTAACCATTTTTTGTTTTCAGGTACGCCATTCAGCTGTAGCGTGGATTTATTTATCTTGACAGCAACAGCGTTTGCTCCCACGATACGTAAAGCCACGACTCCAGCGATGTCGGAGGTGATTTCACCACCACAGTTAAAAAAGAGCATATATGCCGAAGCATGGGGGCATAAGGGGTGGAGGAGCGATCTGCTCCTACCTTTTGCGGGAGGATGCCCCCATGCTTCGGCATATATATATTTTAGGCACAGATTGTGTTAAATGTGTTCTTTTTTGCTATTTTTTTTGTATTTGCTTTGCAGGTATGGTAAGTCCTACTGTTATACTGTAATGTTACTTTGTTTTATTGTTAACCATCATTTGCTTAGCAGGTACGCCATTCTGCTGCAGAGCGGATTTATTTATCTTGACAGCAACAGCGTTTGCTCCCACGATACGTAAAGCCACGACTCCAGCACTGTCGGAGGTGATTTCACCACCACAGTTAAAAAAGAGCATATATGCCGAAGCATGGGGGCATACGGGGTGGAGGAGCGATCTGCTCCTACCTTTTGCGGGAGGATGCCCCCATGCTTCGGCATATATATATTTTAGGCACAGATTGTGTTAAATGTGTTCTTTTTTGCTATTTTTTTTGTATTTGCTTTGCAGGTATGGTAAGTCCTACTGTTATACTGTAATGTTACT
This sequence comes from Lithobates pipiens, assembly GCF_037356315.1. Lineage (NCBI taxonomy): Eukaryota > Metazoa > Chordata > Amphibia > Anura > Ranidae > Lithobates > Lithobates pipiens. The sequence goes on along the minus strand of NW_027507790.1, from coordinate 27,870,606 downwards.
TTGTTTTATTGTTAACCATCATTTGCTTAGCAGGTACGCCATTCAGTTGCAGCGCGGATTTATTTATCTTGACAGCAACAGCGTTTGCTCCCACGATACATAAAGCCGCGACTCCAGCACTGTCGGGGGTGATTTCACCACCACAGTTAAAAAAGAGCATATATGCCGAAGCATGGGGGCATAAGGGGTGGAGGAGCGATCTGCTCCTACCTTTTGCGGGAGAATGCCCCCATGCTTCGGCATATATAAATGGTGCATGTATGCCCACCATTAAAAGTGGGTGGATGAAGGGTGGTATCTAATGGTGGGAATACCCACCGATCAATATTTTTTTTTCGTTCAGCCCACAGGCTGCATGAAAAAAAAATTACAATATATGCCCAACCAGTTCCAGCAACATACTGGTATGTTGCGGGACTTTGAGTGCTTATACCAGAATGATGCCTGCAGGTTTAGGTATCATCTTGGTATCATTCTTTTCAGCCAGCGGTCGGCTTTTATGTAAAAGCAATCCTAGCGGCTAATTAGCCTCTAGACTACTTTTACAAGCAGTGGAAGGGAATGTCCCCCCCCCCCCGCACCATCTTCCATGGTTTTCTCAGGCTCTCCTGTCCCAACAGGGAACCTGAGAATGCAGCCGGTGGTTCCGCCAGCTGACCATAGAGCTGATCAGAGACCAGAATGGCTCCAATCATCTCTATGGCCTAAGACACCGGAAGCTACGAGCATTTCATGACTTAGATTTTGCGGGATGTAAACAGCGCCATTGGGAAATTGGGAAAGCATTTTATCACACCGATCTTGGTGTGGTCAGATGCTTTGAGGACAGAGGAGAGATCTAGGGTCTGATAGACCCTAATTTTTTTAAAAAAGAGTACCTGTCACTACCTATTGCAATCATAGGGGATATTTACATTCCCTGAGATAACAATAAAAATCATAAAAAAATATATATAAATGAAAGGAACAGTTTAAAAATAAAATAAAAAAGCAAAATAAATAATAAAAAAAAAAAAAAAAAAAAAAAAACACCCCTGTCCCCCCCTGCTAAGGCGCAACGTCGAACGCAAGCGTTGGTCTGGTGTCATATGTAAACAGCAATTGCACCATGCATGTGAGGTATCACCATGAAGGTCAGATCGAGGGTACTAATTTTAGCAGTAGACCTCCTCCGTAAATCTAAAGTGGTCACCTGTAAAGGCATTTAAAGGCTTTTAAAAATGTACGTAGTTTGTCGCCGCTGCACGTTTCTGCGCAATTTTAAAGCATGTCATGTTTGGTATCCATGTACTCGGCCTAAGATCATATTTTTTATTTCATCAAACATTTGGGCAATATAGTGATTTTTAGTGCATTAAAATAAAAAAAAGTGTGTTTTTTCCCCAAAAAATGCGTTTGAAAAATCGCTGCGCAAATACCGTGTGAAAAAAAAAATGAAACACCCACCATTTTAATCGGTAGGGCTTTTGCTTTAAAAAAACACCTCATGTTTGGGGGTTCAAAGTAATTTTCTTGCAAAAAAAATGTTTTTTCATGTAAACAAAAAGTGTCAGAAAGGGCTTTTTCTTCAAGTGGTTAGAAGAGTGGGTGATGTGTGACATAAGCTTCTAAATGTTGTGCATAAAATGCCAGGACAGTTCAAAACCTCCCCAAATGACCCCATTTTAGAAAGTAGACACCCCAAGCTATTTGCTGAGAGGCATGTCGAGTCCATGGAATATTTTATATTTTGACAAAAGTTGTGGAAAAAATACATTATTATTTTTTTTTTTTTTTTTTGCACAAAGTTGTCATTAAATGATATATTGCTCAAACATGCCATGGTTATATGTAAAATTACACCCCAAAATACATTCTGTTGCTTCTCCTGAGTACGGGGATACCACAAGTGTGAGACCTTTTGGGAGCCTAACCGCGTACGGTACCCCAAAATCCAAGCACCACCTTCAGGATTTCTAAGGGTGTAAATTTTTGATTTCATTCCTCACTGCCTATCACAGTTTCGGAGGCCATGGAATGCCCAGATAGCACAAAATCCCCCCAAGTGACCCCATTTTGGAAAGGAGACACCCCAAGCTATTTGCCGAGAGGTATGGTTAGTATTTTGCAGACCTTCATTTTTGTCACAAAGTTTTGAAAATTGAAAAAAAATATACATTATTTTTTTCTTCTTCATTTTCAAAAACAAATGAGAGCTGCAAAATACTCACCATGCCTCTCGGCAAATAGCTTGGGGTGTCTACTTTCCAAAATGGGGTCATTTTGGGGGGTTTTGTGCTATTTTTGCATTTTATGGCCTTCAAAACTGTGATAGGTAGTGAGGTGTGAAATCAAAAATTTAGTATAGGCCGACCCGAGTATAAGCCGAGGCCCCCAATTTACCCCCAAAAAACTGGGAAACCTATTGACTCGTGTATAAGCCGAGGGTGAGATATGCCTGTCCATCCCTGTGTGTGTGTCCATCCATCCATCCATCCCTGTGTGTGTGTGTGTCCATCCATCCCTGTGTGTGTGTGTCCATCCATCCATCCATCCATCCCTGTGTGTGTGTCCATCCATCCATCCATCCCTGTGTGTGTGTGTGTCCATCCATCCATCCATCCCTGTGTGTGTGTCCATCCATCCATCCATCCCTGTGTGTGTGTGTGTCCATCCGTGTGTGTGTGTGTGTGTGTGTGTGTGTGTGTGTGTGTGTGTGTGTGTGTGTGTGTGTGTGTGTGTGTCCAGCCTACCTGTGTCCTGAGCCTCCGTCCGGTCCCGAGCCTCCGTCCGGTCCGGTCCCGTCCCGAGCCTCCGTCCGGTCCCGTCCCGAGCCTCCGTCCGGTCCCGTCCCGTCCCGTCCCGAGACTCCGTCCGGTCCCGTCCCGTCCCGAGCCGAGCCTCCGTCCGGTCCCGTCCCAGGATCACCGCTCTTCGTCGGCGCCCATTCCCCTGTTCAAATGCCGCGCCTCCCTGTCTGTGATAGGTGGAACACAATTTCCCAGCAGCCTGTGTTCCGCCTATCACGGACATCGTCTCATCCTCGTCCGTAGTACGAGGATGAGACGATGTCGGTGATAGGCGGAACACAGGCTGCTGGGAAATTCAGTGTTCCGCCTATCACAGGCGAAGGCGGAGCCGGAGGCGCGGCTTTTGAATTATAGAATGGCCGCTGTCTGTCTGCTCGACACGCTGATCGAGCAGGCAGACAGCGATGACTCGAGTATAAGCCGAGGGGGGCACTTTCAGCCTCAAAAAAGAGGCTGAAAATCTCGGCTTATACTCGAGTATATACGGTACACCCTTAGAAATCCTGAAGGCGGTTCTTGGTTTTTGGGGCCCCGTACGCGACTAGGCTCCCAAAAAGTCCCACACATGTGGTATCCCCGTACTCAGGAGAAGCAGCAGAATTTATTTTGGGGTGTCATTTCACATATGCCCCTGGCATGTGTGAGCAATATATCATTTAGTGACAACTTTGTGAAAAAAAAATAAAAAAAAATAAAAGTTTGTACTTTTCCCGCAACTTGTGGCAAAATATAAAATATTCCATGGACTCAACATGCCTCTCAGCAAATAGCTTGGGGTGTCTACTTTCTAAAATGGGGTCATTTGTGGGGGTTTTGTGCCATCTTGGCATTTTATGGCCTTCAAAACTGTAATAGGTAGTGAGGCGTGAAATCAAAAATGTACGCCCTTAGAAAGCCTGAAGGCGGTTCTTGGCTTTCGGGGCCCCGTACGCAGCTAGGCTCCCAAAAAATCCCACACATGTGGTATCCCCGTACTCAGGAGAAGCAGCAGAATTTATTTTGGGGTGTCATTTCACATATGCCCATGGCATGCGTGAGCAATATATCATTTAGTGACAACTTTGTGAAAAAAAAAAAAAAAGTTTGTAATTTTCCCATAGCATGTGTGAGCAATATATCATTTAGTGACAACTTTGTGAAAAATTTATAAAGTTTGTAATTTTCCCGCAACTTGTGGCAAAATATAAAATATTCCATGGTCTCAACATGCCTCTCAGCAAATAGCTTGGGGTGTCTACTTTCTAAAATGGGGTCATTTGTGGGGGTTTTGTGCCGTCTTGGCATTTTATGGCCTTCAAAACTGTGATATGTAGTGAGGAGTAAAATGACATATGTATGCCCTTAGAAATCCTGAAGGCGGTGCTTGGCTTTTGGGGCCCCGTACGCGGCTAGGCTGCCAAAAAGTCAACCACATGTGGTATCCCTGTACTCAGGAGAAGCAGCATAATGTATTTTGGGGTACAATTCCACATATAACCATGGCATGTGTGAGCAATATATCATTTAGTGACAACTTTGTGTAAAAAAAAAAAAAAAAAAAATTTTTTGTCATTATTCAATCGCTTGCGGCAAAAAAATAAAATATTCAATGGGCTCAACATGCCTCTTGTCTACTTTCCAAAATGGGGTCATTTGGGGGGGTTTTGTACTGCCCTGCCATTTTAGCACCTCAAGAAATGAGATAGGCAGTCATAAACTAAAAGCTGCGTAAATTCCAGAAAATGTACCTTAGGCCGCGTACACACGGGCGGATTGTCTGGCCAACTAAGTTCGTCAGACAATCCGACAGACAGTCCGTTCAAAATTTGCATGAACGGACTTGACCACACACGATGAGCAGACAGTCCGCTGAAAGCGTGCGCGATGACGTGTACAGCACGTACGACGGGACTAGAAAAACGACGTCCTATACACTGCAATGCAACCTTCGGCCATGTAAATCCTTTCTGAGCATGCGCCATACTTAGTTCGTCCAACTTGCCTACACACGAGCTTACTGTCCGCTGAAACCAAGTTTGGACGGACAAAACCAAGTTTGGACGGACAAAACCAAGTTTGAACGGACAAAATTTCGGAAATTCCGTAAGACTTTGTTCGTCAGACAGTCCGCTGAAAAAGTCAGCTGAAGCCCACACACGAGCGGATTGTCCGCTGAAACGCGGTTCAGCGGACTAAGTTGGACAGACAATCCGCCCGTGTGTACGCGGCCTTAGTTTGTAGATGTGACAACTTTTGCGCAAACCAATAAATATACAGTTATTGACTTTTTTTTTACCAAAGACATGTGGCTGAATACATTTTGGCCTAAATGTATGACTAAAATTGAGTTTATTGGATTTTTCTAATAACAAAAAGTAGAAAATATCATTTTTTTTCAAAATTTGCGGTCTTTTTACGTTTATATCGCAAAAAATAAAAATCGCAGAGTCAGTCAAATACCTTTAAAAGAAAGCTCTATTTGTGGGAAGAAAAGGACGCAAATTTCGTTTGGGTACAACATTGCATGACTGCGCAATTACCAGTTAAAGCAGCGCAGTGTCAAATTGTAAAAAGACCTCTGGTCATTTACCAGCAAAATGGTCCGGTCTGAAAGTGGTTAAATAATCTTCATCTAAATATTTTATTTTTTAAAGCCATTGCTGACAATTTGTACAGCACTTTACAAAATAAAGGGACACAGCACAGTAACAAAACAATTCAATACATGGGGTTTGGGAGGGATCTGCCCATGAGAGTTTGCAATCTAAATATTAATTAATTTAATTATTAAAGAGTTTTATTGAGTTTACAAGGCAAAACATAACAGAGATGTTGACTTAACATAAAATGACAAAGAGAATGAAGTGCTAAAAAACACATGCTATTTGGTACCCGAAACTTATGAGTAACAAAATATAACCCTTTGTGCTTATATAGGGATGTTGAAATAACAATTCACCAAGAGTAATGGCCTAGGGTACATGGCACAGACAGGCTAGTTTTCATAGAGAAGCCACATCTAGATGGTGCAACTAATAGACAGAATTAGGTTAACAAAGTGCATATATGGAAGTATGATTGTTACAGATTATAAACTATTATATAATGGAGGGCGATGTTGGAATTCTGGACTATTGGTTTATAGTGAGGGCACTGGCAAGTTATTCTGCAATGCTGAAAGGGGTTGCCGTAGGAGAGACAAAGGAAAAGGGCCATGTCCTGTGAGGCAGGGGGAACTTCAAAATGATTGGAAGGGAAAGAGAGAAAGGCAAGAGAAGAAGGGGAAAGAGAAAAAAAAGAGTCCACAAGGTTGAACCGGGAGCCAACATGACATGTAGTAAGAACAACTTGATGTCAGCTACCACAGCAAGAGGATAATGTCGTCAAAAGTCAGCGGCAAGCAGTGTGCCATATTTTGTCAAACTTGGAGACCTGACCTCTTTCTATAGCTGCCATCTTGCCATGTACCATGGCGTGGTTCATGCTGTTCTTTGCCTCAGCTACAACCAAAGTAGTTGTCACATACCTGGTAGAGACTGAGCTGTAGAGAGGGCTTCTCTTGCACCTCCTGTCTAGCACCCCTGGTAGAGATGACAGGGAGTGAAAGACACAGTGTGGCACGAGGGCCAATTTAGCAGGTGGCTCAGGACAGGTCTTGGCAGGAACCCGAAAGCTGCAGATTACGGATAGGCACCGAGGACTGGAACTCCGTGTTGCTGGATCAGCAGGCAGAGTCGTGGTGGGAACTTAAGCCAGGAGTTCATCAATATCTGAGCAGAGCAGGTACTGGAATGTGAGACAGAATCAAAGACAGCATACAGGCTGGATTCGGTACACAGTCAGGCAGCCCAGGACAGGAGCATGAAGCAGGAACGGGGTTAAACACAAGCCGAGGTCACAGGAAGGCAGGCAGAAGTCCAAGGGAAGGTTCAGGTACAAGCTGGATCAAATACAGGAACGCTGGAACAGATCAGATGCAGGTAACAGGTACTAGCTGAAAGACCACTCAGCAAGGCAATGTGTCGGTGTGCCATTTAAATAAACTACCTGGCACCCAGACGTATGCAGCTCGCGTATACGCCAATACACACTGGTGTGCCCATGCTTGTGTGCAGGTGCGTGTCTGTTAACCAAACTTCTCTTACACTAGGGGATTTCCAAGAAAAAAATGTATTTCACAGCTGTAAGGCGTTGCACCAGAAGCTTGAATTGGGTGCATGATAAGCAGTCAGGTCTCAAGGTAAGAAGTGCAATGGTTGGATCTGACTGCATCAATGTTTCAAACATTCTTAAATATTAATAAACTTATGGAATGTTTGATACAGTATTGGCTTCTTTACCACTTGCCGTTTCACCTTCAGCATATACACTGCGGCAAGGTTTGCTGCACAAACCGACATACCTGTATATGGGTTGATGCATGTGGTACTGCGGGTGCACGCACTTGTTGATGTCCACTGGCCACCCGTGATCGCGGTGAAGAGAGGCAGAACAGGGATCTGTCTATGCAAACAAGGCAGATCCCCATTCTGACAGGGGAGGAGGGAAAGATCAGCTGTTTCTAGGGATCCCGCTAAAAATCGCTTATCCCCACTATTACTAGTTAAAACAATACAAAAAGTCCCTAAATCTTTCCCTTTTTTTGTAACCTTTAGACAAAACCAATCAATATACGCTTATTGCTATTTTTTTTTTTTTACCCAAAATATGTAGCAAAATAAATATTGGCCTAAACTGATGAATACCATTGTATTTTAATATATTTTTTGGGGATATGCATTATAGCAGCAAGTAAAAAAAAAAAAAATATTTTTTTCAAAATTGTCGTTCTTTTTTGTTTATAGCGCAAAAAATAAAAAGTGTAGAGGTGATCAAATACTACCAAAAAAATGCTCTATTTGTGGGAAAAAAATACATCCATTTTCTTTGGGTATAACGTCGTACGTGCAATAGTCAATTAAGTCAATTAAAGCTACGCAGTGCCGTATCACAAAAAAATGGCCTGGTCATTAAGGGGGTAAATCCTTCCGGGGCTGAAGTGGTTAAATACATTAAAACAACAGGTTAATGCAATACAGTTAACATTGACAATTTTCTTTTTTTTTTTTTATATTTTTATTGATAAAAATATTGAACAGCAGTACATGGCAAAAAACACGTTGTACAGATATCTTCAATATCAATGGTTAATAATGGTTAATAACAGTTAGGGAGTGGAAATAGGATTATCAACATCTAGTATATAGTGCTTAGCGGAGTGCCCTTTATGCATGGTCAGTTCCATCCGACTTAGTGGGGGTCGTCTTGTAGTATGCTGGGTCACTGTTGGCACATGAGTATGGCATTTGTTGCTTAATGCCATGATTCAGGGGAGAACCAAGACCAGGGTATTTGTGATCATTTTTTTGGTATTTATAAGTAACTTCTCATAATTGTTTAGTTTCTTTCTCCCATGGACTCTGAATCATGGCTTTTTGAATTATAGCTTAACGTGGAGTGTGAGTTTTCTCTGTGAGAATTGTCTAATGGGTGTGCCCTCACTTGATTGTTAGTGTTACTGGTACCTCTTTTAGAAGGGAAGGGCATACCTAGAGGGTACCCCAGTTAGGCTGACTAAGTAGATGTTGGGGATGTCTGGGTGTCTTGTTGGGGAGGACAGAGGTGGGAAAGCGGGGTGGTGAAAGAGGGGCTATGGGGGTATCGGTTTTTCAGGGTGGGGTTCCTGCCTAGTTCCTGCCTCCCTCCTCGGGGGGATGGTTTGTATGAAGTCATTTCTGTGGGTTCAGGTGTGTGCATGGGGAGGTGAGTGGTCCGCAAATTGGTTGAGGGTCTAAGCAGTCTTTGTTACTATTGTGACTGGACCTGGGCGTTTCTTTGGGTCATGCTGTCGGATTCCTTGTTAGTCTTGTGTCTATTGTAGTTGGTCGTTGAGTTTGGAGAATTCCCTTGTTGTCTGGAAGTGTGACCAGCAGGCCCACTTCATGCCGTGTTTGTGAGGGTTATCTCGTGCGCTGTGAATAAGTTCTTCCATGTCGGCTATATGTTTGATTCTTCCGAACCATTCTTTAAGTGATGGAGTGACAATTTTCTTTAAAATTACTTTGTCACCAATTCAAAAAATAAATAAAGGTTACAGTGTATATTCTTATGTTGGGATTTTTTTAATGAATGGCCTGGGGACAAGGTCTCTTTAAATCCCCATAGGGTTGTGTAAAAATATTCAGGAGCAGTATTTGCCATGTACCGAGGCAGAAAAGATAAATGTATTTCACTGTTCTCTACAGCACATATATTAGTCTATGCCGGCTTATATCAAAACCGTCTTTTACAGGCATTCTACTTGGTGATGACGTGACAGAATCTCTTTAAATTTTCACAAAATATATTCTGATCTAACCTGGAACAAGATCATAGTGATACAGCCCAGTTCATAACAATGTAAATATTGCTCTTGTTATTTTCTGCTACATCTACAAGTGATGTACAGTGCTAACATTAAAGAAAACAATGTAAAAATGTTGAGCTCTCAGCACTCTTCTCCTGGACACTGCAGATAAGACATTATTGTGTAATTTTAATTTGGGTACCAACATCAAAACACTTTCAAGTTTTCTATTCTCAATGATAGACTCCCTTTAGGTGAATTAAGAATGCCACAGCGAGTCACTCCCTAGACCAGTAACATTCAGCTAACTTAACCCAAAGTCACCTTCAACTGATGCAAATTTCATTTGTTGTAATATAGAGGTTAAAGAGCATATAAAGTCTAAAACAAAAATGTAATATACTAAAGTGTACCAGCCCTTAGATGTTTGGCTTCATTAGTTTTCAAGCTTTTTTTTTCCCTTTATTTTTATCTGCCCTTTCATAGTCAAAATTTCTTATTTCACTGTATCTATAAGGTTAGCCATGGTTGTCACATAGGCTAGACTTCTAAAGAAAATGGATTCCAACCAACTCTCTCTAAAACGGGCATACTTCATCCAAAGTAAACATAAAACCCAAAACTATGGAGAATAAATTGGACTTTTAAGTTAAAGGTGGTAGTCTACATCATTGGGAACATATTAAAAAAATACAAATTGGTTGTACTGTTTTAAAAAGTAGCAAACACCTAAAAAGTGCTATATATAAAACATACGTCAAGAACCTAATATAGGGCTCATAACAATCCATGAACAGTAGCCATATATATCTGCTTGTGCAGGCTATGAATGTTTTTGAAGAATGCTTTAGAGGCTATACGTCTCTGTTGATGTTTTAACTAATTTCTGATCTGAAAACATGAATGTATTTTTTTTAAAGAAACCTGCACTGAGAAAATATGTTGGCTGCCTTACTGACTTAGAACATGTAAACATTATTATTATTATTATTATTATTATTATTATTATACAGGCTCAGTGACGCTCAGCCTTTTATAGGCAACTTTGTATTCTCTGAATGAATAGAAAGCTTTCTCTGATTTGCTGAGGCAGAATGGTGGGCTGATGATGCCGCAATCTCCTCCCCAACCAATCAGAGGAAGTTTTGTATTAATTGATAGAATACAAAGCTATCTTTGGATGGCTGAGTGCCACTAAGCCTGACTCTGTTTTTTTAGAGTGTGTGGCAGGACGGTTTCATCTCACAGCCAGAATGCAAGGCTGTATACTGTATGTAGCTGAGGCTGAGTTTCAAGTACCTGGTGAAGGAGCTTGACATGGAGAGGAAGGCGATCTCTTACACCTCCAGTTCGGTACCCCTAGTAAGGTAACAGGAGGTACAAGAGCCTAGAGTTGCACGAGTACCTGCCAGTTCTGGTAATGGCGGTTGCAGATGAGAGATTTGTGCGCACTTGGATGTGGGCTGGATCTTGATGCAGAGATGCAGGCACAGTAGGCTGGAAGACAGTCAGCAGGCACTTGGCAGCTGGGAGTTGATGGTCAGCAAGCATTCGCCAGGCCGACAGGTGGCAGAAAGCATGTACTTGGCAGGCTGCAGGGATAGGGGTGGCCTCCATGGGCTGGACACAGAGAAGAGTCAGGTAAGCTGGGTCAGTAACTTTCAGGCACGATAGGTACAGAGAGACAGGCAGAAAATTAGTCAGGTTCAGGCTGGAGTTGACAACGGCAAGCAGATAGGCAGAGGGATCAAGCAGGGACGTGGCCAAAGGGCAAGTCAGGGGCCGGTTCAGGCAAAATTCAAATGTATGACGAATAGCAGAACAGCAACAGGAGATCCAACACAGGAACAGATAACATGTAGCAGAACATTGTAGTCCATAATGCAAGGTCAATGTGCAGCAGAGGTGTTAAAATAGCTCACTTGGCACCAATATAGTGGCTGGCATGCACGCCGGTGCACATAAGCATTCACGCATTTGCAGGAATGCGGCTCTGGCTAACAGGAATTTGCCATTTGCACATATTCATTTAATAGTTTTGGCTAATAATAAGTCTCTGTCTGCGCATAATTATGCGCCTAAGTATATTTTGTCTTTCCTGACACTGTGTTTATACAGTGCACCCAATGGGCATACCTGCTAGTGTAGTAAAATAGTTAATTTGGGCCAGCTTGGCCCAAATTAACTGTTTAAAGTGACAGTATAGCTGGACATCAGCTTTAACGACATGCTTGTTTTGGATTAGTGAATTAAAGCCTTATTCACAATGACCTACTTTGTATATATGTAGTGTACACATAAAGCTTTTACATGGCTTTTGGCAAGTTTTGTTGAAGCACAATTTAGATACAGACTGGGGAGGAGAAAAATAGAAATTATTGTCACTGTAGAAAAGCTTCTAGCACACTTCTGTACTACCTAAAGCTAGTTGAAATTCTGCAGCTTGCTAGTTGCTTGCTTATTGTGAGAGTCAGTGCTCCCAGTCCTCTATGTTTAACATCCACATACCAAAACTACACTATTCTTTAAACTTTAAATCCAGGCATACAAAAAATAAATATTGATGTTGCTCTCCCTCACAGCGGATCCATAAAAGATTTGCCTTTTAGCAGGGGGTTGATTATATACAGATTACAATAGTATATATAGTCATAGTTGTGATGGTCCTGAAATGTGAATGATGGCATAGAAATGCCCATCCACATCCTAACACTACAGGAAAGGGCCTCCAGATGTCATAATACTTTAGATTGTGGTTATTAATCCTCCATATTATATCATCCTCTAGTAGAATGACAATTGTTCTCTATATCAGCTGAAAAAGGGGGCATTGATATTCTCCTTTAATGCTTTCAGCAAAGCTATTCGAAGCATGACAAAATACTTAACAATCTTGCTGAACATACTGTTCTAAATCAAGATGAAGCACATATGAATAGGGCCCTAAATATTTAAGCCAGAGAAAGCCAAGCAGCTAACATTTTCGGGTGGTCAACAATGACAGCCCTCATGTTTTTGTTTAAAGCATAATTTTGTGTATCAAAATTACTTACTTTCGGGTAAAGATATTAAAATAAACATGCTGAAACTAAGTAATAACATATTTAATTGATAAATTCCCTTTACCATTATTTTCTGCTAATGAATCCACCAGAAATGTTTATACCATTTAGAGTAATAATAAAAGCTAATAAACACAAACGAACATTTCTTTAAAACATTTAATAAAGTAAATGATAGAAGTAAAAAATCACATACACAATTAATGTCTTTGCTTTCACAGTCACAAATCTCACTGCCATTATCAGGCTGTGCAAATCTGTATGCATTTTCTAATTAAATGCCATAGGGCTAATATATTATAATCACACAGAGATTGCTGACTTTTTGTAACTCAATTGCAATTTCATTAAGGCAAAAAAAATCTAAATGTGTACTTTTAAGATGACATGTTGGCTCTAATTGTTGCAGCTTAATATGTCTTTAGAAGTTAGGAAATTAAATCCTGCAAATAATTAAGAAGCAATTGCTTTTTTGATACCCTGCATAGATTTCTGTTTCATATCCATTAAGTGCCGATGCAAGCAAGACTATGAGACTGACAACTCAGAAAATCAACAAGCATAACAAACCATGGTAACATCAACATGTGCAATTATTGTAAAATATAGATTTCCCAAACTGCAGGTTAGCAGCAATCAAATGTGTTTCAGAATATTTTCACCCTTAAGAGTTTATACTCTTTGGTAGTAATACTATGTGGGTATAGGATTGTGTATATGGAATTTTATTTTTATTTTTTGATTGAACTAGATGGACTTCTGGTGTCTTCTTTCAACCTGACTAACGATGTAACTTTTTATTTCTTTGTTCCTTTAGAATTTCAGTAGGTTCAATTTTGTCCCAAGAGCACAACTGAATTAGAAATATATGGCACCTACGCAGGATTACATCTTTGAACCCTCCAAACCAAGTTCCACATGTGTAGTACCCTCTACCATCTGCATTGCTTCCTTGTTCTTTGACTGAAATCTCCTCTACCTTCTGTATTAATTATTTATATCCTAATTAACTCTTTCTTTCTTTTCTCTATTGCTCAATTCTATATTCTAAGCTCTTCTTGGCTCTGTATTGCTACCCTGTACCCAATCCTCAGATTCTATATTTCTACCTTATACAATTCTTTTTTCTTTTTGTTAGCGTCAACAGTAGGCAAAGAAGTCCCCCCACCAACTAAGTACAGTAAAAAAAAAAAAAATAATTTGGCCATAGCAACTATTACCTTTAACAATGAAGACCAATGAGAACTAAAAAAAACTGTCACATAGCTGAAAATAACGATTGTAATGGCAAATCACATATAACATAGCTTAATGGAAAATTACATACAACATAGCTTAAAATACCCATTGTAATGGCAAATCACATATATGTTATGCTTTGGTAAAATGGGTCTTTTTTGTGGAATAATGTTGAGAAAACAAAGTTTTAATCATTTAAATGCCAATTTCATTAGATATTACTCTACATAGACAATATTTATTTTTGTTAAAGGAACATTTTTAGTAGAACATGATCCTGAAATAATAATAAAGTAGCTTAACTTGGTGACTTGAACTTAATATACTATGCAACTACAGAATTCCACATTACACTTTAACAGCAAACTGCTGTATATCCCTGAGCAACAGAACATTTTATTCATTCATGCCATTAAAGAAAATAATGTAAAGGAACATACAGTGGGGATCGAAAGTTTGGGCACCCCAGGTAAAAATGTGTATTAATGTGCATAACGAAGCCAAGGAAAGATAGAAAAATCTCCAAATGGCATCAAATTACAGATTAGATATTCTTATAATATGTCAAAAAAAGTTAGATTTTATTTCCATCAGTTACACTTTCAAAATTACAGAAAACAAAAAAATGGCATCTGCAAAAGTTTGGGCACCCTGCAGAATTTATAGCATGCACTGCCCCCTTTGCAAAGCTAAGACCTGCCAGTGTCATGGATTGTTCTCAATCATCGTCTGGGAAGACCAGGTGATGTCAATCTCAAAGGTTTTAAATGGCCAGACTCATCTGACCTTGCCCCAACAATCAGCACCATGGGTTCTTCTAAGCAGTTGTCTAGAAAACTGAAACTGAAAATAGTTGACGCTCACAAAGCTGGAGAAGGCTATAAGAACATAGTAAAGCATTTTCAGATGTCAATATCCTCTGTTCGGAATGTAATTAAGAAATGGCAGTCATCAGGAACAGTGGAAGTTAAAGCAAGATTTGGAAACTCAAGAAAAATATCAGACAGAACAGCTCGCAGGATTGTAAGAAAAGCAATTCAAACCCCATGTTTGAATGCACAATCCCTCCAGAAAGATCTTGCAGACACTGGAGTTCTGGTACACTATTCCACTATAGGAGATACTTGTACAAATATGGTCTTCATGGAAGAGTCATCAGAAGAAAACCTCTTCTACGTCCTCGCCACAAAAATCTGTGTTTGAACTTTGCAAATGAACATATAGACAAGCCTGAGGCATTTTGGAAACAAGTTCCGTGGACCGATGAGGTTAAATGAGGATGAGGTTAAAATAGAACTTTTTGGCCGGAATGAGCAAAGGTAAGTTTGGACAAGAAAGGGCACAGAATTTAATGAAAAGAACCTCTGTCCAACTGTTAAGCATGGGGGTGGATCAATCATGCTTTGGGGTTGTATTGCAGCCAGTGGCACATGGAACATTTCACGATTAGAAGGAAAAATGGATTCAATAAAATTTCAGCAAATTTTGGATGGTAACTTGTGGTAACTTGATGGTAACTCTGTGAAAAAGCTGAAGTTAAAGAGAGGATGGCTTCTACAAATGGATAATGATCCTAAACATATCTCAAAATTCACGGGGATTACATCAAGAGGCGTAAACTGAAGGTTTTGCCATGGCCTTCACAATCTCCTGACCTCAACATTATTGAAAATCTATGGATAGACCTTAAAAGAGCAGTGCATGACAGACAGCCCAGAAATCTCAAAGAACTGGAACACTTTTGTAAGGAAGAATGGGATAAGATACCTCAAACAAGAATTGAAAGACTCTTGGCTGGCTACAAAAAGTGTTTACAAGCTGTGATACTTGTCAAAGGGGGCAGTACAAGATATTAACTCTGCAGGGTGTCCAAACTTTTGCAGACGTAATTTTTTTGTTTTCTGTAATTTTGAAAGTGTACATGATGGAACTAAAATCTAACTTTTTTTGACATATTATAAGAATGTCTAATCTGTAATTTGATGCCATTTGGAGATTTTTCCATCTTTCCTTTGCTTCGTTATGCACATTAATACACATTTTTACATTTTAGCAGCTCCTGTTACAGTGAGTCCCGTCGGTTTTGAGAGCAAGACTCGAGTCCAACGTGACTCACTGACATCACTCATTGCTAGACGCCAGGCGGCCCAGGCGTTAGCAACGAGTGCAGGGAAGAGGCTCCACCCACCTGTTCCTCCTCCTATTCTAGTCGAGTCTCTCTCTGCTCCGCTGATCAGCTGATGGATGTGAGAGAGACTCGGCAGTGGCAGCCGTGGCAGAGCTCAATTGCCCTGTTGCCCTACCCCCGTGGATCCGCCCCTGCATGGTGTTTCCAGAAAGAATTGATACTCAACTAACTGTAGCTGTAACCATTATTATCACTTAAGGCTAAGTAAAAACCTTTATTCTTTATTCATAAGTTATTATTTTTTTTATTTTTTTTATTGCTTCGTCTGCAGCAATGGCAGATTTGATGCAGTGCTTCATCTGCAGCCTGGCAATTTTAGACAGGTAACCTGCTTTATTTATAATACAGTATAAAACACACACAAATACACATATTATACAGGATACATGCTGATTTTACCAGCGCTCATTACTCTTCCCTATTGCATGCATCCTGGTAAATACCATATTACAGGAGCAACATTGTGTACCTTTATAAGATCTGCAAAATGAGGTCATTTTTATCCTTAAGTCCTCTTCATTAATTTATCCCCTAATCAAATGTTCGATGATGAGTGATGAGGGAGAATTTGCTCTTGTTACTTCTTGCTAGCCCACGTAAACTTTCTATTTTTACACTGCAAACCATGCTGCTCATTATAAACAGGAAGGACTGCAAGAATTTTTGTCATCTCATTCACAATTTTATTTATTTTTCAGTTTCAAGGACACATTTGAATCTGATTGCTGCCAATGGGTAGTCCAATGGCTACAAAAGGTGGACAATTTATGTTTCCTAGAGTTAACATGCATGGCTAGAGATGATACTGAGCAATATTTAAAAATGTGGGCATGCTGGCATGAGTTTAACCACTACAGATCCGCGCTATTGCCAAATGACGGCATTAGCGCGGACCTACATTTCCGGGACTACGTCTATTGACGTCGTCCCGGATACGAGCGGCCTGCGCGCCCCCTGAGGGGCGCGCGCGGCGCGCTCTGTGATCGGCGAGTCCGTGAGACTCGCCTGATCACCGATCCGTGCAAGGGGTCGATCCCGACCCCTTATCACGTGATCAGCTGTCAGCCAATGACAGCTGATCATGTGATAGAACGGAGCCGGTAATCGGCTATTATTCCTCCTCGCGCTGACAGCGCGAGGAGAGAAAAAAAAAGCCGATCACCGGCGGCCGTGATCGGGACATCAGTCCCGATCACGGCCAGCAATACAGCTGACCACCTGCCCCCTGCCAGTGCCCACCTGCCCACCGCCGTGCCATCCTGAATAAAAGTAAGTGCCCCCCATCAGTGCCCCCCATCAGTGCCCATAGTGCCCACAGTGCCACCTACAGTGCCACCCACAATGCCACCCACAGTGCCATCCAGCAGTGCCACCAACAGTGCCACCCACAGTGCCCACAATCTGCCTCAAAGGTGCTGGGACCCAGTGCCGCCCATCAGTGCCCAGCAGTGCCGCCCATCAGTGCCCAGCAGTGCCGCCCATCAGTGCCCAGCAGTGCCACCTATCAGAGCCACCTATCAGTGCCACCTATCAGTGCCCATCAGTCCCATCTATCAGTGGTACCTATCAGTGCCCATCCGTGCCACCCATCCGTGCCACTTATCCGTGCCACCCATCCATGCCATCTTATCTGTGCCCATCTTTGCCCATCAGTGCCGCCTTATCTGTGCCCATCGGTGCCGCCTTATCTGTGCCTATTAGTGCCGCCTTAACTATGCCTATCAGTGCCCACCAGTGCAGCCCATCAGTGCCCACCAATGCAGCCCATCAGTGCCCACCAATGCAGCCCATCAGTGCCCACCAATGCAGCCATCAGTGCCGCCTAATCAGCGCACTTCAATGAAGGAGAAAAATGACCCGTTTGCAAAATTTTATAACAGACTATTAAAACATGATTTTTTTATTTTTATTTTTTTGCATCTTTTTTTGTTTGTTTAGCAAAAAATAAAACTCCGAGCTGTAACTAAATACCACCAAAAGAAAGCTCTATTTGTGGGGAAAAAAATGATAAAAATTTCATTTGGGTACAGTGTTGTATGCCCGCGCAATTGTCATTCAAAGTGCATCAGCGCTGAAAGCTGAAAATTGGTCTGGGACTGAGGGGGGTTTAAGTGCCCAGTAAGCAAGTGGTTAAAACTACAGCTGCATACAGTGATATTGACTTGTATACGAGTCTTATTACAAACACTTCCAATACATTATTCACAACGCACACATTGTATGTATTTTCAACTGGGTGCTGAAGTGACCACCGGCTGGAACCACACACAGTTATAGAGAGTAATGTCACCACCATACCAGGATCGCCAATGCCACCGCTGACATTGTGCAGTGGCATGGCAACGGCGGATGGCTGCATTGATATGTTGATCCCCCAGGGTGCATGCACGCAGCGGGATATCAGATTGGAGGAAGGAAACAAGCCTCCTATATTTCCTAGCAATGCCATTAAACTGCCAGGTTGGAATGGCTTCAAGCACAGATTATGTGGGCAATCCAGGCTGCTGCAGTCTTAAACTGTCCTTTTTTAAATGGTAGGATTCATTTTTAGATGAACCAATAACCAGTGTATGGATCCACTTTGTGAAAGTAGTTATGACAGTCTGATGGTAATTTTTTCTGAATTAATACACAACTGGGAAATATTTTTATGGTAATTTGTTAAATGTCTATGGTAGGAATATGATGTCATTAGATGTCAAGGGGTATGTCTGGGTTAATTTCTCTGTGCACTGATTGGTGGATGGTTATTTATATTGTGCTTGGTTTGTATCACAATTTGTCACATGCAAGGGTGATGAAGGGGTCCTGTGTGGCTCCGAAATTTTGCCTTTTATTGTAACTATGTGATCACTGATTAAAGTTTTGGACACGTTTTTGGAGATCCTGGTGTGCTGGTGATATTACTCTATGACTTATTACAAACACGTATGCAAAGGAGTTCATAAGAAGAAAAAGGGAAAGGAATATTCTTTGTTGTGTAATGCAAAAGTTGCATTGGAATTGGAATTTGTCTTCTTTTTATGTTATAATAATATAAAAACAATGTGTCTGGAGGCGCATGCGCGGCAGCTCCGAAGATGGCCGCATAGACTCGGAGCTCCGTCCCACCCCGGCAGTACGGGACTAATAACGGCACCCAGAGAGCCAGCATTCTCACAGCGATACCTCCGCAGAGTGGCAGAACCCCGGGGATCTCCCTGATGTACTCCGGGGCTGTCAGGAGGAACCTCAAACCCACTTTCGAGGCAGCCCGTTCTCCTCACCGCTCAGACGTGGCCTACACGGCCGGGACACAGATGGCAGTTTCCCCCTCACCTACCCAGCAAAGAACGACAGGTACCGTTCACTCTGACCTGGCATCCCCAGCCTCCACAGTGTCCCTTCTGGAGCAGTCCTTCTGTCAGGAATCCGTCCGTTCTGTGCGATCGGGTCTCCGTACGTGCACGCGCGTTCGTGCCGCGGGTCGTCGTGGGCACGCGCGTTTCCAGATGCGCGCGGGTGCGCGCCGTTCGTATGTGCGCGCGGCACATGCACGCACGTGTGCACGTGTGCGCGTTAGCGCGAATGGCGCCAGTGGCCCTTTTTAAAGGCACAGCTGCGGATGTTCTGTGCTGTTCGTCTGCAGCTAGTACCTGAAGCTATCTGTTATTCTGCCTGAAACCTACCTGATACCTGACCCGGCTCCGTTTGATTCTGCTGACCTCTCCTGCTCCGATCCCGGCTTGTTTGACCCTTCTTGGACTGATACCTGTTGCCGAACCCCTGCTTGTTATCTGATTCTTCTGCTGGCTCCTGCTTGCTTCTGTGTTTGCTGCTTCCTCACCCAGAGATCCATCCGGGCCTGCCTCTGCCTCTCCAGACCCGTGCTCCACCCGTCCTGGTACCACGGCCTGTTTGCCAATCTCCACCGGCTGCCTTCTTGCTACAGAGAGCTCCTGCACCTGAAGATCTTCACCTTCCTAGCACCTGCTGCTGCATCTGGCCGGACGCTCCTACCCCGCTGTGCTCCTGTCCCTCTGTTCCCACTCCAGAGAGACTTGAACCAGAGTCGTAAGAGAGGTCCCCTTCCACCAAGTCAGACTCACCCTCCGAAATCCTAACAGTACGAACAGCCATGACTGAGTCTGCGGAAGGGGCCTCCGCCATGAAGGAGATCTGCTCGCACCTTGCGGCCCTCACCCAGGCCGTGAAGTCCCTTCAGGATGGTTACACCAGGTTGGAGGAGCGTGTTCAGCATCTGTCTACTCCCGGTTCATCAGTCACCGCACCTCAGCCTCCTCCTGTTCAGCCAGCCACCCATTCGGCCGTTATGATGCTTCCACCTGAACCTAGGGTTCCCATTCCGGAGAGGTTTGCAGGGGACCGCTCTAAATTCCGGGCCTTTCGCAACGCCTGCCAGTTATATTTTGCTCTCCAGCCCAGGACCTTCTCTCTGGAAGCAACTAAAGTGGGTTTCGTTATCTCCCTCCTGCAAGGAGAACCCCAGTCCTGGGCCCATCACCTTCTGGAGAATGACAATCCCCTTACCCAGACTCTCTCTACCTTCTTCGAAGGGATGGCTCAACTCTACGATGATCCCCAGCGGGCCGCCACTGCGGAATCCGCTTTAACTGCGCTCCAGCAGGGCCGTAGGACGGCTGAGGACTATGTCTCGGACTTTAGACGCTGGAGCGCAGATACCCAGTGGAACGAGTCGGCCCTAAGACATCAATTCCGCATGGGCCTGTCTGAGGGCCTTAAGGATGAATTAGCCCGTGTTGGTACCCCCGACTCTTTGGAAGACTTAATTGCCTTGGCCATTCGGATTGATCGGAGAATTCGCGAGCGTAGGGCCGAACGCTCCTCCCAACCCCAAAGACCAGCCTGGATGACCGCCAGAACCCCTTCTTCTGCACCTTTCTTCACTCCTCCCCCTCAAGGGGGGCCTGCCAGTGTTGCTCAAGCTACTGAGGAACCCATGCAGCTCGGATTACTCCGGCCTACCCTGTCACCTGAAGAGCGAGCCCGCCGCCGACAGATGATCTTGTGCTTGTATTGTGGCGGTTCCGGACATTACGTGACCAACTGCCCTGTTAAGACACGTAAGTGCCTCTCTTCTGTGTCTCACAGTTCCGTAACCCTGCCTTCCAACACTTTCCATGTTGCCCTTCTGCTCTCATTTCAGCTACAGGAAAGAACGATCCACGTCAACGCCATCCTTGACTCCGGGGCCTGCGGTTGTTTCATTGACGCTGCTTTCACCAACTTACACTCCATTCCTCTTCAGAAACAGTCTCATGGACTTTCCATCTTCCTGGCCGATGGTTCCCAAATTAAATCCGGCCGAGTCACCCAGGAGACCCTTCCACTACCAACCACCACCTCCTGCCAACATACGGAACTATTAACACTTGACGTCATTTCATCACCACTTTTCCCTGTGATCCTGGGCATACCATGGCTGCAGGCACATAATCCCTCCATTGACTGGTCTTCCGGGGAGGTGAGGTTCCTCTCCCCTTACTGCCAGGACCACTGCCTTCCTGGGGCTCTTGTACAGCCCAGAACGCTCCTCTGCCTGGACCCAGACCTGGGCTTGTGTCAGTCAGTCCCCGAGCCTTACCACGAGTTTCTGGACGTCTTCAGTAAACGAGGGGCTGATTCCCTTCCCCCGCATCGCCCTTACGATTGCCCCATTGAGCTCCTTCCTGGGGCAGAGATTCCGTTTGGGCGTGTCTTCCCTTTGTCCGAGAAGGAGCAAGAGGCCCTGAAGGTCTATATCTCCGAGAACCTCAAGAAGGAGTTCATCCACCACTCCACATCTCCTGCCGGTGCCGGAATATTTTTCGTTACAAAAAAAAGACCAGACCCTTCGACCTTGTGTGGATTACCGGGAGCTAAACAGAATCACGATTAAGAATCGCTATCCCCTACCCCTGATTCCGGAACTTTTTCAAAAACTGAGGTCGGCTACTATTTTCACCAAGTTGGACTTGAGGGGAGCCTATAATCTGGTCCGTATACGAGCGGGTGACGAGTGGAAGACTGCGTTCCGAACTCGTTTTGGGCACTACGAGTACCTAGTGATGCCTTTCGGGCTTTGCAACGCCCCAGCCACCTTCCAGCACCTGATTAATGATGTTTTCCGGGACTTTCTGGACATTTTCGTCATTGTATATTTAGACGACATCCTGATTTTCTCCGGGTCCCTGGAACAGCACCGTGGGCACGTCGGCAGAGTACTGCTTCGGCTCCGGCAACACGGACTTTACGCTAAAGCCGAAAAATGTAAATTTGAGCAGCAGAATATCCAATTTCTCGGCCTTGAAATCTCCCCAGCAGGCATCAAGATGGACCCGCAAAAGGTTTCTGCTGTCCTCGAATGGCCAGCCCCCACCGATAAAAAAGGAATCCAACGCTTTGTGGGCTTCACCAATTTTTATAGAAAGTTTATTAAGGGGTTCTCGGCCATTATCTCTCCCATCACCCAGCTCACTAAACAAAATATGCGTTTTCATTGGGGTCCTGAAGCCCAGGCCGCCTTCAAGAAACTCAAAGACTTGTTCACCTCTGCTCCCATCCTCAGCCACCCTTTTCCGTCTAGACCCTATATTCTGGAGGTAGATGCCTCTGAGGTAGCGGTAGGGGCGGTGGTTTCCCAGCGTCTAGGTAAAGATGACCTGATGCACCCCGTGGGGTTCTTTTCTCGAAAACTCTCTCCGGCAGAGAGGAACTATGATGTGGGGGACCGAGAATTACTTGCCATTAAGTCTGCCTTGGAGGAGTGGAGATACTTACTAGAGGGGGCGGTACACCCCGTACTCATCTACACGGATCACAAGAACCTCGAGTACCTCCGTACCGCTAAACGCCTGAAACCTCGGCAGGCCCGCTGGGCCCTCTTCTTCTCTCGGTTCTGCTTTCACATTACCTATCGCCCTGGGTCAAGAAATGTGAAGCCGGATGCGCTTTCCCGCATGTTTGATAGCTCCAAGGACATCGCACCCCCGGATACCATCCTCCCTACTAACACCTTTCTACTCGTTCAGCCAGACCTATTGTCCCAGTTAAAGAGAGCTTCCATCACATCCTCCTGTCCCCCAGGAATTTCATTAGCATCCAGAGAAGGGCTGCTTTGGAAGGACAATCTGATCTTCGTTCCTGAAGACGTCCGAATAAAGATCTTGGGTCTCCTCCATGATCATCCTCTCGCAGGGCACTTTGGTGTCCGCAAAACTTTGGAGCTTGTACAGCGCTCCTTCTGGTGGCCAGGCATGAGGGAATTCTGCAAGCAATATGTGAATTCTTGCCCCGTGTGTAGCCGGAATAAGGTCCCCAGAAACCGGGCCTGGGGGCTGCTTAAACCACTTCCCGCACCCGACCGCCCCTGGCGGATGATTACTATGGATTTTATTGTGGAACTCCCTCCTTCTGAGAACTGTACAGCCATCTTTGTGGTTTGTGACCGCTTGTCTAAGATGGCCCACTTCCTACCCTTGAAGGGAACCCCCTCCGCAACTGAGACGGCCCACATCTTCATCAAGGAGATAATAAGGCTTCACGGGGTACCCACCAATATCGTATCCGATAGGGGGGTCCAGTTCACCTCTCGTTTTTGGAGAGCCCTATGTGAGGCTTTGAAAATAGAATTGGCCCTGTCCTCCGCCTACCACCCGCAGACCAATGGGCAAACGGAACGCACCAACCAAACCCTCGAGCAATACATTAGATGCTTTTCATCCTTTGTTCAGGACGATTGGGTTTCCCTTTTACCTCTGGCGGAATTCGCCTACAACAATGCCAGCCATGCTACCACAGGGCAATCCCCGTTTTTTGCTAATTACGGTTTTAACCTGTCCTTTCTTCCTGATATCCTTACAGAGTCCCATGTTCCAGCGGTACAGGACACAGTATCTTTTCTTCAGCGGAATAACCGGACCCTGCAGGAGGCCATAACTAAGGCTCAGGCTGACAGCAAGAGGAGCTTCGATCGAGGAAGAAGGGGAGAATTGATTCTTCAAGTCGGGGATCAGGTATGGCTTTCTTCTTCTAACTTAAAATTAGCTTGCCCCTCTAAGAAGTTGGCACCCAAATTTCTGGGTCCATTTCCAGTTAAGAGGAGGATTAACGAGGTGTCATATGAACTGTCCTTACCTGATTCCATGAAAATACACCCAGTCTTCCATGTAGCTCTGCTTAAGCCTGCTGTACCTGATCCCTTCCCCGGTAGAGGAACAAGGCCACCTGACCCTGTGCTGATTGATGGCAGTGAGAAATATGAAGTAGAGGCCATTTTGAACTTCAGAAGACGACGAGGACAAGGTCAGTTTTTGATTAAGTGGAAGGGCTATGGCCCGGAGAATAATTCATGGGAACCTGCTGCTAATTTACAGGCTGATAGATTAATCCAGGCCTTTTTTACTGCACACCCGGAAAAAAGAGTCGCTAGGGGCACCCGGAGGTTGCCCCTTGTGGGGGGGCAATGTCAGGAATCCGTCCGTTCTGTGCGATCGGGTCTCCGTACGTGCACGCGCGTTCGTGCCGCGGGTCGTCGTGGGCATGCGCGTCTCCAGACGCGCGCGGGTGCACGCCGTTCGTATGTGCGCGCGGCACACGCACGCACGTGTGCGCGTTAGCGCGATTGGCGCCAGTGGCCCTTTTTAAAGGCACAGCTGCGGATGTTCTGTGCTGTTCGTCTGCAGCTAGTACCTGAAGCTATCTGTTATTCTGCCTGAAACCTACCTGATACCTGACCCGGCTCCGTTTGACTCTGCTGACCTCTCCTGCTCCGATCCCGGCTTGTTTGACCCTTCTTGGACTGATACCTGTTGCCGAACCCCTGATTGTTATCTGATTCTTCTGCTGGCTCCTGCTTGCTTCTGTGTCTGCTGCTTCCTCACCCAGAGATCCATCCGGGCCTGCCTCTGCCTCTCCAGACCCGTGCTCCACCCGTCCTGGTACCACGGCCTGTTTGCCAATCTCCACCCGCTGCCTTCTTGCTACAGAGAGCTCCTGCACCTGAAGATCTTCACCTTCCTAGCACCTGCTGCTGCATCTGGCCAGACGCTCCTACCCCGCTGTGCTCCTGTCCCTCTGTTCCCACTCCAGAGAGACTTGAACCAGAGTCGTAAGAGAGGTCCCCTTCCACCAAGTCAGACTCACCCTCCGAAATCCTAACACCTTCCCAGACATGGATTTTCCACCCTTAGGAGCTGATCCCCCTGGGTCCCAACACCTACTACAGCCTGGGGATTTGGGCCTGCTGCAGCCGATCAATATGGCTGAACTCTTTGCTAAATTTGCAGATCTTTTGGAAGGGGGCTTACATAATACGGCTAGCAAAATCACAAATGACATTAAGGCAGACCTCCAGAACATAGGATCTCGCATAGAGACTATTGAATCCAATCTGGATGCAACCATTTCTAGAACGAATCAAAATTCTGCTTGTATACAAGTTTTACAAGAGCAACTAGAAACTGCCAATGCCAAAATAGATGACCTTGAAAACAGAAATAGGAGGTGTAACTTTAGAGTCAGGGGACTCCCTGAATCTTACAAGGATGTTCCTGAGACCATACAGGCCTTCATTAAAGAACTGCTTCCTGACATCCCACAACACCGTCTAGAGCTTGATAGGGCTCACAGGGCCCTTAGGCCCCCCAGGGAAGATGGCCTTCCCCGTGATATTGTGGTGAAGCCTCATCACTTCACAGTGAAAGAAGCAGTCATGAAAAAATCCAGATCTATGTCCAAAATCATCTTTCAAGGACACCAACTACAAGTCTTTGCTGACATCTCTCCATCCACCATTCA
Source organism: Lithobates pipiens (assembly GCF_037356315.1). Taxonomy (NCBI): domain Eukaryota; kingdom Metazoa; phylum Chordata; class Amphibia; order Anura; family Ranidae; genus Lithobates; species Lithobates pipiens. The sequence continues at coordinate 27,845,166 of NW_027507790.1, read as the reverse complement.
AAAGAGACGCACTTCAAATTTTGACGAACAAGGAAATTAAATATTGGGGGCTCTTTCCATTCAAACTGTAGATGCTCTTCAAAGGCAAGCCCTACACTTTCAGCTCACTCCCAGAAGGAGAAAAGCTTTTCCCTTTGACTCGGCCTCATCTCTCACAACCCGATTGCTATGCAACAGGAGCCCTCTCCTCACTTGGCGAAAAGGCAACTCCCTTCCAGCCCCTCCAGTCCCCTGAACCCGATGTGGGAATCTGCAAGACACAAGAAGTCGAAGGACAACGTCCCTCCTTGATCAAATTTGGACTGTTTTTTATATATGACTTGGGACTTTAGTGGGGTACTAGTCCCCTTTCAGAGGCCTTGGGCAGGGGATACGCCTGAGAAATATCTCCACGTCTGGGAAGAGGCGGTTCTCAAGGTCTCCTCCTGTGGTGAAGGGGGGCTGGTCACCCTTTTTTCTCCCTTTACATCATCCTACTCAAGTATTTTTTTCCTTTTCTGCTTTTTTTTCTGGAAAATGGTCAGGTTTGGGCGATTACTTATGTTAATGTTGGCCCTGGGGCCTTAATTGAAAGTTTCATTTTGTTTAGATCTTCTTATAAGGTCCTATCTGCCGGGGTGGTACTCGTGCACCCCATCCTGTATAGTGAATCTGGCTTTTTGCCCTTCGCTGGTCAGGATTACTCTCTGTCTCTCTCCCCCCTTTGGGATTGAGATTAGGGAGGATTTTGTATTTTTTTTTGCGGGTGGTACTAAGTCCCACCCTGCATCGGGGGTCATGATTGTCCCCCATCTTCTCTTCTCTGTCTCTCTCTATTCCTTTCTCCTGCTTACTCTCTGCTCTTTCTTACCTCTAGAAGTCGTCCGGAGGATGAGCACACGATCACCACACATCCACGCTGAAGTCACCAGTTGGTCTGTTGCTTTCCTGGACTATGAGATCACGAAGGGTAAGTGCCTTTGTTTATCGGGGTATCCTCACTCCTCTGCTCGATGGCGGTAACTGACCCAGATAAAACGCCCCTTAAGCTAAGTTCTCATAATGCCCAAGGTCTAAATTCCCCGGCTAAATGACGGAAAATATTTCAACATCTTCACTCCCAAAAAGTTGATGTAGCACTTGTACAAGAAACCCACTTCCCTAAACGCTTCCATCCTTCCTTTATTCATTCCAAATTCCCTTATTTCTCGCTGGCTAGTGCAGAGGATAAAACAAAGGGGGTGGGTATATTTTTTTCCAATAGATGTAAATTCTTCCTAAAATCAGAACTTAAAGACCCAGAAGGTAGATATATTCTAGTGATTGGAGAGCTGGATGAACACCTTTATTCATTCGTTTCATATTATGCTCCCAACAGGGGACAATATGCCTTCTTTAAGCATCTGCTGGACACCGTATAACCTTTATTAAAGGGGACTGTACTTTTTGGGGGTGACTCGAATACGGCATTTGACATGGGTATGGACAAGGCGCGCCCCCCCAGGTAAACGCCTTGTTCGACCCACTAAACAAAGTCTGCGTATAGCCAAACTAATCTCTCAACACGGGCTGATTGATATCTGGAGAGAAATGAATCCATCCCTGCGGGACTTCACCCATTTCTCCAATCCCCACCAATCTTTTTCGAGAATAGATCACATCCTGGTCACATCCCCTACCATTCCGTTAACGAACAGAGCTTTCATTAAAGACGTGGTCTGGTCAGACCACTCTATGGTGGTCTTGACCTTCTAACGCCCTGGGGTTGTTAAACCCAGTAGGAGATGGCGCCTCAATGAATCTATTTTGAGCGATCCTAGTAGAAAAGCAGAGATTGACCTCAAACTTAAAACTTATTTTCAAATTAACGACACCCCGGAGGTTTGACCCTCATGCCTTTGGGCTGCTCATAAGGCGGTTCTCAGAGGACAACTTATCCAAATTGCTTCTCAAATTAACAAAGCACAAAAATCCGAAATTGCCAGATTAGAACAGGAATTCACAGCTTTATCCAAAAGGCATAAGGCTCACCCCTCTGAGGTTCCCATCTCGGCCCTGGATGCAGCCCGTACTTTTATTATTTTAGAACCCTTCCGATCCCAATAAACAAAAGTCACCTTGGGCACTTCCAAGTCAGAGTCATCAAATTCATTTGGGGGAAAGGCAGTCATAGATTAGCCAAGTCTGTCTTATATAGATCCACGACAGAGGGGGGACTGGGTTTGCCAAATTTGCTCTGGTACTTCCAAGCAGTACAACTTTCACAGCTCTCCGGGATCTACTCACGATGGGAACATCCTGACTGGGTACACATTGAAAGGCTGGCAGTCCCACTTCATACCCTGGACTTCCTCCTATGGAGCCCCAGAAGATCCAGACCCCCAATTATGTCACCGACGCTGTCCCACTCATTTACTTTGTGGGACTCCCTAAAAGTAACACACACCTAATCTCCCCCTTAGAACCCTTGAAACACTTATTTCACAACCCAGATTTCTACCCAGGCCTCGACATCAGAGTATTCCAGTGGTGGCTGGACAAAGGGCTCTACGGAATAGGACACTTTCTCAGACCTTTAGGCCCTCTAACGAAAGCATTTTGTGTGAGTAAACTGAATATGCCCAGGTCTGAATTCTTTAGATTCACACAGATTTCCGCGTTCCTTCACAAAAAATGCAGATCCCTCCCGGATGGCCCGCAAATTACCCCTTATGAACAATGGTGTGGGCAGGGCATCGAGCAGAGGGGTGGGATCTCACTGATTTACAGGGCACTTTCAGGCAAACAGTCCAAAACCTCATACATGCTGGCCTGGGAAAACGATTTAGCCCAATCTTGGAACCTGGAGACTTGGCAACGGAATTTTTCCTGCTCATACAAGGGCATCTTGAATACCGGTCTCATAGAAGCGAGCATAAAAGTTTTCACCAGATGGTACTTAGTACCCACAAAACTGGCTAGTATCTTTCCAACAGCATCTCCTCTTTGTTTTAGGGGCTGTAACCTTAGGGGTGACATGTTTCATGTTTGGTGGTCCTGTCCCAGGATCCGTCACTTTTGGCGTAAAATTTTTTCCTGGATCAGCATAATCACCTCACAGCCTATTTTACCGTCTCCCCTCATAGCGCTCCTCAACTTCCCAATCGTGGGAGCGTCCAAGATTTCACAACGCCTCATCCACTTTATTTTACTGGGTGCCAAACTCACCCTGGCAAAAGCCTGGAAGACATCTTAGGTGTCACCCAGATTAGCTAAGAAAAAAATTTCTTGGATCATGAATCAAGAAAAGATGGCCGGTGTAATCTTGGACCGTTCCGAGAAATTCTATCATACTTGGGAACCTTGGGCCTCTTTTGTTGGAATCACCCTTCTGCACTGATCTCGTTTATACTCCTGATTGTCGCTCACCTCTCCGGAAGACCTTCTCTACCTTCCTCCTACTTTCTTTTCCTCTCCTTTTCACCACTTTTCTCTTTCCTCCTGTTTGCTTTCCTTTCTTTCTCCCCCCCCCCCCTTTTTTTTTCCTTTTCTCTTTTTCCCCCTCCTGTAGGGGGCGCTCCCTTTTGACGATTGAACCCCTCGGGGTTAGTTCATGTTATGCTTGATGGGTTTCTTGGTTTATACACTGAAAGGAAGTTTTCTTTTGTTTTTCTGTGACCTTTCTTTTTATTCCTTTTGGATAGCGTGTGCATAACACCTGGTCTGCACCCAGAGGCATGCTTCCTAGTTCTCATCTGTTATATTTAAAATTCATGATCAGCATAGGTGGCTGAACTAACCCTCTTGCTGGGGGGTTGGGGGGCTGGGGGGAGTTGCCCAGTCGCAGTGTGCTCCCATTTGGGGCGGCGGGGCGTTCTTCCCTGGGCCAATCCCAGCCCCAGGCGGAGGGTGATAACGAAGGGCCACGGGTTCCCACGAGTTGGGGGGTCCCGTTGCCCTTTTCTTGATTATACTGCAGTAACCACATGCTATTAACCTCAGTCGGGTTTGGGTTATCCTTTTGTCTTCTATATTGCAACAATTGTTCTTTACCAGCTTGATGTATCCGACTTCACGGGGGCGTCTTGGCCTGCTGTATTTCCTTATCTCTATGTTTTGTAATCTGCTGTTTTTATAACAATAAAAATCTATTGAAACATAAAAAAAAAAAAAAAAAAACAATGTGTATTTCCGGGGATTTAATTGATATATGGTTTTATTTGCAGCCTTGTTTGTTTATACTCCTTATTGAAATATTCAATAACTCCTATTCAATACTCCTATTTTTCAGTTCCTTAATATTTTTCACCTTTTTCCACACACATACACGCATATGTTCAAAACCTATTAGCTGCGCTGAAAAAGTGTTTAAATAACAAATGACAAAAAATGTTTATATACACATATGACCAATTGTGATCAATCAATAAATAAAACACTCCTCAAAGAGATCAGTGTTTGGGGAAATAACTCTATATGCAAATTCTCAAAACGTCCAATCAGACAAGTGAAAAATAATAAGTGAAAAAAGTCCTCAGAGGGGGCTTATATCCTTAAGGGTTTATTCCTCGTGACATCACATGAAAAATACACCCGGAAAGTAGTGACCCGTTCCAAGAGAGAAGTCCTCCACCTCTACACACACTGTCGCTTACCAGATTTTGTGATCTCTTTTTAGGGAGATCTACCCAAGCATGTAATCTGTTCACAAGCAGGCGTTCACTTTCAGGTTTTCAAAAGCAGCTCTCATAGAAACGTCACAGATGGCACGGAGATATTTTAGGCAATGATCCTCCCCCATGCAGAAAACAAAAATGCCTCCATAGTGTAATTCGTACATACAACGATTTATTTAAAATAAAATATTGCACTTACACACATATTCTGTCTCATACGCTCTCTCAATAAAATCAACAAGCCAGCCGGCTCAGTTAAACGCTGCCCGTGTCTTCCGGGTCCAGCGCAGTATGCGGTGATGTCAGCACGTCGCTCCACCCTACGCTGTTTCGTCACAACTGACGTCTTCCAGGGGCATATGTGCCCCTTCCAATATTCCACACCTGTGATTCCAGACTCTTAACCGGCTCCTTCCTCCTATGCCAGCAAGGGAAAAGTAAAGCTATTTTGCCACTTTCATCATCAACTAAATATAAAGTAGAAACTCTCAAGATTGCTCTTTGGGATGTTTAGGGTGAATTTTCTTGGATTTTTTTTTCTTCAGAGGGAGTTTTTTTTTTTTTTGGAGGGGGGTATTGGTACTATAATTTGTTTATTTTAACGTTCTTTGTATTAGTAGTCTATGTATAATTAAAATTGCAGTCCACATGTGGCAAACATTCAGGGAGCTGCAACAAAAAAAATTCTATATTTTGTCTAATATGATAATTTGCTATAATCATCAGTACCACCCAGTGTATATAATGTGGTATTGTCCTGTTTAAGGTATTTCAGTGATATACCTCATTCTGGCCACTAGATGGTGTTTTCTACGACAGAAAATAATCATAGTAGACAAAGTACTGTGATTTTTTATTTTTATTTTTCAGCTGCACAAATGTTTGTCACGTTTGTCATGTTTGTCACATAGACCAGAGAAGACTATTATGCAAGTATTTCTATGTTCTAATAGTTTATTGAAGGTGTCCATAGCTTCTTGAGTGTGTTTCTGAATCTTTGTGACAGACAGAGTATCTTTGTTCTATTGTTATTATCTCACATGCCCAGTGCCAGATAGCTAGGTCTGTACTACTGTATGTATATCATGATCACCTTTAAGTATAATAGTAGGTTAACCTGTTCACTGCAGTAGACATTATATGCAGCTTCTGTTATTTTAGGTATACACTGCTCCTGTTAGTTTTTATTAACCTTGTCTCTTCCAGCATAGACTAGAGCCAGTTTAGGCATCCAATGGCCACTTCCAGTAGTTAGAGGTATGGTTGCATGTCAGATTAGAAACCACTAGGGAAGGACTATAGCACAGAGTAGATAGTCTGACTCGGAGTTCCAGTGCCACACCACAATTTCTGCATGTGAGAAGCTTTGTTCCAGGCTGGTTGGACAACAGTTGGAGGATCTCCTCATCCCCACATAATTTCTCTTCAGGTCTCAAAACCAAAACACTGTGATCATCCTCAGAGGTCCCTGCAACTGGATTTTGCTGCAACATTCAACTGGAGGTATCTTAACTGAATATTCCTGCTTATATTATGAACAATTCCACCAGGACCTTTGTTCGGCCCTTCACTGATTATACCCCTTTGTACATTGGATGCATGTACTATTGTTAATGTTTTGTTGTATGAAGCTTTTATTATTACCGTACTGGTGTGCATCTTTATACTTATGGTTAATGTTATATGGTGGTTGCAGTAGTTCCTCTGTCTCCAATTACTTTGATTAGAATACAAGTTAATTTCCCAGGAAGGGAATCCCCAAAGGGAATCTCCTCTGTTCACAGAAGTCCGGTCCTGGTTGGAGGCACTGCCAAATTTATTATTAAGCCCGCACCTTCTGTTAGCAAAAGTTCTGGTTCTCTTTTTTACCTGTGAGTCTAGTGCAATGTTCTGTTTGGGGAGAGCCATTTCTTATAACCCCTTAAAGAGGGCTACCTACAGGTTAAGTTGTTTTTTGTTTGTCTTTTGGTCATGCCTCCATCCCTTCTTTGTTGGTACCTTTACCCTGATTGTTAATCAGCTGTTCTCTACTATGTTTTCTTGCACAATAGCTCCATCCTATTGACTCTATCCTCAATGATGCCACTCTCTGCATGATATCTCTATGCAAAAGGCAGTGCAGCACAAGGCTTGAACAAGAGTCTGGTATGTGGGTTTCAGTTCTTAATCACCAGGTTTCTAAAATTCCTTTTTTATTACCCCTCACTCAACATAGTGTTTTTTTTATTTTTCATCTTCTTAGGTCCTACATATAGGCAGCAGGTAAGCTTTATCTACACATGTGGGTTATCGGTGGATAATTTACATTGTTATGTGATTCATTGTTATATCCTTTATATGTCCAATGTGCATAGTATTGTTTGGTCACCGTCATAAAGGTGTTCCTTTGAGGCCCGAGCTCGTTGGTACTTAACACTTTTTGTTTTGTTAGCTTTAACTTTAATTTATCTTAAAAAATAAATGAAAAATCAGAAAAAACAAGGACTAATAAATGATATATAGGGGGTTATTTGCAAAAAAGGCAAATCCACTTTGCACTGCAGGTGCACTTGGAAGTGCAGTCGCTCTAAATCTAAGGGGTAGCTCTGAAATGAGTGGAAGCTCTGTTGATTTTATCATCCAATCATGTGCAAGCTAAAATACTGTTTTTTTTTTTCCATGCATGCCCCCCTCAGATCTACAGAGACTTTACTTCCAAGTGCACTTTCAGTGCACTTTCAAGTGAACTTGCAGTGCAAAGTGGATTTTCCTTTAGTAAATAACCCCCATAGTTACATAGTTGATAGGTTGAATCACCAGTCCATCCAGTTTAACCTGAGTGTGTGTTTATATTTCTACCAAATTCAATATCTTACAACTCTAGACCATCCAGAAAATGGACCTAGACATGTACCTGCAATCAATGTTCTATCATCCATCATCAATGACAAAAACCTTGATTTGTAAATAAATGTTTGTAGGGTGCTTTATCAAATGCTTAGCAAAATCTTAATACACTATCGGGGTTATTTACAAAGGGCAAATCCACTTTGCACTACAAGTGCAAACTACAAGTGCAAAGTGCACTTAAAGTGCACTTGAAAGTGGAGTCACTGTAAATCTGAAGGGTATATCTGAAATGAGGGGAAGCTATGCTGATTTTATCATCCAATCATGTGCAAGCTAAAATGCTGTTTTTTTATTTTCCTTGCATGTCCCCCTCAGATCTACAGCAACTGCTTTTCCAAGTGCACTTGCAGTGCAAATTCAAGTGCACTTTGCACTTGTAGTGCAAAGTGGATTTGCCTTTCATAAATAACCCCCTATGTCCACAGACCTTCCTCTATCCAAATTACAGCTCACTTCAGATAGAGTGCTAAAAGGCTGGTGTGGAAAGAATAGTCCTTAATAGCGCCATTCTGGTTAATACTAATCATACTATTTCACTGGTAATTTCTTGGAAATGGTCCCTTATTATTCGTTACATACTACAGTATTGATGTTGGGGTAGAAGTCTTGCAGAATCTTATTATAATCTGAGAGTGAGCAATGATAAAATATTATGCACTTATACAAAATAAAAGGCATGTACACAAATTTTAGAAGTCTGGTTAATAAATTAGAAGAAGCAGAACTTTTGATGCATGAGGAAGAATTTGACTTTGTGGGAATATGCACTCAGGCTCATCATTTATTTTGTATAATGCAGGCTACCTTATACTTTCTTTTTTTTTTTATTCATTTACAATAAAAACTATCTGACTTTTTTTCATCTAAATGATGGATCGGTGGTGGAAGTTTCCACCTTGTGGGAAGCCCATAAGGCTTTTTTCAGGAGTGAGTGCATATCTGCGGGATTTCACCTTAAGATTCCACAAATTAAAAGCCGACCTCCTCGCTCAGTTGAAAGTCACAGAGATGCACCTACTTGAATCCTCCACAGTGGAACGACTGAGAATAGTTACCTCAATCCTGAACCATATCAAATCATTTGACATTAATAAGATATCCAAATCTATGTTATGGGCCAGTCAAAAGTTTTACAAATTTGCTAACAAACAACATAGGATGCTTGTTAATGGATTGAAACCACTTCCCTTCATTTCAAAACCTGATCATTTGGTGCAGCCTGATGGTCCTCCTATATATTGTCCTAAGGCTATGTCAATTTGGTGATTTTTACAGGAAACTTTATAATTGTTTAAGCTCTGATTCAATGCCCCAATTTTCACAGACAACATTTTACAATTTCATGTCTTCCTTAGATCTACCCAAGCTGTCCATTGCACAAAGATCTAAGCCCCTGTCACTGTAGAGGAGATAGCAGTGGTGATTAAAGCCTTACCGGCTAACAAATCTCTGGGCTCGCTTATGTTTATTATAAAAAATATTCTCCAATTCTAAACTCCTATCTGCAGACTTTGCATTCCTTTTTTTTTAACAGAAACTTTTTTTTTTATTGTTATTATACAAGATGACAAAAGGGAAACAATGTAGAAAGATTACACACATTACCAGTGACACAGTACGTAGTGAAGATTTACAGGTGGGTAGACAGTAAAATCAGATTGTGACCAAATTGTATACTAACAATCTTGCTGGCATATAAGAAGGAGAGAGGAGATAATCAATCAATCAAAGAAATCAAAGAGAATAACTTTTATGAACAGTAGAGTGTTACCATACATCATAGGACAAGGCACAGGACGGTACAATAGATTGACAGAGATGGAAACCTGTGATGAGGCAAAACAGAAGACATTACCATGCACTTCAACAGATAGAGCCTTGTGCATCTAACCATTGGATAGCCATCCATTGGATAGCCACCTCCAATGTTTGCTGGAGATGCAATGAATCCATAGGTTCTCACTTTCATATATTATGGGTTCTGTCCTCTCATTGGCCTCTATTGGACTAAGATTCAGGATCTTCTACAAACATTATTATCTACACCCATACCTCTGAATCCCATATACCTGTATTTCCTCTTAGGGCTCCCTCTCCCGGGAATATCTAAAGCGTTGAGGAAACTTATGTCCTTTATTCTCCTGGCCGTGAAGAGCGCTATCCCTAGACACTGGCTCTCCACCTCTCCCCCCACATTCCAACACTTTCCTTCTATAATAGCTGATATACATAAGATGGAGCACTTGACTGCTAAAATTGAGGACACATTAGCCTTCTTTTATAAAATATCGGATGACTCTGCGTACCCCCTTGATTCTGATAATCTCCAGACCTCTTGAACCTGCTGATCCTCCTGGTGCCTACTAGTGTTTATGTTGTACCGTGTTTCTTTTTCTCTTTTGTATTTTACCATTTAGAACTACACATTCTTTTCCTGTTTTGTTTACCATATGATACGGTATTTGAATGATCCATTGTTGGAAGATGCTTGTATATCTACATACCTGTATCTACGTTCAGTTCCACAAGTTTATATTTACACCGATCTGTACTATCAAAAGTTGAAATGCTCTCTCTTTGAAATGCATTGTATCATTTTTGAAAAATTGTTATAAATAAACAATTTAAAAAAATATATAAAATATGCTAGTAATTTATAATTTTCTTTAAACTTGTAAAGGTGTTGTAAACCCAATTTTTTACATAATCCTACTCCTGTACCATGTAATCACTAACCTTCTGTTCCATTTCCGTGTATAAATGCCTTATTTTGGGGTCTGTTCTCCCCACTTCCTGTGCTTCTCTCCTGTGGGTGACCCCTCTACAGCAGCGTTCTAAGGGTTGTCCCTTGCGGGCGCTCTCCCGCTACTGGGACTACATCCCTGTGGGGAGATGCTGGCTGCTCTCGCAGGCATGGGAGCCGCCACCATGTATGACCTCCCATGCCATTTCATTGGCTTGGTAATCTGGAGCTCTGTACCACAGCCCCTTCTTTCCTCTTCCCTGTGTTTTTTGTATATAGGGCATGCTCAGGAGGTGGGAATGGGCATGACTAATGGGAGGTGCCTGTGTACATAAGGCTGTACTAGCTAAAGAGAAGAAGGCTTGTTCTTGTTTAACCAGTTCTGGACCAGCCGCCACAGTTGTACTGCGGTAGGTTGGCTCAGCTGGGCGAAGTGACGTTACTCTACATTAGGCGCGTGGCCACCTAGGTAGCCTCGACAATTGGATTCTCTTTAGAACCAATCAGTCTCCAGGCCCGGGCCAATTATTTCTGGCTTGTACTCGGTGATCAGTTCTGGCGAATTAAATCCTTCCCCTGCCTGTGTAAGTGTAAACACAGGCAGGGGAAGTGATGTCATCTCCCCTTGTGGAACTCTTTTCGTTCCAGAGAGAGGAGAGAAGACATCTCACAGTAAGTTACACCAACACTACACTAACACCAGTACATGTAGGTACACTTGTGTCCCCCCCGATCGCCCCCCCCAGTTAACCCCTTCCCTCCCTGTCACAGTGACACTTAGTGCAGTGTTCAAATTTTTCTTTGATCACTGTACTGGTGACATTTGTGACAATAATCTGTGTTAGTGTACCTGCTTGTACCTGCGTTTAGCCCCACCACCTAGTCTAGCCCAGCCCACCCAAGTGCAATATCAATCAATCACTGTTACTTACAAAACACTAAACACATAACTACATCATTCACAGAGTCAGGCCTGATCCTGTGAATGCTAACAGTTTTTTTGTAGTGATTGAAGCAGTTGCTGAAGTCAGGTGCTCTTTTTTCCTGTAAGTCGCACTAGTGTACCAGTAATTTTGGAGGCCAGAATGGCCAATCGAATGTACACTAGTGAAGAGGCCTACACATTTCTGAGCCTAACAGATGAGAGTGAAGAGGAAGTGACTCATCAGATTAAGACTCAGAATATGCACCGATAGATAGCAGCAGGACCCTGACAGATAGCTCTGAGGACAGAGTAGTGGTCCCTGCCAAGGTCAGGCGTTGTTCTTCTGCTGTTGTTCAGGTGCAAAAACAGCAGGGCTCTCGTATGGAGCAGAGAGCGATTACTGATACCGCTCATTCTTCTTGTGAACTGACAAGCACCAGCGGCCTAATATATCCTGGTCGTACATCCAGCGCTGCAGTAACACTTGGTGACATGGTGAGTCCCATAAATGCAGTTCAAGCTGGTGAGGTAGCTAGCACAAGTAGAGTCCTGCAGCCACCAAGAAGACAAACACAATCCCGTCAAGTCCATAGTGCCCTTCCTGCTGCATTTGCCAATCCGAATTGGGAGCCCACAACTTCTGAAAGACATGTGTTTTCTCCATAAACTGGCCAACCCGGAATTCAGGTGGAAACATTTGATTTTATGTCACTTGATTTTTATTTGCGTTTTTTCACAGAACATCTCTATAGATCTGTCCCCAGTTGACCCTTGCCAGAGATTGGAGACCTATCACGGTCTCCAAATGTAAGACCTTTCTGAGCCTATCCCTCCTCAAGGGCATAGTTTCAAAAAGTGAGTTGCGATCATATTGGTCCACTGACCCAATTCACCATATGTCCGTGTTCTCTGCCTCCATGACCAGGACATGATAGGAGCAGATCTTGTGGTTCATTCATTTCAATGACAATGAAATCTATCTTCCTTGGGGTGACCCTGGATACAATCGGCTCTACTATATTTCGGCCCCTCGTAAACTACTTCAACCGACAGTTTGTAGCCTTGTTTAATCCCAATCAACTTGTCTGCATTGATGAGTCCCTGATTACGTTTTCTGGCCGTTTGTCTATCAAATAGTATTCCCAGCAAGCATGCCAGATATGGGGTCAAGATCTATAAGCTCTGTGACAGGGCAACAGGCTATACATATAGTTTTATGGTTTACGAGGGAAGAGGTAAAGTGGAGGCCGAGAACTGAACATGACCACATAGGGAGTGCTGATAATATTGTGTGGGACTTGGTGTCACCCTTATTCGGAAAGGGATACCACTTGTACGGGGATAATTATTACACAAGAGTGACACTTTTTAGTAAATTGTAGAGTCTCAACTTAGACATGGGGAGAGAACCTGCTTGAAATTTAATAATTTGTTAGCAATGAAGTGAAGGGATATGAGGAATGTTTTTGTTCTGTCCTCCCTTCACGCACATATGATTGTCCGAAATTCTTAAGGCGACTGGTGTTGTGGAGAAACCCCTATCTGTCCATGAATACAACCTTAACATGGGAGGGGTGGACCTCAACGACCAGTTTGGCGCCACACCTAATTGCCCATAAGGCCAGACACTAGTACAATAAAGTGTCTTTATAATCATTCCAATTGGCTCTGCTGAATGCTTATGTGCTATACAAAGCTTCAGGATGGACTGGATCCTTCCCTAAATTCCAGGAAGACATCATCACAGTCCTTCTGTTTCCAGACGGTGCTGCGGGCCACCTTCCCAATACAAATGCAGTGAGGCGGCTGCATGAGAGGCATTTTCCATATGTCCTCCCTGGTACCTCCTACCCAAAGAAATCCCAAAAGAAGATATTGTTTCTGCAGGATTGGATTTAGGCATGACACCTGCTTTTATTGTCCCTCCTGTCCTGACCAACCTGGTCTCTGCATTTAAAAAATGGAGGAGAGCTGTGCCAATGTTAAAAACATTAATAAAAACAACAATAATAAAAACAAAGATGAAAACGATAGTCCATGTAATCCAGTTTCGCCACAGTGATTCCACACACAAAGAAAAGTGCCCGACCACTGTACAAAAGGCCTGCTTACCAAATAGCAAGCAAAAAGGGCATTTGATTGTACCCAGCCACGGCCTTTCGCTTGTGTTGATGACCGCTGGACCCACATAGGACCCAGAACATATAGCTGACAGCCCCCTAAGCGTCTTCCTAGCCATACTTGAGGTAACTCAGAATGGACTCAGAGAAAAAGAAAAGCAGAGGGATTGAACTCAAATAGGTGTACACCTAGTGAGTCAATCAAACTTTGTGGTATAATGTACCAAGAGGATCAGGTTCACAATCCAGGTATGACCTCCAGATGGGCCTGCAGATAAATATGGGATGTGAGTGGGGTCAGTAGATATGGGCAATCAGCCCCACTGTTAAAAGAAGAAAGGAGGCATATAGCATAATTATTCAGCATGGACTGACAGGTTGGACACCACTGGCTGGTGTCCAACCCAGAGCCAGTGGTGTCCAACCCGTCAGTTCAAAGCCTGGCGGCGGTGATTGGTTTCGGGCTCCTGTACACGGCTAGACTCCCAAAAAGTCTCACACATGTAGTATCCTCGTACTCAGGAGAAGCATCAGAATGTATTTTGGGGTGAAATTCCACATATGCGTATAGCATGTTTGAGCAATGTATCATTTAGTGACAAGTTTGGGAAAAAAAAGTATTTTTTTATAACAAAAAGTAGAAAATATCATTTTTTTTTCAAAATTTTTCTTTCTTTTTTGTTTATACCGCAAAAATAAAAATCGCAGAAGCAATCAAATACCCTCAAAAGACAGCTCTATTACGTTTGGGCATTGCATGACCACGCATTTACCAATTAAAACAGCACAGTGCCAAATTGTTGAAAAGTGCTCTGGTCATTGAGGGGCCAATTCTTCTGGGGTTGAAGTGGTTAAGCACACAGTGAAAAAGCTGCAATGCACATGCGCAGTGCCACAGTGGCGCTAAGCATGATGGTAATTGTAGTTCACATTGATGGCTGGGAGCGCGATCCGAGAACCGGAAGCTATGAGAAGCTAAAGGAAATCAAAAGGAGGAAGAGCATACAATCAGCATGTAGAAAACATATAAAGGAAACATTTTGCGCGAAATAATATATAGATGGCAGATGTTTGCATATATCTGCTGTATATTGTACAAAAAAAAACAACCTTTACAACCCTTTTAAACGTTGGACAAGAATGGCTTTATAGTACAGGTAGGCATCACTTCACTAAATCCCAAGGAATGAGAAAAAAATGCTTGAAAGAGACTCATCTAAACAAGCCCTACAAAATTAAATTTGAGCTGGATTCCATGTAGTGCAAAATATCAACACTACAAAGTGTTTTTGCCAATGAAGATATTTAACTATTCTTGACCCTTAAAACAGATGGATTTTATCTTACTTCTTCTCTAATCCAGAAGAGTCTGCTTAGAGAATTTTTTTCTGGTAGCAAAATGTTGTTATTAGCAAAGATAATCCTCTGTATTCAGCTGTATGTCTACTCAGCCTGTTTTAGATCATCAAGAATTTATAGAAATAGGTAGTAATTAATTGTAAATTATGGCAGAGAAGAAGAAATTATTATTTTTTACTTTTTTGAAATTTTTTATTCTGTGTATGCAAGTTGTGCATCAGTACCTGCATATTAATAAAATCCTAATTTAATTGCAATAAACAATCAAAATTAGAATATTTAGATATTATTTTGTTTAAATCAATCATTGCGTGCAAATCATTAATAAACTACAATCAACAAAATAATTTATTTTCTATTTCTTTAAGAGTCCGGGTAAAGAACCCATCAAAATACCTGATGTTGGCTGGTGTAGGAATCTAAAGGGAGAAATGACATAATACCACTACCTCCCCTGACACTGTTCAGGTCTAGTGATTGGTTACTAGGACTACGCCACATCAAGAAAACATGCCATATGCTCCTGACACCAGATTGTGTGGTGGGGGCTCTGTGCACAGAGCTTGGGCTTTGTATTATTCTCTGGCATCCTTTCCACCCTCACTGCCTGGATGCTTGGTGACAGGTTCATTTTAAACACATAGCACACACAGTATTGGACAGACAGCCTACTAATTAAACACATGGAAAAACACTTAATACCATGCACATATATAATTTAAGGCACACACTACACGCAAAGCACTAGACAGAACAGATATGTATCACAGAGTAGACATATAGCACACACCACAGAACACACACATACCCAAGAACAGCCACACACAACAACTTAAAAAATCAAATTAGTGCAGCGCAATAAGACAAGGCAAGTTCATAAACAAATATAAAGGGACCAATGAATTCCCAATAGTAGAGGGCAAAGACACCTTGTGGGAAGAAAGGTTCCAATCCACCGAATGTTCTGAGTAACAGACCCATAATAAGTCAATATTCTTACCAGATATGGTGGACCTCTGAGCTAACAGAAGATAAAATAGGCTTGTATCCAAAGGGGGATGGAGACGGTTGGCCGGTGCAGCAATGGAACCAGATCATCCAGGGCGAATATATAGATAAAATAAACACGATCTAAGTGCTCTCCGTCAAGTTCATTTATTTAAATAATCCACAATATAAAACTTCTTGTAGCAGTAACATAAAATGATGCTACATGTAGTGATCGTATGACCAGAGATGGCAGCGGGTGACGTCCTCAAGATAGCTCCTCCCCCATACACGTTACGTCCTATGAAACTATCACGTCACCCAAATGCTTAAATACACACTGGTCACCCTGGAGGACTAGAAATACAGGAACTGGAAGTCCAAGAACCAGAAATCACAGTCTACAGTCCAGCGAGCTTAATATCCTATGGGGACACAGGCTGCAACACATTGCACAAAACACAAATAACACACAACAAATAGAACACACAGCACAGAGCACACACTCGACAAACAACAAACAAAGCATAAGTATAAAAGTGATCAGCGCAATTTCTCCAATATAAATATAGATTCAAGCAAATGGTGAATAAGTGGAAACAAAACATCCAATGTAAAACAGTGACAAACATCTGGATGACACAGCAAATATAAAGTGCAAAGTTGTTGAAATAAATGAGTCCAGAATATCATCCAAACATCAGTGAATTAAAAAAAAGTCCTTCAAATTAGACTTCCTCAAACATTAAGTGATCCTGTAACTTCACACAACTGATCAGTGCTCACAGAACTCTCACCTCTATGAAGTGGTGAATCAGCCTTAGGAACAGATATGGTGTTGACGGTCTCCCACTTCCAGGCTCCCGGCTACCGACTCTTAGCTACAAACGGAAAGGGTCAGATCGGATTATATTGTTGGAAAATCCGATCGTGTGTGGGCTCTATCGGACTTTTTCCATCGATAATTCCGATGGAAAAAAAATTTGAGAGCACGATCTCAAATTTTCTGACAACAAAATCCGATCTGACTTTTTCCGATCGTTTGTAGAGAATTCCGATTGGACAAAGTGCCACGCATTCTCAGATCAAAGTATGAGAGCAAAGCTATTGGCTACTAGACTGAACATAGTCCCGTCGGAACGAACGAACGTCATCATGTTTCGAACGATCAAATTTTCCAACAACTTTGTCTGACCATGTGTATGAAACACCAGTTTCGGACAAAATCTGTTGGAAAAAATCTGATGGATTTTGTGGTCAGAATTTCCGACCGTGTGTACAACGGCTTAGTATATCCCTCAGGATTCCAGATTGCATGTAGGAACAAAATAAATACTTCCCATAGTGTAAATTGTTCAAACAACCAAAGACTTCATCACATGACGTAATGTGTAGGGCATGGCTGGATGTGAGTAGGGGACCAGAAGAGACGTGAGAGGCATCTGTAACGCCGTTGATTTATTCCAATGCTCTTTTTTTAATTATCTTATATGAAAACAACACTGACTCAATACAGACAAAACCACAAAAATAGAGATCACATCAAACCAAAACCCTCCAGAGAAAAATAAATAAATATATATATATATATATATATATATATAAGCCCCAGACCACCCCCCTTCAACAATCCCCCCCCCCCACACGGAGTATATAGTATATATATAACACACACAAAAAAAGAATGACAATATCCAGTATTACAAAGTACACAGCACCCATTGGTTTACATGATACCCAAGTCATAGATTGAAGCCATTTAGACCAGAAAACATCAAACTTATTCAGGAAGTTCCTTAGGGAATATGTATGCTTTTCAAAAAGAATGATCTTATTGAGATCTACAATCCAATCGGACACAGTCGGTGGATGTGGAGAGGTCCACTTAAGAGCAATCTGTGAAAATGCTCTTTTAACTGCTTTTTATGTAAGCTTCCAATCATCCTTTAATAAATCTTTGGTTGTTTAAACAATTTATACTATAGGAGGCATTTATTTTGTTCCTACATGCAATCCAGAATCCTGAGCGATATACTAAGAGCTGGTAGCCGGGGGGCCTGAAAGTGGGAGGCTACCAACACCATGGGGTTATTTATGAGAGACAAATCTACTTTGCACTGAACGTACACTTGGAAGTGCTGTCCCTCTAAATCTAAGGGGTAGATCTGAAATGAGTGGAAGCTCTGCTGATTTTATCATCCAAACATGTGCAAGCTAAAATTCTGTTTTTTTATTTTTCATCATTTCACTTGGAGTGACGTCAGAATTGCTAAAAGAGGTTAAAGCAGGAGTCCGCCGTTTTTTTTATAAAAGCCAGCAGCTACATATACTGCAGCTGCTGACTTTTAAAATAATGACACTTACCCACCCAGCGCGCCCGCGATGTCAGCACCCCGAAGCCGATCTCTCGATCGTCTCTCGGGTGCTGCCGCCACCATCTTGGGTATGGGAATCAGGAAGTGGAGCCTTGCGGCTTCATTTCCCGGTTCCCTACTGCACATGCGCGAGTCGCGCCGCGCAATAAGGATGGTCCCCGCTGTCTCTGGGATCCGTGTGTTTCCCATCAGACAGCGGAGGACCTTTGGAAAGGGTCATAGATTCTTCGGAAAGGGGCGTGGCTTCTGCAGAATCTACGCCGGAAGTGGGTGCAGATACCTGTTCTGTACAGGTACCTGCAACCCCCTCCCCCCTGAAAGGTGCCAATTGTGGCGCCGGAGAGGGGGAGGGTTCAAATGAGCGGAAGCTCCACTTTAGGGTGGACCTCCGCTTTAAGCTGATCTTCTTAGCTCCCTAAAAGGGTTTAATTGTTTTCTTGCCCATCTAGGAGCACACTTTATGTGCAATTTTTAATGTGAGTGCATAGTGTTTTTGGGTTAAATAAATTTGAATGATGATTTGCCCTATATTGCAAGTGGTACAGTAAGGAGGAGTACTGGTGATTGCTCAGATACTTTTCAAAGTTGCATACCAAAGGGAAAGATGGCCATTGGTTTCACATTTCCTATTTTAAAGAGGAAGAAGCGCTCTTGACCTATAGGTCCATGTATGAACTTGAGAGGCTAGTTTGCACAGTGGAGGAATCATGTGGTGTATTGTAGTCACACATTCATTTTAGAATATATAAATGTGAGTGCACAAAATATTGTGACTTTTTTTTATTTTTTATATAATAATTTTTTATGATGATGGTTTCATTTTAATTTTCTTGAGTATATATATATATATATATCCACTTTCAGACCGGACCAATTTGCTGGTCAAAGACCAGACCACTTTTTGCGATTCGGCACTGCGTCGCTTTAACTGACAATTGCGCGGTCATGCGACATGGCTTCCAAACAAAATTGACGTCCTTTTTTTCCCACAAATAGAGCTTTCTTTTGGTGGTATTTGATCACCCCTGCGGTTTTTATTTTTTGCGCTATAAACAAAAATAGAGCGATAATTTTGAAAAAAACACATTATTTTTTACTTTTTGTTATAATAAATATCCCCCAAAAATATATAAAAAAAAAATTTTTTCCCTCAGTTTAGGCCGATACGTATTCTTCTACATATTTTTGGTAAAAAAAATCGCAATAAGCGATTATTGATTGGTTTGCGCAAAAGTTATAGCGTTTACAAAATAGGGATAGTTTTATAGCATTTTTATTAATAATTTTTTATTTTTTATTTTTTTACTAGTAATGGCGGCGATCTGCGATTTTTATTGTGACTGTGACATTGTGGGGGACCCATCGGACATTTTTAACACATTTTTGGGACCATTGTCATTTATACAGTAATCACTGCTATATAAATGCAGTGATTCCTGTGTAAATGACACTGGCAGTGAAAGGGTTAACCAGTGGGTGGCAGTGTAGGGGTTAAGTGTTCCTAGGGGTGTGTTACTAACTGTGGGGGGGTTGGGCTTTCATTTAGTGTACACTGATCTCTGCTCCAATCACATGGAGCAGAGATCAGTGTCACTAGTTGCTAGGCAGAATGGAAAAATGTTGTTTACACAGCATTTCCTCCATTCGGCCGCTCCATGAGACGATCGCGGGGATGCCCGCGACGATCGAGTCCGCGGGTCCCGCGACCGGACTCACGGGGGTCCCGACCAGCGCGGGAGCGCGCCGCCGGCGGCGCGCTCCCGATGGCAGGGCGGCATCGAATATTGGACGTACCTGTACGCCAATATGCCTGCCCGTGCCATTCTGTCGACGTACATCGTCGTGCGCTGGTCGGGAAGTGGATATATATATATATATATATATATATGTATTGGAAGAAGTGCATTAGGAAGGAATATCACCAATCAGTATCTATCCAATATATTTACCATAATTTAAGGTGTATATCAGGAGGAAAACCTATGTTGATTTGATCTCATTTTAAAGAGGAATGCGCTTTTGACCTATATGGTCCACACATGTAGGTGAACTGCGATTATATTAGGTGGAGGATTCACTTGGTGTATTGTTTTTTACCCAGTCACAATTGCATTCAACAGGATGTTATCAACCTGATAACTTCTGACAGGTTCTCTGTCAACTGAGATAAAAACAGCCTGAATTTTTCTACTTTTTATTACAGTGGCTGCACCCCGCAAATATGCTTTCTAATGTCCTGTCTTTATCCAACAAAATAAAAATTATTTGAAAAAAAACAGCCTGAATTTTGTGTTGGGGAAGATGTTATAAATAGATTAGAAGGGGGCGCATGCGCGGCGCTGAGCGAGATGGCAGCCTAGTGTGAGAGCTCCGCACGGACCGGGATTTCATCAGCGCCCTGGGGGTTATACATCGCCTTTTTTGCCTCAATTTTGCTACCCCCCAGGTCCCCTCAACACGGTGCATGTCTGCCCGAAAGAAGAAAGCCCGTAAATCGAGCCAACATACTCTAACCCATTACCTCCTCCGGACAAGGGACAGCGGCGTGATGTCTCAAGATGGCGCCGGCCAGGGCGGCCTCTCCGTCTCTCCGTCTTCCGCGCCTCGGGCCTCCCCGGACCCCTTCCCTCCGCTGATCGGAGCCGGTGAGTCTAACTCCCTCTCTAAAGCTTATTTTGACGCCAGCCTTGAGGCCATGTACGATAAAATGGCGGCTAAATTTCAGTCGGAGCTGCACAAGACATCCCACGTGCTATCGCAGGAGATTGCCGCTCTGGGCTCCAGAACTGAGAAACTTGAAAGTAAGCACGACGAACTAGCTTTAGCCCACAATGAATTGAGCAGAGAGCATGATAATCTGGCCTCTGCTTTCACTACTATTCAAATGCAACTCGAGGACTTAGACAATAGGAATAGACGTAATAACCTTCGTCTGAGAGGTATCCCGGAAACAGAAGTGGACCTAATTCCGACGGTTATCCGCCTGTTTAAATCTCTTCTGCCCGAACACGAAGCCGTCGCTTTTAAATGCGATCGTATCCACCGAGCCCTTTGTCCGAAGCCTCCGGCCGACAAACCACCAAGGGATATCATCCTATGCCTCAAAGATTTCCTAGTAAAGGAGGAGATTCTACGGGCGGCTAGGAATCAACCGCGCATTCTTCTGGATGACGTCCAAATTCAAATCTTCCCAGATGTCTCTCCCGCCACCCTGGAAAGACGTCGTTCGTTGAGGGAGGTCACATCTGCCCTACAATCCGCGCGGATTCGGTATAGGTGGGGCTTCCCGTTCAGGCTGATCGTTCCACATAATGGCAGCACTTACTCGGTGTCTACGCCTCAGGAAGGACAAGATCTACTAGTTAAACTGGGTCTTCTGGAAGCCATGGAGGTTCGTAGGCCCCTGCTGACTCCTAGACCGGCCCCCATCTGGCAAACACCACCGTCACGGAGGGGTGGGAGGCGGATTCGTTATGGAGCTGGAGAGCCGGACGGAAGAAGCCCTCGTTGAGACCCGCTTCTTTTCTACACTCCTTCTTGTCTACACCATTTTGCTGACAACGGCTGCGGACATGCCTCCCTATTTTTCCTTGTTCTCCCGGAACGGCGGCAGGTTGCTATTGTCGTTTGGTGCAGTGACATGCTTCTCCCCCCCAGCAGTTTTCTCCCACATTTTTGTTTTCTCTATTTCATCTTGCAGACACACGCTGGGACTGAGACCTTGGTGTCTCGTGGTTACCTTTGGGTTTTTTGTTTTTCAGGTTGTGAGTCTCACTTAGGGACTTGGGCCCCGATGCGCAATTTTTTGATGGTCATTGGTCCCCCTGCCAACCTGACCCCCTGGTTAAACGTTTTTGGACCTGGACTCTATGTGCTCTGGATTTGGTTTATGCTCCGGGGTACTGGTCTCCTGGGAAAGCTTTTCCCCCCCGATCTTTCTGCCTTCTCTATATCTTCTTTTTTCCCTCTTTTTTCTCTCCTCTTCCTCTTCTACTCCGTTTGGCCTAGCACTTTTCCTACATTCTCTTTCCACACCGTGTTATATGTATGGCTGTATTTTTCGTGCATGATATGGCTTTAATATATGATTATGTATTTGGTAGCGGGCTGATGGCTGTGCCCCTATTTGACCTCTCTCAGCTTGGTCCCTTCCACTCTATTTTCCCCGACTACTTGTGGATGGTTGGTGCTTCCCATGTGCTCGTCCCCCACATTTTTGGTCATGGCAATCACATGTATGTCACATAATGTTAAGGGGTGTAATTCCCCCATCAAGAGACGCAAGGCGTTTGACTTCTACAAGGGAGTACAGTGGTGTGAAAAAGTGTTTGCCCCCTTCCTCATTTCCTGTTCCTTTGCATTTTTGTCACACTTAAGTGTTTCGGAACATCAAACCAATTTAAACAATAGTCAAGGACAACACAAGTAAACACAAAATGCAATTTGTAAATGAAGGTGTTTATTATTAAAGGTGAAAAAAAATCCAAACCATCATGGCCCTGTGTGAAAAAGTGATTGCCCCCTAAACCTAATAACTGGTTGGGCCACCCTTAGCAGCAACAACTGCAACCAAGCGTTTGCGATAACGTGCAATGAGGCTTTTACAGCGTCCTGGAGGAATTTTGGCCCACTCATCTTTGCAGAATTGTCCTAATTCAGTTACATTAGAGGGTTTTCGAGCATGAACGGCCTTTTTAAGGTCATACCACAACATCTCAATAGGATTCAGGTCAGGACTTTGGCTAGGCCACTCCAAAGTCTTCATTTTGTTTTTCTTCAGCCATTCGGTGGTGGACTTGCTGGTGTGTTTAGGATCATTGTCCTGCTGCAGAACCCAAGTTCGTTTCAGCTTGAGTACACGAACAGATGGTCGGACATTCTCCTTCAGGATCTCTTGGTAGACAGCAGAATTCATAGTTCCTTTTATCACGGCAAGTCTTCCAGGTCCTGAAGCAGCAAAACAGCCCCAGACCATCACACTACCACCACCATATTTTACTGTTGGTATAATGTTCTTTTTATGAAATGCAGTGTTCCTTCTACGCCAGATATACTTGGACACACACCTTCCAAAGAGTTCCACTTTTGTCTCATCGGTCCACAGAATGTTGTCCCAAAAGTCTTGGGGATCATCACGATGTGTTGTGGAGAAATTGAGACGAGCTTTGATGTTCTTTTTGCTCAGCAGTGGTTTTCTCCTTGGAACTCTGCCATGCAGGCCATTTTTGCCCAGTCTTTTCCTGATGGTGGAGGCATGAACGCTGACCTTAACTGAGGCAAGTAAGGCCTGCAGTTCCTTGGACGTTGTTGTGGGGTCTTTTGAGACCTCTTGGATGAGTCGTCGCTGCGCTCTTGGGGTAATTTTGGGCGGCCGGCCACTCCTGGGAAGGTTCACCACTGTTCCATGTCTTCGCCATTTGTGGATAATGGCTCTCACTGTGGTTCGCTGGATTCCCAAAGCTTTGGAAATGGCTTTATAACCCTTTCCAGACTGATAGATCTCAATTACTTTCTTTCTCAATTGTTCCTGAATTTCTTTGGGTCTCGGCATGATGTGTAGCTTTTAAGGATCTTCTGGTGGACCTTACTGTGTCAAGCAGCTCCTATTTAAGTGATGCCTTGATTGTGAACAGGTGTGGCAATAATCAGGCCTGGGTGTGGCTAGAGAAATTGAACTCAGGTGTGGACAACCACAGTTATAGTATGTTTTAACAAGGGGGGAAATCACTTTTTCACACAGGGCCATGATGGTTTGGATTTTTTTTCACCTTTAATAATAAACACCTTCATTTACAAATTGCATTTTGTGTTTACTTGTGTTGTCCTTGACTATTGTTTAAATTGGTTTGATGTTCCGAAACACTTAAGTGTGACAAACATGCAAAGGAACAGGAAATGAGGAAGGGGGCAAACACTTTTTCACACCACTGTAAATGTTAAAGTCCTCCTCCTTCAGGAAACCCATTTCTCCCATAACTCCCACCCTAAATTTTTCCATAGGGACTTCCCGCAGGCGTTCTACTCTTTGCACCACTCTAAGTCTAGGGGCGCAGCCATCTTCTTGCATTCCTCCTTTCCTATGAAGGTGAAACGTATCTATAAGGATGCTGATAGTAGATATGTCATTATCAAAGGTTTGATACACAACAGAGAACTGACTATCGCAAGTGTTTATGCCCCCAATGATGCCCCAGCTGCCTTTTTTAAATCCTTTTTTTTGAAACTAGCCTCTTTTCACTCATCACACCTGATTGTTGGAGGGGATCTTAATCTGGTCGCTAATCCAAATTTGGACCACTCCTCTCATACCCCCCTCACTAGGGCCTTCCCCAAGTCACTTACCCACGGTTTATTAGAACATCAACTTGTTGATACCTGGCGTGCGCATAATGTGGGGGTTCGGGAGTTTACATTCTACTCCCACCCACACAATAGCTCAGCCAGGTTGGATTATATCTTTGCCTCCCCTGTCATTCTAGCCAACTCTACTCAGAGCCGTATCTACCCCTGTGCCTGGTCGGATCACCATGCTACTGCCTTCACCACGACTTTCATTAGGTTGTCCCCCACATCACACTCTTGGCGACTTAATGAGTCCCTTTTGACGGAAGCTGACATAGTTTCAACAGTGGAGGAAGCGATTGAGGATTATTTTTTACTTAATGACTTACCAGAAATGTCCCCATCCACTATTTGGGTAGCGCATAAGGCAGTTTTGAGGGGTAAACTGATTGCGATTTCGGCTGCCCGCAATAAACTATTAAACGGTAGAATTCTAACCTTGACTAAAGAGCTAGATCACCTGTATAAGAACTCCTCCATCTTACACTTAGATTCTACTAGACAAGAGATTGACCGTAAACGTTTGGAATTGGACTCTCTCTTGACTAACAACACTGAAAAAGCTCTTAGATTTGCGAAAGCGAACCATATCCTGTCAGAGAGTGCGGCTTCCTCCAGATTCGCACGTAAGTTGCAACATTCCCAAAGACCTACTCATGTTTACAAACTGACGTCTAGGGAAGGCCATCTCACGTCACACCCAAAGGAAGTTTTAGCGATCTTTGAAAAATTTTACGCCACTCTATTGGCCCATGACCCAACTGTTAAGACTTCGGAGATCGACACATGGCTGGATGAGGTGCCATTGCCGACCCTATCTGAGTCACAATTGTCGAGTCTGAACTCTTCTATCACTACGGAGGAGGTTTTAAATGTAATCAAATCTCTAAAAAGAGGTTCTGCCCCAGGTCCGGATGGTTTTGCATCCGTCTACTATAAGAAATTTGCCTCGGTTCTGGCCCCCAGACTCGCCTACTTTTTTAACTGGGTAATGAAGGGTGGTAGCTTCCCGGAGGAAATGTTACTTGCCACAATGTCCATGATCCCCAAACCAAACAAAAATCATACGCTCCCCCAAAATTATAGACCAATTTCAGTAATGAATAATGATTTAAAAATATTTAGTAGGATCCTTGCAGATAGACTGGCCCTTCAAATCCCCCGCCTTATCTCCCCTTTCCAATCTGGTTTTATCCCCCACAGATTAATCACAGATAATATTAGATTGGCCACTAACATAATTCAGGATGCTAATATACGCTCTCGTAGCCTTCTGCTTCTCAGTTTGGATATCCAGAAGGCATTCGACAGTGTCTCTTGGTCTTACCTTACTAGGGTGTTGCAGCGGTTAGGCTTCCGGGGCGGGTTTTTGCACTCTTTCCATTCCTTGTACAAAGACCCCAAAACTAGGATAAAGATTCCGGGCTGCTGCTCAGCCTTCTTTGACGTGGGAAGGGGATCTAGGCAGGGGTGCCCACTATCCCCCCTTTTGTTCGCCCTGGCTCTCGAGCCCCTAGCTATAGCCATTTTGAACAACCCAGATATCTCAGGATATTCAAAGGGACCCTTAACTAGCAAATTCTGTATGTATGCAGACGACGTCCTGATGTTTCTGACTAACCCATTAGTTTCCCTTCCCAATCTGTTCGAGTCCTTGTCGAGATTTGCCAATGTCTCAGGATTATCCATCAATATATCTAAATCTGAAGCCCTTCCTATAGGTATTCCCCCGCAGGAACTCTCTCACCTCAAACAGACGTTTCCCTTTCGTTGGCCCTCCTCCCACCTCTCTTACTTAGGCATAGCCCTCTCTAGTGATTATAAACTCCTCTTCTCCTCTAATTATCCTCAGTTGTTTACTAAAATTAGGTCCACCTTAAAATCTTGGTCTAACTTACACATCTCCTTCCTAGGGCGCATAACGGCTATTAAGATGGTTATTCTCCCCCGATTATTATATGCTTTTCGATCTCTCCCAATTAGGATCTCAAAATCTTATATAGACCGTCTTCAATCATGTCTGAATAGATTTATTTGGCAGGATAAACCCCCCAGATTTGTGAGAGCGGTCCTGTACCGTTCTGCCACCAGGGGTGGCCTAGGTGTCCCACAAATTTGGCTTTATTACTTGGCGAGCAGATTCTCCCAGCAGGCCCAATGGTCAATTAGGAACTCTAGGGTACCGTGGGTTCAATTTGAGCAGGAATCCATACGTCCTTTGGTTCTATCGAATGTCATGTGGTCCCCATATATACCACATTGCCCTTACATCCATAAAAATTTATGTGTTTTGGATGTCATGCGCCTCTGGCATATGTATGGCAGTAAATACGGCTTAGTACCCCAGACTCCGGTTGGGGTCTCTTTCTTAGGTGACCCCAGATTCATATCGACTCATAATCCTAGTGAAGCGTTCCGTATCTGGATTGAATTTGGCCTGGTCACCTTGAAGGATTTCCTGGTGGGCTCCTGGTTTGCCTCATTTCAGGAATTACAATCCCATCATCCCATCCCGAATTCAGAATTCTTCCACTATCTGCAGATTCGGCATTTTTTCTCACAACATTACCCTGGCCCTTACTCCAGTCCCCAAGGGTTTTCCTTCGAGGATATTTGCCTCACGGCTCCTAGACAGAGGGGCCTTATCTCTGACCTCTACGTGTCCATGTCCTCGATGACTGAGACCGTAGGGATGCCATACCGTGCCAAATGGGAAAATGAACTTGAATTGGATCAGGACGCCTTGGACTGGGACCGAGCCTGGAGGAACATGCGCCAATGCTCCAAATCTCTCTCCCTTAGAGAAACGGCTATTAAGTTACTAACCAGATGGTATTATACGCCTCAACGGTTACACCGCATGTTCCCCCAGGTCTCCCCCACCTGTTTTAGGGGCTGCCCCTGTCCGGGTTCATTTAAACACATTTTTTGGGATTGTGCCCGTATTCAGCCGTTCTGGGGTTTGCTTTTTGATATGATCAATAAGGTACCTGGTTATACTATAGACATGGATGTATCTCATGCCTTATTATTTGTTGCTCCACCGGACACTTCTAAACCTTTAAGATGTTTGATTCATTCGATCTGCCTAGCCATGTTGTGGTCTATAGCACTTAATTGGAAATCTCCCTCTTTGTCATTTTCCCAGATCCTCTCCCGTATAGATCTCATGATGCATGTTGAAAAAATTCACCACACTTTGTATGACTCTATCCCTTTATATGACACTAAATGGAAACCCTGGTCTACCTTTAGACTTCTCTATTAACTGTGCTGGTCTCTCCTTCTCTTTGCTCTGCTATCCTGTCACCTTCTCTTCTTTTCTTCATATTCCTTTCTTTTGTCTTTCCTGATTTCTCACCAATATTCTTTTTCTTTCGATCCATGTGGTATTATTTATCTCAAAAGTTGCCTCTCAGGTTATTCGCCTTGTTTTTGTAGTGTCCTTTTATTTGCTTACTCTGCCATGTTCACACATTGTTGAACTTATACGATGTGCACTATATAATTTGTCTTTCCTGATTTCTCACCAATATTTTTTTTCTTTCGATCCATGTGGTATTATTTATCTCAAAAGTTGCCTCTCAGGTTATTCGCCTTGTTTTTGTAGTGTCCTTTTATTTGCTTACTCTGCCATGTTCACACATTGTTGAACTTATACGATGTGCACTATATAATTTGCATCTTTTGTCTTGTATAACTATATATGCTTCACCACAGTGTATCCTATATTCTGATTGTTATTTTCTAATAAACACTTTTGAAAATAAATAGATTAGAAGAGTGCTGAACTATTCAACAAACAGATCTGAAAATCTCTACCTATGTGGAGAGGTGTGTGCCTTTCCTCGAATCAGCTGTCTTGGCTGTATGCCCAGACTTCACTGCAGTGTTGAACAGGAAGAGAAAACAGGAAAAAATATATATTTTTTTTTAATTTATATTTTTTCAAAAAAATGTGCTCTTTTTGTGTTTTAGTGCAGAGGTGATCAAGTACCACCAAAAGAAAGCTATATTTGTGGGGAAAAAAAATACATTTTGTTTGGGTACAGCATCGCATGACCGTGCAATTGTCAGTTAATGCAACGCATTGCCGTATAGAAAAAAATTGCCTGGTCAGGAAGTGGGCAAATCCTTCCGGGGCTAAAGTCACATTCACTGATTTAAAACGTAGAGATCTGCTGCTTTACTTTGCCAGTGAGAAGAAGTTATGGAAGTATATGTCAAAACCAGTTACTTTGAAAACACAATACAGGACCTACAAGAAATACACCTCTATTAAATACTTTCAGCACCATTTTGCAGCAAACACAGATGATCTAATGGTATGGTAAGTTATTTGCAAGCATGTACGCTTCCACGTTTATTTTATACATTTATAAGCAGTTTGTGGCTACTTTCATTGCAGAGACAGAAGTTCGTAGACTTCCACATTCCAGATTAGCTAATGTTTTGCCAGCTGTGGTTCTCAAGTGTACAGATTATCACAGCACTGGCAAATTGTGTACCTACCTTTTCTATAGTAAATCAGCCCACCTATTCCTGAATCTGCTGATTGTTTTGGCATATGTTTGTTAAAAAAGATAACCCTTGACCATGCATTTTTTCATTATCTAATCAGATTGATTTGTTTAGATTTATAACAGAGGCTTTCAAAATTGTGAGAGATAAATAGAAGTGTATGACAGCGTTAAAACTTTCACTAGGAAGAATAAAGCATTGTAAATGTAAAAAAAAGTAATGAGATGCATACCTCTAAAATTAACTACATTAGTGTGAAAATCAGTCCTGTATTACTGTATTAGGCCAAAATCTGCTTGACGCTTCTCATTTTGTTTTTAAAGCTGTGGTAATACATAATTTTTATACCATATAGATACATTGTTTTCTCACATACTTGGTTTACTTCACATGTATCAAGCAGTGTTAATTTCATCAATGAAAATGTTTTCATCAAAGATTTCGTCAGCGGCATTTTTTACAGTGATGAAAACAAAATGAAAAGTACAGCACATTTTCGTCCACTGACAAAAACGATGATGAAAATAAGATCGTTAACGAAAACCGGATGAAAATGTGAGTCAAGGATATTTTCCTTCCGTGAACTTACTTCTGGTTTTCACAGAGCTCCACCTGCTTCCACAATCCGCTCCCAGCAAGCAAGCGTACTGAGATGAGACGACTAACAGAGACCTAGAGAGTGAGAGTGAGAGCAGCATTGTGCATTACAGGCCAGAGAGGCCTCCTGTGTCCAGACAACATGACAGTGCCACCAGGCACCCAGAGCAGAGCGGACTGTGAGTGTACAGTAATAAAAGTTGTGGTACATTACAATTACAGCAGGCCTGAGGCCATCCCTTCCCTCAGACCACCATCCGTCCAGTGCACACTGTGCAACTGTGCATTACGGGCCTCCTCTGACCACTGGCAGTGGTACCCAGGGCACTGTGCATTACAGATCATCCATCGGATGACCACCATCCAGCATGCTACAGCTTTGCAGAATTCCTCAGACCACAATCCAGACCACTGTGCAGCCTTACAGGCCTCCTCAGACCACCATCCAGACCATTGTGCAGCTTTACAGGCCTCCTCAGACCACCCTCCAGAGCACTGTGCAGCTTTACAGGCCTCCTCAGACCACCCTCCAGAGCACTGTGCGGCATTACAGGCCTTCCCAGATCATCCAGAGTGGCTAAATCTGTATCTGTGAGTTTGCCCAAACCTTAATACCATAAATAATAACATGATATACATTTTTTTTTACTCCAGGAGTATACAATGACTTTGGAAATTCCAGAGAAATGCTTAAATAATGCATTACAATTTGACTAAACACATTCAAATTTTTGTTGACTAAAATTATTTTATTCAA
This sequence comes from Lithobates pipiens, assembly GCF_037356315.1. NCBI lineage: Eukaryota > Metazoa > Chordata > Amphibia > Anura > Ranidae > Lithobates > Lithobates pipiens. The sequence continues at coordinate 27,814,917 of NW_027507790.1, read as the reverse complement.
TTAAAATATACTGGAGATTTTAGTCGACTAAAATGTGATAACTAAAATGGGACTAAAATTAAAATGGCTTTTTTTTGTCAAAGACTATAACTAAAACTAAAAGTGAAATTTCATGTGGGGTCTGCTGATAGTTGGCTGAAGTATTGCAATTTCAAAGCTGAAGTGGTGTGAATACGGTCTAATAGTGATATGCACTGTTGTGCTTAAAGTGATTTTAAAGTCTATTTTTTTCTATAAAAATAACAAACATGTTATATTTACCTGCTCTGTACTGTGGATTTGCACAGAGCAGCCCGGATCCTCCTCTTCTCAGGTCCCTATTTTGTGCTCCTGGTCCCTCCCTACTGAGTCAAAGCTCCCTGTGTCCATTCAGACATGGGGGAGTGGCTTGGCCCCACCCCCTCTCTCTCCCGATTGGCTAGCTGACTTTGAATGACAGCAGCTGACGTCAATAGCGCTGCTGCTGTGTCTCAGCCAATCAAGAGGGAGAGACAGCTGATACACTCATGGACATCGCTGGACAGAGATGGACCTCAGGTAAGTATTACAGAGGTTGAGGGTGGCTTCTGCACACAGAAGGCTTTTTATCTTAATGCATTGTATGCAGATAAAAAAAAAACCTTCTGACTTTACAACCCCTTTAAGGCTATGTGAACAGTAAACAGACCATATACATATGGACGTTTACACAAATATCCACAAGTAAATGTTGTTTTGCATGTCCAACAATATTGTACAATAAGATGTTTTCATTTAGAATGGTGGGTTGAAAGAAAATTGTGTCTTTAAATATTGTCAGCGATAAACTTAATTAATCAGTATTGTAAGGGATTAAATGCATTTTAATGATAAAAAAAAATCCAATTAAATTCTTCAATTAGTTTGACGTTTTCCTATCCTTTTTCTAACTATTACAACAGTAGGTATACCCCTGTGAAATGAATTACTATCATCTCTAATTATATCAATAAAACAAAGGAAAGAAAAATAATGAAAAAGTTTCCAGACTTTGTAAAAGGGAAGGTGTTAAAATGTGTTTTAATATAGACTGTATGCAGTATAAATGCTTGAACAAAATGAACTTTAAAATAACACTTTTAATTTTTATTTTCTTCTTTTTTTTAATTATTTGTTTACTGAGAAAGTAGATTTATTGTTATAAAAAAGGAATGAAGAAAGAAAGAATAAAGAAAGAGTGCAGCCGTAAGTGGCTTGAATATGTGTACAGCTCTTAGTTCCGTTGAATTTGTAGCCACGGTGCCCATAAAAGACTACATTCAGATTGTATGGCTATTGTATGTTCATCTTAATCATGTTGGTGCTTTTACGTCAGTTATGTTAGGGACTATAGATTGTCTCAATTTTTGCATGATCATAAGCCTGACAGTGAGAAGAATGTGTAGAACTACTGTATTATCCTAAGCTGGAATGGGAAGGAAGTGATGCCTAAACTGAGGATCACCAGAAGTAAAGAGGGTTTAGTTAGTACCACGGTAATCTCAGAAATGCATGTAAAGACTTTTTTTGAAAATGTGAAAATGTGTGGACATTCCCATAGAATGCGTGTTAATGAGCCTTTTTGAGCACATCCTTGCCATTTATTGTCATCCAGATTTGCGAATGTATGCATTTGAACAGGGGTTAGATACCATCTCAGGTGTTTTTGAGACAGCTCCCAGTTGTTAACACTTTTGGAGGCTGTTTGGTTATGGTGGATGGCTTGGCATCATTGCGCATCAGAGAAGGATTCTTTCATGTCTCTTTCCCACCTGAGTATTGCTGAGTTTTTAATAAAAGTACCTTTGTCATGTAGATAGCTATGGATTATTGAAATATCTTTTAGTTTTAACGAATCTGAGTATAAGAAGACCCACACTTTCCCCGGTAGATGAATGAGTGGGTTGGGTTTTTTCTTTAGGTATGAAGTCAGTTGTCTATATGTGAATAGGCTTTGTGGTGGTAAATTGTGTTCAGTATTGCTGCAATTGGTAAGGAAATAGTTTGTCAGCTGCAAGCACAGTAGACATTAGTTGGTGTTTGAGGGAGAACCAGTGATACAGTGAAAATTACAGGAATTGAAACTGAAAAATTTCCAATTTCACAGGGATGCTTGTGTCTAAGGTTTTGACATTAATATTTGAGATAAAGAACTTCCATGCCGTGAGGGTTGCCGTTATTTTTGGGTGTTTTGTTTTGTAATCAACATGTGTAGCCCACTTGCTAGGATTAGTGAGCCATTGTTTACTCATTGTGGGGGGTAAACCAGTGTCTAGATTGGTCAATCAATGCCACTATATAGTAGTCTTTTACTTCTGGGAGAACCATGTCACACGCTTTCTTCAGTCTTATAGTAATAGAGTGAGAGTGAGGACATTGTGGTCTTTTACTTGACCAAACATATGTTCTCAGTATTTGTTTCATGCAGTTAAAAAAGATGTCAGAGATGTCTATTGGCAATGCTCTGTACAAGTACAGCAGTTTTGGGGAGTGTAAACATTTTAATGCTGCTATCCAACCTGTCCATGATAAGTGTTGTTTGCTAATTTGCTGGAGGTCTTGTTTACAAGTGTTCAGAAAGGAAAGTGTTCAGAGTGAAATTATGTGAGAGCCGTGTGTTAGATGGGGTGGTTAGTGATATGCCCAGGTATGTCATTGATGATGTTACCCGCTTGAATGGAATTTGGCATTGTATTGTCTTTTTTTACAGATTTGGTTACATCCACATTCAAGATATTCGATTTGGAGTCATTGACTTTGTAGAAAGAGCAAGCATTGAATCTACCCAATACTTCACAAACTGCTGGTAGAGAAGAAGCCGGTTCAGAGGATGATGTCATCAGCAAAAAGGGTGAATTTCTTGTGCTGGTCTGCAATTTGTATACCTTGAATCAATGCTTTGTTACAGATTGTTTGGGCCAAGGGCTCCATCATTAACGTAAAAATTAGCAGGGAGAGAGGGCACCCCTGTCTTTTACTATTCGAGATGGCAAAGGGGTCAGATGGGATTCCATGGTTAAATACACAGGCTGAGGCTTAGAATATAAAGCCAATATGGTTGACAGTATATTACCTTGAAATCCAAATTTAGGAAGGGATTTTTTTAAGTAGCAGTGTATCCTATCGAACGCTTTTTCGGCATCTAGCACTACAAAGATTGCTGGGGTATTCTTTAATTCTGCATGGTGGAAGAGGTTTATAATTTTGCGTGCAGGGTCCGGTGCCTGTCTATCCAGGGTAAAGCCTACTTGGTCTGGGTGTATGATCACCACCATTATTAGTAGGGATAAGCCCAACACCCCCGGTTCGGTTCGCAGCAGAAAATGCATTTTTTTGGGAGCAGTGATTTTAAAAATACTTAAAGTGAAAAAATAAAAGTGAAATATTCCTTCAAATTTCATACCTGGGGGCTGTTTATAGTGGATTTTTGGGGGGACCCCATGCCATTTATTTTTTAATTTTTGGTGGGGGTTCCCCGTAATATCCATACCAGACCTGAAGAGCCTGGTATGGAATTTGGGGGGACCCCCACGCAATTTTTTTCTTTACATTTTGGTTTGGGGTTCCTCTTAATATTCATACCAGGCCCAAGGGGCCTGGAACTGGACTGTGGGGGAATCCCATGCCATTTTTTAAATGACTTTTATGTGTATTGCCAGGACCGACAATTCATCATAGCCGTGAGTAATTTTTTTATCATTTTTTGTTCCTTTAGAAATGTCATTTTGTGCAGAGACTGTTGTAAACATGGGAAACATGCGCCACTTTATAGGCATACAATAGACACCCCCAGGTACAAAATTTTAAGGAATATTTCACTTTTATTGTTTCACTTTAAGTATTATTAACATCACTTCTCCCAAAAAAAAACTGCAGGTTTTAAAACTTTTTTTTGCATTGATGGGGCAGGGCCCAGGTCCCCAAACACTTTTTATGACAATAGCATGCATATAAGTCTTTAAAATGAGTACTCTTGATTTCTTCCATAGACTTTTAAAGGGTGTTCTGCGGCTTTCGAATTTGCCACGAACACCCCAAATTGTTCGCTATTTGGCTAGTAGGTGAACACCCGATGTTTGAGTCGAATTTATGTTTGACTCGAGCATCAGGCTTATCCCTAGTTACTAGTAAAAAAATACAAATAAAAATGCCATAAATCAATAACCTATTTTGTAGGTGCAAACTTTTGTGCAAACCAATCAATATATTCGCTTATTGCAATTTTTTTTAACAAAAATATGTAGAAGAATACATATTGGCCTAAACTGAGGACATTTTTTTTTCTTTTGTTTTAACTTGGGATATTTATTATAGCAAAAAGTAAAAAATATTGTCACGGGGCGTGGCCTGGACGGAGACCGTGATGGACGCCTAACTGGTGAGCTCCTGCGTTCCAGGGATACTTTGCCTGCTCATACGGGAGCCTACCTCCTTTCCCTGCTATGCACAGGTCTACCAGGAGCTCGTCCACCTCCCGCACCCCTAAGGAGTCCAAGACCGTACAGGGGAGGCACATTCCGGACATATTCCGGTCGCAGCGATACCAGGCCCTCGAGCCTTCGCAGGCCCAATCCCCGGCCTCGCCTGACAGATCCTCGCCTGCCCACATGCCCGGGGCGTCCGCGCCTGGATCTGGGGGTTCCCAACCCCCGAGCCTCCTTGACCTGGAAAAAGTCGCCCAGGACATTAAATGCACGGTGACTGCAGCGATCGCGGACCTCAAGACGGACCTGTTGGCAGTTGCCCGCCGCATGGACAATGTGGAGCAGACTACCCAGACCCACGCGGCGGCCATCCGCCAAGTGCAATCCGCATATGACTCCCAGCTTTCTCAAGTCTTCGAACTGCATAGACACGTCGAGGACCTGGACAACCGCGGTCGGCGGCACAACATACGGGTCCGGGGTGTCCCCGAAACCATCGAGCCAGACGCCATCCAGCCGACCCTGTGCGCCATATTTAATGATCTCATGGAGCGCCCTGCGGATTCCCCCATTGACATGGAAAGGGCTCATCGGGCCCTCCGCCCCCCACCCAGAGACTCTGAGCCACCCAGGGACATCATCTGTGCTATTGTCAACTACCCTTTGAAAGAAGAAATTCTTCGAAAAGCACGCATGAAGGGCCGTATTGTGTTTAACGGGGCAGATGTGAAACTCTTTCAGGATCTTTCACAGATCACTCTCCAGAACAGGAAGGCGCTCCGTCCATTACTGGAGGCCCTCCGCTCTAGGAACATCCAATACCGCTGGAGGTTCCCTTTTGGCCTATCAGCTTCCGCCAGAGGGCGCTCTGCCCTTCTTCGCACCCCAGAGGATCTCCCAGCCTTCTGCGACCAACTTGATCTGCCACTTATCGAACTCCCGGACTGGTATACGACCTTCTTTCCGACGGAACCCTGGCGTCCTGTGTCTCTCAATCCATCACCGAAAGCCTCACGTCAACGTTCTCGACATCGTCGCCCTGATCCGAGGTCTCCTAACGATCGTCCATTCCGCCGGGAACTGCGCCAACGAAGCCCCTCACCTTCGTTAGCACGAGGCGAGGCCCCGGAGGACTGAGAGAGATTGTAGCCGTTTGACTCCTGCTCTGAGTGAGTACCCTACCCCGCTTCCCTCCTGCCCCCTCTCCGAGACTTTCCTTTGCCCACCTCACCCCCTCTCCTTCCTTCCCCGTGCTTCCTTAACCGATTACCTTTGACTTCCATCCACCACGCTCTATCGTGCTCTTCATGGCCCGCATGTGTTTCCTTAGCCGCCTCTCGCCTCACTGTCTCAACACTCCTCACTCCCGAAGTGGGGGACTCTCGCCCTGACAAGGATCCCTCTTCCCCTGCTGCCGTCCGGACGCCTGGAATTCACCGATTTTCCTCTGTGGAATAACTTTGCACTTCGGGAAGAAACCTATGCTTGTGAGACTCTTTTTATTTTCATTTTTTTTCTTTACTACACCGCTGCCCCGTACCCATCTCCTTAATGTATCTACTGTCTTTGCCTCTAACCCCCGGTGATTGTTACCCTCCTGGCTCCGAATTCCCTAACTGAAGACCCCTTTCTCATTTGGAAGGGTGAGAGATTGACACGGACTTAGGCTTGCTATGCTTGCCCTTCTTATATCTGGTATTATATATCATTATTTGGATGTGTGGGGGGGGGGGAGGGGGGGAGAGGATTTTGGACCTTTTTTTGGATTTCTCTGTTTTGTATTTGCTGCCCTACCCCCCCTTTCCACCCCCCCCCCTCTCCCCTCCCCCTCCCTTCCCCCACCTCTCCTTCCCCTCCCCTCCCAACTTCCCCCCCTCCAACCCCTCCCTCCCCCAACCCCCCTCCCGCCCTCCCCCCCATCCTCCCCCCTCTCCCCTCCCCTTCCCCTTTCCCCCCCCCCCCCAATTCCCCCCTCATGAGGGGTAGGTACTCGACCGAGACTTCTCTCAGGCCTATCAGTCTTAGGCCACTTTCCTGATGTTGATACTGTTTCTTTTATATATGTTAAGTTGATATGTTATTTGTGCATCCTTACTCCATTTTGTAGGATCTGAGACCCGTGGCTTGTCTTTTTCACCTCCAGCCGCGGCTCTATCATGTCTCATTATTTTCTGTTTAGTTGTCATTACCTAACATTATGCCTTCCTTTCCTTTTTCTCCAGATCCCCTTCATTATTGGTAGGCTCCCCTATACGCTTGGCCCCTCCCCAATACAAATGGGCGGGACCCCTCATATACTCACCTAGATTCCCTGGTTCGCAGACGTCATGTATCTCTCGTCTACCCCACTGTTCCCACACAGCAGTCTCTCCGAGACTAGGCTGACACACCAGACTTCACCACCCGTCCCTCTAGGTAGATAGCTGGCCTAATTCTACCTCTGGTCTTTTTTTTGCCCCCTGATCCCCTGCCCTTCCCTTACCCACCTTTCCCTACTTCCTTGTCTTCTTTCTCTTCCTCTCTGCTGTTCCGCTCCTTTCCCCTTTCTCTTCTTCCCTTGCCCCTGGGGTTGTGGCCCCCTGCCTCACATCCCCCTTTATAGGCTTCTACACCAGTGTTCCCGGTACAAACTTTTTCCACCTGCCCAACCCCTCATGATGCAGCCTACATCCTCGAATAGCGCTCCCCTGCAACTGAAATGTGTCTCCCTTAACGTTAAGGGACTCAATCTGCCAGAAAAAAGATCTCAGGTACTATCCTCATTGACCAAGTTTAAAGCACACTTTATTTTCTTGCAGGAGACGCACTTCCGTTCTGACGCTATCCCTAAACTCTCGAACCGCGTCTATAAGACGGCCTTCCATGCCACCAGTCCTGCAGCAAAAACAAAGGGTGTGTCCGTCCTTGTCTCCAGGCACGCTAACTTTCATCTCTCCGACTCCCTGATAGACCCGGAGGGCAGGTATGTCTTTCTTAAGGGCACCTACGCTTCTACACCGATCACGTTGGCCAACATTTATTGCCCTAACGAACATCAGGTAACCTTTTTCCGCACGACCTGTGCCCTCTTGTCCTCCTTCCAGAGCGGGCTGCTTCTTTTAGCCGGGGACTTCAATGTCCCTCTGAACCCTCTACTTGATACGTCCACTGGGACATCCTCGCTGACTTACAGAGCCCTCCGCCAGATTAAAGCACAGCTCCAAGCTTTATCACTTCACGACGCCTGGCGTACTCTCCATCCCTCCTCCAAAGACTACACCTTCTACTCGGCCCCCCACCAAAAATATTCCAGAATAGATTTTTTCTTTTTGTCCCAGAGGGACCTCCCTCTCCTTCAGCACTCATCCATTGAGCCCATGTTCCTCTCTGACCATCACCCTATCACCGTCACGCTCTCCTTCCCCGATTCCTGTCCCAAAACTAAAACCTGGCGCTTTAACCCATCCTTGCTCAAAGATTCCCTCGCCCTGGAGCGTATTCGCTCGAGTATCCGACTGTTCTTCCAGGAGAATTCGGGGTCCGTTGCTTCCCCGGTTTCTCTCTGGGAGGCCCATAAGTGCGTAATTAGGGGGGAGCTGATGGCCCTATCTTCCCAAGCCAAAAAACTACACCAGGAGCGCGTGTCTTCCCTTCTGACAAGGCTGAAGACGTTGGAAACGTCTCACAAACTATCTCAAGCCCAAGCTACCCTCAATGAGCTGATACACACCCGCACTTTGCTCACAGATGAGCTGGGCAAACGTACTAAAAGACGTTATGTCCTAGGCCAAAGGGTCTTCTACGATCACGGCAACAAATGTGGCCGTCTCCTGGCTCGTTCGGTCCAATCAGCTAAATTATCTCCCACTGTTCATAGCCTGCGGCATCCCTCGGGATCCTTACTTACTAAAAATGAAGATATTGCGAAGGAATTCGAAAACTTCTACACCAAACTTTATAACCTTCACCCTTCTCCCCATTCTCAGACCGCACGAGCGGCCCGGGACGCCCTTATCGCAGATTTTCTTTCGTCACATAGCCCCAGCCCTATCTCTCCCCTGTGTGCTCAATCTCTGGAGGCACGGTTTTCCCCCCTTGAACTGGACACTGCGCTGAAGCAGATGAAGGTCGGCAAAAGCCCGGGGCCGGATGGTTTCTCCCTCCAATACTACAAATCCTTCCTGGACACCCTCTCCCCTCACCTCCTACTCACCTTCAATGCCCTCGCGGACCCCCAGGTGAGGTCAGACCAAATGTTAAAGGCCCACATAACTGTAATACCCAAGGAGGGCAAGGATCCCCTCTTGCCAGGAAACTATAGGCCAATCTCACTGTTGAATGTCGATATCAAAATTTATGCCAAAATCTTAGCCAACAGACTGCTCCCCTTGATCCCCAGTCTAATCCCCAATGACCAGGTGGGATTTGTCCCGGGCAGGGAGGCCCGGGACAACACTATCCGTGCCTTGAACCTTCACCATTGGCTCACTTCTTCCAAAATTCCTGGTTTCTTCCTCTCCCTCGACGCCGAGAAGGCGTTTGATAGAGTGGCCTGGGACTACATGCGCGCAGTCTTAACAGCGGTGGGCCTGGGTGATCGCATGCTAGCTTCTATAATGACCTTGTATGCTGGCCCTACTGCGGCGGTGAGAGTCAACGGCCACCTATCGGATGCCTTCCCTATTAGCAACGGCACTCGTCAGGGCTGCCCCCTCTCCCCACTGATATACATCCTCACTCTGGAGCCCCTCTTGAACAAACTCAGAACGAACCCGGACATTAGGGGGATCTCGATTAAGGAGAGGGAGCTCAAGGTTTCGGCCTTTGCGGACGACATCTTGCTCTCTCTGACCGCGCCGCGCACTTCTCTCCCATCACTACTTCAAGACTTGGAAGTTTTTGGTAAGATTTCCAACCTTAAGATCAACTACTCCAAATCCCAAGCCCTAAATGTTACCCTACCCCCCCAGGAAGTGTCCCATTGCCAGGCAGCGTTTCCCTTCCATTGGGAGCACACCGCTATCTCGTACCTGGGCATCAAAATCCCTCGCCTCCTTTCTGACCTTTACCCCCTTAACTTCCACGCGGCCCTGACCCACACCCAAACCTATCTTAAAGACTGGAACCACCTTAACGTGTCTTGGTTCGGACGAGCGGCCTTAATTAAAATGATCGTCTTGCCTCGCTTTTTATACCTGATCCAGACCATCCCTATGGCCCTGCCCTGTAGTTTCTTTTCCTCCTATCGGAAGGTCTGCTCGTCCTTTTTGTGGAGAGACTCCCCCCCGAGGATCAAGTATTCCAGGCTCACGCTTCCCAAATCCAAAGGGGGGATTGCCCTCCCGGACCTATACAAGTACTACGTCGCCTGCCACCTTACCAGGGTAGCGGACTGGAATATCCACTCTCTGGACAAACTGTGGGTATCTCTAGAAGACGCCTTCTCAACCGTTCCCATTCATCTCCTCCCCTGGTTGCTCCCGAAACAATGGCCCCATTCCCTTGCCGCGCACCCATTTATCCACACTTCCTTGATGCTATGCAGAAAAATATCTGCCTCCGTTCCTATCGCGCCGTCCCCGGGCCTCTTAACCACACTGCAATCCAACCCTGACTTCCCTCCTGGTAATTCACCCAACTTTCTTCGACAGGACTGGCCCTTTGAGGATGTCCTGGCCCTTCATTTTTTCCAGGGGGGCAAAATTCTCTCTTTGGACACTCTCCGTAGCCTCCCGAGTGCCTCCTCCTTCTCGTTTTGGACGTACCGTCAGGTTCACCATTTCCTTTCCACCCGGGCCCCTTTGGAGGACTGGATACGACCACTCACCCCGTTTGAAGACTTATGCAACCGTAAGACACCCCAAAAACACCTCGTCTCCCTCCTGTATGCCCTCATCGCGGACCCGGGTGTCCCGACCCTTTCCCCTTCTCAATCCTCTTGGCACAGGGATTTGCTGACTCCTCTAACACCGACGGAATGGACTAGAGTCCATGAATACGCTCATGGAGGCTCGCTGAATGTTGCCATCCAGGAGAACGGTTACAAAATTCTAACCAGATGGTATAGGACCCCCTCCCGCCTTCATAAGTTCTCCCCCTCTACTCCGAATGTCTGCTGGAGATGCAACGCTGATATTGGGACAATGCTCCACATCTGGTGGGCGTGTCCGATCATCCAACCCTTCTGGAAGGAAGTCCACAGACTCATCCTAGCCGTTACTACTCTTGATCTTGATTACACTCCGGCACAATTTCTCCTCCATCACACCTCCCTTTCTCGGAGAGCCTATTTTAAATCCCTGGCCATGCATATGGTCAACGCTGCAAGGTTATGTGTTCCCAGACATTGGCGGACTGCTCGTGCCCCTTCTTTGGCCGAATGGTTTGCGACCATCTCCAGGATTGCTGGCATGGAAGAGTTGATCCACATCTCCCAAGAGAGATTCGAGAAATACTCCTGTACGTGGGCCTGTTGGTCCCATTTCACAACTACTCCTGAGTTTAAACAACACGTTCCTCCTGGCTGAGGGCTGACCCCCACCTGGATCCCTGCCAACTGTCCATTACTCCCCCTGGGCCCCCCCCTGGGGCAGGGGGCCACACACTCCACACACTCTCTTCCTCTCTCCTTCCCTCCTCCCTCGCCCCCCCCTCTTCTTCCCTTTTCTCCTCTCCCCCCCTTTTTTCTCCCTCCCATCCTTGCCCCCTCCCCCCCCCCTCTCCCTACCCCAGGACCCCTCCCTTGTTGGCGCGTCTTCTATCCGGTTTTTTTTGACGCTTAGTTTTGCCCTAGCCTTATGCCCGTTTGTTTACCCTGGGGTATCTCGGGCGGGTGCAGGTAGCCACCCGAGCTGTTCCCCTCCCGCAGCTGTGAAGCCATCATAGTTAGACTTGATGTAGTGCTGATATAGTGGTTGGAACAGTCTTTAAGCCTATTCTTCTGCCTAGTACCGTCGGGAGATCCCTGTTGGCTTCTCCCCCACCGTGCTTTATTTCTTTTGTATGATTGACCTCTTGATGTGTACCTGTTCATTTGTGATGACCTGTTCCTGTCAATTTTACACTCTTCAATAAAATCTTTATGGAAAAAAAAAAAAAAAATATTGTCACTCTTTTTTTGTTTATAGCGCAAAAAATAAAAACCATAGAGGTGATAAAATACCACCAAAAGAAAGCTATATTTGTGTGAAAAAAATTCTAAAAATGTCATTTGGGTACAGTGTTGCATGACCGCGCAATTGTCATTCAAAATGTCATAGTGCTGAAAGTCAAAAATTGGCCTGGGCAGGAAGGGGGTGAAAGTGTCCAGTATCGAAGTGGTTAAAGGACATGTTTTTATGGGTTAGAGAGATGGGCGCATGGTCTAACCAGGTGATCATGTGGATCTCTGATTTAAGGACATCTTGAAGAATTGTTTATCTCCAAGGAATAGATCAATTCTGGTGTATGTATGGTGCGTTTTTGAGAAAAAGGTAAAATCCCTTTCTATGGAATGCCGACATCTCCAAATATAATAAAGGACATTTTTATGAAAAAGGGAAGGAGCGTCAATATTTAAGGTCTTTCAGGTTATGGCCTTTCACATCAATGGAGGGGTCCGGTGAAGTCACCACTACCTGACCTTGTTTTAATTTCAACACTTTTTTCCCTTAATTTCTTTAGAAATGACATTTGGCCCGAGTTAGGGGTGTAAAGATTTATTAGGGTATATACAGTATTGTTAATTTCACGGACCAGTATTATTTACCTTCCTTGTGGGTCTGTGGTAATAGAGATTTGAATACCATAATGTTTTATACTGCTATCAACACTCCTTTGGATTTAGTGGGAGCATTTGCTGTGAATATATGTGGAAAGATTTGTGCAACATTGTAGGCGCTTGTGTGTGGCTGAAGTAAGTCTCTTGCAGACATAGGATATCGCACTTAAAGCGGGAGTCCGCCGGGACTCCGCGTTTTTTTTTTTTTTTAATCCAGCAGCTACAAATACTGCAGCTGCTGACTTTTAAAATAGTGACACTTACCTGTCCAGCGCGCCCGCGATGTCGGCACCCGAAGCCGATCTCTAGATTGTCTCTCGGGTGCTGCCGCCGCCATCTTGGGTATGGGAATCAGGAAATGGAGCCTTTCGGCTTCATTTCCCGGTTCCCTACTGCGCATGCGCGAGTCGCGCTGCGCAATAAGGACGGTCCCCGCTGCCTCTGGGATCTGTGTGTTTCCCAGCAGGCAGCGGGGCACTTGCGGAAAGGGGCGGGCACTTGCGGAAAGGGGCGTAATCTACGCCCCTTTCCGCAGAGAGCTATCCCGGAAGTGGGTGCAGATACCTGTACTGAACTGGGTTCCAATGAGCGGAAGGTCCACTTTAGGGTGGACCTCCACTTTAAGGTTGTGCGTTTCGGCCCATAAGGAGTATCTTTTCCCCCGGGTGGTTAAGGACTTTAACATTCAACATTCAATGGCGAAAAAGACAGGGTTTGTGTGTGGAATGTTCTGTAGCAGGGAATTGGGCCTTAGAAGGGTTTTGTTTGTCGTTCTTCCCAATTGAATTGAGGATCCAATAAGGGAGAACTGGGTATATACTTGGGTTGTCTGCTCATGAGTTTGACCTCCTATTTTGTCGCTATAGGCTGTAAGATCTGAAAATACAGTAAGCCAGAGATCAGGAGCTTTCAGCTTTGTATCTTTGTGGCGGCTTCATTAAAAAAAAAAAAAAAACTGTAATGCCACGTACACACGACCAGACTTTCCATCAGAAAAGGTCAGACGGAATCATTTCATCGGATATTCCGATCGTGTGTGGGCTTCATTGTACTTTTTTTTTTTCAAAAATTCTCATCAGAAAGACCGTCAGGGTTTATTCTGATGGAGAAAATGGTTGTGTGTACGCGGCATAACTGTAAAATGTTCAACAATTATTGTGTAGAAGAAGAGCCAGTGGCTCTGTAACTGAACGTTAAGAAAATAGCAGAACTCTGCTTAAGTAGTTATCACTGAGCCAAATATTTGGGGTTTAGTAAAGCACCATACACACTATCAGATTTTCTGCTGATTTGTTCTTTCAGTTTTACTAAAACCATGTAGAGCAAGGGCCTGCCTGATTGCATACAAATTGAAACTCCTGAGGTTTGTCCTCATATTATATGGTTTTGGTAAATCTGAAGGAAAAATCTGAAGAAAATCTGTGTGTATGGGGCTTTACAGTTGAACTAATCTCAGATCAGCAATCCAGGGCTATGTATGTGGCTTAGTGTGGCTGTTGTGGTTCAGGTGGTAATGCCATCTCATACCCTTCACATCACATTTTTTTTTCCCTTTCACACAACACCATACTATTGTCAGAACAACACAATTACACTTTATCTAATTAATACAAACAAATGAATATAACAATATAACCATCGTAATAGCTAACAAACAGATGTAATCTGTTTGGCATTTGTTGTTCCAGATCTTCATAAAGGAAACAGATATTAATCAACAATTGGAATCCATCTGACATTTTGTAATAAGTTAGGATTTTTTGGAATCCTCTCTTGATGCACTCATATAATTGGGAATTTGCTGCAGGTGTTGGCCTCCCTTACCCTCTGAGGGTGTCCTTAGTCTGACTGTTTGCAAGTCGCATAGGATCGATCCATCCCGCCTTTGGGACACGAATGGGGTATGGACCCTCGGGAATCACCCAACGGTTTTAAATTTCTGGTCAGAAGTGCTCTCTTTTCATCTTTCAGTGGTAAATATACCTTGAATATTTATAATTGAATACATGTTGGAGTATCTCCTTCTTTTGAGATACTAAATATATCTCTTTATAGCAAACCTACTCCCTGAAGAAGACCACATGGGTCGAAATGTGTCAGCATCATCACAATAGACCAATGATATGTGATGCTGTAACTTTGTGTTTGCTTTCTGTAAATGTGAAATTTGTTTGCTATGCCTTAACCAGATTATTCTGTATGTCACGGCAACATGCTATTGACCCTACATGTTTCCAATAAAATACTTTTATATAATCCATTTCTGAATTGCCTTCATTTCTGTTTTAAAGCCCCCTGGGGAAACCTTCCTATGCTACAGGAATTGAGGATCCAATCAGGGAGAACTGGGTATATACTTGTGTTGTCTGTTGATGTGTTTGACATCCTGTTTAGTCGCTGTAGGCTGTAAGATTTGGAAGTAAGCCAGAGATCAGAAGCTTTTTTGTGTCTTTGTGGTGGCTTAACTTTAAGAAAAAAAAAAAAAAAAAACTGTAACTGTAAAGTGTTCAACAATTATTGTGTAGAAGAAGAGCCAGTGGCTCTGTAACTGAATGTTAAGAAAATAGCAGAACTCTGCTTGATTGGTTATCACCGCGCCAAATATTTGGGGTCTAGTAACAGTTGAACTAATCTCGGATCAGCAATCCAGGGCTAGGTATGTGGCTTAGAGTGGCAGTAGTGGTTCAGGTGGTCATGTCATCTGGAGGTTCCAAGTCTTAACAGTTGACATTGCGATTGTGATGTTGTTGGCAATCCGTTCGTCGTTCCAGTGGATCCAGGATGTTTCATCATCTGAGAAGTAGGGATGAGCTAAACACCCCCCATTCGGTTCTCACCAGAACTTGTGAACAGGCAAAAAATTTGTGTGAACACACGAACACTGTAAGCCCTTGTACACACGGTCGGAGAATCCGTTGGAATGTGTCCTATCGGACCGTTTTGTCGGATAATCAGACTTTGTGTGGTATGCATCGCACTGTTTCCTTCGGAATATCCTTTGGACCAAATTTTCCAACTTGCTGACAAACTGGTTCGATCGGACATACTCCGATCATGTGTAGAGAATTCCGATCGGACAAAGTGCCACGCATGGTCAGATCAAATTCCTACACCAAAGCTATTGGCTACTAGCCTGAACGTAGTCCCGTCATAACGAAATAACGTCATCACGTTCTGAACGATTGGATTTTCTGACAACTTCGTCCGACCGTGTGTATGCAACAGTTTTGGACAAGATCCGTCGGACAAAATCCGACCGACAGAATCCGTCAGATTTGGTTGTCGGAAAATCCGACCGTGTGTACAAGGGCTTAAAGTCTATGGGACATGAACATGAAAAATGCTAATTTTAAAGGTTTATATCCATGTTATTGCCATGAAAGTGTTTGGAGACCTGGGTCCTGCCCCAGGGGACATGTATCAAGAACAGTGATTTTATTAATGCTTAAAGTGAAACAATAAAAATGAAATATTCCTTTACATATCGTGCCTGGGGGTGTCCTTAGTCTGTAAAGTAGCACATCTTTCCCATGTTTAGAACAGTACCGCAGGAAAAAATTTATCAATCCAAAAAATAATGTTTAAAACAATTGTTTTTTCAGGAGCAGTCATTTTAATTATACTTAAAGTAGTTGTAAAGTCAGAAGGTTTTTCATCTTAATACATTGTATGCATTAAGATAAAAAAACCTTCTGTGTGCAGCAGCCCCCCAATACTTACAGTGAGCCCCATATTGAGCCAGTAATGTTGCAGGGGTGTCTCGGCTGACTGAGACTCTGCCTCCTCATTGGCTGAGAAGGCAGCATGGCGTTATTGGCTATTGCTGCTGTCAATCAAATTCAGTGAGCCAATGAGGAGAGAGAGGGAGTGAGGCTGGCCCATGGCTCTGTGTCTGAATGGATTTGGGTGCTCCCATAGCTCGGGTCCCCTTAATGTGCCTGTAAAATGGCACATATGTAACATGCATAGAACATGCTGCAAAAAAATTACATTTCTAAAGAAAAAAAAAAGTCAAATCCCATTTAACAACTTCATGACCGACGCATGCCAATGTACATTGGCAGAATGGCATGGACAGGCAAATGGGTGTACCTGTATGTCCCTTTAAATTTGCTGCCATGCCGGGGGCGTGGCTAGTCGGCGGAGCGGATGGACACTCAGTGAAGAGCTCCGTTAAGCTACGGGCCAAAAGGGGGTATTCCTACAGCTTACAAGCCTCGTTTTTCGGCGCAATCTTTACCAAGAGGTGCGGGCAAACCAGAGGATGCCTCACCGTAAAAGAAAAAGCGGGGGCAAACCGAACAGGCTTCCTGACTATTTCTTCACTCAGCGGCAGTCCCCTGAGCAAGATGGCGGCGGCACACGTGGCGGAGGAGAACAGGGAGGACGTGAGAAGTCTGGCAAGCAACAACCTGTCTCCCACTCCACCGCACCTCCACACCGCTCTATGTGGAAGACTTCCAGCACTCCTCCACCTTCGGGAGAGAACAGCCCTGCAAAAAGCAAGCCCAGACTGGACAGCACGGACAAAGAGGAGGCTGAGGTAAGCCTAGATTCCTCACTGGAGGACACTAGAGAGCTACAGGACTCCCTCTCAGAGTTTCCCACTACTAATACCCCTATCCTGGATACCACTTTAAAAGACATGCTAGTGTCCCTAAGATCCACAATTCACTCTGATATCCAGGCGCTCACCAGAAACTACAAGTCAGAAATAGCATCAGTTTCTAATAGAGTGACCCATGTGGAGACCAAAATGGGGGAGTTTGCTATGACTTTCAATGATTTAGTGGATGCCCATAATGACAGGGAGGAAGAGATGATGCTTATGAAGCTTAAACTGGCAAATTTGGAAGATAGATCTAGGAGGAATAACGTCAAAATCAGGGGTATCCCGGAGTCAGTTAAACCTCCTGATCTGAAGCAGCATTTCATGCATATTATGCAAACAGCCCTGCCTGACGCACCGCTGGAAGATCTTGTAATAGACCGCATCCACAGGCTTCCCAAACCCAAACATGTGGCTGCTCATCTCCCCAGGGACACTATTGTTCGCATCCATTTCTACCACATTAAAGATCAATTCATGGCAGCAACTAGGCGCAGAGAATCCTTACCAGATGATCTTCAGGACCTGTCATTCTTTGCTGATCTCTCGGAGTTCACAATGCAACAGCGCAGGCAGCTATCCACAATCACCAAAGTGCTACATAACCACCGCATTACGTATCGGTGGATATACCCTGCGAGACTGCAAATAGGAGAAGATGCCACACATCTCATCTCCACTTTGAAGGATGGTTTGCGACTTCTGCAAGACTGGACAATTTTGAACCCAGAGCCTGAAGATGATTCAGATCAAGGATGACTTCAAGCCACCCCATAGGTGACAACAATGAACACGAGCAAGTTTAACACAAGGGGATCACACCCCTGTTCCCCCCTCCTTGAGTGCCCGGCCGCTATGTAGCCGTTTACAGTTTTGACAACGTTCGTAGACTTCTACGGTATTTTTTTTCTCTCCCCTCGAGTAGAGCGGTGAAATCACCGCACAGGTCATAAGGCGATTCGTTGGTTGCGATAACGAATTGTCTCTACTGACCGATTTGAGCCGATCGTTCATTACGGTTCTGTTATAATCAAACCTACGTTCGCATTTGACTTTTATAAGTGGGTCTGTGGTTTATCAGTTTGTACGCCCTTCTTTACTGCTGATTTCGGGTTAAAGTATCGAGCACACCTCTATTTTTAGGGATAACGTTCGGATTATACACGACTGTTTCTTCCACCGAGCTAAATTTTAAGTGCCCAGTGTTAATAGAGTATTCCTTTTATACCCATATTTCAGTAGTACTCGGTACTGCCTTTCTCATCTGACGTGAATACCAGAAGTTCCCTTCTATCATGCCTTTCCGTATATCCTCTCTGAATGTAAAGGGCCTTAATAGCCCTTTCAAGCGGCAACTTGCTTGGAAGGAAGCCAAACGCCTCCGAAGTGATATAATATGTTTCCAAGAAACTCACTTTGCAGCCCAGAAAACTCCAGTGTTCCAAAACAAGCTATTCCCCCATGTGTATTTGGCTAGTTTTGTATCTAAGAAGAGAGGTGTGGCTATAGCCATTAAGAATACGGTGCAATTTAAGTGCATAGAAACAATTTCAGATGTTCAGGGTCGCTATATTATTCTGATAGGTGATATTAATAATGTAAGATTTACCCTGATTAATGTGTATGCTCCCAACACCAAACAACTATCTTTTCTCAACAAATTGAGGAAAAAAGTATCTAAAGTGCAACAAGGTCGAGTATTGTGGTGTGGTGATTTTAATGCAATTGCGGGGGGGCACTGGATGTCTCTAGGCACGGTAGGCCACAGACCAGCAGGGTGTCCTTGGGGAGGTTCCTTGCCCAATCTGAATTGTTTGATGTGTGGCGCTGCCAACACGCTTCAGAAGCAGATTTTACATTCTATTCAAACGTGCACCAGAGCTACTCTCGCATAGATCTGTTCTTAGCGGATAAGTTTACTCTACAGCAAGTCTCCAGGTCGGAGATCCACTGCATATCATAGTCAGACCATGCCCCAATTTCGATTGATGTAGTGGATCGTCGCCTGGAGACGAGAGCTAACAGATGGCGGAATGATATTTACACTCTGTCGCAGCCCTGCCACAAACAGTTCATAGAAACCGAGCTTGCAGATTATTTTACCCGAAATGCCCCCTCTGTGTCAGATCCATTTATCTTGTGGAATTCCCACAAAGCCTTTATTAGGGGCTTACTTATACAGCTGAGCAGTAAACTCAAGAAACAAAGGACAGAGAGATTGAATGGCTTGTTAGATAAGATACAGCGCTTAGAAACTGAGAATAAGAGGCAGCCTTCTCGGTTACTAATAGAAACCTTGTTCACGACTAGGCAGGAATTGCGACTGTTATTGCTAGCTCAACACGACAAACAATACAGAGCTCTGAAGGCACGAACATATAGGTACGGCAATAAGGCGGGTAAACTATTGGCGGATCAGGTCAGAGACAGAACTATCCAGCAAAAATTGCCCTTTCTCATAGACCCTAGAACTAAAAAGAAACATACTAACCCCAAGGAAATTGCAGACATTTTCAGTGATTTTTATGAGTCACTGTATAACCTACATGCAGATGCTTCCACGCCTCAGCCCACAGAGTCCTCTATTTACAAATTTTTAGCCTCAATTGACCTACCCAAGGTTTCCACCGAGGATCTCACCTTATTGAATGCGCCCTTTACGGTACAAGAAATTTCCAAGGCTATCTCCTCCCTCCCGCGAAATAAAGCTCCAGGCCCTGATGGCTTTTCATCAGAATACTATCAACTGTTTGATAAGATTTTAGCTCCGCACTTATCGTAAGTGTTTGATGCGGCGACCAAGGCAGCATCATTCCCTCCAGAAATGCTTATAGCGACGATTATTACCCTACCTAAGCCAGGGAAGGAGCCCAATGCCCCGCAAAATTTTCGGCCCATTTCACTTCTCAATGTGGACGTGAAACTCCATGCCAAATTAATAGCAAACAGATTGAAAACAATTCTCCCTAAACTGATTAATTATGACCAGGTAGGGTTTGTTCTGGGTCGACACACAACAGACGCTACCAGGCGATTGATCAATTTGCTCTCCCTGACCGAACACAAAAAGGAGCCTTCTCTGCGTCTTTCGTTAGACGCAGAGAAGGCTTTTGATCGGATTCATTGGGGTTATCTAAAGGGGGTACTTACTAAATTCGGAATTAGTGGAGCGATTCGTGATGCAATTCTAGCCCTATACTCACACCCGTCAGCGCATGTGTATACGGAGGGCCTGTACTCGAAACCCTTTAATATCACAAATGGGACTAGGCAGGGATGCCCCCTTTCCCCTATTATTTTTGCCCTTGTAATGGAACCGCTAGCGGAAACATTGAGGAAGGATCGCCTTATTGAAGGCATCCAAGCAGGTGATAAGCAGTACAAAATTTCATTATTCGCAGATGACGTTATATTGTCCCTCTCTAATCCTACAATCTCGTTACCAGCAGCTCATTCAGTGTTAACAGAGTTTAGTAACGTCTCATATTATAAAATTAATACGTCCAAGTCACTCATTCTAGGTATGAACATTAAACCGTCGGTAGAACTATATCTTAAGCAAGCATTCCCTTATCCCTGGACCGATGTCTCCATAAAATATCTGGGGGTGAATCTCACGTTACAAACGTTACAAACTTACTTTATAAAGAGAATTACGCACCTTTACTAAACATCTTCCAACAAGATATTAACAGACTACAAAAATTTCACATTTCCTGGTCAGGCCGTATAGCAGCATACAAGATGTTTGTACTTCCTAAACTGACTTATTATTTTCGAGCCTTACCCATCCCTTTACCGAAATCATTTTTCGTTCGACTACAAAAACAGTTGTCGAATTTTGTTTGGGAGGGGAAAAAATCTAGATGTTCCCTGCATATGCAACACAGACATAAATCCACAGGGGGTATGGGAATCCCGGTCTTAAAAGACTACCACACTGCATTTATATTAGATCAACTGAGGAGCTGGTTCACGGAGGGGGAGGTTAAGCCATGGTGTAAGTTGGAGCGGCTTTGGCTGCGCGACACGTCTCCATACGCCCTTTTCATTGCAGCATGCATTGATAAACGTACGGAGATCCCTAACCACCCTACCATCCAGGCTTCAGTGGAGGCCTGGAAGGAATTAGCTACTAAAGGCAATGAATTCTACCCATCAAAATCTATTCCTATTCCCCTAGAAGTTACGAAATGGATAATACCACATATTAGATTAACAAACTGGCTCTCCCGTAAACTGGAAAATCGGACATAACCTCACAGGGCAAACTTATTCCCTTCCATGTTTTACAACAGACTTGCAATCTCCCCGACTCCGAATTTTTGACATACACACAACTAGCTTCATACTTCCATACGCTTAAAGTACTGAGTACTCCAGTTCTGGAAAAGTTCTGGCTCCGCCTACATTCAACCTCTCCAAGACCAAAGGGTATCTTGGTACTTTATAACGCCTTAGATGCCAAGGATGCTTTTACGAAATCTTCATATTCCATTAACTGGGAAAAAGAACTAGGCAAAGTCTTCACAGATCTTCAATGGAAAACGGCCATAAAACACACCCATATGTACTCCAAATGTTCGAATTACGACGAATTAATGCAGAAAATTATGGTGCGGTGGTACTACACTCCGTATATTGTGGCTAAATTTTCTAGAAACTCCTCTAATCTATGTTGGCGGGGATGTGGGATAGTTGGGAGTTTAGTACATATGTTGTGGGCCTGCCCACATATACAACCCTTCTGGTTAGAGGTGTTTTCAATGCTATCGAAAATATTGGGTAGACAGGTAATTCCTAAGACAGAATTGGCCCTCCTACATATAGAGCTGAATGCATTCCTACCCCAACTTAGATCCGTAACCATGCATATTCTATTAGCGGCCAAATCCCTGATACTGAACAACTGGAAAACACCAGATCCTCCATCCAGTACACATCTAGTGGCGAGAGTGAACACAGTGAGGGAATATGAAAAGATTCTGGCATATAAAGATGGGAATGCTGAGAAATTTAATGTCTCCTGGTCCCCGTGGACTGCGTTTACAGGGATGGGATAGTACAGCTGCAAGCTTTTATTCAGTTTTATAAATGGTACAGTAAAGCAATAAAACACTTTACTTGTAGGTCCTAGTTGTTAATATGATTTATAACTGGATTATACTTATTCACATGACCGATGGTCAAAATCAAGGGAAGATGTAGTTACACTTGAGTATAGAAGGATTGACTGTTTAGTTTATGGATAATTGAGTGATGGAATATTCTGAATCTGAGATCGTGATCATTAATATACAAATTCTGTATGTATTATATGACGAACCGTGATTTATGTGGTAAATTGGTTTATTTTCTTATGTTCATCTCATTTCAAGATGATGTAAAATATTTGTTTGAAGTGATGGATAACTTTATTTTTCAAAATCAATAAAAACGAGTTAAACAAATTTGCTGCCATGCCATCGCGTGCACGCCACCGGCGGTGCGAGCACGCACCGGTCGGGACCTCCGTGAGTCAGATTGCGGGTTCCATGGACTCAATCGTTGCAGGGATACCCACGATCGTCTCACGGGGAGGAAGAATGGGGAGATGCTAATGTAAACAAGCATCTCCCTGTTCTGTCTAGTGACAGTGACACTGATCTCTGCTCCCTGTCATCAGGAGCAGAGATCAGTGATGTGTCACACACAGCCTCATCCCCCACAGTTAGAAACACGCCTCAGGATACACTTAACCCCTACACTGCTACCTAGTGGTTAACCCCTTCACTGCCAGTGTCATTTACACAGCAATCAGTGCATTTGTATAGCACTGATTGCAGCATAAATACCAATGGTCCCAAAAATGTGTCCAAAATGTCCAATGTGTCATAATGTCGCAGTCATGATAAAAATTGCTGATCGCCGCCATTACTAGTAAAAAGAAAATATTAATAAAAATGTCATAAAACGATCCCCTTTTTTGTAAACGCTATGACTTTTGCACAAACCAATCAATACATGCTTATTGCGATTTTTTTTTACCAAAACTATGTAGATGAATACGTATCAGCCTAAACTGAGGAAAAAAATTGTTTTATATATTTTTGGGGGATATTTATTATAGCAAAAAGTAAAAAATAATGTTTTTTTCAAAATTGGTGCATTTTTTGTTTATAACGCAAAAAATAAAAACTGCAGGGGTGATCAAATACCACCAAAAGAAAGCTCTATTTGTGGGGAAAAAAATGACATCAATTTTGTTTGGGAGAAATGTTGCACTATTGGCAGCTAAAGTGATGCAGTGCCGAATCACAAAAAGTGGTCTGGTCTTTGGCCAGCAAAATGGTCTGGAGCTTAAGTGGTTAAAATGACTCACAGTTGCAATTGGTGGCTATTGAAAAAAATGAAAGAAAAAAAAGCTCCATACCAGACCCTTATATGGGCATGTAGCATTGCTGGTCAAGAAAGGGGAGGGCGAGTGAACACCCCCCTTACTGAACCATGGCCTCAATATGGGGGGGTGGTGAGAGATTTGGGGTGGGGGGGCTTTTCAACTTGTCCCCATGTTGATGAGGACAAGGGCCTCATCTCCACAACAGTGGCCAGTGGTTGTGGGGGTCTGCAAGCAGGGGGCTTATCAGAGTCTGGAAGCCCCCTTTAACAAGGGGCCCCAGATCCGACTCCCCCATGTGAATGAGTATCGGTGCATAGTACCCCTACCCATTCACCAAAAAAGTGTCAAAAAGTAAATAAAGTAAATAAATAAAGTAAATAAAAACACACACACAGATTTTGACAATTAGTTTATTAAAAATAAAAAAATAGTGTCCTCGATGAAAATCCATCATCAGTCACGCCACAACAAACAAAAATGCTCCCACCCGCTATGAAGGCTGGCTGCCTACTGCAGGCTCTGGCGTTTTAAATGTTTTATATAGGCAAGGGGCGGCACCACGTGGCATGCACCCGTCCGTGATGTTACAAGGGAGGCGGGGCCATCAGGTGACGTTGCCAGGTGGTCCCGCCCTTACCTATATAAGGACTATGAAAGCGTGGAGGAGGCATTCTTTTTTTTCAGGTCAGTGGTGTGGTGGGCTTGATGATGGATTTACATCAAGGGACACTATTTTTTTTATTTTTTTTAAAGATTTGTCAAAAATTGTCTTCTATTTGTATTTATTTTTTGTACACTTTCTGGTGAATGGGTAGGGGAAGCCCATTGACAGCTGATGACTCATCAGTTGTTAAAAACTCCATGGCTGGGTTCCTGGCCCATTCCTTATCGAGCAACTTACACTGCACTGTGCATTGCAGAGTGTTTGGCAGGGCAAACACCTCAAGAACACCCTGGAAATTTGGGTGTTCGGCAAATGGTTGCACAGACAAATGTTCGGTCCAAACTCATGCTCGGACAATTTGTTAATTGTCAGTTATCGACATCCAGCTCATACAAGAGAAGTCTATCTTAGGCCGCGTACACACGGGCGGACTGTTCGTCCAACTTTGTCCGCTGAACAGTGTTTGGGCGGACAGTCCGCTCGTGTGTGGGCTTTCAGCGGACAGTTTCAGCGGACAGTTGGACGGACAAGGTTTTTCGGAAATTCCGTAAAACTGTCCGCTGAAACCTTGTTTCAGCGAACAGTCCGCTCGTGTGTAGGCTTGTTCGTCAAACAAAGTTGCGCGCATGCTCAGAAAGGATTTTCACGCCGAAAGCTATAATGCAGTGTATAGGACGTCGTATTTTTCGTCCCGTCGTACGTGCCGTTCACGTCATCGCGCACGGTTTCAGCAAACTGTTCGTCCGTCGTGTGTGGCCATGTCCGTCCATGCTAAGTTTGAGCGGACTGTTTGCCGAAACTGTTGGACGGACAAAGTTGGGCGAACAGTCCGCGCGTGTGTACGCGGCCTTACAGTTTGACTGATTTTGTGGAGACCTAGATAATGAAAACGTCATATGCCTATTGGTCACTGGCTCTCTGTATTGTTCCACATACTTTTTCTGCTTTCTCCCTATGTGTACCACTCCTTGCCATTGTGGTACACATTCAACTCTCCATCTTGTCCAACATCATGAGAAACATATGCTAGAGATTCCCCTGTGAGCACCACTCGCCAGTTTGGTGAGATGTGGACGTTGAAATATGGACTTCTCATCTACCTTTTCCTATCTACCTTTAATCATACCCATTTTACTCTTTCCATTGGAAGTATTTCTGACAACAGTCTGCTAAAAACTATATAAAATGCATTAACCTATTTAAATCCACGAATATACTGGATTTTAATAGGTTAATTGTTTACTACTTACTTTCCACTGTGCATCAACTCTTTACTGTTCACTTTTACTTTACAGAGTTTATATACAAACTCTTAACTGGGAATGGGCCCAAAGCTTGGTTCAAAATGTCCCAATGCTTTAATTTTTACCCCTTTCTGCATGAGCCAAACCTTATTTACAGCAGCAGTATTCTTAACATTAATATTTATGTTTGCTTCCTGTCAATGTTTGCTAAGAAAGCAGTAGGTGGCTTCCTGCATCCTAGAAAATAAGTACACTAAGTGAGTCAGTCGGTTGCCTGTATCCTAGCAACCAACGACATTATTGTACACCGTAACAATTAATAATGCTGAAAAAAAATGTGGGATTTCCCCCAAAATCCATGCCTATCCTTATCCTAGATAGGGGTGGGTATGCTATGGATTTTAACCACTTCAATACAGGGCAATTTTACCTCCTCCCTGCCCAGGCCAATTTTTAGTCTTCCGTTCTCTCACTTTGAATGACAATGACTTAGTCATGCAACACTGTACCCAAACAACATTTTTGTATTTGTTTTATGACAAATAGAGCTATCTTTTGGTGATATTTAATCACCACTGGAGTTTTTTTTTTTAGATAAAAGGCATAAAAAAGACCAACAATTTTGAAAAAAGCTAATTTTTCTTACTTTCCATTATAACGTGCAAATAAGTATTTTTTCTTAATAAAAATAACTGTATCTTATTTAGTCTGCGTGAAAGTTATGGAGTTTGCAAGCTATGCTCAATATCATTGAAAATTGATCAATCCTGATGTACTGACTACCTATTTAATTTCTTGAGACCCTAAAATGCCAAGACAGTACAAATCCCCCCCCCCCCCCATACCCAAATAACCCCTTTTGGAAAGTACACAGTCCAAGGTATTTAGTAAGAAGCATGGTTAGTTTTTTGACATTGTCATTTTTTTCCTACAATTCTTTGGAAAATGAAGAAATTATTTTTTTCCCCACAAAAGTTTCATATTTCTTAAAATTTCTTGTACATGGTACATGCATACAGTACTTGCAATTACACCCCAAAACACATATTGCTACTCCTCCTGAGTAAGGGGATACCACACGTGTGAGAATTTTTCACAACCTAGCCACACAGAGAGGCCCAACATCCAAGAAGGACCTTCACACACATTAGAGACATAAATTACACATCTAATTTCCTTGTTAACTATCACATTTTTGAAGGCCCTGGAGCACCAAGATAATGGAAAAACTTACAGTGGGTGCCGCCGATATTCTGCACCAGGCCCTATGCTGTGAGCAGCAGCCGAAGCATATGTGAACAGAGCATTAATTAATTAAACCCAAGCAACTTTGCCCATCACTAAAACTTATTTTTTTTCTAGCCTGTTATACACAGACTCAACAATTCACTAAAATATGAAAGAAACAAGAGTTTCTCTTATCTGTATGCTTTTATTTTTCATATTGATTTTATATTAATTTAACGTGTATCGTTAAATATTGTCATCCTATGAATGAATACCATATGGGCTTCATTACAATAATGTAAAAATAGACCTATATTTTATACAACTATTTAAAACTTAAATGTATTAGTTAGAAACTTGCCTTTGGCAATGATTTTCCAATGCAGAAAGGTTTAAAAAGTTTGTGGCCATAAGATGATATTCTGAGGCATCTCAAACCTTGAACATGCTGAGCAGCCCATTATAACTGCATTAATCCTCCTTTCATACCCAAGACTTTAAATTCAGCTGTATCAATATTATAAGCTTGGAGATACGGTACTCATATTAAACATTTTTATATACATTGATGTACATAACCTTATTTCCCTACTGTGCTGAATTGAAAACATGTTTTTGCACACAATGATGAGAACATTCTAATAGGATTTCCATACTATTAGCGATATCCAGAGTGATCCTTTGTTTTTATGCATTGCATTAGTAGTTAAATGATGCCTCAAAAGACCCCATTTGCTTTTGGAAGGCAGCAAAGATATAATTTAGTTAAACTTCCTTTTTTTTGTTCAGCTTTCACAAAATTCCCATTTCTTACATTAAATATCCTTTGTCTTGGCAAAACCATATATTTGCATATTATATACACAGCTTTTATATAACTTCTTACATTTGCATAATGAGGCTGTAGAGAATAACCTCTTTCAGAGAATTACAATTTAAATGTTTGTGAAGGCAGTTATTTTGGTGTTTATTTTATTTTATTTTATTTTGAAGCAAGAATCCACTTATAAGAGTATATTTCTGAAAAATAAAATCTGGTTTTCCTATTTAATATAACTTGTTAAATATCTTATCTCTCCAAAGCTGCATTTACATGCTACCTCAGCTTCTAGTAAATGTTGATGATGAGTTTAGTTCAAACACTTGCTTAACACACCTTATGCACATGAAAATTGGTAGAATTGTTCCTTCTCATCAGAATATCTCATTGGAAACTTGAATGTTGCGACTGTACTTTATTATTGTAAACTCTGATACTGCATGTATTGTGTGTAAATGTTTGTTTATAGTTGTCAGTCCTATTTTAATTGCAAGATCTGTATTTGGACAACACTGGATGCAAACTATGGGCTAAGTCCATCCATAAAACACATTTTAGTAATTTTACCTATTTTTACATACTGAAATAGAAAGCCTACAGATAAACTTCTGTGGATTTTGCACAGAAAGAAAAGTATGTGATGCTATTTTAGAAACATTTAATTACTGTACATCTGTAAATTCCTTATTGTAAATTGTATTTATTCTGCAATGTTTCCTTGTAATCAGCCTTGTATGTGATATTTCCCCTTGCTACAGAAACTTGGTGTCACAATATAGTGTTGTATAGTGGAGTTTCAAACAATTAGCTACAATTTTCTAAAACAGAGCACATAAACAGTGCTTGTCTTAATATGATCCTTATTTTCTACAAAATAATTAGAACAGATCTTTATTTAAAGATATGCATTTTCCCATGTTTTGGCCATTGAAAATGCTAGAAAGTAAAATAACTATTTATCTTTCAGATGTCCAATGGGCTTATAACTTCCTGTAGCAAGCTGACAACTCTACTTTTGCTGCATGGGAAACCAATGAAGTGTTACCAGC
Source organism: Lithobates pipiens (assembly GCF_037356315.1). Taxonomy (NCBI): domain Eukaryota; kingdom Metazoa; phylum Chordata; class Amphibia; order Anura; family Ranidae; genus Lithobates; species Lithobates pipiens. Next base: position 27,786,766 of record NW_027507790.1, on the reverse strand, counting down.
CCTGCTAGACTACAGAATTCCTTCCTCTTATGTTATGTAGATGAGGGGGGGGTGTACTGTAGGTTACTGTAGTCCAGTAGAGAATGACTGGAGAGTTAGGACAACACTGCTTGGAATTTCAGTAAAAGAGAGCCACTGTTGCTGTCACATGAAACAGGAAAATAGAAAGAGCTGTGTAGTGTGGGTCTTTTTTACCATTTTTTCTGCAAAAAGCATTGTTTTAGTCTGCAGACTCTGGGGGTTATTTACGAAAAGGCAAATCCACTTTGCATTACAAGTGCAAACTATAAGTGCAAAGTGCACTTGAAATTGCACTGACAGTGCACTTGGAAGTGCAGTCCCTGTAAATCTGAGGGGTAGATCTGAAAATGAGGGGAAGCTCTGCTGTTTTTATCATCCAATCATGTGCAAGCTAAAATACTGTTTTTTATTTTCCTTGCATGTCCCCCTCAGATCTACAGCGACTCCACTTCCAAGTACACTTTCAGTGCAATTTCAAGTGCACTTTGCACTTGTAGTGCAAAGTGGATTTGCCTTTCTTAAATAACCCCCAGAGGGGTCTGCGGTGTATCAGCCATATTAAACATACCAACCACTTGTTACCAACAACAATATGTGGCTTCCAACTACAAGGAAAACACATACCTCTGTACCACAGAGCATGGTGAAAACAACACATCAATTAGACAAGTTGGCAGCAAATGTCAAGCATTCTTTCTGATTCCTTCTTTACTTTTTGCATCTCCCTTCCACAACATTCCCCTAAAGCATCTAGTAATAAAGAGAGTCTCACAAGGAGTTTTAGAGGCTCACAATATACCACATACAACAGGAAAGAAGGTCATGTAAAGGCTTAAACCTTTGCAAAATTCTGCAGTGGTGACAAAGCAGCCACCTGAGAACCAGCAGTCTCCTTCAGATGCTCAGATCATATGTAATTTACCAGGCAAAAAGTTGCCATTCTACAACCCTTACCAGCTCCTGTCCATCCAGTTCAACCAACAGAGGAAAAAAAACAAAAAACAAAACAAATCCCTCAAGAGGCAGATATTCCCTGGATCAACTCTACCAATAAATATTAGTATTGAGTTTTATTATGTGCATTTAGGAAAGAATACAGGCCTTTTTTAAAACAATCTACTGAGCTGGCCAGAACCGGGCCTTGTCCACATTTTCACAGCTTTTCCTGTGAAGAAGCATTTCCGTATTTGGAGATTATATTTATTTTCCTCCAGACATAAAGAGTGCCCCCTTGTCCTCTGTGATGACCTTAAAGTAAATAATTCTACAGCTAGTTTATAATATGGACCACTTATTGTATGTCTTTATACATGTTGATCATATTCCCAGTTAATTACCTCTTCTCAAGAGAAAATACATTAAATTCAGCTAATCTTTCCTCATAGCTGAGCTCCTCCATGCCTCTTATCAGTTTGGTTGCCCTTATCTGCACTTTCTCCAGTTCCCTAATATCCTTTTTGTGAACTGGTGCCTAAAACTGAACCTTTCTTGCCCTATTCCTGTGGTTCAGCTCTGTAAAGGTGCCACACTGACTTTCAGAGGGGAATACCTACAATCATGGCCACGCATTCACAATGCAGTGGGAAGGGCACGCAACAGCAAATGGAGAGGGGAGGCCTACAACCAAGTGAAAGGCGAGACAATAGCAAAAATTAAGTATTGAATTCTATGTCTATAGGCTGTCTGCCCTTTGCCAAATCTTTCTTTAGGGTCATCCTTTTTGGAGAGGAAGTTTAGAGAAACTCTAGGGGGCTGAAATTTTTGTTTGCGCCACCAGTGTTAAATAATGCAGAATTAGTCAAGTGGCTGCCTTTGTTCCTTCTTACTCCTTCCGGGTGCAGAGAAGATTGCTATTGCACCCTCTTACTCCTTCTTCTCAAGGGAGCATTGCAGTTATTTTATTTTTGCTAGCCTTACTAACTGGCTATGTGGAGTTTGTGGAATTTATTTGCTGTTAAATCCACAAGTAGTCCACAGACCTCTGCAGTGCTGCTGTTGAAGAAGTGGAAGCAAAACGTTTCCAAAATCACCCTAATGTCTAGTGTCTTCATGGCAGCTTTGCCAAATACCCTACTTATAAGAGTTTTTGGTCTGTGCTACACCATATGTCAGGTACTCAGCCAGCCTAGAAGTTAATTCACTGGCTATCAGTGCATTGACTTTTGCACAGACATCTGTTCCTGCCCTCCACCAATGCCATGAGGCAGAAGTAGGCAGAGGAGGAATATGAGGAGAAAGTTGGAGTACAGGTGGTGAAGAAGAGGCTTGGGGTGCTAGCAATGGAGAGTGTTGGGGTGCTGGAGGTGGGGAAGAGGAGGGGTGTTTAGGTGATGACAGTGAGGAGTGTTTGGGTGATGGCAGCAAGCAGGACATTTGGGAGGCTTCAAGATGGATGTTTCATCCTTTCCTTTACATAGTGCAAGTTTAACCTGTATGTGTGCATGTGTTTGCATGCACATCGCTAACAATTTTCATTACCTTGCATATTTTTTATTTTACATAGAACACATATAACAGTTTTTTTTTAAAGTTACCAGTATTTACACTTGTTTTGCTTGTATAACTAGCTGTAGAGGGAGTTCCACATCTTTACCACTCTAACAGTAAAGCCTTACATAGTTTAAGCAGCATTCGCACATTTACATAATTTATCACATAATATTTTGGATATGTGCAGAATTTAATTTATATATATCCAAGCACACTGTCTTTGAGCTTATCGGTGTTCAAGGCCTCCACCAGTTACATTTCATTTCCTCTATTTATAAACTACTTCATGATGCTTCTCCTGTTACTGTAGATTTCCATCCCTATATGGGTCATCTATCCTGCAATGTCCTATCACTCTCCCTTGTTAGAACAAAATCTGGTTGTCCACATCTAAAATATCCAGATGCGTGGCACAGAGAGAGATGGCCTATAAAATCATACTGTTCTGGTACAGGACACCTGTAGTCAGTCTTACATTGTTTAGATCGTTCCCTCTCCCCTCTGTGCTGGTGCTGTGGTAAGGCTAGGGGCACCCATTTTCAAATTTTTGGGCAATGTGTGTAATGTTTCTGCTCCAACAAGTGCTAGGTATCCCTGTCCTGTTGGATCCGTTACATTAACTTCTAGGCCTCCCTTTTCCTGACATTGCTAAATCTCTAAATAGGTTTGTTTCCTTTATATTATTAGCGGCCAAGAGAATTGTACCACTACATTGGCTGCCACCTACCCCCTCTTCCCACGTTAAGCTCCTGAAGGTGCTTTCAGAAATATGCAGAATGGATTATATGATGGCTCAGGTGGGAGATGCTGTTACTCAGTTTAACAAGATATGGAATGCTTGGGACTCCTCAGAAATTGGAGTCTCTGATTGAGTCTCTGATTTAAGGAGGCTGTCGGGGGGTACAACTCTTTAGCTGGGTTTCTCCCTCATCTCATATCCCGTCTCTCTGCATCCAGACTCCTGGTGTATTTCTCTACTGTGTTATTTTTTTTTTTCTACAGATTTATAATTTACCATATGTATTGTTTGCTACGTAGGTTTTTACCTAGGACTATGATGTTTATGTACATGATCTACTTTGTAAGTTTTGTAACATTTTTATAAAAATACAATTATGGAAAAAAAAAAGAGAGCAGTAGTGGGATCTAGAAACATAGAGGACTTGGAGTGGTTTCATTTGTACTATGAGGCTTCACCAAATTGTTCTAACAAGTGGCAGAAGAGAGAGAGTGAATGTAGTGATTCAGTAATCGAGATAATGATATAATCAGCATAAAGGCCAATTTTATATGGGGTATGTGCTACTTTTAGTCCAGACATAAGGGGGTTAGAACGAATGGCTTGAGCAAGGGGTCAAATAACTAAGGTAAAAATTAAGGGTTATAATGGGCACCCTTGATGAGTGCCATTAGTGATTGGAAAAGAATCAGAGAGGCCTGATGTCCTTACCTTAGCAATGGGCTTCAAGTAAAGGCCTAGAATAGCTTGAAGGAAGTTACTTCAGATGCCAAATTTCTTTAAAACTGCTTCTAGTTATTTCCAGTGGGCTCTATCAAACACCTTCTCTGCTTCTAGAGAGATCAGCAGGGAAGACAGTTGATGATGTTCAGCCCAGGGGATGAGATCAATAAAGAGATAGGTTTAATCTGCCACTTGACGTTAGGGGATAAAGCCTACCTGATTAGGATGAATGAAACAGGGCATATGTTTGCGAGTAGGGTTGCTAAAAGTTTGGCATACAGCTTGAGGTCTGTATTGAGTAAGGAAAGGGGGTGGTAATTAGCTGGTTCTTGAGGATATTTTCCCTGTTTAGGTATAGTAGTAACTGGAGCAATATGAGATGGAAGAGAATGCTACACGCAGTTCCTGAGGGGCAAAGGATTGTGAAAAGGCCTCTACTTATGTAGAAGTTAAGGAAAGGAGTTGAAGTAGAGCTAGGAAGTCTTGAATGAGTGCTTGAGAGGGCTGAGGTTCAGTAAGAGAGAGACAAAGATTATATACCTACAAATAGAACTGGCCAAAACAATTGTCCTTCAGGTTGGTAAGCTTACTTCCTTGGGAGTCAATGAGAAAGGGGAATTTCAATTGTGCCACTGTATGTCTATATTGTTGTGCCAGGAATTTCCCCTCCTTATTTCCCTGGGCATACCAGGGAAGTCTGAGTCTCTTAAGATAGAAATCAAAGCTATAATGAAACCTACTTTTCTTCTGTCCATGGGAGCTGCCTGGGGAAGCATCTCAAAGTATATCTCAACCTGGTTGAGAAATCCTCTGCAATAGACTGGATCACCCCCAAATTACTGGGGAAGCATAACGGAACCAGACATAAATCTTATAGCAGTAATACTTGAGGCGGTGCCTGTACAGAGACTGGAGCAGCAGCAGGGATGGCCTGAAACACAGGCTGTACCAGAGCAGTCACAGTGGGAGATTCCAGGTTAGCCGCGTGACTCAGGAGCATCTGTAATGCCATGGCAAACTGATCCATGCGGTAAACTTGCTCATCCAATCTGGAAAAAATATTACCAACAAGTGGATTGACTACATCTTCTGAATTCATGGCCTTTGCCTACTGACAGAAACCATGAATCAGACCGAGACAGAAGTACAGTTAAATCACACTAGTTTAATAATAAAAGTAAATAGAACAAAATTAGTCAAAACATAGCCAATGATCGGTAACCGGAACGTCAGACAAGCCAGAGAGTCAGGAAGCCAGGAATCCGCGTAGTGGAACAGCAAGCAGAATCTGGAGCCAGAAGGAACGTCAGCCAAGCAAGTCTTTAACAGGCATACAGGAGAGAATCTCTGTGATGTCGACCAGGCGAAGGCAGAGATCATCTGGGCTGGACGGCTAAAGTAGGCATGACAGACAATTAGAAACCGTACACCACAGAATGATTTAGCCTTTCAATGCCACTGGTTGTCTGCAAGCTGGTGGTAAGTAGGCTTGGATTTCTCCTGGGCATTCCCCAGGCCTTGTTGTTATCTAATTTAGCCTTCCAATGCCACTTACTGCTATAGCCAGCTATAGATCAGTACGGTGGCGAGTTTTTTCATATCGTATATGTATTGGTCCAGCAATGCACCAACACCTTTGCAGCCATTGGGCTACATGCTGGGTGCTTGGTGTGCTGCATGTACCTTTAAGAAGGGGTGGGCTCCCCTTCAGTCCCCCTGACCTCATCTATCCATTAGAATGCATGTGCCTCCACTGTGGGGACACTCATACTTTAGTGTTAGGACCACAGATACCAGGGTGCCTTGACGAGCCTCTGTGGCTTACGCATGCTTTTGCAAATGCGTGCAGACTAAACCCCTGTTTTTAACGTACTGTTAGACAGGTTAATTTGGTTGTCTGTGAGCTGGTGGTAAGTAGGCTTGGATTTTTCCTGGACATCCCCCAGGCCTTGTTGTACACCACAGAATGTACTGTAGCTATAGTCCACACTGGATATATACTGCCTGCACTGACTGAAAATCGAGTAAACACTGAATATATAGTCTATGCTGAAAGCAAATCCACTTTGCACTGAAAGTGCACTTGGAAGTAAAGTCGCTGTAGATCTGAGGGGGACATGCAAGGAAAATAAAAGACAGCATTTCAGCTTGCACATAATTGGATGATAAAATCAGCAGAGCTTCCACTCATTTCAGATCTACCCCTTAGATTTAGAGCGACTGCACTTCCAAGTGCCCTTTTAATGCATTTTCAATTGCACTTGCAGTGCAAAGTGGATTTGCCTTTCGTAAATACCCCCCTTTGCTACAATGTAAAGTAGTGAGTGTACAGCTTATATAACAGTGTAAATTTGCTATCCCCTCAAAATAATTCAACACACAGCCATTAATGTCTAAACCACTGGCAACAAAAGTGAGTACACCCCTAAGTGAAAATGTCCAAATTGGGCCAAAAATGTCAATATTTTGTGTGGCCACCGTTATTTTCCAGCACTGCTTTAACCCTCTTGGGCATGGAGTTTACCAGAGCTTCGCAGGTTGCCACTGGTGTCCTCTTCCACTCCTCCATGACGACATCACAAAGCTGGTGGATGTTAGAGACCTTGCACTCCTCCACCTTCCATTTGAGGATGCCCCACAGATGCTCAATAGGGTTCAGGTCTAAAGACATGCTTGGCCAGTACATCACCTTTACCCCCAGCTACTTTGGCAAGGCAGTGGTCATTTTGTAGGTATGTTTGGGATCATGATCATGTTGGAATACTGCCCTGCGGCCCAGTCTCTGAAGGGAGGGGATCATGCTCTACTTCAGTATGTCACAGTACATGTTGCCATTCATGGTTTCCTCAGTAAACTGTAGCTCCCCAGTGCACTCATACAGCCCCAGACCATGACACTCCCACCACCATGTTTGACTGTAGGCAAGACACACTTGTCTTTGTACTCCTCACCTGGATGCTGCCACACACGCTTGAAACCATCTGATTCAAATAAGTGTATCTTGGTCTCATCAGACCATAGGGCATGGCTCCCATAATCAATGTCCTTAGTCTGCTTGTCTTCAGCAAACTGTTTGCGGGCTTTCTTATGCATCATCTTTAGGAGAGGCTTCCTTCTAGGATGACAGCCATGCAGACCAATTTGTTGCTGTGTGCGGCGTATGGTTTGAGCACTGACAGGCTGACCACCCACCCCTTCAACCTCTGCAGCAATGCTGGCAGCACTCATATGTCTATTTCCTAAAGAAAACCTATGTATATGATGCTGAGCATGTGCACTCAACTTCTTTGGTTGACCATGGTGAGGCCTGTTCTACGTGGAACCTGCCCTGTTAAACTGCTGTATGCTCTTCTTATAGCCTAGGCCATCTTTATGTATAGCAACAATTCTTTCTTTGAGATCCTCAATTAGTTCTTTGCCATGAGGGGCCATGTACTGTACAACTTCCAGTGACCAGTATCAGAGAGTGAGAGCGATAACACCAATTTAACAAACCTGCTCCCCATTCACACCTGAGACCTTGTAACACTAACAAGTCACATGACACCCGGGAGGGAAAATGGCTAATTGGGCCCAATGTCTACATGCTCACTCAGGGTAGTACTTACTTTTGTTGCCAGTGGTTTAGACATTAATGGCTGTGTGTTGAGGCTTTTTTTAGGGCACAGCAAATTTACACTGTTCTACAAGCTGTACACTCACTACTTTAAATTGTTGAAAAGTGTAATTTCTTCAGTGTTGTCACATGAAAATATATAATAAAATATTTACAAAAAATGTGAGGGGTGTACTCACTTTTGTGAGATACTGTATATATACTAGACTGACTGTATATCAAATACACTGCATTAACTGAATAACCTGACTGCTTAATCTAAATCAAGCTATCTCTCTGTCCACACCAACAAAACTACACACGGCCACCATGTAAGCAGCCTTATATAGTGCGGGACGTGGACTTAGTCCCCCTGAGCAATGATTGGCCAAAGGCACCCTGCCTGTAAAGAAGCTGCAGGAGACACATGGGCAGCATTCAGATGCAAAAATATTTCTCAACCCCACCCCAAATTACCCATGATTTATAGATTTTCCTACCTAATGGACATTCAGTAAGGGCTTATAATAACATTAGGAGACTAGTGCCTACATGTTATCTAATAATATGTCCCTATGCACCTTATCTGTAGCACTCCATATGCTTTATCTATCACAGCCAAAAACACATTGTCAATATGGCTGCTATGAACCAAGCTTTTTATAGTGAGGTGGCTGGTATATATAGTAATAAAGCCCCAATTATTGCCAAGTCTAAGCCCCTACTCAGGCATAGTAAATCCAAGATACATTTCCAAACTGCTGTTATTGGAAAATATATGCTATGTGTTGTAAATCATGAAGAGCTATGTCACCTGGTGATGAGGTCGCTTGAATTACAATTCCTATTAATGGTTTCATATAGTATAGATACCTACAAGATTACATTATATCCAAAAGCAGAAATTCTGTTATTTTGTCATCATACATGATGAAGACATAAGGGCCACCTTATTAAATATGTAGGACTTATTTTACCTGGCATGTGTACAGTATTAACAACACTGATTTTTATTGTTCAGTAATCTTTTCTTTAATGCATAGCACTATGCTAACATCAGATATATTCCATATTTTTTTAATTAATTTGGTCACTATCTAGACCCCGGTTTTCCATCTTTTCCCTTTGTTTTACTATCCAGTTTAGATTATACACACAAATTTGTGCGTGAAAGTCTGTGTCTAAAAATATATCATTAAGAAGCAATATGTGAAGTTGATTTTGTGCGAAATTAAAGCTCTTACATGTTGGTCTGAATATATAATCCCTAAGGGTAAGCTCAGTTACATTGTACAACGTGTGGATTTTTCTTGTCAACTGCTAAAGCACTCTACAAAATGACAGCAATTATTACAGCACTAAAACATTGCACTAAAAGCCTATTACTTTGGATAGATCACTTACTGTCGCTACCTAATTACTTGGCACCAATTAAAATCTTAACTGCAGATTTGTTTTAATTTAAGCCATTTTGCTTAAAAAATAAACGGATAATTTGATCCTAGCTTGAAAAACATTTTTCTGATTTATATGTAGTACTTCTATTTTCCTATTTTGTGTGCATAAATGTTTAGATAAATTAGATACTTTTTAAAAGTTAGATAGATAGATAGATAGATAGATAGATAGATAGATAGATAGATAGATAGATAGATAGATAGATAATCCTGTAATATCTCCTATTATTCTCTTTATTTAATTTAATCCAAACCCCACTGAACTCAATGGGGCGGCAAATTTTAAGAATTAAATCTGGTCAATTTCAAGCACAATTGGCATGGAATTTTCCAACAATGGGCATGGGAACTGTAATAGCTACATGTGTTATGTTTAAATATTTACTTAAATATTAACTATTTTAAATGTTTTGTGAAGAGAATTTGTCAGAATGACATAAATGCATAAGGGTGTTGGAAAACATAAAAAATGGGAAAAAATAGCAAGTACGACCAATTGTGGTATGAGCAGTTGAATTTCAAAATCTTGTAGCATCTTTAGCTCAATTAAAGTTTACTTGGTGGGAATATCGACTCTGATCAGAGGAAGAAACTTCAGTGTCGGGACCAATTTAAAGACAAGAACTGAGGAGGGAGGGCAGATTTCTGGGGGTGGGGAAAGTATTACATTAGTAACAAACAATCAGTCCAAACAAACATGAACAGGTGATATGAAAGTCCATTGCACCAACAGCAATATTCTTTAGTGAACCAAAGATTGTTATTTTTGTTTTCTTTTTAGACCTCTAGATGTCACTAAGGGAGAGTTTGACCATGTACACAGCAAGTTTCATTGACATCTATAGCCCTTTTCCAATATGACCGTTATTGGCTTCCTGAGATGTACTTCTTGTTCCAAGGTTTCCTCTGACTGTTGATTCATCATTGTATTTAAGACGGATGGCATTGCTTCCATGCCTCTGATGATGCCACAGCTGACAAAATGTGTTAAGCGTATCCGGAATCCATGATGTCATTACACATGCGCACGGATTGCTAAGAATTCTGGGTTATGTTGTTTCTTGATGCCAGTTTCAAGTGCAACATGTAAGTGTTGTTCACCGATTGAAAAAGTCCATTGAAAAAGGAACACTTCTTGTAAGTGGCAAACTTCTTTAGCGGGAAGGCAAACATTGAGCCCTTTGGATTTATGCTGCTATCATGTTCAGGGGTCAGGCTCAAAGACCAGTTGCTATAGTAGTAGTGAAACTACCACTGACCAGCACGATAGGTACACAGGCAGTCACTAGACATGTGCGATTAGTTTCGTACGAATTGAAAATTTGTACAAATTTCCATAAATTCATACATTCGGGAGGATCCGAAATACAAATTTCTATGCTTCCGAACTTTGTACGAAGTACAAAATTTTGTTTACGAATTTCGGATCCAAATTCCGTCACAATGGAAACGTGACTTGTGTTTTGTTGACCATTCAGAGGGTTTCTTCTGCTGCTGAGTGAGGGTTGGGAAAATTACCTTTTTTTAATATGGGAGTGGGAGACTGGTACTGGTAGTTGGTGGGAGATTCAGAATCAGACAAAATAAGAATGTTCGTTATTTATGATTATTCGTTATGATGAAGTTAAAAAACCCAGGAAGTCAGCACAGCACAGGGATGGTGGGAGCCCCTCATAATGATAAATTCATCATAACGAACATTCGTAATTGTTAGGAAAAGTTAACAAACCTAACAAAAATTCATATTTCACACAAATCCAAATTGAATTTCGGACACGCATTACAAAATATGAATTAATTCTAATATGAAATGGAATGAAACAAAACAAATGTATTGACGGTGCACATGTCTAGCAGTCCCCCTGGTGAATGACATGGGCTCAATTGTGGTGCAGAGTCTAAAGCCCTGTACACACAAGAGGACTTATGTCCGACAGACATCCGAAGGAGTTCTGCCGGAGTTCTGCCGGAGTTCCGACAGAGTTCTGACGGACTTTTCGACTGAGCGGACTTGGCCACACACAATCACACCAAACTCAGACGGATTCGAATGTGATGACGTACGACTGGACTCGAATAAGGAAGTTCATAGCCAGTAGCCAATAGCTGCCCTAGCGTCGGTTTTAGTCCGTCGGAATAGCATACACACAAGCGAATTTTTCGGAGGAACTGGGTCCGGCGGAGTTCTGTCGGAAAAATTTGAAGCATGTTCCATTTTCTAAAGTCCGTCAGACTTTTGCGAATCAAAAGTCCGTTGCAGCCCACACACGATCGAATAGTCTGACGGAATCATTCCGTCGGACTTTGGATGTTGAAAAGTCTGCTCGTGTGTACGGGGCTTTAGTACTAACTGGTGTTCACCAGAGCTCCTGATGGTGGAGATGGATTTTGCTGTGTGTTAGTATCAGGCCACTAGGAGGTGAGCAAGACGGGGTAAAAAAGAAGCATAGTTAGTACACAAGCCAAAAGGTCAGTAATGAGTAGTTGCAAGTTGGGATCAGGCAGAAGCATAGTCGAGGAACAAGCCAAGGGTCAATATTGTGTGATAGAAAAATATGGACAGCCACAGGGAAGACAGGAGCTACATTCTGGCTGGAGAGAGCACAATAATCTGGCAAACAGAAAGTGTAGAGACATGGCTTAAATCAGGAAGTGTATGGAGAAGCAAAGAGATCAGGGTTCAAGACAAACAATATTCAACATAGGAGCAAGAAGAGACATTGCCTGACACAGCAGAGGTTATGGGTTCAAATCCAGGCCCTCACAGCTGATGTACCTCCAAAAGATTTGAATTGTTCAAAAGTACACAGCAAATTGGGTAGGTTGGTATGTAGAGAGATTACAAAAAGCAGAATATCATCAGCAAATAAACACAGCTCATGCTGATGCAAAGCTACTTCAATGCCTTTCATATCTAGGTTGGAACACATTAAAATTGCTATGGGCTCAATAGCGAGAGTGAATAATAACTGGGATAAGGGGCAGCCTTGTCTACTGCCATGGGCAATTGGGAATCAATCTCATTAGAATCCCTCATTCTTCAAGTAAGGTTGGGGATTGGCATATAAATAAGACACCCAACCTATTAAGTTAGCACCAAAACACCTTCTCTAAAAAATTTAAATTAGATACGGCCAGGAAATAATTCAAATGCCTTACGAATATCCAACAGAAAATGGATAGGATAACATTGCTTATATGCCAAGTGTTGTAGAAGGATATTTTTCTGAATGTTTGTTGATGGCTCGCCGTCACGGTATGAACACTGCCCGGTCTTTATTAATCAGTGTTCCTATTATAGGGTTCAAGCAATGAGTAAGAACTTTGGTAAGGATTTTTATATCTAAATTAAGTAAAGAAATGTCAATGTTGGGTTTAGATAACATGAATATAATGGTGGTCAAAGTATCTCTGCCGAATTAGTGTTGTTTACGTAAAGAATTAAGGGAATTGGTCAGGAGAGGTGCCAAATAGTCTGCAATTTTTTTTAAAGTATGAGACCAAGAGGCCATCTGGGTCTAGTCTGGGGTTTCAAGGACTTAATTGAGGGTATTTTTTGAGAGTTTGTAATGTCACCTATGCAGGGATCATACTGAAAGCACTACTGCATGAAGGAACTCATATACTTCAAACCACCTACCACTGTGAGGACCCACATTTCTATGAGTTAGGCAGTACAACAGTGTCCTCTGGCTGCTCCCCCTCCCCTTCCAAAGACAATTGTTGAGGTTTACCATGAATAGAATGTCCCTAGTATAGTCTCTTCATCTTCCTCCTTTTTCCCTGGACTAAAACTACCTGTCCTCTTTCTCCACCTGTACTCCAAGGATGGACCTCCAAGTCAAGAGAGGTATCAATTCTTCTATTCAAACAGATACCTTGGAAGGAATCAAAGATGATTTCGGATGATGAGGGTCACCTCCTTATACTTCAGTACAAGGCTCTTATACACCTTCCTGCCCAGACCAATTTTCAGCTTTCAGCGCTGTAGCACTTTGAATGACAATTGCACGGTCATGCTACACTGTACCCAAACTAAATTTTTATCATTTTGTTCCCACAAATAGAGCGTTATTTTGGTGGTATTTGATAACCTCTGGGGTTTTTATTTTTTGCTAAACAAATAAAAAAAGACAGAAAATTTAGAAAAACATAAACGCTTTGGTTTTGTTTCTGTTATAAAATTTTGTAAATAAGTAAGTTTTTTCTTTCACTGATGGGCACTGATAAGGTGGCACGGATGAGGTGGCTCCAATGAGTTGGCACTGATGGGCACCGACGATGGACACTGATATGCGGCACTGATGGACATTGATAGGCGGCACTGGTGGGCGCTTATGGGTGGCACAGGTGGACACTGATGGGCACTGATAGGCAACACTGATGGGCACTGAAAGGATGAAAATATGGGTACTTATGGGTGGCACTGATAGGCGGCACTGCTTGGCATTGATACATGGCTCTGATGGGCACTGATATGAGGCACTGATGGTCATCCCTGGTGGCACTGGCAGTGGTAGGCATTGTCAGTGGGCACTGATTGGCAGCTGCCTGGGTATTGATTGGCAGCTGCCTTGGCACAGATGTGCATTTCCCTTGGGGTCTGGAGGGAGAATACCTGGTGATCCAGTGTGGTGGCATCCCTGGTGGTCCTGGGTGGCATTATGGTGATGCTGGGCGGGATCTGAGGGGGGCTGTGCTGATAAACAATCATCACAGACCCCCCTGTCAGGAGAGCCGCAGATCGGCTCTCCTCTACTCGTGTCAGTCAGACGGGAGTGAGGAAAAGTCGATCACCAGCTCTTCCTATTTACATTGCGATCAGCTGTATTTGGACATGGCTGATCACGTGGTAAAGAGTTTCCGTTAGAGACTCTTTACCTAGATCGTTGTTGTGGGGTGTCAGACTGACACCCCGCAACAGCGATCCGTGGCCCCAGGGGTGCGCAGCGGCTTAATAGCGGCTTAATATCCTGAGGACATCATATAACGCCCAGTCAGGATATTGAGACCACTTTGCCACCATCATTCTGCTATATGATGGGCGGAATCCTATCCTTATCCTTACTTATCCTATGCAAAATTTACGCAGAGCTAATTGACTACTCCAGGATCTACAAGTGGTGGATAGCCGAAGACTCTTCATGTACAGGATTGGGATTACACCTTTTTTTCAGCCAATCATGGGACATACAGCATAATCAACTATATTTTGTTTTGCAGAATGCCCTGTCATGTATACTTGAGGCCTCTATAGGCTCGTTCACTCTCTCAGATCATGCACCGACCAACTGTGTCATAGAAATTGGAGAACCAGTGTATCTGGATTGGTACTGGAAAATGAACAAGACACTCCTGAAAGATCTGGAATAGGAGCAACTGGTAAACCAGGAATTAGACTCCTTTCTTTGCAACCAATGAGACAGGAGAGGTTACTCCATTTTGTGAGAAACACATAAGTGTGTTATCTCAGATGTTATTATATCCTTAGGGGCCCATAGGAAATGACTTTTAACTGCGCAGTTAGATTCATTACTCAGGGACATTCAGTTATTGGAATTGGCCCTTAAGAAATCCCAAGTACAGCAGACAGAGCAGAAACTTTCAGGTTTTTCACAACCAGTTAAACGTATTACTCATGGATAAAGCAAAAGTGAAATTAACTTGATATAGGTGAGCATTCTATGAGTTTGGAAACAAACTGAGTAGAATGATAACTAACGCTCTCAGAGATACCAGGGCATGTAACTACATTGCCCGTATTAAAACTTGAGGGGACGCCCTAGTTAGCTCCTCACAGGTGATTGCACAGGTTTTTAAGGACTATTATGCCAGTCTATACCAGTCAGTGGGGCAACATTCTCCTCTGGCATTACACAGTAGATGGGATGCCGCTTGTGAATTTCTTCAAGTGTCCGGAATGCCCAAACTGACTGACGAGATAGTTAAGGAATTAGATGCCCCACTTACAGTGGACGAGTTTCTAGGAGCCCTTACATCACTGAAACCTGGTAAAGCCACTGGCCCTGATAGGTATACTCTGTCTCGTTATAAGATCTACTCTGATAAATTGGCACAGAGATTTATGGCAGCGTTTAATTCTTTACTCGACAAGCAAGCAATACCGGCAGATATCCTTCTAACTCATATACCAGTAATCCCCAAAGAGGGGAAAGATCCATTCCTGTGCCCTATTTATCGCCCAATTTCTCTACTCAATGTGGATCTCAAAGTTTTTACAAAGATCCTATCTACCAGACTTTTGAGCCATATCCCCTCTATAGTGCACCCAGATCAAGCAGGCTTCACCCCTCATAGCGAAGGCAGACACAATACGCAACAGGTTCTGCGTGCAATCCATTTTTCCCAAATCAATCATAAACCCTTTTTGCTTATATCCGCCAATGTGGAGAAAGCATTTTAAAGGGGTTGACAGGACATTTTTGAAAGCCATGCTACAACATATAGGATTAGGGACCGGGATGCAAAGTTGGCTTACAAGTTTATATTCTGCCCCGTCACCGCGAGTCAAGATTAATGACATAATGGCAGATGCCTTCCCCATATGTAATGGGACATGCCAGGGTTGTCCATTATCGCCCATTATTTTTATTCTTACATTAGAACCTTTTTTAAGAACTATCCTTGCCCATTTAGATAGCAGGGGAATTCCAATAAAAGGAGGGGAACAGAAACTTGTCGTTTATGCGGACAATTTGATATTTTTCATAACCTCCCCATTCATATCCCTCCCATTCCTTTTGTCAGAATTATGCAAATATAGAGCACTTTCCAATTTTAAGGTGAATTATAGTAAATCTGAGGCAATGGGAGTGGAGCTGAATAGTAAAAAGAAAAAACTGCGCTATTAGTGAACTCAACCCCTAAGCAGCAGCTCAAATCATTATACAACGCCATACCAAGTTTCTAAATATAAGGAGCTGCGCTAATAAGTGATTACATTTATTTATTTTTTTAAATTAATAATTAAAGTGAATAAATTGGTTACCTGTGCAATATACCAATCAGAAAAATCAATAATATTAAAAATAGTATAAGTCACCTACACCCTGATAGTGTAACAAACTAACAAATATACATTTCATACAGCATAATAATTAGTGGAAAAATTCCATTCATGAATTAATTACTCCCCAATTTTATGTAACATAATCCTTAGTGAAAAAAATCAACATAAAAGCTTTGCAATCATAAATTAATTAAAAATGTGCAACCTGCGTTACATCAGAGGGGGGCGGGGTCACCCATACATCATTGAGGAACCCCAGATTCCCTCACTAGCATCAGAGGGGACGGGGTCAGGTGACGGGTGGCCCCGCCCTCTTAATATAAGAAACATCATGCGCCGGCATCCCACAGTGTCTCCGACAGTGGAGACAGAAGATGGATGCATGGATGGACTGCGCTGGATCAGATCAGCCATCGCTGGACCCCGGAGAGATAATCATCCGTCGCTGGATAGCAAGAGTGGATTACCACTGCTGGAATCTTTTTTTTTATTTTTATTTTTTAATAAAGGAATTTTTCAAAAGTGTGTTTGTCTTATTTAACTATTTTTAACACTTTCTTTGTGAAATGGTAGGCCTCACCATTTCAAACGGGGGGGCAGGATCTGGTGTCCCTTTGTTAAAGGGGGCTTCCAGATTCTGATAAGCCCCCCGCCCGCAGACCCCCACAACCACCGGCCAGGGTTGTGGGGATGAGGCCCTTGTCCCCATCAACATGGGGACATGGTGCTTTGAGGGGTCACAGACCCCCAAAGCATCCTCCCAATGTTGAGAGCATGTGGCCTGGTACGGTTCAGGAGGGGGGAGCACTCTCTCGTCCCCCCCTCTTTTGCTGCTGCCTGCCAGGTTGCATGCTCAGATAAAGGGTCTGGTATGGATTTTTAGGGGGACCCCCACGTCAATTTTTTTTTTATTTGACACTGGGTTCCCCTTAATATCCATACCAGACCTGAAGGGCCTGGTAATTGAATTTGGGGGAACCCCACGCTTTTTTTTATCAATGACTTTCAATGAGTGTTCTCTGTATTACGGAAGCCGACAATTCATTATAGCAGCGAGTGATTTTAAAAGACTTTTTTCCCTGCAGAAATTACACTTTGTGCAGGGACAGTTCTAAGCACCAGAAACATGCGCCCCTTCACAGGCATACTATACACACCCCCCAGGTACGAAATTTAAAGGAATATTACACTTTTATTGTTTCACTTTAATCATTATTAAAATCCCTGCTCCCGAAAAAACTTCAGTTTTTAAAACTTTTTTTGCATTGATCCATGTCCCCTGGGGTCCAGGTCCCCAAACACTTTTTAGGACAATAACTTGCATATTAGCCTTTAAAATTAGCACTTCTCCCATAGACTTGTACAGGGTGTTCCCGGCTTTTTGAATTTGTTGCGAACACCCCAAATTGTTCACTGTTCGCCGAACAGGCGAACAGGCAATGTTCGCATCGAACATGAGTTCGACTCGAAACTCAAAGCTCATCCCTAATCCCCAGCAGCCTCTACAGGGCAGATCTCCTCCATCTCCTGCTCAGCCACAGCAGCTGTTGATCAATTTAATATAGAAAAGAACATTACAATCTGCAGTGTACAACAATCTCACACACATTAGTACAAAAACATTGAAACATGTATGATCATTGATCACTCAGCAGCAGATACCAGCCTCAGCCTCAGCCTCAGCCTCCTCCTCCTCAGTCTCCCCCTCTGACTGGATGATGACACCTATTTAATAAAGGAGAAATGAACGTTGCAATGTTCAAGCTTCAAAGAAATTATTACTATAAATAAATACTGTATATAGATATATAGATAAAATTAATTATCCATTAGAATGGCAATCCAAAAAATAAAAAATCTGTAAAAAAAAAAAAAAAAAGGAGGCACTTACCTGTCCTGGTTCCAGCAGCGAGTGCTAGGTGCACCTACACTGATCAGGCACCTCAGTTCAGAGTGGCAACATTCTGTCAGATTACGTAAGTTACACAAGCGCTTGCGTTACCTGACAGAATGTCATAGAGGCTCTACCTGTCACTGCTTGAGCGAGAAGCAATGACGCTGGAATCGACAAAGGAAGGCTGGACAAATGGAAAAGGACCCACTGTATTAGTGTCACTACTACAGTACATACTGCACGTTGATGATGTGGAGGACTCCTGCTCCTCCGCAATCCGAAAATAAAACACAACATGGTAAATGTCGGATGCTTGACAATTAAAAAACGTCCTGCACAATGCAATGCTGACACAAACCTTGATGAGCCAGGAGCTGGTTGATCTCCTCCTCCCCTACACCCGCTAACAGCTCCGCCTCATGGGGGAGGAGAGACACCTGCTTCCCTCTGCGCCCCGCCTGCCTGCGTTTACGTACTATTGAACTGCAAAACAAAAATAGAAGAATAATTAAACTACAATTGTAATCTGAAAATTACATCAACACATCAAACAATTGTACAATGAACCCATAGTATAAAACAATGCAAATGGAATTTTTGGATTAGGCACATTTTCTTCATGTAGTATAAGATTTGCTTATTTTTTTATTAACCAAATTCATTTTAAGAAAAAGGTATGCTTTTTTGGTGCATAATAAAATATAAAAGACAGGATTGGGATTGTGCCGAGTAAATATTAAAGCGGAGGTCCACCCTAAAGTGGACCTTCCGCTCATCGGAACCCTCCCCCCCTCCGGCGCCACAATTGGCACCTTTCAGGGGGGAGGGGGGTACAGATACCTGTACAGTACAGGTATCTGCACCCACTTCCAGGATAGCTCTCTGCAGAAAGGGGCGTATATTACGCCCCTTTCCGCAAGTGCCCGTCCCTTTCCGCAAGTGCCCCGCTACCTGCTGGGAAAACACACAGATCCCAGAGGCAGCGGGGACCGTCCTTATTGCGCAGCGTGGCTCGCGCAAGCGCAGTAGGGAACCGGGAAATGAAGCCGAAAGGCTCCATTTCCTGATTCCCATACCCAAGATGGCGGCGGCAGCACCCGAGAAACGATCTACAGATCGGCTTCGGGTGCCGACATCGCGGGCGCGCTGGACAGGTAAGTGTCACTATTTTAAAAGTCAGCAGCTGCAGTATTTGTAGCTGCTGGCTTTAAAAAAAAAAAAAAAACGCGGAGTCCCGGCGGACTCCCGCTTTAATAATATAGATGTCCAGTCCACCTTTCTAATTAGGCGCTTGTGTGAACTGTGTATGGTGTAAATTTTTCTTTCTTGTTTCTTTTGCAAAGCATTAACCACTTGTGGATTTGGACCCCTCCACATATGGTGGCGGGTCCGCAAGCTGGTTAAGTCAAGCCACCATAACAACATTTTTTTTTTTTAATCTTTAACTCTTTTTTCAATAACAAAAAATGTAAAACCCAGCGGTGATCTAATGCCACCAATAAAAGCTCTATATGTTGTGGGAAAAGGGCATACATTTAATTTGGGTAGTACATCGCAGGAGCGTGCAATTGTCAGTTAACCACTTCCCGACTGGCACACGGCGATGTACATCGGCAGAATGGCATGGGCAGGCATATTGGCGTACAGGTATGTCCATTTCTATATGCCACCCTGCCATCACGTGCATGCCGCCATGCTTGTGTGCCGGTCGGGACCCCCGTGAGTCCGGTCGTGGGTCCCGCAGACTTGATCGCCATGGGGATACACGGGGATAGCAACAAGTGACACTGATCTCTGCTCCATGTGATTGGAGCAGAGATTAGTGTTCACTAACACAAAGCCCAGCCCACCACAGTTAGTAACATGCCCCTAGGAACACTTAACCCCTTCACTGCCACCCCCTGGTTAACCCCTTCACTGCCAGTGTAATTTACACAGGAATCACTGCATTTGTATAGCACTGATTGCTGTATAAATGACAATGGTCCCAAAAATGTGTCAAAAATGTGCGATGTGTCCACCATAAAAATCTATGATCGCCGCCATTACTAGTAAAAAAAAAATATTAATAAAAATGCCATAAAACTATCCCTTATTTTGTAAACGCTATAACTTTTGCGCAAACCAACCAACAATCGCTTATTCGATTTTTTTTACCAAAAATATGTAGGAGAATACGTATCGGCCTAAACTGTGGAAAAACTTTTTTTTATATATTTTTTGGGGGTATACTTATATAGCAAAAAGTTAAAAAAAAGAGAAAAAGAAGCTCTTTTTGTGGGGAAAAAAAGATGTCAATTTTGTTTGGGAGCCACGTCGCACGACCGCACAATTGTCAGTTAAAGTGACGCAGTGCCGAATCGCAAAAAGTGGCACAGTAATTTGGCAGCCAAATCCTCCGGGGCTGAAGTGGTTAAAATCTAGAATTTTTTTTTTTTTTTAATCAGACACGTTACTTACCGTTTTATGTCTCTGAATTTTTTGCAGCAGGCAGTCAGGTCACGCTGGTGGTGGTACAATGCCTCCACTTTCTTGGAGATCTCCTCCCACTTCAGCCGCTTCCACTCAGGAGTGGAATCCCTGGATCAGGGGGCCACACAGCTGCATCCAGCAGGGAAGCGTTTCCCTTACAAGGACCTGGAACTCTATGTGAGTCCACATAACGTTTCGCTTCCTGCTGGTTGCAGCTTGTGTCCCCCTCCTGCACTGCTGCTTTGTTGATGCTGCTGCTGCTACCTCCACAGTACTTGTAGATGGCACAGGAACGTCCTCCTCCAATGCCTCCATGTCGCTCTCGTTATGAGTTGCCACCATATTCGTTCTCGTTGTTATCGAAACTGACTGACACGTGGACACTGCTGAGTCTTAGAGCATTCATTCGACATGAACGATGGAGATTCGACAAAACAACGAAAAACACACGTTTATAATAATATTCGACGGAGCATAGAAAATGTACGACACTGCAATCGCACATTTCCGGAGTCAAATGCTCCACCTATAGGCTATATAGAGTTTAGCAGCTCTGTTGAATCTCCTTTATACATTCGACAGACACCATAAGCCTTCAAAGACAGATTCAACTGTAATTAATGTGGATTTTCGGACGAATGCGATTTTTGAACGCAAAACGAAATAAAAACGAATTTCGGGAGTAACTAAATTAATTTATTTTTTGAACGAAAACAAAATTCCGAAACAAAATATTTCACTCTGCACATGTCTAGTGGTTGGTATAGTGGCCGGGTGGCGCCATTTGTATATCATTTTATGGTTTGATAGTGCTTTTGTTATAGTCTTTAGTTGACGTCTCATTTGCAATGCAGATTGCGAGAGATCCGCAAAAAGTTGTATATCTGAATACAGAGCTGGGAGAATTTTTAATTCTCTGGCTTTCAATAAGATTTGTTCCTTGGCTTGATAGAAGTGAATTCGCAGAATGACATATCTGGGAATCGATTCTTCTAGGTGTCACGGTTTGGGAAGTCTATGAATACGATCAATAGTAAGTCCATTTCCATCCATGATTTTGCGGGACTCTGAGAGATTGGTGATGATTGAGAGGAGTCATTAGTACTAGAGGATGATAATCATGTAGCCACACCCCCTTATTCCTATTTTTAAAATCCCCTTTTAACATATTTATTACCTTTTTTGCATATGTATAGATGCCTGGCCGCCCCGTAACACATGTGTATAGATGCCCGGGCGCCCTTGTAACACGGCTCTATATTTATTCATTATAAACTCAACATTAGACTTACAACCTTATTTGCAAGTGTACAAGTGCCTGGCCTCCTTTATAACACGTGCATATAGATGCCCAGCCGACCATGTAACACGCCTGTATATTGATTCAATGTCAACCTTACGTTTGTATACTTATTTATCATTGCTAATTTAACCACTGCCATCTGTGCCCTGTACTTCTGTGTCAAATTCCTTCAGGACTTCATTGTATGTAGCACTGACATTAATGATCCAATTTTTGGGTGCACGGTCGTCTTGGCCGTCCTTGTAATACACCTGTTACTTCCTTTATCATTGTGCAAATATTTCCCCTATTTTGTAAACGCTATATTTTGTGCAAAACATTATTTTTTTACTAAAAATATGTAGAAGAATATATATTGGCCTAAACTGAGTAAATTTCTTCTTTTATAATTTTTTTGGGATATGTATCATAGTAGAAAGTAAAAAATATTGTTTTTTTTTTCAAAAATTATGCTCATATTTTGTTTATAGCGCAAAAAATAAAAATCGCAGAGGTGATCAAATATCACCAAAAGAAAGCTCTATTTGTGGAAAAAAAGGACATACGTGTTGTTTTGACTGCGCAATTGTCAGTTAAAATGATGCAGTGCCGTATCGCCAAAAATTGACTGGTGGGGGCGTGGCCAACTGCCGAGCTGAATGGAAGCCTGACTCCTCAGCTCGCGCACTGAATGGATGACACTAGCTTCATACCGCTGACCAACCGACAAAAAATGAGCCAACCGGATCCCCACACGCTCAGGAACCAGCACGGATCATCCCGAAAGCGCAAGGAGTACCGGCATCCTTAAAAAACTGACGGACTTCTTCTCCTCCGGCAGCTCCCAAAATGGCGCCCGTGATACCTCACGGCAAGACGAACGGGCCTATACAGACTTGCCTGACGCGGACACCCTGAATACGCGGCCACAGGAGGATGATGTAGCCTCCGCAGCTCCGCAGGGCCCTCAGTCAGCCTCCAGCAGCCCAGCCAAGTCCCGGATGAGACTAGATTCTGCCGTTCAAGACCTGGAGGTAAGGCCTGCACTGGACAGTCTCCTCAACAGACATCAGCATCCTCCCCTATTGCGGCCTTCCCCCACCAATCAGCCAGTGATAGACACCATATTAAAAGACATGCTGATCTCTCTTCACAGCTCCCTACACTCTGACATCGCCTTGCTATTTACAGCGTTCAAATCCGAAATGGTCACCATGAGTAGCAAAGTAAATCTTATTGAACACCAGATGGGCACTATGGCTGTCACAGTTAACGACTTGGTAGATGCTCATGACCACACCAGAGAGGAACAGCAGTGGGTCTGCGCCAAAATGGCGGACCTTGAAGACCGCTCGAGGCGCAATAATGTAAAAATAAGGGGGATACCCGAAACAATCTTACCCTCAGATTTACAATCCTATGCTAGAAAGATGATCTCCTCAATCCTGCCTGATTTACCCCCAGTAGAAACGATAATCGATCATATCCACCCACTTCCGAAACCGCCCCACCTGTCTGTGGAGGTTCCACGAGATACTCTCATGAGAATACATTTCTTCCACACTAAAGATATGCTTCTAGCAAAAACCAGACATATGGAACATCTTCCTCCACCATACCAGAAACTGCAATTTCTTGCAGATATCTCCAAGTACACGCGCCAGCAACGGCGCCAACTACACACCATTACCAAGCCACTAAATAATCACAAGATCCCATATCAGTGGGATTGCCCTACCAAGCTCCTGATCAACAGAAATGGGAAGAAATACAGCATCCATACCGTTGAAGAAGGTATACAGCTTCTCCGTGAATGGGGCATTGTCCCTGAAATTGTAATGCCGAACCAGAAACCGCACACTAAAAACCAACACCCTGGCTCCTCAGACCCTAGGGTCCATTCCAACTACTGAACATGTGGTTAGTGGTATTACTGTTTAGAAATCCACTGCACCCTCCGTTCCAGTGCCTGCTGGTTGCAGATTGTACACGAACTCTACCCCCACAGCTTGCTAGGTAGTTCAGCCACTTTACTACCGAGCTCTACCCTATCTTCCCCTCCTCATCTCACCTCCTTCCATTGTTTTCCTTTCCTTTTTACTTTTGTTTCAGCCTACTTATATTGACTGTCCATTTGTTTCCCCCACTCATCCTTCCTTGGAGAGAACAGTCTTCAGACCAGTACTGCTTACCGCACCTACTCCAAAACCGACCATCGTCGTCTCCACAGCTTCTCCACCAACAATACCAGATAAGCCGTCAACTGTGAGTACTGCTACACCCCCCACAACCCTCACTCA
The DNA here is from genome assembly GCF_037356315.1 of Lithobates pipiens. Classification (NCBI taxonomy): domain Eukaryota; kingdom Metazoa; phylum Chordata; class Amphibia; order Anura; family Ranidae; genus Lithobates; species Lithobates pipiens. The sequence goes on along the minus strand of NW_027507790.1, from coordinate 27,762,763 downwards.
CCTTCGCACAGAATGCCTAAATTTTTATCTCTAAATGTAAAGGGTCTTAACCATCCAGCCAAGAGGTCGTCTTTGTGGAAAACTACACTGTCTTCCCACTGCGATGTCCTTTGTGTTCAAGAGACGCACTTTAAAATCACAGCTGAACCCGCATGCACCAATAGACACTTCCCCAATATCTTCCGAGCCTCGGGGCCTGAAAAAAGAAACAGAGTTTTGATAGCAATAAAAAATACTCTCTCCTTCTCGCTTCACAATAGCCTAGTAGACACCAATGGCAGATATCTTGCGCTAGATTGCTCTTTAAATAACACCAGATATACCATTCTGGCCCTATACACACCCAACAAAAAGCAAATTAACTTCCTCTCCAGGCTTTTGAAAAAGATAAATAAATTTAAAAACGGTCAACTCATAATATGTGGAGACTTCAACATAGTCCCGGACATCACCATCGACACCTCCTCCCACGCTGCTAGACCTGCCTCTCCAATGGGACCCTTCATAAGAAATAATGATCTCTATGACGTCTGGAGATGTCACCACACTACGGAAAGAGACTATTCTTACTTCTCCCCACGCCATAATTCTTATACCCGCATTGATTACTTTCTAGTAGACAAATGGACTTTACCCAAAATATCTACCTCAGAGATTTCTACCATTACGTGGTCCGACCATGCACCAACTATGATAACTGTAGAAGACTCTCTGACCGCCTCCAAAACCCGGGTCTGGAGAGCTAATGCCTCACTCATCCATTCCCCGTCATATTCTGCACACCTCAAGCAATCGCTGGAAGAGTACTTCTCCCTCAATGAAAAGTCTGTTAGTGATAGTTTCACGCTATGGAACGCTCATAAAGCATTCAAAAGAGGAGTATTTATACAACTGGGAGCTAAAGAGAGGAGGAGGAGATTACAGCGCCTAGACACACTTACTTCTGACATCAAAACCCTAGAAAACCAAAACCAATCCAATCCTGACCCCTCCACAAAACTTAAATTGGACCGACTCAGACAAGACTCACGTGCTCATTTACTTGAGTCTTATCAAAAAGCACATACATACTTTAGAGCTATACATTATTCTACTGGCAACAAAGCTGGGCGGGACATGGCTACCAGAATTAAAGGCCACTACTCCAAGACTAAAATCCCATACATATTTCACCCCACCACAAATAAAAAATTGATTGACCCTTCTGATATAGCAGACGCATTCAGCCACTACTATGAATCTCTCTACAACTTAAAAACCGACCCCAATACCATACAACGCTCTTTACAAGCTATAGATTCCTTTCTCCAGGAGATCAAACTCCCACAACTCTCAATTGACCAACTTCAACCACTAAATGCACCATTCACACCTCAGGAAATTGTTAGCACCATAACTGCCCTTCCATCCAACAAATCTCCAGGCCCAGATGGTCTCACAGGGGAATACTATAAAAAATTTAGCTCACTTCTCAGTCCATACTTCTCAAGAGTATGCAACGACGCTGCCTTCTCCTCCTCTCTACCTCCAGAAATGCTATCTGCCTTGATTGTTACACTGCCGAAGCCAGGGAAGGACCCATCACATACACAAAATTTTAGACCAATCTCTCTTCTAAACATAGACACCAAGATCTATGCCAAAATTATAGCAAATAGATTGATGGACTTAATGGCCCTTTTAATACATAGAGATTAATCTGGCTATACTAAGGGGAGACAAGCCTTTGACGCTACCCGTAGAATAATTAATATAGTACACCATGCTGAGCTGACTAGAACGCCTTCTCTGCTTCTATCTTCAGATGCAGAGAAAGCGTTCGATAGAGTACATTGGGAATATATGAAAGCAACCCTACATAAATTTGCATTCCAGGATACAATACTCTCCGCAATCATGGCTCTATACTCGTCCCCATCCGCCCAGGTCTATACCTCAGAAATGTTATCTAGACCCTTCCATATCTCTAATGGCACACGCCAAGGGTGCCCCCTGTCTCCACTTATTTTTAACCTAATAATGGAACCCTTAGCCGAACACACTAGAACACATTGCAACATAAAAGGATTCACCATTGGCCAGACGGAACATAAAATTAATTTATTTGCAGATGACGTAATATTGATATCTCAGACCCCCTACCTTCCCTGGCTTCGGTACAACTACTATTGAAACGGTTTAGTGCTGTATCTTATTATAAAATTAATGAGCATAAATCCCTTATTTTGGACATGGGCTTGGATGCGACCACTGATAACCTCCTTAGAAACTTGTTCCCCTACTCTTGGGCTGACACTGGTTTACCGTATCTAGGTGTCTATATTACTAGATTCACAAAGTTACTTTTTTACCCGTAACTATGCTGATGTCAAACAAATGCTACTCCGAGAAATGGAAAAGATCTCGAAACATGAATTTTCTTCGGCGGGTCGTCTAGCTTCCTTCAAGATGATGGCTTTACCTAAACTGCTATATGTGTTTCATACACTTCATATCCCTATTCCGTTCTCTTACTTTAATTCGCTGCAATCTGCATTGACACACTTCCTTTGGCAGGGCAAGAAACCACGATGTAACCATGGAAAGTTTATTAAACACAGATTGGTAGGTGGTATGGGGCACATAGATATTAAAGATTACTACTTTGCTACCATCATTTCCCAAACGAAAGAATGGCTCAATACACACCCCAATACCTTATGGGGAGATATCGAGAACACAGTGACACCTGGCGCTAACCTATCCACCTGGTTGTTTAGCACTACCACTAAGTCTCCGCAACTATCCCTATATTCACCTACTATACAAGCCACTGTTAAAACTTGGAGAACACTACATTTCACTAACTGGGGGAATCTTCCCCTGCGACCCATACCCATTCCCCTTGAGACACTGCAATTACTTACTCCCGACCTCCAAATCCCTACGTGGATATCTGCCCTAGCAACCCACACGTCTGAACTTCGCTCCCTGATTAAGACCAATTCACATACACTCATACAACAACAGTCGGCCGCTTGCACGAAGGACTATCTTACGTATTATAGGATAAGACATTGCCTCGCAGCTCACCCATCTTTGGAAAGCTCTTTACCACTGCACATATGGAAGTACCTCTTCCACAATGACCACAACACTAAGGGGATCTCCATAGTATACTCCACCCTACAGGGGAAACATACGTTTTACAAGTCCACCTCTTACAGACTGGGAAACAGATCTTCAGGCACAATTCTCAGATCAACAGTGGCAACAAGCCATTAAGTCTACTTACAATTACACTGCATGTTCCGCACTCTGGGAGCTCACCCAAAAACTTCTCATGAGGTGGTACTTGACACCCCATAGAATGGCCAAATTTAACAAGCAAATGACTCATACCTGCTGGAGAGAATGTAACATGCCTGGCACACTCATGCATATTTTCTGGTCCTGCCCACATATAAAACAAATCTGGTCCAAAGTAGAAACACTACTACATGAAATAATGCACCTCCACATTTCACTTACTCCTCATCTGACGATTCTCAATCTCACCATTAATGATATTCCACTCGACCTACGTTTAATCACCACACACATTCTTTTAGCCACTAAACTCTTAATTGCAAGGAAATGGAAGACTATTGAAGCCCCTACACTGGATGACATTATCATGGTAGTCCAAACTCACTATACATATAAGACTATCCTCTCTAGGGGGAAATACAACCACCTTCGCTTTAAGACTCTCTGGTATCCTTGGAAGTTATGGTTTGACCGCTACCGCAATGTTTGACTAATTCTTTGATTCTGATTCTGGATAATATCACAGCTCTCCTTCCTCTCTTCCTCCCTCCCTCTTCTTCTTCCCCCTCCCCCTTTTTTTTTCTTTTTTTCGATATGTACTTAAATTAACAATATATTGTACCCATTGTACTTACTGTACCTACTGTTTACTTGCATAGTTGTATGTTTGCAAAACTCAATAAAAACTATTTTGAAAAAAAAAAATGGCCTGGTCATTAATAGGGTAAATCCTTCCCGGGCTGAAGTGGTTAAAGTCTATGGGAATCAAAAGTCTCCATTTTGAAGGCTTATATGCAAGTTATTGGCCATAAATAACTTTAACAAGGGGGCCCCAGATCGCTCCCTCCCATGTGAATGAGTAGGGGCATTGTACCCCTGCTCAATCACCAAAAAAGTGTCAACAAGAAATAAAAACACACACACAGTTTTTGACAATTCCTTTATTGAAAATAAAATAAAAAACAATGTATTCCGATGTATATACATTGTCAATCACAACACCCACCGAACATGAAAAAAAAGCTCCGCTCGCAACGACATATGCCGCTGTCTGCCTACTCCGCAGTAGATAGTTCTTGAATTGGTAAGGGGTGGGGCCACCTAGCGATGTCACCTGGTGGCACCGTCCCCTTGTGATGTCACTGATTCAGTGTGTCAGAGACATCATATAGGGTGGTGCCACCAGGTGACATTGCAGATTGTTCCGTACCTTACCTAAGACCTGTTAGACGGCAGAGCAGGCCGTCAGCATGGAGCCTTAGTCGCGGGTGGAGCTTTTTTTACCCGGGTTTGCAGTGGTGTGGTGGGATTCGTGACAATGGATCTACATCAGGGGACATTGCTTTTTTATTTTTAATAAAGGAATTGTTGAAAACTGTGTATGTGTTTTTATTTCACTTTGATGCTTTTTTTTTTGTGAATGTACCCCATACTTATTCCCATGATGGCTGGTATCTGGGGTCCCCCTAGTTAAAAGGGACTTCCATATTTTGTTAAGCTCCCTGCCCGCAGCCCCCCACAACCCCCACCTAGGGTTTTGTGGAAAAGGCTCTTCAACATGGAGACAAGGTGCTTTGGGGTAGTGGGCAGATCCCTCTGCCCCAAAGCACCCCCCAATTTTAAGGTCATGTGGTCTGGTATAGTTCAGGAGAGTGGGGGTGCTCGCACATCCCCCCTCCTTTCCTAGCCTGCAAGGTTGAATCTTCTGATAAGGGTGTGGTATGGATTATGGGGGGGGGGCCCTCACAACATTTTTTCACATTTTTGTATTTCCAGCAATGTTTTATATTGATTCAGCTGTCAGCAGGGGAGCTTGCTGACAGCTGATGACTCATCCGTTGTTAAGGATGCGTCGGGCGGCTTCCTGGCCCACTCCTTAAGAACCAGCTATTTACTGTGCCCTGATCAGGTAAAACCTTTCACCTGACCTCCACAGAGCGCTGTGAATTATGGGACACTTGTCAGGCAAACATCCCAGGCATGAGCACCAAATTAGGGTGTTCGGTGAACGAACGGGTGCTGTTCAGGTGCGAACTGATGCTTCGCCGGAACCGTTCGCCCATCACTAATGTGCATTGTGCAATTCCAACCTGTGTATAATAACTATAAATGTTACTTATCCTGAAAATTTCTACAACACCTATATCCTACACTAGTAAGAGCTATGTACTGTATAAGAACAGCTGCCAGAGGTACAGATCTGATGGGTTTGCAGTTAATCTGTCAGTTATGTTGTGTGTTCTAGGAGACTGCTGTTCTTGTCCATGCAATACTAGATTTAAGAACGTGTTACTTTATAAATAGGACACTTGCTTGTACAAAACACTTGCCTAAATTTAAACAAATGTCAGATGTTGTTAAAGATGGAAAAATTGACCTAGTGCTTCTTTTCTTGCTATACCATATACAGTTTTTTTCTTCTCAAATAAAAAATAAATGGTAATCGGGCTGGCACTATTAACAGTCACCCAACTGTTTGTGCTTGGCATAGATACTAAATACTAATGAGTAACCTACAAAACATATTTTTATGTCACTAATGTATTAACAAATTAATTGTATTAAACTATACTTATGATGGGTTGGATGTCACATATATATAGTATATGCACAAATTACAGCACATACCAGTACTTTTAGTAAAATCACAAATTAAGACTTAGACTCTTAATGGGCAACTCTTTCCGTTTTGATACAGGATAACAATGGATTGCCCAGAATGAACCAAGCAGGAGGAAACACACACATTCCAGCTTTCACTGGCATAGTACATTAACCACTTGACCACTGGGCACTTAAACACCCTTAATAACCAGACCAATTTTCAGCTTTCGGTGCTCTCACATTTTGAATGACAATTACTCAGTCATGCAACACTGGACCTATATGAAATTTTTGTCCTTTTTTTCACACAAATGGAGCTTTCTTTTGGTGGTATTTAATCACCGCTGGGTTTTTTATTTTTTGTGCTATAAAAGAAAAAATACAGAAAATTCTGTAAAAAAATGAATTTTTCTTCATTTCTGTTATAAAATTTAGCAGATTAGTAATTTTTTCTTCATAAATTTTGGCCAAAATTTATACCACTACATATCTTTGGTAAAAATAAGTACAAATTGGTGGATATTATTTGGTCTTTGTGAAAGTTATAGAGTCCACAAGCTATGGTGCCAATATCTGAAAATTGATCACACCTGAAGTACTGACGGCCTATTTCAATTCTTGAGAACCTAACATGCCAGAAAAGAACAAATACCCCCCAAATGACCCCTTTTTGGAAAGAAGACATTCCAAGGTATTTAGTAAGAGGCATGATGAGTTTTTTTGAAGTTGTCATTTTTTCCCACAATTCTTTGCAAAATCAAGATTTTTTTTACTTTTTTTTTTTTTTTCACAAAATTGTCATATTATCAGTTTATTTCTCACACAGCATATGCATACCACAAATTACACCCCAAAACACATTCTGCTATTTCTCCCGTGTACGGCGATACCACATGTGTGAGACTTTTACACAGCGTGGCCACATACAGAGGCCTAACATGCAGGGAGCACCATCAGGCGTTCTGGAGCACCCAGGACAATTCTGACATTTCTCTCCTACATGTAAAAATCATCATTTATTTGCTAGAAAATTGCATCGAATCCCAAAACATTATATATGTTTTTTTAGCAAACACCCTGGAGAATACAATGGTGGTCGTTGCAACTTTTTATCTCGCACGGTATTTGCGCAGCAATTTTTCGAATGCTTTTTTTTGGAAAAAAAACTGTTTTGTGCTTAAAAAAAAAAAAAAACACAGTAAAGTTAGCCCAATTTTTGCATAATGTGAAAGATGAAGTTACACCGAGTAAATCGATACCTAACATGTCACTCTTCAAAATTGCACAGGCTCGTGGAATGGTGCCAAACGTCGCTACTTAAAAATCCCCATAGGCGACGATTTAATTTTTTTCTTACTGGTTATATGTTTTGAGTTACATAGGAGGTCTAGGGCTAGAATTATTGCTCTCGCTCCAACGTACGCAGCGATACCTCACATGTGTGGTTTGAACACCGTTTTCATATGTGGGCGGGACTTACGTATGCGTTCGCTTCTGCATGCGAGCACATGGGGACAGGGGCGCTTTAAAAAAAAAAAAAAAATGTATTGTTCATTTTACTTTATTTATTTTAGTTTGACATTTTTTTCCCCAAAAATAAATTTTTTGATCACTTTTATTCCTATTACAAGGAATGTAAACATCCCTTGTAATAGGAATATGGCATGACAGGTCCTCTTTACAGTGAGATGTGGGGTCAATAAGACCCCGCATCTCACCTCTAAGCTGGGAAGCCTGAAAAAAAAAAAAAAAAAAAAAAGATTCTGGATTTGATAGTATTGGCGAGTCGGTAGAAGCACCGGAGGGCGGCGGGAGGGGGGGGGGGTGTCTATGGCTGGGTATTGCAGGGTATCACCGACTATGGCTGGGTATGGCTGGGTATATCAGAGTATGGCTGGGTATCGCAGAGTATGGCGTTGCAGAGTATGGCATTGCAGAGTATGGCGTTGCAGAGTATGGCAGGATATTGGAGGGTGTTGCAGAGCATTGCAGAGTGTTGCACGGTATTGGCGGGTGTTGCAGAGCATTGCAGAGTGTTGCAGGGTATTGGTGGGTGTTGCAGAGAATTGCAGAGTGTTGCAGAGCATTGCAGAGTGTTGCAGGGTATTGGCGGGTGTTGCAGAGCGTTGCAGAGTGTTGCAGGGTATTGGCGGGCGTTGCAGAGTGTTGCAGGGTATTGGCGGGTGTTGCAGAGCATTGCAGAGTGTTGCAGAGCGTTGCAGGGTATTGCAGAGCGTTGCAGGGTATTGCAGAGCGTTGCAGGGTATTGCAGAGCGTTGCAGACTATTGCAGAGCGTTGCAGACTATTGCAGAGCGTTGCAGGGTATTGCAGAGCGTTGCAGACTATTGCAGAGCGTTGCAGACTATTGCAGAGTGTTGCAGACTATGGCAGACTATGGCAGACTATGGCAGACTATTGCAGACTATTGCAGACTAATGGCAGGGTATTGCAGAGTTTTTGCAGGGAATTGAGGGGTTAATTTTCGGTGAGCAGCGATGTGGGCACTGCAGATGCAGCCCACATCGCTGCTGACACCGATCTCCTCCCCCTCCGCTGTTCCGATCGGTACAGAGAGGGGGAGGGAGGAACCGGCGTCATAACATGACGCCGGTTTGTTTACAAGTGATCACTCCGTCATTTGACGGAGCGATCACGTGGTAAACGGCCGCGACGAGCGGCCGTTTACCGTGATCCGTGATGCGCCGGGTCCTGTGGACCCGGCGGTAACGGATGCTCTCGAGTGCGCGCCCCAGGGGGCGCGCGAGAGCGGAATTCTGGGAGGACGTCATATGACGGCCTCCCACAGTTAAGAAACCGCCCTAAAGCCGTCATTCGGCTATAGGGTGGTTATTAAGTGGTTAAGTCAGATTTTACAGTAGATGACAGAATTAGCTCAAGTCCAACCAAATGAAATAAGTTGTCAGTTCTTTGCAAGTTCAGAATTCAGAAAGGTCTTTAAGCATGCATTTAAAGTGTCATTAAACCTAGACTATGAAAAACTCTCGCTACATGCTATTTAATAGAAAGTTCATACTCACAAAGCCACTGCAGCATTCACTTTGTGTAGAGTGAAATACTGTATACCTGGTTGATCTTGACTTCAGTTGTCCCTTCCATCTCCTCTGTGTTCCCACTGCAGGTAGAGATTGTGTCTTGGTTTTAATATACATCACTATTAAATATATCAGTTGTATTAGCTAATACCTCTGAAGTAAAAAAAACAGCCTTGGATGCAGATGGCATATGAACAAAATGAAAGCTGATGTAAATCATTTTAGACCCTGCCTACACCATATTAATGCACAAAAAAAAATGGATTTTCAATAAAGATTTATAGGGAGCTATAAAACAGTTTTTGATAGTTATAATTTAATTTGAATTGCTCTTCTTAAACTTTTTTCAGGGCTGGCCAGACACAGGCTCATGCAGTAGAGGGCATACATCAGCAAAGTAATAGACACCCCCCCCCCCCCCCGCAAGGATCTTTCCTTGAAGATACCAAAGAACAGCAAAAGATCACCTGACCACATAACAGCACTGCATAAATAAGGTACTTAAAGGATGTTTTAAAAAAAACAACTACAGTGGCAAAATATATATGATTTATGTGAACGAATTATGGCAGTTGACACTTGTTTTGATTTGCCCTGCATATACAGTATCTCACAAAAGTGAGTACACCCCTCAAACTTTTGTAAATATTTTATTATATCTTTTCATGTGACAACACTGAAGAAATGACACTTTGCTACAATGTAAAGTAGTGACTGTACAGCTTGTATAACAGTGTACATTTGCTGTCCCCTCAAAATAACTCAACACACAGCCATTCATGTCTAAACCACAGGCAATAAAAGTGAGTACACCCCTAAGTGAAAATGTCCAAATTGGGCCCAATTAGCCATTTCCTCTCCGTTGTCATGTGACTCATTAGTGTTACAAGGTCTCAGGTGTGAATGGGGAGCAGATGTGTTAACTTCGGTGTTATCACTCTCACTCTCTTATACTGGTCACTGGAAGTTCAACGTGGCACCTCGTGGCAAAGAACTCTCTGAAGATCTGAAAAAAAAATATTTTTGCTCTACATGAAGGTGGCATAGGCTATTAGAAGATTACTAAGACCCTGAAACTAAGCTGCAGCATGGTGCTCAAGACCATACAGTGGTTTAACAGGACAGGTTCCACTCAGAACAGGCCTCGCCATGGTCGACCAAAGAAGTTGAGTGCGCATGTTCAGCGTCATATCCAGAGATTGTCTTTGCGAAATAGATGTATGAGTGCTGCCAGCATTACTGAAGAGTAGTGATGGCCGAACGGTTCGCCCGGCGGTCGTTTCGCGGCGAATTTCCGACTTTCGCCGTCCGCGGGTTCGAACGCCTTTTTCCGTCGTTCGCCCCGGCGGACTTACGTGTTTAATGTATACAAGAACTTTAACCTTTCGTGACACGTTTATCATGTGTTACAGGACAACCAATTGAGACATGACAGCTCATGGACACTTGGACATTCCCCCTAACCTATAAATACACCCGATCCGGTGGCCATTTTACATTCTTTCTTCTGTCACTGTAGGGAAAGGATCCTGTGTGGAGTAGGGACAGAGAAAACGCTAGCTATTTGGTACACAAAAGTTCTTTTCAGGACTGGTATAGGTGTTAGGTCAGCAGCCTGAGTTTCTTTTGTCAGTTTAGATAAAGGGACAGAGCGCTGTATGCTGCTATTTTAGGGACAGCTCAGCCAGATTAGTCTTTCTTCATCATCATCATCATCATCATCATTAGCTGTTACTATCAGGTCCACAAAAGAGCTGTTCCAGCTAATCGTTCCAGCCTACTCTTTTTTGCCAATTTGTATAGGGACAGGCAGGAAGCAGTGTGTCAGGCAGTGAGGATAATTTTAAAGACTTGCTGTTACTATTAGTTCCACAAAGGTTCTTTTCAGGACTGGTATCAGTGGTATGGTAATAGGCTTGTACACGTATAATATTCTTTCTTCCAAATATAGAAAGAATATTATACTTGACTGCTGCCCTTCTGCTGCAGTCTGCTAATCATTCACAACTCACTTGTTCCACAAAGCTCTTTATCAGGACTGGTAACTTGGTCTGTCTAGGGTGCTACGGTACATAGGCTTGGGTGCGGTACAGTCTGCTGTTCTGTAAGGACCGCTATCGGTCCACAATACATAGGGTTGCCGTGCACTACTGCTGACCGCTGCCCTATACTGCAGCAGTCCTTCATTGGTATAGGGACTGACGTACAGTCTGCTAATCACTAACACACAACCTGCTTGGTCCACAAAAGTTCTTATAAGGACTGGTAACTTGGTATAGGGTGCTACGGTACATAGGCCTGAGTGCGTTACAGTCTGCTGTTCTGTAAGGACCGCTATCGGTCCACAATACATAGGGTTGCCGTGCACTACTGCTGACCGCTGCCCTATACTGCAGCAGTCCTTCATTGGTATAGGGACTGACGTACAGTCTGCTAATCACTAACACACAACCTGCTTGGTCCACAAAAGTTCTTATAAGGACTGGTAACTTGGTATAGGGTGCTACGGTACATAGGCCTGAGTGCGTTACAGTCTGCTGTTCTGTAAGGACCGCTATCGGTCCACAATACATAGGGTTGCCGTGCACTACTGCTGACCGCTGCCCTATACTGCAGCAGTCCTTCAGCGGTATAGGGACTGACGCACAGTCTGCTAAACACTAACACACAACCTGCTTGGTCCACAAAAGTTTTTATAAGGACTGGTAACTTGGTATAGGGTGCTACGGTACATAGGCCTGAGTGCAGTACAGTCTGCTGTTCTGTAAGGACCGCTATCGGTCCACAATACATAGGGTTGCCGTGCACTACTGCTGACCGCTGCCCTATACTGCAGCAGTCCTTCATTGGTATAGGGACTGACGTACAGTCTGCTAATCACTAACACACAACCTGCTTGGTCCACAAAAGTTCTTATAAGGACTGGTAACTTGGTATAGGGTGCTACGGTACATAGGCCTGAGTGCGTTACAGTCTGCTGTTCTGTAAGGACCGCTATCGGTCCACAATACATAGGGTTGCCGTGCACTACTGCTGACCGCTGCCCTATACTGCAGCAGTCCTTCATTGGTATAGGGACTGACGTACAGTCTGCTAATCACTAACACACAACCTGCTTGGTCCACAAAAGTTCTTATAAGGACTGGTAACTTGGTATAGGGTGCTACGGTACATAGGCCTGAGTGCGTTACAGTCTGCTGTTCTGTAAGGACCGCTATCGGTCCACAATACATAGGGTTGCCGTGCACTACTGCTGACCGCTGCCCTATACTGCAGCAGTCCTTCAGCGGTATAGGGACTGACGCACAGTCTGCTAAACACTAACACACAACCTGCTTGGTCCACAAAAGTTTTTATAAGGACTGGTAACTTGGTATAGGGTGCTACGGTACATAGGCCTGAGTGCAGTACAGTCTGCTGTTCTGTAAGGACCGCTATCGGTCCACAATACATAGGGTTGCCGTGCACTACTGCTGACCGCTGCCCTATACTGCAGCAGTCCTTCATTGGTATAGGGACTGACGTACAGTCTGCTAATCACTAACACACAACCTGCTTGGTCCACAAAAGTTCTTATAAGGACTGGTAACTTGGTATAGGGTGCTACGGTACATAGGCCTGAGTGCGTTACAGTCTGCTGTTCTGTAAGGACCGCTATCGGTCCACAATACATAGGGTTGCCGTGCACTACTGCTGACCGCTGCCCTATACTGCAGCAGTCCTTCAGCGGTATAGGGACTGACGCACAGTCTGCTAAACACTAACACACAACCTGCTTGGTCCACAAAAGTTTTTATAAGGACTGGTAACTTGGTATAGGGTGCTACGGTACATAGGCCTGAGTGCAGTACAGTCTGCTGTTCTGTAAGGACCGCTATCGGTCCACAATACATAGGGTTGCCGTGCACTACTGCTGACCGCTGCCCTATACTGCAGCAGTCCTTCATTGGTATAGGGACTGACGTACAGTCTGCTAATCACTAACACACAACCTGCTTGGTCCACAAAAGTTCTTATAAGGACTGGTAACTTGGTATAGGGTGCTACGGTACATAGGCCTGAGTGCGTTACAGTCTGCTGTTCTGTAAGGACCGCTATCGGTCCACAATACATAGGGTTGCCGTGCACTACTGCTGACCGCTGCCCTATACTGCAGCAGTCCTTCATTGGTATAGGGACTGACGTACAGTCTGCTAATCACTAACACACAACCTGCTTGGTCCACAAAAGTTCTTATAAGGACTGGTAACTTGGTATAGGGTGCTACGGTACATAGGCCTGAGTGCGTTACAGTCTGCTGTTCTGTAAGGACCGCTATCGGTCCACAATACATAGGGTTGCCGTGCACTACTGCTGACCGCTGCCCTATACTGCAGCAGTCCTTCAGCGGTATAGGGACTGACGCACAGTCTGCTAAACACTAACACACAACCTGCTTGGTCCACAAAAGTTTTTATAAGGACTGGTAACTTGGTATAGGGTGCTACGGTACATAGGCCTGAGTGCAGTACAGTCTGCTGTTCTGTAAGGACCGCTATCGGTCCACAATACATAGGGTTGCCGTGCACTACTGCTGACCGCTGCCCTATACTGCAGCAGTCCTTCATTGGTATAGGGACTGACGTACAGTCTGCTAATCACTAACACACAACCTGCTTGGTCCACAAAAGTTCTTATAAGGACTGGTAACTTGGTATAGGGTGCTACGGTACATAGGCCTGAGTGCGTTACAGTCTGCTGTTCTGTAAGGACCGCTATCGGTCCACAATACATAGGGTTGCCGTGCACTACTGCTGACCGCTGCCCTATACTGCAGCAGTCCTTCATTGGTATAGGGACTGACGTACAGTCTGCTAATCACTAACACACAACCTGCTTGGTCCACAAAAGTTCTTATAAGGACTGGTAACTTGGTATAGGGTGCTACGGTACATAGGCCTGAGTGCGTTACAGTCTGCTGTTCTGTAAGGACCGCTATCGGTCCACAATACATAGGGTTGCCGTGCACTACTGCTGACCGCTGCCCTATACTGCAGCAGTCCTTCATTGGTATAGGGACTGACGTACAGTCTGCTAATCACTAACACACAACCTGCTTGTTCCACAAAAGTTCTTATAAGGACTGGTAACTTGGTATAGGGTGCTACGGTACATAGGCCTGAGTGCGTTACAGTCTGCTGTTCTGTAAGGACCGCTATCGGTCCACAATACATAGGGTTGCCGTGCACTACTGCTGACCGCTGCCCTATACTGCAGCAGTCCTTCATTGGTATAGGGACTGACGTACAGTCTGCTAATCACTAACACACAACCTGCTTGTTCCACAAAAGTTCTTATAAGGACTGGTAACTTGGTATAGGGTGCTACGGTACATAGGCTTGAGTGCGGTACAGTCTGCTGTTCTGTAAGGACCGCTATCGGTCCACAATAGATAGGGTTGACGTGCACCACTGCTGACCGCTGCCCTATACTGCAGCAGTCCTTCAGCGGTATAGGGACTGACGTACAGTCTGCTAAACACTAATACACAACCTGCTTGGTCCACAAAAGTTCTTATAAGGACTGGTAACTTGGTATAGGGTGCTACGGTACATAGGCTTGAGTGCGGTACAGTCTGCTGTTCTGTAAGGACCGCTATAGGTCCACAATAGATAGGGTTGACGTGCACCACTGCTGACCGCTGCCCTATACTGCAGCAGTCCTTCAGCGGTATAGGGACTGACGTACAGTCTGCTAAACACTAATACACAACCTGCTTGGTCCACAAAAGTTCTTATAAGGACTGGTAACTTGGTATAGGGTGCTACGGTACATAGGCTTGAGTGCGGTACAGTCTGCTGTTCTGTAAGGACCGCTATAGGTCCACAATAGATAGGGTTGACGTGCACCACTGCTGACCGCTGCCCTATACTGCAGCAGTCCTTCAGCGGTATAGGGACTGACGTACAGTCTGCTAAACACTAATACACAACCTGCTTGGTCCACAAAAGTTCTTATAAGGACTGGTAACTTGGTATAGGGTGCTACGGTACATAGGCTTGAGTGCGGTACAGTCTGCTGTTCTGTAAGGACCGCTATAGGTCCACAATAGATAGGGTTGACGTGCACCACTGCTGACCGCTCACCTATACTGCAGCAGTCCTTCAGCGGTATAGGGACTAAGAGTTTTGTCACAGGGTCATTTAAAAAATGACATGCAGAGGAAGAGGCAGGCCCTTCCGCAGGGGTGGTAGGGGTAGGGCAGGAGCAACAGGCTTGAGCCAAAGTGGGAAGTTGCAGAAGGTGCGTTCAATTACTTTAAAGGATGCACCAGACTTGGTTGAGTGGCTCGCTCAGCCTTACTCTTCTGCACCCTCCTCATCCTCTCGATCTGCACCCTCTTCTTCACTCTCTGCTATGTGCACCCCCAAAGACACTACCACCAACAACACGACCACCACCACCACCACCACATACCTTCCGCTTGAGTCACTGGAATTATTTTCCGATCCATATCAAGAGGACATTTCTGATGCGCAGCCACTCTTGGTATTGGATCAGGAAGAGGAGGTAGCAACAAGCGCTACTCAGCAGTCTGACGCCAGTACCCAGATCAGCCCAAGGAGGAGGTTGGTCCCCGGTGTTGCTGCCTACTCTACTTATAGCGGTGGGGAAGGTGACGTTGATGATGACGTGTCTAGTGATGTCACGTGGGTGCCCACAAGAGAGGAAGAGGAGGGGAGTTCAGAGGGAGATATGGACCAGCAGATAGGGAGGAGAAGCAGCAATGACTTACATTGCACAGCAGGGACAAAGCAGACTGCAAATGTATCAGGAGCGAGTCATCGACCATGTACGGTCACATCTGGCGCTCCCAGGACACCGGCACATGGCTCCGCAGTGTGGGCTTTTTTTAACGTGTCCGCTGCTGACAATAGCGTTGCCATCTGCAATCTTTGCAGTCAACGCGTTAGTCGCGGTAAGCCCAATACTCACCTAGGGACGACCGCCTTAAGAAGGCACATGAGCAGCCATCACCGAGCCCAGTGGGAGCAACGGAACACACAAAGCCACACTGCAGGCTCTCACCGTCCAGCCTCGTCTTCTACTTCTCCTTCTCCTCTCTCCTCACAATTGTCCTCCACTCCACCTTCCATCACGCCAAGCTCACATTTTTCTGCAAAAAGGCAGGCTTCCGTGGGCCTAATGTTTGAGCGTAAAAAAATGATGACGCCGGATAACCCTCTTGCCCAACGGTTGGCGGCTGGCTTGTCAGAACTCATAGCCCGCCAACTACTGCCATATAAACTGGTGGACTCGGAGGCCTTTCGCAAATTTGTGGCCATTGGAACACCACAATGGAAGGTCCCAGGAAGGAAGTATTTCTCAGAGAAGGGCATCCCAGAGCTATATGGCCATGTTCAGCGGCAAGTGAATGTATCTCTGGCACACAGTGTCGGTGCCAAGATACATCTGACCACAGACACGTGGTCTAGCAAACACGGGCAGGGAAGGTATATCAGTTTTACTGCCCACTGGGTGAACCTTCTGACGGCCGTCAAGCATGTAACCCGTGGCACCCGTGTAGATTTGGTTTTACCGCCACGGATTGCATGCAGGCCTGACTCTTCTTCTCCTCCTCCTACTCCATCCTCCTCCCTCTCCTCCTCAGCTGCCTCCTCCTTTTCCGCTGCTAGCGTCTCTTCCACTGCACCGCCCAAGCTCCCCAGAACCTATTCCACATGCCAGGTGAGACGTTGCCATGCCGTGCTGCGTCTGTTGTGCCTGGAAGCAAAGAGCCACACTGGCCCGGCACTCCTTTCAGCTTTGCGTTCACAGGCAGATGAGTGGCTAACACCGCTCAATTTGACAGTTGGTAAAGTGGTGTGTGACAACGGTGCCAATCTGCTTAGCGCATTGAAACAGGGCAAAATCACGCACGTGCCGTGCATGGCACACGTCTTAAACTTGGTCGTGCAGCGATTCCTTGTCAAATACCCTGGGGTCCAGGACATCTTGCGGCAGGCAAGGAAAATCTCGGCCCATTTCAGAAGATCTTACACGGCCATGGCTCGCCTTGCTGACATTCAGCGGTGACACCATCTGCCGGTCAGACGTCTTATTTGCGATTGCCCGACGCGATGGAACTCAACCTTCTATATGCTTGATAGGCTGCTCCAGCAGAAACGTGCAGTTAACGTCTACCTGTATGAACTCTGCGAAAGAAACGGTTCTGGGGAGCTGGGTTTTTTTTCACCGCGCCAGTGGCTGCTCATGCGCGACACATGCAGACTTCTGCGGCCATTTGAGGAGATCACCAAACTGGTCAGTCGCAGCCATGGCGCCATCAGTGACATGGTACCTTATGCCTTCTTTCTGGAGCGTGCATTGCGTCGTGTCATTGATCAGGCTGTGGAGGAGCAGGAGCGGGAAGATGAGGAAGTCGCAATGCTGGATGAATTCCCAGGGGGGGCTACTCTATCTGAGACAAGTCAACAACAGGAGTCTGATGAGGAGTCAGAGGAGGATGGTGCCGGGGCGGATGAGCAGGAGCAAGAAGAGCATGCTTTAAACCTTTCTGGGATCCCTGTTGTGCGAGGATGGGGAGAGGAGAATGAAGAGGACGACATTATCCTGGATGATGAGCAGGAGCCAGGCCACCACACCGCTTCCACTTTAGTGCAAATGGGGGCCTTCATGCTCCAGTGTTTTAATAGGGACCCCCGTATAAAAAGCATGAGGGTCAAGGACCAGTACTGGGTGGCAACGTACTTAGACCCCCGGTACAAACACAAAATGGCGGAAATGTTACCGCCGTCGCAGAGGGCTGTCAGAATGCAGCACTTCCAGGCCTTGCTTCGAGAAATGCTGCATTCTGCTTTTGCGTGCGCTGGCAGAGGAGCAATTCCCACTCCCAGAGAAGGATTTGCGGGTACCAATCCAACAGCGCCTGCAAGAAGAGGCCGGTTTGAAGATGTGTTGGTGACTTCGGATATGAGGTCATTCTTTCAGCCGACCCATCGACAGGTGTCATCCGGATCCAGCATCAGGGAACGCCTAGACCGTCAGGTGTCCGACTACATTGGGTTAACGGCCGATGTGGACGCTCTGAGGAGTGATGAACCCCTAGACTACTGGGTGGGCAGGCTTGACCTCTGGCCAGAGCTTGCCCAATTTGCAATCGAACTGTTGGCTTGCCCCTCATCCAGTGTCCTGTCCGAAAGGACGTTCAGCGCAGCAGGGGGGATTGTGACCGATAAGCGTACTCGCCTAGCTCACCACAGTGTTAACTACCTCACATTTCTAAAAATGAATGAGGCATGGATCTCGGAGGAATTCAACACATGTGATCAGTAGACCATGTATATGTCTATAAACAATTTTTGGAATCAAGCACACAGACCTTCTTAATTCATTTGGCTCACTTCCCTGACCCAAAAAAGCACACCGTACTATATGCCCCTACCCTCCTCTTTGAAGAGGTTGAGCGGTGTCATATTTCTACTGGGGCTGCTTATTATGAGGGGTTCCCACCATCCCTGTGCTGTGCTGACTTCCTCCTGGGTGTTCTTATTATGAGGGGCTCCCACCATCCCTGTGCTGTGCTGACTTCCTCCTGGGGGTTCTTATTATGAGGGGATCACACCATCCCTGTGCTGTGCTGACTTCCTCCTGGGGCTGCTTACGGTGCTGCTGTCAGCGCTGTATGTCACGGAGCTGCTGTCAGCGCTGTATGTCACGGAGCTGCTGTCAGCGCTGTATGTCACGGTGCTGCTGTCAGCGCTGTATGTCACGGAGCTGCTGTCAGCGCTGTATGTCACGGAGCTGCTGTCAGCGCTGTATGTCACGGAGCTGCTGTCAGCGCTGTATGTCACGGAGCTGCTGTCAGCGCTGTATGTCACGGAGCTGCTGTCAGCGCTGTATGTCACGGAGCTGCTGTCAGCGCTGTATGTCACGGAGCTGCTGTCAGCGCTGTATGTCACGGAGCTGCTGTCAGCGCTGTATGTCACGGAGCTGCTGTCAGCGCTGTATGTCACGGTGCTGCTGTCAGCGCTGTATGTCACGGAGCTGCTGTCAGCGCTGTATGTCACGGAGCTGCTGTCAGCGCTGTATGTCACGGAGCTGCTGTCAGCGCTGTATGTCACGGAGCTGCTGTCAGCGCTGTATGTCACGGAGCTGCTGTCAGCGCTGTATGTCACGGTGCTGCTGTCAGCGCTGTATGTCACGGAGCTGCTGTCAGCGCTGTATGTCACGGAGCTGCTGTCAGCGCTGTATGTCACGGAGCTGCTGTCAGCGCTGTATGTCACGGAGCTGCTGTCAGCGCTGTATGTCACGGAGCTGCTGTCAGCGCTGTATGTCACGGTGCTGATGTCAGTGCTCTGTATTACGGTGCTGCTGTCAGTGCTCTGTATCTCCTGCACCCTCTTGTTTGCCTACCCTGGTCCCTGACCTTCCCTCTCCTCCATTGCCTTCATTAGCTCCATAGTCCTGAATTGTCAGAACAATTTCCCAAATAAAAAAAAAATGCTTGTAGTTATCGATCCCAAATTCACCTCATACATGTATTATGCTATTGTCCAGGTGGTGGGACTACGTGCTACCCCCTAATAATTACCCCGTGGCCGCAAATTCGACCTAAAGGTTTGCGAAATTCGCCTCCCATTGAAGTCAATGGAGCCCGCGGCGAACGGTCGTTTTCGCGAACGTTTGTGCCCGTTCGCGTTTCGCGTTCGCGAAACGTCCCGTCGGAAGTTCGTCCATCACTACTGAAGAGGTTGAAGGGGTGGGGGGTCAGCCTATCATTGCTCAGGCCATATGCCACACACTGCATCAAATTGGTCTGTATGGCTGTGGTCCCAGAAGGATGCATGGCTGTCATCTCATCATCTAAAGATGATGCACAAGAAAGCCCACAGTTTGCTTTAGACAAGTAGACTAAGGACATGGATTACTGGAACCACTCCTGTGGTCTGATGAGACCAAGATAAACTTATTTGGTTCAGGTTCAGCGTGTGTGGTGGCAACCAGGTGAGGAGTACAAAAACAAGTGTGTCTTGTATAGTCAAGAATGGTGGTGGGAGTGTCATGGTCTGGGGCTGCATGAGTGCTGCCGAGACTGGGTAGCTACAGTTCATTGAGGAAACCATGAATGGCAACATGTACTGTGACATAATGAAGCAGAGCATGATCCCCTCCTTTCAGAGAATGGGCCGCAGGGCAGTATTCCAACATAATAATGACCCCAAACACACCTCCAAGATGACCACTGCCTTGCTAATGAAGCTGAGGGTAAAGGTGATGGACTAGTCAAGCATGTCTCCAGACATAAACCCTATTGAGCATCTGTGGGGCATCCTCAAATGGAAGATGGAGGAGCGCAAAGTCTTTAACATTCACTAGCTTTGTGATTTCTTTGTCGAGGAGTGGAAGAGGACTCCAGTTGCAATCAGTGAAGCTCTGGTGAACTTCATGCCTAAGAAGGCAGTGCTGGAAAAAAAAATGGTGGTCACACAAAATATTGACACTTTGTGCCCAATTTGGACATTTTCACTTAGGGGTGTATTCACTTTTGTTTCAAGCAGTTTAGACATTAATAGCTGTGTGTTGAGTTATTTTGAGAGGACAGCAAATTTACACTGTTATTCAAGCTGTACACTCACTACTTTACATTGTAGTGAAGTGTAATTTTTGCAGTGTTGAAAAGATTTAATAAAATATTTACAAAAAATGTGAGATACTGTAATTATATGGGAACATAATGCTGCCTCTGCAACTGGACTTTTTCTAGCCTAGGTTTCTATTGCCTTAGTTGGATGTCTAATAGGTACTACAAGTCCTGTTGCTCGAAATGTTAGACTTCTGTAGTACCTGTGCTCTATTTTCACCTACCTGTATCAAATTTTTGGGATCCCTATCAATGGAAAACTTGATAAGTTTGCCAGGATGAAGGAGACCTTATAGAGGTCAGTGGTTGTGGAGCTTTTGTGGGAGTGAAGTTGGATCTTACTTTATGTCACACACATCTAGAGTGACTCTGCTTTGTAACTATTTTCTGTAGTGATGTAGTGGTCAGCAGGTGAAGCCACAGCTTTTAGTTAGGGACACACAATTCTACTCACCTAGTCCTGGATATTAACAGTACCCAGCGTTTCAATACATTGCTCATAGGAAGATGTGTAAATCATGTTCTATTTCAGAGTGCCTTTTTTTTCTTTTCTTTTTCTGTGGTAACATTATCCCTTTAGGTTTGATAAAATGTGTCCATTTGCTTCATTAACCCTAACTTGTATAATTTTTAGACAATGTTGTTTATGATGCCCATTGTAATAATTACCTAATCTTACCAAATACAATGACATTGTAACAAATTATAATTTTACCTCATGAAATGATAACTTGATTGAAAAATTAATTTCATTATCCTCATGGTATAGTCCATGCAGAATAGTTGTCTTTTACTTAATCTTTTCTTGAGTGTCCAGGAATATCATCATAGCATATACTAGCCCATCCCCTGCTTTCCTCCCTGCTATAAATGTAAGTCTTCGACTTTTTCAAAGGCACACAGAGTGACATTTTGTGTGTTGGTCCAGCCCAGTCCTGACCACATTTACAGGTTGATACTCTTGCTTATAATAGTGTTACTGACAGTGTAGCATCTTAGTCATTTTAGGCATTGAAAATAATAGCAATGCAACATAAGAAGTTGGTTTATAGCTATCATATTTCCTTTTATGGTACATCCTTGTCATATAGTAGTCAATGACAAAGCTCTATTGGAAAATATACCCTACAGGAAGGAGTTCACAAAACATTTTTTTAATCCCTCCTATGGCACAGCCCTCTAAGCCCTCCTTGTACACACGGTCGGTGATTCCGACGGAATGTGTCCAATCGGACCGTTTTGTCGGATATTGCGACTGTGTGGGGTCTACATCGGACTGTTTCCGTCGGAATATCCGACGGACCAACTTTTCCAACTTGTTGGTAAAATTTTCCGACAAAATGCTCCGATCGGACATACTCCGATCATGTGTAGAGAATTCTGATCGGACAAAGTGCCACGCATGCTCAGATCAAATTCCTACACCAAAGCTATTGGCTACTAGCGTGAACGTAGTCCCGTCATAACAAAATAACGTAATCACGTCAGATTTTCCGACAACTTTGTCCGACCGTGTGTATGCAACAGTTTCGGACAAAATCCGTCGGACTAAATCCGTCGGACAAAATCCGACGGATTTGGTTGTCAGAATCTCCGACCATGTGTACAAGGGCTTACAGTGTATAGCAAACACTACTGAAACATTTGCAATTAAAATTATGGCACTTAAGGGTAAGCAATCTGTCCGTTAACAACTTTTGATCTGAAGCACAAATCCAGCAACATTTCATAATGTTTTGTATAATGATTTCAGTTCAGCTTTAAAAACATTGGTGTAAAATGGGTCAGAATATCAATCTGTTAAAACTGAAAAAATGCAGGCATAAGGATTGTAAAGAATTTTCTGACTTTGATGTAAATTTATTGGGTCAGTTAGTTTAGGAATATTATAGCTAGTCTACCACTTTAGAGCAAAAAAAGCCTACCTGATAACAATAGACTAATTGAGTTTAAAGAGAAAAACATTTATCAGTAAATGCATAGAATGCTGTGTTATACAATTTGAATTTGTTTATTTTTATGCCTGTGACCTATACTTTGAGAAACTTAGGGTAATTTTATAATCAAATTGTGTGGATGGGGTAAAAGCACTGTTCAGAAATGTTATCTTGGGTATACTGATCTTCAGAAGGTACTAACGCGGTACATTATTGAATTGAGTCTTCAATAGCCGCAACAGGTCCAAATCTGAAACGGACATTATTTTTATCTTTTAGACAGTAAAAAGCAGTCAGGGTGAGTGCTTGCAAATATGCTTAAAGTAATTATATTTTCTATGCCTGGATTCAATTTTTTTCAATAATTCAAGGTAACAGTATAATGAAACATATTATAATCTGGTAACTGTATAGGATTAGAAACTGTAAAATGATTCAGTATATTAAATGCTGAATTGGTCTTTTTTCAACCAGACTAACTATGTAACTATATATTACCGTATTTATCGGCGTATAACGAGCACTTTTTTCCCTAAAATCAGGGGGAAATCGGGGGTGTGTGTTATACATTGATCCCCTGCTGTTTCTATACCTTTCCACCGTTCTCTGCAGCTTCCGTGTATTTTTGGCCACACTCGGCCGTTCTCAGCTATCTACGGCCGTTCTCAGCTATTTTCGGCCGTTCTCGGCTATTTTCGTCCGTACTCGCCCATTCTCGGCCATTCTCGACGACTTTTGGAAAGCTGCCAAGAATGGCCGAGTGTGGCCGAAAATAGCTGAGAACAGCCGAAAATAGCCAAGAACGTCCGAGTGTGGCCGAAAATACCCGAAAGCCGCCGAGAATAGCCGAGAACTACCGAGCACCGCCAAGATACACAGGACATCCGCTCTGTATCTTGGCTGCGCCATTTTTAAATGGCTAAGACACTGACAAGACTGCAAATGACTGACAAGGCTGCAAATGATTGACAAAGCTAAATGGAAGGCTGCAAATGACTGACAAGGCTAAATGGAAGGCTGCAAATGACTGACAAGGCTGAATGGAAGGCTGCAAATGAATGACAAGGCTGCGATGCAAGGCTGCAAATGACTGACAAGGCTGCAATGCAAGGCTGCAAATTACACTGATAAGGCTGCATTGATGGGCATTTAAAGTTTTTTCCTTAAACTTCCCTCCTAAAAGTTTTTTTCTTTTAAATTCCCTCCTAAACTTGGGGTGCGTGTTATACGCCGGCGCATGTTAGCCGATAAATATGGAAATTACATTTTTATCTCATATGGAGTTATTTATATTTTTCTCCACATTTACATTTCAGTTACGCCATCTAGAAAAAATGGCAGTTACAAGACTTTGGGCAAACTATGTATCACTGAAAGGGGTACTTACATTAATCAAATGTATTTATATGATTTAAACCTGTTTTCCAAAAGAGACAAAACAAGTGGGCCTGGGGTCGGACATGAACTGATCAGGCTCCGCACATTGATGGCTTTTACAGAGATAATTGCCACATATGAGCTTGGACATTAGTACTTCCAGCACCCACATGTCTGCCATATCTGATGATGCAGCACAGGGTAGCCAGAAAACTCAAGAAGAAGCAGCCCTCCAGATAGGCACACCCTTCTCCAATGCAACTACACAAGGTGGCACTGGGCCAGAGGGAGATGGTGGGCAGCAGCATGGCTGCTTCACAGGCACAGTCCCCTACACACAGCCAGCGACACAGTCTGCAGCCAAAAGAGATCCTTTCTCATCACAGTCACAGGGGGATCAAGAAGAAGCCTCCCAGGGTGGCTTTTGCAACACTCTCCACCTTCTATCTTCCCTAAGAGTGCTTTGGACTTTGAGGGGTCCCCAGCCTCCACTATGGATGGAAACATGGCAGAAATAGCTGAACTGGCTCTGAGCCAATTTATCCCTGCACTTGAACCTTCCATGCAGAAGGCCACATAGAAGGCTCACAACATATTCTGTGGATGCAGTGCTTATTAACTGATTTTCCACTCTTTTACCGCAGGAACATTATAAGGCCTGTTCCATCAGCACTACTTACCTCAAATGGGATTGCAAAATATTGGAAATAGGCGTGATGGTAAAGTCACACTACTACATCAAGGGAATGCTCATATCAGCAGCTATAACCAAAATGGACCTCACTTTACATGGTTCAGCTATCCGGATTTTTTACAATCTAGCTCCATCCACAATTTAGAAATGTCGAAATCTTAAACCTCTCCTTCAGCAACCCATGTATCAAAAAATGTAATATTGCTGGATTTTCCCCTTCCATCTCACTTTCACCTATAGGGTTATATCCAACTCATTTTCAATCTGACTGTCATGGATCTACCACCTAGGGGTTAAAATAGTGCAGACTAATTTCAGTGATTGGTAACAGCCTGCCTTATTTAAACACCTCAGCAGCACTGTGTCTTTGCTGTCTGGTCTGCAGCTCATACCTGTTCCAGTGACTTCCTGTTCCTGTGATCCGATCTGTTTCCTGTGTTTGACCCGGCTTGTTTGACTACGATTCGATCTCTGCTATCCTGACCTTGGCCTGCCTTGTAACCACGCTCTGCTCTACACTGCTTGATATCCTGCTGCCGAACTTTGCCTGTATCCTGACTATTCTCTGCCTGTCGTCTATATCTACATCTGATCACCTGTTACCAAACCCGGCTTGTCTGACTGCATATTCAGTGTCTCCCCAGCTTACCAGCCTGCTTCCTGTTTCCTGCTGCACCAGCTGAACTGACAAGACCAAAGACAAACCAGGCACCCATACACCACCAGGCTCTTGTGACCACTGTTGCAACATCGGTGGCCCTTTAGCCGGGGTTGTATGAGACAGCCTTCCCCCTGCACGTCAGGCTCATCCAGCAGGTACGTAACACTGACAGGAAGGAGAGGAAGTCCTTCTGAGCCTTGGAATTATTTCATATGAGCCATCATCTTCCAACTTCTCACGCCCAGTGGATTGCCCTCTATTAGCTATCTGGTCTAGCCAACATAAGTCAACAACGAGAAGATCATCACTGGACACTTGATTGCCTGTGCAACATCTTCTAAACCTACAACTCATGGAGCTTTTTATCTCAGATCCCAAAAGCCAGTTGGTGACTGTTTACAACAGAGCTCTGTTTTAATTTTTCTCTCTCTCCTAAATATTTGATTCTCTGTGGTTGGCCTTCTTGGGTCATGAAGTTGAAGAGAGCACACTGATCCATTCTTCTCTTACTAGAGTAAATCCCTTACATATGAACGTTCAGCTTGCGAACGTTCAAAGATGCAAACATGTGTTTGAATGACCAATCCTGTAAAGCTGGGTACACACACTTAGTCATTTTTTCATTCAACCCAGTGGGCTGAATGAAAAAAAAAAAAAGGCCAGGCCACCATACAAACATAAACAATGTTGGTGCAATGATATTCCCTGCTGTGCCTTTGTGTTCTGACAGGGGGGCTCCCCCCACCAGAACGCACTGATCAGCGCTCGCAGCCTTTGTCTGCAAGCTCTGATCTTCGCTGGACTTGCAAACAAGTTGAACTTATGAACTAGTTCCCAGAATGGAACTCGTCCATAAGTAGGGGACTAACTGTACTGCTTTTACCATTTCCGTATCCCCCACTCTACCTTCTGTAATGTATCTTAGTTGGAGGCTGAGCTGAGTAGAGGGCTTCCCTTGCATCTCTGGTCCAAGCACTCCTGAAAGTGACAGAGGTACAAGGTTTAAAGAACCATGGGTGACGGTAGCTTGGTAGCAGGTGACTGTCAAGGACAGAGATGTCATCAGGGCGAGCCAGGGTCATACATGGTGAGGCTAAAGTGTGATCAGGTAGGAGGCTAAGATCAGCACCAGGGACTTCCGGTTCCGGCGCCACATGAGGAGGAGGTGATCACCCTCAGCTCCCGCGTCCCTCCTCGCAAATCCTGCCTAAATAACCGCTACGGGCCTCGGGGAGAACCTCTACTTCACCGGCAGACGGGTGACCCATCATGGATCGCTTCATAGAGCGAGCTTACGCTCTCCTGCGGGAGAGACACACGCGGCCAACATGGCGGCCGCGCCGCACCTTCAAGACCAGGCCCCGTCGCCTTCGGAATCTCCGAATCCAGCGGCGCCACTACAGACGGACCCGGCGTCGCCCGAGGGCATAGCTCACGCGGTTGTCCTCTTGCTGGGTCCCACACTCGCTGCTACCGTAGACGCGGCAGTCAACAGAGGGCTGGAGCAACTCCACCTGGAAGTACGGGCCCAGGCTCAGAGACTCCAACAGACAGAGGATCGTATATCGGCCCTGGAAGACGAATCTGCAGGTGCGTCTGCTGACCTAAATAGGGTCCTTAACACCCATAAAGAGATCTGGGAGAAACTGGACGATTTGGAGAATAGATCCAGGAGGAACAATCTCCGCATTATAGGTCTTCCGGAATCGGTTTCCTCAGCCCAACTCTCAGCTCTATGCGCCATAATGATCCCGGAACAATTGGGACTCCGCACGCCATGCACGATCGAACGGGCGCATCGTATCGGACAGCCGTCTGAATCGCGCTCCAAGCCCCGGCATGTCATTGTTAAGTATCTAAACTACGCCGACAAGATGGCAATCATGCAAAAGTTTCGTAGCTCACGTTCATTAGTGATTGATGGGGCTAAACTGCTCCTTTTTGCTGACTACTCCGTGGAGGTTATGCACAGACGCAAGGCCTTCTCCCCGGTGTGCACCGCCCTTTACAACCATCGTATCAAGTTCTCCTTGTCTTATCCAGCCACGCTACGCCTCCAAACGAACGAAGGGGATCAGCTCACTTTCACCACGCCGGGAGAAGCAGAACGGTACGTTGAATCTATGGGCTCTGCTATGGAACATTCGAACGTGCCCGACGCATCTTCTTCACACTCCGGGAGCAAATCGGCTATGCCTTCTAAGTCTCACCGCAATCCCACTAACCCTCCGCACAAGCGCATCAGAGTCACGTCCAAGGACGATCGTTCAGGTCACCGCTGACGAATTTTCCTTTCCACGGAATCTGGGATAGCCAGGTGGTGAGGTTATACTTTAGTTTGGGATCTCCCTCTCTCTCTACTCGGTCCTTCCGGATATCACTGGCCTAAATTATGGGCCCAAAGGATTGATATCAGGAGGCCCGGTCTCCCAAATGCAGCAGTATGACACCGGCCCTCCTTTTACTTTTACTTTTGCTTTTATAAGCAGTTGCTATGTTCATTACAGGTTGCCTTTTTGTTTTTACTTTTTATCAACGCTGTTATCTGCTAAAAATGTTTCGAGTATTGCCTACGTTGGGTTCGCAGCTTTCAACTCGGCTCACTCACCCTGTACATGTCCCCCATGAAGGTGGATCTGGGTCACTAGCATATACGACCTCCCTGGAGTTGGGGTCTTATGTTTCTCTCCCCCGTCGAACCCAGCCATGTACTCCTGTAGGGGTACTAGGTTCTCCCGCTGCCCAGTATAATTATTTTTGTTTTAGTTCTTTATCTTTGTTCTCATTCTTTTTCTCCGATTTAATACGTCTCCCCTTATGGCCCCTTCACTGTCATCAGGGGAGGGGCGGGATGGGGCTGGTAGCCAAGTCTGAAAGTTGTGACTCATGTGGAAAAAAGGAAAGTTCATATATGTTGTTATGTTTACACACACATTGTGTTTTTTATCTATGCTTAGTTCTCTAGTTTTTGCAATTGTACACCAGATACAGATGCCTAATATAGCTGTAGTACCCTTGGGGACTGAAACCTATGTATGGAGACATACACCCGCGGGGACACTTGAGCACAGCAAGACTGTCCCTGCACTGACCACTAGCATTCTTGCCCAGCTAACTTTATTGTTACATCGACCGCTGGTGGACGTGACGTAAATGTTATCTCATGGAATGTCAAGGGGCTTCGATCTCCGTGTAAACGCATGGCTGTACTGAGGCACTTGAAGCGCCTCCGAGCAGACATAGCCTTACTGCAGGAGACTCACCTCACAACGGAGGACTTGCAACGGCTACGTAAACTATGGGTTGGTAAGGTTTATGGCTCACCAGCGGCTGGACGCAAGGCTGGTGTTGCCATATAAATACATAAAAACCTTCTGCATGAAATAGTGTCTATTAGAGCTGACACAGAGGGACGTAAGGTGACAGTGCATAAATAATATAAATAAATGCGGCGCTACCTAAAAGTGCATATACATATAAAATAAATAGTAATAGCCAAAATAAATAAAGTGCAAATGAGATACTATCCCACTAAGTATAAATATAGCATGTATAGTGCAAAAAATGAATCTGCATAAATAATCCAAATGCATAAAAATGCTGCATGCTGTATTTATACTTAGTGGGATAGTATCTCATTTGCACTTTATTTATTTTGGCTATTACTATTTATTTTATATGTATATGCACTTTTAGGTAGCGCCACATTTATTTATATTATTTATACACATATTTTTGGTGCTGAGATCACCGTTTTGTGCTGGCTGCTTCCTATGTATGAAATTTCTACTCATTTAGTCTTCCTATAAACCATTAGTTGGAGCGCATTAGTATCCCTTTATACACAAGGTGACAGTGCAGATGCTACTTGACTCAACCCCCATGGCCATCACCAATGTTTACGCCCCTAACTCACCGGGCACGCCCTTCTTTCAGGAAGTAGTCCAATGGATTTTAGCCGTCCCTGATTCAAATCATTTAGTTGGAGGAGACTTCAACTCAGTGATGTCCACCATAACTGACCGTTCAAAGACTGATACTCGTAGGGTGACTCCTCTGACCTCCACTGCGCCCAAACCTACTCCATTAGCCCAAGCCCTGACCTCCATACACTACACTGATATATGGCGACTGCAACACCCGACTAGCCAAGAATACACCTTTTTCTCTCCACCACACCAATCCTTTTCGCGCATAGATTATTTTTTTGCCTCTCCCGCCCTGACGCCATCCATACGGGATTCAGACATACTGGATGCCAGGATATCGGACCACAGTCCGGTAGTAGTGCATTTGTCGCTTTCGGTAGCCCCACATGTGCCGAAAACATGGAGATTCCCCTCCTATCTGGCCGACAGCCCAGACTTTCAAAACATGCTTCGGACTGCATGGACTGACTATACTACCACCAATAGCGAACATATCTTGGATCCTAACTTGTTCTGGGAAAAGGGTAAAGCCTTTATGAGAGGCAGGATAATATCGTACACCACACAATTGAAAAAACATAATAGAAGTCAGTATGAAGCCACTAGTAAAACGCTTAATGCAGCTCACGAGCGTTTGCTTCTGAACCGTACGCCGGAGCATATACAGAGCTGGACTCAAGCTAAAATGGCGTTTGACCTTTGGGCTGAGCAACAGGAGATGGCTCAACTGGCCTACTCTAAACTGTATTTTCACAGATACGGAAACAAATCAGGCAAACTCCTTGCGAAACTGTGCGCGGGACCCAGAAGACCCACTCGCATCCATTCCATGAGAGATGTAGACGGCTCGGTGACCTTAGACAAAGATAGGATCAATGACATTATCACCAATTATTACTCTAACCTGTACAAAGCTGACTCAACTGACATGGGCTTGGCGGACGCCTTTTTGTCCACCGTTAATTTGCAGACACTGCAAGACGACCACCTCACTATCCTTAATGCCCCCATTACTCTTGAGGAGATTAAACATATTATCTCGTCCATGTCCACGGCCAAAGCGCCAGGTCCGGATGGCTACTCGGCGGAATTCTATAAATCCACAGTGGAGTACCTACCGGATACCCTTCAACTTGTTTATGCGGGCATGTGGCAGGGTGGGCCTTATTTGCCCACAGGTTCACATGCCTACATAAAACTTATTTCAAAAAAAGGTAAAGATCCCACTATGCCTGGATCATATCGCCCAATTTCACTCATTAATGTGGACTCAAAAATTTTATCCAAAATAATTGCCGCTAGACTAGCCAAATTTCTCCCTTTGCTACTCCACCCAGCCCAATCAGGTTTTGTGTCTGGACGCTCAGCTACCCTTAATATTCGTAAAGTTCTATTGGCCCTACACTATGCCAAAAACCACCCCACGCAAGACGTAGCAATAATTTCACTAGACGCAGAAAAAGCTTTTGATAACGTGAGTCTAACTTGGTTGTTCAGAGTACTGGAGCAGTTTGGTTTTCAAGGCCCGTTTATGCAATTTATACAACAGATGTACTCGTCCCCCACAGCTCGACTGGTCACCCCTGACTTCATATCAGATTCAATACCTTTGTCCAAAGGTACCAGGCAGGGGTGCCCACTGTTGCCGCTATTATTTAATCTAGCGATTGAACCTCTATCTAGATTGCTTAATTCGTGGGATGGGATTAATGGTCTACCGATAGGTCAGCACACGCTGCGATCCGCTCTATTTGCGGACGATATCCTGTTGTTCACCACTGACCCCACCTCCGACTTTGCTAAGTTACAGGGCGTCTTTGCCACTTTTCAAAACTGCTCAGGTTTTCGAGTTAATTTTGACAAGAGTGAAATACTGCCCCTGAATCCCAGAATGTCCCATAAATGGACACATCAGTCCCCATTCACCATAGCCAAACATCATATCACATACCTAGGCATACGCATAGGGCGAGAACCGACCTCATTGTACGGGTTGAATTACCCCCCCCCCCCCTTGTTTCGAAAATTGTACAGGAATTAGATTTATGGACAGCCCTGCCTATATCGCTCTTCGGGAGATGCCATTTGTTTAAAATGATATCCTTTGCTAGACTACTATACCCCATGCAGACCATACCCCTTCTGCTAAAGCACGCGGACGTCCAGAAAATATACAAGGCACTATCGGCCTTTCTGTGGTCTCGTAAGAGAGCACGTATAGCTCTTCACAAACTATGCCTCCCGAAGACCGAGGGCGGGGCTGGGGTGCCCAACCTTCGCTTTTATAACCTTGCATGCCTACTACGTCAGGGTCTGGACTGGATATCGGGCAACTCTAGATATTGCAATGTACGACTAGAAGGAGCTATGGCTTCTCCATACTCGTTGGCAGCAATTCTTCATTCCCAACTACACGCATTGCCACCTCATCTTAAATCTAATCTGCTGATCAGGGACACTGTCATTGCCTGGAGAGAGACCCGCAAACTATTGGGTTTGCCGACCACCATCTCGAGTCATCTTCCTATACAAGGGAATCCCATGTTTATCCCGTCCACTCTACATGCAATCTATGAGCAATGGAGAATAAAAGGTCTCACGTCCACCAAAGCTGTATATCAAGCTGGCTCTCGCAAATTTAAATCGTTTGCAGTCCTATCTCAGGAATTTTCACTTTCACCGACCCATCTTTTTTACTATGGTCAGCTGCTCGCTTACTTGAGCTCCCAATGCGGTCCGCAGACGGACCCTTTTCAGAAGTCTTTCATTGATACCGTATTGACCTCGGGGGAATATTCGATAACCAATCTCTATTCCTATCTTATCCAACACCAAACCGACAAATACCATCTCACCCCATTCCGGAAATGGGCAACCCTTCTGCGAGATGAAGATATTCCGGATAAAATATTAGATGGATACAGGCGAATAAGGAAACTTACGCTTTCTGAAACATGGCGCGAGACGCAATTTAGGATACTTCACAGAGCATACTACCCTGTGTACGTAGATAAAGATAATGGTAACTTGAAAATATGTCCGTGGTGCTCTGAGCCCCACCCCACATTACTACATCGACTGTGGGACTGTCCTGCCATTGAAAGCTACTGGAACGCAGTGACTACCTACATTGGCTCGATATCTCACCAACAGATTCCGCAGGATATTGCGCTTTGCCTTTTTGGCTATGTTCCTCAAACCCCACCATCGGGAGATCAAAGTTGGACCCCAGTTTCTCAATGGGCCCAACTGGCCCTCCTTGTTGCCCGCAGGACCATTATGCAAGCTTGGATCTCCAAGACACCACCTACACTACCCATGTTACAAAAGGCTATTGAATCGCTCTTCTACCTGGAGAGACTGGATACCATTACCAGGAATCCTAAACCTACCCGCCACTTTTTTGCGAGGTGGCGCAAATATATGGAGGCCACACTGACACACTCTGACCTTCAGATGGCCATGCAACCATTTCGCTTCACGGAATGGTATCTCCAACACAACCTAACTGGATCTCTGGGTAGACTTAAACTACTTTCCCGTGGGGATCCGGCTAACTTTAAGCCTCCTTGACAACTTGGACCTTTAACTGTGCTATTATTAGTTTTATTTTTATTATCTCTCTCCATTCGTCTCACCCACTGTAGAAGATAATCACCCAAGGGTTGCGAAGTTGAATTGCTTAGCTGGTGTACATAGGCCGTTTTGGGTTTTTAGGACCCTTTCAGATCTGAGTAACACAATGCAAGAGGCCTGCTGGTACTATATTGTTGGCTGTTTATTGTGCAGAAATATGTATCTGTAAAGCTGTACGGCTATGTTATGTGATTTTTGTTTGTAAAACCGAATAAACATTTTTCAAAAAAAAATAAAAATAAAAAGATCAGCACCAGGGAAGCAGGCAGAGCAAGATCCATTAACAGGCTGAGGTCAGTATCAGGGCAGCAAGCAAAGAATAGTCAGAGGTAAGATGAGTTTGGATTCCGTGATCCACAGGGCAATGGTAAGAACTAGCCAGGTCAGCAACGGGAGATCAGTCTGCATAAGCAGAAACCCAGGAACATAGGAACACAGGGTAGCTGTAGAACATCCAGTGATTAGCACACACTAGAGTGTCCTTTAAATAGGCAGCTTGGCACCTATGCGTTTAGACATGTGTGTTGATGCACACTGGCACACACCGGTGCACCTACGTGTCAGTGCACATTGGATATTGGTCTGAACTCATCTGCGTGCTGGTACTTGTGCACGAGCATTAGCTGCATGGAAATGGGCATTAGCTATGCAAGAATGAGCATTAGATGTAGCTCTGCAAGTATTGGTCACCTGACACGTTCCCTGCACCATATCCTGACCCCCCCACCTTTCCCTTCCCACTTTTCTCTCCCTTTTTTCCCCTGCCCTTGTGCCTCAAGGTGCCTTGGTTGTTCTACACAGTTGATGCAGTTTATCTAATGTTCCTTTTTTCATATACCTGAGCCAGAGTGAATACACATGCCACTGCTAGTGAATTTGCTCCCGTCTAGAGGATCGCTGCAATCTCAAACCTAATGTTGAGGGACTGGTTCCCTAACTGGGCATTTGCTTACATATATACATACATTACAGAGAATTACCCATACCCTTGTTGTGTCCAGTGTTGGTCATCTTACTTTAAAATAGTATTTAGTTAAGTTACAAATGGCTTCTCCCAAAAAGTAATTGCATTAGTAACTCAATTACTACATTGGAAAAGTAATTAGCTACTCAGCAAAGTAACTGACTTTTTTTAAAATATTCTATAATGCAATTAAGTTCTATAACATCTTTAATATCAAAGATGTTTATATTAACTGATTGAAGAATAAAAATACTATATACAGTATTTTAGAACATTTGTTGAGGGGGGGGGGTGGCAGTGGTGGTGTACTTGGGGGTGTGGCAGCGGTGATACTTGGGGGGTGGCAGTGGTTGTGGTGTACTTGGGGGGGTGGCAGCGGTGGTACTTGGGGGGGTGGCAGTGGTGGCGGTGTACTCTGGGGGGGGGTGTGGCAGGCAGCGTGGTTCTTCGGGGGGGTGGGGGGGTGTCAGCAGTGGTGGTGCTATCCTCTCCCACCACCACCACCTCTGCCTCTTACTGATCCCATCCCCCAGCACCACTGATCTCATCCCTACCCTATCCCCCCATCACTTTTGTTGTAGAAGTGATGGTGGGTAGGGATGGGATCAGTAAGAAGCAGAGATGGTGGAGGACTTGGGATGGATCGATTGCAATGCAATTTGAATCAGCAGTCACTTACTTGAATGCCTCTGGGGAAGCCTTTCCTCATGGGAAGAGAGAGAGACCCTCCCCTTCACTCGATTGGTGTCAGCTAGTCAGCTGACTTCATTTTTCAGTGTCCGTCCCGCCTCCCTATATTCTCTCTCTGGATGGGCAGGATGGGGCGGTCCAGACAGTCTCTCTGAGTCTCAGCCTCTTCTCAGCTCAGCGGGCAAAAGCCCACCTCCCCAGGCAGCTCGTCCACGGCGGGCCTCCTGGGCGGTAGATGTAATTGAGGTAACTCTGCCCAAGTAATGGGAACTGAGTTACCATGAGGGAAAGAGTGATCAGTTAGATTACTCGTTACCCTCTAAAGTAACTGTGTTTATTTTAACTCAGTTACTTACATCACTTTTTTTTCTGTTCTTTCTTTCCTTAACCTACACTCTTTTTGACAGACCTCCCTATTCTGATCCAGGGGTAAATGCATCGCAAGAGTCGCTTCTTCGAGGTGTTTATGACCAGTGAAGACTTCTAACAGCCAAGTTCACCCTGCCTTACATGAGAATAAAAAAATCCTGAATTTGCTTCACTCATCGAAACCCGAGACACAGGAGGAGTGCAGAAAATTCTGTTTTTTTTTCTGCACATGTATCTACAGGCAAACTGTGCAAGCACTCTCGAGTTTTGATCCACAGCAGAGGTGTCAGTTCACCTATAGTGGCACAGGATTTGTTAGTATCCTGCACCCTGCCTTACCATGATGTTCCATGTTTACTCTACTCTACTGATCCTTATAAAAGAACAAAATCCTTTCAATATTACTACAGACAGGGCATAGATATTTTGTTGCCCCAGGAAACCCATTTCTCTCAAACCTCAGCTCCGAGATATCTCACTGCAAAATAGCCCACTGTATAGTTGTCCAATGGTCCTAAGAAGAGAGAGGCAGCGATTTGCTTCACCAAGAAGGTTCCATTCACATAAATAGAGCCACTTGCCAGGGTTTCCCCTTATCTCCAATATTATTTATTTTGTCACTTGAACTCTTTACTATTAAAATGAGGTATTGCACAGATGTGCAAATATTAGATTACATTGTGGCGAGATAAAGCATTAATGTGTCCTCTTCTCGGATGATATTTTACTGTGCTATACTCCCCCATTACCTCTATCCCTGACCTTTATGCTATTCTATGATTAGATTTATCTCGGGCCTTAGAGTGAAGCACGCAAAATCACAGGCATTAAATAACTCCCCACTGACTTGGATAAGTGTAAAATTAACCCTCCATCATGGTTTGGCAGACTGTACTGTAACAGAACGTTCCACACTTTACCATATTAAAGCCGAGTTACACTAGAGCGGCTTTGCGCTCTCTTCTTTTGTGTTTTGTTTAGGTGTGTTCCTGCCACTCAGAGGACCCATAGAGATCAGCAGCACCCTTTGGCTTGTCTAATTATCACCAATAGCCAGCTGGAGGGCTATAATAAACTGTTGATCAGCGCACCTGCTAGTTTTTTATTTTTTTTAGATCCCCCATGTGTGTTGATTGCCATTTCAAGACAGGTCAACCATATTATGCCCCTCATAGTTCTTGGGCTCGACTCCTCCAGAATCTTGCCTCCCTCCCAGGTATCACTCCTTGACTTTTTGGTTGGTGGATTAGCCAATCTTTATGATCAAAATGGTGTGATGACCAGGGAAATGGCCGGCTGCAGAGCTAGATGGATGTGTGAGAGCTGAGCTCCTCTCCTCACAGAAAAACAGCAGATAATAACGACTTTCCAGAGGGGGTTTTCACCCGAAAATGGAGTGATCTGCACACCACAGCATCAATGACCATGGCCAGGAAAAGAAAAAATCCTCAGGAAGCCCCAGAAACTGAAGGATTTTGTTTCATGGCAAGTATATAGGACATCACTTTTGACACATGGAGGCAGACAAGATGGCACCGACCGTTCATCCACCCCGGCCCACAACACACACTCTGCCCCTGCTAACTCTGCATCTGTCAACAAAAATAGTGGGTCCCCAGACAGACAGCAATCCTACCCTAATACCCCTCAGTCTGCAAGCCCAGCTAAAGCCAAATTCTGGATAGATGGCTCTGAATGCAGCCCCACAGCTAGTCCCAGCACTGACTTTGGGGAGGACACTAGAGAGCTGCCTGACAGCATAGAGGTGTTCCCAATGAATAATCATCCAGTTATGGACACAGTGCTAAAGGACATGTTACTGTTCCGAAGGAGCTTAATCCGAACTGTGATGTCTTGCATGCAAAAGTTCAATAAGGAGACACAGGCTGTAGAATCCAGAGTGGGTGTCATAAACTAGATTTGACCAGAACTGTGTGACTGCGACAGAGTGAACCAGACATAAGTAGGTGAAAGTATGTTTATTAACCACTTGACCACTGGGCACTTAAACACCCTTAATAACCAGACCAATTTTCAGCTTTCGGTGCTCTCGCATTTTGAATGACAATTACTCAGTCATGCAACACTGGACCTATATGAAATTTTTGTCCTTTTTTTCACACAAATAGAGCTTTCTTTTGGTGGTATTTAATCACCGCTGGGTTTTTTATTTTTTGTGCTATAAAGGAAAAAATACCGAAAATTCTGTAAAAAAATGAACTTTTCTTTGTTTCTGTTAGAAAATTTAGCAGATTAGTAATTTTTTCTTCATAAATTTTGGCCAAAATTTATACTACTACATATCTTTGGTAAAAATAAGTACAAATTGGTGGATATTATTTGGTCTTTGTGAAAGTTATAGAGTCCACAAGCTATGGTGCCAATATCTGAAAATTGATCACACCTGAAGTACTGACGGCCTATTTCAATTCTTGAGACCCTAACATGCCAGAAAAGTACAAATACCCCCCAAATTACCCCTTTTTGGAAAGAAGACATTCCAAGGTATTTAGTAAGAGGCATGATGAGTTTTTTGAAGTTGTCATTTTTTCCCACAATTCTTTGCAAAATCAAGATTTTTTTTACTTTTTTTTTTTTTCACAAAATTGTCATATTATCAGGTTATTTCTCACACACAGCATATGCATACCACAAATTACACCCCAAAACACATTCTGCTATTACTCCCGAGTATGGCGATACCACATGTGTGAGACTTTTACACAGTGTGGCCACATACAGAGGCCCAACATGCAGGGAGCGCCATCAGGTGTTCTGGAGCACCCAGGACAATTCTGACATTTCTCTCCTACATGTAAAAATCATCATTTATTTGCTAGAAAATTACATAGAACTCCAAAACATTATATATGTTTTTTTAGCAAACACCCTGGAGAATACAATGGTGGTCTTTGCAACTTTTTATCTCGCACAGTATTTGCGCAGTAATTTTTCGAATGCTTTTTTTTGGAAAAAAAAACAGTTTTGGGCTTAAAAAAAAAAAAAAAAACAGTAAAGTTAGCCCAATTTTTCCATAATGTGAAAGATGAAGTTACGCTGAGTAAATAGATACCTAATATGTCACTCTTCAAAATTGCACACGCTCGTGGAATGGCGCCAAACGTCGCTACTTAAAAATCCCCATAGGCGACAATTTCATTTTTTTTTTACTGGTTATATGTTTTGAGTTACAGAGGAGGTCTAGGGCTAGAATTATTGCTCTCGCTCTAACGTTCGCAGCGATACCTCACATGTGTGGTTTGAACACCGTTTTCATATGTGGGCGGGACTTACGTATGCGTTCGCTTCTGCATGCGAGCACATGGGGACAGGGGCGCTTTAAAAAAAAAACATTTTTTTTATTGTTCATTTTACTTTATTTATTTTAGTTTGACATTTTTTTCCCCAAAAATAATTTTTTTGATCACTTTTATTCCTATTACAAGGAATGTAAACATCCCTTGTAATAGGAATATGGCATGACAGGTCCTCTTTACAGTGAGATGTGGGGTCAATAAGACCCCACATCTCACCTCTAAGCTGGGAAGCCTGAAAAAAAAAAAAAAAAAAGATTCTGTCTTTGATCGTATTAACGATTCGATAGAAGCACCGGAGGGCGGCGGGAGGGGGGGGGGTGTCTATGGCTGGGTATTGCAGGGTATCACCGACTATGGCTGGGTATCTCAGAGTATGGCGTTGCAGAGTATTGCACTGCAGGGTATTGGCGGGTGTTGCAGAGCATTGCAGAGTGTTGCAGGGTATTGGCGGGTGTTGCAGAGCATTGCAGAGTGTTGCAGGGTATTGGCGGGTGTTGCAGAGCATTGCAGAGTGTTGCAGGGTATTGGCGGGTGTTGCAGGGTATTGCAGAGTGTTGCAGGGTATTGCAGAGTGTTGCAGGGTATTGCAAAGCGTTGCAGAGTGTTGCAGAGTATTGCAGAGTGTTGCAGGGTATTGCAGAGTGTTGCAAGGTGTTGCGGAGTGTTGCAGGGCATTGCAGAGTGTTGCAGGGCATTGCAGAGTGTTGCAGGGCGTTGCGGAGTGTTGCAGGGCGTTGCGGAGTGTTGCATGGCGTTGCGGAGTGTTGCAGGGCGTTGCGGAGTGTTGCAGGGCGTTGCGGAGTGTTGCAGGGCGTTGCAGGGTATTGCAGAGTGTTGCAGGGTATTGCAAGGTGTTGCAGAGTGTTGCAGGGTATTGCAGAGTGTTGCAGGGTATTGCAGGGTGTTGCAAGGTGTTGCGGAGTGTTACAGGGTATTGCGGAGTGTTGCAAGGTGTTGCGGAGTGTTGCAGGGTATTGCGGAGTGTTGCAAGGTGTTGCGGAGTGTTGCAGGGTATTGCAGAGTGTTGCAGGGTATTGCGGAGTGTTGCGGAGTGTTGCAAGGTGTTGCGGAGTGTTGCAAGGTGTTGTGGAGCGTTGCAGGGTATTGCGGAGCGTTGCAGGGCATTGCGGAGTGTTGCAGGGCAATGCAGAGTGTTGCAGGGCAATGCAGAGTGTTGCAGGGCAATGCAGAGTGTTGCAGGGCAATGCAGAGTGTTGCAGGGTAATGCAGAGTGTTTCAGGGTAATGCAGAGTGTTGCAGGGTAATGCAGAGTAATGGGGGTATTGCAGAGTAATGGGGGTATTGCAGAGTAATGCAGAGTAATGGGGGTATTGCAGAGTAATGCAGAGTAATGGCAGGGTATTGCAGAGTGTTGGCAGGGAATTGAGGGGTTAATTTTCGGTGCACAGCGATGTGGGCACTGCAGATGCAGCCCACATCGCTGCTGACACCGATCTCTTCCCCCTCCGCTGTACCGATCGGTACAGAGAGGGGGAGGGAGGAACCGGCGTCATAACATGACGCCGGTTCGTTTACAAGTGATCACTCCGTCATTTGACGGAGCGATCACGTGGTAAACGGCCGCGCTGAGCGGCCGTTTACCGTGATTCGTGATGCGCCGGGTCCTGTGGACCCGGCGGTCACGGATGCTCTCGAGTGCGTGCCCCAGGGGGCGCGCGAGAGCAGAATTCTGGGATGCCGTTAATTAACGGCCTCTCAGAGTTAAACAACCGCCCTGAAGCCGTTAATCGGCAATGGGCGGTTGTTAAGTGGTTAAAGTAAATGCATATAAATGTGAACACACCCCCAATACAAACTGAGTGAACAAACCAAACAACCAAACAGTGATAATAAACTAACCAGCATATGTAGCAAAAGGGAGTACCAGAATCGTAGTCAAGCCAGGCCAGGGTCATAAACAGGAGATCAGTAGATGGGGGGGCCAGGAGTAAACAGACATATACTATACTATAGCTGCTATCAAAGTCAGATGATGCCTAATTGCAGAAGGTAATACCTGCTCCACACTACCAGGATCCCTCCGCTGGTGGACACCAGTACTGCGGCCCAAAGATGACATAATACCAAAAAAGTTCTTCTGACAGCTCCAAACTGCCAGTAGACACCTGCTGGTGGACCTCAGTACTGCACGCCAAAAGATCGATATTGTCAGTGGAGGGAACCTTTCCTGACAGTGGGGCACATTGAAAACAAGATGGGGGAGTTTGAAAATACTGCGAACGATTTGGTAGATGCCCATGATGAAAAAGAGAAGGTAATAGAAGGGCTCAAATCTAAAATGGCTGACATGGAGGACAGAAGTAGAAGGAACAATCTAAAAATCAGAGGGATCCCAGAGTCTGTACAGCAAGGAGACCTGTGTGAGTACACCACTACTCTGTTTAAAGAAATCATTCCTGACATCATGGATCTAGATGTGAACATAAACAGGATCCATCGCCTGCCTAAACTTTCATACCTCCCTGATCAGGTCCCTAGGGATGTAATACTATGGGTACATTTTTACCATACAATGAAAAATGTATGTCTGCAATACACACTAAGCTTAATATCCCTCCACAGTATCAAAATCAGAAATTTTATCCATCGCCTGCCTAAACTTTCATACCTCCCCGATCAGGTCCCTAGGGATGTAATACTATGGGTACATTTTTACCATACAATGAAAAATGTATGTCTGCAATACACACTAAGCTTAATATCCCTCCACAGTATCAAAATCAGAAATTTTTTGCAGATCTATCGCAATACACTCTCCAAAAAAGAAGAAGCCTCACCACAATTACCAAAGCCCTCAGGAATCATAGGATCAACTACAGATGGGGCTTCTCCACAAAAATCACGATTACCAAAGAGGGTCATACCTTCACCATAGACTCCCTGAAAAAAGGTCTGTCCCCGCTCAAAGAATGGCAGGTAGTTTCAAGTGTACAAGTGTAAACATATTATTCAAAGTTCAAGTTTTTATGTTCATAGTCAGTTTTATTTTTCTTCTTGTTAGATTTTTTCAACACAGTCAGAACTTACAGATTAATTTACAGTTCTCAGATAAAGCCACTACTGTTTCTCCCAGGTCAACACCTCCATAGAGACTTCACCAGAACAGCCAGGCTGGAAAGATGCCTGCACTTCCAAATGTGCATACAACAAATCTCTGGTCTGCACTAGCACTTAACAATACAATCTATACCAGCTCTGACCACTTGAGGGAGCTCTCCACTCACAAAAGAACATGAACACATGAACACAGAATGTCAAACATCTAAACTTTTGTCCACATGGGGGTGACATTTCTTCTTATAAATACCAAAGGACTTAATCACCCTGTCAAGCGTAAGTCTTTATGGAAGGAAGCTCAACAATTCAAAAGTGATGTCCTATGTGCTCAGGAAACACATTTTAATAGTTCACCCCCCCCCCCCCCCTCAAATACACGAATAAACAATTCTCCCATATCTTTACTGCAAAAGCCGATAAAAAAAAAAAGAGAAGTTCTTATTGCAATAAGAGACACTGTCTCATTTCAACTCCATGAAGTGATTGCAGACCCACAAGGTTCATAATATTAATTTGCGATATCAACTCCTCAATGCACACTATTGTGAAACTTTAAGCCCTGAATTCCAACCAAATACACTTTATTAACAAAACTTTTTGGAAGATACGGGCACACCAAAAATGAGCCCTGGTGGTATGTGGGGACTTCAACCTTATCCCAGACTCGCACCTTGAAAAACCCAAACGCTTCAAAACACCATACATCAGCAAAACATATTTGACGCATGGAGATGCCTTCATGCAGGGGAAAAAGACTTCACTTTTTTTCTTAACCACACAGGTCATACTCATGAATTGATCTATTCCTAGTAGAGCAATGGGCCTTGTCCAGAACTGTAGCAGTATCCATAAAGGATATTATGTGGTCAGATCACACATCTGTAGTGCTGATTAGGGATGAGCTTCGTGTTCGAGTCGAACGTACGTTCGACTCGAACATTGGCTGTTCGGCGAAATCCGAACTCTTGGTCCGTTCGTGTCAAAATTCGTATGGCGCGCGCGGACCACAATGCACTGCGATGGCGCAGTGCATTGCTGGCTCATGATTGGCCAAGCATGCACTGTGACCCCGCATGCTTGGCCAATCGCAGCGCCAGCAGCGAGGAGAGCCATGATTGGCCACAGGCATCCTGCCTGTGGCCAATCATAGCTCAGGCTGTGTAGTGCACGCCCCACACTATATAAGGCCGCCTTTGAGGCGGCCTCGTGTAGTGTGTTGGCATCTGAAGCAGTGGGTGTTCTGTGTACCTTCAACACAGTTACACACCAATCGTTTTTGGCTGATTTCCTATCTTGCTCTTGTGTAGTGGTTATTGTCTGTGCCCTGACCGCAGTATACACCACTACACTATATTCACCTCACCTATATAGCTAGCTAGTGATCTATCTTTAACCACTTAACAACCGCCCATTGCCGATTAACGGCTTCAGGGCGGTTGTTTAACTCTGAGAGGCCGTTAATTAACGGCCTCCCAGAATTCTGCTCTCGCGCGCCCCCAAGAGCATCCGTCGCGGCAGTTTACCACGTGATCGCTCCGTCAAATGACGGAGTGATCACTTGTAAACAAACCGGCGTCATGTTATGACGCCGGTTCCTCCCTCCCCTCTCTGTACCGATCGGTACAGCGGAGGGGAAAGAGATCGGTGTCAGCAGCGATGTGGGCTGCATCTGCAGTGCCCACATCGCTGCTCACCGAATTTAACCCCTCAATTCCCTGCCAATACTCTGCAATACCAGTGCATACTCTGCAGTACCCTGCCATTACTCTGCAGTACCCCCCATTACTCTGCAGTACCCTGCCTTTACTCTGCAGTACCCCCATTACTCTGCAGTAACCCCCATTACTCTGCAGTACCCTGCCATTACTCTGCAGTACCCCCCAATACTCTGCAGTACCCGCCATTACTCTGCAGTACCCCGCCATTACTCTGCAGTGCAGTACCCTGCCATTACTCTGCAGTACCCTGCCTTTACTCTGCAGTACCCTGCCATTATTCTGTAGTACTCCCCAATACTCTGCAGTACCCTGCTATTACTCTGTAGTACCCCGCCAATACCCCGCCAATACTCTGCAATACCAGTGCATACTCTGCAGTACCCTGCCATTACTCTGCAGTACCCCCCATTACTCTGCAGTACCCTGCCTTTACTCTGCAGTACCCTGCATTACTCTGTAGTACTCCCCAATACTCTGCAGTACCCTGCTATTACTCTGTAGTACCCCGCCAATACCCCGCCATACTCGGTGATACCCTGAAATACCCAGCCATAGACGCCCCCCACCCCTCACCGCCCTCCGATGCTTCTACCAACTCGCCAGTACGATCAAAGCCAGAATCTTTTTTTTATTTTTTATTTCAGGCTTCCCAGCCTAGAGGTGAGATGTGGGGTCATATTGACCCCCAGATTTCACTGTAAAGAGGACCTGTCACCCCATATTCCTATTACAAGGGATGTTTACATTCCTTGTAATAGGAATAAAAGTGATCAAAAATATATTTTTGGGGAAAAAAATTTCAAACTAAAATAAATAAAGTAAAATGAACAATAAAAAAAAAAAAAAATGTTATGACGCCGGTTCCTCCCTCCCCTCTCTGTACCGATCGGTACAGCGGAGGGGAAAGAGATCGGTGTCAGCAGCGATGTGGGCTGCATCTGCAGTGCCCACATCGCTGCTCACCGAATTTAACCCCTCAATTCCCTGCCAATACTCTGCAATACCAGTGCATACTCTGCAGTACCCTGCCATTACTCTGCAGTACCCCCCATTACTCTGCAGTACCCTGCCTTTACTCTGCAGTACCCCCATTACTCTGCAGTAACCCC
Organism: Lithobates pipiens; assembly: GCF_037356315.1. Classification (NCBI taxonomy): domain Eukaryota; kingdom Metazoa; phylum Chordata; class Amphibia; order Anura; family Ranidae; genus Lithobates; species Lithobates pipiens. The sequence goes on along the minus strand of NW_027507790.1, from coordinate 27,718,694 downwards.
CATTACTCTGCAGTACCCTGCCATTACTCTGCAGTACCCCCCAATACTCTGCAGTACCCGCCATTACTCTGCAGTACCCCGCCATTACTCTGCAGTGCAGTACCCTGCCATTACTCTGCAGTACCCTGCCTTTTCTCTGCAGTACCCTGCCATTATTCTGTAGTACTCCCCAATACTCTGCAGTACCCTGCTATTACTCTGTAGTACCCCGCCAATACCCCGCCAATACTCTGCAATACCAGTGCATACTCTGCAGTACCCTGCCATTACTCTGCAGTACCCCCCATTACTCTGCAGTACCCTGCCTTTACTCTGCAGTACCCTGCATTACTCTGTAGTACTCCCCAATACTCTGCAGTACCCTGCTATTACTCTGTAGTACCCCGCCAATACCCCGCCATACTCGGTGATACCCTGAAATACCCAGCCATAGACGCCCCCCACCCCTCACCGCCCTCCGATGCTTCTACCAACTCGCCAGTACGATCAAAGCCAGAATCTTTTTTTTATTTTTTATTTCAGGCTTCCCAGCCTAGAGGTGAGATGTGGGGTCATATTGACCCCCAGATTTCACTGTAAAGAGGACCTGTCACCCCATATTCCTATTACAAGGGATGTTTACATTCCTTGTAATAGGAATAAAAGTGATCAAAAATATATTTTTGGGGAAAAAAATTTCAAACTAAAATAAATAAAGTAAAATGAACAATAAAAAAAAAAAAAAATTAAAGCGCCCATGTCCCCATGTGCTCGCATGCAAAAGCGAACGCATGCGTAAGCCCCGCCCACATATGAAAACGGTGTTCAAACCTTACATGTGAGGTATCGCCGAGAACGTTAGCGCGAGAGCAATAATTCTAGTCCTAGACCTCCTCTGCAACTCAAAACATGTAACCAGTAAAAAAAAATGTATGAAGAAAAAATTACTAATCTGCTAAATTTTATAACAGAAACAAAGAAAAATTCATTTTTTCGCCGAATTTCCGGTCTTTTTTCTTTTATAGCACAAAAAATAAAAAAAACTAAGAGGTGATTAAATACCACCAAAAGAAAGCTCTATTTGTGTGAAAAAAAGGACAAACATTTCATATAGGTCCAGTGTTGCATGACTGAGTAATTGTCATTCAAAATGTGAGAGCACCAAAAGCTGAAAATTGGTCTGGTTATTAAGGGTGTTTAAGTGCCCAGTGGTCAAGTGGTTAATAATAGAGCTTGCAGTCAGTAGTGTTAGGAGATAGTGCGTGCTGTCTGCGTGCTCTGTACCCAGTACATACCGCTATAATATAGGGCAGGCCCCTACTTTCAAACATCCAACTTACAAACATCTCCTACTTGCAAACGCAAGGAGACAGCAGCAAGTGAGATGAAAAAAGACGGATGGCAAAACAAATTATACAGGGGTGATAACCCTTCCCTATGTTTTCCAAAAAGCTTAAAAATAGTTTTTTTGACTGGAGCTACACTTTAAAAATGTACCAGTTGAAAATTACAAACAGATTCAACTTAACACAACAAACCTACACAGTCCCTGTCTTGTTTGCACCGCCTGTATACTGCTGTTCTGAGTATATAGGGCCTGGGGGCCACACGCATTTCCTTTTTTTAATATGGGTACAGGGTTCCCCTTAATATGCGTACAAGACCCAAATAGGCTGGTAATGGGCAGGGAGGGCTACCCATGCCATTTTTCAGAATGATTTTCAACCATATTGCAGGAACCAGATATAACATTAAAACCGCAAGCAGTTTTAAATGGTGTTATTTCCGTTAAATGTCATTTTGTGCAGGGACTGTTCTAAACACGGGAAACACGTGGCACTTCACAGGCATACTACAGACACTCCCCAGGCACCATATTTAAAGTAATATTTCACTTTTTTTTTTTCACTTTAATCGTCATTAAAATCAGTGCTCCCGCCAAAACGGCCGTTTTTAAAACTTTTTTTTGCATTGACCCATGTCCCCTGAGGCAGGAGTCAGGTCCCCAAACCCTTTTTAGGACAGTATCTTGCATATTAGCCGTTAAAATTAGCACTTTCCATTTCGAACGTTCGAGTCCCATAGACTTCAATGGGGTTCTAACGTTCGTAACGAACGTGGGGGCCGTTCGCAAGTTCTGGTGCGAACCGAACCGGGGGGTGTTCGGCTCATCCCTAGTGCTGATAATCAGTGACTAATTTTCCTGGAACCTGTTTCTATCTGGAGAGTTAGCTCATCCACATAATGTTAATTCTGTGGATGATAAATTTACATTGTTGAAGGCCCATAAAGCATTGATGAGGGGCATCTTTATTAAACTGGGGGCAAAGGGGAAGAGGCAGCACCAACAGCAAATACAGGCTCTCACAAACAAAATTCACAACTTAGAAATCAGTAATAAAAAAAAACCCACACCCTCAATTTCTAAACAATTATCCCAACACCGTTATGATCTTTGATTGCTGCTATTAGGAAATTTGGAAAGTCTAATAGACGTCTAAATATGAACTATTATATAAATGGTAACAGGACGGGGAAACTCCTAGCACAATGCTTACGGGGCTCTAGGTACAAAACCAAGATACCATACATCCAACACCCAATCACTAAACATAAACATCAACACCCACAAAAAATTGCCGACACATTTAACCATTATTATGGATCTCTGTACAACTTAATCCAAATACCATTCAACCAACCCCTATACAGGGCTTTCTGAAGAAAGTGTCTCTTCCCCAATTAACCCCAACACAACTACAGCACCTTAATTCTCCTTTCACAAACCAGGAAGTGTCTCATGCTATAGATACGCTAACACTAAACAAGTCCCCAGGTCCTGATGGATAAAATTGGAGAATACTAGAAAACATTCAAGTACATCCTCATACCCTACCTAACCAGAATTTTCAAAGCTGCAGCTGCCTCTTCCTCCTTGCCATCAGAAATGTTGAAAGCATTTGTAATCACCCTGTCCAAACCAGGGAAAGAACTATCTCTTCCACTCTTCCACAGAATGTTTCCTCTGTTCTCAGATAGTATTTTTTTTACTTCTTAAAACATAACTTAGATAAAGTAAAAATGTCAGCTATGGAATACTTGTGACGCAAGTGTGATAAACTTAAGGGTCGCATATCAGAGATATATTCTTTTTTTTTTTTTTTTTTTTTTTTTTTTTTAATTATTCTTTATTTTCCAAATTTTTCAAACTTTACAAATATAGGCTATTCAGCATAATAATAAAAACAACAATATTTCTTTACAAATACTCATCCTTATACCTCACCCACCCCCCTCCCCCCCTCACTCGGTCCTTACCCAAAGAGTTTTCCTAACATTCAAGCAGGTTCAAATAACTTTCAGATTTTCGAAATTGTATCCAGGGTCGCCATTTATTCTGATATCTCTCTTCTGAATTATCCAATTTAAACATTGTCTCTTCAATCTTTCGTATGCTTTCTAATCTTTCTACCCACTCTTTCATAAATGGAGGGTCGGGATTCCTCCACCTTCTCGGGATCAGAGCCTTAGCAGAGTTCAATAAGCCAGGGACCAGAGAATGCGCATACTCTCTCTCTCCTTTTCCCGGGTCGTGAAATAGACATACCCAGGGGTCTCTCCTAATCCCTTCTCCTGTTATTTCAAAAATCGCTTTTATGATTTTCTCCCAGAATAGCTGGATCTTGGGGCACTCCCACCATAAATGAGCAAAAGTACCCACCACTGGACAGCCTCTCCAACACGTTGAGGGGGTCTCACTCCTAATTTTATTTCCTTGCTGTGGGGTTATGTACCACCTTGTTAAGAGTTTGTATGACATCTCTCTAGTTTGCGAGTCTTTAGCTACCGAGTAGGTCCGTCTAATGATCCTATTTCTCTGAAGGTCGTTATCTAGAGATCCAATTTCCCTTTCCCACTTCTCCAAATATGGGGGGTACTTTTGCTCTCCTACATCTGTTAGGATTTCATATATTTTTGAGATCCTTTTTACCAGGCAATGACAGTTCTCTACCAACTTCTCTAGTGGCCTAAGTTGCTCCTTCCCCCGTAGTGGTTGTGTTAAAGACTGAGTAAAATAGTGTAACTGTGAATATCTCCATTTGTCTAGTGGCTTGTGTCCCCACTTCCCTATAATTTCCTCATATGTGCACAACCTATTCCCTTCCATAACATCCTGTAGCTTAATATTGTCTTTTTTAGCCCAGCTACTATAATATACGTGTTCCTCTTGACCTGGTAAAAAAAATTTAGTGTCCAATAGTGGGATTAGTGGTGAATTGTGTTCCCAGTTATATCTCTTATTTATTGTGTCCCAAATTCGGAATAAACCTTTTGTCAATAAATTTGTGCTATTCCCTAATTCTCTATACTTTGCAGGTATCCATATTATCCCCCCTAATTCCCTTCCCAATCCTTCCCCTTTTTATTATGTATCCAATCTGTGATTGGAGAAATTGCTATAGCCTCATAGTATCTTTTAAAATCGGACATTGCTAACCCTCCTCTATCTTTGCTTCTTGTCAGGATATTGAGAGCCACCCTCGCCGCTTTTTTTTTCCATATGAATCTTTTAATCATAGTTCTTAATTTATTTAAATAGCCCTGCGGTAGCAGTATGGGGACCATTTGACATGTGTATATAAACATTGGTAGAATAAACATTTTAACTACGTTTATTCTCCCTATCCATGATAGCGCTTTATATTGGATCTTATCCAAATGCTGTTTAATTTTATTTAATAAGGGGATATAATTGACCTCGAACAGATTGCCCATCACTGCCGTCAGCCTTATTCCCAAATAGACTAACTCCCTCCTACACCACCTAAAAGGGAATTTAGCTTGGAGAGTTCTCTGCTCTTCTGCTGGTATATTTAGGTTTAAGATTTCAGATTTAGTTACATTAACCTTAAAGTTTGAGACTTTCCCAAATTTTAACAGTTCTTCCATAATCGCCGGTATGGAGGTTTCAGGGCTAGAAATATTAAGCAGGAGATCATCTGCAAAAGCAGCGACCTTGTATTCCCTCCCTTCTACTCGTATTCCCTGGATGTTTTGATTCTTCCTAATTGCCGACAAGAGGGGCTCTAGTGACAATATGAATAATAGTGGGGAAAGCGGACAGCCCTGTCTTGTCCCATTGCATAATTCCAGGGGGCAGGACAGGGCCCCGTTTATTCTAATTTTCGCTTTAGGTTGAGTATACAACGCTTCTATCCAGCCTCTCATCCTCTCCCCTATTCCATATCGTTCCAACACTTCAAATAGGAACCCCCAGCTAACCCTGTCGAATGCCTTTTCAGCATCTATAGACATGAGTATCGTGGGGGTGCCCTGTCTTATGGTTTCCTGGCTTAACATAATGGTCTTTAATACGTTGTCTCGCCCTTCTCTCCCTTGAATAAATCCAACCTGATCCTGCTGTATCCACTCTGGCACATGAGGTCCTAATCGTTCAGATATAATTTTTGCAAAAAGTTTAATATCCGAATTTAGCAAGGAAATTGGTCTATAACTTTCCACCGCTAACGGGTCCTTTGCCTCTTTCAATATCAGGACCACATGTGCCAGTAATGTCTCATCTCGAAATTTTCCATCTCTCCCCACTGCATTAAAGTAGTCGCATAATTTTGGGATCAGCTGTTTTTGAAATTGCTTATAATATGAGATCGGGAAGCCATCTGGTCCAGGGCAACCTCCCTTAGCTGTATTTTTAATCGCCCACTCAATTTCCGCCTTTGATATTGGGGCCTCTAGTGCTTCCATTTCTATGTGTTTAGCCCTGGGAATGTCTATCCCTTTCAAATAATCCTTTATGGTTTCCCGTCCGCTGTTCCCTATGTTATCTTGTTGTTGAATGTTATAAAGGGCCCTATAGTATGTATAGAACGTGTTCACTATATCCTCAGGCATATTTTGTATATCTCCCATATCATTTCTCACTTTTGGGATAAAGGTTTTACTTTTTTTTTCCTTCACCCTCCTGGCCAGCCATTTTCCTGATTTATTTCCCCATTGATATTTCTCTGTTCCCAGGATATGGTAAGCGGCCTCCCTGTCCTGCTCTAGGCAATCTTCTAATTCTCTTTTTTTTTTATTACTAAGTCCTGAGTATCTTGAAGTCCCCTTGGTCTACTACTCAATTCCAGTCTCTGGATTTCTTTGTACAGAAGGGTTTTCCTCCTCTCTCTCTCACGCTTTTTCCCCGCTCCAATCCCTATTAATATTCCTCTTATAACTGTTTTATGCGTTTCCCATAATATAGGGCTGGAGATTCCTGGTGTGTCATTTAATCTAAAAAATTGTTCCAATTCTCTCTCAATCTTACTTACAGAGTCCTTGTCCTGTAACAGTGATTCATTCAATCTCCAGTTCATCCTCGGTCCCTGGTCCTCCCCTACCTCCAACTGGATCTTAACTGGCGCATGATCAGACACTGTTCTTATTTTTATTTCCGCTTTCTTAAGGGCCGTCAAAAATGAGTGTTCCAAAAAAATATAATCTATGCGAGAGTAGGAACCATGGACCGAGGAGAAACATGTGTAATCTCTGTCCTTTGGGTGCAATACTCTCCAGGTATCCTGTAGCTGAAATACAGCTAGGGCCCTTAAAAACATTCTCTGCTTATATTCAGATGTCCTGGAACCCCCTGCTGTGGTATCCATTTTAGGGTTCATACTCCAGTTGAAATCCCCAGCCAGAATTAATTTCCCCTCTTTAAAATCTTCTATTTTGTTCAATACTTTTTTCAAGAATGTACCAGCGTTTTCATTTGGAGCATAAATATTGACAATTGTACATTTGAGATTAAACAGCATTCCTTTTAAACACAAGTATCGTCCCTCCGGGTCCACTAGTCGGTCCTCTAAATTAAACCTTGTTGTTTTACTAAAGCCTATAGCAACCCCTCTAGAGTATGAGGATGGGGAATCCCCATAAATCCATACCGGAAAATTAACCGAGTTCAGTCTAATCCTTGAGGTGCATGTTATATGCGTCTCTTGGAGACATACAATGTTTGCTTCCATATGGTATAACTCATCATTTATCCTGTATCTTTTCCTTTTTGTGTCAGAGATATATTCTATCTTGACATTAGTATCAGCAAACAGTCAAATATGGAAAGCTGGAAGCAGGACTTGGGGAAACATTTTAATTGAATAAATGGTATGCCCTGGCACAAAATACATCCAGGTCACTTGTTAACACCTCGATTATTGAAGCCAATTATAAGGGTTTGATGAGATAGTATATGATCCCAGCTAGAACCGCTTCTTATGTCTCAGGGGCCTCCCCGCTCTACTTTAGGGGCTGAATAATTTTATTAACTCCCTTACCTTGGTAAACCTAAAAAAATCCCCAGAACATGCGCTGCTTAACAGTCCAGTGGAGGAGTCCTCGAAACATCTGAGATGCTTGAATGCCTTAATTTTTGTGGCAGTTAAAATTTCCATAGATAGATCTTAGAAAACGCCCACAATACCATTTGATTTAGTCAAAGGTAAATTGTCCTGGATCATGGTCAATGATCGTTTTTCTGCAATCTTGAATGATAAAGCCAAACTCTTCAAAAAGACCTGGGACACCTGGATAAAATACGTGACAGGAGGCTTCTGAGAATTTTTTTATTTTGTGACATTCCTGGTTTGGCTGGATGGTCACTATGTGTTCCTTTACCTTCTCTTCTTTTTGTTTTCCTTTTTGCTCTTTGCATTCTTCTTTCTAATGCTGTGGGATAACCCATGGCTCACGAGAGGGGTGGTTGCCCCCACTCTTGTCATGAGGCCTTATTTTATACATCTACTAGTGGCGGGGATCTTCTGGATGCAGGGAGAGCTCTTGCTGTGCTTGGTGGACTTCCCTGTCACTGGCCATGGATGTATTTTTTTCAAAAGAAAAAAGTTTTGTTTATTTGGGGAGATAAGAGACCTAGGGTGAATAGACACACTTTATATACTCCCAAAAGGAGGGGTGGTTTGGGAGTTCTGGATTTGGTAAAATACTACAACTGGCACAATTAATTTGATTTCATACTAAACAGCCCTATCCTTTATGAATGCAGGGTGAATCTTCCTTCTAGATCGGCAAAGAAAAGGGAACATGGTCGGCTGGATTTTAAATGAGGCCAATTACAATATAAAGTAAACATGGGGGATATAAAACACAGTGTTGCTTTTGTGGGTTCCAACAAAAAGGGGGGGTTTGAATGAGAGATATATACCAAAAAGCAGTCTTAGCAAAGAACATTTTATTATACCGTGTGAGATCATGTATAACATACTGAATAACACAAAAATGCATACACAGAATTGTATTGACGCCATGGTACTTGACATATCATGAAGTAAAAACAAGTCCTGCACAACATGGGCCACTGGAAGGGCTGAATGATGTTGGAAAGTCTAGAGTAAAACAAAATAAGAGACATAAAATCATCTGTATGGACATCATGCATCTATGTAAGACCGACGCGTTTCATTGGGCTGTACCAACTCTTCAGGGGCGAATGCAATGGTGATCTATAAAGAAACATAACCATATGGTATAATATTGTAACTGAATAATAGGAATAAATGATGTGTAAGGGACAGGATGGAAATCCCTATAGATACTCACGTCAACTGCATAGATGTGAACAGAGGATCAGAGCCGTTAAAAAGGTCTAGCATGGGAGGGGAGATGGAGACAAGTGGACAAGCAAGGAGCACTGTGGATTCACCAGGGTAAACGTGCAAATATGGGTGACAGTGAGACAAAAGTTCTGTGAATTTAAATCAGTAATACAGTGGTGTGAAAAAGTGTTTGCCCCCTTCCTCATTTCCTGTTCCTTTGCATGTTTGTCACACTTAAGTGTTTCGGAACATCAAACCAATTTAAACAATAGTCAAGGACAACACAAGTAAACACAAAATGCAATTTGTAAATGAAGGTTTTTATTATTAAAGGTGAAAAAAAATCCAAACCATCATGGCCCTGTGTGAAAAAGTGATTGCCCCCTAAACCTAATAACTGGTTGGGCCACCCTTAGCAGCAACAACTGCAACCAAGCGTTTGCGATAACGTACAATGAGGCTTTTACAGCGTCCTGGAGGAATTTTGGCCCACTCATCTTTGCAGAATTGTCCTAATTCAGTTACATTAGAGGGTTTTCGAGCATGAACGGCCTTTTTAAGGTCATACCACAACATCTCAATAGGATTCAGGTCAGGACTTTGGCTAGGCCACTCCAAAGTCTTCATTTTGTTTTTCTTCAGCCATTCGGTGGTGGACTTGCTGGTGTGTTTAGGATCATTGTCCTGCTGCAGAACCCAAGTTCGTTTCAGCTTGAGTACACGAACAGATGGTCGGACATTCTCCTTCAGGATCTCTTGGTAGACAGCAGAATTCATAGTTCCTTTTATCACGGCAAGTCTTCCAGGTCCTGAAGCAGCAAAACAGCCCCAGACCGTCACACTACCACCACCATATTTTACTGTTGGTATAATGTTCTTTTTATGAAATGCAGTGTTCCTTCTACGCCAGATATACTTGGCCACACACCTTCCAAAGAGTTCCACTTTTGTCTCATCGGTCCACAGAATGTTGTCCCAAAAGTCTTGGGGATCATCAAGATGTGTTGTAGAGAAATTGAGACAAGCTTTGATGTTCTTTTTGCAGTGGTTTTCTCCTTGGAACTCTGCCATGCAGGCCATTTTTGCCTAGTCTTTTCCTGATGGTGGAGGCATGAACGCTGACCTTAACTGAGGCAAGTGAGGCCTGCAGTTCCTTGGACGTTGTTGTGGGGTCTTTTGTGACCTCTTGGATGAGTCGTCACTGCGCTCTTGGGGTAATTTTGGGCGGCCGGCCACTCCTGGGAAGGTTCACCACTGTTCCATGTCTTTGCCATTTGTGGATAATGGCTCTCACTGTGGTTCACTGGATTCCCAAAGCTTTGGAAATGGCTTTATAACCCTTTCCAGACTGATAGATCTCAATTACTTTCTTTCTCAATTGTTCCTGAATTTCTTTGGGTCTCGGCATGATGTGTAGCTTTTAAGAATCTTCTGGTGGATCTTACTGTGTCAAGCAGCTCCTATTTAAGTGATGCCTTGATTGTGAACAGGTGTGGCAATAATCAGGCCTGGGTGTGGCTAGAGAAATTGAACTCAGGTGTGGACAACCACAGTTATAGTATGTTTTAACAAGGGGGGCAATCACTTTTTCACACAGGGCCATGATGGTTTGGATTTTTTTTCACCTTTAATAATAAACACCTTCATTTACAAATTGCATTTTGTGTTTACTTGTGTTGTCCTTGACTATTGTTTAAATTGGTTTGATGTTCTGAAACACTTAAGTGTGACAAACATGCAAAGGAACAGGAAATGAGGAAGGGGGCAAACACTTTTTCACACCACTGTATATATTGAATGTATGATTTTTTTCACTTATTTTTTATGAAGAGTGTGAAAAGCCCATACACCAGATCAGATGAAGGGAAAAACTGAGCATAGTTGAAAAAAACAGATACTCAAAAACCACCACATAGGAAGGAGAAAGAAAGAAAGGTGTAGGAAAGAAAGAGAAGAAAAATGTACCCTGGGTGAAATAGTGAAGGAACCAAAGAGAATGAAGAACAAAGTGCTAAAAGTATAGGTGAAACCTATGGTGATTTACCTTGTTGGTTCACAAGGAAATGGGGAACCAAAATCAACAGGTGAATGCTTGCATATGAGGTGATGCCAGAAAGACAAACACCAAGTGAGGCGCATTTAAATGCTCCCAGCTGATACATCGTGTCCCGCCCAGCGTCACATGGGTGTGGCAAGAAAGGGGAGCCATCTGTGCCAGAGTGAAAAAAAATCCGCCCATACAGGCTCAGGTACCTCCCCAGTGTCAGCCTAGCTGGAAAGAAAAACCTGCTTATGCGGTGCAGCATCAAAAGGTGTCACACACACAGAACGGTGACATGGTGCTGATGCAATAGGGAGCACCCACCCAAATCACCACCTCCATCCACCACAATCAGGGAAGAAGGGAACAGGTGGAAGAGCAAGGGGTGCCAAAAATCGCATCACAGCTCCCAGGAAACAGATGAGCAAATGGCTCAAAAACCCATGCACACACTAAGCAAACCCTACCATGTGGAACAGGGTACTAGGAACAAGATATGATGGATTGAAATGAAGTTTAAAATATATATATATATATATGTATGTATGTATGTATGTATGTATGTATGTATGTATGTATGTATGTATGTATGAGTAAGTCATGAGAGTTGAGAAAATATGAAGTATTAGCCCCTGTACACACAGTCGGAGATTTCCACAACCAAATCCGCTGAATTTTGCCCTTCGAATTTTGTCCGTCGGATCTTGTCGGACAAACGGTCGGACAAAGTTGGCGAAAAATACAATCTTTCAGAACGTGATGACGTAATTTCGTTACGATGGGACTACATTCAGTCTAGTAGCCAATAGCTTTGATGTAGGAATTTGATCTGAGCATGCGTGGCACTTGGTCCGATCAAAATTCTCTACACATGATCGTAGTATGTCCGATCGGCCCAGTTGGTCGGGAAATATTTCCAACATGTTGGAAAATTGGGCCTGACGGATATTCCGACGGAATCAGTCCGATGCATACCACACACAGTCGGATTATCCGACGACACGGTCCGATAGGACACACTCCGACGGATTCTCCAACCGTGTGTACAAGGGCTAATAAAGCCATGATTGGGTCTATTTGGAAACATACAACTGAAAGATGCTTTGCAGTTGGAAACCACAAAAGCAACACTGTGTTTTATATGTTTACTTTATATAGTGATTGGCCTCATTTAAAGTCCCACTGACTACTTTTTCTTTTCCTTCCTTCTAGATCAATCGCCCATATGCTTTGGCTGCCATTTAAAGCCTACCATACTATGACTCTCTTTGTCAGTTAGGATAGCTAGGATAATGATAATGAAGCCTCTTGTTATCTCCCACTCTCTGCTGGTTATGTTATCACGGTTTATTGGATGGTCAAGTTGACTTGCTTTTTAGCTGTTTTTTTTTTTTATGTTTACATATACAGAATTACGGGTCATGTACCTGAGAACATATAATGTTAATGCATACTGTTCCCTTTTCTCTTTCTCTTGTAAGTATATATTGATTGTGGGGAACCAACACATTGTCACTGTTATCTCTGTACACTTTATTCAAAATTCAATAAAAACTATTGGAAAATAAATTAAAGTAGTTATAAAGTCAGAAGGTTTTTTTTTTTTTTATCTTAATGCAATCTCAGCTCCCCTAATACTTACAGTACCTGAGCCCCATCTCTATCCAGCGATGTCTACGATTGCCTCGGCCCTCTAGAACTCTCCTCCTTATTGGCTGAGATAATACAACAGCGGCGCCATGGACTCCAGCTGTTGTCAATCAAAGTCAGTTAGAGTGAGGGGGTGGGTCCAAACTGGGGTTCCATGCCTGAATGGACTCAGGGAGCTGTGACTCGGCTTGAGTGCCCCCTTAGCAAGCTACTTGGTGTGGAGGCATTTAACAGGTGGAAGGAGCCAGGAGCACCAAAGTGTGGCCTGAGAAGAGGAGGATATGGGCTGCTCTGTGCAAAACCACTACACAGGACAGGTAAGTATAGCATCTTTTTTATTTTTAAAGAATAAAAATTAGACTTTACAATAAATTTTAACAAGTGGGCATTATTCCTTTAAAAGCATTAGTTGGTACTGGGCTTTAATTTGTTTGTCATTTTACTAAAATCAGATAAAAACAGCATCATCACCCTGTTAATGGAAGTGGAAAATCAAGGGTTCTACTGTCGGGACCAAGAAATAGTAAAACTATGTTGCAGGATAATTCAACAAAACACAAATTGTCACATCGATGCTGGCAACAGACTGCATGATATATTATTTTGCACTTTGCCCATAGTTCTACTCTCTGTTGATGAGCTTATAACTTTTAGAATTTAAAGGGGTTATAAGGCTTTAAAGCCATCATTTTTTACCTTAATGCATTCTCTGTCTGTTCTCTTCACTTTCTGCCCCCCCCCCGCACCATACTTACCCAAGCCCCCTTCGATCCAGCGCTCTGCCTGCCATTAGCTCCTGCTGCTATCAATCAAATCCTTTGAAGAGGAATCAGGGGCAGGGCCAAGCTTCACTTTGTGTATGCATGGACTCACACAGCCTGGTAAGGGAGGATGCCATCATGAATGCCCTCATAGCAAGAGGCTTGCTTTGGGGGAACATGGAGAAGAGGAGGTGCAGAGAATGCTGGCAGGGGAGCCCAGAAGAGGTAAGTGGCCGCTCTGTGTAATACCATTGCACAGAGCAGGTAAGTATATCTTCTTCTTTATTTTATAAAATAAAATAGGAGCCTTCACAATCACTTTTAAGTAGAGATGGGCTAACCACACCCCCCCCCACCCCGGTTCGGTTTGTGCCAGAACTCTCGAACATCACACAAGTTCAGACCCAAACTCTATTAAAGTCTATGGGACCCAAACTTTAAAAAACAAAAGTGCCCATTTTGAAGGCTTTTGTGCACATAATTGGCCATTAAATGGGTATGGGTGCCCAGGTACTGCCCTGGGAAACATGTACCAATGCAATTTTTTTAAAATATTGTTTTTAAAGAAGCGGTGCTATGAATGATGCTTAAAGTGAAACAATAAATAAAAATGAAAAATGCATTTCAATATAATGCCTAGGAGTCCCCTTAATCTGCCTGTAAAGTGACACATCTCTGCTTCCACTCTTACGCTGACGACACGCAACTTTATTTCCGGATCAATGGAAAAAAAGATCACCAACAACAACTTGAAAACTGCTTCAAATCAATAGAGGACTGGATGACCACTAACTCCCTCCAGCTGAACGAATCAAAGACAGAGCTTCTTATCTTACACCCAAATCATAAGTCCGCAACCAAAACCTCCTGGTCTCCCCCAACCGTCTTTGGGCAGACTATCTCCCCAAAGACCAAAGCGAAGAGTCTTGAGGTTATTTTAGATGCACAAATGTCAATGGATGCACAAATAGGATCTGTAGTCAGTGGGTCTCACCATCTGCTGCGCATGCTTCGCAGACTCATCCCTTTTATCCCAAAGAATGACAAAGCAGTGGTAGTTGGAACAATCATTAATTCACGACTGGACTACGCAAATTTGCTTTACATAGGATTACCACAATATCAACTTGCGCGATTACAACTGATCCAAAACACGGCGGCAAGGCTGATAACAGGAAAAAAACCCTGGGAATCCATCTCTCTGAGGAGCTTACATTGGCTAACCGTAAAAAATCGCATCACGTTCAAAACCCTTTGCCTCACCCACAAATGTGTGCATAGAGAAGCTCTGCAATACCTAATGGAGAAAATAAATCATTACACACCAAACCGCAGTCTTCGATCAGCCAACAAAAACCTCCTCCTTGTGCCCAAAGCCCGGTATAAATTCAAGGGGGATCGGAGATTCGCTGTCCAAGGCCCTCAGCTATGGAATGCTCTACCAATCAACATCCGCCTGGAAGAAAATCACCTGGCTTTTAGGAAAAAACTCAAGACCTTCCTCTTTTAGCAGATGATCAAAGCTTGCCACAGCGCCTAGAGGCGATTCAGTTCGCATTGTGCGCTATACAAGTATTTCATTCATTCATTCATTCATTCACATCTGTACCATGTATACAACCTGCTGCAGCAAAACATTTATAAAGGAAAATTAAATGACATTTAGATAGATTTTTCCTGAAAGCTTTCTTTATTTCATAGACAATGACTTGGGGAGCCAGTTTGTATGATGAGGCCACATTTTAGTGCACTCAGAACAAGATTAGAGATTTTTTGGATAAATTCTAGTGTCTCTTTAGCAGACTTTGGATGGAAATAACAGGAGCAGAAAAATTGGGCTTTGGGTGTTGGTGGTGCCTTCACACCATAATCCTATAGAGGTACTCTTGATGAAAGCAAGAATTTGCCTTGCTGTAAAAAAAAAAAAAAAAGAAAAATTTATTTAATGCCCCTGTCAAATAGTTGTGGAAAATGTGTTTTTTTTTTTTGGGTGTTGACTGTGCCTTCATCTTGTAACCTTCTAGAGACAATCTTGATAAAAGCCAGAATGGGCCTTGCAGTAAACAATTTAAATTGTATGCCCTGGTCAAAAAGTTGCGGAAAAGTTGGCCTTTGGGTGTTGGTGGTGCCTTTACCCCGTAATCTCCTAGAGGTAACTCTTGATGAAAGCAAGAATTGTCCTTGCTGTAAAAAAATACAATTTGACACCCCTTGGCTGACGCTGTCTTCAACTTACTTAGCTGACTCCTTTGTATGATGTTGGGGCTATGGCAGGAGTAGCTGTGAACAGAGAGGCAGAATAAGCCACTCTGGCACCTTCTCTGCATGCTGTACCTGGATAGCACAGGCAACATCACTAAACAGAGACAAATGTGCCCTGCCTAAGGACAGACCATGTCCACCTTTGCCTGTGGACACAGATGCTGCTGGCACCCTCATACAGGTTTGGGAACATCTGTCTCTGCTTGTTGGCCTCCCAGACATGATGGTATAAACTTGGAAATGTGTGATTGGATGTACTTTATTAAATTAGAAATTGTGTTTGGTGCACTTTAAATTGTGGACAGATGCTGACAGAAATGTAAAATCTATGAAACGAATAAGAAAATAAAAAAGGGGGAACAGCAGCAGCGCAGTCAGAAACGACTGTGACTGGCAATTAAAAAAAAGGGGGCAAGCTGGGGACAAAAAAAAGGGGATATACAGCACTGTATACAGCACTACATGTTATGTAACTCTGTGTTAAACACTACACTAACACACTACACTGACACTACACTATACTGACACACTAAACTCACACTACACTATACTGACACACTATACTCACACTATACTAACACTGCACTAACACTCTACACTCAGAGTCACAATAAGTGAACACACTAATTTGCTAGTAGCAAACTAAGCCCTGCTCTATCTATCTCCACTCCAACAACACACTTCAAAAGCTTCCTAGGGAAGGAACCTTTTTCAGTGTGGGATGAGACTATGAGCACTGAGCCATGATTGGACAAAGTCATCATCACTCTGTCCAACCAGGGCTCTGACCATGCTCTGTGCCCTAATTGGCAAAGCCTTTCATATGACCAGCGGTCAGGCACAAGGTTTCATCCAATTAGGGCCCTAGAAGGCACTGTGCAGCATGCAGTGCATTGTGGGGTGTTTGTCGGGCGAGCACCTCACAATCTCATGTGGTCGTCGAACGGGCAAACTGCCGATGTTTGGGTCAAACTTTTGTTTGGTCAGAACAGTTCACCCAACACTACTTTTAAAGCCCCGTACACACGAGAGGACTTATGTCCGACAGACTTCCGAAGGAGTTCCGTCGGAGTTCTGCTGGAATTCCGACGGAGTTCTGACAGACTTTTCGGCTGAGCGGACTTGGCCACACACGATCACACTAAACTCCGACGGATTCGAACGTGATGACGTACGACTCGGCTCGAATAAGGAAGTTCATAGCCAGTAGCCAATAGCTGCCCTAGCGTCGGTTTTAGTCCGTCGGAGTAGCATACACACGAGCGGATTTTTCGAAGGAGACCGGGTCCGGCGGAGTTCCTTCGGAAAAATTTGAAGCATGTTCCATATTCTAAAGTCCTTCGGACTTTGGCGAGTCAAAAGTCCGTTGCAGCCCACACACGATCGGATAGTCTGACGGACTCAGTCCTTCGGACTTTGGATGTTGAAAAGTCCGCTCGTGTGTACGCGGCATAAGAGTCACTATTAGTTCACTAGTAACAAAAGCAAAAAAAGATAGCTGTCAGAAGTCAGATAGCTGGAACCTGGCTTAGGATTTTCAAATTAACTATATTAGTTTATTGTTAAGCAGTTATAAAATATGTAGATTAGATTTTCCTGAAATGATTTTCAGTATTTTTGGATATTTTTCTTAAAATTGTATTTTCTGTTTCAGCATAAACATGTTACCAGGGAAAATCGTAACTATGATATACTGTATTTGTATGGTGCAATTTTGTTGGTGCTTCTCAATTCAGAAAATAGTTTACAGCCAAAAAATCATATCTCTGTATGATTCAAATAAAACAAAAATCCCCAGGCATTTTTCATGACAATTTTACCCTAGAGAATTTGCTAACATGTCACTCTCAAAGCAGAGTTCCTTTCCTGTGCTCCTTAGTTGGTGTTTGGAAACTTGTCAGATTGATACTGCATTATTTAGCAACTTGCTAAAAAAAGACATGCTTTTTGACAATATATTTAAAAAACATAATATATAAGTAAAAAAATCTACACTATTGCACTAGTAAATGTAATTTTGAACATTTTGTTAAGATATATTATTGTAAAATGACATTTTGCTAAACTCGTAGCATTCTTCACATAAATTTAAAGTGCCAAAAAATGTTTGTCTTGCGCATGGAGTAGTTAATATATACAGATCGCTTAATTAAAGTGCTATTTTAAGTCTAAAGCTGAATAACAGCCAAATATCTCATCTAAGTAGACAGGATTCTGCCCATCGTTGCTTAAAACAAACCAAGTTGTACAGTGCCTTGAAAGAGTATTCATACCCCTTGAAATTTTTCACATTTTGTCATGTTACAACCAGAAACGTAAATGTATTTTATTGGAATTTTATGTGATAACGGAACACTGAGTGGCACATAATTGTGAGGTGTAAGGAAAATGATAAATGGTTTTAAATTTTTTTTACAAGTCAATAGTCAACACTTTGTAGAACCACCTTTCACTACAATTACAGCTGCAAGTCTTTTTTTGGGATGTCTCTACCAGTTTTGCACATCTAAAGAGTGAAATGTTTGCCCATTCTTCTTTCCAAAATAACTCAAGCTCTGTCAGATTGAATAGAGAGCCTCTGTGAACAGCAATTTTCAAGTCTTGCCACAGATTCTCAATTGGATTTAGGTCTGGACTTTGACTGGGCCATTCTAACACATGAATATGCTTTGATCTAAACCATTCCATTTTTATGTTTAGAGTCATTGTCCTGCAGACTCTAACATGATTTTTTAACCTGTATTTGGCTCCATCTACTGTATCTTCTGATCACCTCTGACCAACCTTCCTGTCCTTGCTGAAGAAAAGCATCCCGACAACATTATGCTGGCACCACCATGTTTCATGATTGGGATGGTGTGTTCGGAGTGATGTGCAGTGTTAGTTTTCCACCCGAAATTGCTTTTTGCTTTTGGGAAACAGTTCAAGCATGGGTGAAGTCCGGCCTTTTTTATCCATGTAGGTCTGGAGGACTGCATTCATTGTGATTGATGCTGGATTTACTTTGGGACCATTTTTTTTGCATTTTTTAATAAAGGAAAAAACGTTAAAAAAAGACAAAAACTGGCTCAAGTTTTTTATTTACTTTGGACTTTTTTTTTGGTGAATGAGTAGGAGTAATATATACCACATTCTCACTCACATAGGGAGGGGCCAGGATCTGAGGGCCCCTTTGTTAAAGGGGGCTTCAAAATTCCGATAAGTCATCCCCTACCACTACCAGGCCAAGGTTGTAGGAAAAAAGGCTTTTGTCCCAATCAACATGGGACAAGGTGCTTTGGGAGGGAGTTCCCCCAAAAGCAACCCCCATATTGAGGGCATGTGGCCTGGTATGGTTTAAAAGGGGAGGCTCATCCTCCAGTCTTTCCTTGCTTGTCAAGCTGCATGCTTGGATAAAGGTCTGGTATAGGGACATATAAATCATTCAGGAACGATCGATTTGCGACATCTGACAGCGACCGCCCCACAGAGAATCCATCATCTGTCAGCGACTCCGGAAAACCAGGAGGTACCGAAGCTCTGACGAATGGATCTCAGCATCTCCATTTTTGGGTTGCAAGAGAAGACGACGACCCAGGAGGGACATCAAGAAACCGCAACACACTGCCACCATGCAGCACCCACCAGGGCAAAAGGCGCGCCCGGTGATCAACCTGTCGTCTAGTGCCATGGGGATCGGTGAGTTATGATTATTATCTTTATTATTATATATCTTTATTATTTTTCTTATCTGAACCGACGAGGACACTCGTTTTTTTGACTTTGTTGACTTTCTGAACAGCATCTTTACAGGGGTTGTGTTCACACTTGAAATTTCACCATGTAACATTTCATTCTTGGATGTAATGATCACTAACTCTCAGGGTTACATCTCTCTTTACAAAACCGACTGACAGAAACACACTCCTGCATGATCAAAGTGCACATCCCAAACATCTCTTGAATAGTCTGCCGATATCTCAGTTTATGAGAGTGTCAGGGATCTGCTCTGACGAAGATGACAAATTACAGCAGCTAAACAAGATGTTCGATACATTTATGGAAAGGGGTATCCTTCAGAAGTCCTTGACCACACACTAACTAAGATTGAGACTACTCACATCAAGCCCTCTGGGCCCTTTTACCAACCACTGTTCATACATACATTCAATTGCGAATCTGATCATATTAAACAGACCATAACTAGAAACCTACACATTCTACGAGCTGACAACGCATTGGTACATGAACTAAAAACGGTGCCCCTAATCGCACATAGACGCAACAAAACTCTTGTACAAGCTGATCCTAGACAAAAATATGCCAAAACCATACCGAGAATTTCCCAGAAGACCGGTTGCTACAAATGCCACAACTGCAATGTGTGTAATTCCCTTATTTGCGGTGAACACTTTGTGCACCCACACAGGAGTAACCGCTATCACATAAAAGAGTACCTGCTTCAAATCCTCTCTTTATTATTTTTATAATAATCATAAAACATACATGTCCATTTACAACATCATCATACAACATCATACATAAAACACAAGCATTTTACTCCTCATTTAATATCACCCAAAAAAAATAAAAAATGATCCCCCTTTTCTCCTTCCCTTCCCCCCTCCTCTCCCTCCCCCCCTCTCTTTAAATTATAAATATTCTACCATTCCATTTGAGGACCGAAACTCTTCCCATTTTTTTTTTTCCAAATATATATTTTATTAGTTTTCAACAAAGGGGCAAGGGCCCGTTTAACATACAGCGGTAGCATAAAAATGGAGGTCGCAGCCTCCAAGCCGCACATCTTGACAGGATATAAAATACAATGTGTATTCCAACGGCACAAGAAAGAAAGCATAACCCGGGTCTATATACTCCCGAGGCTCAGCTCGTTGGTATATCCAAGGTCTAAACAATATAGGCCAACATAACGCTACCAGAAAAGAGTGAGAGAAGAAAGAAAGGTAAGATACGGGGGAAAAGGGGGAAAATCGGGAGAGAAAGGGGGGGGCGTGGAGGGACAATGGGAGGCGTGCGACGGAGATACATGTCCATGGGGTCGGCACCTCCGTATACTGCCTAGCGTCTGTGTAATCACAACAGCTCAAGGCGCAAGCAGGGACTTTCCTTCATCTGAAAGTATAAACATATTCCAGAGAGACCAGGTTTTCCTATAGGTGTCCTGTCTGTGTTGTGCTGTCAGCACCAAGTCCTCCATTTTTTTCATGTCTTCTACCCTCCTCAACCACATAGCCATGGTTGGAGGACAGTCCTGTTTCCAAAGTAGGGGGATACAGGACTTGGCAGCGTTAGTCAAATGTCTCAATATAGATCTCCTATATTTTCTGGGGGGCAGGGTGGATACATGGAGTAGAAAGAACGCCGGGTCATTGGGAATCAGCAGGTCCGTAAATTTTTGAGACACCGTGCGTACTGTAGTCCAGAAAGGTGTCAACTTAGGGCAGGACCAAAACATATGTAGCATGGACCCCCTTTCCTCATGGCATCGCCAGCAATGTGCTGACGTGTCTGGGAAGATGGCGTGCAGGCGACTCGGTGTAAGATACCACCGTGTCATGATTTTATAATTGGTCTCTTGAATTTTAGTGCACATCGACGTTTTAAGAGAGTGGTCAATTATATTTTGTTTCTGGACTGCAGTAAAGGTGCAATGAAGCTCTGCCTCCCACTTGTCCAAGCACACCAGGCTCGGTGGGTGGGTTGGTGTATTCAGTGTCGAGTACATTTTAGAGAGGACCCGAGAAATTGGTTCCGTGCCCGTGAGGAATTCCTCGTATGAGGTCAGCGGTCGTGTGTAAGACTGGGGATTCGGGATGCTTTGAAGGAAATGGTGTATCTGTACTGCGTCCCAGAAGGAGAGCTGGAATGAGCCCGCGGGGTCAGTCAGCTCCGTTAACAAAGGCCACCTACCTTGCTGCACAAATCGTGCAGCCGTAACACAGTCTGAATCCCTCAGCGTCCTAAAGCGTGTAAGTGAATTCCCAGGGGGGAACCGGTGATTACCCAGAATCGGGGTCAATGGAGATGTTTTGGTAGTCAGGGAGGTCTGCAGTGTCGCCTGAAGACATTGCATCAGGGTGTTCCCTATCAAAGGATGCGATTTTATCTCCGGGGGGAGGGAGCCACCACACCATAGTGCAGATCGTAGGGGAATGTTTACCTGCTGTTGTTCTATCTGTACCCACAATTTCAATTCTTGATGTCGTCCCCAGTCCACGACTCTGCCTAAGTGTATTGCTTGGTAGTATCTCCTAACATCAGGGAGCGCCAGTCCCCCATAATGTTTTGGAGCAGAAAGTTGGGCACGCGGTATGCGTGGCCTCTTGTATGCCCAGACAAATTGGACAAACAGAGACTGCACCCGTTTAAAATATATGGGAGGTATTCTGATCGGGAGAGCCTAAAAGAGGTACAACAGTTTGGGCAATACACTCATTTTCAGTAGATTGCATCTCCCAAACCATGAGTGCAGCCCCTTATGCCATGTGTCTAGCAGTGTCCTGATCATTATCAGCAATGGGGGAAAGTTATAGTCATAGATGCGAGACAAGTCAGTTGGGATTTTCGTGCCCAGGTAAGTCAAGGCAGAGGACGTCCATCTAAATCGGAAGGAGGATTGTAGCACCGAGAGGGTGCGTGCCGGAATAGATATTCCCATCGCTTCAGATTTAATAAAGTTAATCTTAAGGTTAGAGAGTTTCCCGTATGTCTCGAATGCACTCAGGAGGTTCGGTAAGGAAATAATCGGGTTAGTGATGGAGAAGAGCATATCATCTGCATAGGCTGACAGCTTACATTGCAGTCGACCAATTGCCACCCCTTGTATATCAGGGTTCATTCTGATCTTGGCTAAAAACGGTTCCAAAGGACAGAGCGAAAAGGAGGGGGGACAATGGGCAGCCCTGTCTCGTGCCATTGGTGATCTTAAAAGGTTCTGAAAGTATACCATTTGCCTTCACTTGGGCCGTAGGATTACTATATATACTAGCTATGCGGCTCAGCATCACCTCCCCCAGTCCTATATGTCGAAGTACTGTAAACATAAACGACCAGTTAACCCGGTCGAACGCCTTTTTGGCATCGGTGTTTAAAAATAGACACGGGGTCTTCTGCGATGTCACAATATGTAACAAATTCAGCACTTTGGTGGTACTATCTCTAGCTTCCCTTAACGGGACAAAACCCACTTGATCTAGGTGGATAAGGTGCTGGAGATGCGATGCCAACCGAGCAGCCAGTATTTTGGTAAATAGTTTAAGATCCACATTCAGCAGCGATATAGGTCTATAACTGCCACAGGACGCCGGGTCTTTCCCCTCTTTAGGGATCACGGAGACATGGGCACCTAGGGTAGCGGAGGTGAATGTTTCTCCCGACCCCATGGCATTAAAAACCGTAAGTAGTTGGGGGCCCAAGACCGGGAATAGAGTTTTATAATATTGCAAGGTATAGCCGTCAGGACCCGGCGCTTTCCCCGGTTTCAGGGAGTTTATGGCCGTTTGGAGTTCTGGTAAAGTTATGGGAGAGTCTAAGAGTCTTTGCGCATCAGGCGAGAGAGAGGGTATTTGAGAGGTCGCAATGTATTCTTCCATTTCTGATTGGGGCGCTGTCACCGGAGGCAAGTTGTACAGGGTGGAGTAGAAGGAGTGAAACTCCTGTGTAATATGTGTGGGTAGGACTGCCCTGTCGCCCCCTGCCTTGTTAATGTAAAGAATGTACGTGGAAAGTTTTAAGTCCCTGACCATTCTCGCCAACAGTTTTCCGCACTTGTTCCCTGATTCATATGTCGTTCTACGGCAGATCTGTAAATGTGCCTTTGCTCTGTAGTGGAGAAGATCGTTGATCTGGTTCCGTAAGGTTGTCAAGTCAGAGTCCGAGGACAGTGTGGGACTATGCTTATGTTTGCCCTCAGCAACAGCAAGTTTCTGTAGGAGCTGGCTAAGTTGTTGGGTACGTTCCAGTTTAATTCGGGCCCCATGCTTAATTAGGATCCCCCTAATCACCGGTTTGTGAGCCTCCCACAGAATCCCAGGTGCGCAATCAGGTCGGGCATTATCCTGGAAGTAACAATGCAGCTCCCTAGACACCTCCGCCAACACCTCCGGTGTCTGCAAGAGGCTCTCATTCAGACGCCAGAATCGATGCCTGAAAGGGGCGTGATCAGAAATACGGTATGTCAAAAATATGGGTGCATGGTCAGACCAAGTCCTAAGTCCAATAGATGTGCGGTCAACGGCATGTAATTGCGCATGGGGGATCAGGAAGTAGTCTATCCTAGTGTATACCTGGTGAACAGAGGAATAGTAGGTATAGTCACGCTCTCCCAAGTGCTGCAGACGCCAAACGTCTATCAGCTGTGATTTATGGAACGTCTTAGACATACGCTTGAGTTGGCCTAAGGGGATGAAGGTCCTTCCAGAGGAAGTGTCGACCGAGGGAGTCGGTGGGGCATTAAAGTCTCCCCCTATAATCAACTGGCCCTCTCTAAAGTCTTGAAGACACTCCAAAGTCTCTTCCAGAAATGTGGCCTGATGGTCATTAGGTGCATATATCGCCGCCAGAGTAAGCTGCGTGAGGCCTACCATACCCTTAAGGAAGACGAACCGTCCCGAGGGGTCCAGATTGCAGCTCTGGCATGTCCAGGGAATCCTACTGGATATCAGTATGGAGACACCCTTGGACTTAGCCGTTGGGTTGGTGGAATGATAGGCTATCGGGTAAAGCTTATTTCGTAAATAAGGTAGCTTATTATCCTTAAAGTGTGTCTCCTGGAGAAAAGCTACATCTACATGGGATCTTTTTAAATCGTCTAGTAAAATACGCCTCTTCTCCGGCGTGTTAAGACCTTTAACATTTAGGGACATCACTGTAAGTCCGTCGAACGCCATGGGGGACCGGGGGGGGGAGGGGGGCGGATGGCGTAAAGGACTAGGAAGGAAAGGGTAAGGGAAGAGAGGGGACGGAAACAGAAGGTTGGAGCAGATACCAGAAAGAAAAGGAAAAAACGTTGAGGAAAAAAGAGGAAGAGAGTCAGAAAAATGGGACAAAGTCTAACACCTTGTCCCGCACACAATATAATATTTGCATATGGCGCATGGGAGCCGTATGGCAAAACCCAGCGGCATATACCAGCCTATTTGGGGGGGAGGTAAGACAGGGCTCAAAAAGAGAGCGCCCAGCCACTCCTCCCCACCCCGACATATATCATAAAAATGAAAAGAGATAAAAAACACATAAATCACTCCAATAATACTGCAACAGGGATGACCCCAAAACCAGGAAAAGGGGGATAACAAATACATGAAAACTGAAAAAAGTGAACCAAACTGTTGTTCTCATTCCCCACAGTATACAGTCCCCTCGCACCAGCGTATTGGTAGACACCTGGCTCCAAACGTAGAAATTGCCGCAGCGCAAGGGCTGCGCATCCTGTTTCTGCCAGGCTATGTAGGAGACCGTCAACCCTCCCCAAACATACCTTAAAAGCCTGCCGAGCGTCAACTAAAACGGCTCAGAGTACAGGACAGATGTCCCACCTAATGGTGTCCAACGTCCTTGTAGCCCGCCCCCCACCCCCAACTAGACACACAACTGCGACAGAATCCCTCAATGTATCTGCAATCCAGTGGGGGCCCATGAACCCGGAACCCCCATGTCATCAGGGCTCCGAGTGTGCTGTTATATCAAACCCATCCCCCATCCGCCCGGGCTGCATGTCCGTACGTCCGGCCGAGGGGTCCACAGGACTGCAACTCTCCGGGCCGCTGTCAATGGGGGGAAGTTCTCAGCAGGTGACCCAGTAGCGCGATTGCTCACACATCAAACTGTGGCGAAGGGCATCCGTCCCGGCTGAGCATTGTAGCGTGGAGTGCTCTTGCCGTAACGGAAAAGGGGTGTGCCTCGGCAGTCGGGCAAGGCAGAGTCAACAAGACAAGTAAGTCAATCGAGGGTTGGGGGCATAGCTTTCCACAACTGCCTGGGGGGGGGGGGCGGTAAATTCCAGGTAGGATTGTTCAAACACTCGGGACGGGCGGCCCACATAAAAAAATGAAATAAAGATAAAAGGGGGTGGTGTCAGGGGACCATGAGGGAGTCAGGTGACAGTCAAGGTGCAAAGGTAACTGTAAATGCTTAGGGCAAAAAGGGGAACAAAAGGAACAAAAACTTAACTCAGCAGGTGTGCTCCAGACCTGGGGTTGGGGTCATCCGACGACGGTCACACGAAGTTGTGTGTTTGCACCCGGGAGCCAGATCAAGATTCACGTACATCCTCCTGAGAGACCGCTCTAGGTCGGCGTCGACCTCTTTGTAATCTGGGAGGTACCACAGCTCCCTGTCTTGACATATCCGGTTGTCCTTGGGCTCGTGGGAGGAAAGCCAGCCAGTCCGGCAGCCTCACCGGATCCGCTTCAAGAAAGGCAAAGAGGGCAGGCAGGGATTCAGGTTTCCGCAAAGTAAACAATCTTTGATCCTTCTTAAATGTCACTGACAGTGGATACCCCCAGCGGTAAGTTATGTTTCTTCTGCGAGCAAGGTCAAGCAGCGGCCTCAGCATGGCCCGTCTTTGCAGGGTGGGGCGGGAGAGGTCCGGAAGGATCCTAATGGTCGCCCCATCGAACTCCAGGTCTCCGGCGCTCCAGGCTTTACGTAAGATCTGTTCCTTATGAGGAAAGTGGTGAATCCTGCAGATAACGTCCCGGGGTCGCAGGGGGTCAGTAGGTTTAGGGCCCAGCTCTCTGTGGATCCGGTCAATCTCCACCCGGTCCGGGAGTTCGATGCCTTCTATAGCGCGGAAGATAGCAAGCGCGGTAACCTGCAAGTCTTCAGGGCCTGTAGCCTCAGGTAAGCCCCGGAGTCGCAGGTTGTTCCTGCGACTCCTGTCCTCCATTTACTCCAAGTGGAGTTGTTGTGCCACCAGAGTCTCTGCTTGTGCCTCCTGGAGTTTCTCCACCGCCGCTACACGTTGTTCAAAAGCAGCCAGAGAGGTCTCCCCCGCCTCCACCCTGGAATTAAGCGCCGATACGTCTGCTTTAACTGCCGCCATCTCTTTGCGGTGCGCCGCCTCCACAGTCCCTATCAGAGCTGTTATGTCCGCCTTCGTCGGTAACGCTTGGAGCAGCATACGCAGTTCCGCGTCTACTCCGCCTGTCGGCACGGCAACTCGCTGCAGTTCGTTGTCTACGGGGTGGAGGGCCGGCGGGAATACCCGACTGCCATCCGCCGGGTTATGCTCTGTACGTGAGAGTGGTGCCGGACCCGGGGATACGTTCTCCTCTTCCGCGCGAGTCACCGCCATCTTGGCCTCCGGGGATAACAATTGCTGGCGGTGAAATAACCGGTTAAGTTCACTGGAGGTCGGGGTGTGGGACGCTAAGTTCAATAATTTGTTGTTCCGCTTGGCTCCCTTCTTCTTAGCGGAGTGCATAGTGCCTTAAAGGGTACGTAAACGGTCGGGGTGGTCGAGAGGCGACCGGGCGCTCCAGAAATGCGTGCTCCTACTCAGCCATGTCTAGTATAGCTATCTCCAGCGGGAATGCTGAGCCCTCGGCCGCGGCGGGAGGCCGCAACGGCCGCGGAGCTCGATCCCGGGCGGCGGCCGTAGGAAACACCGGGGATCCGCAGGCTTTACTAGGCCGCAGTAGGCCGGATCCGGCCGCGGCCTCCCCGAGCGCCCCAGAGTCCAGGGAACGCCACCGGAGGTATCCTGGCAGGAGGGGGAGTGATGGGGGGAGACCGATGGAGGCCCCTTACCTCTCCAGAAGACAGGGCCAAGGATTCTCCGTGAGGCCTCGGGGAAAAAAAGATGGCGGCGGCCGGGGGATCACAGCGCGGCGAATCCCCGAGTCCACGCTGCAATGAGCGCCGCAATATCCGTCCGGGATACCGCAGCGGGTCTCAGCTAGCTGGCTGAGACAGTTTGGAGCCGATATCGTGCTGCAGAGCTCGTGGATGGCGACGGATAGCTCCGCAGACAGCAGGAGCATTCAATCAGACATCCGCCGCCATCCACGTCAGGCCACGCCCCCCTCTTCCCATTTTTTCCACACTATTGGTATCTGGCTTTTTACATAGCCTTCTTCTCTTATTTGTTTTTCCATTGAAACACATCTCGTTCATTTCGCATATCCATTCTGATATTATTGGACTAGTTGTTTCTTTCCATTTACGTGCTATTATTGTTCTAGCTGCTGTTGTCATATATTGAATTATCCCATTTTTTATACTATCCAATGTATCTGTCGTAAGAGAAAATAATGCTACCTTTACATCTGGAGTTAATTCTTTTCCAGTCACTTTTTGGTATATCTCAAAAAATTTTATCCAAAAGTTTCTCACTTTCTTACATCCATACCAAATATGTTCCAATGTTCCTTTTTCTATCCCACACCCCCAGCACTTCTCTGTATTTCCTTTATTAACTATTTTTAATGCCACTGGACTCCAGTACCATCTCAAAGAGTAACTGAACTGCAACATTGATTATTGGTTCTACATCCTCAAATGCCCATGCACACTCACTTATGTTGGCAAAATGACTGGCCCTTTTAAAAAGGATATTCCGAAACACAGAAGTGACATTAGAGTCGCCCTGTCTAAGACAGAGGAGGGTACGCAGATTGACCATAACATACCAGTGGCTGTGCATTTTTTCAAACACAAACATCAAACACACGAACTGAGAGGTATGGTCATAGAACATGTTCAACAGCCTATCAGAGATGGTGGCCGAGACCGCCAACTACTACAACGTGAAGCCTATTGGACCAACACCCTCCGCATGGTGTATCCTAGAGGACTGAATACCAGCCTATCGGTTACATGTTTTTTGAACGAGAGCTAACGGACCTGTGTTCTTTATTTGAATGATGATCTAACTATTCTCCTTTGACCATTGAGTTTTTCTCCTCCTTTTTTATTTATTTCTAACTATCCTGGCAATGTTTTGATGATGTACCTATGACATTTTTTAGGGATAACTATATAACTGTGGTGACTACCTCACCTGCATTTACCCTATAATTTGAAGTTCCAGTTTAAATGTGGCACATTAAGTTCTCCACATTGCATTGATAGCTCTCTTTACCTTAACATCCCCCTTCCTTTCTCCGTCTCTTATTTTATTCTCCTTTTTTTACAAAGGGCTTGCCTAGTGTTGTATGCCAGCCTCTAATAGAGGGGATGGCAGTGGCCATTGTAGGCTTTTATTTTTAATAGCAGTAGTGGCGGGGGGTGGGGCAGGGTGGAGACACATCTGACAGGCAGGAAGGGGGGGTGAGGGGGGAGAGAGGAGAGCAGAGCAGGGCAGCATATGACGGGGGGATGTACTTTGAGCATGGTGATCAAGGCTGAGCAGCCCTGATTTTCTTGGTCAGAATAGAGAGGGCATACAGGAAATGGCAGATTCTGTTTTTTTTTTTTTTTTTACAGTTTAGAGGGGAGCAGATTACACAGCACAAGCGCTGTTTAAGGGACCAGGATCTGTTATTTTTTTTTGGGTTAACAAACACTTTATTTGAACATGCTAAAATTAGAATCTGATTGGCTGCAACATATTTTGCACAGTTTTAGTAAATCAAACCTATAGTGTGAATTGATTGAACAATGTTTTTAGATTTTTTCAGTGAAAGAACACATACTGAACCTGCCTTGTATCTCCTTCTTAAACTGTGGTCTATTAAAAATCCACAAATACCAGAGAATGAACAACGCTTTTGTTACATTATAATGGTGCAGGAAACTCATTGAGACCTGTTTGATTGCTTTTGGTGGTGCTCAAAGTAGAGGTGAAAGCATATCCCTTGTGTCGCAGAACATGGGTGCAGGCTTGTCCTAATATCAATCCAGGGGGTAGTAAATATAAAGAATAATGGATCACTTCTACTCTCAACCAGCCAAGGAGAATAAACAATAAAGAGCGGCCTCAAACTATACATCTCCACCAAACCATAAATCCTGGTGCAATTTCCCCATCCACCAGGGCTTAGTCATAGGGTATGCCTTATCCATTGCCTTATCCATTGACACAGAGAAGGCATTCGACAGAGTACATTGGCAATACATGTCATTTGTATTGTGTACATTTGGGTTCTAAGGCATCTATACTTTCTGCAATCTTAGCCTTATACTCGCAACCATCTGTGTATGTCTATACATGAGAGCTGTTATCCAAACCCTTTATTATTTCAAATGGGAGTCGACAGGGTTGCCCTCTTTCTCCAAGTGTTTTCAATCTGATGAATGAACCTCTAGCAGAAGCCATCTGATCACACCCTTAATTTCAGGATTACAATTTCAGTCATCTCAACATGTAAGTAATTTATGCGCAAATTACGTGATATTAATAATGCTAACTCTTTTTTCCACACGCACACCAAATTCTATCGCATTTCAGCACCATATCATACTACAGAGTTAACTTCTCGAAATCCCTACTTTTGGATCTTGGATTAAACACAACAATGAAACAGACTCTACAAAGGAAATTTCTCTAGAAATGGAGCCCCAAGGGGATCCCATACCTGGGTATCACCCTAGCGTCCACTGTATCTTTGTTAGTTGCAGCTAATCTTAATCCAATCATTGACAAAAAAAAGATTCAGCTAACACTAATTTCACAACACGAGTTGTCCTGGACAGGAAGATTGGCAGCTTTCAAAATTAACATACTTCCCCATATTCTGTACATTTTTTGAGCTCTACCCATTCTCATACCAAATCAGTACTTTAAAACCCTGACAAGTCTCCTCCGAAATTTCTTTGGAAGGGCAAGAAAACATGTTTCCAACATTTCAACCTGGTTAAACATAGATCAGTAGGTGGGACAGGTCTAGTAGACATCCATGATTATTACTGGGCGGTCCTCATGGAGCAAATTAAGTACTGGTTCAGAGATAAAGATGTTCCCCCTGTGGACATAGATAGAAGCCGCACTAGCTCCTACCCCTAGCCTGCTGTTAGCCCTTCCTCCTCTGGGATGGCCGCTCAGCTGTCGGATAATTGCCAGCTCTCTTCTCTTTCCAATTTTTGCATTTAAGTTGGTGTTTACAGTGTCAATGGGTGTTATATAATACTGTACAAACCACTTGGCACAAGTGCACTAGGAGACAGAAAAAGAAACACAAGCAGGAAATCAAAATCCAGATTTTTGCAGATTAAATGTAAAATGTATTCAACATGTGCTGGCAAAACAATGGCCCACCTCCCTGAAAAATAGTCCAAATAATTTTGTCGTACTTCGCGGGCACTTTGGGGGGGGGCAAGCCAAGATGGGCCACTTCCAGGGACGTCATTGTTTGCTGAAGTCCGGTGTCAGGCCCAACTGTGACCACATAATTTGGGTTGTTCCTGTTCAAAAAGTTATGCAGGATGCAACAAGATAACACAATGGTATTAAGTTTGTATTCCGCCATATTAATGGCCGTTTGAAACAGGCAGAACCGGCTGGCCAGAATCCCAAACACATTCTCCACAACTCTTCTGGCTCTGGCCAGCCAGCAATTAAAAACCCTCTTCTCCGGGGTGAGGGTCCTCTGGAGGAATAGCCTCATGACATGGTTTCCCAGACCGAAAGCCTCATCTGCTACGAAGACAAATGGCAGTCCTTCGACATTCTCCTCTGGGGGTGGCAATCCCAAGCCACCACTCTTGAGGCGTCAGTAAAACTCAGTCCGGGTAAATACTCCTCCATCCGACATCCGGCCATTCCTCCCCACATCCACATATAGAAACTCATATGTCACAGACACCACCACCATCAACACAATACTATGAAACCCTTTATAGTTAAAATAGTATGACCCCGAATGGGGTGGTGGGACGATGTAGACGTGCTTCCCATCGATTGACCATCCGCAGTTAGGAAAATCCCACCGCTGGGCAAACTGGGAGGCCACAGTCTGCCATTCCTGTGGCGTTGAAGGAAATTGTGGAGTCAAACAAGAAAAATCTAATTAGTAATTTTGCACAGAAACATTACAAGCAGATTATACACAAACATTGTTGGCCAACATCAGTATAACATTTCTTGTAAAGAGCATTTAAAGGCTAAAATATAATGTCCACTTATCAGATTCATCACCCCCTTTGGTGGCCCCTTGTAAATATTTTAGGGGGAAGTAAGTTTTGGACAGGTAACCACCCTCTCCACTATGTAATGGAGTAACAAAGTAATGTGTGTTACTTTGGCCAGCCCCTCCTTAATTACAGTATTGGCAGCCCACTGGACAGGTAATAAGAAGTGGCATCAAAACAAAATAATAAATGGAAGCACATTTGTAGATTCTGCAATTACCTATCAAGATAATAATAGGACAAGAAAAATTTAAACGGTAGCATTTGAAAGTATTGAGGCAGGCCCTTGCACTACATGCTTTGAGAAATTCATCCATAAAGCTGACCACAAAAGAGGTAGGTATAGAGGATTTCTATCAGCTGACTTTTAGCGGTTGGGGGAGGGGGGTTCCAAATGATTTTGGGCTCCCAAAAAAATCATCTGGCACTCTGCATGAATTTAAGGACAACAATAACATTTGTACACATTTTAGGGGGTCTTTAGGGTAAAGCATTACAATGGAGCTGACAAAATACATTGTTAATTGTCTAGACCAGGAGTATATGGGCCCCGGATAGCATGCTGGGGGGGGGGTGTTAGTGAAGGCAAATATGCATGAAAAAAAGGAGCATACAAAATCCAACATTGTCATGGTTATGCAGTGATCTTCCTGTGTTTGCTTACCTTCCCTCATGTCTTCAGACTAAGAAGCCAGCCACTTCCACCTGGTGGTTTTTATAACCTCTCCTCTAAGCATGGCTCCACCCCAGGCCCTATCAGGGAGCCCTATATAAACCTGTGCACTGCAGGCCTCAGTGCTGATCAACCATTGTGTATTCTTTGTGCGTTAGCTTCCTGGTTCCTGCCGTGTGCTCTGCTACCGATTTCCGTTACCGACTTTGGCGTGTCTTGACTATCCTTGTTTGCCTGTGATCCTGACCTTTTGGCGTGTACTCGACTATTCTTGTCTGCTCGTGGTCCCGACCTTGGCTTTGTCCCTCACCATCCCTATCCTCCTGTTGCCTACTGTGGGTGTGAGCTGGGGGACCCTGGGGGTCGCGACCTGGAGCCAGTTGCAGCCAAGTCCATCCTCACCACTGGAGGCTCTGTTGAACACATGCTGGCTCTTAGACTCCGCGCCCCAGGGAATCTTACGTTTTAACCCCAGTGGGATCTGTCCCCCGTCTGCAGCAGTCAGCCGTAGGGTCCACAACCTTGCGGTGCACTCCTGATCCCTACGGTGTGCGCCTGTCACCTCGCCTCAAGGTGACCTGACAGTTTGATCAGCCATGGACCCGGCTGACGTGCCGCTTCCTGCAGATGATCCATTGCAGAGCTTAGTTCGGCGACTTGAGACCCAAGAATCGCATCAGACCCAGGTGATGCAATTCCTTCAGGATTTGGCATCCTGTTTTGAACAGGTTCAGGCCTCATTAGGACCCCCGGTTCAACAACCTCAACCGCTATCTGCCGCTGCACCTATCGCATCAGTCACAGCCACACATTCATTACAACTACCAGCTCCGGTCCGTTTCACTGGGGACTCCAAGACTTGCAGGGGGTTCCTTAGCCAGTGCACAATTCATTTTGAACTTCTGCCCCAAAACTTCCTGTCCGATCGGGCAAAAGTCGCATATATCATATCCCTCCTGTCCGGCGAGGCATTAGCCTGGGCCGCCCCTCTGTGGGAACTGAATGATCCAGTGGTTTCTAGCCTGTCTGATTTCTTGAAACTTTTTCGGAATATCTTCGAGGAACCGGGTCGTGTCTCCTCAGCGGCTAGCGCTCTTTTACGTCTCCGTCAAGAGTCCGCTTCTGTGGGACAGTATGCTCTTCAGTTCCGTATCCTCTCAGCTGAATTGAGCTGGAATAATGAGGCCCTAGTTGCAACCTTTTTACATGGCCTCTCTGATAGAGTGAAGGATGAATTAGCAGGAAGATCCCTTCCTGCTGATCTGGACAGTGTCATCACCTTGTGTAACCAGATCGATATTCGCTTTCAGGAGAGGGCCCTGGAAAAAAGACACCAGCACTCCCCGTTCTTTAGGCAGCCTGAGTCCCCAGTTCCTTCTCCTCGATCCGAGGAGCACCCCCTGCCTACCGAAGAACCTATGCAGTTGGGCTGGGCTAAGTTATCTCCCGAAGAACGCGCTAGGCGCAGAACTCTGGGCCTATGCCTCTATTGTGGGGCCAAAGGTCATTTCCGTGACATTTGTTCTCTTCATCCGGAAAAACGCTCAGGGCTAATACATCTGGAAGGTGGAGTATTAGACCCTAAAATATCACCTTCACCTTCTCGTCTTCTCCTTTCTGTGTTGCTTCATGTCGGTGCTTCCTCTCGTTCGGTCTCAGCACATCTGGATTCCGGAGCCGCTGCCAATTTCATGGATTGGGAAACTGCATCCTCCATGAGACTTACCCTTTTGCCCCTTACAACACCATTGGTGGTCTTGGCGATTGATGGCACGGTTCTCCCAGAGGGCCCTATCCGCTTCCAGACTATTCCTGTTAAGATGTCAGTAGGGACACTCCACCAGGAGTGGATATCCTTCCTTGTCTTACCTAAGGCTTCATCTCCTATCATATTAGGTCTTCCTTGGTTTCGGCTCCATTCTCCACACGTTGACTGGTCTGCTGGACAGATCCTGGCTTGGGGTTCCTCCTGTTCCTCTTCCTGCCTACTCAAGGGTACCCCAAAGTAGAGACTTCCTGTTTCCACCATCCCAGTATCTTCTGCTTTTCCTGCTGTATATAGCGATCCCTGCGATACGTCCTGCAATAGTCGGACTGGTGCACTCTCTGGGTCATGTGGTACTCTGGATGAGGAGCCCGCCTATGAACCTGAGTCGATCATTCACTCCAGTTCGTATAACCATTTACCTTTGCCTGTCCCTAATCTCCCTTGGATGCACAGCCAGGCTAACTTGTCTGCAAGTTCCAGAGTCGCTATGCCTTGTGATGCGATGAGATTGGGGGTCGCGACCTGGAGCCAGTTGCAGCCAAGTCCATCCTCACCACTGGAGGCTCTGGTGAACACCTGCTGGCTCTTAGACTCCGCGCCCCAGGGAATCTTACGCTCTAACCCCAGTGGGATCTGTCCCCCGTCTGCAGCAGTCAGCCGTAGGGTCCACAACCTTGCGGTACACTCCTGATCCCTACGGTGTGCACCTGTCACCTCGCCTCAAGGTGACCTGACAAACATGCATGAGGACAAAGAGGAAATTCCCAGCGTATTACCATTATGCTAATTATAGAATGATGAAAGAAATGCAATACATTAACAAACAGTAAATAAATATAATGTGATGTTAAAGGATAAAACTTACCCTCATATATTCCTTCTGCAGGACCTGAAAGAAATACAATACATTAGCAAACAGTAAATAAATATAATGTGATGTTAAAGGATAAAACTTACCCTCATATATTTCTTCTGCAGGACCTGTATGATGGCAGAACAGGTCTCTGGGATAACGGACCTGAAAGAAATACAATACATTAGCAAACAGTAAATAAATATAATGTGATTTAAAGGATAAAACTTACCCTCATATATTTCTTCTGCAGGACCTGTATGATGGCAGAACAGGTCTCTGGGATAACGATCCCCAGAGCCTGGGGGGAGATGCCCGTCGAGAACTTGAGGTACTAAAGGCTTCTCCCAGTCGCCAAGTACCCCAACGTTGGCAACTAGCCTCTGCTCCGGAGTGATGGGTTGCCTCATGCAGGTATCCTGCCTGCTGATATAAGGGGTCTGCAAAGCCAACAGACAGTGAAAAATGAGGTCCGTCATCCTGAGATAATTCCTGAAATCATCAGGATTATTCTCACGGATCTCACGCAGCAAAGGCATATGAGAGAATTGGTTACGCTGGAGCAACCAATTCTTGGTACATGAACTCCTCCCCACCCTGTTCATAGACTGTGCTTCTGTTAACACCAAGCCCCCACACAGCATGAACTCTACGACGCGTACGTATACACAAAATGGCTTCAAAATGGTCGGTTGGTCAGAACAGACTAACAGAAAGCACTGATAAACAGCAAGGCCTAAAAGAACGAAATGCAAATCAGCAACGAGTGTACAATAAGCACTGAAAATCAAAGCATACTATATATATCAAGATATAGGCCGCAATGACAAACAAATGCGAACTGACTACATGCACCATCAGGTAAACCATCAGAACTTCTTCAGATAAGAATTCCGATCGTGTGTAGGCGGCAAAACTCTGCTATCAGCTGCAAGGAGGGATTCCTTAAAGCAGTCATATTTGTAAAGGGAAAGGACTAAGCTTATTTTTGCATAGGGTAGCTACCAAGTTCATTGCCATCTCTCGATGTGCTTGTTTAAACTGGAGAGGGATAGCCTTACATAAAAAAAAAATTAAGAAATAAGCATTAAAAAAGGGCAGCACACAATGGGCAGTTTTTGACAGCGTCATGAACAGGGGGAACATACCAAAACCATCTTGTTTTTCCCCTATGGCTATACCTCCAGTTTGATGGAATAAAGCCACCAGATAAAAGTGCAGAGAAGGGCAACCGAAGTGACAAGAGACATAGAGGAGCTCAGCTATGAGGAAAGAATAAAGGAACTGAATTTATTCCATCTTAAGAAGAGGAGATTAAGGGTGGATATGATCAACATGGACAAATACGTAAGGGGCCCATATAGTGAACTTGGTGTTGAGTTATTCACTTTAAGGCCATCACAGAGGACAAGAGGGCACTCTTTAGAGGAAAAGAGATTTCCTCTCCAAAAAAGGAAATGTTTCTTCACAGAAAGAGCTGTGAAAATGTGGACTAGATTGACCCCAGAGGTGGTTCTGGCCAGCTCAGTAGATTGCTTTTAAAAAGGCCCGGATTCTTTCCTAAATTTACATATTATAACTGGTTACTAAAATTTATAGGTAAAGTTGATCCTGGGAAAATCCGATTACCTCTCAGGGATCAGGCATAGGGTTGAGCAGACACCTTGATGTTCGGGTTTGACAGGTCGGCCGCATTTCACAAAAAAGTTTGAGTTCAGGACCCGAACTTTACCCCGAACCCGAACCCCATTGAAGTCAATGGGGACCCGAACTTTTGAGGACTAAAATGGCTCTAAAAAAGTAATGGAAAGGGCTAGAGGGCTGCAAATGGCAGCAAAATGTTGTTAAGGGCATGGCAAGTGCCCTGAAAACAAATGTGTATAGGGAAATAACTTAAAATTACATAAAATACATAAAAATAAAACATAATATGCTGGAGGCCCCCTTCTCAGAAGAAGAATAACAGGAAGTCATTAAGAACCTCAAATCAGGTTCTGCTCCAGGCCCCGATGGTCTCCCTAACCCCTATTACAAGACATTTACCACCACCCTGACTGCACATTTGACACAATTATTTAACGCAAAGACACAGAGAACCCCACTTGATCCTCACCTAAACACAGCCTACATTGCGGTAATACCAAAACCGGATAAAAACCCGGAAGAAGTCAGTAATTATAGACCCATCTCCCTCATCAAAAGCGACTTAAAAATCCTTACCAAACTCCTTGAAAATCATCTAGCTTCCTTCATTAACCAATATGTTCATAAGGATCAAGTGGGGTTTATCCCAGGCAGACAGGGCCCTCATCAGATCAGAAGAGACATATACATAGTCTCTATCCTCCAGACAAACTGGCCAGGAGGTCCAAAACAATCAGGCATGCTTTTATCACTGGACCTTCAAAAGGCCTTTGATGCGGTCTCCTGGCCATACATCTTTACAATCCTTGAACGTTGGGGCTTTGGCAACAAGTTTATGGGCCTGATCCAAGCTCTTTATTCAAATCCTAAAGCCTATATTAGGCTTTAAGGCCACTACTCCAAACCCATACATATAGCCAAAGGCACCAGAAAAGGCTGTCCTTTATCTCCGCTAATCTTTGCAATAGCAATTGAGACACTTGCCATCTCCATTCGTCGGGACCCCAACATACAAGGCGTTCAATGTGGCTCTCAGGTTCACAAATGTGGCCTGTTTGCAGACGACAGACACTGATGCCTAGTCACGGATTCCTATCTTAGGGAAAAAGACACATGGTAATTTCCGTCCCTCTCCTTGCATTCACACCTAGGAGTCGGTGGTTAAGTTCCTCCTCTCAGGCACAGCTAGCTCCCATTGGGGGTGTCCAGGGAGGAGGTACACCTCTGACCATTAACAGGAATACCAACCCTTCACTCTAACACAGGGGTAGGGAACCTCGGCTCTCCAGCTGTTTTGAAACTACAAGTCCCATGAGACATTGCAAGACCAGGCATGACTCCTAGAGGCAAAAGCATGATGGGATTTGTAGTTTCAAAACAGCTGGAGAGCCGAGGTTCCCTACCCCTGCTCTAACACTACCATGTCTGTCTAAAATGATTTTACATTTTATATCTGACGTTTTACACTCGATTCATCTTGTTACGCTGCCTGTATCCTTTCTATGTTTTGACTGAATCGATATTCTGACTGTCACTTTCAAATGTATTATTCTTGTGATAAAAAATAAAATACTTTGAAATAAAAAAATAAAAAATAATAATCGTGACCTAGGAGGACGAGGTTCATATGGAGTAGGAGGTTGAGATGGCGGTGGATGTGGCGGTGTAGGTGGAAGCAGCGGTGGAGGAGGACGAGGTAGCCAACACTGGTTTTTAATTATTTTTTTTTTTTAAATTAGGCTACATCCCAAAAGAGTGAGAAAGATCAAAAATACAACAATGGCTGGTTAAGGCTGGTATACATGTCTATTCTGCACAAGGTACGGACAAGTCCTGTGGGATCCATGCTGGTTGTGATTAAAATGTATTTCTATATACCTGACAAAGACCAGCTAGGTATAATTACGGCAATTACCACACTTACGGAACCCGCTCAGTACTGCAGCACTGATGAGACAGCTTATTACTGAACACAAGAAGAAATGAGTCAAAGTTGATGTTCAAAGCATATCTGGTTTAATTCTGGGCGGGTATATAACTTATATATGCTATTATTAGCTAATCATTGCATAGAACATGGGTGTGGTTAATACAGACGTGTACATTACATATCATTACAAATCATTAATTATGCTATCTGCTTTCATGAGTCAGAATAAAGCTGCTTATGCAAGCTATATGAATGCTTTATAGGAAACTGCTACAGTCTGTAAATACAGAGTCTAAACTAACTAACTAACAGATTAACCCAAGTAAATCTTATATGAATTTATAAAGATGGAGTCACTCCGGTTCAGCCATATCACAACAATCCCCTCTTTAAGTCATGAAATCAAATCATGAACATGACTTATTTCTTCTCATTGTGACATACTCATCCCAGTGACCATAGTAAAGGTTAAGATATATTCTATTAGGCGCAGCAGGGTCATAAGGTCAAGTACCTCGTGAAATCATGCATATAATAAACTTGAAACAGGCATATAAAAGTAATACCATAAGCAAAATCAGTACAACAAACATAGCAATATCCCTAATCCAGGACTAATCCAGGATCCAGCATTGAAACCAAACACCCCATTTTACCCAGGGGGCTCCCAAGCAATTATTTTGCCTTTTCATCATGTCAATACCCCCTTAGGCTCCTGAGGGGAACCATGCCCAGGTCATGGTCTTTTCCAGAAACAATGACCCAGCATAACAGTGTTTGAGGGGGCATTTAGGGTAAACACTAGCCTTGAGCAAATGACATTCCTCACTGTCCCCGAGAATCACTACTATCGGAACTAATGAGGCCAAGTAACACCATCCCTTGGAATCATTCAGAATCCATGGATGGCATGTTCTTCCACAACAAATGTATATGCTGTTGCCCATGGCCAGTGGCTGTCTGCTTAAGGACCTGTTGGGCACCTTCAGAGAATCCTGCAAGGGCAAGCTGTGAAAGTAGCTTGGCCATCTTAGTATGAGGGTCAGAGGTATGCATGAAGTGTGATGTAGGGCACGACCTAAGGTGTCAAACACTGTGGAGTTCCTGTAGACTCTGAATACACATCCCCTCTATGTCCAATGAGTGTGTTTTTTATGGTGTTATCGGGTAGGCCACATATAACCTTAAGGCTCCCCCTAGAACACAGAGGCTGGTAGATGATATGTGAACCAATACATATATAATACAGTGCCTATGCCAGCATCCCTTCAAACAGTATACACACTGAAACGGTAGAGCATGTCCTGGGCACACTACAACAACAATCCCAATATGCCCTCGACCCTCACCCGGACCACCTTCTAAGCATGCAAAAATAGAAAACAACAAACACGTAATCTCAGCTGCATAGCAATTGTCCATGGCATGCAAAAGGGAGGAAGGGGCGTGACAGTCCATAGAAATAAGTGAGAGGGGCATGACAGCCTTCAGGCCAAATGAAAATAGTCCCAAAGAAAAGCTCAAAAAGCAAAGTCTCTTGGATGGCTTCTGAATGTCCATTAAATTCGCAAAAAAGGAAGGAAAAAGAAATGTCCACATTATAACTCTCATTCTGCTCAACTTTTCCCAAAACCTTTTGATTCAATTCTGTGATCACTCATATGTACAGACATGTACAGACATGAATTATTTTAATTTAAAAAAAAAGTTTATTCATAAAAAGCAAGAGAATTTGCACTCACATGTTACGTAATTAAAACAAGCGTTAAGAACAAGAAGGGTCATCTGATTCAATCCGTCATTAGATGGCCCGGTCCGCATGTGTCCCATTACATTGACGCTTGTTTTAACTACGTAACATGTTAGTGCAAATTCTCTTGCTTTTTATGAATAAACTTTTTAAAAAAAATCTGCACCCAGAGGCGCCCCCTCCTCTCTTCTCTTTGTACTCTGTCCCTCTCACCTGCCCACTTTAGCAATGCTCTCTGTCTTGGCAGGATCATAGGACATATATCAACTACCCAACAATTTATCTGCATTCAGAAGACAAAAACAATCTTATACTCTAAATTGGAATTCCAAGACAAGACAAAAATTCACATACACATAAAATTAAGCATTTCTCTCTATGAACAACTTTCCCTTACCTAGGTGTCTATCTCATGAAATGGCGAACAGCGGCGACCCCAAGGATCGCCACTGATCACAGTCCACAAACAGTCCATGAAACAGAGACAGTTGTGGGAGAAGTGTTTAAACATGTTCTCCCTCCGATGATCGCTGCACTCTGAGAATCCTCACTGATCAACACAAAAAGGGTCAGTGCATGAAGCTGTGGCCCTAGCGCATCACCAGAGATACGTGTCAGAATTCACACCCCCAAACCCACTAGCTCAGAGGTGGAGAATCAGGGAGCGATGAGGGAATCTGGGGGAATCCGAGGGGGAAGGAGGAAGATTCATAATCTCCCTATAACCCATTTAGACCCCCCAAATCAGTAACCATGTCCCCCTGTCAGTTCATCCAGCAGCAATTTGATCACTGCCCAATAAACCGACATCTTGGTGTCTCTATGAATCTCTGGTACCGTAATCCTGCAAAAGTCTCACAAGACCCCAGCACCAGGGGCTGCTCATTGCATGAGGTGGGGTGCTTTCAACAAGGGTTCTAGCCTTCCCACCAACTCTCTCTCTCTTTTTACCCTTGGTTGAACCTTTTCCTGTGCTTGTTGCCAAACAGTGATCTGCACTGATCTGCACATATTACCGACCCACCTGTACCGACTCTTTATAACCTCAGCAAACAATATTGATAAACATGAATCTTCTACTCTCAACAAGCACCTCAAAAATATGAAACTGGAAAAACAATGCAGAAAGGTTAGGGGACTTAATACATTTCAATAATTACTAATGAAACAATTAAAATCCAATTCCACATTTAACCCATTCGGCACTAACGTATTCATAGAGTATATACATTGAGATTCTTTTTTTGAAATATCTCTCACCATATTTGAACCCCTCCAATTGGGCAATACTTTATCCACACCCCAAAATTTTAATAAGGAGGGGTCCTGATTATGATTTTTTTTTAAATGTAAAGAGTTCAGATACCCACTTTTTTAAGGTACGTTTGTTCTTCCCACATACATAAGGTTACATGGACATTGCAGAACATATACTACGTGTGTCGTACTGCAAGTGATGAATTCCTTAATTGTACAATTTTGGTTATTCCCAGTTGACGTAAATTCAGTCAAGCCTCTGATGGGATGGGAAATTTTTGCACATGTGGGACACCTCCTACAGGCGAAGAAACCCCCTTGCTCCCAAAAAGATGTAGGCCACGTGGGGGGATTTAAAACCTTCTTCACTATATCTTATCCCCAAAATTTGGAGCTTCCCGATATATAAAAGAGGGTTTATCTGGTAAAATTTACCTAGATTTTTATCTAGACATAAAACGTGCCAATGATCTTTGAAGATTTTTTCTACGTCTTTATATTGAGCGTGAAAATTAGAAATAAAACTCCATTCATGATTAGATGTATACATTTTTTGTTTATCTTCAAGGCATTTGGTTCTAGAGAGGTTTCCTACTTCTGTAATTACTTTACTCAATTCCTCCTCTTTATAACCTTTTTCTACAAAGCGGTTTTTAATAGTTTCTGATTGGGTTAAAAAATCGTCATCATCTGTACAATTCCTATGTATCTGCATTATTTGCCCCTTAGGGATATTTTTCAACCATTGGGGATGGTGTCCGCTTAAAATAGGCAGATAGCTGTTCCGATCTGTTGGTTTAAAATATACTTTAGTGACTAAGTATTCCCCTTGTCTTATTATGTCAACGTCTAAAAAATGTATATTCTCCTTACTGTATTCATATTCCAGACGAATATTCTTAATATTCAAATTTAGGTGTCTGATAAACTCATGTAACGAGGATTCAGAGCCCTCCCACATGAAAAACAGATCATAAATGAACCTTTTATAGAACTTCAAGGCGTCATTTTGTTGCGAAAATATCGTCTTGTCTTCCCATTCCGCCATAAACAAATTTTGCGATACTAGGAGCGAACTTAGCTCTCATAGCTACTCCTCTTTTCTGGGCATAAAAACACTGATTATACCAGAAGTAGCTATGGGATAGGCAAAAATCTAAGGCTTGTCCTAAAAACGTTTTCTGTTTGTGCGGGATATCTTCTCTTTGGCTCAAGGCCCAATTCAGGGCTAATAGAGCATCATCATGCTGAATCACACTATAAAGAGAAGCTACGTCAGCTGTCACTAAAAATATCTCTTGTGTGTCTGTCAGTTTTATCTGGTCAAATAGTTGCAATAGATTCTGTGTGTCTTTTAAATAAGCCTTTGTGTTCTGTACACTAGTCTGCAAAAATTGGTCCAGATATTGACCAGGTCTTGCTGTCACGGAGTCCATGCAATTGACAATTGGTCTAGCCGGGGGTATTAAGGGGTTCTTGTGAATTTTTGGTAACGTATAGATGATGGGCACCTTACAAAAACTAGGCACTAAGTATCTACTTTCTTTTTTATTTAATACTTTTTTGACAGATCCCAAAGAAATTTATTTCTCTAGATTCTGATAATATATAGCCGTCAGATCACTATTCAATTTTATATACATATCTGTATTAGCTAACATAGTGTCTAGTTGATTCTCGTAAAAAACTTTATCTAAAATTACCACTCCTCCCCCTTTATCAGCGGGCCTCACAATGATCTCTTTCCTCTCTTCCAATGCTTTGATCCCATCTCGAATATAAAAGGGGTTAATATTTTTCCTAGGTACCACTGTTTCTAGGTCCCTAATGACAAAATTTTTGTAAACATCTATATGTTGATTGGCAGAGTTTGTAGGATTAAACAGCGATCGTTTTTTTAGACCGCTGTCCACTCCTATTACACTCCCATCACATATTGTCCTATTCTCGTTAAAATTGTTGGTAGTTAAAAAATGTTTTTTTTTCCACAGCCCCCAATAGACACACACAGCGTGTGTAATTAAACGCTTGTTTTTATACATAGTGAGGACAGAGGGCGTTTACGTATAAACCATTTTGGGAACTTAGTATCTAAAGTGTGTATCTCACATGTACAAATATGCAGGAAACACTGCAAAAAAATTTTTTTGCCCTAAATGGGTGTTTTTACAATAGCAGAATAGAGCAACAGTAACTAAAGGGTGTATCTCACACGTACAGATATGCAGAAAATGCTATTCAAACTAAATTTTTTTTTGCTCTAAATTATTATTTTTTTGAATAGCACAATACAAGAACAGTATCTAAAGTGTGTATCTCACACGTACAGATATGCAGGAAACACTGTAAAACATTTATTTTGGCCGTAAATGGGTGTTTTTAGAATAGCAGATTTGAAGAACATTATCTAAAGTGTGTATCTCACACGTACATCTATGCAGAAAATGCTATTCAAAAAAACATTTTTTTGCCCTAAATTATAATTTTTTTGAATAGCATAATAGAAGAACAGTATCTAAAGTGTGTATCTCACATGTACAGATATGCAGAAAACCCTGTAAAATATATTTTTTGCCCTAAATGGGTGTTTTTAGAATAGCAGAATATAGCAAAAGTATCTAAAGGGTGTATCTCACAGTAACATATGCCGTGCTGGCGCACTGAGCTTGCATAAAATGCTTGCTGACACCAACCTAACTAACAGATGGATAAAAGTAATATTTTCTCTGGCACTGGGCTCAGAGCAGTGTAAAAAGATTGTGCACTGCACCCACACAACTAAATCAAGGTAGATCGTTGAGTAATTTGATTTCTGAAGCAGGACTCCTATCTAATTCTCTCCCTCAAAACAGCAGCAGCAACCTTTCCCTACACTATCTAAAGCAGAGTGACGTACTGTGCTGTGTGCCTCTAGCTTATATAGAGGCTGGGTCACATGCTGCACTGGCCAATCACAGCCATGCCATTAGTAGGCATGGCTGTGATGGCTTCTAAGGGCACATGAGTTAAATGAATGTTAATTGGCTGCCCTGCAGCTGTTAAAAAAGTGCCATTACATTACATTACAGAACACTGAACGCGAACCCGAACATACAGTAAATTGTTTGGGTTCATGTCTGGGACCCAAAAACCCAAAAGTTCGCTCAACCCTAATCAGGAAGACATTTTTTCCCCTGCTGTAGC
The DNA here is from genome assembly GCF_037356315.1 of Lithobates pipiens. Lineage (NCBI taxonomy): Eukaryota > Metazoa > Chordata > Amphibia > Anura > Ranidae > Lithobates > Lithobates pipiens. The sequence continues at coordinate 27,674,257 of NW_027507790.1, read as the reverse complement.
ATGGATCATGATTTGGGTATAGGATTGTGCATATGGGATTGTATTATTATTATTTTTTTATTGGTTGAACTAGATGGACTTGTGTTCTTTTTCAATCTGACTAACTATGGAACCATGCAAATAAATATAATTGGCTAGCATAGTAAATGGTGGAATTAAATAGAGGGATGTTTTAGCACACATCTGATAAGAGCAAAAATTTGTGGTGATGTGCCACATAAAGGGCAGCTTTGCCTGTTTCATCAACAGGTGTTCAACAATGGCGATCTGTGTGGGAGGGCTGCCAGCCTTTTGCTATTTGGTCTTCTCCTTTCGTGCATGCCTATATTTCAGTGGATCCAGCTACCGTCAGAGGATGTAGCAAAGAGACTCTTTTCTATGTTAACCCTGAGTGAGGCACTATAATCATATGGAAATGGCATGAAAGGTTAGAGCTACTGTTTATTGCAGGAGTTCAATCTTTTCATTTCAGAGTTCCTCTGGGGGGGGGGGGGGGGGGGTCTGAGTGGGTGCTGATATCTTAGCTGCTGCCAAAAATCTGCTAAATCCCCACAACAGAGGCATCTCCCAGTCACCTTCCTTCTGCCTCCTAGAGAGATTGGTGTCCTTCTTGGATCATTCTTTACATCCATCTGGTCACCAGATCCATGATAAGAAAGAAGAGAGAATCCAAGGCGATCTCTAAGATGGTGCTCGTCTGCTCCATCCTTGTACTTCTCAGGGTAGAAGCAAGGATGCGGATTCCAGGCTGGAGTGCTTTGCTCGGGTGGTGGCTTAAGAGACACAGGAGCACTCAGGCTGTGCTTCCAATATAGTAGACCAATCATTCCCTGCATTGATGGCCTCTAATGAGTTGATCCCTGCTGAGCACACCAACACAGAGAGAGGGGAGGGGGAGACACAGCACAACAGTGAAGAGGGGGACTGGACAGTGCATATTCCAGTATTTCTGCATGACTTCACTCCAGAGCCTACCTTGAGGGATGTTTTCACAGCAGTACAGTCCTGCAATACTGCTCTCATGACACTTACAAATCAATTTAATCAACTGAGGGAGTAGTTCTTATTCGCCATGACATACAAAAGGTACAGGCGTGCACCTCAGCACTGGAGAGCAGAGTGAGCTCACTGAATGACGAGATGGCTCCAGCTAAACAAGACATAAAAGCTAATGGTATTGCTAACCAACATTATGCTAATTAAATCGATGATATTGAAAACTGCTTACACAGAAATAATGGCCAGATCCTAGGCTTACCTGAGCGCACTGAGGGGAGGGATCCAGTTGCTTTTATAGAACAATGGCTGCTTGACACATTTGACAAGAGACATTTTGCAATGTTCTTAGCAGTAGAACGGGCACATAAAATTCCCACTCACCCTCTTCCCCCTGGCAAAACCTACCCCATCCATTTATCCTCAAGCTTTTGCATTATAAAGACCAAGACAACATCCTCTCTATGGCCCAAACTAAGGGCACTGTGGAAATAAATGGCTCAAAAATCTCTTCTTGCTCTCCTGATTTCTCAGTGGAAGTGCAAAAAAGGGCTTAGTACACAGATGCTAGCTGCCTCCTACATGCCCTCCAGCTCTCCTATGTAATGTTACATCAGGCCAAACTGCATGTGGTGGCCCAAGGAGAGGTACTTTTTTTGATAACCCTAAATCAGCTGCACAATGGCTGGATAAAAACAAGCAGCATCTTTCACCTTCTTGTACTCCTTCCTGGTATGAATACTCTGGATTCATCATCTACAAACTCCTGATGCAAAGATGTCCTTGACTTCATCTACAATAGGCAGCACCCACATGTTGTTAGCTCCTTGCATAGCAAAGCCTTGTACTTGTGGCTGCGAGTTCAACAGCTGACCTGTGCATCCACCGTGGCAACCAATTTTTTCCCCCAATGGTTCCTAGAATAGTTGAACTGTTTTGTTTTCTTGTTCAGAAGTTTTTGTTTCAGATTCTGACGCTGTGTTCCACAACTCAACCCAGACCTTTACTAAACTATTTTTTATTTACTGCACCTTACTACAAGTGACATCTACATAGAATTTTCCATGCATACTTGTTATTAGCCAGTTTTTTGTGCTCGCATCATCATCCCTGTCTGGGGGGGAGGTGCAGAGTTCTTCCACCCTGATGATCACCTGACATTTATGCTCCAACTCATCTTATGACTACGGGTCTAAATACTTCCTTAGACATCAGTGTTAGTATATTTTTATCTTGCAAAGTGAATTTTTCTTTTTGCCCGGCGGTCGATTCGTGGCGAACTTTGCTTGTTTGCAATTCGCCAAACCGGCGGACTTCTGCCGCTGTTCGCAGCGGACATATGCGTTTACATTGTGATGAACTTTAACCCATGACACATCCATCATGGGGTACAGGATAGCCAATTGAGACATTTCAGCACGTGGACATACCCCTACCTTATAAATAGACCTGATCTGGCGGCCATTTTACATTCTGTCTTTTGTCAGTGTAGGGAAAGGACGCTGTGTGGAGCAGGGACAGTCAGTCTAATCACTAGCTAGCTAATTAGCTATTACTATTAGGTCCACAAAAGTCCTTTTAAGGACTGGTATAGGTGTACAGTATATAGGGTTGTAATACACTTATAATATACTTTCTTTTAAATCTAGAAAGTTTATTATGGTGCATTGCTGACTGCTGAACGATTCTGCAGCTGTCTTTTATCAGTGTAGGGACTGAGGGGCAGTTTGGTGTTTGGAGCAGGGACAGTCTGCAATTCACTAGCTACTAGGTCCACAAAGGTCCTTTTAAGGACTGGTATAGGTGTACAGTATATAGGGTTGTACACGTATAATATACTTTCTCTCAAATATAGAAAGCATATTATACTTCACTGCTGTGCTGCTGAGCTGAGTGCTGACTGATTCTGCAGCTGCCGTTTCTCAGTGTAGGGATGGACAGTTTGGTTTTTGGAGCAGGGACAGTCTGTAATTCACTATCTACTAGCTAACTACTACTAGGTCCACAAAGGTCCTTTTAACTAGATGCTGACCGCCGGCAGTCAAAGGACGGCCAGGCTGCGCACCTATTGTGGCGGGAGGCCGTCATATGACGGCCTCCCGTTTAAACAGGGAATGTGTGGGATTGTGCACGTGCATCCCTGTTTCTTCGGTGGCGGCGTGTCACAGAGACACTGCTCGCCACCGAAGGGGGTGAACAGCCATTGGTCATGGCTGTTTACCATGTGATCGGCCATGATGAAGTCACGGCCGATCACAGATGGTCACACCCCGACTGTGCACGGCGTATGCACGCGATCGTGAGCGCGCTGCGCGTGCACGTCGGTGGCGGCGTGTTCCCCGGGAACACTGCTCGTCACCGACGCTGGTAAACAGCCATTGGCCGGCTGTTTACCCACGTGATCGGCTGTGATCCTTTCACAGCCGATCACTAAAATGTAAACAAACCGCGGTAACGTGATGTTACCGGGTTCTCCTCCTCACACACCGATCGTGTGTGAGGAGGAGATTGCGGTAACATCTCGTTACCGCCTACAGTGTACACCAATCATACTGATTGCCCCCCCCCAATAAAGAGGACCTGTCCCCACCCCTCATAGTACCTGTCAATCACAGTCCATCAGAGTACCTGTCACAGTCCATCAGAGTATTTGAGTACCTGTCACAGTCCATCAGAGTATTTGAGTACCTGTCCCGGCCAATCAGAGTACCCGAGTACCTGTCCCAGTCCATCTGAGTACCCGAGTACCTGTCCCAGCCCATCAGAGTACCCGAGTACCTGTCACGGCACATCAGAGTACCCGAGTACCTGTCCCGGCACATCAGAGTACCCGAGTACCTGTCACGGCCCATCAGAGTACCCGAGTACCTGTCACGGCCCATCAGAGTACCCGAGTACCTGTCCCAGCCCATCTGAGTACCCGAGTACCTGTCCCAGCCCATCTGAGTACCCGAGTGCCTGTCACAGTTCATCTGAGTACCCGAGTACCTGTCCCAGCTCATCAGAGTACCCGAGTACCTGTCCCGTCACAGCAGAGTACCCGAGTACCTGTCCCGGCACATCAGAGTACCCGAGTACCTGGCACGGCCCATCAGAGTACCCGAGTACCTGGCACGGCCCATCAGAGTACCCGAATACCTGTCACGGCCCATCAGAGTACCCGGGTACCTGTCACGGTCCATCAGGGTACCCGAGTACCTGTCACGGTCCATCAGGGTACCCGGGTACCTGTCACGGTCCATTAGGGTACCCGAGTACCTGTCACAGTCCATCAGGGTACCCGAGTACCTGTCACAGTCCATTAGAGTACCGAGTACCTGTCACAGTCCATCAGGGTACCCGAGTATCTGTCACGGTCCATCAGAGTACCCGAGTACCTGTCACGGTTCATCCGAGTACCCGAGTACCTGTCACAGCCCATCTGAGTACCCGAGTACCTGTCACAGCCCATCTGAGTACCCGAGTATCTGTCACAGCCCATCTGAGTACCCGAGTACCTGTCACAGCCCATCTGAGTACCCGAGTACCTGTCACAGTTCATCTGAGTACCTGAGTACCTGTCACAGTCCATATGAGTACCTGTCACCGCCCTTCAGAGTACCCAAATACCAGTCACCAAGCCATCAGAGTACCTGTCACCAGGCCATTAGAGTACCCGAGTACCTGTCAACAAGCCATTAGAGTACCCGAGTACCTGTCACCAGGCCATTAGAGTACCCGAGTACCTGTCACCAGGCCATCAGAGTACCCGAGTACCTGTCACCAGGCCATTAGAGTACCCGAGTACCTGTCACCAGGCCATCAGAGTACCCGAGTACCTGTCACCAGGCCATCAGAGTACCCGAGTACCTGTCACCAGGCCATTAGAGTACCCGAGTACCTGTCACCAGGCCATCAGGGTACCCGAGTACCTGTCACCAGGCCATCACAGTACCCGAGTACCTGTCACCAGGCCATCAGAGTACCAGAGTACCTATCTCCAGCCCATCAGAGTACCCGAGTACCTATTTGCAGCCCATGTCTCATAGAATATACGTTGGGGTGTTTGCTTTCCAAAATTGGGTCATTTTGTGGGTAATTGCACTGTCCTGGTGGTCCAGGACCTTCAAAAGTGTGATAGGTAGGAATGAAATGAGATGTGTCATTTATGCTCCTAGAACGCCTAAACATACTACTTCAATGTTCGGCCTCTCTATGTGGCCAGGCTGTGTAAAAGTCCTACACATGTGGTATCGCCATACTCGGGAGGAGTAGCAGAATGTATTTTGGGGTGTAATTTTTGCTATATACATGCTATGTGTTAGAAATATCTTATAAATTGACAATTTTGTGTAAAAAAATGCGTTTTAATTTTTTTCCACATATTCCAAAAACTTCTGGAAAAAATTAACCATTCAAAAGACTCATTATGCCTCACAGATTATACGTTGGGGTGTTTGCTTTCCAAAATGGGGTCATTTTATGGGAAATTCCATTGTCCTGGTACTCCAGGGCCTTCAAAATTGTAATAGGTGGTTGAGAAATGAAATGCGTCATTTTTGTTTGTAGAACGCCTGAAGGTACTACATCAATGTTGATGCTCTGTATGTGGCCAGGCTGTGTATAAGTCTCACACATGCGGTATCGCTGTACTCGGGAAGAGTAGCAGAATGTATTTTGGGGTGTAATTTGTTGTATGCATATGCTGTGTGTGAGAAATAACCTGATAATATGACAATTTTGTAACAAAAAATAATAATAAAAAAAATCTTCATTTTGCAAAGAATTGTGGGAAAAAATGACAACTTAAAAAAACTCACCATGCTACTTACTTAATACCTTGGAATGTCTACTTTGTAAAAAGGGGTCATTTGGGGGGTATTTGTACTTTCCTGACTTGTTAGTGTCTCAAGAAATTAGGTACACCTGATGTCCTGAAGGCCTGATCAGATGTGATCAATTTTCAGTGATTGGCACCATAGTTTGTAGACTATAACTTTCACAAAGACCAAATAATATATACTAATGTGGGTTATTTTTAACAAAGATATGTAGCAGTATAAATTTTGGCCAAAATTTATGAAGAAAAATTACTAATTAGCAAAAATGTATGACAGAAACAAAGAAAAAGGCATTTTTTTCACAAAATGTACTTTTTATTTTATTTATAGCACAAAAAATAAAAAACCCACTAGTGATTAAATACCACTAAAAGTAAGCTCTATTTGTGTGGAAAAAAGGACACAAGTTTCATATGGATACAGTGTTGGATGACTGAGTAATTGTCATTCAAACTGTGAGAGCGCTGAAAGCTGAAAATTGGTCTGGTCAGGAAGGGGGTGTAACTGCACTGTATTGAGGTGGTTAAGGACTGGTATAGGTGTACAGTATATAGGGTTGTAATACACGTATAATATACTTTCTTTCAAATATAGAAAGCATATTATATTGCACTGCACTGCTGTGCTGCTGACCGATTCTGCAGCTGTTGTTTCTCAGTGTAGGGAGGGACAGTTTGGTGTTTGGAGCAGGGACAGTCTGCAATTTGCTAGCTACTAGCTAGCTACTATTAGGTCCACAAAGGTCCTTTTAAGGACTGGTATAATCAGAGTGAGGCTTGGTTTTCAGAATGAGGCTTGAATATGCTGCATGCTGTTGTTTGGATGGCCAGGCCTCGTGATCAGAACGAGGCTTGGTTACGACACAGGATGGATGCTAATATGAAGCCTGGCCTCATAATCAAAACGAGGCTTGAATATGCTGCATACTGTTGTTTGGATGGCCAGGCCTCGCGATCAGAGCGATGCTTGGTTACGACACAGGATGGATGCTAATATGAGGCCTGGCCTCATAATCAGAGCGAGGCTTGACTATGCTGCATGCTGCTGTTTGGATGGCCAGGCCTCGTGATCAGAACGAGGCTTGGTTATGACACAGGACGGATGCTAATTTATGCCCAAGATGTGGAAAATCTTTCATATCCAAATATTCACAGTCTCGTTTATATTTTGGATATTTGGTGGGCATCTCTGATGGGGATGATGCTATATGTAAGGATAATAAATATACATGGAGGAGTTTTTAATATATACACTTCCAGAACATGTGACCGGAAGTGCCAAGTGCTTCCGGGGTCATTGGTTATTTTGGGGTCATTTTGTACTTATAAGCGATGCTGTTTGGGGGGGTCCACACCCCAGAGGACGGCTGTTTAGTTGAAACGTGTCGGGTGGACCCCCTTACAGACATCGCTACTTTCTGACTATGTTATTACGATTGAACCAAATGTGAGTGTAATTTTATTATTATTTTTTAATAAATTGGATGTTAAAACGGTATCACGCTATGCTAGTTTTCTACTTCCATGGTCTTTGATACCTGAACCCCCTATTTTCGTGGGATGAGCACTATAGGAGGATCGCTACGGATGATTTGATGACCTGAAGACTTGCGGGAGATTACATACTAGATGTATGATTATCTGGTTTGCTAACCTACAGGCCCATATGACTCGAGAGGCGTAAGCCTTCCTCTGAGTCCACGTCATTTGGTAAGCCTCCTCTCCCCTTCTTTATCACGGTGGTGGTGGTATTATTCTACACATCAGAAGTTGAATTTCACTTTTTTTCACGTCACCTCAAGTTTGGAATTGTGATTGATATTACACATTTCAAGGACTGTTAGACGTTCACTTGATGGACTGTATATGTTAAATTAATTTTATTTACCTTAACCTTTTGTGTGCATGAGGTTCATGCACTCTTCCACCTGGGAGTAAGATCTCTTGATATACAATGGAATTTACACATATTTTCTTTTTTTTGAAGTGTATGTAATTTTCTTTGCTTGAATTAGTGCCTTACTGGTTCATGTGGTTTGTTGCCACCTAAGCGCCACGCTTTTTTGTTTTAAGAAAATACAAAAAAAGGGAAAACACTGCGCTATAGTTTATAAAAAAATGGCCACAACGGCCACAACAGCAGCCAACACCAAAAACAAACGAAGTTCAACAGATAAAATAATAAAAACAGTGTAGCGCTTCAGTAGTAATAATAAATGTAAACAACATAAATTATAAGAATAGCAAAAAACACATGGATCTAAGTGCCTGAAAATAAAAGTCCAACATTAGACGTTCAATCCACTATGTTGATGGCATAAGAGTGACCAAACTGTCACAGGGAAGAGAAATGATGTACTAGACGAATGTGTTCATGCTGGTATACTTGATTGTAAAACATCAGAGAAAAGTAGATAAATACTTCTTACCGGAACGGTTGGACTCACACAGTCATATGACGGTTGAGTCTAGAAGGCTTGAGGTCACAATCTAGGACCAAAGAGTGTAAGGAGAGAGGTCAGTTGAGCTGATGGAGGAGCTCCGGGCGGTTGTAGGCTCAATGATGGATCCCTCCAAATGGAACGTCAAGGTGTTCAAGCTCAAACGCAGGCCACTGTGCCAATACTCCAGCCTCCCCCGAATGGGAAGGGGGATGTTTGTGAGGATTTTAAACCAAAGCAATAAAAGAAAAGAAAAAGAGGCTCCACATGGTGCGGGTCAAACGATAAAAAGACGTTGATTTATTGAAGTCAAAAGGTAATAGATGACTTAGTGATCACATAAAAAAGCAAAAATAAAATTAAAAGCAATGTGGGGTGCCCAGGGCGAGCTGTTGACACCCCACATTGCTTTTAATTTTATTTTTGCTTTTTTATGTGATCACTAAGTCATCTATTACCTTTTGACTTCAATAAATCAACGTCTTTTTATCGTTTGACCCGCACCATGTGGAGCCTCTTTTTCTTTTCTTTTATTGCTTTGGTTTATAATCCTCACAAACATCCCCCTTCCCATTCGGGGGAGGCTGGAGTATTGGCACAGTGGGCTGCGTTTGAGCTTGAACACCTTGACGTTCCATTTGGAGGGATCCATCATTGAGCCTACAACCGCCCGGAGCTCCTCCATCAGCTCAACTGACCTCTCTCCTTACACTCTTTGGTCCTAGATTGTGACCTCAAGCCTTCTAGACTCAACCGTCATATGACTGTGTGAGTCCAACCGTTCCGGTAAGAAGTATTTATCTACTTTTCTCTGATGTTTTACAATCAAGTATACCAGCATGAACACATTCGTCTAGTACATCATTTCTCTTCCCTGTGACAGTTTGGTCACTCTTATGCCATCAACATAGTGGATTGAACGTCTAATGTTGGACTTTTATTTTCAGGCACTTAGATCCATGTGTTTTTTGCTATTCTTATAATTTATGTTGTTTACATTTATTATTACTACTGAAGCGCTACACTGTTTTTATTATTTTTTTGTTTTAAGGACTGGTATATGTGTACTATTTGGTGTGCAGTATATAGGGGTGTAATACACGTATAAAATACTTGCAAATATACAAAGCATAGTATAATGCATTTCCACTGTGCAGCATTGTGACTGCTGAGTGGTTCTGCAGCAATGCTACAAAGAGTGACAAAGGCAATTAGAAAAAAGTATTATAACTGGTGTGATAGACCAGTGGCCCCCCAAAACGACAGATTGAAGCAGGGTGTTATATACCTTCTTCCACATACATACATACATACTGCACTTCTCTAGAGAATTTTGTCACAGGGCCATTTAAAAAATGACAGACAGCGGAAGAGGCAGGCCCTTCCGCAAGGGTGGTAGGGGTAGGGCAGGAGCAACAGGCTTGAGCCAAAGTGGCAAATTGCAGAAGGTGCGTTTGATTACGTCAAAGGACACACCAGACTTGGTTGATTGGCTCACTCAGCCTTACTCTTCTGCACCCTCCTCATCCTCTCGATCTGCACCCTCTTCTTCACTCTCTGCTGTGTGCACCTCCAAAGACACTACCACCAACACCACCACCATATACCCTCCGCTTGAGTCACAGGAATTATTTTCTGATCCATCACAAGACATTGCCGATGCACAGCCGCTCTTGGCATTGGATCAGGAAGAGGAGGTAGCAGCAACCGCCACTTACAGTCTGACGACAGTACCCAGATTGGCCCAAGGAGGAGGTTCGTCCCCGCTGTTGCTGCCTACTCCGAGATCTCGAATTATAGCGGTGGGGAAGGTGACGTTGATGATGACGTGTCTAGTGATGTCACGTGGGTGCCCACAAGAGAGGAAGAGGAGGGGAGTTCAGAGGGAGATATGGACCAGCAGATAGGGAGGAGAAGCAGGCGGAACTTAGATTGCACAGGAAGGACAAACCAGACTGCTAATGTATCAGGAGCGAGGCATCAACCATGTATGGTCACATCTGGTGCTCCCAGGACCCCGGCACATGGCTACGCAGTGTGGGCTTTTTTTAACGTGTCCGCTGCTGACAATAGTGTTGCCATCTGCAGCCTTTTCAGTCAACACATAAGTCGCGGTAAGCCCAACACTCACCTAGGGACGACCACCTTAAGAAAGCACATGAGCTGCCATCACCGAGCCCATTGGGAGCAACCGAACCCACAAAGCCACACTCCAGGCTCTTACCGTCCAGCCTCATCTTCTATGTCTCCTTCTCCTCTCTCCTCACAATTATCCTCCACTCCACCTTCCATCATGCCATCCTCACGTTATTCTGGAAAAAGGCAGGCTTCCGTGGGCCAAATGTTCTAGCGTAAAAAAATGACGCCGGATGACCCTCTTGCCCAAGGGTTGACGATGCCTTGTCAGAACTGATAGCCCGCCAACTACTGTCATATAAACTGGCGGACTCGGAGGCCTTTTGAAAATTTGTGGCCATGGGAACACCACAATGGAACGTCCCAGGAAGGAAGTATTTCTCACATCCCTGGGGCATCCCAGAGCTATATGGCCATGTTCAGCGGCAAGTGAATGTATCTCTGGCACACAGTGTCGGTGCCAAGATACATCTGACCACAGACACATGGTCTAGCAAACACAGGCAGAGAAGGTATATCACTTTTACTGCCCACTGGGTGAACCTTCTGACGGCCGTCAAGCATGTAACCCGTGGCACCTGTGTAGATTTTGTTTTACCGCCACGGATTGCATGCAGGCCTGCTTCTTCTTCTCCTCCTACTCCATCCTCCCTCTCCTCCTCGGCTGACTCCTCCTTTTCCACTGCTAGCGTCTCTTACGCTGCGCCACCCAAGATCCCCAGAACCTATTCAACATGCCAGGTTAGACTTTGCCATGCTGTGCTGCGTCTGTTGTGCCTGGAAGCCAAGAGCCACACTGGCCCTGCACTCCTTTCAGCTTTGCATTCACAGGTAGATCAGTGTCTAACACCACTCAATTTGACAGTTGGTAAAGTGGTGTGTGACAACGGTGCCAATCTGCTTAGCGCATTGAAACAGGGAAAAATTACACACGTGCCATGCATGGCACACGTCTTAAACTTGGCCGTGCAGCGATTCGTTGTCATATACCCTGGGGTCCAGGACATCTTGCGGCAGGCAAGGAAAATCTTGGCCCATTTCAGAAGATTTTACAGGGCCATGGCTCGCCTTGCTGACATTAAGCTGCAACACAATCTGCCAGTCAGATGTCTTATTTGCTATTGCCCGAAGCGATGTAACTCAACCTTCTATATGCTTGATAGGCTGCTCCAGCAGAAACATGCAGTTAACGACTACCTGTACGAACTCTGCGGCAGAACAGGTTCTGGGGAGCTTGGTTTTTTTCAATGCGCCAGTAGCTGCTCATGTGCGATGCATGCAGACTTCTGCGGCCATTTGATGAGATCACCAAACTGGTCAGTCACAGCCATGGCGGCATCAGTGACATGGTAACTTATGCCTTCTTTATGGAGCGTGCATTGCGTGGTGTCATTGATCAAGCCATGGAGGAGCAGGAGCAGGACGATGATGAAGTCGTAATGCTGGATGAATCCCCAGGGGGGCTACTCTATCTGAGACAAGTCAACAACAGGAGTCTGAAGAGGAGTCAGAGGAGGATGGTGCCGCAGCGGATGAGGAAGAGCAAGAAGAGCATGCTTTAAACCTTTTTGGGATCCCTGTTGTTGTCCATGGATGGGGAGAGGAGAACGAGGAGGACGACATTATCCTGGATGATGAGCAGTAGCCAGGCCACCACACCGCTTCCAGTTTAGTGCAAATGGGGGCCTTCATGCTCCAGTGTTTTAACAGGGACCCTCGTATAAAAAGCATAAAGGTCAAGGACCAGTACAGGGTGGCAACGTACTTAGACCCCCCGTACAAACACAAAATGGCGGAAATGTTACCACCATCACAGAGGGCTATCAGAATGGAGTACTTACAGGCCTTGCTTCGAGAAATGCTGCCTTCTGCTTTTGCATGCGCTGGCAGAGGGGGAATTCCCACTCCCAGAGAAAGAGTTGCGGGTACCAATCCAACAGCGCCTGCAAGAAAAGGGAGGTTTGAAGATGTGTTGGTGACTTATGATATGAGATCATTCTTTCAACCGTCCAATCGACAGGTCTCATCCAGATCCAGCATCAGGGAATGCCTAGACTGACAGGCATCCAACTACATCAGGTTAACGGCCGATGTGGATGCTCTGAGAATTGATGAACCCCTGGACTACTGGGTGGGCAGGCTTGACCTCTGGCCAGAGCTTGCCCAATTTGCAATGGAACTGTTGGCTTGCCCCTCGTCCAGTGTCCTGTCCGAACAGGACGTCCAGTGCAGCAGGGGGGATCATGACCGATAAGCGCACTCGCCTAGCTCATGACAGTGTTGACTACCTCACATTTATAAAAATGAATGAGGCATGGATCTCGGAGGAATTGAACACATGTGACCAGTAGACCATGTATATGCATAACTCTATAAACTATTTGTTTAATCTAGCACACGGACCTTTTTTCTACCTTTGGCTCACTTCCTTGTACAAAAAAAACACACCGCACTATATGCCCGTACCCTCCTGTTTGAAGAGGTTGAGGTTGTCATATTTTTGGGTCCCGCAGCGAGTTGCTGGTATCAGTGCTGGTGTCAGTGCTCTCTATCTCGGTGCTGGTGTGGAGTCAGTGCTCTCTATCACAGTGCTGGTGTCAGTGCTCTCTCTCTATCTCGGTGCTGGTGTCAGTGCTCTCTATCTCGGTGCTGGTGTCAGTGCTCTCTATCACGATGCTGATGGTGTCAGTGCTCTCTATCATGGTGCTGGTGTCAGTGCTCTCTATCAGGGTGCTGGTGTCAGTGCTCTCTATCACGGTGCTGATGTCAGTGCTCTCTATCTCAGTGCTGGTGTCAGTGCTCTCTATCTCAGTGCTGGTGTCAGTGCTCTCTATCTCAGTGCTGGTGTCAGTGCTCTCTCTCTATCTCTGTGCTGGTGTGGTGTCAGTGCTCTCTATCTCGATGCTGGTGCCAGTGCTCTCATGGTGCTGGTGTCAGTGCTCTTTATCACGGTGCTGGTGTCAGTGCTCTCTATCTCGGTGCTGGTGTGGTCTCAGTGCTCTCTATCATGGTGCTGGTGTCAGTGCTCGCACGGTGCTGGTGTCAGTGCTCTCTATCATGGTGCTGGTGTCAGTGCTCTCTATCTCAGTGCTGGTGTCAGTGCTCTCTATCACTGTGCTGGTGTGGTGTCAGTGCTCTCTATCATGGTTCTGGTGTCAGTGCTCTCTCTCTCTATCTCGGTGCTGGTGTCAGTGCTCTCTCTATATCTCAGTGCTGGTGTGTTGTCAGTGCTCTCTATCTCAGTGCTGGTGTCAGTGCTCTCACAGTGCTGGTGTCAGTGCTCTCTATCACGGTGCTGGTGTCAGTGCTCTCTATCTCGGTGCTGGTGTGATCTCAGTGCTCTCTATCCCGGTGCTGATGTCAGTGCTCTCACGGTGCTGGTGTCAGTGCTCTCTAACATGGGGCTGGTGTCAGTGCTCTCTATCACTGTGCTGATGTCAGTGCTCTCTATCTCGGTATTGGTGTGGTCTCAGTGCTCTCTATCACGGTGCTGGTGTCAGTGTTCTCATGGTGCTGGTGTCAGTGCTCTCTATCATGGTGCTGGTGTCAGTGCTCTGACGGTGCTGGTGTCAGTGCTCTCTATCACGGTGCTGGTGTCAGTGATCTCATGATGCTGGTGTCAGTGCTCTCTATCTTGGTGCTGGTGTCAGTGCTCTCTATCTCAGTGCTGGTGTCAGTGCTCTCTATCACGGTGCTGCTGTCAGTGCTCTTTATCACAGTACTGGTGTGGTGTCAGTGCTCTCTATCTCGGTGCTGGTGTCAGAGCTCTCTATCAAGGTGCTGGTGTCAGTGCTCTCTATCTCAGTGCTGGTGTCAGTGCTCAGTCTCTATCTCGGTACTGGTGTCAGTGCTCAGTCTCTATCACGGTGCTGGTTTCAGACAGTGAGAGAGATAGCAGCGGAGAAACCAATCAGCAGGCAGTGCCAGTACCATGGCTGAGGATCAGCAATGGACTGCACCTCCGGACCACCGCAGTGGAGCCCTGCATAGGTGGGGGTAAGGGCCGGGCAGAGGGAGGGGCTCAAGCACAGGTTGGCACACTGGGACACTGGCACAGGACTGCGCTGCCCTGACTGTAGCACTGATCATCTCCTGCACCCCCTTGCCTGGCCTGACCTTGCCTCTCCTCCATGGCCTTCATGCGCTCCTGAATTGTCAAAATTTCACAGATAAAAAAAGAATGCTTGTCGTTGTCAATCCCAGATTCACTTAATACTTTTGTTATGTCAGTGTCCATGTTGTGGGACTATGTGTGCACAGCTAGTAAGTATTTTGTGGCTGAAAATATGACCTGGAGGTTTTTAAGGTTTGCCTGCCATAAAAGTCAATGGGGTCCACCGCGAACCTTGCGGTTCGTAAACTTTTGGTCACGTTCGCGGTTCGCGTTCACAAAACGTCCCCTTGAAGTTCGTCCATCACTATTTATAGCCTCAAAGGGTAGATTCCTTTTTTGCTATCTAATATAAACCATGTCTTATGCATTCTGGGCAATGTATATTCCCCCCCCCCCCCCTCCTATAACAAAGTCCTCAGGGTTATGGCCCATTTTTTGGTGGATTATCCAGGGGCTCATTTTCTGGCTGTTGGGAATTTCAATGCTGTTGGAAATCCTGGTATGGATCGTTATCCTGTGGGACCGCAGTCCAGTACAGCATTTGCTAATCAAACCCAGAAACTGGGTCTTTAAATTGTGACCTTTGGAGATTACCACTCCTATTTAATTCTGCTGTTCTAGTACCTACAGTTCTTTGTCCCAGATAGATGTGGCTCTGGGTGCTGAATCCATTCTACCTTTTGGACCATTGTCTTATACCATGCTAGGGGTCTTTCTGACCATTTCCCCTTGGTTGTACAGCTGATCCTCTAGTGCCCCCAGACAATTTCATTGGATGGTCAATCCATTTTGGCTGTTTGTGCTCCCCCATACAAATCCTAACTTAATTCTTTACGCTTAATAATTTGTCTGCTTCACCAACTGTGTGGGATTGTTTGAAGGCCTATCTTAATAGGCATATTGCCTATTGAGATTAGTATTTATAAAAGGTCTCTAGTGGGCTGGGAGAGTTTTCTGTCATCTGAGGTTCATAGAACAGAAGCACAATATATTTAATCTCCCTCCCCACAGAATTTGGCATCTTGGAAAGACACCCAATTGGTTGACAGACAAACAATGCTTGGAAAAACAGCGAGCAGACAATTTTTTACAAGGCGCCAGTACTTTGCTGATGGTGAAGACTAGGGATGAGCCGAACACCCCCTGGTTCGGTTCGCATCCAGAACATGCGAACAGGCAAAAAATGTGTTCAAACACATGAACACCGTTAAAGTCTATGGGACACGAACATGAATAATCAAAAGTGCTAATTTTAAAGGCCTATAGGCAAGTTATTGTCATAAAAAGTGTTTGGGGACCTGGGTCCTGCCCCAGGGGACATGTATCAATGCAAAAAAAGGTTTAAAAACTGAAGTTTTTTCGGGAGCAGTGATTTTAATAATGCTTAAAATGAAACAATAAAAGTGCAATATTCCTTTAAATATTCTTTTTGTACCTTTCAATTACTTTTATGTGTATTGCCAGGACCGACAATTCATTATAAGCCACGAGTAGTTTTAAATTACTTTTTTCCTTTCGAAATGTCATTTTGCTCTCAGACGCTTCTAAACACAGGAAACATGTACCACTTTACATGCATACTATAGACACCCCCCAGGTATGAATTTTAAAGGAATATTACACTTTTATTGTTTCACTTTAAGCATTATTAAAATAATTGCTCCCGAAAAAGCGTCCATTTTTAAAACCTTTTTTTCTTTCTATTGAAGAACCCAGGTCCCCAAACACTTTTTATGACAATAACTTGCATATTAACCTTTAAAATTAGCGCTTTTGATTTCTCCCATAGACTTTTAAAGGGTGTTCCATGGCTTTTAAATTTGCTGCAAATACCCCAAATTGTTCGGTATTTGGCGAACGGGCAAATAGCCAATGTTCGAATCGAACTCATTTTCGACCTGAACATGAAACCCATCCCTCGTGAAGACAGGTCATTTGTTAGCTGTGATTGCAGGTTCTAAAATCCTTCACACTGTGTTTCATCCATTGTCACTGCCTCGGGTGTTCCTATTCACAATCTCCAGGGAATCCTAAATGTATTCCAACAGTTTTATGGCAATCCCTATAGTAGTAAAAGACACCATACCTCATCACAATTATCTACATTTTTTGACTCCAGAAATTTGCCCTGCCTCTTCTGAGAGGACAGGAAGATTCCCTAATAGTAAAGCACCAGGATTGGATGGCCTTTTGATTGAAATTTATAAGTCTTATGGGGAAGTTTTGCTCTTAGGCCGCGTACACACGGGCGGACTGTCTGACAGACTTGGTCCGCTGAAACGTGTTTCAGCGGACAGTCCGCTCGTGTGTGGGCTTCAGCGGACTTTTTCAGCGGACAGTCTGGCGGACTAAGTCTTTCAGGATTTCCGTAATACAGTCCGTCCAACTTTGGTTTCAGTGGACAGTCCGCTCGTGAGTAGGCTAGTTGGACAGACTAAGTATGGCGCATGCTCAGAAAGGATTTACACGGCCGAAGGTTGCATTGCAGTGTATTGGACGTCGTATTTCTAGTCCCGTCGTACGTGCTGTACACGTCATCGCGCAAGCTTTCAGCGGACTGTCTGTTCGTCCTGTGTGGTCAAGTCCGTTCATTCAAAAGTAGGACGGACTGTCTGTCGGATTGTCTGACGAACTTAGTTGGCCAGACAGTCCGCCCGTGTGTACGCGGCCTTAGAGTTATTAAAGGTTTTGAATGTGGCTTATGAGCTGTGTCAACTCCTGCTGGTGACAGGCTTAGCAAGGTCATGAGAAACTTGGTGCATCCTGACCAATCAGGCTTTATACCTACCAGATCTACAGGCATTAATATTCATAGACTTTGTCTCAACCAAAAATATTCCTTCTGATAATATAGGGGATAGGGCCATTCTGTCATTGGACACTCTGATAGTCTGATAGTGTGGAATGGCCCTATCTTTGGGAGGTACTGAAATTGTGGTGACTGTTTGATTGGCTGGATTAAATTGTCATATTCTCCTAAAGCTGTCATGCGTATTGATAGGTACTATTCATATGCATTTCCTCTTTACAGAGGGGTGCTCCAAGGGAGCTCTCTTTACCCTCTCCACTTCACACTGGCAAATGAGCTACTTGCAGCAGTTTTTGTCAGTCTACATCTATTGAGGGGTTCTGAAGGGGAGAGAGGGAAGATAAGATATCTTTATACACCTATGATGCACTGTTGTATCTGGGAGACACTACATGCTCTCTGTCACCCCCCCCCCCCCTGTCATGTCCATTATTAAAACATTTGGCTTCCACAATGTGCACAGCAGTTTAAAGTAGTGAATTTGTTTAAATGCCTTGGGGTATGGGTTCACTATAGAGTGGAAGATTTTCATTATAACTTACTTCTCCACCTTGATGAAGTTTAGGCTTAAAAGCATGACCTGGTCTAAAATACCTCTCAGAGTTGGGGAGAATAAATCTTATCAAAATGATATGGGCTCCTCAGTTATTATATATTACTCACAACTCCCCCAATGTGGATTCCGAATACCTGGCTTAAAGATTCCCTTTTTCATAACCTCATTTAGAAGAGCGGAAATCACAGAATTTTTTTGCCCATTTTGCAATTGCCTAACTCATGCAAGATTATATTTTATTTCTGTGCAACTACAGCACTTTGCATGGTGGCAATATATGATTGACCCTAATCAAGCTTTACTGGCTCAGTTAGCAGAGGGTGGGTCTAGAGACTCCTCACGATATCCGACCTTGAAATTGATGAATAAGGTATGGAAAGAAATTAAACAAATTATGGGATAGGAGGGTGTATCTCAGTATACAGTACTCCTAATTGGGAGGGAGGATGTTTTGAGGAGTTCAGTAAATTACATGTTTTTGATAATTGATATTGTCAAGGGGTACAATTTCTTTATAAACTGTTTACGCAAGATCAAGTAAGATGTTTTCAGGACTTACAACAAGAGTTTTATATCTCCCCTTTTTTCAGTACTTTCAGATGTGCCATGCCCTTCTAGTACAGGCCAAACTGTCCAACATAAAATTGATCCCCACTCTTCCAATTGACTCTCTAGCTTCTAACACAGACAGGAAGGGTCTTATTTTCTCACTCTATAGTTTTTTGCTAATTAAATTGCTGTCCATTCTTCTTATACCTGGTAGGATAGGGTGGGAGAAGGATCTTGGAGAACTTGAGGAGTAGACTTGGCAGGCCATGCTGGAGCAAGTTTTACTAGTATTTCTTTCACCTACACAACATCTATCTCAACTAATCATAATACACAGTGAAACTCTAGGGGGAGCCCGGATGGTCCAAGATGCTGTAATTCCCCTACGGACTTTTTACATATGTTTTGGCATTGCCCTAAACTGGTCCACTACTGTCAACTCATTATTGATACAATAAACAAGTTCTTTCAAGAGTTTTTCTGTATTTGGGCACCCTTCATAAAATGTTACCAACTGTTCATGTACCTGGAGAGGCTTTTTAGACCACCATGGGTTTACATTTATTTGGAAAAATAAATTAATGTAAACATATTAACACATAAATGATTTTGTACTTTAAGAGATCTGTATACGAAAATGAAATTACATTATTTAATACCCAAAGCTGTACTTTCAGTTTAAGAATATGGTTATTTTTTTTGCAATGCAAGGGACTAATTGTTTAAATTCCACCCTTATTGGGAAAGGCAATTATAATCTATAGTAAGGCAAATAAAGAATTAATACAGCTGTGAAAGACAATCTTTTCAAATTGTATAGTTCTTTTTGCCAAAGGGTCCTTGTAAGGGCCAAAATAGGCATCTTCCTGTGATCATGGAGTTTTGTGTGCATTTACTATGCTTCCTAGAGCTTGCACATTTACATACATCCTATAATTACCATCTGCACAGCCAGAGGCATTTGCTGGAAATGGGTTGATTCCATCTGTTGATGTAATTTTATCAAAATAATTTGCATTTATTACCTTCCTATGCAATGCTTTTGTATAGATTATTAAAAAATACAACTACTTGCAGGAAGAGAATAGAAAATATATTAAACCTAAAAAATAATACATCATTTATGTTTGTTTATGTTTAGAGGCAGTTAGCAAAATTTCTGCTATCTTAATTCTAGAATAATGGAAAACAACTTAATATTTATGATAAAACATTCTAAAGTCATGTTTATTATAACCAAATATAGACAGTACTTTCTGTATTAAGAGTTGAATGACATTTTGTAGGCTTACATGTTAATTTTAGGAGTTCTGGGTGTTTGTTTTTTTTTGTTTTTTTTTTTTTATATATATTAAAAACAAATTGTAAGATGATACTTTGATGTGGTTCAAAATAAACAGAATAAAAGTCACTCTTAGCTAAATCTTTGGAAAACAGGGGATCTTCAAACTGCCTGCAAGAGGTCCCTAGCCAAGCACAAACCATAATGATTAATTTACATTTCATTGTAAAGATGTATTTGTGCTTAAGCCAATATATAAAATTGCTGCTTTTACTAAAGTGCAATAGGCTTTGTGAGTAAATCTTTCCAGTAAAGTGAAATCCCCTCTTAGAAAGCAGTCACTGGAAAAGTTGTCTCCACTGAACCATACCAAGACACATGCTCTCAAAAATTATAGGAATGTGAAGATTTAAGAGGGGGCTTTTTGAAATCTGGAAGCCCCTTTAGCATAACAGGGCCTCCAGATATTCAAACTCCTCCAGGTGAATGAGTAAGGTGTACACTAGAGATGGGCCAATTGACCCCATGTACAGTTCACGGCAAAACTTCCGAACATCGTAAATGTTTGGAACCAAATAATGAACCACATTGAAGTCTATGGGAACCGAACTGGAAAAATTGAAAGTGCCTATTTTGAAGGATTATGAGCACTTAATTGGCCATGTAATGGTTATGGGGGTCTGGGTACTGCCATGGGGGACATGTATCAATGAAAACAAAGAGAACATTTTTTTTTTTTCAATGAGCAGTTAAAGAAATTTTTTATTTTATTGTTACTTCTTATTTTGATGCTTTCACTTCAGTAAGATTAAAGATTAAATTGAAACCATCAAAATGAGAAATAACAATAAAATAAAAAATTCCTTTAAATATAGTGCCTGGGAGTCCCCTTAGTCTGCCTGTAAATTGACACATCTGTATAGAACACGCTGCAACAAAAAACCTTTATGCCAAAAAATTGCATTTTCCATTCAAGCTTTCTTTATTTTATAAACAATGGCATGGGGAGCCAGTAAGAGGCCACAATTTAGTGCACAGCACATACATTCTGGTGTCTCTTTCGCAGACACCAGAAAAAATTGGGCTTTGGATGTTGGTAGAGCCTTCACACTGTAACCCTATAGAGGTACTCTTGATTAAAGCAAATGTTGGCCTCTCTGTCAAAATTGAAATTTGTTGACCCGCTCAAACGGTTGCGTAAAAATTGGTCATTGGTTGGTGGTGCCTTCACATGGTAACCATGTAGAGGTAGTCTTAATGAAAGCAAGAATTGGCCTTGCTGACAAAAACTGAAATCATATGCACCTGTCAAAAAGGTGCAGAAAAATTGGTAGTTGGAGCCTTCACACCATAACCCTATAGAGGTACTTTATATGAAAGCAAGAATTGGCCTTGCTGTCAAAATTGCAATGATATATACCTGTCAAACAGGTGTGGAAAAATTGGTCTTCGGTGTTGGTGGTGCCTTCACATTGTAATCCTATAGAGGTACTCTTGATGAAAGCAAGAATTGGCTTTGCTGTAAAAATTGCTGCCACTCCGGGACTGATTCACAGATGCACTTTTTTATCTGTCACAAAACCTCTGCAGCACTGAATGCCAATGAAAGCACACTGGATGCAGGGCAGCCCAGCAGCTAAATTGCATACTGGGCAAGTTCTGGCCAGTGATCTATTCTCACGACCCAGTAACCCAGTGGATCATCTACTGGAAAGTTCGCCCCTAGATAATCTCCCACCCTATGATCAAGGCGCTACTGATGTGATGTGAAAGCTGACAGCCCTGGGCGCCGAGGATTAAAACATTTTTGAAATGCATCCTTCTCCACCGCTCCTCTATTGACCAACAGAAGCCTCAAAATTTTTCCACCAAACTGTAACCTAACTGTAACCTAACGGAGTCGGGAAAGGCGTTACATAAACACCTCTTTAACCACTTAAGGACCGGAAGAATTTCCCCCTTAATGCAGACCATTTTTTGCGAAACAACACTGCGTTGCTTTAACTGACAATTGCATGGTCGTGCAACGCTGTACCCAAACAAAATTTTTCCCACAAATAGAGCTTTCTTTTGGTGGTATTTGATCACCTCTGCAGTTTTTATTTTTCACACTATAAACAAAAAAAGAGTGCTAATTTTGAAAAAAAAAAAACAACATTTTAAACTATTTACTATAATAAATATTCCCCAAAAAATTAAAAAAAAAAATGTCTTCATCAGTTTAGGCCAATATATTGTCTTCTACATATTTTTGGCAAATAAATCGCAATAAGCGTATATTGATTGGTTTGCGCAAAAGTTATAACGTCTACAAAATAAGGAATAGATTTATGGCATTCTTTTTTTTTTACTAGCAATGGTGACAATCTGCAATATTAGTGGGACTGTGACATTATGGCGGACAGATCGGACACTTTTCACACATTTTTAGGACCATTGACAGTTATACAATGATCAGTGCTATAAATATGCACTGATTACTGTGTAAATGTCACTGATAGGGAAGGGGTTAACACTAGGGGGTGATAAAGGTGTTAAATGTGTTCCCTGCTAGCTGTTTATAACTGTATGGTGATGTGACTTACTAGAGGAGGAAACATTTTGCTGTTCCTACTTAGTAGGAACAGACGATCTGTCTCTCCTCTCCTGACAGAATGGGTATGTGTGTGTTTACATACACCACACACATCCCAGTTCTGGCTCTCGTGCACAGGATTGTGCATGGCTGGTGGACATCGTGGCCACGGGCCGGGTGCATTGTGTCACCTGCCGTGCAGTGCATGCACCTGCTAGAGCTGTTTATAGGGCCGACATCCAGCTATGGCAATTCGTGGGAATGTGTTGACCTGCCGCAGTATAATGACGGCAGCTGGTCGGCAAGGGGTTAAGGTGTCCTTAAGAGATGTTCACTCTGTGGGGGTGGGATAAATTTCGAGATTTTCCCCTTGTAACAGTGGTCAAGGAGGGTTTCCAACCAATCGTGATCCTTCTCCTTGATGCCATGTTTTCTCGGGTCCTTTTGCAGGCTTTGAATAAAGAGGGAGCCCATGCACCACAAGTTTGAGGAGGCACGAGAAGCAGACTTCTTGGGATCACTGAGGATTACAGTATCTAGAACTGCCTCCTCCCAGCCACAAACTACTCCCAAGGGTTCTGGGAATGGAAAACCATCAGTTAAGGGTTGACTGATGGTTGCTTCAATGCCTCTCTCTCTTCTTGTGTATTCTGTTACATAGGAAGAATGGTGTTTGCATGAAACGGGCCTTGAGAGGAAAGGAAGTCCTCCTCTTCCTCCTGCTGCTCTGCCTCGAGTGCTCTGTTCATAATGCCACATCTGCTCCAGTACAGTAGGAACACAACAGGGATTGTGTCACTGATGCATGCACTATTACAGCTCACCATCATTGTCGCCTCCTCAAATGGTGACAGTACAGTGCATGCATTCTTTATCAGCAGCCATTGGTGTGGCGAAAAAAAGCTTGTCATTGTGCTATACTCACATAGTTACTTGCTCATGCCATTTAGAACCAAATGGGATATTTGGCTATTCAATCCAAAATTCACAGTCAAAGTATGATAACATGTATAATCTGACCTTACCATGACCCAGCCCATATACTATCATAATATCTAACATATGGTGACTATCCTATCTCTGTCTTTCTCTTCCTCTCCTTTCCTCCCCCCTCCTCTCCTTTTCCTCCTCTCTCTCTTTCTTTTCTTCTCTTTCCCTCACCCTTTCAAGAGCACCTTATTTACTCTAATGCCATGTACACACGATCAGAATTCTGGCCAGAAAAAGACCGATGAGAGCTTTTCACCAGAAAATGTGACCGTGTGTATGCTCCATCGGAATTTAGCTGTCCGAATTTCCGCCAGCCAAAAATTGATAGCATGCTCTCAAAAACGTTCTATCTGTAATTCCGATCGTGTATATGCAATTCCGACACGCCAAAAATCACGCATGCTCAGATTCAACTACGAGACAGAAGCTATTGGCTACTGGCTATTGAACTTCCTTTTTCTAGTCCCGTCGTACGTGTTGTACGTCACCACATTATAAACAATCGGAATTTGATGTGACCGTGTGTAGGCAAGACAGCTTGAGCCGAATTCCGTCGGAAATTTCATCGGGAAAACCATCAGAGCTTTTTCCGACGAGAATTCCGATCATGTGCACGTGGCATTATACGTGCCCTATACAACTATTTTAGTATGTTTTTATCGACAACAAAAGAAGGGCTATATGTTCTATATGTTTTATTACTGCTATTTTCAACAGGTGTCACGCTCTTAATACATATTTTATTTTTTGTTCTGCAAAAAAAAACAGTTTGAGCTATCATTAGTATTTTTGTTGTGTGTATGGTCTCACAGAAAAAATGAATAATAAGAAATTTAAGGACCCTGAATTCATGTCAAAATTTATTGACGGATACAGGGAAATGAGAAATATGTGGGAGGTCAAGCACAATGCTAGTAAGGAAGGCAATGCTGGAGAGACTTTTGGCATTTGTGCAGACTTGGATCCCAGAAGCAACCATGGAGATTTTGGAAAAAGAAAATTGGGATCTTGAGAAATATGTACAGAAAGGAGCACAAGAAGATCCTGAATTCCATGAGATCAGGAGCATCAGCAGATGATGTGTATGTACCCAAGCTGTGATACTTTGACAAACTGTATTATCTTGATGACCAGACTGAAGCCAGGGAATCGTTTTCGACCCTTCCCTGCACCCTACCCTGCAGCCTTCCCTCCACCTTTCTCTCCACCCCAGCAGAGGCTGATGAGGAGCAACCTGGGCCTTCCATCATGGAAGAAGCGGATGCGCCCAGCTGGAGCCAGGTATATTATTTTTATACATATTTAGTGTCCTAATATTAATAACGTTAACTAGATGTTATACTTTATTAACTATTAATGATTTTATCCAAAAAATTATGTATACATATCAATTGACAGTAGTGGCCAAAAATGTTTGTCGCCAGCTTGAAAAAATGCTGGGGTCAGAATGATACTCTTTTATATGTATTATTATTATGTATTACATAGAATTTGCAAGTCATGAGCTGAAAATTGTGTGTGATTGATGAACCAAAAATAAAACGATGTCCCTTTTTTATACACAGGATGAGATCAGGAATTTCTGGAAAGTGGCAGGCAGGAAGTGGCCGGGCCCAGTGACAGCCAGGAGGAGGCTGTGCCCTGTGCCAGCCAGGAGGTGGCCAGGCCCAGTAGGAGCCTCACCCAATCGAGGGTTCCTTCCCTACGCTTCATACAAAAAGTCCCAGGAAGGGGACCGTCACAGAGGTGGCATCACTGCACCTCATTAGAGAGGCTACAAATGTACTAAGGAGCCTCCCACAGCTAAAGAGGCCTATGGGTGCTATATAGCCAGCAGGTTGCTGGAACTGAAGAAGGGCCAAGCCTCCAATGTGAAAGAATTATTTTTTCAGCCCTTCACAAGGGGCTGAGTGGTGAGTTAACTGCCAACAGCCAAATATATGATCAAGCCCCTCCTCCTCCTGCCACAAGTTCACCACCAGAACCACAGCCTCCAAGGAAGGCTGCAGGGAAGGCTGCAGGGAAGGGTGCAGCGAAGAGAAGAAAGTGATGACCTGTCTTCAGTCTTGTCTGACAAGCTGGTGTAGTACCACAGCCCGGGGATATATATGTCATCTGCTGCTGGTCATGATCTCTGGGATTCCTGGAATAGATTGTGCTCCCTATTATATGGACACCTCAAGATCCCAATTTTCTTTTCCACAGACTTGATGTGTGACCTGGGGCTAAAAGGCTGCACAAATTCCAAAAGTTTCTCCAGCGTTGCCTTCATCTTTATTTTTTTAACCAGAATAAATGGATATTTTATTTAATGAAAATACTTACCTATGTGTTTTTATTCAAATACATGTCAAATTAACACAAATTAGTTAAAAACTAAAAAAATATATAATGTCATTGTGGCAACTTGACTCCAAAAAAAATGAAAAAAAAGGTTATTGTGGTAACTTCATACAAAAAAAAAGTTAAAAAAATGTTATTGTGGTAACTTGACACCAAAAAACAGAAAAAAGGTTATTATGGTAACTTGATATCAAAAAAATAAAAATAAATGGAAATCACTGGAAAATTATTTATAAATAATCATAAAAATTATCATGATGAAATCTAAAATAATAAAAGATGACTACAAAAATATATTTTAAAACATTATTATGGAGATTGGGTTTTTAACAAAATGCAATATCATTTATGAGATCAGGAGAAAGAATCCAGAAATCTGTTTGTGAGAGCTCTGTGTGAATATGAGCAGCAAAACAACTTTGTTCTAGCATTATAAAGAAGACAATAATGAGCTGAATTTAAACTATCACAGAATTTTAGATACAGAAAAGATGACCACTATAGCTAATCCATTTATATTTTAACAATGAAGGTAAAATATATACAGATGGGCATAGGATGGGCATAGGATGACTGGGGGTTGTCAGAAATATACTGCGGGGTATATAGATTTGCCTGGTCCACAATAAATTGAAGAAAATTGTCAGGCAAAAATAAATAAAAAAATCTATTTCAGGGAAATTTTCAGTATTGGCCTGCACACCTGGCTGTGCTGTGAAAGGGGGAATGCTTGCTGATCCTGAGTTGGAAGGCAGCCATGCTGGGTTGTCAAGAGTATCTGAGAGATATGTAGTGGCCCTGACTCTTGGGGGATGTGACACTCCAATGCTGGTACTTGATGGATTTGAAACTCCTATTCTGGTACTTGGGGGTGATATTGCAGCTCCGGTACTGGACCTGGAATTTCAGCATGGGGTCTCTGATTCAGTTGCCAATCCACTGCTTTCAATTGTTTCAAACTCCAAATTGGATTTGGAATCAGAATTAGAACTGTGAGAACTCTCCACTTCTCTTATCACTCATGCTGTGGATCTGAAATGCCTCCTCACTGTTGTAAACATTTTAGGACATGGCTGGTACTGGACTGCTGATGGTGGTTGTGTGACGAATACTTTGATGATGGGCTATGCAATGGGTACTTTGGTGATAGGCTGTGTGACGGGTGACAGATGACTGCTGACGGTCATTGATGGGTGATTGATGGGTGACAGGTGATGGTCACTGATGGGTGACTCATGGGTAACAGGTGAGGGTCACTGATGGGTGACTGATGGGTAAAAGGTGACAGTCACTGGTGGGTAATAGGTACACCACTGACGGTCACTGATGGCAGTCTCTGATGGTGACAGGTGCACTTTATGGGCACTGATGGGTGACAGGTGCACTTTATGGGCACTGATGAGTACTTATGTGGCGACTGTTGGGTGACAGGTGCACTGGGGGGGTGAAAGTAACTGCTGGCCAGTGATGAGGACTGTTACACTGCTGATGGGGCAATGTGACAGGTTCTCTTTATTCAGGTGCTCTGGTCCTTACATTGCAAAGGGTGTGTCAGGAGAGAAGAGCCGTAACAGCCAGTTACCGATCTGTGTTTACATTTGTAATGGGCTGTGAATGGATAACAACCGATCACGTGGTAAAAAGCCGCACTGCACGCTCCCGATCACGCACATGCGCTGTTTGAATGGGCCGATGTATTATGACATTAGCCCAAGACGAGAGCTGCCCACTCTTGTTAAGTTAAACTTAGTTAACAGCCAAAGATAATTGCCATCACATAAATTATAAACGTTAAACATGCCTCTTAACCTCCCTGGCAGTCTGATTATGTCATTTTTATTGAATGTCAAAGTGGTACATTGTTTTGTATGGAAATTTGTTGTTTTATAGCATAGGCCTGTAATTCTTACGAATAACTCATTTAACCTGGGTATGATAAAGTTTGAAACACAAAATAATAAATAATTGCAAATAATTATAAAAAAGAATAATATAATAATAATAAATGTAATACATTTAATTCAATAATGTAATCAAACCAAAAACACTGAAACTTGTCAAAGCAAGGGTGCAATATTACTAGTTACTGTATATTGGTTTAGTAAACATCCGGGTATGAAAAATTTTGAAACATGGGACTGCACAAAGTCCAACGTCACAATCAGGACAATGGAACCTGGTTTCCTTTATGATTTTCTTTCCACTGTCATCTGGCTTTGGGCAATAAACTACGCACAGGGTTCCGGGTTGACAACGCCAACAGTGCAACGTCCAGCTCTATTCACAGCCATTGATGGTGTTTGGTGGTTGCCAAAGATACGTTTGGCAACTTTCCAAATGTGTTTTAATTAGTTTTATAAAAACAAAAACATTAAATTTCAAAACTATGTATAAATATATATGTATAGGCATATACATACACATACATGAAACTCAACACATAAAACACAATTGACACAGACATGGATCTATCTCACAATATACTCCATCATGTTAAATATATTCCACCAAATCTCCCCATTCAAACATCCAGTCCCTCCCCCACCATAAAAAAAGTTAGGTTGTTAGATGTTCTCAGTGACTTCCTTCTAAAAAAAAAAAAAAAAAAAAAAGGGGGGGGGGGGGCATAGATGCGGAGCAGCAGATCACCTAGTTACTTCCCATACAGTTCACAAAAACCTGGGTTGTCTAAATTCCAACCAACTCCTCTAAGTACAAATTTTATTTCTGTTATTTTGCATATGTATTACCTCTTTCATTAACCTAATTTTGGCTACTTCCCTAAGCCAATCCTTTATTGTCGGGAGTTCCCACCTCTCCAAGGGACACGGGGATTCCCCATCTGGGAGCCTCATCAACAACCTGTAAACATTTGAAATCCCCTATGTATTCCCCCTTGATTGACTAGTCTTTCCCATGAATTTAGCTCACTATCTGAGCGGAGGGGTTTCGGGAGAGATTCTATGAAATATTGAAGTTGTCTATATCTCCGTGTATCCCATGATATCATACCATATTTTCCTTGCAGTTCGGATAGTGAGCAAAGGACTTTTGCCTTCAGGTCGTCTTTTAGCCTAAGACAGTCTGAAGAGGTTCATTTTAAATAAAGTTTATTGTCCTTGCCTGGAGGGAAATAATTATTGCTTGTCAATGGCATCAAAGGACTATTATATTGGCGAGAAGTATTTTTGAAAAGATTATCCCAAACTCTCAGTTTTTCTATGATAATTGGTGCCATTTCTTTCGAATCTCCTCTATATTTCCTTGGGATCCAAATACTCTGACTCAAAGCAGATTTACTCACCTCTGCCTCTAGCAACACCCATTTTTTATACGGAGAGTCATGTACCCAGTCCATAATTCTCCACAGTATTGCCGCCGGATGGTATTTTTCGAGATCTGGAAGGAATAATCCTCCTCTTTCTTTTGGTCAACTCAAAGTTTTGTATGCAATACGATTGCCCCTATTATTCCATATAAAGTTTTGCAATATTAACCCTTTAAATTCTACATTTTTCAATGAGTTAGCTTGACTCAAAATGTGCGCTACCGAACAGTGGAGCGGAACGTTAATGGGTTAATCTAAGCATTTTAAAATAAGCCCCAGAGATATTTTATGCTTGTGAAATGCCTACATTCTGTTAAAAAAAAAGTGACAAGCCTGTGATTCATTCTGACTTCATTTGGCAACTTTCCAAATGAAGTCAGAATGAATCACAGGCGTGTCACTTTTTTTTCTTTGATTTTAACAGAATGTAGGCATTCCACAAGCATTGCTCAAGAAGATGCCTGAAGATCTTCTTGTAGTACTTATTTTGCTGTTTCCTCATCGCTGGGTAGAATGTAATTGCTTGGTCAGCTCTGTCAACACTTCCCATGGTGTTATTGTAGTCTATCACTACTTGTGTCTTCATGATTTCTTTCTCACCTTTCATGCATACTATAACATTGGATGTATTATAAACTGTACTCATTAGGCACACATCTTTATGGCATGCCATCGCTGTGCCATCATTTTGCCTTTCTGCCAGGCAACCATTTCTCCAGTCTTCAGCTACTTATTGGCAAACATTGGCGGCATGTTGCACTGCTTAGCCCTAAGCCCATAGGCATGGAACCATTCTGTTTTGCAGAAGAAATTCATAAAGTTCAGGGGACGTATAAAAGTTGATGGTTGTTACCCAATAGCCCTGATTTAGCAATGGCTCAATGAGTGAAAGTACGGAAGATGTTCCCATTCCATAGTTGCTGTATTTTGGATTGAATTTGTTCCTTTTCCAGTGTATATGACACATTCCAAATGTAGCTTGTTAACAATTCGCATAGCATGTAGGATTTTACGTCAAATCTTTCTATCTTTGATGCAATGTATTGTACCCAGCTGAGCCTTCTCTTGTAGGCCATTAGACTTTCATCTACAGTAGGTGCCCCCAATATTGTGTTTCCATTGTGATGGGATCATGCTGGAAATCACCACTGTGAGCTGTGCTTCTCGCGGTCGCCACCCTCATAGGAATGTATTGGGGGCGGCGAGCGAGGCGAGCAGGTGTCGCTAACAGTGGCGAGATTGACACAATATCTGTGACACCCACTGTATGATGATATCTCTTTCTGGCACTGACCAAGAACCCATGATGGTCACTCTGACAGAGCTTCAGCTTTTCTCTGTGGATAGTGGAGAACCTTCCAAAAGAACAACCATCTCTGCAGCACTTCACCAATCAGGCCTGTATGGTAAAGTGGCCAGACGGAAAGCACTCCTCAGTAAAAGGCATATGACAGCCCACTTGGAGTTTGCACCTGAAGGACTCTCAGACCATGAGAAACAAAATTCTGAAAAAAAGTCTGATGAAACATAGATTGAACTCTTTGGCCTGAATGGCAAGCATTGTGTTTGGAGGAAAACAGGCAGCACTCATCATCTGGCTAATACCATCCCTACAGTGAAAAATGGAGGTGGTAACATCATGCTTTGGGGATGTCTTTCAGTGGCAGGGCCTGGGAAACTAGTCAGGATTGAGGAAAAGATGAATGCAGCAATGTACAGAGACATCCTTGATAAAAAAAAAAACTTGCTCCAGAGCTCTCTGGATCTCAGACTGGTGTGAAGGTTCATCTTCCAATAGGACAATGACCCTAATCACACAGCCAAGATAACAAAGGAGTGGCTACGGGCCAACTCTGTGAATGTCCTGGAGTGGCCCAGCCAGACCCCAGACTTGAGATTTGAAAATGGCTGTGTGACTTTCCGTTCCGGCACCGGATGAGGTAGCTGCGCCTCTCCACAGCTCCCACTGCAGTGACCCACATCGGCCTATAAACCCAGCCACAGCAGCCCCACAAACCTGCCAGTCAGCCCCGGGTGTCCCCCCTCGGTCCCCCAGACCCTATGGACCAGCTTTTGGAAAAAATGGGCACCCGCTCTTACACAGCCACAGCGGCACCTCCAGACCGGCTGCAAATCAAGCCCCCCGTCTTCGGCCTTCTCGGAACACACGGCAGGCACACAGACGACGGACATGGAGGTGAGCGGGGTCTGCTCTCTCCTACCCCACACATCGCCACATCCTCCTCAACCACTGGGCCTGCATCCATGCCCCCTCTGCTAGCATTACCAGGGGACAGCCTTGCACCTCCGCCAGGAAAAGATGGCCACACTAGCCAAATTGCTCACGCGGTTGCAGCCCTCCTATCCCCCATGATAGCGGCCTCCATAGAAAAAGTGGTTAATGCTGGGATGACACAAATTAAGGCTCAATTAAGTGAAGACACCACCAGACTAAACGAAGTAGAACACCGCTTATCGGAGGTGGAAGATGAATTTTATCAAGCCCAAGCTACAGAGCAATCACAGGACAAAACTAATCAGTATATCATCCAGAAATTGGATGATTTGGAAAACAGATCCAGATGGTCCAAACTGTGATTTGTTGGTGTTCCTGAATCGATACCGTCGGTGAATCTTGCCGATTTCTGCTCTAAACACATCCCGGAGGCCATGGGCCTACCAGGCCCCTTCAAAGTGGAGCGTGCACACCACATGGGGTCCTACAATGCAGACCACAAGTCTCCCCGTCCCATTATTGCCAAATATCTCAACTATGCTGACAAGGCCCTCATCCTTCAAAGATTCTGGCAATCTCCATCTCTCCAAATCGACTATTTTCGGTTCTCCTTGTGGAACGTCTAGGAGATGTCCCGGGGTAGATGGCCCAGTAACTTGAGACTGACAACAGATCCACTTGAATGGATTTTATTTGCGAAAACTTGAGCCATTGAATAGTCTTTCAACTTGGGATCAGAGGGTTGGGAAGAAGGTTCACGTACTCTCAATGTCAAAGTCTATAATCATTAAAGAACTTGCTTACTTAGACTGCATCCAGAGAATAGCCATTCGCAGCTGGATGAACACTCGGGTTGGACAGTCCCTCTCTCACAAGGCCTAGCAACCAACAAGGTGCTTACTCAGGAACAAAGTCTTTGTCACAGACGTTGTTGCAGAAAAACTTAGGAAACTAAGCTGTAGAACACTTGTAGGATACCTGGATCTTTCAGCCTGCTTGGCGATATCCACAAGACCGGATTCTCTCGGTTACTTCAGCCCTTCCAGGCTCTTGTTAAGAAAACCAAACTCACATGTGGTGTTCTTATAAAGAGTCCTCCCCTGGAATGCTTGAAGTACAATGGGTCTCTCCTGAACCGGAGATGGCACCCAACCACTTCAGAATCCTCCTTTAGTTTCCCTGCCTCAGGCTAGCCAGCCCCCAAGGCATTAAAGTCGGGTGAATCCGCACCCCAGGCAATAGCCTTCCTGGGGGCTGGTCAGGGGGACCAGGACCAAGTAGTCAGCACATCATACTGGACTGGAACCCCGAACCACGTGATGTCCATATCTTAAATACCCTACCTCGGAGGGCACAGCGAGAGGGCCACTCCCACTGACCTGGCTCCGAAAGAGAGTAACTTAAGCGCCTGACCAGACCATAGTTCCACACCTGCCACAAGAGACAGTGCCCCCTTTGGGCAGGCTGAACATCTCACAACCCAGTCAGACTGACACAGAAGTCAAATTTAGACAAATAGACCCAAACTAAACTGTAGCTTGGGTAAAGTTCTAACTTTGAAAAACACATAGCACGTGCTGTTCAGGAGCCTGCTGCTACATACATCTTTCACCATTTTCTACATAAGGGTTCTTCAGACACACACTCTTTGCAAGCCTGCTGTTAAGCTATACCTATGCTGTCTTTTTTATACTTTTAGTGCTACAAACTCACTACATATACACCTTCTCTCTCCTCCAAGCTTAAGGTAATATTATGGAACGTTAAGGGTCTTCGCTCTTCTCACAAGAGAATGAAGATTCTTTGCCACCTTAAAAGACTTAAAACTGGGACATAGCCCTGTTACAGGAAAACCATCTTCAAGCATTTGATTTCCACCGCATGCAAAAACTCTGGGTTGGAAAGGTCCTTGGGGCTGAATTGGTAGGACGAAAAGCAGGTGTCCTCCTCCTAATTCATAAAAATCTCCCGTGCACGGTCCTTTCTATGCATACAGACGACCAAGGTCGTTTTATTTCAGTGCGGGTTGAGATAGGCTCCAAAGAAATTCTGATCTCTAATGTTTATGCCCCTAACAATCCTACTAAACAATTTTACTGTGAACTCTCCTCTTGGCTTCTCAACTACACTCACTTGCCCCACCTAGTCGGGGGTGATTTCAATGATGTAATGCACCCCTCAGAGGATAGATCCTCCCCTAATCGTCTTAAGACGTCCCCCGCACCTTCGACTGGTTCTCCATGTCGCTCTCCAAAATGGGGTTCTCAGGCCCGTTCTGCCACCTCATCAATTCTATGTATACATCCCCCACAGCCGGGTTGGTCGCAGTGGGTCTCCTTTCTCAAGGCTTCCACCTTCACAAGGGAACCAGACAAGGCTGCCCCTTATCCCCCCTCCTGTTTAATATTGCTTTGGAAACACTGTCTAGATACCTGTTCCAAATAGCCCCTCTACAGGGTATTAAGGCGACAGGGAACTCCGTACATCCCTCTTTGCCGATAATGTTCTCATCTTTACATCAAATCCCTAAGCAGATATGCTTACCATTAAAAGCATATTTGATGATTTTAGACTCTGTTCCGGGCTGCGTATTAACTACTCCAAAAGCAAAATCCTTCCATCGGCACATGTGACCCCTTCCCTGGACTCACCGGTCCATACTCTAAGTAGACTCCTCCCATATCACATATCTGGGAATCAAAATTGGGAAACTACCTTCTTCTCTGTATCACCTCAACTACAGTAGGTGACCGTGATATTGTGTCAATCTCATCGCTTTTATCGGCGATATTGACACCCTGCGAGCCCCGTCGCGGGAGCCAGCACCGAGCTGGCTCACATCGGGAAAGGAAAAATGTTTCTTTTCCTTTCTAGATAAGCAACAAGCATCGTTGGCCGGGTTCACACTGGTGCAGGGATCCGAGTTGGATTCCCGCCAAAACCAGGCACTGTTTGGTATGAATCCTAAGGGAGAACTTCACGCCAAATTAAAAAACAAAACCGGCATGGGTTCCCCATTCCAGAGGCCTACCAGGCCCTTAGGTCGGGTAGGGATTTTGAAGGGGAATCCCCTACACCGAAAAAATCCATACCAGACCCCTATCTGAGCATGCAGCCCGGCCGGTCAGGAAAGGCGGTGGGGACGAGTGAGCGCCCCCTCCCTCCTGAGCCATACCAGGCTGTGCACCCTCAACATGGGGGGTGGGTGCTTTGGGGGAAGGGGGTGCCCTGCGGTCCCCCCACCCCAAAGCACCTTGTCCCCATGTTGATGATGACAAGGGCCTCTTCCCAACAACCCTGGCCGTTGGTTGTCGGGATCTGCGGGCGGGGGGGGTTATCGGAATCCGGGAGCCCCCTTTAATAAGGGGGCCCCCCGGATCCCGGCCCCCCACCCTATGTGAATGAGTATGGGGTACAATGTACCCCTACCCATTCACCTGTGAAAAAAATGTAAAAAAAACACAACACACAAGGTTTGAAAATAATTTATTTCACTGCTCCGGGGGGCTTTCCATCTTAGGGGTCTTCTCGCCGGACTCCTCCGCTATCTTCTGCTCTTCTGCTAGCTCTTTTACTAGTGGAGGAGCCCTGCTTTCTTCTTCGCTGCCACCACCCGGGGTCTTTTTCCGACTTCGGGGTTCTTGTCCCCCTCTTCGGGGGTCTTGTCCCCTCTTTGGTTCTTCTTGCCGGGCCTCCGCTTTCTTCCTTTAGCTCTTTTACTACCGGAGGCCCGGTCTTCCGTCGCCGCCGCCCCTTCTTTCCCGACTTCGGGGGTCTTGTCCTCTTCTTTGGTTCTTCTTGTCGGTCCACCACTTCTTCTTCCAGCTCTTTTACTAGCGGTGGCCTGCTTCTGGAGATGTCCCTGCCCCCTTTCCTGACAGGCCAGGCTGCGTGCTCGGATAGGGGTCTGGTATGGATTTTGGGGGGGACCCCATGCCGTTTTTTTAGGCGTAGCGGATTCCCCTTAAAATCCCTACTTGACCTAAGGGCCTGGTATGCCTCCGAGAAGGCATGCAGGCTTCATTAGTGTGGCGACATTATCGCCGCTCTCTCGCTCGCTACTATATGAAAAAAATAATTTTTTCCTATTGCGTCCAGCGTGAGAACCAGCGTGACTGGATCGCTCTGGTTAGAGAAGCCTGTCGCCGGGAACCAGCGCGACGGGATCGCGCTGGAAACACAATATAGGCGGCACCTACTGTATCCCCCACTCTTTGCAAAAATATCTCAGGAATTGTCAAACTGGATGGATCTCCCCCTTTTGCTCCTGGTAAGCTTCACCAGACTACTTTATCTAATGCAAACTATACCGTTACTCTTAAAACACAAGGATGTTAATTCCCTGAACTCTTCCATATCTAAGTTTTTATGGCATGGCAAAAGACCTTGCATTGCTTTAAAAAAATTACACCTTCCCAGGAGCAACGGGGGCATTAGTCTCCCGAACATATGTTTGTACAATTTAGCTTGTCTGTTAAGGACCAGTTTGGACTGGATAGCCCAATCTTTCCGGTACTCTAATCATAGCTTGGAATCTGCAATGGCACACCCCTATTCCCTGGTTGCCCTTCTGCACAGCAGATGGAAATCTGTCCCTCCCACATTCCAGCACAACCTTCTACTTCGGGACACAGCAATAGCCTGGAGGGAAACCAGGAAAATCCTTAAACTTCCCCCCTTCGTCTCCCCATAACTACCAATAAAAGGGAACCAAGCTTTCTCCCAGGCTTGCACTACAAACCCTTCTCTGACTGGCAAAAATTGGGTCTTCCACATTTCTCCTCCTTGTGCAATCCGGGCGCTGGAAAACCGTTAACCTTCCAAACCTTGGCAGCCTCTTTCTCTCTTCCTCCGGCCCATTCTTTCTATTACCAACAATGCCTCAGCTTCCTATTGCATACCTGCAAAGATGAATCCCGGAGATTCCAGCTCAGCTTCATTGACCAGTTGATACAAGCTGACCAATACAAAGTATTGGATATCTACAAACCTCTCTTGCAAAAAAAGTCCCCACCCATAGCTTCCCCCTCCAATTGGAGTTCAGATTTCCCAGATCCTAATCTAGTGGACAATATTCTGCTTGGGTTACGCAGAGTGCTTTGTCTAACCCCCAACGAAACCTGGAGAGAAACCCAGCTCAAGTTTGCTCATAGGGCTTACATTCCATTCCTGAAACAAACCGAGATGGGGCCTCCTGCCCCCTTTGTCAGGAATTAAAACCACCTCTTTCTCATTGCTTTTGGTCCTGTCCAGCCATCTCTACATTTTGGGATCAAGTCCTGTCCATCATCTTTGAAGTCACACTGTTGAAGCTGCCTAAAGACCCCCTACTCCTAATTTTTTGGATATTGGGACCCTCTGCTGTTACCTTGGTCCCCAACCTCTAAGGAGGCCTCCCCTGAGGTGACTTCTGCACGTTCCTCCCACACAGACTGAATCCTGTTATGCTTACTCATTGCCCGGAGACTCATTCTCCAACATTGGCTCTCGCCCCAGAGTTCTCCTATCCACCAATTAAAAAAAGACCTCCTCACTCTTTTGTTCAGAGAAAAACTCCTCGCAGACTTCAAGTAACTTAAGTCTAAAGCACATTTTTTCTGTAGGTGGCAATCCTTTATCCTCTCGGCCCTGCCACCGTCTGACCAAGCAGAGCTGGAGCAATTCTCATTCTCTTACAACAAGTCACCATCACACAACTAAAGAAGGGCAGTCTCTGTATTTTCCCTTGTGTATGAACTACGCCTTTCATCTTCCACTCCATCTGGACTCCTTAGTGGACTCTCATCAATGTGATATTCCCCTCCCCCTACCCCCCTTTTCTTTCCTTGCCTCCCCTGCTATCCCTGGTAATGCCCCCCCAATGTTGTGTTATCTATTATTAGCGGGGGTTCTTGGATAGATCCATCCAGTTAGTCTACTTTTTTCTGCCTAGGCTCTACTCCTGATGGATCCTCATTGCCTCTCTGCTCGAGACTTTCTATCTCTTAAAAACACTGCTGTATTCCCATAAGGGTATATCTGTATGAATATACAATGTTATGAATGCCAGTCCTAGACCTTGCTAATGATTTGTGTTTGTTTACAGTGTTTTGTTATCATAAGAAACTGTACTGGATCTGTGCTATTGTACGCTTGTTCTATTTGATTCCCAATAAAAACTTTTTGAAAAAAAAAAGAAAAAGAAAATGGCTGTGCACTGACACTCCCTATCCGACCTGATGGAGCTTTAGAGGTCCTGCAAAGAAGAATGGGAGAAACTGCTCAAAAATAGGTGTGCTAAGTTGGAGTATCATACTCAAAAAGACTTGCAGCTGTTATTGGTGCCAAAGGTGCTTTAACAAACTACATACATGGGATTTTTTTTTATTTTAATACATTTGCAAAGATTTCAAACAAACTTCTTTCATATTGTCATTATGGGGTATTGTTTGTAGAATTTTGAATAAAATAATGAATGTAATCCATTTTGGAATAAGGCTGTAACATAACAAAATTGGCAAAATGTGGGAAAAGTTAAGCTCTGCGAATACTTTCCAGATGCACTGTATATAATAGGGGTGCTGAAATTAATCATTACATCGATGCATCGCGAATTCGGGTGTCCCTGATGCGGCAGCAATGTGTAAGGACCGGAAAATCGATTGCCAGGTGATGTCATCCCGACTTGCCCCGCCCCTCCCGGGAGAGTGCTCCGAGCGTATTGTTAAAATTACTTTGTTTTAATAAATTCCGTGTTACAATGAATGATGTGCCCCACTGTATGTGTTTTTTAAGAAAATATGTCACTTCATACCGAATTTCACAGGACAATACATCCCGCTCATGTGACTGCCCTGCCCAGCCAGTCCCACCTCTTTCTGCTCTCCTCTCATGTCTCTCCTGAGTCCTGACCTCAGCGGGGAATTCTCAGCCCCGCCTGCCTGTACCCCGAGAAGGTACAAGCTGTCCCTAAGGGTCAATTTCAGAGGTTACGTCGTAATTGTACCTCTCTATCTGATTATCAGCAACAAGCTCTTGTTTTGAAAACTAGGTTTATTGATAAAGGTTATGGTGAGCATGAATTGGATGATATTATCCAAAGAGTTGCCTAGGGAAAACAATACCCAAAGTGTTAGAATTCAATTTGGCAAAAAAAGGCTTCTAGAGAAGGTACATCCCCTTCCCAAATCACAAGTACATCATCAATGCACCTTTTCCAAAGAGGTTTTACAGCATGAGGCGAGTGAATCATGGATACAATTTTTAGAACTCAACATATTTGTTAGGGATGGACGTTTGGTTTCTACCATGTTCTTTAAAGAAACAATCCGTAATGCGTTCATTCCGCTTAACAGTTGCCATCATCCAACATGGCTGCAAGCTGTCCCTAAGGGTCATTCAGAGGTTGCGTTGTAATTGTACCTCTCTATCTGATTATCAGCAACAAGCTCTTGTTTTGAAAACTAGGTTTATTGATAAAGGTTATGGTGAGCGTGAATTGGATGATATTATCCAAAGAGTTACTGATATGGATAGAGAAGGTATCTTCAATCGTCCGAGGAGAAATAACCAACAAGCTGATAATAAATTTGTTTTTTCTATGATTACTAGATATTCCAAAGAGCATTTTTCAATTAAAAAGATTTTTAACAAATATTGGAATATATTGAGAAAGGATAAGGTTTTGGGCCCGGTTATCCCTAACCGACCAATAATCATTTATAAAGGAGCCCCCTCCTTACGCCATATGGTTGCTCCTAATGTTATTGATCCTCCTAAAACGGTTTCATTTTTTCAAACAATGAATGCCTTTTTCCCCTGCAGGAAATGTATTATTTGCCAGATTCATTCGTTTAGAGGTAGAAAATGTGAAACATTTAATTCTACCCAAACCAATAAGGTTTACAACATTGAATCATTTATTACATGATCTACGGAGTGTGTGGTATATTTGATTCAGTGCCCGTCCTCCAAACAGTACATTGGGCATACTAAACGAGCTCTACATGCA
Organism: Lithobates pipiens; assembly: GCF_037356315.1. NCBI lineage: Eukaryota > Metazoa > Chordata > Amphibia > Anura > Ranidae > Lithobates > Lithobates pipiens. Next base: position 27,635,093 of record NW_027507790.1, on the reverse strand, counting down.
CGTTTGGAAAAGCTCTAGACTCAAAACTAAATGGATTTTCGACTTGAAGTCTTACGTGCCATTCGGATTAAATGTTGATTGGGATAGTAATTTTTTTCTTAACAATGCCTAGAGTGTTTTTTTTTAATCAAAGTCATTTTTACATTATTATTATTCAGTTAATCTTTCGTTTCAGGTATCAATTTGTATGGTTTTATTCAAATTTCTAAACTTTTATGCTAATGTATTTTGGTTGATCCCAATATGACTCTCCTGCTGAGTTGTCTGACATGTTTTTGTGATTAATGTAGTTGTTTTACATTTCACCTAACCAGTAGTTGGTGCGATGACAATGTTTTTTATCCCTGTATCTATCCCGCTCGTTTTGGCATACTGAATGATGAATATCGATGGCGCAGCTTGCGCCGTTTGTTTTTCTATTATTGCCCTTTTTACCCTAAGTTAAAATGGCGCCTTCACATTATATAAGATGTCTTGTGATGACTCAGAAGCCTCAGCCAATCCCCAGACGACGTCCGCTTGTGACGAAACACCGCGTTGGGAGGTGCTCTGATGTCATCACGTTTGCCTTGTTGGAGGTGTACCTCTGCGGAGGATAGCGAGCAGGGAGAGTGTTATGGGACACCGATTAATATTGCACTATATTGCAACTTTCTTGTCAGTGCGATTTATTTATTTTTATTAAATTCTTTATTTAAATACTACACAATGGGAGCTTTTATTATTTATATTCCCTGAGTGGTACCGATCCAGGATCAGCTGTATTGCGGCATAGATTTTTGGGAGACTGAATTCCCTGGGCTTGCTGAGACCATTCTATTGGTCTTTGGAGTCGGTAAGGTGAATATTTGCTCACTTCCTGGGTGTTTTTCCACTTAGCAAAGGGATTTCTTACTCACTGATCTTTTTTGGCAATTGACCTAAAGACTTGTATCTATGGACTGATTTTCACTATACTTCCACTTTTTGGGACTTTACCTTAGTTTTCACTTTTAGCATTTTTTCAACAGATATTTTTAGTCACTTTAAATAAAAAAAAATTTGATGTTTATTATATATGCTTAATTCCAGTGTGAAAATCTATTATATTTAAGCAGAGTTTGTGCTATTAATCCAGCATATTTCTTGATATATAATTATTTATGTAATTTTTTTCTTTTCACTATTGTTTTATCACTTATTTTTTATTTGTCACTGATTTAGGGGATTTCTTGTATTCTAAAACTTGAAGTGCTGGCTGCCCTACCAATTGATTTATTTTTACTATTTGGACATTCATATCCCTTCTCTAGCGCAGCATTTGGCCTTTGGCTGTTTTTTATTTTTGTTTCATTTCTTGAATGAAAGATATTTAAATACTTTTTTTAAATGTTATAATTATGGACATTTTAGTTTGCACTGGTGGAGTATTGTGTACTAGACTTTGATGAAATTGTATTTACTTTGTTCATTTTTATTATTTTTAATTTTTCTTTTTGCACTACCTGTTTTTGGGGTATTCTATAGTGGAGTGTATATATTTTTTTACAGAAAGTGGCTAAGAAAAGATGAGTAGCACTAAGATTAAATAAAAATAAAAATGGGGCAATTTTGATGATGCACATGGTTTAACAAACTGAGTATCATTCAGGTTAAGTTCATATCTATATGACAGGAAATAAAATGTGATGCTAATGCCCCATACACACGACCAGATTTTTGGCCAACAAAAGTGTGGGATTTTGTCCGAAGGGTGTTGGCTCAAACTTGTCTTGCATACACATGGTCACACAAATGTTGCCGAGCAATTATGAACGTAGTGACGCACTAGACATACTACGTCGTCTTTCAGCTCTTTAGCGCCATCCTTTGGGCTCCTTCTGCTAATTTCGTGTTAGTAGAAGTTTGGTGAGTGTTGATTCGCACTTTTATTTTCATGTTTTTCATTTAGCGCTTTTCATTTCATGCTTTTCAGTTTGTTTCTGAATGGCCGTTCATCAACCCGACATGTTGCGGAATCAGAGGAGATAAAGTGTTATTTATTATTGGCCTTGGAGTTATTGCTTTGACATTATTTTTTGGGTTGAATAATGATTTGAATTGGTATATTTTTGGATGCATAGAATGCACGTTTTGGTTAAGTTCTATTGGCAGATAGCATTTCTATTTTTTTTTAATACACAATAAAAAAATTGTGTAGAATAATACTTGGCTATGTGTTTTACTTCAAATGTCAGTTTGGGAGTAGGCAGTTACATTTAAAAAAAAATACAATGAAAAATTAACAAGGGACACCAACATAGTTGTATCTTTGATCTTAAAAACTATGGGATAATGATGTTGTGAGAACTTGCATGAAAAAAAAAAAATACATAATAATATTATTCTTGATATCACTTGAAAAAAAAAGCCTTTGAAAACTATTTTGCAATAACTCCATCAGTATCACCAGCAAATCAGCTTCATTATTATCCCTTTATAAAGAAAAAGAGAATGGGCGCTGCATTTGGAGATTTCAAAATTTGCCACGTCACGAATGTTAAGTCTTCATTACAAACGCTAGTTTACGAAACCGACCGCTTCTGCTTCTGAGCATGCGTGTTTTGTACTTTGGTCCAACAGACATTTGTTGGCTGAAAATTTGAAGACATGCTAGCCAACACTTGTTGGCAGAAAGTCCGACAACAATTGTCTGAAGGAGCATACACACGATCGGATTTTCCGCCAACAGACTGACAGCCAACATTTCCTGTCGGAAAATCCGATCGTGTGTATGGGGCTTAAGTCTACTTTAAATCTATTTACATGGACTTTTATGTTGAGACCCAGTGCACAGTGCGCTCTGAAACCACTGCAAAGAGCAGCTAAGCTATTGTGAGCCACTGGTAAAGTGAAAGTTATGTAACTATTTTTTTAAGTCAAATACTTTTTATTGAGATAATGTTGCGCAAACAATGCAAACTTAGACAATATACAAAATACAGAACAAGACATCGTTGGCACAAATTGGTGCAAAATGTCAAACTTTTGTAACAAAACTGTTTTTACTCTTTTCTTTAACCCGTACAGTAGGGCAGTTCTCTTTATATTGCTTGACTTGTATGTTAATTGTATGATAATTTTAATTAATTAAATTAATTAATTCATTCATTTTAATTGTATGATAATTTTAGTGCAGTAGAGCCCTTTCTCCCACACCTGTAGTAAAGGCCTATGATTCCCTCTCTATACCCATACCCTTCCACGTCTCTGAGGTGAGCTCAACTTGAGAAATGATGTATTAAATTTGGAGTATCAGCTATGGGGGAGCAAGACCTGGAGTTTCTTGCCAGTTCTGCCAAATAGTCAAACATATCTTATGCACATTTTGGTGTTGATAAGTCAACTGTTCTATCCACAACACATGAATAATTTATTATCTATATACACTATATTACCAAAAATATATGCCTGCCTTTACACATACATGAACTTTATTGGCACCCCAGTCAAAATTGAGTTGGCCCACCCTTTGCAGCAACTCTTCTGGGAAGGCTGTCCACAGGGTTTAGGAGTTTGTCTATTGGAATGTTTGGGAAGGAGTTGGGTACATCACTTCCGGTTTCTCGACTGATCCCAGAAGTTCATGGTTTCTGATGCTGTTGTACTCGATTTTAAGAGTTACTATGTTTTTTATATAATTAGTTTTAATTGGAATACTACACAATGAGGATTTTCTTTCTTGTATAACCATTTCCGCCCATTGGAGGAGAGGAGAGTGGATAGTGGAAGATTGTGAGGACCCATACACCATCGTATTACTGATTGGAAGAAAGGATATGATATAGCCACCCATGGAGAGGAATTGCTTACAACCTAAATGCTTTTAGACCTTCTGGTCTAGGGAATGAGGTGAGTTGCTAGCACACACAGTATGGACCGAGGTGCAAGGGAGAGTGATCATGTCAATGAGGAATTTAAAGACATTTGCACAACAGATATCACTGGACACACTGATTTTGTTCTGGAATGGACACTATTATATGAAAATCAAGTCACCAAATTGTATTGTTTTTCTCACTTTATCACTGTATTGATTAATGTTTAACCTATTTTGCTTATTTGCACATTCTTGCACAAATTGGCATTATTTGCAGCACTGGTGTTTTTGGTTAAAATACCCAATACGGGTATTATTTTATTGTTGGATTGTGATAAGACATAAGAATATTAATTTTATTTGTGTTATTTTGCACATCTTGATGAGCAGTTTGCTGCAGCACTGACACTTTGAGTACAAACTCAGTAGATAAAATATTATTAGTATTATTCACATTATTCAGTATCTACCTTAAGAGATCAGATGCATGTAATATTACTGTTTTTAATTCTTCATATAGTTTCAATATTCTTTTAGTTTGTGAAGCATAGCACCACTTCATATTTGTAAACAATTGTATTTTAGATGTGAGGATACATTGCTAAGTTGTGAGCAGCTGCTTCCTATTACTTATAATAAGTGGTAAAGCATATAATTCTATATCTACATAAGGAAATGTTTGACCATTCTTCCAGAAGTACATTTGTGAGGTCAGGCACTGATGTTGGATGAGAAGGCCTGGTTTGCGGTCTAAGCTCCAATGCCCTGTACACACTGTTGGAAATTCTGATGGAAAAAGTCTGATCGGATTATGTTGACGGAAAATCCGATCGTGTGTGGGCTCTATCTGACTTTTTCTGTAGGATTTTCTGACACACAAAGTTTGAGAGCAGGATCTAAAATTTTCTGACAACAAAATCCAATCGCATAAATTCCGATCGTGTGTAGACAATTCTGACAAAGTGCCACGCATGCTCAGAATAAACTAAGAGATAAAAGCTATTGGCTACTGGGCCATTTATAGTCCCGACGTACATTTGACGTCACCTCGTTCAGAACGATTAGATTTTCCGACAACTTTGTGTGTATGCAACACAAGTTTCGGACAAAATCCTTTGGAAAAAATCTGACGGATTTTGTGGTCGCAATGTCCGACCGTGTGTATGGGGCATTGTTCATCCCAAAGTTGTTCTGTTGGATTGAGGCCAGGACTCTGTTCAGGCCAGTCATGTTCCTCCTCCCTACTCTTACTCATCAATGTCTTTAAGGACCTTGTTTGTGCACTGATGTGCAGTCATTTTGGAAAAGGAAGGTGTCATCCACCACATTGTTACCACAAAATTGGGAGCATGAAATTGTTCAAAATGTCTTGGTATGCTGACATGTTAAGAGTTCCCTTCACTGGTACTAAGGGGCCAAACCCAACCCCTGAAAAAAAACAACCAAACGCCATAATCCCCCCTCCAGGAAAGTATTTGGACCAGTGCAAAAAGCAAGGTCCATAAAGATTTGAGTTTAAGGTGAAGTATCTTGACTTGCCTGCACAGAGTCCTGACCTCATTCTGATAGAACACATATGGGATGAATTAGAGCAGCGAATGTGAGCCAGGCCGTCTCATACACATCAGTGTCTGAGCCCACAAATGCGCTTCTGGAAAAATTGTCAAACATTCCCATAGACACACTCCTAAACCTTGTGGACAGCCTTCCCAGGAGAGTTGAAGCTGTTATAACTTGAAAGGGTGGTCCAACTCAATATTAAACCCTACGGGCTAAGACTGGGATGCCATTTAAGTGCATAGTGCATGTAAAGGCAGGCATCTCAATACTTTTGGTAATATAGTGTATATACATATGTATATGAGTCTCTGCACCGCTGTAAGTACAGCTGGTTGATATGATTCTGTTTCCAAGGCTTCAAGTAAACACAGTATAACTGACCTTTAAAATTAAAACAGCATGTTTGGAAAAGAGCAGTGAAATGGGCTGGTTCATGGTTCATTTGAGAACACCATGCAGGTGCTACTCCATATATGTTGGTTAGGGAAGCCTTTGAAGAAGAATTTGAGGCATTGTATATTTTTACACAGTTACATTGGTCCAGTTTGGACCAATGTCAATTTGTATATACTATACCTGGCCAATGCTCTGCATGTTCTGGATGAATGAAAGTGTTCTCTGATTGGACGAAGTTGAGAGGCAGGGCAGGGCAGAACAAGACAAATATAATAGCAAATCTGGAGTAGTCTCTACCTTTTTGTATTAGTAATCTATCAACAGTAAGGCATAGAAACCTAAATATGGGTAAAAACACAGAAGCATTGGGGTTGATTTACTAAAGGCAAATAGACTGTGCACTTTGCATGTGCAGTTGCTCCAGAGCTTAGTAAATGATGAAACACTTCACAATGGTCGAATCCCTTGTTAGAACATATATCATATGTAGCGGGAATATATTACTTTTTCACAAATGCCTTTAGAGATATATTTAGCACAAAATAAAATAGAAGGGAATTGGGAATAGACAAGTATTCTAGGGGTGAGCCCGCAAACAAACCAAACATATGGGGCATTCGTGGGAAATTTGAGTGCAGAGAAACGCCCCATAATGCACTGCAAGATCGCAGTGCATTTACGTCTGATGATTGGCAAAGCATTTGAACTGCATGCTTTGGCCAATCATAGCGCGCTCTCCTGCGAGAGCCATAATTGGCCAAAGGCATATACTCTGCATTTAGTGTAGACTCTATATTCAGTCAGTTCAGGCAGTGTAGTATATATAACACAGTGTATTGGTTAAGAGAAACCCTGTGCCAAAATAAAAAAAAATGGCATGGGGGTCCCCCTAAAAATCCATACCATGCCCTTCAGGTCTGGTATGGATTTTAGGGGGACCCCCACACAATTTTTTATTAAAATTTTGGTTCAGGGTTCCCCTTAATATTCATACCAGACCCAAAGGGCTTTGTAATGGACTGGAGTGAACCCATGCTCTTTTTTTCAATAAATTGTATCTATATTGCCAAGATCTGACAATTCATTACAGCCGCAATCAGTTTTAAATGACAATTTTTCCTTTAGAAATGTCATTTTGCTGTGGTACTGTTCTAAACACGGGAAACATGCGGCAATTTACAGACATACTATAGACACCCCCCAGGCCCAATATTTAAAGGAATATTTCATTTTTATTGTTTCACTTTAAGCATTACATTTTATTTAAATAAAAATGTGCATTGATACATCCCCTGGGACAGGACCCAGGTCCCCAAACACTTTTTATGACAATAACTTGCATATAAGCCTTTAAAATTAGCACTTTCGATTTTTTATGTTAGTGTCCCATAGACTTTAATGGTGTTCCGGCGGCTTTCTAATTTTCCATGAACACTGCATATTCTTCACTGTTCGTCGAACAGGAGATGTTCGAGTTGAACTTACGTTTCACATAAACATCAGGCTCATCCCTAAAAGGAATTTGTCATTATTAATGTTTCATATCAAGCGTTATTATAAATCAGTACTCCCCACCAAATTATTAAAACATTTCTTTTCTTTGGTACATGTCCCCCAGGGCAATAATCATTACCCCTTTGTTTGACAATCCCTTGTCATTCAGCCTAGAAATGGTCATTACTGATTTCTAAGATTTGGCTCCCATTCATTCAAGGGGAGTTTTCATTCAGAAGCTAAACTTCAGTAAAGTTTGCCAAACCTACCTGAACAGGTCACAGATACGTTACTCAAGTTTAGTTCACTTATGATGATGAAAGCAATAAGAATAATATATGTTTTGTATATAATTCTCACTGATTTATAAAAATGTTTTGGATGTACTTGCTGGCCAAAAGAGTTAAAGTCTGTATAATTTGAAAGCATTTTCATACTGCAAGACGAGTATTATAGACTTTTGAATGTCTGCCAAAAGTGTGCGGACATCCATCTTCATTTAGAGATATGGGCATGTATTTGACAGATTTATTGAAGATTGCTTTTATCTATAGTATACAACACAACATGTTAGAAACAAAAAATATTTGCCTGAGATTTTTTTACCTTTACTAGCTTACTAGTATCTTGCTGTATATGAAACAGGCAGACACATTTTTCTTGCACTATGACATTAAATATGTTTGGTTTAATACACGTCTATATGGGAAAACCATGCCACACCATACCATATACAATCATAACCTTCAAATTGGATAAACTACCGGTAATCAAATGTTCAAGGTTTTTAATATAGAAACAATGTTTTAATTGTTTTTAATATAGTGATTATTTGATGATTATGTATAACGTAAACCACCTTATAAAAATAGAAAAAAACTGCTCTGTTCATTTAAACCAGAACATAATGTACAGCAGCAGCTTTCCTGTGAGACACACAGAACTAAATCACTTTTCATAAATAAACATTAAGTGAAACATATAAATGAAAAAGAAAGTCCATGAAGTGACAAAGTCCATCCACTGATATGTGCACCATCCATCACCAAATTGTGTGATCTTGGGTATAGACCTCCACCATACAAAGTGAATGCTTTCCAGAATGCATTGACTTCCTATTAGGATAGGAGGTCAACACGTACCAGTAAGCAGGCATTTTGTATGGTGGAGGTCTATACACAAGATCACGCAATTTGGTGATGAATGGTGCACATATCAGTAGATGGACTTTATCACTTCATTTATTTTATTTTTCATTTATATGTTTCATTTAATATTTATTAGTGTCAGATTAAGAGCAGTTTTATTTGAAAAGATATAGATAGATATATAGATATGAGAACCACTGCCAGGGTTTATTTTGTTGTTTTCTCCTTTTTGTGCATGTTCCTATGGGGTACTCTGTTAGTCTATATTTTTCTTTTCCCTATAATTGTCTGCATTTTGGTTCATTTATTAAAGGAGTACAGACATCATCCAAATGTCTACAATTAAAAATCCTGTTTTTTATTTCCTGTACAAATAATTGGATGGTTAAAATTAAAACAGCTTCACCTTATTAACTAAGCTTATTGAACAGCCTACTCCTTTAGTAAATCAACCAAATATACACTATGGGGTGTTTTACTAAATGATTTGTGATTATTTACTTAGCAAACGTGAATGTTTACTGAACTTGGTGAATATTTTACAGAATTGAAAATAAGCTGAAGCTGTGTTCACTTCAACTACCTAATTGGCTGGTAGTAAAATCTGCTCCTTTAGTAAAATAAATCCCATTATCTCTCTCCTCATCTTACCTGTTTCTTATCTGCTGCTTTCCAATAGATCTTTAACAGTTCTTCCCCAACCACTAGTACAAGTGTAGAATCTGAGCTTGGTATGACTGTTTTGATTTCCCAATCACTTTCAGCTCTGCTTAGGCCTTACTTTTTCTAATGTTCTGAGTACTGGCCTTTGCTACATAGCATTAAAACAGCTGGAGCAGATCCATCTGAGGTATTTATTAACTTAGCCAGACCAATTAAACCAGCTGTACAACATATAGGGTTTTACTGTAGATTACGTTAAAATTGGAGTTGAGAAACAGTTAGCAACAATGATTTATATATGTACAACTGTGGAGTTTTTTATTATAATTTACACTGTCTGTGCTGCTTTAGCATATCCCATTATCAGTTGTAAACTAAATTAACACTGTCTGTACTAAAAAAGTTTAATGATCACAAGAATTGAGTTCTGCATGTTAATGCACCCTATCTCAGTTTTTCCCCAGTGTGTCACTCTGAAATTGTCCAGTATCGGTTAAAGTTCTACATACAAACATGCTCCAAAAACACAACTAGAATGAGAATAATAATAATGATTTTAGATGTGGAGGGTAAATGGGAACACATACCAAACATATAGTGGGGATTTCTCAAAATTGACAGCAAAAGTAGAACTACACTTTAAGTACCATACATATTCAAATAAGCTACATACTGTACTTTGATTTAATTCAGTGTTGTCTAGAGCCTCTTACTGTGTAGCCATAATAAATTCTATGTTTATTCATGCATCTGCATTTCATTTTTTTCACATTTCAAAAGGAGATAATATTGGGAGACACAGATGTCGCACAGTTTATATTAATCAGTAAAACAGGTGATGCCTAATACATATGGGACCAATCAATTTTCCGCTCAGTGTGATATGTGTAGAAAGTACATCAGATTAGTATGGCTAAAATATTAGCTTTAGAATATTTAATTTCAGTTTAAGTCCAATTAAACAATAGATACCCCAGAACCTTTTTGAAAATACTATTTTCACTGAATATTGATTTCTTTATGCAATAATATTTATTCTAGTCTCTCTAAAGTTATTGAATTTTGTCAAAAAGTATAAATATAACAATGTTAATAATAGGTAGGTACATTAGTGGAAAAATAAAATATTAACATAAAATTGTAGCACCCTCTAGTGCGTGCTAGATGAGGGTTAGGTTTGTTAGTGTGTAGGTTTTGTTAATGTAGGAACATTTAGTTTGGCTCAGGGCAAAGCCTGAGCTGCGAATCTGGGTGAGGGTTCAGTGAGTCAGGGCTGGGTTACTCACCCTGACAGCTGCTCTGGTGCCACCCCTGGTCTAGAGGTTTGGAGGAGCTGTTTGGAATATTTATGAGGACCTTAGCCAATCCTCATTAAAGGGCTGTCAGAGGGCAAGGTTCATCTCATAAATAGGAATAAGCCATGCTAGCAGGTGCAGTCAGGTGGAAGATGGAGAGGTAGTGCTGTGGAGACTGTCGGTGGTCCTCTGGGATGCCCCCTAGTCTGGGGGGGTCGACCTTGGGCCGGGGCTCGGATGCTGAAGGGATCATGCCACGACACACAGAGGAAACCATTCCTGGAGGCACAGGAGTACGTGGAGGACAGTGTGAATAGAGCAGCACTACTGGGGAGTGGGACTTACAAGGGGAAACTGCCATATGTAGCCATTTCTCCCTGAAGACAGTGTTGTACCAAGTCTTCATCCCTTCCCTGGGAGATCTCCTGCAGAGTCAGCTGGGTGAGATGGTGTGAGTCAGTCTGAAGGACTGTAAAAGCAGTTAGCCTGGAGGGCTAGTGAAAGGGACAGCTGCAGCCAGGTGGGTTGGCAGTGCCTGGAGAGGTGGTACTGGGACCAGTAGCCACAGAAGGAAGAGTGCAAGCTGATCACTGAGTATTGCTACTTTACAAGGGACTTTGAGGTAATGCCTGCAAAAGGCCATTGCTAAATCTGAATGTGCTTTTCAAATTTATCTACAGCAGGGGTCTCAAACTGGTGGCTCTCCAGCTGGTGCGAAACTACAAGTCCCATCATGCCTCCGCCGGTGGGAGTTATGCTTGTAACTGTCAGTCTTGCAATGCCTCATGTGACTTGTAGTTTCGCAAAAACTGGAGGACCGCCAGTTTGAGACCCCTGATCTACAGTGATCCAGCTGGAGTATGCAAGCAATTAACGTGCAGGAGGAGAGACAAGGAGGCTGTATACAGACTGTATATAGGCTGTGTATAGGAAGATGACCATGAAGATGTTGCTAAAGTGTTGTTGCTGAAGTAAAGTGGGCATCCCATAATCTCTCATTCCTATCCAAGTTATTAACCCTCAATAAACCACAAAGACCAAGTCACAGACTGTTCTTTATCTTTGAAGTGCCTGTGAAAATTCAGTGTGTCTGGCTGTGCAGGGTGGAAAATCTCAGTTCAACTGTGGCTCCTTAGGAGGTTCGCTATAAAATGAAAAAAGATATGCCATATTGAGAAAAGTTTCCCTGTCCTGAAAATATGTTGTACCAGTTTTAGGGTGCCCCAGACTAAATGTGAAATAAAAAAAAAAAAACTAAGAGCAGGATTTTGTGATTTACAAAGTTGTTTTACAGTATATATTCCTAAAGTGCACCTGAACAATCAGTGTACTTTAAGAGTTGTCTTTAGAAAGCAGCAACATCATGACTATAAAAGCTTGCCCCTTGCCAGCATGCCATAAAAAAAAGAACCCATTGTCTCTGTGTGAAAGCAGTGGTCTCTATGTAGCAGTCTGACACCCTCTCTGCTGAGTCAGTGCTAGATGTCTCCAATCAACAGGAAGCATGATCTTTGCTGAATGTAGAGCTTTAGCTCTGACTCAGCATGGGCACCAGATTTTGCAGAGAGGCCATTACTTTCACACAGAGAGCAAGGGTTCTTCTCTGCAACATGCTGGCAATTCCACTCAGATTGGGACAGCTTTATAAAGAAAATAAACGGTAAAGCCCCATACACATAATCTGATTTTCCGACGAGAAATGTTGGATGTCAGACTGTTGGCGGAAAATCCAACCATGTGTATGTTCCATTGGACAATTGCTGTTGGACTTTACCACCAAAAAAAGTTGGCTAGAATGTTCTCAAATTTTCTGCCAACAAATGTCTGTTGTTGGATTTTACGATCGTGTGTACACAAGTCCGTCGGAAAAAAGTCCAAAGTACAAACACGCATGCTCAGAAGCAGAAGTGGTCAGTCTTGTAAACTAGTGTTTGTAATGGAGAATTAACATTCGTGACATGGAAAATTATGAAATCTCCAAATGTGGCACACATTCTCTTCTTCTTTAATGTGCTTGTGTGTGTTAGTCTGGGTGTTATTCCTCAGGTGTGTGTTGTGTCATGTCGCCCATGAGGTAGGGTGAGGTCTCGCCTGGGAGCGTTTCTATCGTCTTATTTGGTACATCGAATAAAGGAGACTCAAGGTCGTCTGGGCTTTGGTGGTCTAGTAAATGGGTCGACGGATTGTCTGTCTCAGGATAGAAGATGGTGTTTGTTAATTTTTTTATTTGTGCAAGTTACCACAACACCATTATTCCCTAGTTTTTAAGATCAAAGATACAACTATGTTGGTGTACCTTGTCAATTTTACATTGTATTTTTTTTTAAATGTAACTGCCTACTCCCAAACTGTCATTTGAAGCAAAACACTTCCCCACAATTTATTTATTGTGCATTAAAAAAAAAAAAAAAAAATAGATGTTGGATTTATTTTTTATATAATCCTTCCTGTTTTTGCTCATTGATTTGAGATGTTTGCTGTATTGTCTTAACCTCTCAATAAAAACTATTTGGAAAAAAAAAAAAATAGACATGCTATCTGCCAATAAAACTTAACCAAAAAGTGCATTCTATGCATCCAAAAATATAGAAAATATACCAAATTAAATCATTATTCAACAAAAAAAAAATGTCAAAGCAATAACTCCAAGGCCAATAATAAATAACATGTTATCTTCTCTGATTCTGCAACATGTTGGGTTGACAAACGGGCCGTTCAGAAGCGAACTGAAAAGCACAAAATGAAAAACACAAAAAGAAAAGCGCAAATCGACACTCACCAGATTTCTACTTACACGAAATTAGAAGAAGGAGCCCAAAGGGTGGCACTAAAGAGCTGAATAACCACATAGTATGTCTAGTACACCACTACATTCATAATTGTTGGCCAACTTTTGTGTGACTGTGTGTATGCAAGACAAATTTGAGCCAAGACCCTTCGGACAAAATTCCGATCGTGTGTACGAGGCATAAGACTTTTCATGCCTTTTGGATTTTGTTCAGCTGAAGCTGAAACTCAACCTGAAATTTTAAATGTATTTAAATATGCAGCATTCAGTCAAAATATTAAAATAATATCTGGGGATCCTTCCATAGACCTCCTTTCCTGTTCCAGAGTGACAAATGTCTACCAGTTGTTGCTGACAGCTTGCTTAACACCAGTAAAGTACTTAATCAAAATTGTCAAATACCAAGCTTTCGAATTTTCATAGAAGCCGCAGTGATGTCACTTTCCCTCATTTTCCATCATTTTCCTTGTTGATAGCACTTTATATTTTTATGTTTGGTCCACTTTAAAAGAAAAGAGCCAGAATTGAAAACTGATATTCAAGCAAATAGAGTATATATATATATATATATATATATAGAGTAATATTTGGGGGTTATTTTAGCTTAAAGGTAGAGCTTACCAGTGAGCTGAGTCCACGCCAGATATGCCGTTTTAAGGGCTTGTAGGCCCACTTTTATTAAAGAAAGAAAAGTCCGATAACAAAATAGTTGCCCACACAGGGGTTTCAGCTTTCCACAGCAATAATGTACGTAGAACCAAAAATACCAAGCCACCTGGCTCTCTTTAGCAGCACTGCTGCTCAGACTAATGCTGCAGCCCTCTTGGCTCTGTAACAGGGTTCCTGTACACCTAGTACCTCAGCACTCTTTACGAGTTTCCTTTTTTCAGCCCACAAGCTTGGACCCTCTGTCTGCTCTGAGAGACCGACCTGTGCAGACATGCACACTTCTTCTCCCTTACTCGCCTGGACTCCTCGGGAGGGTGGAGCCCAGAACCATGGTGTTGGCTTTGTTTTAAGCCCAAGACCCACCTGTGCAATCATCCAGCCAGACTGCTGGCTGTTCCCAAAACCCGGTCCCAGGATTGGAGATTCCGTACTACCACATATCCCCCCCCCTTTGTTTCGACCCAGAGGGCGGAACACCCAAGTTACTTTTGGCACCTCTGTGCCAGATACCATTTACAGAAGTTCCTTCCTGTCCAACCTCGCTTCTCCTAACGGGGAACTCCACCCAATGCCTCCTTTGGTGTCTCCCTCTAAGCCTTACTGTCACTCTGCTATGAGCTTTGATGCGACCTTCCCAACTTTTCTTCCGAGTGCATTTCCACAAGCACTTCCTCTCCTGAAATCTTAATGGGTTCCCGTTGGTCTTCCTACCAACCCTTCTGCCTCCACACTTCAGGTTCCCAGGTTTCCCCAAAACTCTCTCAGCAGTACTGTTCTGAGACTGTAGGGGGCCTATTTCTATAGTGTTTAGAACGAAAACCCACCTCTTATTTCTGGTACCTGACTCAGCAGTCACTAATTGATTATCAGGTTTACCTGTACCTTTGGACACCACATTATCATGTACCATTAACACATTATTTGGTTTATCATTGACAGACATATTCAAACCAACATTAGACCTTTCAACGTTGCACATGTCACCAATGCCTTTTTTTCCAACATTTGCTAGGGTAGAGTCCACAGAGGGCACACATACTGGAGGGCTGCCATCACCCACAGGAACCTCACAGGACGCCACCTCCCCTGGGTTCACCCACTCTGCAGGCAGCTGTCCTACCACTTGACCTGTTCTGATACTACCTGTATTTTTATCCACCGGAACAGGCAAGCTCTCGTCTGATCCACATACAATTTTTACCATGCTCCTTGTCCATTCCCCTGTCCCGGGGACCTTATTAGGTTTGTCACCTAAACCAACCATTGGACTGGGGATAGCAGCAGAAATGCTTCCCATCTGGCTGTTAGGAGGTGTAACCACAGGCAATTTAGGCTTATTTTCAACTTCTCCAACGTCTGTCTCAAATATTTCTTCTGGATCTAATCTAGCAGCATACGTAGCGGCAACTTTTAACAAAAGTAGCAAATTTAGGAATAAACCATTCCTGTCCTGTTTTGCTTTGCTCTGTACAGCCTGCCATATAGTGCTCCACCTAGTGGTACTGCGCAGTACCAGCCCATCAGACTGTGGAGGAGACACACTAGTATAGATTGGCTGTACAGCCCAAAGTTCAAGCATCTCTTTTAATGCTTTGGTTAATAACCAGTACAAAAACAGCAAATTCTCCTGCGCTCTGGTTTCTTGGTCTTTAAATGTGATATGAACAGTTTGAAATGGTGTAGTCACTACGTCTTGCAGCCCTCCTTTAGAACATTGGGTGTTCAAATACTAAAAAGAGAGAATACAAAGAAGGGGAAGGCGCACTGACCTAGTGCATTACCATAAAACAGCTTTATTTAAAATTGAATCAAATAGCAAAATGGCTACTCACAAACGAGTATTGATCACAGGCAAAATCAATACAAATAAATCCATGCACCAAACGTTTGGCGACTCCAGACCATAGCCCTCTTTGGCTCTGAAGAAAGGGGGTCACCCCCGAAACGCGTTAGCCATTTCCGTAGAGGTACTCATCAAATTCCTCGGACATCTGGTCTGGAGTCGCCAAACGTTTGGTGCATGGATTTATTTGTATTGATTTTGCCTGTGATCAATACTCGTTTGTGAGTAGCCATTTTGCTATTTGATTCAATTTTAAATAAAGCTGTTTTATGGTAATGCACTAGGTCAGTGCGCCTTCCCCTTCTTTGTATTGGTTAATAACCAGGACATTGACTCCAGACCCAAGTCCTTCCTGGGAATTTTCATGACACTGGGGATGCAGAGAGACTCACTTGCTGAGACTTGAAAAGTTGCAACGGTTAACAGAACCTCCTCCCGGCTGGAGGTAAACACAGCCTGGTGCTCCACCAGAGCGCTGCCAATTGCTGGACTCATACCCAACTTCTCAGGCTCAGCATCATTGAACTGCTCCAGAACATTACCAGTGACGTCACGTTGACACTCCATGTCAACCTCAGTTTTGTGGGTCACGGACAATGTCTCTGCTGTGCCCTTATTTGGTTCATCCTGCTCACCAGGGTTAACCCCTGCAGCAGCCACCGCGCCCTCAGGTACAAGCTGTTCTGTAGCCCCTCCTGCTGGCCCAGCAGAAACCGTGTCCACCTTATCTTTGTGCATAAAAGCCTTATCTATCAGGGAGATAAGATTTTTGCTCCAACTATCCCAATCTGTTGTATGTGCGCTCCCTTCTGCGGTACTCCTCAGCACCGATCCATCTGCCCAAGGAGACACATAAGAACAGACTGGCTTAGTTGCAGACTCATAACACCAGTCATTGTAAATCACGTCAGACTGTGGTAGCACAGGTTGCAATACACCATATTCACCACCTTGCTCAGCTTGCATTTCATAAGCCTCACACACCTTTGCATTTTTCACAGGTTGTGTTAATCCACCATTTACCTGCACATTTTTAGTACTAGCAGCTTGCACTAACACATTACCATTACACGGTACAGTTCCATTCTGTCCCACCAGAGTGACATCGCAGTTGTCCAGGGCAACCTCTGACTCCAACACATGAAGTTCCCTGGAGATTCCTGTGGACAACTGTGCTGTCTTACCACCAGTTGCTACAGGCAACGGCCCATTTTTGATAACCCCAGGTTCTTTCAGAGCAAAAGTTTTCCCAACAGCATTAAACTTTTCATTAACATTAACACTTATAGCATTTTTCGCATTTGTAGGCTGTCCTAGCCCATGGTCAACTTGAGCCTGATAGTCATTAGACACAACACTTTTAGTCATCAATACAGGTTCTATTTGGATTTTAACCCTTGCATTCCCACTATATAGGGCAGTGATGGCGAACCTTGGCACCCCAGATGTTTTGGAACTACATTTCCCATGATGCTCCTGCACTCTACAGCGTAGTGGAGCATCATGGGAAATGTAGTTCCAAAACATCTGGGGTGCCAAGGTTCGCCATCACTGATATAGGGAAAAGTCATTCTCAAGTGCACATTCAGTGGCCCCACTAACTGGGGTCACTCTCACATCATCATGGACAGTCTCGTAACCAGTCCTTTTATACATGAAATCAGCAGTTCCAGCCATAATTTCATTAAAGACAGTCTTACCCACCGCAGTAGTTGGGGTCACCATCTTCATTTGAGTACGTCGTCTTATGCACCAGTCCTCTGCTGCACTTTTACTGGCCAATTCTTCCTGGTGGCCATGGGATGAAACTACAGCAGGCATCTCCCACCGTTTAGCACCCCCTGCAGGCACAACAGGAAACTTCTTGTTGCTAGGGGAGACTGCAAACATATTTTCACCGGAATCTGAGCCTACAGACAAAACTTTCTCAGCAACATTATCTCCAGCCGTATTCTACAACCTAGGGCAAGAAAACATGCCATGCCCCAGCTGGCCACATTCCAGGCATGGTACTGGACGATTTTTTCCCAAAGCGATTCTCTCCTGGTGATTCCCAGCTGGCCGGAATGCACAGGCCTCTTTGTGGGGATGCTGAACCAAACCTCTACTGCAGCTCCTTTCAGGCATAAATTTCACTCCGGTTGCCATGGGAGACCGCACTCTCCCAGCAGAACTTTGCTGGCTCTCTCCAACATGAAAAATTGGCTCCTCCTTAAGCTGTTTTCCACGATCCTTATTAGACATAGCCCATGGTACAGCGACAGCCCGACTGGCTTTCTCTGCGTTGCTATGGGCAACCACTCTCATCCTTAGCCTTTGATCAGCCTCTCTCCTTGCATATAGCATGGGCTTCTCTCTGCTGGATCCCGTCTCATGCTGTGACACATTCACATCTTTCACAATAGCGGTTTTAACTGCAGCAGCTTTGCCAGGGGCAACAACAGCCCTCTTCCAATTATGGACATCCAGCGGCTTTCCCCTTGCACTGAGGGTTGGCTTCCTTTCCTCTGTAGCTTGGTTCAGTGCTGCTAAATGCCGCTTGCACCAATCCACTGCAGATTCAAATGCTGGTGGACTCTCCATAACAGCAGTCACCTGTGCACTCATTGCACCAGTGTTGCTAGGGACAACCCCAGCCCTTTTTCTCCTTGATAAACTCTGATCAGGTATGTATGGGGCTCGTTCGGGCGGTAACAACCCCTCCAACCACAGAGCTCTGTCTCTTTTAAAGCAAGTTGCTTTTCTCTTCATGCAAGCTTTCCTCACCTGCACATTGCACACACTGATTGTGCTGTCTCATGCACACAAACACAGTTCATAGCAAGAGAAAAAAAAAATTGACTTTTCATTCACAGGTACACCACCTGCAACACGCAATGCCTTTTGCCTGGCTGCACTTCCACACACAGCCAATAGTTCCTGACTTGAACTTACTGTAGAGCAAGGACCCGGATTCCACCGTCTTGTGCCCGCATTCGAACACCACTTGTAATATTTGGGGGTTATTTTAGCTTAAAGGTAGAGCTTACCAGTGAGCTGAGTCCACGCCAGATATGCCGTTTTAAGGGCTTGTAGGCCCACTTTTATTAAAGAAAGAAAAGTCCGATAACAAAATAGTTGCCCACACAGGGGTTTCAGCTCTCCACAGCAATAATGTACGTAGAACCAAAAATACCAAGCCACCTGGCTCTCTTTAGCAGCACTGCTGCTCAGACCAATGCTGCAGCCCTCTTGGCTCTGTAACAGGGTTCCTGTACACCTAGTACCTCAGCACTCTTTACGAGTTTCCTTTTTTCAGCCCACAAGCTTGGACCCTCTGTCTGCTCTGAGAGACCGACCTGTGGAGACATGCACACTTCTTCTCCCTTACTCGCCTGGACTCCTCGGGAGGGTGGAGCCCAGAACCATGGTGTTGGCTTTGTTTTAAGCCCAAGACCCACCTGTGCAATCATCCAGCCAGACTGCTGGCTGTTCCCAAAACCCGGTCCCAGGATTGGAGATTCCGTACTACCACAATATATATATATATATATATATATATATATATATATATATATATATATATCATATCATATATATGAAAAAACACATTCTTTTTTTACTTTTTGCTATAATAAATATCCCTCAAAAATATATTAAAAAACATTTTTTTCCCTCAGTTTAGGCTGATAAATATTCTTCTACATATTTTTGGTAAAAAAATCGCAATAAGCATATACTGATTGGATGGCGCGCAAAGATTATAGCGTCTATAAAATAGGGGATCGTTTTATGGCATTATTATTATAATTTTTTTCTTTCTTTCTAGTAATGGCGGTGATCAGCGATTTTTATCATGACTGCGACATTATAGTGGACAATTTTGAAACTTTTTTGGGACCATTGGCATTAATACAGCGATCAGTGCAATTAAAAATAAATTGTTTACTATAAAATGTCACTGGCAGTGAAGGGGTTAACACTAGGGGGCATTGAAGGAGTTAATGTGTGTCCTAGGACGTTTTCTAACTGAAAAGGGATGGAGACTGTGCAGGGAAGCTAACAGAACCTGTGTGAACAGAGGATCTGTCAGTTCTCCCCTCAGAGAACCAGAAACTGTGTGTTTACACACACAGTTTCAGGTCCTCTGTGTGCCCCGAGCGATCGCGGGAGTGCGACAGTGATCGAGACCACTAGGCACTTGCATTGGCTCGGGGAGGAGCGGGGGCATGCCCGTGCGCCTTCACTGGCGTGCACGCACCCCCCGGTGGCCACAGGGCGAAGCAACGTTACATAGCGTTGTTTTGCCCAGCCATGCCATTCTGCCTCAGTTGGTCAGCATGTGGTTAATCATTACTTAGGTTTTTATTCTTTGCTAAACAAACAAAAAGATGGAAAATTTTGAAAAAAAACAAAAGCATGTTTCATAGTTCGTCAATTTTGCAAACAAGTAATTTCTCTCCCTCATTGATATGCGCTGATGAGACTGCACTGATGGGTATTGATAGGCTGCACTGATGGGCACTGATGGGCTGCACTGATAGGCACAGATAATGTGGCATGTTCACCAATGCCAGGAGCCTGGCAGATAAGATGGGTGAACTAGAGATATACTCCTTTGTGACCTCCTAGTTACTCACTGCTCCCTTTCAAAGTCACATCTAGAGGAATTTTCTGGCTATTCACACTGAGATTAAATTAATCCTCCTATACATTTTACCTCTTTATCTGCAGTCTTCTCTCTCTTCTATCCTCTACAGCCATTCAAAGTCCAGAATTTATAGAGCTCTGTGGGGGGCATGACCAGATGTGGGAGAGCATGGAGTGAGAGGAGGACATGTGTTGCTCTCTCATGCTCTTCCCCTTGATATGGCAGAGACCGGCGATGGAAAAGGTTATCATAACCTCTGGTGACCAGTGTGGAGATCGCTGAGTGCTGGCCGTGGTCCATGGGAGGTTGGTTCATGGAGCGATCCTCCCTTGATGTGGTGTGACAGATGAAGAGGCGGGGTATATCCCCAGACAACCACGAGCAGCCTCAGGGATTCGGATAACAGCGTGAGAGCGGGCCAGGCAGAAGCAATGCGCGTGACGCTGCCAGACATTGCTGGACCACACTCTAAGGGATCCAGCTAGTAAGATTCCGGAGACACCTGAGGAAGGAACAGCACCTGTGTATTTGATACCAAGAAGTAAATTGGGTGATGAGTGACACCAGCATGGGACAACACAACCAAGGCTCAGTTAGCCGATATAGGGGTAAAAAGCCAAAGACAGTGCTGAGTGGGAGCCCTGGCAGGGGGTCTTCTGATTTTTGTTCAAGGCACACAGGGGTATTGAGTATTGAGGATCTCCTTGGAGGTACTGCTTATGCCGCGTACACACGAGCGGACTGTATGGCGTACTTAGTTCGTCATACAATCCGACGGACAGTCCGTCGTACTTTCCACTGAACGGACTTGACCACACACGGATGCACAAACAGTCCGTCGAAAGCTTGCGCGATGACGTGTACAGCACGTACGACGGGACTAGAAATAGGAAGTCCAAGACACAGCAAAGCACCCTTCCACCGTGTAAATCCTTTCTGGGCATGCGCCATTCTTAATCCGTCGAACTAGCATACTGACGACCGTACTGTCCGCTGAAACCAAAGTACGACAGACAGAATTTAGAAAAAAATGAAATTCTTAGTACGCCGGACTGCACGCTGAAAAAGTCCGCTGAAGCCCACACACGAGCGGATTGTCCGCTGAAATGTGTTTTGACGGACTAAGTACGCCATACAGTCCGCTCGTGTGTACGCGGCATTAGATGCCTGGATCCCTCAGCATTTGTTTTTGATATAATATATTCTGCACTTTATGTTGCACCATTGCCTGGGACTGTATATGGTTGTATTAAGTGCTGCAGTATCAATGGACAATATTATAGGATATTTCTGTGTTGTTTGTGCACTTGGAGCTTGTAAAGGAATTAGACACTAGCTCATCAGAACTCTTTCCAGGAAAGCCCCAGGGCCAGCAACTATTCGGCTTTGAAACTTTGGTAGTCCCATTAAACTGGGAAATGCAGGATCCGGTATCCTTGCTTTTGCTGATATGATGATTTGACGAACTAGCCATATAGCACTTTGTACTTGTTATTCAGTAAAGTTTTGTACAAATAATTGCTGGATTACCGGATTAAAAGTATTAGCAGCTCTAGCAAGAGACAGCAAGTGCTGCAGGCAGCAGCTTTTCCCTTGTATAGTTCCCTCTTTCTCTCTCTGTTCCCGGGCCAGCAAAATACCTAGCTGGGGAGGGGGGAATAGGGGAGGGCAAGGAAGGAAGTTTGTACCTTTTTCACCCGTAAAAAAAATCAATATATTGTGCTTGGACATTTAATTCGGACACCGTTAGGAGTTGTTCTAGTGACCTGGGTCTAGCATAGCACTGTTATAGCAACATGACTAGAAAGAAAGGTGAGGAGCAGCCACACCAGGTGAATGCTGGTTCCCAACAAACACGTTTGGCAAAAGAAAAAGGGAACCAAGCTACTGCAGCAGCTAAATTGGAGCAGTTTGCCCATACCCTCGGTTAGTCGCCTGCTAAAGAGGCTCAGCAACCACAAGTAAAGGCCCAAACTGTGCCCTCTTTGGATAGAAAGAGTCATGGCCAAATGTCTGTGGCACCAACAGTTACAAAAGCAGTGGGTAAAAGGGAGTCAGATCCCGGGACCTACGGCAGTGCCGGTCCTTGATACTGTTCTATCATCACAGACGTAACCAACATTGAAAGATCTATTACCGTATATACTCGAGTATAAGCCGAGATTTTCAGCCTCTTTTTTGAGGCTGAAAGTGCCCCCCTCGGCTTATACTCGAGTCATCGCTGTCTGCCCGCTCGATCAGCGTGTCGAGCAGACAGACAGCGGCCATTCTGATTCAAAAGCCGCGCCTCCGGCTCCCCCTTCGCCTGTGATAGGCGGAACACTGAATTTCCCAGCAGCCTGTGTTCCGCCTATCACGGACTTCGTATCATCCTCGTACTACGGACGAGGATGATACGACGTCTGTGATAGGCGGAACACAGGCTGCTGGGAAATTCAGTGTTCCGCCTATCACAGGCGAAGGCGGCGGCGCAGCTTTTGAATTTTACAATGGCCGCCGACGAACGAAGAGGGCACGGGACGGAGGCAAGGCACAGGACGGCACGGCACGGGACGGGACGGGACGGGACCGGAGGCAAGGCATGGCGGCGAGGCACGGCGGCGAGGCACGGAGGCAAGGAGGCTCGGCACGGGACGGAGGCTCGGGACAAAGGCTCAGGACACAGGTAGGCTGGACACACACACACACACACACACACACACACACACACACACACACACACACACACACACACACACAGGGATGGATGGATGGATGGAGACACACACACACAGGGATGGATGGACGGACACACAGGGATGGACGGACACACAGGGATGGACGGACACACAGGGATGGACGGACACACACACAGGGATGGACAGGCATGTCTTACCCTCGGCTTATACACGAGTCAATAAGTTTGCCAGTTTTTTTGGGGGTAAATTGGGGGCCTCGGCTTATATTCGGGTCGGCCTATACTCGAGTATATACGGTATTAGCTGTTAATGCATGTGAGAACTCACTGAACAACCTTTGTGAATAACTAGGGGGAATTAAGGAGGAGTTACTTTTAATGGGCCAGGAACTGTGGAGGACTGTGGAAAGGACAACTGCCCTAGAGGAGAGACTAAGGCCGCGTACACACGGGCGGACTGTTCGCCCAACTTAGTCCGCTGAACAGTGTTTCAGCGGACAGTCCGCTCGTGTGTGGGCTTCAGCGGACTGTTTCAGCGGACAGTCGGACGAACAAAGTCTTACGGAATTTCCGTAAGACAGTCGGTTCAAACTTGGTTTTGTCCGTCCAAACTTGGTTTCAGCGGACAGTCCGCTCGTGTGTAGGCAAGTTGGACGGACTAAGTATCGCGCATGCTCAGAAAGGGTTTACACGCCGAAGGTTGCATTGCAGTGTATAGGACGTCATTTTTCTAGTCCCGTCGTACGTGCTGTACACGTCATCACGATCGTTTTCAGCGGACTGTTCGTTCATCGTGTGTGGTCAAGTCCGTTCATGCTAATTTTGAACGGACTGTTTGTCGGATTGTTTGACGAACTTAGTTGGGCGAACAGTCCGCCCGTGTGTACGCGGCCTAAGTCTAATTGAAGATGATTTATTCCCCCTAGCAGGAGGTCGAAGTAATGCTAGAACAACTAGGCCTTCAAGCTTTGAAGATGGATAAAATGGAAAATAGGTCACAAAGGAACAATGTGCAGAGTGAGGGCCCCTACCCCAGAGTGTTTCTAGAGAAATGGTTCAAAGAAATGTTTGGGCAGTATTCTTTTTCACCCCTCTTTGCAATAGAAATTATAGAGATAAATAGACCCTCTTAAAGAGAGCTAGAGAGATGGGGGATATTCTCTATAATGGAACCAGGACATCACTGTATCCAGACTATTCTCCAGACCTTCAAAAGCGCAGAGTAGAGTTTGTACCAATTAAACGCTCCTTTCAGAAGTATAAAATTATATACAGGCATACCCCGCTTTTAAGTACACAATGGGGTTTATGTACTAAAGTTGGAAAGTGCAAAATCAGGCTCACATCTGCATAGAAACCAATGAGCTTACAGGTTTTATTACCAAAGCTTAATTGGACAAGCTGGGGTTAGAAGCTCATTGGTTTCTATGCAGAAGTGAGCCTGATTTTGCACTTTGCAGCTTTAGTAAATAAACCCCATTGTGTACTTAAAAGTGGGGTATGCCTGTATGCTTTATTGTATCCAGGGCACCTGCGAATAACAGCGTTTGGGGAACCCAGTTCTTCGTTACACCTGTGAAAGTGACAAAACTGCTGGAGGATAATAGGAAGAATTTATAGACTGCTGAATATAAATGAAAATGACAATGGGGATGGGAGAGGGGGGGCAGCGAGGGGGGCTGCGGTTTCTTCCCCTGTTTTTTTCTTTCTCTCTCCTCTCCTTTTTCCCCTTTCTCCCTTGTTTGCCTTGACTTATTCCAGGTCCACGGGTTGTAGTTATTGTCATAAGGTATTTTTGCTAATTAGGGGAGGGTGCAGGGAGCCACATGAAGGGAAAAAACGTATTATGTATGAGGCAGGCATCTTACTGGTTAAGATACTCAGGAAATGTTTGATTCTGGTGGGAGTGAGAAGTATGAAAAGGAAGGGTGAATAAAATATTTTGCACAACATTTTGAATGGATGGAATGGGATGGGAAACAAGAAATGGTCACGCACAAAGCCCTCAGGGCAAGCCTAGTTAGGTATGGGGGAGGAGAGGAGAGGAGAGAAGGTGTGGAAGGGTAGAGGGTGTGTATGGGGATGGGGGAGGGGGGAAGCGCACCATAGTTATTACCACATACATACAGGATTGCGATAAAATCACAAAAGAAGTAAAGCTGTGTAACACTATACAATTGGAAAAGTGTAACAAAGTGTTCACTCAGGGATCAATTATTAGTAAATAACAATGAAACAAGTATGTTTCAAGGTGTAATGTTTATAAGAAGGCTCTTTTTTTGGATACCTATGTATAGTTCTCTCTCTGTTTGCCTTCTTTCTTTGAGGATGTTAGGTGAGGTGGCAGTAGGGGGGAGGTTACCCTTCTCGATCATGGAAGCCACAATAATAGTGCTGCAGAACGAGGGGAAAGATCAGGTGGACACTTTGGGGGTAATTTACTAAGATGAATGTGCTGCGCTGCTTCATACCTTAATTTGTGTGCCAGATAAATTATTAACCTTCCTAGCGGTAATCCCGAGTCTGGCTCGGGTTGGGATTTTAATTACAGGAGCGGTAACCCCGAGCCAGACTCGGGATCGCATCGCTCGATGCAGAGGAGGACACAGGGAGAGTTACTCACCTTGTCCCCTGGATCCAGCGATGTCCGCCGCGCTGTGTGATCGAGCTGTCCTCCGCTCGATTCACAGTGCCGAATGCCGCCGAGCTCCGTTCCCTGCGACGTTACGACGCACGGGAGCGGAGAACGGCCGCAAATTCAAAAAAGTAAAAACACACAAAACACACACAGCACTGTAATCTTACAGATTACAGTGCTATATTAAAAAATACACACCCCCTTTGTCCCTAGTGGTCTGTGCAATGCCCTGCATGCACTTTTATATTATAAATACTGTTTTTTCTGCCTGGAATTTGGAGATTGTCCATAGCAACCAAAACATGTCCCTTTTTCAGTTTTTTTTGGATTTGATTACATTATTGAATAATTTTTATTATTCTTTATTATATTATAAACTTTATCATACCCGGGATGTCTGCTAGACTCTGGTTTGAAGAGATTTCAGAGCGTTATTCCTAAGAATTACAGGACTACAAAATAAAAGCCAGATTTCCATGCAAAATAATTGTACCGCTTTCAGCACCTTATTCCAGACTGAATAATACCGCCAGGGAGGTTAATTGAGCGTGTGAACCGGCACACGCATAAGCGCAACAGATAATATTCCAGCGCACGCGATAATGATATGTCATTGATACTAGTGCATGCCGTATCGTTAACCCACCTGGCGGTATTCCCGAGTCTGGCTCGGGGTGGAATTTTTATACCAAAAGCGGTAACCCCGAGCCAGACTCGGGACTGCATCGCTGGATCCAGGAGGATGCTTACTTATCTTCTCCCCTGGATGCAGCGATGTCCCTGCGCTGTATGAGCGGCTCGTCCTCCGCTCGATTCATCATGGAGCCGATCTCCGTTCCCTGCGAGCGATGCGACGCACGGGGATGGAGATCGGCGCCAAATTCAAAAACTGAAACACACACATTACATACAGTATAATGTAATCTTACAGATTACATTGCTGTATGTAATTATTTCACATCCCCTTTGTCCCTAGTGGTCTGCCCAGTTTCCTGCATGCAGTTTTATATTATAAAAACTGTTCTTTATGCCTGGAAACTGGATATTGTCCATAGCAACCAAAACTGTCCCTTTACATCAAAAATTATTTTAAACCAGCTAGAAAACAGTGATAATAAATTTGAATCACTCGCAGAATTGAGCGATAGCGATTTGTGGGGAGATCAAATATTGAAAAGTAATGACAGTGACAATTCTGCAACTGAGCAAATTTCAGTGTTTTTGATTTGATTACATTATTGAATAATTTTTATTATTCTTTATTATATTATAAACTTTATCATACCCGGGATGTCTGCTAGACTCTGGTTTGAAGAGATTTCAGAGCGTTATTCCTAAGAATTACAGGACTACAAAATAAAAGCCAGATTTCCATGCAAAATAATTGTACCGCTTTCAGCACCTTATTCCAGACTGAATAATACCGCCAGGGAGGTTAATTGAGCGTGTGAACCGGCACACGCATAAGCGCAACAGATAATATTCCAGCGCACGCGATAATGATATGTCATTGATACTAGTGCATGCCGTATCGTTAACCCACCTGGCGGTATTCCCGAGTCTGGCTCGGGGTGGAATTTTTATACCAAAAGCGGTAACCCCGAGCCAGACTCGGGACTGCATCGCTGGATCCAGGAGGATGCTTACTTATCTTCTCCCCTGGATGCAGCGATGTCCCTGCGCTGTATGAGCGGCTCGTCCTCCGCTCGATTCATCATGGAGCCGATCTCCGTTCCCTGCGAGCGATGCGACGCACGGGGATGGAGATCGGCGCCAAATTCAAAAACTGAAACACACACATTACATACAGTATAATGTAATCTTACAGATTACATTGCTGTATGTAATTATTTCACATCCCCTTTGTCCCTAGTGGTCTGCCCAGTTTCCTGCATGCAGTTTTATATTATAAAAACTGTTCTTTATGCCTGGAAACTGGATATTGTCCATAGCAACCAAAACTGTCCCTTTACATCAAAAATTATTTTAAACCAGCTAGAAAACAGTGATAATAAATTTGAATCACTCGCAGAATTGAGCGATAGCGATTTGTGGGGAGATCAAATATTGAAAAGTAATGACAGTGACAATTCTGCAACTGAGCAAATTTCAGTGTTTTTGATTTGATTACATTATTGAATAATTTTTATTATTGTTATATTATTATTTGGTACAATTATTTATAATTATTTATTATATTATAATTTATGATTTCATTTTTCAAACTTTATCATACCCGGGATGTCTGCTAGACTCTGGTTTGGACAGATTTAAGTGAGTTATTGCTAAGAATTACAGGACTACAATATAAAACACCAGATTTTCATGCAAAATAATTGTACCGCTTTTAGCACCTAAAATCCGAAATAATCGTACCGCCAGGGAGGTTAACAGTCCATTCACACAGGGGAAACAGGACTTCCAGCGAGACTTTGGCAGGCAACTTGGACACGACTTGAGTATGAATCACAGCACGACTTGGGGCGACTTACAACATGACTTGAAGTCTCCCCCCAGGCCAGGCAACTTTAATTAAAAAAGAAAAACGGCATGGGATCCCCTCCAAGAGCATACCAGGTACTTCAGGTCTGGTATGAATATTAAGGGGAACACCGCTCCAAAAAAAAATGGTGTGGGGTCCCCCTCAAAATCCATACCATGCCCTTCAGGTCTGGTCTTAATGTAATGTCTGGTTCCGGCAATACGGATGAAAATCATAGAGAAAAAAATGGCATGGGTAGCCCCCCTGCCCATTACCAGCCTCTTTGGGCCTTGTACGGATATTAAGGGGAACCCCGTACCCAAATTAACAAAAGGAAAGGCGTGGGGCGCCCAGGCCCTATATACTTAGAACAGCAGTATACAGGCGGTGCAAACAAGACAGGGACTGTGTAGGTTTGTTGTGTTAAGTAGAATCTGTTTTTAATTTTGAACTGCTACATTTTTAAAGTGTAGCTCCAGTCAAAAAATCAATTTTTAAGCTTTTTGGAAAAAATAGGGAAGGGTGATCACCCCTGTAACATTTTTTTTGCTGTTTGTGCACCTCTTCAGAAGATTTCACCTCACTTTCTGTCCCAATGACAAATGTTTTTTAAAAATGTGGGGTTTTTAGTAAAACAAGGATTGGGATAAAGCATCAGCGGAGAGGAGGCATGTTTTTCCCATATCAACTCTTACAGGAGAGAATTTCCCTTCCTAGGGGTAGATTTCATCTCACTTCCTGTTGTTTCCTTCCGTTTGCAAGTAGGAGATGTTTGTAAGTTGGATGTTTAAAAGTAGGGGCCTGTCCTATATGCTCTGCAGAAATTTGGGCCTAAGGTGTTGGTGTTGCCACAACACTGTAAGCCCTCAAAATGACTCTTATGCCTTGTACACACGGTCGGAGAATCCGTTGGAATGTGTCCTATCGGACCGTTTTGTCGGATAATCCGACTGTGTGTGGTATGCATTGGACTGTTTCTGTCGGAATATCCGTCGGACCAAATTTTCCAACTTGCTGGAAATATTTTCCGACAAACTGGTCCGATCGGACATACTCCGATCATGTGTAGAGAATTCGATCGGACCAAGTGCCACGCATGCTCAGATCAAATTCCTACATCAAAGCTATTGGCTACTAGCCTGAACGTAGTCCCATCGTAATGAAATTACGTCATCACGTTCTGAAAGATCGGATTTTCCGACAACTTTGTCCGACCGTGTGTATGCAACAGTTTCGGACAAGATCCGTCGGACAAAATCCGACGGATAAAATCTGATGGATTTGGTTGTCGGAATCTCCGACTGTGTGTACAAGGGCTTAGTGGGTGCTGTGAACTATTATATCAAAAATTGTAATTACATGCCATTGTTGAACAGTGATAGAAAAATTGGGCCTTTGGTGGTGGTGGCAGTGCTGGTGCCATAACACTGTAAGTCCTCACAGTTACTCTTGGTGGACGCTGGAACGGGCCCTGCTGTGAAATGTTATATCAAGAATTGTAATTACATGCACCTGTTGAACAGGGACAGAAAAAATGGGCCTTAGGCACTGGTGAACAACACAAGTATTGCATCAAAAGTTGTAATTACACACTCCCGTTAAACAGGGGCTGAAAAATTGGGCCTTAGGCACTGGTGCTGGTGCCACAACACTGCAACCCCTCACAGATACTCTAGTTGGAGTGCAGGAATGAGCCCTGCTGCAAAGTATTGCATCAAAAATTGTAATTACACGCCCCCCCCTTAAAACAGGGGCTAAAAAATTGGGCCTTAGGCACTGGTGCTGGTGCCACAACACTGCAACCCCTCACAGATACTCTAGCTGGAGTGCAGGAATGAGCCTTGCTGCAAATTATTGCATCAAAATTTGTAATTACACGCCCCCCTTAAAACAGGGGCTAAAAAATTGGGCCTTAGGCACTGGTGCTGGTGCTACAACACTGCAACCCCTCACAGATACTCTAGTTGGAGCGCAGGATTGAGCCCTGCTGCAAAGTATTGCATCAAAAATTGTAATTACATGCCCCTGTTAAACAGGGGATGAAAAATTGGGCCTTGGGCAATGGTGCTGGTGCCACAACACTGCAACCCCTCACAGATACTCTAGTTGGAGTGCAGGAATGAGCCCTGCTGCAAATTATTGCATCAACATTTTTAATTACACACCCCTGTGAAACAGGGGCTGAAAAATTGGACCTTAGCCACTGGTGGTGGCCCCAAAACCAAAAATGTTCTTCCAAGCTATCAGCATTATTATTGAGGATGTAGAGGATAGTCACTCAGCATAACAGGATAGTCACTCAGCATCAGCATAGGCAGTCTTGAAGGGATCTGACATTTCCAAAAAAATTATTCGGTTACATCAGCTTCAGGTTCTTGGTAGCTGGTGGTGATCTAAGACTGATGGATTTTTATGAAGGTCAGCCGATCAACTGAGTCAGTGGACAGGCGCACCCTGTGATCGGTTACAAAGCCTCCAGCAGCTCTGAATGTGTGTTCCAAAAGAACGCTGGATGCAGGACAGGCCAGTAGCTCAATTGCATAATGTGCAAGCTCTGGCCAATGATCCATCCTCAAGATCCAGTAACCCAGAGGATTTTCAGTGGGAAAGGGGACCAAGTCTGATCTTGCCCCTAGGTATTCCTGCACCATGTAAATCAGATGCTGGCGATGGTTGCGGACTAAAAAAAATCTGAATGCATCGGTCAGATGGACACCTTCTCCAACACTCCTTCCGTGACTGACCAAAGCCTCAGCAACACGTTGTCCAGGACCAGGAGTCTGTAACCTCCCAGTCTCTGGGAATGCATTGCACAGACCTTTCTGCAAGGCCTCCCAAAGATGTCTCATCCTCTTCTCCCTCTGCGATGGCAAGATAAGGTCCGCAACCTTACCCTTGTAACATGGATCAAGGAGGGTTGCCAGCCAGTAATGATCCCTATCCTTGATCCAATGAATACGAGGATCCTTCCACAGGCTTTGCTGGATCAGGGAGGCCATGCAGCATAGGTTAGCTGAGGCATTCGGTCCGGAGTCCTCTGGGTCACTAAGGAGGACATGATCCACAGCCACCTCCTCCCAGCCAAGTCCACAGGTTTCTTGAGACTGTAAATGATCCCTAAAAGACTGCTGCTGATGCTGAGTGCCAGGCTCCACCTCCATGCTGACACAATCCCTGATCATGGCCCACTGGCATGGGGAAAAAAACAAGCTCCCCTGACCCTGTCCTGGTGCCGTAGTCGTACAGGTACTCATTGGTGGCCCTCTGCTGCATGTGCAGCTGCTGTAGCATGGCCAACATTGAGTTACACCTGGTGGGCATGTCACAGATTTGGCGGTTCTTGGGCAGGTTCAATTCCTTTTGGAGGTCAGCCAGCCAAACACTGGCATTATATGACCGGCAGAAATGCACACAGACCTTCCTTGCCTGCCTCAGGACATCCTGTAAGCCTGGGTACCTGCCCAAGAACCGCTGCACCACCAAGTTAAGGACGTGAGCTAGACAGGGCACATGGGTCAGTTGTCCCTGTGGGGCGGAGAGGAGGTTGGTGCCATTGTCGCAAAAAAAACATTCCTGGCTTAAGCTGGTGTGGCGTCAACCACCTCTCAGCCTGTCCCCCAAGCACACCAGCTCAAGCACGGCATGGCATATTTTTGCCTGTGTACTTGCATAGCCCCTTGAATGCCTATACCACTGGTTCTGAGGACAAAGCACAGGAAGAGGCCATGGAGGAAGAAGAAGAGGAGGGGTGGAGGAGAGTGGTGTGTCAGAATCACCAGTAGTAGCATTTAGGAGGCGTGGTGGCGGAACAACCTCCAACACTACTGCACCTTGTCTTGCATCCTTCCCAGCTGCCAGAAGAGTCACCCAATGCACCGTGAAAGATAGGTAATGTCCCTGTCCATGCCTGCTGGACCAGTGGTAATATGCACCTTGCCGCTGACCGCCCTGTCCAGCGAGGCCAGGACATTGCCTTCCACATGCTGGTAGAGAGCCATGCTGGTAGAGACATTGCCTTCCATGAGAAAAAGTGGTGTTTGGGAAGCTGCCATTGAGGAACTAGACATTGCAAAAACTCACGGAAGGGGGCAGAGTCTACCAACTGAAAAGGCAGCAGTTGAAATTCTAGCAATTTAGCCAAGCTAGCATTCAACCGCTGGGCATGTGTATGGCTGGGAGTGAACTTCTTTCGACGGTCCAGCAGCTGGGGCAGGGAAATTTGCCTGTTACAATCGGACGTCGGTGTGCCGATAGCAGATTGCCCGCAAGTACTTGGCTGTAACACACCTAATTCTTCACCTTCATTCCTCTCAGTGCATGTTTCAGAGAGGACTGAAGGTATTGTGGGGTTGGAGATCCCAGCTGATGAGGAGCAAGGAGAGGTCCGCTTTGTTCTTTGGTGTGGGTCTTTTAGGTACGCTTGCCAACAAACTGTATGGCAGGTTGACATATGTCTGATCAAGGATGTGGTGCCCAAGCAGCTGATGTTTTGGCCATGCAAGATACTCTTGAGACATATGTTGCAAATAGCAGCGGTGTGATCTAATTCACTCATCTCAAAAAATGCCCACACCAAAGAACTTTTGAAATAACGCGCAGAGGCAGCGCCCTGCACATGTGGAGGTCTGTGGTATGATGCAGTCGGTGTGCTGCTCTTAAGCTGGCCTCTGGAGGGCATCCTGCCTCATTGGAGATGTGCCTCCTCCTCCTCCTCTCTCCTATCAGACACCCACGTGGTGTCAGTCACTTCATCATCCCCTCCCTCCTCCTCACTGGAGCAAACCTTACAGTATGCTGCAGCTGGTGGAACATGACTGCCAGATTGCTGTCCTTCTTGGGCATCCCCTCTCTCTGGGCTCATGTTACTGCCTTCCTCTAGCTGGGAATCATCACCAGAGCCATCAAAACGCTGGAAATCATCATGGAGCATGTACCCAACACTGTGCTCAAACAGTTCGGGGGACTCCTCAGGAGAACATGGGGCTAGGGAAGGAGTGACTGATGCCATTGAGCCGAGGGAAGAGGCCGCATTGGCAGCTGCTTTGCCAATACCCTAAGCCTGGGTGAGAGAGGATGAGGACGGCTTGGTCATCCACTCTACCAAGTCTTTGGCTTGTTGCGGCTCTACGTGTCCAGCTGCGGAAAATAAGGACAAGCGTGTCCCATGGCCACGTGCTGATGAGGACAAGCACTGTTACCTCTAGACACAGAGCCTGCTTGCCCTCTTTTATTGGCTTGTGACTGTCTGCCTCACCTTGTTGGCCTTCCAGACATACTAAAGGCTTGAAGGGAGATGTAGCTGCACAAAACTGGGACGTATATACTGATTATACTGCAGCTAGCAGAATCAACTGCCTGCCTGTAGTATTATTACTATGAGAACACCAGCAATTGGGGTAGTTTTAAGTGCACACTGTGTAGATGTCGCAGTACACCGACTGTAACTACTGCAGCTGCCTGCCTGTGGTATAGGATCTGAAGAACACCAGCAATTGGGGTAGCTTTAAGTGCACACTGTGCAGATGACATAGTACACTGACTGTAATTACTGCAGCTGCCTGCGGTATAGGATCAGCAGAACACCAGCAAATGGGGTAGCTTTAGGTGCACACTGTGCAGATGACACAATACACCAACTGTAATTACTGCAGCTGTCTGCCTGTGGTATAGGATCTGAAGAACACCAGCAATTGGGGTAGCTTTAAGTGCACACTGTGCAGATGACACAGTACACTGACTGTAATTACTGCAGCTGCCTGCGGTTTAGGCTCAGCAGAACACCAG
Organism: Lithobates pipiens; assembly: GCF_037356315.1. Taxonomy (NCBI): domain Eukaryota; kingdom Metazoa; phylum Chordata; class Amphibia; order Anura; family Ranidae; genus Lithobates; species Lithobates pipiens. Next base: position 27,601,188 of record NW_027507790.1, on the reverse strand, counting down.
CAATTGGGGTAGCTTTAAGTGCACACTGTGCAGATGACACAGTACACTGACTGTAATTACTGCAGCTGCCTGCGGTATAGGATCAGCAGAACACCAGCAATTGGGGTAGCTTTAGGTGCACACTGTTCAGATGGCACAATACACCAACTCTAATTGCTACAGCTGCCTGCGGATAGGATCAGCAGAACACCAGCAATTGGGGTAGCTTTAGGTGTACACTGTGCAGGTGACACAATAGAAAAAAAGGGGTAAAATACCACTCTAAAAACGAATAATAATGAATTAAATCCTAAAAATATAGCTGCAACTCAAATTTGTAAGATATATACAAACACTGTGACCAAAGAAATATAAAAAAGCTGTGCATAAAATTAAGCTAAATTAATACAATAATAAAAGTAGACAGTGAATTACACCAAATAATCCTTAAATCATAATAATAAATAAATATGCAATTTGTGATAAATAACCAATATGTGATAAATGAAAAATCGTCAAGTAGAGGATAATAGGAAAAAAATGGTGTATTACATAAAAGTTCAGTGACTTGAGTGAAAGTGGTGACTTAATGAAATCCTTCTGTGCAAATAAAACACCAGTGCTTGTGAGCCTCCACCACACAATCTATGCGCTTACCGGAAGGCAAGCGATACAGAGCCTGTAGTATTAAATCTGTAGTATTGGATCAGCATCCAGACATCCGATCGAAAAAAGCAAGAATCATTCCCGAGTGAGGCAGAGCGGCGATCTGCCGATGTAAAGAAGCACCCAGTCAGACAATTCCCCACACAGTTAGCAAGCACCCACTAGGGAAAGATTTGACCCTTTGATCACCCCTTCTCTGCTAGTGTCATGAATACAGTAACAGTGCATATTTTTAGCACTGATCACTGTAATAATGTCACTGGTTCCAAAAAAGTGGCAAAAGTATCAGTTATGTGTCCTATTTGTCCGCCGTAATGTCACAGTCCCACTAAAAAGCGCTGATTGCCAGCATTACTAGTAAAAAAAATGAAATACCATAAAAAATTCCATAGTTTGTAGACACAATGACTTTTGTGCAAACCAATCAATATATGCTTATTGGAATTTTTTATTTTACCAAACATATGTAGCAGAATACATACAGTGGGTGCCGCCGATATTGTGTCAATCTCGCCACTGTTAGCGGCGAGATTGACACCCCCGTGAGCCCCATCGGGGGAGCCAGCGCCAAGCTATGTCGCGCCATCTCGTGGGGGCAGCGAGTGTGAGAAGCACAGCTCGCAGCGGTGATTTCCAGCACAATCCTATTGCTCTATGATTTATCGCTGCTCTTATTCATCTGCTTTAGGTTAGGTGACCAGGCTATTTAAATTCTGTTAGCTAGAGTCAAGATATAGCCTCTCCTCAGTGATAGTTGATGTTATTTAAATCTACTTCTCAAGTCACATGTCTGTTGGACAAACTTTTGAAGGGCCCATTTGTTTAGTTCAGAGCATTACCTCATCCACTTTTGCTTTGGATTTTTGCCATTTCTAATATATTTTCATATTTGCCTATATTTACTACATTGGTGTCCTTTTTGATTTTTGTTGCATAGACATGGTCAAACAGCAGTTGGGCTTCTTTTATTTCTCAAAGTGTATGTAAACCCAAATAGTAAACTCCTCCCAACAGCTCACTGTGAAACACAGTTAGCCAAAATAGTTTTTACTTGTGTTTATTATATGTATATTAAATACCTACTTACCCTTTCAGTTTCAGGTCTCATGTATGGCTTTCTGTAAAAGTATGACAATGCCAAGCAAAGGCTCCTACTGCTGTGGTGGCTTTGTCACCACCAAATGCAAACGCCTGCATTGGGACTACAGAATTCTGTGTCTACATATATAATGCCTGTAAGGTTGGGTCATCAGTCCATTGCATCCCAGGCATTCATACTCGCCTTCTCTGAAGTGCTTGATTAACCATGGCTCTTGCAGGGAAGTGTACAGTCAATATTTTCTATTGTAATTCAGCTGCATGCTGCTGATGTAGAAGGTAAGTATACATGTCAATTGACATAGCAGTGTTTTATCTCTGATTTTATAAATCTAAAATACAAAAAAGAAAAGTTACAAGGGAGCTTGAGACTGAAACTCAAAACAAAATCCTCGGTGCTCACAAACTGATGCGGTTTCATCCCACCGACAGCCCTGGCCCTGCAAAATGGAACGTATGACTGCTATATTACTTGAGAATGCTGACATCTCCAAGTATCATAGAGAGCAGACAAGGTGATAAAGGATGCTAGAATATAATTTACAGGGTCTATTAAGAGAAAGGTTGGAAATAGCCATCAGCTATGGCATTGAAGTCACCACATAGGATAACATGGCCCTACTTTAGAGAGTTTGCTTTATTTTATATCCATTTTAGAAAAGTGAGAGGTTTTACATTCAGAAGGTATACATTCACTAATGTGTATGAAGGGTTGTTATTTTTACATAAAAAGTATCTCCCAAGATCATTGCTATTGTAGAGATGTGTTTGAAAATCAGTGTTTCTGACAGCAATTAGGACCCCCCTTTTTTTGGTAGTTGCATTAGAGGATTAGACAAGAGAATTGGTGATGAAAAAATTTTGGAGGATTTTTAGCACAAAAATGACTCTCCTGGATGCCTAGCACATCACAATTACGGTGTGCTTCCTTCCATACCATATGCCTTTTACCCGGGCTATTAAGTCTCTTGACATTAAATGAAGAAGTTGTGAACTTCATCTGAGCAATAGGTTGGTGCTGTACAGTGCCCAGAATGTCTCTTGGAAGAATGTGCAGTATAAGAAATAACAAGAGTGTATTACCAATCAAATAATATGGTCAGAGCAAGATGTTCAAGGAATAATGTAGAGACCTAGAGGCAGTTTTCACAATATGTCAGATTTCACTTGCAAGAGCAGGTACAAACATTAATTGGGATGCAGCCTGACAAAAAAAAAAACTTACAAAAGATAAAAAGTAATTAGCTTTTGGTGTTACACCAACAAAAATAAGGAGCAAGTACCAAAGCACCACGTATAAGCTTATGATTCAATTTTACGCAGAACTATTATTGCAACTGGAACAGGGTTCAAAGAGCAAAATATCAATATGCCCTTCAAAAGCTTGCTGGAGATAGAACATTAAAACACATAACAGGCTTCATGTAGGGCATTCATTTGCCACTGGGTCCTGGCAGCTAGAGGCCCTCATGTAGGGGATGATGATTTAAAGTGTATTTCTGCTGCGCCATCCAGTATTTTCTATTCTTTCAGTAGCTGCAGGCTTGTACTAACCATGTTGAAAAGCAAAAGTGTCCCATCTCAGATGATCAGCAGAGTATTTCCAGTTATATGGAATACCATGGATTCATAGAGGTTTAGTATTTGTAGCCACATTTTGCCTCCCCTGCAGCAAATGGAGGAGAGGTCTGCAAACACAGAGAGATCCTGTAGACACTCTGGCATATGCTCAGGGTTTCTAGTTAACCTCATCAACTTTTCCATAATGTAATAGTAGTGCATACATACAATAATTTGCCTGAGGAGTGTTTCAGGCACATGTTTGGGCCTCAGGAGGCTATGAATATGGTCTATGGTAAGCTCTTCTAGTGGCGAGTCTGGCAAGGCCTCTTTTAAGATTGCAGGGAACTATGCCTGCAAATCTAGGGGTTTCACCGACTCTTGATTTTAACAATATTACACCAAGACCGATCCTCTAGGTCTGACAAAATAGCCTTAATCCATGTGATGTCATCATCCATCTTGTTGTTAGTTGTGCGCATCCACTAGCTCATTAAAAGTGGCTGCAAATTCTCCCATTTTGTATCAATAGGAGTTACTCTGTCTGCTAATTCATGGATCTGTATTTTAAATTGCTGCACCAGGGACATCATGTCAGAATGGAAGGAGCTTATCAATGACACTGATATGTCCTTTAATGTGGTATCATGTACAGGTGAGAAATGCTAGTATGGAATCCTGTAGCTACCTTGTGTCTTCCAGTGATAGATAATGTGCCCTCACCTGCCCTCATGTGCACTCACCTGTGGCTGTGGCCTCATCATGTGGCTGCAGTTGGAGCTTAAGACAGTTTCTACTCAGACTTGGCTGGGCTGGAGTTCAGTGGTAAGGCTTGTGAAGCAGCTCTTGCCTTGTTTGAATGGCGGCTTCCCCCTCTGCTGTGGTTCTGCTATTGCTCCCCCTTTGCTGAAGAGGAAATGCTGTATAGAAATCCTGGGGGGGAGTCACCACCATGTTGGCTGTTGTGTCAGAGTGTGTGTGTAGGGGGAGAAGAAGTCCAGCATCTTGCCTGGCTGCCCCCGCTCTTTCCACTTTTCAGGACCAGTGCTGAGCAGTGCTGCGCCCAGGCTCTAAGCGGCTATCTTTTCCGTGCTCCAGCTACACCCCCACTCAGTTTTGTATACCAACATGATTTTAGCTGCAAGCTTCCTTGATGTTCACAGTTGAGTGAAAGGAAGTATCAGCGACACAGTAAAAAATGTATCCTTATGCACTTTTCTACAGAAAGCATGTTTGCACTGTTCATTTCAAGGCATTGCGAAAAGTATAAAAAATATTTTAAAAAATGGTTGTCTGACACTGTTAGCCTTCCTTCTCTTAATCTATGTCCTTGCTTGCAAAGGAATGAAAAGCAAATTTAATGACACCCTGGCAGCTGACTATGCATTGCAATGAAAATCTTCCTGCAAGATTATATATAGATTTAATGTATTTTTGTGCTTATTATTTACCTGTAAAAGTCTCCCTTGTGTAGACATCCAAAAGACTTGAGACTGCTTTTGGGCGCTGCCATCATGGGTGTGATGTCAGAAGCCCCAGGAGACGCATAACTGCCACTCAAGTGACACTCTATAGTATTACTCCATCCCCAGCAGCTACATAAAAGGTTATGTGGGGAGCTGAGGGAATGGGGCAGAAGAGCATCCCACACACACATTAATTAGATATTTCCAAAAGGAAAATAGCTATGAGGAAGGGGCTGTACTAGGGAACTGACTCTTCCTGGAGTTATCAAATTTTATAGCTAGTTCAAAAGCACATTGCAAGCTATTTGTGCTTTTAACAGCAATTTTCAAATTGGTGACCTGGTATTTTTACTACACGTTTATTAACAACATTTAGAAATGCTTTTGATTATAAATTAAACTATCATTCAAGTTTAAAAAATAAGCAAAACATAACACACTCCCAATATTTTTTACATCGAAAGAGTACTAACTAGTGTACTAAACATTGAATCTGTTGGTGTTGTATTATTGCTATAACAGAATAATATTACTACTAATAATACGAATACTATTACAAAAAAAAAATGTTGTTGTATATTCAAAAGCTTTGTAAAAAATCTAATATAGTGAGGGAAACTGATTAAAAATACACATTAATTAATCATGTACCAGTTTTTATATCAACTAATATTCATTAGTCCTAAAACTATAACTCTTAAGAATGAAATTTATATTATAATGTAACACAGCATTTCTTTTTTTGCATTCATTATATTTTCACATAAATTGTAAAAAAATTTCAAAGCTAGTCTATCATGTAGTGCTATCATCTAAAGCCATTTCTTAAAAATGTCCTTAGCTTATTTTAAATCCATGGTATTTTCCTCTGCTGTGTATTTCTCTCACTCTTGCACATGAATATTAATGTATTTCCAAGAGATATCTACTTAGAAGAAAAAAAAAACAAGAATAAATTAAATACCTACAGATTTTTCTAATTCCTCTTTTTGGTGACATGTCGTCATTACATCAAATTACTGAGATGTGCTTGCATTTTTTTTTCTAAATTATGGAATATAAAGTATATGTAAATCTTGCCAAGTGGCTGTGAGGAAAGAATAGAAACAGGAGGTATATTAGGTATTCAGTCTGCGTATTTGTGAGCCAATTAATCAAGCACTGGCGAGAAAAGATGCAGAAACGATGAGTTCGCCCTTCATGTTGATGAGGCCGGTCCAGGGCAAACGCTGCTGCACCTGAGCTCATAGTTAGGCATGCAGAAAGGAATCATGGGAATTTCTTCACGCCTTTGTCTTCCTTGTGAAGGATGCAAAATGTCAAGCTGGTGTTTGGCTGTTTCTTAGAGACTCTGTGAAAATCTTTAGTCTGGTGAAGACTGGTTAACCCTTTTATACAATTATTATACAGCACAGAAGACTAGGGACAGAATTCTTTTAATGAATAATACTAATAAGCTAGGACATTCATATATATATATAGCTACACATAGATTTTCAACTCTTTAATAAACATTTTGTTAGGGTTAAAATTTATAAATGAAAAATAAATAAAATGATAGAATTTCATAGTTATATCATGTGGATTGAAAAGATATTGTTGGTAGATGTTATTGGTAGATGTATTATTTTACATGTAATCTAATGGCCCTATAAATAAGATAGTTCAAATACATTAAAAATACAATACATTTTGTACAAATATTAATTTTAATAAAATCATTTAATACAAAATAGGACAAAATACAAAAAAATGTTGTGCTTATTATTTACCTGTAAAAATCTTCCTTGTGTAGACATCCAAAAGACTTGAGATGCTCAAGCACTATCTTTTAGTGGCACATTTTTATATATAGTGAATATTCACACACACTGTATGAATGTATCCTGTAAAAGGGTTACAACTGTATCCCAGTTATGCTTCTGTACTGTCACCTTGTCACATGCAGTCCTGGTTGCGGCTTTAAAAGACTGTGTTGACAAACATTGCAGGTATGTTCCACTATTATCATTAGCAGGTAGCCAGCTCAGAGCAATGATATGCATTCAATGCCAGAGAGAATACATGGATACAGGAAATGGCTGGCATAGACTGACAGAGATCGGCAGTACTGAAATGCAGGTGAAAACTTTATTTTATTAAAAAAAACATAAACTGCACTACATGGTTCAGCAAGCTAACTGTCCTCAGTCAGGGTTTTGATTTATTTATTTTTTTTCATTTTTAATACATGGAAAACATGGACCCATATGTCTTAAACAAAACTGCACAAAGGTAGCTATTTACTTGCAATAACAAGCATGAAAAATACCAAAAAAAAATATTTAGATTGTAAACATTGATTTTTAGTGTTACCCTGTATATTTTATTAAAAAAATACGGGGGGCTTGTAGACTTTCTTAAATCACCCTTTAAAAATTATCTAAAATCAAATCCAAATAACAGAAATTATAAAATAATAGTTTCCATTTGAAACCAAGTTTAATATATATATATATATATATATATATATATATATATATATATATATATATATATATATATATATATATATATATATATATATATATATATATATATATATATATATATATATATATATATATATATATATATATATATATATATATATATATATATATATATATATATATATATATATATTTATTTATATATTTATATATATATTTATTATGTGTGTGTGTGTGTGTGTGTGTGTGTATAATTTTTTTTATTTATTTATTTTTATTGAAAACACTGCCTATGCATAATGTCACCTATGAACAAAAAATGTGCAATGTGCAGATACCCACAACAAGCAAAAGTTCATACTTCATTGCTCTTCTTTTAGTAAACTGAAATACAGTATGTTCTAAATTGCTGCACATTGATTGTCAATTGTCTGGCAATGTTCATTGCACTGTTAAATTAATTTAAGGATTTCACTGGCTTTTTCAATAAAAAAATGTATAAACACGCATAAACACATAGCAAACAAACAGGTTGATTCAGGATTGGGTGTTTTTTGTTACTACACTTTTCCTATCCTCCTTGCTTTGTAGCATTTAGTGAACAAACACTAAAACATTTTAATGTACTTAAGAAAAGAATAAATAAAAACTAATAAATGTATCAGTAAAGAAAAAAGGAAAAAATTGAGGTGAGGAGGCTATGGTGGACTTTAGTGGTACCGTACAACAACTGAATTAGGCAGTCATATGTAAAATATTTAAATACATGCTATTACAAAAATATACAACTTTAACAATAAAGTTATTTTTTAAAAACCAACAATGATAATCACAACAAAGCTCTAGTTCTGTGGTCATGCCAAAGTGACCATTGCTCTACGTGTTTTGCGGATCACATTTACTGCTTCTTCTGGATATAACGTACATATACACGAGGATTGTAAGGTGATTATCATATAACTATGAGATAAAGAGAACATACATAAGTCAAACAATATATAACAATGTTATATATACCATAATAGAGTGTAGAATGATGAGCATCTGCTGTGGGTGCCCCCAAGAAAAATCATCTTACCTAGAAATGCTGAGCTTCCGGAGGCGCAAGGGAGGATGGTCTACCCCGGAGGGCATGGGAGCCCCTACCCAGGCACAGGACACCAAATAAAGGTCCGGTAAGGAATGAATTGCGTTAAAAATGGTAATTCGATTTGGTCAGAATAACATAAATGTTCAACCATATCAAATGATCATACCAAAAGGACTGGGCTCAGTCAGAGAGGGTTTCAATATTCCAAATAAGATCTCTATAGCATGATATAAATCTATGAGATGAAAGGATATATCTGTCAGATAAAAGGATACATGGGTAAGTCCCCAGATTAAATGTTGCATACGACTAGCAAACAGGCCCATGGGAATTCAATGAAGGATATATAGAAATGCATATATAGACAAAATACCTTAGCATGTATATAGCATGTATATTCTACATCTTTATCTCATAGTCATATGATAATGGCCATATAATCCTCATGTATATATGTATGTTATAGCTCCTGAATACAGTAAGTGGTCAATGTGATCCACTAAACATGTAGAGCAATGAACCCACAGATGGTGATAATGATCTAGTGGTCACATTTTGGCATGACCATAGTACTAGAACTCTGTGCGATTATCATTGTTGGTTTTGAAAAAAAAAAAAATCTTAGAGTGCTACTCCATGACTACTTGTTCATGAAATTTTAAAAGAGCTTTAAACAAAAGCCTTTTATATTTTTTATTCTGTTTAAGATGCTAATGTACACTAAATAAACTCAAAGTATAGTTGCACCATAAAACAAATTACCTTTTGCACCCTATTTCTGCAACCTATAACCTTTCTTGCTCTATCTAGAATAATACAGCCAGTAGAATAGAATCTAGATAGAATCTAGGCTATCTAGAATAGATATCCAGTATGGTGCCAAACTACTGCTTGTATATTTATGTTTAAGTCTGTGTGTTCCCAATTAGTAGACCATGCAAAATAAGTGCCCAGATTTGGCCTGTTCACCAGCATAAACCTCTGACTGCTACTGCAGAAGGAAGTTACGGTGGAGTTTATTTACTAAAGACAAATCCACTGTGCACTCAACCCCATAGTTACATAGTTAGTTGAAATAAAACTCAAGCCTATCTTGTTCAGGCAATAAAAATAAATAAATAGAAACCCTCCATATACACAATCCTATACCCACATTTGATTCAGAGGAAGTAAAAAAGATAAAACCTTTCACAAAGTATGGTCTAATTTTCTCCATCAGGGGAAACAATTCCTTCCTGATTCCCCAGGAGGCAAATTGATATTACCAAGATCAATAATCTCAGGTGTTATTACATATAAATGTTAATATCCAGTTATATTGTGTGTATTTAGGAATGTATCCAGATCTTTTTTTTTTTTTTTTAAGAAATCCACTGAGCTAGCCAGGGAAGGAGCCTGTTCTATATTTTCAAAGCCTTTCAAAGGTTAAATCTCTTTTCCTTCAGAATGCCGCCTTGTCTTTTGTAATGAAATGCAATTGAATAACTGTACACTAAGTTCACTATATGAAATATCTATTTTCTTATACATGATGATTATATCCCCCATTAATCATCTCGTAGGGAAGAAGTCATTAATTTAGTGGCAGTATCAATAGACTCTGAAATTCACTTTTCCTGGGAAGTGGGGAAGGAGCTTGCTGCCCCCTTTTCCTTGCCAGCCAAGGCATGTTTACATAATTATCTGGTATTGATGTTGGGAGGGTCTCACAACATAAAGCTGAATTCCTTGCCATTTGTTTACATTCAGCTTACGGGAAGGACATTTTTATTTGTGGTGATAGACCATTGGGAGACCAAGTCAGTAGTCAACGTGTTTTTTTTTTTTTTTTTTTAGAAGGTGAGCAGTCATCATGCATTGTGACAGTGGATTAACAGCATGGAATTTTTTTTTATTTTTTTTTACAAAATACTTTGTCAAATGTGTGATGTGTTTATATTGTAATTTGTTTGTGAATAAATAACCAGGAGTGCCATTGTACCCCTTAATCATTTACATTGGTGGTGGATATCTGAGGTTCTCCTTATTTTAAAAGGGCTTCCCAGTTCTTAAAAGACACACATATTTCCACACCCACTGGTTCAGAAATGTGGGGAAGAAACCCTTGTCCTGATTTACAATGGGACAAGATGCTTTGCCTGGGAGTGAGGTACCTATATGTTCAGGGCATGTGGTATGGCACAGGATGGAGGCCATATGCTTACTGGCACCCTGCTTTCCTGGTCAACCAAGCTGCATGCTTAGATAAAGGTATAATATAGATTAAGTGAAGGGGTGACCCACTCATTTTTATTGTTTGATTGCATAAATATCCCATCCTTAAACCCCATCCTTAAATCCCATATCCAGGATCTGGGTTAAATTTTGGGGCCCACATGTAGGTTTTTCTATGGGGCCCCCTTACATTCCATTTCAGAGCCTCAATGTGAATTGTGAATTTTTTTTTGTTTTGTTAGTAGAACAGAAGGTTTATTACACAGCATAGCAAATGATTGGTGGAGCAGTTTTGGGTACAAATGTGATAAAATAAAAAAGATTCTGAAGAGTCTGGCTGCTGGCCTCCCGGGTCTTGTATCAGCGACACAATTGGCTGGTTGGTGGTCCCCAGGCCTTCCAACAGGGAGGTGATTGGCTGCTTGTTTAGCCCCACGTCTTGTATCAGGGAGGTGATTGGCTGGTTAGTGGCACCCGCATCTCGTATCAGGAAAGTGATTGGCTGACCATTTGCCTCCGAGTCTTAATTGGCTGAAATCTCATCAATTGTCCTTTTGTTTATATAACTCCTTTGCTGATCAGGTCAGGCATTTCCCCCACCAGCCACGAGCCCAGTTGGTGGTTTCTTTATTCGATTCCAACCTGAACCAATCATTGCCCGCCTTCTTCTTGTTCTCCACATACTGGTGGTTTCTTTATTCGATTCCATCCTGAAAAAATCATTGCCTGCCTTGTTCTTGTTCTCCACATACTGGTGCTTTAATTATTCCACTCCAACCTGAACCAATCATTGCCCGCCTTCTTGATGTTCTTCGCATAACATCACACCTGGAGTCCTCCATCTTCCCCCAGTGTCCGGCTCCTCTCCAATCTCCAGTGTGTGGTCTTTCCCGGAGCTCCTCCCCCTCCTGGTACATCACCACTGGGCAGGGTAGCACCCCTTTCCCCCTACCCGGACCCGAAAGTGAATTGTGAATTTTTAATGTTTCACTATAAACATTATTAACCACTTCAATACAGGGCACTTATACACCTTCCTGCCCAGACCAATTTTGAGCTTTCAGCGCTGTCGCACTTTGAATGACAATTGCGCGGTCATGCTACACTGTACCCAAACTAAATTGTTATCATTTTGTTCCCACAAATAGAGCTTTCTTTTGGTGGCATTTGATCGCCTCTGGGATTTTTATTTTCTGCTAAACAAATAAAAAAAGACAGAAAATCTTGAAAAAAAACATGTTTTTTTTTGTTTCAGTTACAAAACTTTGAAAAATAAGTATGTTTTCTCCTTCATTGATGGTCAGTGACGGAGCTGCAGTGACGGGCACTGATAAGGCGGCACTGATGGCCACCGATGAGGTGGCACCAATGAAGTGGCACTGATAGGCGGCACTGATAGGTGGCACTGATATGCGACACAGATAGGCACTGATAGGTGGCACGGATTGTCATGGGTAGGTGGCACAGATTGTCATGGGTAGGTGGCACAGATTGTCATGGATAGGTGGCACGGATTGGCATGGATGGGCGGCATGGATATGTGGCACAGATGGGCATGGATAGGCGGCAGAGATGGGCATGGATAGGCGGCACGGATGGGCGGCGCGGATGGGCATGGATAGGCGGCACAGATGGGCACGGATGGGCACTGATAGGCAGCTAGGATGGGCACTGATAAGCGGCATTGTAATTTAAAGTTTTGTAGGGATGGATGCCAATCAGTGCCAAACAATAATTAATGCCAATCAGTGATGCCCATTGTGGGCACTGATTGGCATCCATTATGGGCACTGATTGGCATTCATTATGGGCACTGGCTGGCATCCCTGGTGGTCCAGGGGGCATACCTGGTGCTGGCCATCTCCTGGTGGTCTGGTGGTGTCCCTGGTGGTCCAGTGTGGGCATCCTCGGGGGGGCTGTGCTGATAATCGATCAGCATAGACCCCCCTGTCAGAGGAGCAGCCGATCGGCTCTCCTCTACTGAGTGAGGAAAAGCCGATCACCAGCACTTACACTGTGATCAGCCGTGATTGGACACGGCTGATCATGTGGTAAAGAGTCTCCGTTGGAGACTCTTTACCAAGATCGTAGTTTCAGGGTGTCAGACTTACACCCCACAACAACGATCGCCGTGATGCGTGCCCCCCTGATCACGTCATATGACGTCCCATCAGGATATTACAACCACTTTGACACCGTCATTTTGCTATATGGCGGGCGGCAAGTGGTTAAAAGAGCTCTCCTCCACCAAACAGTACTTTTTTGCCATCCAAAGGGCAGTTTCCAGCTACCCAAGCTCTTTGACAAAACACTTAAGCCAGCAGAGAAATGTAATTTAGTGGCAAATGTTATATTAATTGTATTATTATATACAGTATCTCACACCCCTCACATTTTTGTAAATATTTTATTCTAACTTTTCATCACTGAAGAAATTACATTTTGCTAAAATGTAAAGTAGCTTGTATAACAGTGTAAATTTGTTGTCCCCTCAAAATAACTCAACACACAACCATTAATGTCTAAACCGCTATCCAAATTGGGCCCAAAGTGTCAATAATTTGTGTGGCCACCATTATTTTCCAGCACAGCCTGAACCCTCTTGTGCATGGAGTTCACCAGAGCTTCACAGTTTGCCACTGGATTCCTCTTCCACTCCCCCATGATGACATGACAGAGCTAATGGATGTTAGAGACGCTCCTCCACCTTCCATTTGAGGATGCCCCACAGATGCTCAATAGGGTTTAGGTCTGGAGACATGCTTGGCCAGTTCATCACCTTTACCCTCAGCCTCTTTAGCAAGGCAGTGGTCATCTTGGAGGTGTGTTTGGGGTCATTATCATGTTGGAATACTGCCCCGAGGCCCAGTCTCCGAAGGGAGGGATCATGCTCAGCTTCAGTATGTCACAGGTCATGTTACCATTCATGGTTCCCTCAATGAACTGTAGCTCCCCCGTGCCTGAAGCACTCATGCAGCTCCAGACCATGACACTCCCACCACCATGCTTTACTGTAGGCAAGACACACTTGTCTTTGTACTCCTCGCCTGGTTGCCACCACACACACTTGACACCATTTGAACCAAATAAGTTTATCTTGGTCCTATCAGACCACAGACCATGGTTCCAGTAATCCATGTCCTTAGTCTAATTGTCTTCAGCAAACTGTTTGCGGGCTTTCTTGTGCTACATCTTTAGTAGATGCTTCCTTCTGGGATTACAGCCATGCAGACCAATATGATGCAGTGTGCGGCATACAGTCTGGGCACTGATGGGCTAACCTCACACCCCTTCAACCTCTGCAGCAATGCTGGCAGCACTCATACGTCTATTTTCCAAAGACAACTGCTGGATATGAGGCTGAGTATGTGCACTCAACTTCTTTGGTCGACCATGGCAAGGCCTGTTCTGAGTGGAACCTGTCCTTTTAAACCACTGCATGGTCATGGCCACCGTGCTGCAGCTCAGTTTCAGTGTCTTGGTAATATTTTTATATCCTAGGCCATCTTTATTTAGAGCAACAATTCTTTTTTTCAGATTAGCAGAGAGTTCTTTGCCATGAGGTGCCATGTTGAACTTCCACTGACCAGTATGAGAGAGTGAGAGTGATAACACCAAATTTAACACACCTGCTCCCCACTCATACCTGAGACCTTGTAACACTAAGGAGTCACATGACACCGGGGGGAGTGGCTAATTGGGCCCAATTTGGACATTCCCACAAAAGGTGTACTCACTTTTGTTGCCAGCGGTTTCGACATTAATGGCTGTGTGTTGAGTTATTTTGAGGGGACAGCAAATTTACATTGTAGCAAAGTCATTTCTGTAATTTCTTCAGTGTTGTCACATGAAATGATAGAATAAAATAATTAAAAAAATGTGAGGGGTGTACTCACTTTTGTGAGATACTGTAAGATATTATTTAAACCATTTGCTGCCGACAATGGAACATTTATGCCACGTACACACGATCGGAGTTTCCGACAACAAATGTTTGCTGTGAGCTTGTTGTCGGAAATTCTGACCGTGTGTAGGCTCCATCGGACATTTTTTTGTCAGAATTTCTAACAAACAAAATTTGAGAGCTGGTTCTCAAATTTTCCAACAACAAAATCCATTGTCGAGGGGGCGTGGCCGGACCTCACAGGAAGATGGACACATAACAGGTTAGCTCCCGCTGTGTAAACTGCCACTTTGCTGCTGAGAGACTTTTCTTTGATTCTAGCTGACATGGGGACAGCATCGCGGACATCCTCCGCCTCTCGTTCCCGCTCACCGAGAAGTAACCAAAGCGGCACAAACAGCAATTTTCCTGACCCTTTCTGGACACAGGGCTCTAACATGGCAGCTTCCCGCCAAATTTCCTCACAGAACTCCCAGTTACCTCAGCAGAGAATACCTGGAATGCAGCCAGATTATCACCCTGCTGACTCAGATATTTCAGTGGCCTCTGCTTCTGCCCTAGCTGCTACACACCCAAGTCTTTTAGACCTCAGAACAATAGCAGCAGATATAAAGGATACTCTGTCAGCTGCCATTGCAAACCTGCGTCTAGACATCTGTGCCATTGCTGACAGGGTTCTTGTGGTAGAAAACACAGCTGCCCAGCATCATACAATTCTGCGCAGAATGTCACATAAAATAGATGCTCACACACTACAGCTTAGAGACATACAAAGACACACAGAAGATTTGGATAACAGAGGAAGAAGACATAATCTGCGTGTCAGAGGTTTACCAGAGGCTGTGGATTCTGATCATTTACTGTCTGCCATTACTACTATATTCAATGACCTGCTAGACAGACCAGTGCACACAAATATAGCAATGGAAAGAATTCACAGGGCCCTCAAACCTAAAGGCAGAGAGAATGATCCCCCCAGGGATGTGGTGTGCTGTTTGGTTGATTATAAACTTAAAGAAGAAATTCTTCACAAAGCGAGAAACAGGATTCACATTATGTTTGAGGGAGCGGAGATTCATATATACCAAGACCTTTCTGGCATTACTCTGAAGAACCGAAGAGACCTAAAACCTCTATTAGACACACTGCGTGCCAAAAATATTCCGTACAGGTGGAAATTCCCCTTTGGGCTCTCAGCTACATTTCAAGGTCGCACGGCTCTGCTGAGAGTGCCCGAGGACCTACCATCCTTTTGCAACACCATGGGCATTCCTCTAGCAGAAGTGCCAAATTGGTACGCTGAATTCCGACAATCTGCAACTAAAAAAGAACAACATGGGGGGGGCGTGGCTAACCGCCGAGCAGGATGGACGTCTGGCTCCTCAGCTCCCGCACCGACCGGACTTTCGAACGGAGCATCGCCGTACAGAGCACACGTACGAACTCCCTAACACGACCGGGTGACTACCGAAGAGCCCAGCTATGCCTCAGGCGAACCGAAAGCGGAAGGAATACCGGACGCCGAAGAAATTGACCGATTATTTTACTCAGCCGCCTGACACAGAAATCCAAGATGGCGCCCGCGGCCCTGTCAGAAAACCTTCGGATTACACTGACCTCCCTGATGCGGACGAATCTGCAATATCCATCCAGCAGTACTCCCCTGCAATATCTCCACAGAATTCTCCCTCTTCAGCCAGTAACAGCCCTGCCAAAGCGCGGATGCGAATGGATTCTGCAGGGCCCAACTCTGAGGTAAGCCCTGCATCCATCTTACCCACACGCCAGCCCTCAGCTATTGCGGCCTTCCCCACATCAGACCAGCCTGTCCTGGACACTACTATGAAGGAGATGCTCATCTCCTTGCAATCTTCTATACATAATGAACTATCATCCATGTTTACCCAGTTTTCATCTCATATGCTACATATGGGGCAAAAAATCCAACGTATTGAACACCATATGAGTGACCTGACTATTACGGTTAATGACCTAGTGGATGCCCAAGACCACACACATGACGAACAAAAATGGATGAAATCCAAAATGGCGGACCTCGAAGACCGCTCTAGACGTAATAACGTCAAGATCAGGGGTATCCCCGAATCGGTATTACCTCATGACCTTAACACCTACGCCAGGAAAATGATCTCAACACTGCTACCTGATCTGTCACCGATGGAGACCATTATTGATCGCATACACCGCATCCCTAAGCCGTCGCACTTGGCTGACACCATACCCAGGGATGTCCTGATGAGGGTGCACTTCTATCATGCTAAAGATCAGCTAATGTTCAAGTCCCGGCATATGAATAGGCTACCGGAACCATTCTCTGATCTACAACTATTTGCGGATCTGTCTCAACACACCAGACAACTGCGCAAACAGCTGATAACGATTACCAAACCGCTGTTCAACCACAAAATCCCCTATCAATGGGGTTACCCGACTAAACTCATTGTAACCAGGAATGGGTCTAAACACATTATTACATCAGTACCTGAGGGCATAAAGCTTCTACAACAATGGGATATTCTCCCGGAAGAGCCTGCCGTACAGTCCAACAACCGTAAAGGGCCTTCTCCGCCTCTATATCCTAAACAACCGCCTAATGCCCGCTGAATCTTTACTGCTGGCGATGCTCACCCGCTTCAATTCATGTTCTGCACCACATTACTCCGGTCGGTGCCCTGCTCGAGATGTGTTATCCATAAACTTTCACCCCGCATAGTTTCAACAGCCTAGTGTTTTCTTTTTGGCTGTTCTGCACTACAGTATTAAGTACCTCTTTATTGTTCTGCCTACCACTACTGAAGTACTAATTTCTACCCTTTCTTTCCACTGTTCCTGCTTCTCCTCTTCCCTGGTTTGCCTCTGTTTTGAGAACTGCACCTGCTCCGGCTACAGGAACCCGCATCCGGACACCATCTGACATCTTATAGAGAACCTCACTCACTGTAAGTACCGACCACCACGCCTGACATCTGCACCTGACCTGCACAATGCCGAAATTTCTATCCCTTAACACTAAAGGACTTAACCACCCAGCGAAGAGATCCTCCATGTGGAGGACCGCTCTCCAATCCAAATGTGATGTCCTCTGCCTCCAAGAGACCCACTTCAAAAAGCTAGACAGCCCCCGTTGTTCCAATCGCCATTTTCCTCACATCTTTCACTCCTCAGGACCTGACAAACGTAATGGGGTTATGATAGCGGTAAAAGACACTGTCACCTTCGCCCTCCACAATAGCATGGAGGACGAGGATGGAAGATATATAGCCCTGGATTGTACCCTCAACAAAACCAGATATACTATCGTTAACGTCTACTCTCCCAATACGGGCCAAATTAAATTCCTCTCTAGACTGATGAACAAGCTTAACAAGTTCCGACAGGGATGTCTCATTGTCTGTGGGGACTTTAACATAGTTCCAGATAATTTCATGGATGCCTCCTCCCGTTCCTCCAGGCTATCCTCCCCTATGACTACCTTCATACGGAACAACGACTTATACGACATCTGGAGATGCCAACATACCACCGAAAGAGACTACTCCTTTTTTTCCCACAGACATAACTGCTACACGAGAATTCACTACTTCCTTGTAGATAAATGGACGCTGACCAACTCCACCGAATCAGGAATTGGTACGATCACTTGGTCGGACCACGCTCCGATCTCACTAACTGTCACTGATCATCTGAACTCCCCACGGCATACGGTATGGAGAGCGAATGCGGACATCATTCACTCTCCGGAACACTCCTTGTACATACGTAACCAGCTTGAAGAGTTTTTTACCCTTAATACTGGCTCAGTCTCCAGTAATACTGTCCTCTGGAATGCTCATAAGGCATTCGTCAGAGGGATTATAATGCAACTCTCTGCTCGAGAGAAGAGGAGGAGATCACAGCGTCTAGACACATTAATAGCCAAAATTCATGCACTCGATGTTCAAAACCAAACCACACCAGACCCTAATTCAAAAGACCAGTTAGTCCTCCTTAGACAGGAACTTAGAAATTTACTCCTAGAATATCATACTCGCACCAACACGAAATTCAAAGCACACTATTATACTACAGGTAACAAGGCGGGGAAAGCACTTGCTCTAAGGATCAAGGGTCACTATGCTAAATCTAGAATACATCATCTCTTTCATCCAACCACAAAGCAGAAACTTCTAGACCCTCAAGCTATTGCAGATGCCTTTAGCCAGTACTACCATACTTTATATAACTTGAAAGATGACCCCAACACCACTCAACCCTCTATTGCTGACATCAATTCCTTTCTTCAAACGATCGACCTACCAACATTATCACAACAACACATCTCTGACCTGAACACCCCCTTCACACACTTAGAAGTTCAAAACATAGTATCAACCTTGCCTTCCCACAAATCACCAGGGCCTGACGGCTTAACTAATGAGTACTATAAACAATTCAGTACTACTTTGGCTCCCTACCTATCCCAAGTGTGCAATGACGCTGCCTCCTCCTCTTCTCTTCCCAATGAAATGCTTAATGCTCTGATAATTACTCTACCGAAGCCAGGGAAAGAGCCCAACACACCACAAAATTTTCGACCAATATCTCTCCTAAACACCGACACCAAAATCTTCGCTAAACTCATAGCCAATCGCTTAGTCCAAATTATGCCCACTTTGATACACCCTGATCAATCTGGCTTCACGAAGGGTAGACAAACTTATGATGCTTCAAGGAGATTGATTAACATAATTCATCACGCTGAGACTAGTAGAACGCCTTCTCTGCTTCTATCTCTAGACGCAGAGAAGGCGTTCGATAGAGTCCATTGGGCTTACCTAGAAGCTACCCTTAAAAAATTTGGATTCCAAGGTCATATTTTTTCAGCAATTATGGCCCTATATTCTTCTCCATCGGCACAAGTCTACACGGACGGAATAACCTCCCGAGCTTTTCCAATTACCAATGGTACCCGCCAGGGTTGTCCCTTATCACCACTTATCTTTAACCTGATCATGGAACCCCTGGCGGCACACATCAGAAATTGCACAACCATCTCTGGCTTTAAAATAGGCCACATAGAACACAAAATAAATTTATTTGCAGATGATGTCATATTGATGCTTACTAACCCTATGACTTCCCTGGCTTCGGTACAACATGTTTTAACTACCTTTGGCTCCGTCTCTTATTATAAGGTCAATGAAACCAAATCATATATTTTAGAACTGGGCCTTGATGCTGTCACTAGCAATATTCTAAGAAACCAATATGCATACCCTTGGGCTGACCAAGGAATACCGTACTTAGGCATTGTACTCACTAAATCGGTGTCTAGATTGTTTCAAGCCAACTATGTTAAAACCAAACAATTGTTAATCAAAGATCTGTCCAACCTCGCCAAATTTGAACTTTCATGGTCGGGTAGGCTCGCTGCGTTTAAAATGCTCACATTACCTAAAATTCTATATCAATTTCGCACCCTTCCCATCCCCTTATCTAAATCATACCTAGCTTCTTTGCAATCTATTCTTAGTAAATACATGTGGCAAGATAAAAAACCTAGAAGCAACTATTCCAAACTTCTCAAACATAAGCATGCTGGGGGTATGGGATATACAGACATCCGGGACTATTACTTGGCCACCATCCTCTCCCAACTGCGGGAATGGACTAACCCCCCCCCATACTACGCTATGGGGAGATATAGAAAATTGTGCCACACCTGGTCCCGACCTCAAAAGCTGGTTATTTAGCTCCCTAGTCTCGGTGACAAATCTCAGCATCTACTCACCCACCATAAAAGCATCGCTTTCTGCATGGAAAATACTTCGCAATAACACATGGTCATCCCTCCCTATGAAAGACATACCGGTATCATTACAGACCCTCCAAATCTTATCACCTGATCTAACTATCCCTACATGGCTCACATCCAGGGCATCCCACACTAATGATCTTAGGACCCTCACGGATAACAAATCTTTCCCTGAGATCCAGTCCATTTATGGGGCACCCTCGTCAGATTTTTTCAATTATCATAGATTACGCTCCTGTCTGACCACACACACCCGATTAGAGGGTGCAATACCCTTAAAACTATGGAATTACTATTTCAAACAAGATTCCACATATAAAGGTATATCGATTATTTACCCCCTGTTACAGGAGAAAAATATCTTCTTCAAATCCAAACCCTTCCTAGACTGGGAATCAGACACACTTCTCCACTTCTCTGACGCCCAATGGCAACAAGCCTTTACCTCTGTATACAAAGCCACACGGTGCACAGGCTTATGGGAACTGACGTCAAAAATCACTCTTCGCTGGTACATGACTCCCCATAGACTCGCTAAATTTCAACCCGGCACTACCCCACTGTGTTGGCGCAACTGCAACTATACAGGTACTTTACTCCACATTCTGTGGCAATGTCCACATATTAATCTCCTTTGGTCAGACGTTACGAAACTTATTCGAGACGTATGCAATGTTCCAATCTCTCTGTCTCCGCAACTTGCTATACTCAACATATTTCCGGACGATGTCCCTCATACATGCCGCACAGTCCTTACTCATATCCTTCTGGCAACTAGACTACTTCTAACCAGAAATTGGAAATCCTCTACTATACCTAGCATCCTAGACGTTACCACACTAGTGCACTCTCACTATACATACGAGCTGATTGGGTCCAGAGGCTTACCATCCTATGCAAAAACCCAGGCCCAATGGCTCCCATGGCACAAATGGTACTCATCCCAGATAACCTGACTTTGTTC
This sequence comes from Lithobates pipiens, assembly GCF_037356315.1. NCBI lineage: Eukaryota > Metazoa > Chordata > Amphibia > Anura > Ranidae > Lithobates > Lithobates pipiens. The sequence goes on along the minus strand of NW_027507790.1, from coordinate 27,579,961 downwards.
CTGATGAATATCGTTTTTGTTAACTTACTTGTGATTGCTGGGTCATCACTCCATACTTTGTTCTCAAAACCTCCCCCCCCCTTCCCTCCCACACCCCAACCTCCCCCCCATCTTCTTCCCTTCTTTTTATCTGTCTCTCCCTCCCTTCATTACCCTACCCTCTACCCCACTTTTACTGCTGTACTATGTTCCAAGGCACACCCTTGAGTTACACATATGCTAGTACCTGTTTTCTGATTCAGATACAACTATGTGCCGAAGTTACTGTTGTTAATATCGTCATTGTTCATGCTGCCTATATCTGTATGACATCCAAGAATTGTATTGGATGTAGTTGCTATACATACTTTGTATTTTGTGAAATTTAATAAACATCATTTTGAAAAAAAAAAAAAAAAGAACAACATGAAGAGCCTATGGAGGCACAGGAGACCCGACACCATCGTTGCAGATCTCCATCAGACGACAGGTCTTCAATGTCCACCAGAAGACAGCACAACGGTACAAGCTCACCTGAATCACCGCGACCTAGAAGGGCCAGAAGGGACCACGGGTCACAGCACAACCGTGTTTACCAACGCTAACAATCAAGCCTGGAGAGTATACTGGTTTAATCCATGGTTGTTTATAATCTCCTAGTTCAATGGGTTTATTGCATAGTACAAGATGCCTTTTCTAGCCTCTTTACACCGACTTTACTCATCTGCTTTGGTTAAACTGATTAGAGACTGTCAACATCATATAAATTCTGGGGTTAAGTTACTGTTATAGATTGGATATGATAAATTCTCTTACACAATTCAAATATCATGTTCCCACTAGAAGAGTACATAGGAAAGTACTATTGCACAGTTTTTAAACATCCTCATCCTCATTTATAGTGCTTTGATATTAGTTACTGCTCAGTCTGTTTCGTTCAATTTCCAGCAGTTAATCAGTCCTATATAAGGTTTTCCAATGCAGAACTCTCCTCCCCCCTCATCACACCCGTAGGACTACGGTTATCAGGATTTGTTTTCGGTTATCCTGCTCTGAGGAGACCAATGAACTAGTATCATTCTCTGTATGATACCTAGAAACAGTCAAGCTAGGCTATGTTTAAATGAGATGTAAGGCATAAAGGTGGTCCAACAAGGCCCAAGGAAAATGGGAAGCATTATTAATTATTATTATTTTATTTTTTTTTGCATTTTTTAAGCCATCATAGGTAAAATTGGCCTTTCATTTTAATTTCAATATTAGTGTTATAGTATACCACTTTAGTGGAATCATCATAATGGTTATGTCTCGTTCTTATGGATGAAATACTAGAAAACTTTATTGAATTACATTACAGTCAAGACATTAAGTGAGACTCGCATTTTATAATTGTTAGTTTTGCATTATTACTTGTGCTGTTGTCCTAGTTAGTGCTTAGGTATGGCTATTTTACTTCCAGCACTTGATAAGTCCATTCCAGGATTCTACCTTACACTATCCCCACCTATCCTCACGCCCACTGGAATGTGGCTGTGAGAGATTGTTATATTTCTTCCACCGTTGTGGATATACTAAGGAACGTGAATGGGTTTATACATAGGTATAGTACCAATACAATTAGACACTACACAAGTAGTTGGGAGATACTAGTTTGGTTCAAGAAAGCCCAAAATACTCCGACTGCACTAGAATTATTTTATTACATTATTTTTCTTTTACTTTTTATTTTATTTTGTAATTTTATTTTTTTATTTATTTATTTTATTTATTTTTTTTTATTTTTTTTTTTCTGTTCCGTACTTGTCTTCTTAGGTTAAGATAATCTTTAATATTAAGGTTAAAGTACACCAAAGACACCTTATTAATGGTATATTGGTAAGGACATTCTGGTGTGGCAAATATTTCTAATTTTACACTGTCTATTCCATATACCCACTAATATTTCCTGTTAGTTGTTCTATATATATTATAGGATTCAGAGCTGGGGTTTCTAGTTCTTTCCAAAGAAGTATAAGTTTATATAGGCGTGATACTGCTATGCTTTATAAATTTACAATTTTTTTTTTTTTTTTTTTTTATGTGAGAACATCTCAGTATTTTTATTTGCAAATTCCACAAAACAAGTCTCTACTCGCATACACCATGTCCTGATTTGCGTCACTCATGTAGTTGCTTGGGTTTATTATCATAATTAGATATTTCGTATTTCCACACCCATGCCAAATACATGACCGGTATCAACACAAATTTTCCTTAGTTTCTCATATTTACACCTTTATAGGCATTTGGCATTGATAACAGCGGATTACCATGTCACTCATTCTCCTGTTCTCCGTGAGGTTTTATCCAACCCCCACACAGTAGCTTGGACCAGAGTTGGCCTGTGTTATGTAGGCTTTCTCTGGCCTTGCTCTGTACTTCTCCGATTTTACACAGGTCTTGGGTAGATCCCATAACCTGCTCGGTTATTGCTTCAGACCTTTCCCCACATTACACCATCTTAGCCTTATCACATAACCTGGTCTATTCCCCTTCCCCCTTTCCCCTATTGCCAAAGTTAATCCAAAAAGAAAGCTACTAATCAAAACATACAATGTCTCTTGCAGGAAGGCACTGCCCTCCTCCCCAGGTCAAGCTATATTCTTTAAATATAAGGGGTCTTAACACTCCAGAAAAAAGATCTCAGTTGTTTATGCCACTAAGAAAAGCTAAAGCGGACATTGTATACCTCCAAGAAACACATTTTAGATCAGATAATATCCCCAAACTTTTCAATCCAGAGTATCCAACAGTATTTCATGCCACTAATCCAGACTCCAAATCAAAGGGAGTATCTATTCTGATATCTAAAAAATGCCCATTGCAGATCCAAGATACCTTGATTGATACTAATGCAAGATATATTTTTCTAAAAGGCAAATTGCATAACAAACTTGTTACTTTGGCCAATTTGTACGCCCCTAACAAACAACACGTTCCTTATTTCCGCGATGCCTTACAAAACCTTAGTACATTTCGCGCAGGCATGCTCATTGTCGGGGGTGATTTCAATTTGGCCTTGAACCCCTCACTTGATACGTCCTCAGGTGCCTCCTCTATCACACACAGGGCTCTTCGGGCAATAAAAACACAGCTATCTAACCTGGAGTTACACGATACTTGGCGCACATTGAACCCAAACTGTAAAGATTTCACTTTCTATTCCCCTCCGCATCGTAGATACACAAGAATAGACTACTTCTTCTTATCACAACCGGATTTGGATCTACTTCATCAAGCTACAATTGACCCAATGGTAATTTCAGATCATCACCCTATTTCTGTCACAATCACATTTTTTACATCCAACACTAGACAATCAATCTGGCGAATGAATAGCTCTATTTTAACGGATCCAGTAAATGTAAAGCGTATAAATGATCGCTTGTTGCAGTATTTTCAGGAGAATGATTCCTCCGAAATTACCCCGGTTACCCTTTGGGCGGCACATAAGTGTGTCATACGGGGAGAACTAATTTCTATAAACGCTCAATGTCAAAAAGCTAGACAAGCTCCGATATCCAAATTATCGGATAAAATTCATTCCCTGGAAAGACAGCATAAACAATCATTGGCTGAACAAACTTTTCAAGAGTTATTAAAAACTAGGGAAGAACTTCTAGAAGAACTAGGGAAATCCATACGTCGCAAATATGCCCTATCACAAAAAACCTTCTATGAGTTTGGGAATAAATCCAGCAAATTTCTAGCTAAAGCCCTGCAATCTAAAAAAGCAAATACTACCATTCATTACATAACGGACCCCGAAGGGAATAAAATAGAATCATTCAGTGGAATTGCAAATCAATTTAAACAATTTTTTTCTAAACTTTACAACATACAATCCCATTCGCAGACAGGCTCAATCAAGGACAGGATAAGATTAATACAAGATTTCCTTACACAATATGGTCCACACCCTATCACTGAAGAGGAGGCAGATGATTTAGATAAACCGCTTACCAGGGAAAAAACGCTGGAAGCCCTCAAAATTATGAAGCCAAACAAAAGCCCTGGCCCAGATGGCCTTCCAGTTAGTTACTATAAAACATTCACTGAAGTTCTCATACCAAGGTTCTTAGAGACCTTTAATTCCCTAGATACCCTCTCAGATAAAAATAAAGATCTTTTAGAAGCCCATATAGTTATGATACCAAAACCAAATAAAGATTCATCTATAGTTTCTAACTACAGGCCCATTTCTTTAATAAATGTTGATGTGAAACTTTATGCAAAAATTTTAGCTAATCGTATACTTCCTCTACTGTCCTCTTTGATTTCTCTGGACCAAGTGGGATTTGTCCCAGGCAGAGAAGCTAGGGACAATACCTTGAAGGCACTCAATATTCATCATTGGCTGACATCTTCCAACACCCCTGCGTTTTTCCTTTCCCTCGATGCGGAGAAAGCGTTCGACAGAGTGGCCTGGGACTATATGACGGAAGTCTTACGCAAAATAGGTTTCAAGGAACGCATGATGAACTATATCTTAACCTTATATTCATCCCCAACAGCAAAAATCAGAGTTAATGGTCTTCTGTCGGATGCTTTCTCCGTGTCGAATGGAACTAGACAGGGTTGTCCCTTATCCCCCCTTATATTTATACTAACCATGGAACCTATTCTAAGCAAAATTAGAGCCAACAGAGATATTAAAGGAGTTGAAATGGCAAATACTCATTACAAATTAGCGGCTTACGCCGATGATATTCTTCTTTTTCTTACTGATCCCATCATAACAATTCCGAACTTATTGAAGGATTTTGACCTTTTCAGAAAAATCTCCAACCTCCAAATAAATTTATCCAAATCGAAAGCACTCAACATTTCTCTTTCAGATTCCATTGTATCGCAATGTCAGTCCAATTTCCCGTTTGGCTGGGATGCATCAGCCATAACCTACCTAGGGATACAGTTACCATCAAAACTACCTGATCTTTACAATAAGAATTTCGCCCCCATTTTAAAAACCATACAGAATAACCTTCAAGACTGGAACAAAGGCAATTTTTCCTGGTTTGGTAGGGCAGCGATTATAAAAATGAATGTACTCCCTAGACTCTTATATTTACTCCAAACAATTCCTATAAAACTACCGCCAGCTTTCTTCTCCACATACAAAAGATTATGTTTAAAATGTATCTGGGCAGAGAAACCATCACGGGTCAAATGGGGTAAGCTAGTGTCCCCAAAATTGAAGGGGGGAATAGGTCTTCCAGATATATTACTGAGCTTGTCATCTGACTAGAATATTAGATTGGCACTTATATCACAAGACAAAGGCCTGGATAGGTATCGAAGAAGCTGTCCTCCATTTACCAATGTCTTATTTACCATGGATCAATCCACAAAAATTAACACATGAGGTCAGATCACATCCTCTAATAGCTCCCACGTTACAAATCTTCCATTCAGTTCGCAAGAAGCTACACATTGCCTCAGTTCCGGGCCCACTAACCCCAATTGACCAGAATCCGGACTTCCCTCCTGGTATTTCGCCTAAATCCGATGCTGACATATCTGCAGTGGAACCCATGAGAGCTAAATCCTTCTATCACAATGGTCAGATATTATCTTTTCAATAAATTTTAGCTCGTTTCCCTGGAATGAAGATTCCTTTCTTTAAATACCTTCAAATAAGACATTTTTTGCAAAGCTCTAACTCCCAATCTCTGTGGTATAGAGACCATACGCCGTTCGAAAACTTATGCTCCAAAACAGACCCTCAAAGACACCTCATTTCATTTACCTATTCTTTAATGTTCCCAGATGCTTCTTTCTCAAATGACACCACATGTAAGAAATGGGTTAGAGAACTGTCCTTGGATTTAACACATGAGGACTGACAAAACATATATACACACATACATTCAGGCTCCCTAAATGTTACTGCTCAGGAAAATGGATACAAATTATACTCTAGATGGTATAGAACACCTGACCGAATTCACAAATTCCATTCTACTATCCCTCTCACATGTTGGAGATGTAATCTAGCGCACGGTTCTCTTCTCCACATATGGTGGGATTGTCCTTTAATCCAACCATATTGGAAGGAAGTCCATAAGCTCATCAGTAAAATCACAACCTATACCCCAGACTACATGCCAGCTCAATACCTCCTGCATCATACATCTATTCCGCAATCGACTTATAAAAGATCCCTCACATTACATCTTATAAATGCAGCAAAGCTTTGCGTCCCCGTTCATTGGCGTTCTTCCTCTCCCCCCACTATTTCTGAATGGCTCCGCAGAATAGAGAAAATAGCTGAAATGGAGGGCTTGATCTCTCAAGCGAAAGATACTCATACTAAATTTTATAAAACGTGGTCATTTTGGTCACATTTTAAGTGCTCGACTACATATAACACCCTAATATCTGTCCCTGTTTAGCTTGACCTGGGGACCCCAACATAATATAATAGAATAAATTACATTTCACTGCTTTTATATAGCAGCTTGTACTCAATTCTGGATACTAACCCCTTATAAGGTAGACAACCATGTTGGTTGTAGCTCAGATTAAAGCCATACAGACCACTACCTTATATATAGTCTGATGTTAGGACTCAAATTATTTTCGCGCACAGTTTGATCCCATTAGGGGTGCGTGAGATAATATGGAATTTACAGATTCATTGTTACTCTAGTTTGTTACACCTTTTTTTGGTTTCTTATGAGATGTAGGTATGCGACTAATATGACTCCATATATACGCATGTGTTTAAATAAATTTTATCCAGCTTGGAGTAATTTCATCTATATGATAGATATTTACAAGTGTGTTTTTTTTTTTTTTTTTTTTTTTTTTTTTTATTGATCTATGCATTTCTATCTTATGCCAAATATCAATTCATATTGTTGCTTTATTTTCAAATTCTGTATTTCATAATTACAATGATATTCAGATTTATGTTTTACTATGTGTATGTAACATGCAATCTTTGTTTTATCAATAATAATCAATAAAAACATTGAAACACAAAATCCATTGTCGTAAATTCTGATTGTGTGTACACAAGTCCGAAGCGTAAAATTTCACGCATGCTTGGAATCAAGTACAAGTGCCTCACTGGCTATTGAACCTATTTTTTCTCGGTTCGTCGTACGTGTTGTACGTCACCACATTCTTGACGTTCAGCATTTCCGACAACATTTGTGCGACCATGTGTATGCAAGACAAGTTTGAGCCAACATCCGTCGGAAATAAATACAGGATTTTGTTGTGAGGATGTCCGATCGTCTGTACATTGGCAGCAGTGCAGGGCTTTACACACACTCCTGACTGCAATGTATGTACACTATACCATCCAACTGGGAACAATCCCCACAGCATGATTTCTGGGCTCTGCTGTCTAAACTGCAGGCAGGAGCAGAATGGCAATTGTAGCTAAGTAACGGTGAGGAAGACTAGCAAATAATCATTCACCGATCTTCCCTAACTAGTAAGAACCTAGCTAGTAAGAAACCTGGCCACTCTGGCTAGGGAAGAAGTGAATGGAGCATGATCTGTTCTTAGTCAACTTCAGTGAAGGGGAGGGGAGACGTCAGGGGCCTATAAGTAAAGAGAACCCATTACAGCAAAATGCTATCAAATAGGGGCTTTGAAGCAAAATGAATGTTACACCCAAGCACTTACTTCCCACCCCCTCAAAAAAATTAAAGCCCCCTGCCCCAATGTACATACATATACAATCACAAACACGTGCATTGGATGCATCTACAATGGGAAAATCTAAATTGTACTGAATATATTAGGTATTGCTGTGCATTCCAGGTTAATAATTATTTTTACAGTTCTTACTGCGAAGAAACCTTTCCATATTTGGAGATGAGATCTCCTTTCCCCTAGACATAAAGAATGCCCTTGTCCTCTGCGATGACCTTAAGCACTTAAGGGCCGGAAGGATTTGCCCCCTTAATGACCAGGCCATTTTTTGGGATACAGCACTGCGTCGCTTTAACTGAGAATTGTGCGGTTGTGTGATGCTGTGCCCAAATTTTCCCCACAAATAGAGCTTTCTTTTGGTTGTATTTGTGTTTTGGTTTTTATTTTTTGCCCTATAAACAAAGGGTGACAATTTTGAAACAATTTTTCTTTTACTTTTTACTATAATACATATCCCAAAAAAATCATATTAAAAACAAATTTATTCATCAGCTTAGGCCTATATATATTTTTCTACATATTTTTGGTAAAGAAAATTGCAATAGGCGCATATTTATTGGTTGTGCAAAAGTTCTACAAATTGTGGGATAGATTTAGGGACTTTTATTTTTTGTTATTGTTTTTACTAGTAATGGTGGTGATCTGCAATTTTTTGCGGGACCGCGACATTGAGGCAGACAAATCTGACACCAAATGACACTTTTTGGGGACACGTGACATTATTTCATTGATCAGTGTTATAAAAATGCACTGATCAATATAAACATTACATTAGTAGGGAAGGGGTTAACACTAGGCAATCAAGGGTTTAACTGTGTACCAGTAGCGGTACCATTATTTTGCATGGAAATTTGGCGTTTTATATTGTAGGCCTGTAATTCTTAGGAATAACTCACTTAAATCTGTGTCAAACCAGAGTCTACCAGACATCCCGGGTATGATAAAGTTTGAAAAATTAAATCATACATTATAATACAATAAATAAATAAACTATAAAAAATTCTACCAAATAATAATATAATAATAATAAAAATGATTCAATAATGTAATCAAATCAAAAACACTGAAATTTTCTCAGTTGCAGAATTGTCACTGTCATTACTTTTCAGTATTTGATGACGGATCTCCCCACAAATTGCTATTGCTCAATTCTGCGAGTGATTCTAATTTATTATAGATGTTTTCTAGCTGGTCTAAAACCTCTTTTGATGTAAAGGGACAGTTTTGGTTGCTATGGACAATCTCCAGTTTCCAGGCAGAAAGAACAGTTGTTATATTATAAAACTGCATGCAGGGCACTGGGCAGACCACTAGGGACAAAGGGGATGTGAAATAATTACATACAGCAATGTAATCTGTAAGATTCCATTATACTGTATGTAATGTGTATGAATTTTTTAATTTGGCACCGTTCTCCATCCCCGTGCATCACAATGCTTGCAGGGAATGGAGATACATCAAGCGGAGGGTGGCTCGCTCGGACTGCGGGGCGATGTGGTCCCGAGTCTGGCTCGGGGTTACCACTAATGGTGCTGAATTTTCACCCCGAGCCAGACTCGAGAATACCGCCAAGGGGGTTAAAAAATAAATAAAATAATTAGCAATACTAATTCACACAGGATACATTTATTCATTTAAAAAAAATATATATTATATAAAAAAGAAAGTCTCTTTGAAAACATCTCCCATAAAAACATAAATTTAGTCATATTGACCCCATCCAAGTAATATAAAAATCATTACATTTTGGGGGTTATTTATGAAAGGCAAATCCACTTTGCACTGCTAGTGCACTTGAAAGGGCACTTGAAAGTGCTCTTGGAATTGCAGTCGCTTTAAATCTAAGGGGTAGATCTGAAATGAGTGGAAGCTCTGCTGATTTTATCATCCAATCACGTGCAAACTAAAATGCTTTTTTTTATTTACCTTGCATGTCCCCCTCGGATGTACAGCAACATTCCTTTCAAGAGCACTTTCAGTGCACTTTCAAGTGTCCATTGCAGTGCAAAGTGGATTTTCCTTTAATAAATAACCCCCCTTTGTGTCACATAAGGCTCTACCACACTTCCTTATAATATAAGTAGATGTGCAGTACTGTGAACATGTTGTTACCCTGGTGTGAAGAAATGCTGTAAAGCAAGAATGCTTTAAAAAAAATAGGATTTCTGTACTCACCATAAAATCCTTTTCTCTGAAGTTCATTGACGGACACAGGAGCTCTTCTTGACCTTAGGTTATATTGCCCCTTTAGGAGAGGGCTAGGCAGAGAGGGCTAGGCAGAGAGGGCTAGGCAGAAAGTGTTAAAAACAGCAACACTTGCACAGTACCATCCAGGGGGCGGTCCTACTGGCTATAACCCCCTCACACTGCATCCAGCAGCTCAGTTCATCAAAAGCAGTACAAACAGGGGTGGGTGCTATGTCTGTCAATGAACTTCAGAGAAAAGGATTTTACGGTGAGTACAAAAATCTTATTTTCTCTATCGTTCATTGATGGACACAGTAGCTCTTCTTGACCTTAGGGATATCGCCAAGCAGTGTTAAAGAAATGAGGGGTGGGAACAGCAAACAACAATAACTCCACCCAAAACAGCCAGAACTCCTCAACAGAGGAGTTGCAACCTTAAACAACTGCCAGCAAAACCTTGTGGCCGGAGCAAGCATCCGAAGATGCACCCACGTCAACCTTGTAAAATGTAGTAAAGGTGTGAATGGACGACCAGGTCGCTTTCTTACACACCTGAGAAACAGACGTTTGATGTTGAAAAGCCCAAGAGGCACCAATTACCCTGGTAGAATGCGCCGTGACAGTAAAGGGAGGCACCCGTCCCCTTATGGCATAAGACTGAACAGTCTGATCCATGAGAAATGATGGCTGATGAGACTGCCAGTCCCTTCTTTGGACCAGCCACCGATACAAACAGCGAGTCCGACCTCCGAAAAGGAGCCGTAGCAGACAGATACACCCGCAGAGCCTGGACCATGTCCAGGGTATGCAAAGCCACCTCTTTAGGATGTGACGGCCGAGGACATAAGGATGGAAACACAATGGCCTCATTTAGATGAAAGGCCAAAACAAGCTTTGGAAGAAACAAAGGCTGTGGACGCAGCACCGCCTTATCCTTATGGAGGATCAAGTAGGGAGACTTGCAAGACAAGGCCGTCAACTCAGAAACCCTCCTGGCAGATGTAATGGCCACTAGAAAGACCACCATCTGAGATAGTGTCAATAAGGGAATCTCCCTAATATTTTCAAACGGCAGTTTCTGAAGCACCGAGAGCACCAGATTCAAATCCCACAGAGGTAGCGGTGGCCAAATCAGAGGGACCACATGTCAAACCCCCTGAACAAACGTACTCACCAAAGAATGAGTCAGCAAGGGTCACTGAAAAAAGACAGCCAAATCTGATATCTGCCCCTTAATGGTGCTTAATGCAAGTTTCTGATCCACTCCTCGCTACAAAATCAACAGGATCCTGGAAAGTGAATATGTACGTGGACGCCACCCTATCTCCTCACACATGGAGATGTAGGCCTTCCACGTACGATGATAAATCTTCTGAGAAGATGACTTCCGGTGGATATTACCGATTACGACAGACCTCGATCCCTTAGCACCTGGCTTTCAACAGCCAGTGATGGTAAAGCAGGATTGCAACAGAAGGTCCTCTCGCATCGGCAGCTGCCAAGGAACATCCACTACCATTTGTACTATGTAAGTGCACCATGGACGCCAAGGCCAATCTGGGGCAATCAGAATCACTGGAATTCCCTCGGCCCCCACTCTGCAAAAGCAGACGTGGTAGAAGTTTGAGTGGGGGAAAGCTTAAATCAGCCGATAATGCCTCCATGGAGCCACCAACGCATCTGCCGCGTCCATCCAGGGATCCTTTGACCTGGTCACAAACCTCTGTACCTTCTGATAGAGTCGAGAAACCAGGAGATCCACATCTGGCGTGTCCCACCTTAGGCAAAAGAGCCGAAATACATCCGGATGTAGTGACCATTCCCTTTGGTCCAGCATCAGACAACTTAGGTAGTCCGTTTGCCAGTTTTCTACGCCCGGCATGTACACGGTTGACAGAGCTGGCATGCGCCGCTCTTCCCACCGCAGGGTGTGAGTGACCTCCAGTGCTGCAGCCAAGCTTCTTGTTCCTCCTTGATGGTTGACATATGCCACCGCCGGACGCCCCTACAGCCTCTGTAACCATGTGGAGAGGCACCGCCTGATAGCCCGAAGCTCCAGTACATTGATCGACAGGTGGGATTCTTCCTGGGTCTCCCGACCCTGGGTTGACTGTATGCCCCAAACTCCCCCCCAACTGGTCAGACTGGCATCCATTGTGATCACCGTCCAATGAAGAGGAAGGCGACCTCAACCACCAGAGCAGGGAATCCCTGACTAGCTGGCTCATCCAAATTTGACAATCCAGGGACAGCATAGATTTTTCCCATTTGGATAGTATCTCCTTTTGCAAGACTCCAGTGTGGAATTGAGCATATGGCACTGCCTCGAAAGTGACTACCATGAGGTCCAGGACTCACATGTAAAAATGTAGCGACGACCCCCTGTGGGACACCGACAACTTTACCACAGATTGAAGAGTCTGCAACTTGTCCGACGGGAGAAAGACTCTCGCCTCCGAGGAGTCCAGAAGCAATACCAGGTACTCCAGGTGTTGAGTCGGCACCAACAACGACTTCTGTAGGTTCAGTACCCCACCAAACTCCCGAAGAGTTTGCATGGTGATTGCCACATCCTTCTTTAATTCTGAAGCAAAACCTGCTCTCAGAAAGAAGTTGTCCAGGTAACCCATGATTGCGATCCCTCGTTGACCTCGGTGCCAACGCCAGGCCAAAAGGGAGAACTACAAATTGGTAGTGCTCGTCTCTGACCCCAAACCGCAGAAACCTCTGATGCTTGATGCATATGGGGACATGCAAGTATGCGTCCTTGAGTCCCTCAAGGATTGCCCTTGTCGCCAGTCCTCTTCAACATATACATCCGCCCACTCCTCCAATTCATCAGATTTTCAGACCTCTGCTTCCACTCGTACGCTGACGACACGAAACTTTACTTCCGTATCACCGAACAAAGAGACCATCACCAACAACTAGAAAATTGCCTCAATTTAATAGAAGACTGGATGACCACCAACTCCCTCAAACTCAATGAATCAAAAACAGCTTCTTATTCTACACTCAAACCATAATTCTGTAACCAAGACCTCCTGGACACCACCCGCCATCTTTGGGCAAACCATCTACCCAAAGACCAAGGCCAAGAGTCTCAGGGTCAATTTTGACTCACAAATGTCAATGGATGCACAAATAGGAGCAGTAGTCAGTGGTTCTCACCATCTGCTATGCCTGCTACCTAGACTCATCCCTTTTATCCCAAAGAATGACAAAGCAGTGGTAGTTGGAACAGTCATTAATTCACGACTTGACTACGCAAACTCACTTTACATAGGATTACCCCAATATCAACTTACGCGATTACAACTTATACAAAACACGGCGACAAGGCTGATAACAGGAAAAAAACCCTGGGAATCAATCTCCCCTTCCCTGAGGAACCTACATTGGCTAACCGTAAAGAATCGGATCACATTCAAGACCCACTGCCTCACCCACAAATGCGTGCACAGAGACGCTCCTCAATACCTAATTGAGAAAATAAATCATTACACACCAAACCGCAGTCTTCGATTATCTAATAAAAACCTCGTTCCCAAATCCCGGTACAAATCGAAGGGGGATTGGAGATTCACTGTCGAAGGACCTCGGCTATGGAACGCTCTACCAACCAACATCCGTCTGGAAGAAAACCACCAGGCCTTTAGGAAAAAACTCAAGACCCTCCTCTTCTAGTTGATGGACAACTAAGCTCTTCGCAGCGCCTTGAGGCGATTCAGTTTGCGTTGTGCACTATACAAATATTTCACTCACTCACTCACTCACTCAGGGATGCCAGAAAATCTCCCTGATGGAGTGCAGCGACCACTGAGCGAACTGATTCCATCCTGAACCTTTGTACTTTCACAAAGCTGTTGAGGGCCTTGAGGTCCAGGACCGGACAGACCCCTTCATTCTTTGGGACTACAAACAGATTGGAGTAGAACCCCTGAAACCTTTCCTGTGTCGGTAAAGGTACTATTACCCCGCTCAGCAGTAGGTCCTGTACTGTCCCAAACAGGGCCTCCAGACGACCCGGACGAAGGTGAAGGTTGGAGGGAAAAATATTTTGGCTTGCGAAACCAGGGGTGCTTTTGTCCCTCAGCAGGCACCTTGTCAGACTGGGAACGCTTACCTGCCGACCCGGAAAAGGAGGGCCCTTGCCTACGGCGTGGCTCCTTACCTTTCTTGGACTGTGGGAGCAATGTACTCTTACCCCCAGTAATGTTTTTTAATAATGTCATCCATCGAGGCTCCAAATAGCCTCTCTCCCTGGAATGGCAAGTCGGCCAGTGCTTTCTTAAAGTGGAGCTCCACCCTAAAGTGGAGCTTCCGCTCATTGGAACCCTCCCCCCCTCCGGCGCCACAATTGGCACCTTTCAGGGGGGAGGGGGTGCAGGTACCTGTACAGTACAGGCATCTGCACCCACTTCCGGCATAGATATCCGCAGAGTCTACGCCCCTTTCCGCAGAATCTATGCCCCTTTCCGTAGGTCCCCCGCTGTCTGCTGGGAAACACACGGATCCCAGAGACAGCGGGGACCATCCTTATTGCGCGGCTCGCGTATGCGCAGTAGGGAACCGGGAAATAAAGCCACTTCCTGATTCCCATAGCCAAGATGGCGGCGGCAGCACCCGAGAGACCATCGAGAGATCGGCTTCGGGTGCCGACATCGTGGGCGCGCTGGGTGGGTAAGTGTCCTTATTTTAAAAGTCAGCAGCTACAGTATTTGTAGCTGCTGGCTTTTAAAAAAAAACCGACAGAACTCCCGCTTTAAATGCCTGGTCCACAGACCAGCATTTCAGCCAAGTCAGGCGACGCAGCACTACTGCTGATACTGAGGCTCTAGAGAGCAAGGGGGCCATATCTAAGGCTGCATCACAGACATACTTAAGGCCCTGCACCAACTGGTCTGCCAGCTCCACGCAGACCGGGGAAGCCTGTTGCTTCTCCAATTCATGGTGCAACAATTTAGCACATTTAGTCAGCGTCTGCGGCAGTGGCTAACACTGACCACAATGCTGACCCTACCACAGTAAACATGGACCGGGCAACCACCTCGGCCCTTCTATCGGCAGGGTCCTTGAAAGCAGGAGTCCCTTCCACCGGAATCGTGGTTAACATATTTAACCTGGATACCGGGGGTCAACAATTGGAGGAGATGTCCATTTCATCCACTCTGGCAAGAGTCTGGCAGACAAAACGCCGGACTGTCTGCCGGACTGTCCGAACAAGCGGACCTGCCCACACACGGGACTTTTTCAGCAGACTAGGTCCACCGGACTATCCGCCGGACTTTTGAAATGAACAGACTTACCCACACACACGGAGGAAAGTCCATTTATTTTGAGCAGTACAGAGTGGCTGCAGACAGCAGTAGCCCAGTCATTTGTGTGCCCAGGAGCATATCGCTCACCGGCTGACCCTGCAATAGATGGGGCATGTCGTGGCCAACCCAGCGCGTAGCTAGGGCCTGCTCACGCTCGATGTCCAGGCTGGGGAGACTACAAGGATCTATGTTATCCAGCCTGTCACCCAGTCCGGTTGTTGCTTGAAGATCACAGAAATCAAAAATGCAGAAAAAAGAAAAAAAAAAATCTTAGGACCAATGGTCCCATCGGGAGCCAGGTCCTTCTCCTATACTAGGCAGAAAAAAACGGAGCTGCTGGATGCAGTGTGAGGGGTTATAGCCAATAGGGTGGTACTGTGCAAGTGTTGCTGTTTTTAACACTTTCTGCCTAGTCCTCTCCTAAAGGGGCAATATAACCTAAGGTCAAGAAGAGCTGCTGTGTCCGTCAATGAATGATAGAGAAATATACATTTTATGGTTTATTTATATCAATTTTCAAAATGGAAAGTATGCAAACAGAAGAAAAATCTAAATCAAATCATTATTTGATGTGACTACCTTTGACTTCAAAGCAGCATCATTTCTTAGGGCCCTTTCATACAAGCTTTCCGATCAGGAAAAAAACTGACAGGCAGACCTGATCGGAGCCTCCATTCCCTCCTATGGAGCGGTGGATGTCAGCGGTGACATGTTCGCTGAAACTCGCTGCTATCTGATCCGATCCTGTCCATTAAAAATCCAGATGGGTGGTGACCCTATTTTCCATCCATCTGGCGGATCGGATGGGATTGGATGAAAAAGGACAGATGGACCGTTTTCATCCAATCTCATCATAGAGGACAGTGGGGTTCTGTCAGGTCCATCTCTATGCAGAGAGTGGAGACAGACCTGTCATCTGCCTGCTCAGCGGGGATCAGTAGATTGATCCCCTGTTGAGCAAAGCGGAGTCTGCTGGGCAGACCGCCCATGTGACTCTTACACTTGCACACTTTGTATTCCTGAACAAAGTCAGGGATTTTGTAAGATTAGTCAGGTGTATGTTTAACCAAATATACAAAGCTGCTAATGATGATGAATTTCATATGTAGGAGAAAAACAGTCATTAATTGAAAGAAATAGCTGTGTAGGAGGCTTAAAGTGGTTCTCAACACTGAAGGCTTTTTACCTTCATGCATTCTATGTCATGCCATTGGCTCCCACTGCTGTAAATCACAGCCAGTGAGGAGGGAGCAGGGGCAAGGGTGAGTGGCGATCTCTGTGTTTTATGGACAGATAGCTGGCTCGGGAGCATGCATACACGAGTGCCCCCATAGTAAGTGGCTTGCTATGGAGGCACTTGGCAAGGGGGAGGGGGCCCAGAGCGCTGGCAGGGGAACCGAGAAGAGGAGGATCAGGGCTGCTTTGTGCAAAACCATGGCACATAGCAGGTGAGTATGACATGTTTGTTATTTTTAAAAAAATCCTTTAAAAAACATTTTAAAACTGGGTGAGGAACAGCCAAACTCTGTGTCACATACCTGGTGGGTAGAGACTGGTCTATGCAGAAGAAAGCCTATCTTAGACCTCTGACTCAGGGCCCCTGGAAGAGTATACAGGTAGCTCAGGACTGCAGAGTCACACGAGTGCTGGTAGATGTGCTTGCTGCTGGTGGAGTAGAATGCCAGCGGATCTCCCAAGGGCAGGAACAGGCTGGTACTGTAGCCGTAGAGCAGGTCCCAGTGATAGATGGACAGGTGCTAGCAACTTAGTAGCTCCAAATAGACTGAAACATAAGCAGAGTCAGACAAGCCGGGTCATACAAAGAATGATCAGAACAAGTACAGATGCGGAGGCAGGAGAATGGTCAAAGAACAAGCCAGGGTCGATGGTGGTGGAGAACAGGAACAGTCAGGAAAATCTGGGTCAGTATTTCAAAAGCAGAATCAGATAACAAGGAACAAGGCAATCACAGAGCACTGCAGATGAGACAGCAAAGATCCTGGGTGCTAATCCAGCTTAAATAGCCCATTTGGCGCCCTTATCTGTCACAAGGTGCATGTGCATATCTGTTCGCAATCCGGCTCATATTGGTTTGCCTGCATATATGCGTTTGGACATTAGCACGCGCTAACGCGCCTCTTCTTGCAGACGTTTGGAGAACAGGAATTTGTTGCCGCTATTATTCTGTCTTCTGACAGAGCCTTCCTGTAGTGGAAGACAATGTTATGTCACAGGTCATACACCATGGCAAGACTAAGCACAGCAAAATTACATAATGTAGTTATATTGCATCAACAAGGTCTCTCCCAGACAGGCATTTTAAAGCAGTCTGGAGTTTCAAGATGTGCTGTTCAAGCTATTTTGAAGAAGTATAAACACACAGCAATGAGGACTGAAGATGGTCTAGGAAACAATGCAGCAGATGAAAGAAACACCATGCTTACTTCCCTTTGACATTGGAAGATGTGCCACAGTGCCATTAACACAGAACTGGTGGAAAAAAGAGGAGTCGAATACACCCATCTACTGTTTGGAGAATTCTGACCAGAAGTGGTCTTCTTGAAAGAATGGCAGCCAAAAAGCCATACATGTTTTGCAGCAAAAATAGAAAAAACATTCAGGAGCAATTGTGTTACTGGAATTCATCCACAGTTCCGCATAACCAAAACACTACATGCAAAAAAGAAATAAATGTGTGTGAACAATAAAGTCCACCCTAGAAAAACAGCTATCTATAAAGGAATAATGCAATAAGCCAGATATTCATAGGAATTGTTTTTTTTTTTTTATATCAAAATGTATTATTGCTTGTACACAATAAGATAAATTCTAAGTACACATCTATCACCATACTCCAGACACCATTGAGTGCCCCAAATAAAATAATGAAACCTGTGGCCACTGAAGGGATGCTCTAACCAGATTGTGAGTGATTAACTAAGCTGGATATCCCTCATAGTCTAATACCTCACGGGGGAGCTAAAAGCTAATGTTGGTCAACCGCTCCTACAGGACTGTAATAATTGTGACTAATAATGTGAACAGTCTCAAATGAAAGAGAGCTATAGTCCGTTATAATTTACATGTTTCACAGTAACAGTAGGTTTGCTGAATTGCAACTGTGGCAGTGTCAGAGCAGATTATAGTTGAATGAACAACACTTCATTCCATATATATTAAGGGGTATGTAGAATTGCAATTACATAACAATAAGTTGCAGCCAAAGATGGATGAAGTCAAATTTGCAGCAAGAAAACAAGCAAGTAGTTAACAAGAGAGCTGTCAGTGGTAGAGGCATGGATGTGCAATAATTCCACTGGTAAAAGTGTCAGTCTTTGATGATTTAAGCCAAGCATAGGTAGATGGGATTAGGCTATAGGGTGTAGGCAGGTCTGCAGTGGAAACTGATCAAATGATCAAGTATGCATTACTCACATGAGAAGTCCCATCCATCCATGCCAGACATGTTCCACTGCCAGTCAATTTATCTCACTGTCTGTATAGACCAGTTCTCATACCTGTCAGGTGAATAAAACTGTGCTTAGCACTAGTATACATCCTTCTATGGATTTGCTGCTCCTCTGGAAAGCCGCACATCATATCTCTCCTCTCATACGTCACATCCCTGCTCCAGAAGGAGGCTGGCCTGTTAGCCACAGGTTAGCGCAGACACACATGACGTCTATGATGTTGGGACGTTAATGTTTTTTGCTGATGAGCTTATCTCTCTCAGGACCCAGGTTTTTAGAATGGGGGTGCAGATAAATAGCAATAGGTGCTCTGGACTGAGTGAACATTTTTAATATTTGGCTGCAGCAGGAGGCACTTTGTTTGTTGAAGGGCTGAAGAGCAGTACAATACTGACTGTCTTCAAGCAACAGTGATGCATGGTGGATGTTCCTTACATGTTTGTGGCTGCATTTCTACAAATGGAGTTGGAGATTTGGGCAGAATCAATGGTATCCTCAATCAATGGTGAGAAAAACAGACAGATACTTTTCCAGTGTTCCATACCATCAGGGAGTCATGTAATTTGCCCCAAATGTATTCTGCAGCAGGACAATGACCCAAAACATACAAACAATGATATTAATAATTATCTTCAGTGTAAAGTAGAACAAGGAATCTGAAAGTAATGGTTTGGTCCCCACAGAGCCCTGATGTCAACATCATTGAGTCTGACTCTGATTACATGAAGAGACAGAAGGATTTGAGGCAACCTACATCTGCAGAAGATCTGTGGTTATTTCTCCAAGATGTTTGGAACAACCTACCTGACGGGTTCCTTCAGACACTCAAGTGTGCCTAGAAGAATTTATACTTTTTTGAGGCAAAGTGTGGTCAAATATTGCTTTTCTTCTGTTCATTTACTTTATACAAGCATACTCCGCTTTTAAGTACACAATGGGGTTTATTTACTAAAGCTGGAAAGTGCAAAATCAGGCTCACTTCTGCATAGAAACCAATGAGCTTAGAGCTTTTATTACCAAAGCTTAATTGAACAAGCTGGGGTTAGAAGCTCATTGGTTTCTATGCAGAAGTGAGCCTGATTTTGTACTTTCCAGCTTTCATAAATAAACCTCATTGTGTAATTAAAAGTGGGGTATGCCTGTATTTTGTTAATTGATAAAAATAAACTATTAGAACTTCCATCTGTAAAAGCATTCCTGATTTACAGCATTGTTCATGCTTACCTAAACTCTTTGCACAGTAGTCTATATGTGCTGAAATCCTATTACTACTAATTATATCAATATTATAAAGGGAATTACAATTTCAGCTTCAGTTAAAGTGATTCTAAGGGCATTTTTTATAACAAACATGATATACTTACCTGTTCTGTTCAATGGTTTTGCACAGAGCAGCCCCAATCATCCTCTTCTCTGGTCCCTCTTCAGTGCTCCTGGCTCCCCTTCCAGTTCATAACTGTCACTAGGAGGTTGAATTACCTATTCTGAAAGTGTTCATCAGAAGGATATTTCAACCAGTTTGTTTTTGTTACCTTTCCTAGCATGCCTCTTAGCCCTTGTACACGCGGTTGGAGATTCCGATGGAATGTTTCCTATCGGACCGTCTTGTCGGATATTCCGACTGTGTGTGGTCTGCATCGGACTGTTTCCGTCTGAATATCCGACGGACCAACTTTTCCAACTTGCCGGTAAAATTTTCCGACAAAATGCTCCGATCGGACATACTCCGATCATGTGTAGCCTACTCCGATGGATAAAGTGCCACGCATGCTCAGATCAAATTTCTAAACCAAAGCTATTGGCTACTAGCCTAAACGTAGTCCCGTCCTAACGAAATAACGTCATCACGTTATATACAATCAGATTTTCTGACAACTTAGTCCAACCGTGTGTATGCAACATCACTTCCGGACCTCTTCCGGAATTAATCCGTCGGAATTACTCCGACGGATTTGGTTGTTGGAATCACCGACCGTGTGTACAAGGGCTTAAAGTTTTAGTTGGCTGTAAAGTATGTTGCTAGCCAAAACCTTTGACGTTTGAAATAGCCATGGTTAGAATGCTTGAGCCGCGTACACACGTAGCCGTCTGTCCGACGTACTTAGTCTGGCGGACGTCCGCCAGACTGTCCGTCGGAATTTCCGAATGGGCTACTTGCCCACACACGGCACTTTTTCAGCGGACTAATACGGCGTACTAAGTCCTCCGTACTTTCGAAATGAACGGACTCGCCCACACACGCGGAGGAAAGTCCGCTAATTTCGAGCGCGTCTCCAGGTAGGCGGGGCCCGCGAAGGAGACGTCGCTGGCCCCGCCGCCTGGTATGGACTTAAAGGGGAACCCCCAAAGCCGAAAAAAATCGGCGTGGGGGTCCTCCCCAAGTCCACAACAGACCCTTGTCCGAGCACGCTACCCGGCCGGCCAGGAAAGGGGGGCGAGCGCCCCCCCTCCTGAGCCGTACCAGGCCGCGTGCCCTCAACATGGGGGGTGCCTTGGGGAAGGGGGGCCGTGCAGCCCCCCCACCCCAAAGCACCTTGTCCCCATGTTGATGAGGACAAGGGCCTCTTCCCGACAACCCTGGCCGTTGGTTGTCGGGGTCTGCGGGCGGGGGGCTTATCAGAATCCGGGAGCCCCCTTTAATAAGGGGGCCCCCGGATACTGGCCCCCCACCCTATGTGAATGAGTATGGGGTACAATGTACCCCTACCCATTCACCTGTAAAATAAAAGTACAAAAAAAAACACAACACACAAGATAAAATACTTTATTGCACAGCTCCGGGGGTCTTCCGTCTTCGGGGGTCTTCTCGCCGGACTCCTCCGCTATCTTCTTGTAGCTCTTTTGCTAGCGGAGGAGTTTGGCTTTCTTCCTCGCCGCCGGCCTCTTCTCCCGACTTCGGGGGTCTAGTCCCCCTCTTCGGTTCTTCTGCCGGGCCACCGCGCCTTCTTATAGCTCTTTTACAGGCGGTGGCCCGGTCTTCTGTCGCCGCTGCCGCCTTCCGTTCTTCTTCTTCTTCTCCAGGAGATGTTGACTCGACGATCTCTCCGGCCACAATGCCAGGGACGCCCTGCGCTGCCACTTATATAGGGACAAGGGGCGGTGTCACATGGCTTTATGTCACATGGGTTGGTCACATGGGTTGATGTCACATGGGGACTGTGACATCGTAAGGGGGCGGGGTCACCATGTGACACCAACCCATGTGACATAAAGCCATGTGACACCGCCCCTTGTCCCTATATAAGTGGCCGCGCAGCGCGTCCCTGGCATTGTGGCCGGAGAGAGCGTCGAGTCAACATCTCCAGGAGAAGAAGGAGAAGAAGAAGAAGAAGAAGAACGGAAGGTGGCGGCGACAGAAGACCAGGCCACCACCTGTAAAAGAGCTATAAGAAGGCGCGGTGGCCCGGCAGAAGAACCGAAGAGGGGGACAAGACCCCCGAAGTCGGGAGAAGAGGCCGGCGGCGAGGAAGAAAGCCGGACTCCTCCGCTAGCAAAAGAGCTACAAGAAGATAACGGAGGAGTCCGGCGAGAAGACCCCCGAAGACGGAAGACCCCCGGAGCTGTGCAATAAAGTATTTTATCTCGTGTGTTGTGTTTTTTTTTGTACTTTTATTTTACGGGTGAATGGGTAAGGGTACATTGTACCCCATACTCATTCACATAGTGTGGGGGGCTGGTATCCGGGGGCCCCCTTATTAAAGGGGACTCCCGGATTCCGATAAGCCCCCCGCCCGCAGACCCCGACAACCAACGGCCAGGGTTGTCGGGAAGAGGCCCTTGTCCTCATCAACATGGCGGCCTGGTACGGCCTGGTAGGGGGGGGGGCGCTCGCTCGCCCCCCCCTTTCCTGGCCGGCTGGATAGCGTGCTCGGACAAGGGTCTGTTGTGGACTTTGGGGGACCCCCACGCCGTTTTTTTTCGGCGTTGGGGTTCCCCTTTAAGTCCATACCAGGCGGCGGGGCCAGCGACGTCTCCTTCGCGGGCCCCGCCTACCTGGAGACCCGCTTGAAATGAGCGGACTTTTCTCCGGGCGGGAAAAGGCCGCTCATTTCAAAAGTACGGCGGACTGGCACACACACGGCCGGATTGTCCGCCGAAATGCGAGTAAGGCGGGCAGATTGATGTGCAACACGGCATTCTAAGTCCGCCGTACTTTCGGGTCAAAAAGTATGCCGGAGGCTACACACGGGGGGATTGTTTGGCGGACTTGAGTTTGCCGGACTTTTCCACCGGATTGTTTGATCGTGTGCTGTCTGTGGCCCTAGTCAAGATAATTTCTTTCACTTTCCATCCTAGTAACAATATTGGCACAAGGACAACAAGTGAGGAGAAATCCCTCACAGAGACACAATAGTTATAAAAAGTGTGTATTAGTAATGTGTAGAATGCAGAAATCTGACTGTGTTCTCAATTGAGATTTTCCCCATTTCTTGTCAAGACAATGTTGTCACCAGAGCCCACCAGAAAGAGAAACATAGATGTGTAGAATTAAGGTAACACAAACATTATAGAATTGGTGGAAAGTTCAGAAATTCTTGTAAGAAGTTCTTACTGCTAAACTTCTCAGAGAAAAAAAAAAGTTGCCAATGGCTAATTCAGCTCACCATTGCACGTTTAAAACTGTAAACTTGACATTATTTGGATCCATTATTTTGATCATTATTGGATAATGGAAGTAAGCAGAGCTTCACCTCATCCCCTAAGCCATTGTTTCTCAACTCCAGTCCTCAAGGCGCCCCAACAGGTCGTGTTTTCAGGCTCTCCATTATTTTGCACAGGTGATTTGATCAGTTTCACTGCTTTCGTAATTACCACAGCTGTTTCTTCTAAGAGAAATCCTGAAAACATGACCTGTTGGGGCACCTTGAGGACTGGAGTTGAGAAACACTGCTCTAAGCTTTGAAGTAAATTCCATTGCTAAGTGCAACCTCCTTTTTAAAATAAACTGCCTATTTGAATTCAGTAAAGTCAAGACCTGTGTCTATAAATTGGATATGTACAGTACATGTTTTAGATATGTATTTATTGATAATTAATGCATTTCTTTATGAAATGTATTGTTAATTCTTCCTAACACTTCATAATTGATTTTCAATTACTCTGGAATCATTTTCTTCTTTTATTCCTACTGAGTTTCAGAATAGAGATATCCACTCTCATCTAGTTAATGGTGGATATAGTTAATAAAGATGGATGCACAAATTACCCAATTGGGCTTCAGTAACAGTTCATATTTTTCTACTCCATTGTAGTTAATGCCAAAGATGTATACATGTATGTAAATATATTCAAGTGTGATTTAGATTAATTCATAACAAATGAATCCATTTCAATATATGAATACTGCTTAAGGCTGATATATGAAAAGGCTTTAATTTTTTTCTTTTTGAAGTCTAATGTGTATTCTGACATTTTTGTAATTATAATAGATAATACATTTGAGTGATGGATGTATTTATGGCATAATTGGTATTTATTTACTTTGTACTGCATAAGATATTCATTTCTTCAGTGTAGAAACAAAATAAAGTTAAGAGAGTTTCTTTCACCATTTGAGGTAAACAATAAGCTTCAGTGGTGTAGTAAATGATGAAGATACCAGACCGGACTACCTAACCTGACTATTTAACTATAAATACTACTTTTACACAGTGGTTAATATGGTACAGCTTCCCCCTATAAATGTAGGGGGCAGAATTTCCCTTAACCCCCCCCCCCCCTTTATATTTCTGGGGGATGGTTGTGCTGCTCTTATTTTGCCTCGAGCATTACATACTCATGTGTTCATGCCTACACCATTATATCAATGATAACTTCAAAGTTATCACCTTTATCACTTCAAAGTAACTTCAAAGTTATCATTACCTTTGACTGGTTTGGCAGTTTTGTAACCAGTTAAGGAAACACTTTCTACTGATGTTCATTGCTATTCTACCCCATGGCCATTATTATTGGCCTTTGAAGATCTTTATATCCCATGTGACCCCTCCCCCCATGCATAGGGCCTGAATTGAGTTGAATTGAGTGCCCGACAAGCCAACTGCAAAAACAAAATTATGTTACCTCCTTTTTTCTAAAGAAACACATCAGGTATTAAAAAATGGTCCCATCCCTCCATAAGATTCAGCTGGAGAATAGATTAATAATTGAATATTTGTTATAAATAGATACAATTGTAGAATGAAAATGACATTTCTGTAATGGCATGCAATCACGTGAAATGTAATTTTAATAATATCTTAACGATGCATTAAACCCAAAAGCAAACATTTACTATATTGCAGCTTACCAATTCTTAGAAATTAAGTCTACATTCATTTTCTTTTCAGAATTTCTTTCTTTTATTTTCATCTGGTGATATGACAAGTCAGTCTGTTATTTTTCAACAGAACAAGCTCTTCTGCAAATGTAGCTGTTAGAAGATTGAGACAAACAATTAACCATTCACAGGGGTGCTTACAATGATAAACGTTTATTTATTTATGTAAAAGCTTA
Organism: Lithobates pipiens; assembly: GCF_037356315.1. Classification (NCBI taxonomy): domain Eukaryota; kingdom Metazoa; phylum Chordata; class Amphibia; order Anura; family Ranidae; genus Lithobates; species Lithobates pipiens. Next base: position 27,554,799 of record NW_027507790.1, on the reverse strand, counting down.
TCTAAGCTTATCTTGTGTTTGCTCTAACTGTTTAAATGTATTAGCTGGAGTTTGGCTTCAATTTGTTAGTGTATCTAAATATGCTAATATATCTAACACTCCCCTCCCCCAGACTGACAATGCTGCTGCCCCTGTGCACCTTTGCCCCTCTTCTCCTTCATCCAGAGTGGAGGCACTGTAGTATGTGAGGTATGTTCCTGGCCAGATCATCAGATGAAAACAAAGTAAAAAAGCCTAAAAAAGAAAACGAATGCAGCCACCACATCTAATGATTGGTAAACTGCAATCAATTATATTTTTGGTTTTGGGTTTAAAGGGGTTGTAAAGGTAAACATTTTTTCACTTTAGTGCATTCTATGCATTAAGGTGAAAAAACATCCGACAATGCCGGCCCCCCCAGCTCCCCGTTTTACTTACCTGACCCCTCGAAAGTCCCGCACTCACCCCCGACAGCCTCTTCGCCACTCAGGCTGACCGTTGATTGGTTACAGTGGATGGATTGAAAGCAGCGTAGCCATTGGCTCGCGCTGCTGCCAATCACATCCAATGATGCGGTGTGTCGGGGGGGCAGGGCCGAGTGATACAGTGAGCGGCTATGGCCGCCAGCTGTATCACGGGAGCGTGCCCACAAGCACTCCTCACCATGCGAGGAAGCGCGCATGAACGTGAGAAGTCCTTGCAGGGGGGAGCCGAGACAGTCGCCGAGGGACCCCAGAAGACCAGGTTCGGGGGCCACTCTGTGCAAAACGAGCTGCACAGTGGAGGTAAGTATAACATGTTTGTTATATAAAAAATAATATACATTTACAACCCCTTTAATACTGCTTTAATGTCAACAGGAATACAAGTCTCAAGATTTCTTTACATTACATTTTTTATAAAGTGGATTTGGCATTGTACAGCTGCTTCCCTAAACTAGGTGTGTGGTACAGAATATGTACTAATAATAAAAGGTACTCATTCAGTATTGCTTGTTAAACTTGTCTATATCTTTGAAATAGTTTAAATAAGTCAGCCAAATAAATCAATACTTTGCGATCAATTCACTGAGAGTTAAATAACGGAAAATAAAATGCGGTAAACTATGTCTTGTGTTAAGTCAGTTTTGAAAGTTCAATTCACTGAGAATTGTGGGGTAAATAACTACTGTGGCAAAGTTTTGACAACGCGATAATTACTGTATATTTTATGCTGTAATTTATCGCATTGAGCTGGTTGCTAAGGTGTGGGCCAGGAAGCCGGTCAGGCCCCCCTGCCCCAAAGCACTCCTTCCCATGTTAAGGGTATGTGGCCTGGTATGGTTCAGAGGGGGGGATGCTCGCTCGTCCCCTCCCTTTCCTTACCTGCCAGGCTACATTCTCAGATAAAGGTCTGGCATGGGTTTTGGGGGGCTCAGTGCTGTTTTTTTTAATTTTGGCATGGGGTTCCCCTTAAAATCCATACCAGGCCCGAACACTATTTTTATTTTCATAATTTTTAATTGCATGTTTTCTTTACATTCAGTTCTCATCGGGGAACACACTGACAGCTGATGAGCCATCTGTTGTTAAGGATGTGGCGGCTGGCTTCCCGATCCACTCCTTAGCAACCAGCTATAGGGACGACCCCCATACTGTTTCTGACAGATACCAAATGCTATACTGCCAGCAGAACCCTGGTGATAAATATTGCATGGTTTTTTACCCTCTTTTTTAGTTGTGAATTAGACTTAAGAGCTTACCGTATGGTATTTTGGCAATATTTAACGGCACATTTTTTATTTTGCGGTAAATACCACATAATCGTTATTTTTTTTGTGAATTAACTTTTTTATTTCATTGCATGTAATAATTTATGCAAATGAGTCACGTAACCATGTTATTGCATGCGGTAAACAATAGTGAATTGACCCCTTTGCAATAATTGTAAATGTATGAGGTGGGAGATAGGGAGGAGAAAGAAATATGGTAAAGAAGATAATCTGAATAGTAACTTGTAAAAGAAAAAAACAATCTTCTACATGTGAGTGCATTGATAATTATTGTACAGTAGGGATAAACCAACCTGGGTTCAGTTTGCAGAATGCTCACTGATCGGCTTGAATTTTTTTTTATAGAAGCTGAACCTTAACCACCTCAGCACTGGAAAGTTTAAACCCCTTCATGACCAGGGCATTTTTTTGCTATTCAGCACTGTGCTACTTTAGCTGGTAGTTGTGTTGTCATGCAACACTGTAGCCAAATTAAATTTATATAATTTTCCCACAAATAGGGCTTCCTTTTGGTGGTATTATAATTTTGAAAAAAAAAAAAAATCTATTAAACATATCCAATAATTTTTTTTTTTTTTTTAAATCACATTTCTTGATACATTTAGTCCAAAATTTATTCTGCTACATGTCTTTGGTAAAATAAAAAAAAATCCCAATAAGTGTATATTACCTGGTTTATGTGAAAGTTATAGCGTCTACAAATTATGGTATACAGGGGTGTGAAAAAGTGTTTGCCCCCTTCCTCATTTCCTGTTCCTTTGCATGTTTGTCACACTTAAGTGTTTCGGAACATCAAACCAATTTAAACAATAGTCAAGGACAACACAAGTAAACACAAAATGCAATTTGTAAATGAAGGTGTTTATTATTAAAGGTGAAAAAAAATCCAAACCATCATGGCCCTGTGTGAAAAAGTGATTGCCCCCCTTGTTAAAACATGCTATAACTGTGGTTGTCCACACCTGAGTTCAATTTCTCTAGCCACACCCAGGCCTGATTATTGCCACACCTGTTTACAATCAAGGCATCACTTAAATAGGAGCTGCTTGACACAGTAAGGTCCACCAGAAGATCCTTAAAAGCTACACATCATGCCGAGACCCAAAGAAATTCAGGAACAATTGAGAAAGAAAGTAATTGAGATCTATCAGTCTGGAAAGGGTTATAAAGCCATTTCCAAAGCTTTGGGAATCCAGCGAACCACAGTGAGAGCCATTATCCACAAATGGCGAAGACATGGAACAGTGGTGAACCTTCCCAGGAGTGGCCGGACGCCCAAAATTACCCCAAGAGCGCAGCGACGACTCATCCAAGAGGTCACAAAAGACCCCACAACAACGTCCAAGGAACTGCAGGCCTCACTTGCCTCAGTTAAGGTCAGCGTTCATGCCTCCACCATCAGGAAAAGACTGGGCAAAAATGGCCTGCATGGCAGAGTTCCAAGGAGAAAACCACTGCTGAGCAAAAAGAACATCAAAGCTCGTCTCAATTTCTCCACAACACATCTTGATGATCCCCAAGACTTTTGGGACAACATTCTGTGGACCGATGAGACAAAAGTGGAACTCTTTGGAAGGTGTGTGTCCAAGTATATCTGGCGTAGAAGGAACACTGCATTTCATAAAAAGAACATTATACCAACAGTAAAATATGGTGGTGGTAGTGTGATGGTCTGGGGCTGTTTTGCTGCTTCAGGACCTGGAAGACTTGCCGTGATAAAAGGAACTATGAATTCTGCTGTCTACCAAGAGATCCTGAAGGAGAATGTCCAACCATCTGTTCGTGTACTCAAGCTGAAACGAACTTGGGTTCTGCAGCAGGACAATGATCCTAAACACACCAGCAAGTCCACCACCGAATGGCTGAAGAAAAACAAAATGAAGACTTTGGAGTGGCCTAGCCAAAGTCCTGACCTGAATCCTATTGAGATGTTGTGGTATGACCTTAAAAAGGCCGTTCATGCTCGAAAACCCTCTAATGTAACTGAATTAGGACAATTCTGCAAAGATGAGTGGGCCAAAATTCCTCCAGGACGCTGTAAAAGCCTCATTGCACGTTATTGCAAACGCTTGGTTGCAGTTGTTGCTGCTAAGGGTGGCCCAACCAGTTATTAGGTTTAGGGGGCAATCACTTTTTCACACAGGGCCATGATGGTTTGGATTTTTTTTCACCTTTAATAATAAACACCTTCATTTACAAATTGCATTTTGTGTTTACTTGTGTTGTCCTTGACTATTGTTTAAATTGGTTTGATGTTCTGAAACACTTAAGTGTGACAAACATGCAAAGGAACAGGAAATGAGGAAGGGGGCAAACACTTTTTCACACCACTGTATATATTTAATCAATCCTGATATACTGACGGCCAATCTGATTTCTTAAGGTCCTTAACCCCTTCCCGCCTAAGGGTTAAACAAATATTAATGCCTAGGCACAATTTTGCAAATTTGTTAGTAAAACATACATATTATCTACTTTGTGCATTTAGGTGGATTATACCTTGTTTTTTTCAGGACAAATTGGGCTTTCAGTTGGTGGTAAATTGTAATGGATATCTCCTGATTTTTTTTTTCAAAGGAAAACTGTTCCAAAATAGTAAAAAGAAAATATATTTTTTTTAAATATTCAGCTGTAAATTACTTGCTACTACCATAATAACCTACCACCAAAGAACAACCTAATATAAATTATCCTGCTCCCAACTATCGCAGAGACACATATGTATATGTTAATTGTTGTATGTACACGTAGAACAGCCCAGAAACAATAGTTTTCTATTTCTATTCTAGTTTCTATTTCTAATAATTTTTTATTATTCTACCTAAAACACGCTGACAATAAATGACACTGATATTAATTGTTTTTAAAATTCTGCCCAAAATATAATGTCCTTTACATTTGACCCTGGCCTTGACCTTCGACACTTACTTGACCCAAAGACTAGCCCTGGCATTGATCTAGCTCAAACCTTGATCTAGGTATATTGTCTTTAATTTTACATTTTTATATTTTTTTACTTTTTTTTTACACACGGTAATGTTTTTTTTTTTCCTCTATGTGCAAGGAGAGAGAGATACAGTGTATCTTCCCCTCCATTCCTAGAGAGAGAAAACACAGGGGCGGGCTTCACAGTAACTGATCACTGTGATAACCAATCAGAGGCTATCACAGCAATCAGGTGACCTGGAACAGGTGCTCTTAGCAAGACCGCAACCTGTTTTTTGAAGTTAACAATTTGCTTGTTTTTACAATGAAGATCTTTGTAGCAGCAATGTTTTTAACTGTCATGAAAAGGTTCCATTCATGACAGCTGTGATTGCTAGTTATTGGCTACAGCTAATCACATGGTACAAAGTGCTGTGATTGGCCCATGTACCATGTGATAGCTGTGGACCAATCAAAGCTCCCTGGTATAGGAAGCATAGCTGTTTTGAGATTAATTCATAACAGCTTTGTTTACATTGTGATCATGTGATACCCTTCATGCCAAAGGATTCACAATCTGTTGTGTCCAGTGGACATGCACCCCAGCAGGGCCACCCTTAGCCTAGGCAGACACCATTATGTTCATGTACTTTATTTTGTCAGCACATGCTGCTCCACCACAGTATATGTACTGTGGTGGGTCTACAAGTGGTTAAAAACAAGTTCTGACAACGTTAAAGGCTATTATTCTAAGAATTGTCAATCATATGGCATAGGGAGCTGGGCACTGTCCTTGGGGACATGTACCAGTGCAAATAAAAAAAAGTTAAATTATCATTCAGAGAGTGTCTGTTTAGGTTGCTTAAAAAGCAACATTGCAAACATATGTAACAGTGTTACCAAGTAACCTCGACAAATAAAAATAAACCAAATGCCAGCCAGAAAATGCTGTAAATCACCAACAGCAACAAAAAAAAAATATTAAAAAATGTACAGTACAAAAATGCAATGAAACTAAAATTCCATCTCTCAGCAGAATGAATCTATGAATATTTAAAAAAAAAAAAAAAAATATATATATATATATATATATATATATATATATGTATATATATATATATATATATATATATATATATATATATATATATATATATATATATATATATATATATATATATATATATATATATATATATATATATATATATATATATATATATATATATATATAATATATATATATATATATACACGACTACACATAACAAAATAACTCAATTAATTTGTGTAAACAAACACATAAACACAAACAAATGTGAAATGAGAACAATGCATATATCTTAACCTCCCTGGCGGTGATCACGAGTCTGGCTCGGGTTGGGATTTCAGTACCATAAGCGGTAACCCCGAGCCAGACTCAGGGATCGCATCGCTGGATACAGGGAAAAGTTACTTACCTTGTCCCCTGGATCCAGCGATGTCCTCCGTGCTGTGTGATCGTGCTGTCCTCCGCTCGATTCACACAGTGCCCGAGTGCCGCCGAGCTCCGTTCCCTGCGACGTTATGGCACACGGGAGCGGAGATCGTGCCAAATTCAAAAAAGTTAAAACACACAAAACACACACAGTACTGTAATCTTACAGATTACAGTACTGTATAAAAAAATTACACACCCCCTTTGTTCCTAGTGGTCTGTCCAGTGCCCTGCATGCACTTTTATATTATAAATACAGTTTTTTCTGCCTGGAATTTGGAGATTTCCCATAGCAACCAAAAATTGTCCCTTTATGTCAAAAGTGATTTTAGACCAACTAGAAAACAGCGATAATGAATTATAATCAGTTTCATAATTGAGCGACAGTGATTTGTGGGGAGATCCGCCATCAAACACTAAATCTAATGACATCGACAATTCTGTAAATGAGCAAATTGCAGTTTTTTTGGATTTGATTACATTATTGAATAATTTTTATTATTATTTATTATCATTATTTATTATATTATAAATTTCATCATACCCGGGATGTCTGCTAGACTCTGGTTTGAACAGATTTAAGAGAGTTATTCCTAAGATTTGCAGTTTTGCGTCGTCGGGAAGCTTCCTGACGATACAAAACTGCGAAACGCGTAGAAGCTGTGGGAGATACATTTTCTTTAAGGAATAGCCAGGAACAGGTTGGCTGAGTGGAGGGAGGAAAGCACCACCTGCGGAACATCATTGGCTTGCCCTTTTCCATGTGATTCTTATATGGCTGGATACGTTTGGTGTCGGCTAATAGACACACTGAAATGTGAGTGCAATATGTTTTAAAATAATTTCTTAATTAAAGGTGTTACGGTTTTACACTATGTTGGTCTTATTTACCTTTGTATGAGCATAAGGAAATTGAGGAATTGCTAAAGGGAGAGTTAATTGAGGATTGGTTATCCGTTGAATGAACCGAAGGCTCATTGTATGGTGAAGTCTGGTGAGTGGCCATTCTTTGAGGTGGTGGTGGCACGATCTTGTTTTTGGGTGATATATGTGGAATACCCACCAGAAGGTGAACGTGAACAAAGTTGAAACAACAGGAGCTGATTTAAAAAACCATTGCATAAGAAGGACTGTGATTTAATGATTTAATGAGATATGAATTCACATGACATTTATGATATAATATAATTATTGTTTTTTTGGAAAAAAAAAAACATTTTGGGGAAAAAAAATTTTTTTTGGGGTTACTGTGGGGTGATCACTTTTCGTGACAATAGAGGTAGCGAATATATATGAGTTTGGTACACATAAGGTTTAAGCTTTCTTTATAAATTGGGGGGGACTACTGGAAGGAGGCGCAACCCCCAAGTATATATTGTGCACATATTTTTAGAAGTGATCTGAAGATCTGTTTCCCAGAGTTTCCCTGAATCAATATTGAGGATACCACTCTCTGCTCAATTTTTTCCTTCTTACTCCTGATTAATAATATGCCATAATCTCCTGAAGAAGCATCTGTTGAATACGCGTAACATGTAGAGCTGACTTTTTATGACATACTACCTCTTCAAATCTCTCAATATTGTAGAGTGATCTGTTTATTCCTCCCACATTTTTTTTTGATTTTTATATGTATTTAGGTGGAGGGTTTTTTATGCTCATGGGTACATTTTGTGAATAATTCATGAAATTTTATGTAATTGTCTTGATTTTTTTTTTTTTTAACAAATGTACTTTTAATATATAGTTGTTTTATGCCTAAAAAGTCCATTATCTAATTTAATTTCTTAATAATCCAAATTATCCGTATATAGTAATTTATACAAAATTGTCGTATCCACAGTACCACTGTGTGGTGATACAAAATTTTAAAGTATTACTGATTTGCTGAAGTATGTGCTCCTTTATTGCTATGACGCAATGTCAGCGGGAGAGAGCAGGCACATTTCATCTGTAATAAATAAATAACAGTGTATTTTTTCTGAGATTGCTGACTAAAAAAAGTACTTATTTGCAGCAAAGTTTGTGAAACCTTTTTGTTAGTCTGCTATTTCAGAGGGAAAATGAAGGCAGATTTTATCTAGAAATTAAAAAAAAAAAATGTTGTATTTTTATTGAGAATGAAAACTGAAAAATTACAGATTTGCAAAACACCTTTTAAGCCTTAATTGGTAGGCCACAATTTCATAAAAGACCAAGCAGATTGTATCTGGAAAAATAAGTGTTCTTGTTTTCTATACTTATTCCAAACCGTGCCTATGTATGTTCTTGCACTTGAAAAGAGCCTCAACTACCTTTGTATGGGGCACATCATGATCTTAAATCAATTGTAGTGTACTATTGCTGCTAAAAATCAACAGTGGAGCTAAATGCCTGTTTATGTCTTTATATTATCAAGCCTCATTATCTACTAGAGTCATTGGCTGTGGTTCCACAACGGTTCATCAAAATTCTGGGTCAGAATTAAAGTGGTTGTAAAGTCACAATTACAATTTTTTTTATCTTAATGCATTCTATGCATTAAAAGAGAAGTAAGGGTTTGGGATTTTTTGCCCCATCATACTTACCTAGGTGGATGTAGTATCAGACCAATGCTGCATCTGTCCCCCAGAGCCTCTACACTGAAGAGAAAAGGGGGGATTTTGGGACTTTAAATGAGGCACATGTTGAATGTTCCACCATCCCTGATACGGAAAGTATACTGGGAAGTTTGGGACTTTAAATGAGGCCATGGACAAAGTGAAGGTGGCTAAGATAAAAGTACATATTTATTAATCAAATTAAGTACATAAAAACATATAAAAAAAGAAGCCACATAGAGAAAGACATTATAATAAATATAATTTCATAATTGTTCACAAACACATAAGTATGGGTGTGTACAATATAGGCATCAAGGGTACATCAAAGTATATCAAACTTGGCGCCACATAGTGGTCTCATTTGATCGATTATACATTCAAACATTTCATATATGTACATGTGATAATACAGCAGCACTTGTGGAGGGAATGCGAGTAAAAAAAGAACAAGAAACACAGTGGAAAAATAAAAGATGTTCTAAGTTGATGGTGTGCTATAAACATATGTCTAGATCCCAAATGCCTGCTCAAAGGCAGAGCGGGCATTTAGGATGTATAATCGATCAAATGAGACCACTATGTGGCACCAAATTTGATATACTTTGATGTACCCTTGATGCCTATATTGCACAAGCACATACTTATGTGTTTGTGAACAATTATGAAATGATATTTATTATAATGTCTTTCTCTATGTGGCTTCTTTTTTTGATATGTTTTTATACACTTCATTTGAATAATAAATATGTACTTTTATGTTAGTCACCCTTCACTTTGTCCATGGCCTCATTAAAAGTCCCAAACTTCCCAGTACATTTGGTGCCTCTACACTGAAAATCGAGCGATCGAACATCGCCGATGACTCGGTTTTCACAGCTCCTTGAACAGAGAGCTGTTGACTGTCAATCAGCAGTTCTCCATTCTGCTCCTCCATGCAGTTAGCCAATCAGGAGAGAGAGAGGGGCGGGCTGAATGAACGCACCATGTCTGAATGGACACAGGAAGCTGTAAGCAAAAATTTGTTTAGCGCTATATTATAGTACTAAATTATAAATATACGTGAAGTCCATATAGGAGACTGAATTTGACTCATGTGTAGTATATAAACCCAAACAAAGTGACCAAAAACAATATTCAGTGAAAAATATTATAAAAAATAGTCCATAACCACTTTTTAAAGTGCAGGTGCCACTACAGTCCCAAAAAATAAAATTCTAGTGCCCAATTTGAATATACTCTTCAAAAGTGAACTCTTCAAAAATGAAAACGCCACCACTACCACCGTGAAAACGGAGGAGGCTTACCAGAGGACTTGGACTTAGCTGAGCATATGCCCCCCAAGTCAAACAGGTTTGTATACAAGACCCGGCCCGATGAATATAGGCAATCCTCCGTCTCAACTCAAATCGCAGACAGTAAGAGCATCAGTTGGTAAATAATGGATAGTTCTCCAGAAGCATCAAATAGAAGGCAGAATAGTAGTAATGTATGTAAGAACATGTAAATAAAAGGCTAACATAGCATGCATAGTTCTCCTATGGAGCTACTTAACATCCAGCTTTTGCTGATAGACGTGGCTCGGTTGTAGGGATGTTTAAATATGCAAAACCACACCCCTTATGTACACAACGATGAGGTCTCTTTGAGAACCCATCGGTTGAGGTCATGACCACGCCTTTCTGCTATTTAGTGACGTGGTAGGGTGACATTACACAGGAAGCGCGCTGAATCAGGCGCACTTCTTGTAGAATATGCTGGAAGTTATGGGAGCCAAGCCTCTCTTTCATGAAGTGACCGACGGATATATACTATACCGGAAATGTGTAAAGCCAGGCCTCTTTCATAGAGAGGCCATGCTAGAGGTAATCTATTGGCCAACCGCTCGCTGATAGCGAGGCTTGGTAATGCAGATTATGAGCTCAGCGCCGTTAAGGAAGTTAAGTCTTGAGACGCACCTGAGAGAACTTTTTGATAATATTCTTAGATGTCTCTTATTTCTGTTTATTTTGATTTTAAGGTGAACCTGATCAGAATTTTAATAGAGTTTTAATACACGTTACATTCTTCCCGGGTTTCAACCGGTAGTGACGTTTGGCGGAAGTGTTCCAGCACCATGAACGAATTGGGGTCACCCTCCTTTTAAAAGCGATGTTGTTTGAGGGGGTCCACACCCCAGATGATGACTCCACAGTCAAAACGTGTCGGGTGGACCTCCTTGCAGACATCGCTTACACTTGTCTATATGCCGATTGTTACTCCTGAAATGTGAGTGTTCTATATATCTTTTACATTGAAAAAATTTTGTGTGACGGTATCACGCTATGTTAGCCTTTTATTTACATGTTCCTACATGCAATACCACTATTCCGCCTTCTATTTGATGCTTCTGGAAAACTAAACTAAAACTACACTCTACAAACTACACTTTACACTAAAACTACCACTCAACAGTAAGGATGAGGCAAAACATTGGGAAGAACACACAAACGCTGTTAAAGTCTATGGGACATGAGCATGAAAAATCAAAAGTGCTCATTTTAAAGTGTTTGGGGACCCATGTCCTGCCCCAGGGGACATGTCTCAATGCAAATTTTTTTTTTAGATCCAAATTTTTTTCGGAAGCAGAGATTTTTTTAATGCTTAAAGTGAAACTATAAAAATGTAATATTCCTTTAAATATCGTGGCTGGGGGTGTCTATAGTATGTCTGTCTGTAAAGTAGCGCAATTTTCCCGTGCGGTTGCAGCTTTTCTTTTTTTCTTTTTTGGTCCGTGTGAATTTACATTGCGTGACATTTTAATTTTTAAAATTTTTAATAAAGGGCTTGTCCCAAGCTGTCTCTTGTCTTTTTTACCATTTTGTTTTTTTTTGTGAAATGGTTGGGGTACAATATACCCCATTACCAATTTAGGGGGTCCCCTTGTTAAAGGGGCTTCCAGATTCCGATAAACCCCCCGCCCGCATACCCTCACAACCACCGGGCAAGGGTTGTGGGGATGAGGCCCTTATCTCCATCAACAAAGGGACAAGGGACTTTGAGGGGCTACCCCAAAGCACCCTCCCCATGTTGAGGGCATGTGGCCTGGTATGGTTCAGGAAGGGGCGCTCTCTCGTCTCCCCCTCTTTTCCTGCAGCCTGCCAGGTTGCGTGCTTGGATAAGGGTCTAGTATGGATTTTGGGGGGCCCCTACATCATTTTTTTATTTTGGCACAGGGTTCCCCCTAAAATGCGCACCAGACCTGATGGGTCTGGTATGGATTTTGGGGCAACTCCTATGCCATTTTTTTTAATTTGACACAGGGTTCCCTTTAATTTCCATATCAGACCTGAAGGGCCTGGTATCGATTTTAGGGAGACCCCCACACAATTTTATTTTTTTAATTTTGGTTTGGGGTTCCCCTTAATATTCATACCAGACCCAAAACTGTAATTTCACCAAAAAAGTGACAAAAGTGTTAAAAATGACAGGAGACGGTCCTTGGCAAGTCCTTTATTAAAGTCTTCTTTCATCTTCTTTCTTCTGGTCTTCTTCCTTCTTCTTTTCTTCATCCTTCGGTTTCTTCATCTTCTTCCTCCATCTTCTTCTTCCTCCGATCCACTTCTTTCTGCTCCGGTGTTCTCGTCTGGCATCTTCCTCCAAGGTGTTTCTTCTTCGTTCCCAGGCCACTCCGCGCAATGGGAGGCTCCCGCTGAGTGACACTTCTCTTCTTCTGACAGTTCTTATATAACGGAGGGCGGGGCCACCCAGTGACCCCACCCCCCTCTGATGCACAGTTCCCTTCCAGATTGTGGTCACTGATAGGTGGCACTGTGGTACTGATGGGTGGCACTGTGAGCACTGATGGGTGGTACTATGGGCACTGATGGGTCGCACTGATGGGTGGCACTTTTTAATATTTAGGTGGCACTGGCAGGGGGCAGGTGGGCACTGATGAGCTGGACTGAAGTCCCTCTCACGACCGCCGGTGATCGGCCTTTTTTTTCTCCTCGCACCTCGACAGGAAAAATAGCCGCTTACCGGCTCTGTTGTGTCACATGATCAGCTGTCATTGGCTGACAGCTGATCACGTGGTAAGGGGTCGGGATCGACCCCGTGCTCCGATCCATGATCAGGCGAGTCTCATAGACTAGCTGATCACAGAGTGTGCCGCGCGCGCCCTTCAGGGGACGCGCAGGCCGCTAGTGCACGGGACGACATCAATAGACGTAGTCCCGGCAAAGCAGGTCCGCGCTGTAGCCATCATTCGGCTATAGCGTGGATCTGCAGTGGTTAAAAACATGCATTTAGAAATATGCAGGCATACATAGATTACCCGAAGCTGGAGTGTCAGACACTCACCTGTAGGGGTGCCCATCTCGCCCACTTCCTCCACATCTCCTACCTCCAGATCCTCGGGAGGCTTGGGCTTATTTGCCAATCTGGTTGGCGATGAGGGGGGTGCCTGGTGTCCTCTGAGTGGTGACCGAGTCTTTTCACCCCTATGAGAATGAAACAAAAGGTATACCTAGCACACATATATTTGAGTCCAGAAATAGGAATATGAAACATTGCTTGGAAGTAGTGTACAATTGTCTGTTTGAGCAGAGATCCAAGTTGAAAACATGATTAATTCCCTTTTAACCAAGCTGGAATACTTACCTTTTTTGGCCAAGTTTCACAGATGGAGACACCCCAAGTATCCACTGGAGCACCTGTGTGGGTTACCCTAAAAAATATGCTCTGGTATCCCAAACTAGTGCACTGGCCATTAGGGAAGCCATCCATTTCCTCAGGAGCCCCCCCCCCAAAGCTGATGAGGCCTATGGCTGCTATCTAGCCACCAGGTTGCTGGATTGAGACAAGGGCCAATGCCTCCTCTGTGAGGGATTTTTTTTCTGATGCCCTTCAGAAGTGCTTGAGGGGCCAGCTGACTGAGAACAGCCACATATATGAGTGTCAGGTCACCTTGAGGCGAGGTGATAGATGCACACCGTAGGGATCAGGAGTGCACCGCAAGGTTGTGGACCCTACGGCTGACTGCTGCAGATGGGGGACAGATCCCACTGGGGTTAGAGCGTAAGATTCCCAGGGGTGCGGAGTCTAAGAGCCAGCAGGTGTTCACCAGCGCCTCCAGTGGTGAGGATGGACTTGGCTGCAACTGGCTCCAGGTCGCAACCCCCAGGGTCCCCCAGCTCACACCCACAGTAGGCAACAGGAGGATAGGGATGGTGAGGGACAAAGCCAAGGTCGGGGCCACAAGCAGACAAGAATAGTCGGGGACACGCCAAAAGGTCAGGATCACAAGCAAACGGGGATAGTCGAAGACACGCCAAAGTCGATAACGGAAAACAGTAGCAGAGCACACGGCAGGAAACAGGAAGCTAACACACAAAGGAATACACAATGGTTGATCAGCACTGATAGCCTGCAGTGCACAGGTTAATATAGGGCTCCCTGATAGGGCCTGGGGTGGAGCCATGCTTAGAGGAGAGGTTATAAAAACCACCAGGTGGAAGTGGCTGACCTCTGAACACATGAGGGGAGGTAAGCAAACACAGGAAGATCACTGCATAACCATGACAGTACCCTCCCTCTTACGAGGCCTCCCCCTCCCCCCGCCTGGGTCCAGGCTTAAAGGCAAACTACAGATGGAACCTCCTTAACAGACAGGGAGCAAAGACCTCAGATGCAGTGATCCAAGACCTCTCCTCAGGGCCCAACCCTTTCCAAAGTACGAGGTACTGAAGAATGCCTTTGCGGAGCCGGGAATCCAAAACTTGACTAACCTCGTATTTTAGGTTATCCTCAGAGACCGAAACAGAGGTAGGGAGAGGACAAGAGGACTTGAGGACTAAAGGCTTTTTAGGAATGGGTAAGGGCATGAGAAGATCAGTCTGAGCAGGGTCCCCCACACCCTTAAAGATGAGCTGGGCATCCATAACAGGACCACTAGACTGGGCAGAGGTCAGTGGATCCCTGAGGTCAGGTTGGTTAGAAAGTGACATGTCACAAGAGTCAAGTTGGATAGCTGCAACACAAACAGAATACAGAGAACCCTGAGAAAAAGATTGAAAACCACTCTTGGCCGAATGAGGTATTCTATCCAGAGGATGGATTGAGCCTCTTAAACGGGTTTGAATGGACATAGTAGCAGTAGGGTGAGGCCAGGTCACCGAAGGTGCTGAACAAGAAGCAGGAAGCTCATTGGGCATGGGCTGGACTGGCATAACTGGTGCAGAGGTCGACTGAATAGTATTGTCAGGTGTAGCGACCATCTCAATCGCATCACAGGGCATAGCAACTGTGGAACTTGCAGACAAGTTAGCCTGGCTGTGCATCCAAGGTAGATTAGGGACAGACAAAGGTAAATGGTTATGCGAACTGGAGTGAATGATCGACTCAGGTTCATAGGTGGACCCCTCATTCAGAGTACCACGTGACCTAGAGAGTGCACCAGTCCGACTATTGCAGGACGCATCCCAGAGATCGCTATATACAGCGGGAAGAGCAGAAGATACTGGGATGGTGGTAACAGGAAGTCTCTCCTTTGGGGTACCCTTGAGTAGGCAGGAAGAGGAACAGGAGGAACCCCAAGCCAGGATCTGCCCAGCAGACCAGTCAACGTGTGGAGAATGGAGCCGTAACCAAGGAAGACCTAATATGATAGGAGATGAAGCCTTAGGTAAGACAAGGAAGGATATCCACTCCTGGTGGAGTTTCCCTACTGACATTTTAACAGGAAGAGTCTGAAAGCGGATAGGACCCCCTGGGAGAACCGTGCCATCAATCGCCAAGACCACCAATGGCGTTGTAAGGGGCAAAAGGGTAAGTCTCATGGAGGATGCAGTTTCCCAATCCATGAAATTGGCAGCGGCTCCGGAATCCAGATGTGCTGAGACCGAACGAGAGGAAGCACCGACATGAAGCAACACAGAAAGAAGAAGACGAGAAGGTGAAGGTGATATTTCAGGGTCTAATTCTCCACCTTCCAGATGTATTAGCCCTGAGCGTTTTTCCGGACGAAGAGAACAAGTGTCAAGGAAATGACCTTTGGCCCCACAATAGAGGCATAGGCCCAGATTTCTGCGCCTAGCACGTTCTTCAGGAGATAATTTAGTCCAGCCCAACTGCATAGGTTCCTCAGTAGGCAGGGGGTGTTCCTCGGATCGAAGAGAAGGGACTGGGGGCTCAGGCTGCCTAAAGAACGGGGAGTGCTGGCGTCTTTTTTCCAGGGCCCTCTCCTGAAAGTGAATATCGATCTGGTTACACAAGGTGATGACACTGTCCAGATCTGCAGGAAGGGATCTTCCTGCTAATTCATCCTTCACTCTATCAGAGAGGCCATGTAAAAAGGTTGCAACTAGGACCTCGTTATTCCAGCTCAATTCAGCTGTGAGGATACGGAACTGAAGAGCATACTGTCCCACAGACGCAGACTCTTGACGGAGACGTAAAAGAGCGCTAGCCGCTGAGGAGACACGACTCGGTTCCTCGAAGATATTCCAAAAAAGTTTCAAGAAATCAGACAGGCTAGAAATCACTGGATCATTCAGTTCCCACAGAGGGGCGGCCCAAGCTAAAGCCTCGCCGGACAGGAGGGATATGATATATGCGACTTTTGCCCGTTCGGACAGGAAGTTTTGGGGCTGAAGTTCAAAATGAATTGTGCACTGGCTAAGGAACCCCCTGCAAGCCTTGGAGTCCCCAGAGAAACGGACCGGAGCTGGTAGTTGTAATGAATGTGTGGCTGCGACTGATGCGATAGGTGCCGCAGCAGGTAGAGGTTGCGGTTGTTGAACTGGGGGTCCTAATGAGGCCTGAGCCTGTTCAAAACAGGATGCCAAATCCTGAAGGAATTGCATCATCTGGGTCTGATGCGATTCTTGGGTCTCAAGTCTGCGAACTAAGCCCTGCAACGGATCGACTGCAGGAAGCGGCATGTCAGCCGGGTCCATGGCTGATCAAACTGTCAGGTCACCTTGAGGCGAGGTGACAGATGCACACCGCAGGGATCAGAAGTGCACCACAAGGTTGTGGACCCTACGGCTGACTGCTGCAGACGGGGGACAGATCCCACTGGGGTTATAGCGTAAGATTCCCTGGGGCGCGGAGTCTAAGAGTCAGCAGGTATTCACCAGCACCTCCTGTGGTGAGGATGGACTTGGCTGCAACTGGCTCCAGGTCGCAACCCCCAGGGTCCCCCAGCTCACACCCACAGTAGGCAACAGGAGGATAGGGATGGTGAGGGACAAAGCCAAGGTCGGGGCCACAAGCAGACAAGAATAGTCGGGGACATGCCAAAAGGTCAGGATCACAGGCAAACAGGGATAGTCGAAGACACGCCAAAGTCGGTAACGGAAAACAGTAGCAGAGCACACGGCAGGAAACAGGAAGCTAACACACAAAGGAATACACAATGGTTGCTCAGAACTGATGGCCTGCAGTGCACAGGTTAATATAGGGCTCCCTGATAGGGCCTGGGGTGAAGCCATGCTTAGAGGAGAGGTTATAAAAACCACCAGGTGGAAGTGGCTGACATCGTAGTCTGAACACATGAGGGGAGGTAAGCAAACACAGGAAGATCACTGCATAACCATGACAGCGAGCTTGCCCATTTTTTTATTTCATCAAGATTCATTTTCCGATTACTTAAAAAAAAAATATTAGTGATCTCCATATAATTTGTTTTTTGTTTGTTTTTATAATGTTATTGTGGTAACTTGACACTCCAAAAAAACAAACTATATGGAGATCACTAGAAAATAATTTTTACGTAATCATAAAATAAATATTGATGAAATAAAAAATTGTAAAAGATGAGTATAAAAAATAATTGTAAACATGGGCTAGCACAAAGGGATTAATTAACACAAATAACGACCAATAAACACTTCTTTCTTTAACATTATTATTATTTTTATGGCAAATTATTTATAGGCTACGGTGTTGTTCAAAAGGTAACCTGATAATTGCATTAATGATAATTAAATTAAATTATTAAGCCATCCTGGCTATAATAAATTAATAAAAGACACAGTGTCCATCCAGACTAGGGATGAGCTTCGAGTCGAACATTGCCTGTTCGCCTGTTCAGCGAACAGTGAACAATTTGGGCTGTTCGCAGCAAATTCGAAAAG
Organism: Lithobates pipiens; assembly: GCF_037356315.1. Taxonomy (NCBI): domain Eukaryota; kingdom Metazoa; phylum Chordata; class Amphibia; order Anura; family Ranidae; genus Lithobates; species Lithobates pipiens. The sequence goes on along the minus strand of NW_027507790.1, from coordinate 27,536,949 downwards.
CCGGAACACCCTGTACAAGTCTATGGGAGAAATCTAAAGTGCTAAATTTAAAGGGTAATATGCAGGTTACTGTCCTAAAAAGTGTTAGGGGACCTGGGTCCTGCCCCAGGGGACATGGATCAATGCAAAAAAAAGTTTTAAAAACGGCCGTTTTTTAGGGAGCAGTGATTTTAATAATGATTAAAGTGAAACAATAAAAGTGTAATATTCCTTTAAATTTCGTAGCTGGGGGGTATCTATAGTATGCTTGTGACGGGGCGCATGTTTCTGGTGCTTAGAACTGTCCCTGCACAAAGTGTCATTTGTGCAGGAAAAAAAGACTTTTAAAATCACTTGCGGCTAAATTGTCTGGTCTCCGTAATACAGAGAACACTCAATGAGTGTTCTCTGTATTAGCCGACAATTCATTCATTCATTGATTAACCACTACAGATCCGCGCTATTGCCAAATGACGGCATTAGCGCGGACCTACATTTTCAGGACTACGTCTATTGACGTCGTCCTGGTTACGAGCGGCCTGCGCGCCCCCTGAGGGGCGCGCGCGGCGCGCTCTGTGATCGGCGAGTCCGTGAGACTCGCCTGATCACCGATCCGTGTAAGGGGTCGATCCCGACCCCTTATCACGTGATCAGCTGTCAGCCAATGACAGCTGATCATGTGATAGAACGGAGCCGGTAATCGGCTATTATTCCTCCTCGCGCTGACAGCGCGAGGAGAGAAAAAAAAAGCCGATCACCGGCGGCCGTGATCGGGACATCAGTCCCGATCACGGCCATCAATACAAGGGACCACCTGCCACATGCCTGTGCCCACCTGCCTCCCGCAGTGCCATCCTGAAGTAAAATAAAATAAAAAGTAAGTGCCCCCCGTCAGTGCCCCCTGTCAGTGCCCATAGTGCCCACAGTGCCACCCACAGTGCCACCCACAGTGCCACCCCACAGTGCCACCCACAGTGCCACCCAATCTGCCTCAAAGGTGCTGCACCCCAGTGCCGCCCATCAGTGCCCAGCAGTGCCGCCCATCAGTGCCCAGCAGTGCCGCCCATCAGTGCCCAGCAGTGCCACCTATCAGAGCCACCTATCAGTGCCACCTATCAGTGCCCATCAGTCCCATCTATCTGTGGTACCTATCAGTGCCCATCCGTGCCACCCATCCGTGCCACTTATCCGTGCCACCCATCCGTGCCATCTTATCTGTGCCCATCTTTGCCCATCAGTGCCGCCTTATCTGTGCCCATCGGTGCCGCCTTATCTGTGCCTATTAGTGCCGCCTTAACTATGCCTATCAGTGCCCACCAGTGCAGCCCATCAGTGCCCACCAATGCAGCCCATCAGTGCCCACCAATGCAGCCCATCAGTGCCCACCAATGCAGCCTATCAGTGCCGCCTAATCAGCGCACTTCAATGAAGGAGAAAAATGACCCGTTTGCAAAATTTTATAACAAACTATTAAAACATGATTTTTTTTTTTTTTTTTTGCATCTTTTTTTGTTTGTTTAGCAAAAAATAAAACTCCGAGCTGTAACTAAATACCACCAAAAGAAAGCTCTATTTGTGGGAAAAAAATGATAAAAATTTCATTTGGGTACAGTGTTGTATGCCCGCGCAATTGTCACTCAAAGTGCATCAGCGCTGAAAGCTGAAAATTGGTCTGGGACTGAGGGGGGTTTAAGTGCCCAGTAAGCAAGTGGTTAAAAAAAAAAAAAAAAAACGTGGGGGTTCCCCTAAATTTAATTACCAGGCCCTTCAGGTCTGACATGGATATTAAGGGGAACCCTGTGTCAAATAAAAAAAAATATAAATTGACGTGGGGGTCCCCCTAAATATCCATACCAGACCCTTTATCCGAGCACGCAACCTGGCAGGCCGCAGGAAAAGAGGGGGGGACGAGAGAGAGGCCCCCCTCCCTCCTGAACCGTACCAGGCCACATACCCTCAACATTGGGAGGATGCTTTGGGGGTCTGTGACCCCTCAAAGCACCTTGTCCCCATGTTGATGAGGACAAGGGCCTCATCCTCACAACCCTGGCCGGTGGTTGTGAGGGTCTGCGGGTGGGGGGCTTATCAGAATCTGGAAGCCCCCTTTAACAAGGGGACCCCAGATCCCGCCCCCCCTGTTTGAAATGGTAAGGGGGTACAAAAGTACCCCTACCATTTCACAAAGAAAGTGTCAAAATGGTTAAATAAGACAAACACACTTTTGAAAACTTCCTTTATTAAAAAAAAAAAAAAAGAAAAAGATTCCAGCGGTGCTAATCCACTCTTGCTATCCAGCGACAAATCTCCGGGGTCCAGCGATGGATGATCATATCCAGCGACGGGGGATCTCTCAGTCCAGCGCTGCCCATACATCCATCTTCTGTCTCCACTCCAGAGACACTGCTGAGATCCTAGCGCTGACGTTTCTTATATTAGGAAGGCGGGGCCACCCGTCACCTGACCCCGCCCCCTCTGATGCTGGTGAAGGGAGCCAGGGGTTCCCCAGTGACGTGTGGGTGACCCCGCCCCCTCTGATGTAACGGAAACCTGCGTTACATCAGAGGGGGCGGGGTCACCCACACGTCACTGGGGGAAGAAGGATGTATGGACAGCGCTGGACTGAGAGATCCCCCATCGCTGGACCCCGGAGATTCATCGCTGGATAGCAAGAGTGGATTAGCACCGCTGGAATCTTTTTTTTATTTTTTTTTCATTTTTAATAAAGGAATTTTTCAAAAGTGTGTTTGTCTTATTCAACCATTTCGACACTTTCTTTGTGAAATGGTAGTGGTACTTTTTGTACCCCCTTACCATTTCAAACAGGGGGGGCGGGACCTGGGGGTCCCCTTGTTAAAGGGGGCTTCCAGATTCTGATAAGCCCCCCGCCCGCAGACCCTCACAACCAACGGCCAGGGTTGTGAGGATGAGGCCCTTGTCCTCATCCACATGGGAACAAGGTGCTTTGAGGGGTCACAGACCCCCAAAGCATCCTCCCAATGTTGAGGGTATGTGGCCTGGTATGGTTCAGGAGGGAGGGGGGCCGCTCTCTCGTCCCCCCCTCTTTTCCTGCGGCCTGCCAGGTTGCGTGCTCGGATAAAGGGTCTGATATGGATTTTTAGGGGGACCCCCACGTCAATTTTTTTTTTTATTTGATGCGGGGTTCCCCTTAATATCCATGTCAGACCTGAAGGGCCTGGTAATTGAATTTAGGGGAACCCCCACGCTTTTTTTTTTTTTTATCAATGAATGAATGAATTGTCGGCTAATACAGAGAACACTCATTGAATGTTCTCTGTATTACGGGGAGTCGACAATATAGCCGCAAGTGATTTTAAAAGACTTTTTTTCCTGCACAAATGACACTTTGTGCAGGGACAGTTCTAAGCACCAGAAACATGCGCCCCTTCACAGGCATACTATAGATACCCCCCAGCTACGAAATTTAAAGGAATATTACACTTTTATTGTTTCACTTTAATCATTATTAAAATCACTGCTCCTGAAAAAACGGCCGTTTTTAAAACTTCTTTTTGCATTGATTCATGTCCCCTGGGGCAAGACCCAGGTCCCCAAACACTTTTTAGGACAGTAACCTGCATATTACCCTTTAAAATGAGCACTTTAGATTGTGAACGTTCGAGTCCCATAGACTTTAATAGGGTTCTAAAGTTCACACGAAGTTTAGGTCTGTTCGCAGGTTCTGGTGCGAACCGAACAGGGGGGTGTTCGGCTTATCCCTAATCCAGACAATGCTGGGTGACTATTCCCCCACTAAACAACACCTATGACAAAATTCAAGAAAAGGGGAGGGAGGGTGGGAGTCCCGTTCCTGTCTTGAAGGGGTCTGCGGGTAACGAAACAGAACAGAACCAATTTCTCTCTCTTAACTGTGTGAGAAAAACATGGGATGTGGGTAAATCTTATACCCATAAACACATGTTTTTTCATTGAAGTTAAGCGTGATCGGCTTAAAGGGAGCATTTGTCTTTTAGACACATGCCCCTTCTATGACACTGCAGTCAGAGGCGTGCCTCCACTGTAGCATTTTTATTGGACAGCTGGGACCAATGGTACTTTACCACTGATCCAAGACTGCAAGCTGTTCATTGAGCTTAGTGCCTCTGACAAGAAGTGAGAGGCACTGTGAGTGGTCGCTCTGTATGGAGCCCCATATTTCTGGAGCCCCAAATTTTTACCAGTGGTGGGGTACCGAGCTACGACCCTCAAAGCTTGATTTTTTTTATGTTCATGACAGGTGGCCCTGCCTCACTTGACTGCACGTCCCTGAGTTGTACCTGTGTTTATCAGATACCAGTATTCCCAAGTTCCTGCTCACAGTGTCTACATCTTTGAACTTTCCTTCACCTCTCCTTTGCCCATGCAGTTTCAATTACCAGTGGTGCTCGGATGGGAACTATACAAAGGGCCACATATGCAAAATCACATGTTTTGTTTCTCTATTTTAGAATTCCATAAGCAATTAAAACACAGATGTGTGTCTAGGCCATGTGGTGATTGAGAATCTGAATAGAAGGTCTAGAGATGAAAGTTTGGTTTTCATGGGGATGACTGACTTTAGGAAATTTTGCATTTGAATCCAAAAGACTTTAAGGATTAGGCATTCCCACCATATGTGTAACGTGTTCCTGGGAAGCCAAAATTCCTCCAGTATAGGTGAGAGGTGTTGGAGCAGAACTTCGCAGTCCTGGTGGGGGTATAATACCAATGCTGAAAGAGTTTTTGCAGAGATTCGAAGTGTGTAGTGCGATGGGAAAGGGAGAGGGTAATGAGAGTGCTTTACACCAATTGATGGAGTGGAGGGAATAAGTGTGTTACAAATAAAAACATTTTAATTATTAAAACCCATCATTCCTTAATATGTTAAATAAAGTCAGAATAGAACTTAAGGCTTACTCAGTAAAACACTAATCATGGTGAGTTAGGATCAATGTTCTTAAGCAGAATGTCCTCTTTAGGTTAATCTATATTACCATCTTTACTCATAGACTGTTCTTAGCCTTACAAAGCACAAGTGAATATTTTTTTTCTGCATTCTTTACTCGTTAGAGAATTTTTTTTTGAAGCATACTGTAGAAATGTCAATAAAGTAGACATACGAAAAATCAAACAATTTAAGATAAATTATACCTCATGAAAAAATGCACAATGCATCAACATGCACAAAGGTCATTCAGGCAGATCAATAGTAACAGAATATTCCTGAGACCCAACAGGAGGGATCCTAGGAGCCACTTGAAACCATTATCCAGACCAGGTATAAATTTACTGTGCATATAAAAATTATGTCATATTGAAACAGAACAATGAAAAACAGATACATAATAATAGGAGAGACGAAACACAGTAGGTCAGGGTGAGAAAAGTACAGAATAAAACAATAAAAATAGTATACAAGGGAGTAAGGGTGCAGAGTAATATGTAACTGTATCAGACAGGGGATGTAGTGTAAAATTTACATTTATCTCCTACAGAATGAAGAGAAGAATTTTAAGTTGATTACAAGATGGTATAAATGTCCAGAAAATATTAATTTTATCTGTCCCACTGTCCCTGATGCCTGTTGTTGGTACCATATAGTCAACGGGACTAAGACCCATATATGGTGAGAATGTCCTCCTATTAAAAATATTTGGCCAAGGATCATTAATTTGTACTACAAGTTAACAGTGACCCAAGTTGGTATTACACCCAAGGTATCATTCTGGCCCTATTAAATGAGCTAAAAAGGTAATTTTCTTTTGGCAGCAAGAGTTGTAATTTCTTGACATTGGAAGTCTGCTGTGATATCATTCATGGAAGAATTGGTGTAATTAGATGCCATTTGTGATCTTGAATGTCTGTTGTTAGGGAAAAACAACAAAACAGTTTCTAAACACATAGACCCCATGGCTCTCATTTCACCTCTCCCCAGAGTTCAGAACTTGGGTTACTGAATTATAAAAATAATAGTATGGCTCTATGATGGAGATATTTATTTCCCCCTTTGTTTTCTCTTTTTGTATAGGTGTTTTCTTTGTTCCTCTTTCTTTTTTTTTCTATTTACATAGTATATTTTGATAAATATAATTTTTGGCAAAGAGTCTAGAATATTCAGCTCTTTTTTCCTTTTTTGAGACAACCTGGTTCTACACAAATTATTGAGTGTATGTATAAGATATTTATTTTTCTTAACTTTCTCGTTAAGTGTAAAGAATGTTATTTTTAATTTTAGTTTAAATTATAATTTAAGGGAAAATAGCATAGTAAGTCAATGTGATGAAGTATTATATAAACTGTTTATACACACCATTTCTTTTGTTTCTGGACAATATATAATTTACCTGTTTGTTTTTGTATATTTCAAATTTTCTTTTTTTTCTTGTTTTTGGAATATTTAAAAAATGTATAAAATATGATTTAATACAAAAATATTTCCTTCCATGGTCAGGTCACACAGCTTTGAGATAGATATATTTTTCTCAATCTTATTGATTACCAAATCACAATCAAAATTTTTATACTTTTTTGGATTAAATACATTACCTAAAATCTTAATGCTCTCACTCTGAACCTTTATTTTTTTATGGATCTGAGTGGCACCCCAGACCACATTATAAAAACAGTTGCATTTATGAAGGTTTAGTTTTAAACCAGAGGCCTCACAGATTAACTTAGTATGAAACAGCGCTCTTTTCACAGAACAATGTGGGTTACATATAATAGTGATGTCATCCATGTAACCGAACACATTTACCCAGTTCCTGACTCCACCAGGGACAGGAATCCCTCAAATGGTCAGATCAAGCTGGGAGACAGTATGAGGAGAACCATTTATTTGCTATTGACCATTACTAACTTAAAGCGGGGTTCCACCCTAAAGTGGAACTTCTGCTGATCGAAACCCTCCCCCTCTCCGGTGTCACAATTGGCACCTTTCGGGGGGGGGGGGGGGTGCACCCACTTCCGGGCATAGACTCCCACGGGAGTCTATGCCTCTTCCTGTCCCTGCGCGCTGTCTGCTGGGACACACACGGGTTCCTATTCCTATTGCACTGCACGACTCGTGCATGCGCAGTAGGGAACCGGGAAGTGAAGCCGCAACGCTCCACTTCCTGATTCCCTCACCTAGAATGGTGGCGGCAGCAGCCGAGAGCCGAGCGATCGATCGGCCTCGGCTGCCGACATCGCTGGATCCTGGGACAGGTGAGTGTCCATTTATTAAAAGTCAGCAGCTGCAGTTTTTGTAGCTGCTGGCTTTTAATATTTTTTTTCACAGTGAAATCCCTCTTTAATGTTCCTGGCAGTGTTGTAGGAGGCTCGTTTTAATGGTGGTTAAGGTGGTGGAAGTACACACTCTCTTTACTGGATAGTGGAAGACACTCGGAAATATTGTTTCCATTATTGCTGCTTTATTTCAAAGCCTTTTTTTTTAATTTTGTACACCTTTTAGATTTATAGTAACTTGTGCACTTAAATTACACTCTATGAACTTTGAAATTTTTTTATATGATTAAGGGTTTTTGTACTTTAATAAGAAAATGTATTTTGTTATTTATTTATGCAATTGTATATTTGTTTTTTTATGCATATATTTTGGGGTTTAGCACTGCTTTAAGAATATATGATAAGGTAAGAAGTAAAGTCTGGCTTACAATTAAAATCCCCAACCTAGAGGTTCTTCCCCTTACTTATGCAGTTAAAATCTTCACTGACCAGGAATGGTGCAGACCCCACACAGAACAATGGTAAAATTGTATACAGGCCTGCCCCCTCCTGCTTTTCAGGAGGGACATAAACATTTAAAACACATATTATAAATGCATTACAAAGCAAATGTATTAAAATTGCCCTACTGGGCATTATTCTAGTCACTGACTGTACCATAAAGGAGTGTCCTGTTCATAAATGTCTAACACCAGTGGAACGTTTTAATTCTTTATAATTGTTTGCCATTATTGCAGCACATTCTTGTCCACATTCTTGCAGCAGACAAAGATCAAAGAGTTGAACTCTGAGATAGGAAAGCAAAGCAGCCTTCCTCTTGGTGACTTTACCATCTTCACATGCAGTGAGGCAACCTGGAAGGTGCTCATTATGTTGATATAGCTGAGGTATAATCCAAAATCAGAATCCACAGTTCCTCCATCAGAGATCTTTAAGTCCAACCCCCCTTCCGGGAACCCAAATTCGACAATGTTAATAGGGCCTCAGGCAGAGATATATTCTATTCCCAACTGGACCCTGGCTCCTCTTTGACATTGGTACACTCTTTTTTCCATGTGACCAATATGTCACACTTGTTTCACCTGGCCTCTTGTTCTTCCCTGCATGTTTCACTTGTATGGCTGAATCTCATACAGTTTTGGCAGTGAAAAAGCATACCAGGAAAGAAAAGGTATCCCCTCTTCTGGCAAATCAGGAAGGTTTCCAGCTGTGACAGGCTGAAGTGATGAGGAGATGTCCACTGGATGGTGGTTGATGAGCAGGATGTGGTGCTGGGCAGGAGTCCCTCAGGAATACAAGATGACTCCCTTGGCATAAGGGAGAGCAAGGAGCAAGGTCAGGAGCCAGGCCAGTAGTCATGCACAGAATATCAGCCAGGAGTAAAGAAACAAGGAGTTAGAGTCAGGAGTTAGTCGGAGTCATACACTGGGAATCAGGCAGCAGTGGTGTCAGAAGAGCAAGCCAGCAGTCATATATGGATCAGCAGGCAGAAGCGGAGTAAAGACAAGACATGTCAAAGGCAAGCTGGGTTGGTAACAGGGAATTGAATAATACCAAAAACAGAACCAAAGGAGTCACTACCCTCATTTCTAAAAACTCCTCCCTCAATATAACTGGCACACTAATTGATGAACAGGGAATATACGTCTTCCTTAAAGGGAACATTCATCATAAACCAATCACACTTGCGAACATCTACTGCCCCAATGTTTCACAAGTCCCATTCATTCGTAAAACACTGCAAGCCCTTGGCTCTTTCCAAAATGGCATACTCATACTGGAGGGGACCTCAATGCTCCTCTAAACCCCCTTCTAGACACATCCACAGGGACGTCCAGCTTATCATGCAGAGCATTACGCCAAATAAAACTGAGTATCCAATCTCTCCTTCTTCATGACACATGGCGCACCCTCAGACCACAGGAAAAAGACTATACTTTCTTTTCAGCGCCACACAAAAAATACTCCAGACTGGATTATCTATTTCTCACTCAAAGGGATCTCCCTCTTCTATCAAAGGCGACAATAGAACCTATGACCATCTCGGACCATTACCCAATTACGATCACTCTGACTTTCCCTGACAAATCAACACACACCAATATTTTGAGACTGGACCCTATGATATTGACAGATATAGCAAGAGTCTCCACACATACCGAATGTCTTGATAACTATTCTCGAGAAAACAACACACCAGAGACCTCCAGTCTGACCCAATGGGAGGCACATAAATGTGTGATAAGGGGTAGTCTGATTTCAATGGCAGTGACAATTAAAAAAGAAAAAAGACAATACCTTGCAGACCTATACGATAAGCTCAAGACATTAGAGGCTCAACACAAACAAACATTAGCACAAAAATCTTACCAAGATCTCACTGACACACGCAAACTAATACAAGAAGAGCTGAATTGCAATATCAATAAAAAGTGTATGATTTCTCAGAAGCTATTTTATGAATCAGGTAACAAAAGTAGGCACTTGCTTACCCAAGCATTACACTCGAAGAAACCTAAGACGACGATACATAAGATACATTCCCTGACAGGACAAGTGCACACAAGTAATACTTCTTTAGCCCAGGAATTTGAGAAATTTTACACAAATTGTACAACTTAGATAACTCTAATACTTTCTCACCTTCTGCCGACACAGCTAACTAAAATTAAACAGTTCCTAGAACAGCACTGTCCTAAAAGGATTTCCACAGAATCTTCCAATGTGTTAGAAAGCCCGATTACTCAACGAGAATTTACAGAAGCAGTAAAAAGCCTGAAAAATGGCAAAAGCCCAGGCCCTGATGGTCTCTCCGCTGTCAACATAGTTACATAGTTACATAATTAGTCAGGTTGAAAAAAGACACAAGTCCATCCAGTTCAACCACAAAAAAAAAAAATAATAATAATAATAATTTCATACAATCCCATATACCCAATTCTATAAGCACAGTTGATCCAGAGGAAGGCAAAAAACCCCAGCAGAGCATGATCCAATTTGCTAAAGCAGGGGAAAAAATTCCTTCCTCGGATTTTCCCTGGATCAATTTTACCTATAACTGTTAGTACCCAGTTATATTATGTACACTTAGGAAATAATCCAGGCCTTTCTTAAAGCAATCCACTGAGCAGGCCAGAACCACCTCTGCAGGGAGTCTATTCCACATTTTCACAGCCCTTAATGTGAAGAAACCTTTCCATATTTGGAGATGAAATCTCTTTTCCTCTAGACGTAAAGAGTGCCACCTTGTCCTCTTTGTTGACTGTAAAGTGAATAGCTCGACACCAAATTCACTATATGGACCCCTTACATATTTGTACATGTTGATCATATCCTCCCTTAATCTCCTCTTATTAAGAGTGAATCAATTCAGTTCCTCTAATCTTTCCTCATAGCTGAGTTCCTCCATGCCTCTTATCAGTTTGGTTGCCCTTCTCTGCACTTTCTCCAGTTCCCCGATATCCTTTTTGAGAACTGGTGCCCAAAACTGAACTGCATATTCCAGATGAGGTCTTACTAATGATTTGAACAGGGGCAAAATGATATCTCTCTCTCTGGAGTCCATACCTCTCTTAATATAGGAAAGGACTTTGCTCGCTTTGGAAACCGCAACTTGGCATTGCATGCTATTATTGAGCTTATGATCTACCAAAACCCCCAGATCCTTCTCCACCATGGATTCCCCCAGATGCACTCCCTCTAAAATGTATGATGCATGCATATTCTTAGCCTCCAAGTGCATAACTATACATTTCTCAACAATAAACCTCATCTTCCACATATTCACCCAATTAGACAGAGCCTTGAGGTCGGCTTGTAAATTGGAGACATCCTGTAAGGACGTTATTCCACTGCATAGCTTGGTGTCATATGCAAAATAAATAATTTTAATAAAGATATTAAAAAGTAAGGGTCCCAGCACTGAACCTTGGGGTACACCACTGATAACCTTAGACCATTCAGAGTAATGCCGCGTACATGCGATCAAACAATCTGGCGGAAAAGTCATGCACAAAGGTCATTCAGGCAGATAAATAGTAACAGAATATTCCTGAGACCCAACAGGAGGGATCCTAGGAGCCACTTGAAACCATTATCCAGACCAGGTATGAATTTACTGTGCATATAAAAATGATGTCATATTGAAACAGAACAATGAAAAACAATCCGCCCGTCTGTGTGCTAGTCCACCGTACTTTTTAAATGAACTGACTTTTCCCGCACGGAGAAAAGTCTGTTAATTTTGGACGTGGCTCCAGGTAGCCGGGATTAGCAAAGGAGGTCAATGTCCGCGCCTTAGGCGGCGAGATTGACACGTCACTGGCCCAGTCACCTGGTTTGGACCTAAAGGGGAAGCCCTACGCCGAAAAAACGGCGTGGGGGTCCACCCCTAGGTCCATATCAGACCCTTATCCGAGCATGCTACCTGGCCAGTCAGGAAAGGGGTGACATTGACTTCTTTCGCTAGTCCCGGCTACCTGGAGCCATGCTCAAAATGAACGGACTTTCCTCCGTGTGTGGGCAAGTCCGTTCATTTCAAAAGTACGGCGGATAGTCCGGCGGACTATGTCCGCCAGACCTAGTCCGCCGGAAAAGTCCTGTGTGTGGGCAGGTCCACTCGTTCAGACAGTCCGGCAGACTTTACAGCGGTTTGTCCGCCAGACTAAGTCCGCCGGATAGTGATCTTGTGTACACGGCATAAGAATCATTAACCACTACTCTCTGAATTCTGTCTTTTAGCCAGTTTTCTATCCATTTACAAACTGATATTTCCAAACCTGTAGACTTTACCTTACACATGAGCCGTGTATGCGGAACTGTATCGAACGCTTTTGCAAAATCCAAGTATACCATGTCCACCACCACCCCTCTGTCCAAGGTTTTACTTACCACCTCATAAAAAGAAATCAGGTTTGTCTGACAACTTCTGTCTTTCATGAATCCATGCTGTCTGTTGCTTAAAATATTTTTTTCCTGCAAGAACTCGTCTATGTGGTCTTGTATTAATCCCTCCAGTATTTTCCCAACTATAGAAGTTAAACTAACAGGATCTATAGTTACTTGGTAAATAATTTGTTCCCTTTTTAAATATAGGCACCACATATAGCCAATCCAGTGGTACTATTCCTGTCATTAATGAGTCCCTAAAAATTAGATACAATGGCTTTGAAATTACAGAGCTCAATTCTTTTAGGATCCATGGGTGGATGCCATCAGGTCCAGGTGCTTTATCCACCTTTATTCTGTCCAATTATTACTGGACCATATCACTTTTGAGCCATTGTGGATTTGGGGCTGTGTCACTACCACCCCAATTATGGACATGAGCTCCTTTGTATACACAGAGCTGAAGAAAGTATTTAATAAGTTAGCCTTCTCTTTGTCCCCAGTCACCCACTCTAGATTATTTTGTAAAGGGCCTACATGCTCACACTTGACCTTTTTACTATTAATATATTTGAAGTTTTTTTTTTGTCCTACTATCTTTTGCAATCTGTCTTTCATTTTGAATTTTTGCATGCTTGATTTCCTTTTCACATATTCTGTTATAGTCTTTGTAACATTTAATTGACACTAGCATTCCTTCATTTTTATATTTTTTAAAAGCTCTTTTTTATAGTTTATAGCTTTTTTAACTTTGGCTGTGAGCCACATCGGTTTAATTTTTAGCCTTTTAAACGTATTGCCCATGGGAATATACTTTGCAGTGAGATCACAAACAGTCTTTTTGAAGAATTCCCATTTCTGTTCTGTGCCCATTGATGCCAATATTCTCTCCCAGTCTAGGTCCTGGAGAGCAGCCCTCATCCTTGGAAAATTTGCTCTCTTGAAATTAAGTGTTTTTATCTTTCCCGTATGTGATTTTTGCTTACAGCTAACATCAAATGAAATCATGTTATGGTCATTGCTACCCAGGTGTTCTTTTATCTGAACATTAGTAATATGTTCTGCATGGCTTGAGATTACCAGGTCTACTTTAAAACATTTACGGACACGCTTAGTGCAACCTTCTTGAAAGCTTTTAACTCACTTTCAGCTTCCAGACCACTCACACCAGGAATGCTCCAAGCACACATTACAGTTATACCCAAAGACAATAAAGATCCAACAAAACCTGCTATTTACAGACCTACCTAATGTGGACATTAAGATCTTCTCAAAAATTTTGGCCAACAGACTTCTTCTACTGCTCCCATTAATCGTTTCCCGAGACCAAGTTGGTTTTGTCCCTGGTAGAGAGGCCAGGGACAACACTATAAAGGCGATCAACATACATCATCTCATGACCACTTCAAAACAAGCTGGGTTTTTCTTTCTTTATATGCAGAGAAGGCATTCAACAGGGTGTCCTGGGACTATATGGCCACTGTCCTACAGTTTCTGGGAATAGGCCCACACATGCTTGATCTCATACTCTCATTATATGCCCAACCTTCAGCCAAAATAAGAATGAATAACACCCTGTCAAGTGCCTTCCCTATCCACAATGGAACAAGACAAGGATGTCCCCTCTCCCCCATCCTCTTTGTCCTCATGCTTGAACCTCTCCTATGCTCTATACGTCAAAACCCAGACATAAAGGGAATTTCCACTGCCCGAAATGAATACAAACTAGCTGCTTATGGAGACAAAATCCTTTTATCCCTCACTCATCCAAATATCACACAATCCCAGTACTACTAGAAGAATTTACACAATTTGGTGAGATATCAAACCTCAAAATTTACTTTAATAAATCCTTTCCCCTAATGTCTCCTTGCCTCCATCCCTGGTGGATCATTGCAAAACCAACTTCCCCTTTCAATGGCAATCGGAGGCAAACACCTACCTGGGGATACAACTCCCTGCAAAACTTTCAAACTTGTATACAAACAATTATTTTCCAATACTAACTAAACTTACAGTGGACCTTAAAAGTTGGAACAGGCCGGTTTTCTCATGGTTTGGGAGGGCTGCGATCTTAAAAATGAACACTTTACCACAACTCCTTTATATAATGCAGACTGTCTCAATCCATGTACCACCGACCTTCAAGTCCTACAGACACATCAGCTCTACCGTCCTCTGGGGGGGTCACAAACCAAGGATTAAATATACACAACTAGCCTTACCCAAACACCTAGGAGGCATAGGTTTACCAGACCCCACAAACTATTACAGAGCAGTACAAGAATTAAACACTGAACACTGGGTCAGACTGGAGGACTCATTCACAAATCTCTCACTAGCATCGTTGCCTTGGATCTGGCTCACCAAAAACAACAGAATCGCTGAAATGGAGGAATTAATACATGTGGCAAGAGATTTCCCACACAAATTTAGTACCAAATGGGTATGTTGGATAAATTTCTGGTCAACATCAGAATATTCCACCCTTGTCTCCTCGAGTCAATAAAGACCCTAATTCCACTTCCTTGACTCTCAGACACATCTACCATATTACTTCCATACCTCGTACCTTACAACACTGACATGACTACGCAAACAGATTTCCCAAATACACATTACACAGACCAGCGGAAATGGGATGGAAGGGGTGCTCCTGTGGAGGAAGGAAGCAAGAGAGACATATGGATACCCTCCTATCATGGAATACTCCCCAAATCCTAACGTTCCCATTGTTAGCCCCCCCAATCCCCCCCTTGCCATGATCTCCACTTATGTGAACATATATCACTCCTCCTCATCTTTGAAATCACCCATACCATACTCACTACCCTTGGCCTACCCCAATCCCCCCCCCCCCACCCATTTACCTTCTCTGATAAACATACTACCTATATCTAAGGACCTGAACAGAATAACACCGACAATACAACCCAGCAACATCACAGCCTAAGTATTTAGCACTGTACAAACCTAGCCCCCCCCCCATGACAGCATAATTCTTTAAAATACAAGAGATAACTGACGACTCTTAACCACTTCCCGACCAGCGCACGACGATATACGTCGACAGAATGGCACGGGGAGGCATATTGGCGTACAGGTACGTCCAATATTCGATGCCGCCCTGCCATCGGGAGCGCGCCGCCGCCGGCGCGCTCCCGCGCTGGTCGGGACCCCCGTGAGTCCGGTCGCGGGACCCGCGGACTCGATCGCCGCGGGCATCCCCGCGATCGTCTCACGGAGCAGCCGAATAGAGGAAATGCTGTGTAAACAACATTTCTCTATTCTGCCTAGCAACTAGTGACGCTGATCTCTGCTCCATGTGATTGGAGCAGAGATCAGTGTGCACTAAATGAAAGCCCAACCCCCCCTCAGTTAGTAACACACCTCTAGGAACACTTAACCCCTACACTGCCACCCACTGGTTAACCCTTTCACTGCCAGTGTCATTTACACAGGAATCACTGCATTTATATAGCAGTGATTATTGTATAAATGACAATGGTCCCAAAAATGTGTCAAAAATGTCCGATGTGTCTGCCATAATGTCGCAGTCACAATAAAAATCGCTGATCACCGCCATTACTAGTAAAAAAAAAAAAAATTATTAATAAAAATGCTATAAAACTATCCCTATTTTGTAAACGCTATAACTTTTGCGCAAACCAATCAATAATTGCTTATTGCGATTTTTTTTACCAAAAATATGTAGAAGAATACGTATCGGCCTAAACTGAGGGAAAAAAATGTTTTTTTTATATATTTTTGGGGGATATTTATTATAACAAAAAGTAAAAAATAATGCGTTTTTTTCAAAATTGTCGCTCTATTTTTGTTTATAGCGCAAAAAATAAAAACCGCAGGGGTGATCAAATACCACCAAAAGAAAGCTCTATTTGTGGGAAAAAAAGGACGTCAATTTTGTTTGGGAGCCACGTCGCACGACCGCGCAATTGTCAGTTAAAGCGACGCAGTGCCGAATCGCAAAAAGTGGTCTGGTCTTTGACCAGCAAATTGGTCCGGTCTGAAAGTGGTTAAGGAATTACTATTAAATATATAACCTGTCTTACATTTCCTAGACCTCTAAATACAGATCATTATGTGGAAAGAATATACCAACGGAACTCTTGCAGACATATATTCTCAGAAATTTTATTACTGACATGCCTACACTGTCAGGGTAACTTATACGATACCAGTACATTGTTTTTAAATGCAACCATTATGCATTGACTTGTTTGAATGCTTGTTCTTCCTGTTCTTGGTTAAACCATTAATAATCAATATGTATGTTACCAGTCTGTTGTAACCTTATCTGTAAGAAAACAATAAAAACATTTTGAAAAAAATAAATAAATATCAGAAACAGGAACATAGGAACACACGAGGAATGGGAGACCATTGGGCGCCAGAGTCTGTCACACATTGCGTGATGAATGCCTATATACCAATATGCGATTCTGTTGCTATACTGCAAACCGTTCTTTAATAATCTCAGTGTCTACAAAAGGATTGTAAAGGTGGACAACCAGAGGTAAATTCCTCTCTGTACAGCAATGTGAGGTAAAGTCTGTCTAGGACTGTGATGGTCAGCATTGGCATCCTTAACCTGCATAGATGTTAAGGCAGCATGTCGAGGATGTAAAGGTGCTGGTAAATTATTTTTGGTGCTCCTGGTCTGGTAAATACAGGTTATCCTCAGTCTTGAGGTAGAATGACCCATTTTATGATGAAACACATGTCCCTTTGCTGGTGATGGCCTTCCTCCACCTCAATACAGATGGTATTCCTGGTCTATTTCTCACCCCTCGTGAATTCATAGGTAAAGCATCTTGGCTCAAACTCAGCTTCAGGAAATACTCCTTGAGTGTCGGACTCACCTCATTTGGGATTCCAAGGAACCATGCATGAATGGTTGATGTGGAAGGAGATACCGGTACATCCACCCACATTGCCCACATTGACACTGTTCCCATCTGGCCATTTATATACAGTACATGGGCTGGACTGAATGTGGATAATATCAATTTAATATTAATCTACATGCATACAAATAAACAAAGTTTCAGCTATACCCTTATGTCAGGTTTAAAGTCCCAGGATTGTTTTATTTTCTTTATTCTTGCTTATAACTTTGGAGATGTGGTGCCAGGTATATACACACCAATCCTATTTCTATATACTGTATATATAGCAATCTAAGCTGCTTTTTCATTTTAAAAAGCACTTGGCTTTTTTAATATCCTTGAGTTGCACATAACCCAGAGCTGAAAATTAGCTCTTTAACTGTTAAAAACCAAATGTTAAACTCCCTAAAAATCCCCAATCTTATGTTTTACCTAATACTTAACATTAGCCTTTTACACATATTTAAAAAAAAAAATGTTGAGTGAATATCTCAAACATTCACTTTGTTTTTGCAAATCATCCAATATTTTTCTTAATGTGTTTTTTGTTATGATCTTCAGCTCCATCTAGTGTCCATAATGCAGTATTTTCCTAAAATACAGCAGTCAGGAAAATATTGCATTATGACCACTAGATGGAGATGACAATCATATGAAAAAAATGTGTTAGGCAAAATGCTCAGTATTCAGTGACAGCTGAATGAATTCTTGAGATAGACACACAGAATTTTTTTCATATATATACACTTAACTGTCTTTGCTTCTATTTATCTTTCTAATACAATATTAATGCTCATGTAAAATTGATCAAAGAGTGAATAAAAAAAAGAAAAAAAAAACAATTCACCATCAGCTGCTGCCACTAACATTATTGGTATTCATAAAACATATGCTTAAAGCATAGTTTTGAATAAAAAAATAAATAAAATTCAGCATCTACAAATACTGCAGCTGCTAACTTTTAATAATCAGAAACGTACCTGTCCCAGGGTCCAGCAAAGCCCTTCCTCTCTGTGGCACCGGCATTGTCAACGTGGGCACCCAGCTCTGGCTTCACAGCCAGGCACGCACTGCACATGTGCAAGCCGTGCTGCATGCTGTGACTGGCCGGACAATCATCTGGGACCTGTGACGTGTCCCAGATGATTGCCGAGAAGGAGGAGGGAGAGGTGAACTACTGTATCTTCCAACGCCATAGTGCTCCGGCAGGAAGAGGGAGCTGGAACCTCTCAAAAGAGGGTTTCTGCTCCCCTCAAAAAAATTACATGCCAAATGTTGCATGTCAGGGGGCCACCTTCCTTTAAAATGAAAGTTCCATTTTTGGGTTTGAAATCCGCTTTAAAATAACCAATAGTCATTACAACATTAGCAGTGCTCATCCAGTGCCATATACACTATGTGCTTATGACAGTTCAACATGAATTGATCCTTATGAAAAGTTAATGACCCCAGGGTGATTCATCAAGCATACATCCAAGTAATGATGATTGGAAGAAATCAAATCCTTCTCCAATCACAGTTTTTTCACAAACAATGAAAAGAGTGGGAACAAACTACATAGCGTAGTCCTGTTTAAAACTTTTTATTCCAATTATTCACCTGTATTAAAATACAAGCAGAAAAACAAAAATCTGCATTGAATTTAACAGAGAATGCTGTTCAGCCTGCGTGTATGCTCTCACTTCTCCCTGGTTATCCTAGTCGTGGTGATTCCCGGGTTGAGATACAAACTGCCGACAATCTAAATCAGTCGCGTGGTCGCGCATTACCGCGTTTCGTCATTGCGTCTTCATCAGAGGGCGTGGCCGCGCTACATGACTAATTCTATTTATAGATTGGCTCACCCTGGATGGTCCTACTAGATTCACTGACATCGGTCATCACCGCGGTCAATTAAACATCAATCATGAGCACACATTTATGCAGGGAAGCCGCAGCGATCACAGTGGATTTTGGATTGTTTATTGGAGAGAAATAAACCTAAAGATGTGAAATGTGAATGGGGGTTCATTAGTGGCTACCATTCCCAATATAGGGAGGCTGAGACAATATTTAAGAAACATTTGGGGTCTTTTAAAGATGGATAAAACCCTTAGTAGGGTATTCTTTTATTTACACAAAAGCCCCCTCCTTCAGTAATAGCGTTGTTTTAAAAAGTTTTAGATCCCCCAGAGAGACCCAGAATGTTTTGGGACAGAGCAGGCTCATATTCATGTAGGAAATGTAAGACCTGTCAGCAAGTAAATACACACATTAGAGGGTTAACCAGATTTAGATCAACTGATAATGGTAGAGCGTTTGAGTTAAAGGAGTTTATGTCCTGTATGTCTACCCATGTGGTATATGCTATATGCTCTGGAGTACCCATGATGTATATTGGCCAGACCATAAGGACCTTGGGTAAATGTATTTCAGAGCATATATATAACTTTAGCATTGGCTTTAAGGACCATAGCATTTCTCTACATTTTAGACGTAAACATAATAGAAATCCTGCAGGACTTAAATTTTGGGGGATTGATAAAGTCCACCAAACATGGAGAGGAGCAAATTTGGTGAGAAAATTATCCAGATGCGAGACCACATGGATATTCCTTACTAATACATTGAGCCCTAATGGAATGAATATAGAACTTTATTTGAAATTTTTAAAGTTATTTTTAATTGTTTTTAATGGTTTCCATTTGTATTTTAAAGAGAACATGGGAAGATTGCCCCAGGGGGGGTTTTAGGCAGCTAGATGTAGAAAATGAGAAAGATGAACGTTGTGTAGAGAATAAAAATGTATTTATTGAAAGATTAAATGGATTTTAACATGAGTTTTAAAATATGAGCTTGAATGGGAATATACCCATACCAAATACAGGAAGTAGCAAACATGGGAGTTATACACAGCATATAATAATGACTATTACATAGCAGGGCTGACGCGTAATGTTTGGGGTCTCTTCAGAGGATGAGTTTGCTAAGAGAAAGAAGATTTATAGTAATATATCAAATTTGTTTAAAAACAAGATATAATATATGCAAAATGTTTAGTAACACGTAGCACATAATTACCACTGCATTTGGAGGTAGCCCTCAAACAAAAAATCCCCCACAAAGCTGTCAGAGCATTCTGTGCGCCTCCACGCCACAGCGACACACAGAGAAAAGGATGAGGATCCATTCAATGCTGCTTACAAGGAGTCACATGTAAACAAATGTCCTGCACCGAAGCGCCCCAGAGGAGACGGGGCCAGAAGCCACGGCAATTACCAGAGTGTTAGCTCATGGACAAACCCATATCAATTTATAGTTTATTTGATTTATCTATTGAACGGTCAGACAATGTTAAGATGTTCCAACATATACTCTGGTAATTAAATATATAAAGAGGGGAGTATTGCTAGTATTAAATTCATAATAATGTTAACTAAGGTTTGTATTTTAATGGCTTTCATTTATTTATCTGTGTTGATTGTTTAATCCATCCATATTTCAGTTTTAGGTAAATATATTTTGAAAATGGATTATTGTTTGTATAATATATGCTTGTATTGTTTACCTTATGCTGTGGTGATTGTAGACATTGAAGACGAAAGGCTGCATACAGTATTTCAGTCCAAATTATAGATTGATGCATCAATCTCTTAAACTCACTTATTCAGGGAAGCCTATCCCACACCCACCTAACAACCCCATCAAATGATTTCCCACATTTATTACCTTTTGTACCACCACCCTCTCCCTTTAGAATGTAAGCTCTACGAGTAGGGCCTTTCTGTCCCTTCTGTATTGTACTGTAATTGTGTTGCCCCCCTCTACATTGTAAAGCGTTGTATAAACTGTTTGCGCTATATAAATCGTGAATAATAATAATAATAATAATTGTATCCATCCACTCCCGTGTCTGTACTCAGATTTTACTGACCCGCATTACATGCAGTGAGGTTTATTACCATGGAGACTATCAATGGGTCAATCTGGATCATATCATTGCAATGAGAAATCACCAGTCAAAGAGTTTGAGAGGATGTCATACCTATAATTGTTATGGGTGTTAATCCTTAATAATTGGATTTTCAGAGCAGCAATTGTGTAGATTTTGATCTCTACATATGTTATGATCGATGTTATCAATGTGATCATTGTGGCTTCCCTGCATGAATGTGTGCTCATGATTGATGTTTAACTGACTGTGGTGATGACTGATATCAGTGACTCTAGTAGGACCATCCAGGGTTAATACTTACGGTAGGTGAGCCTGTCTATAAATAGAATTAGCCGTGTTGCGTGGCCAAGCCCTCTGATGAAGACATAATGACGAAATGCATTAGGGCATGACCATGCAACTGATCTAGATTGTGGGAAGTTTGTATCTCAATCCGGGAATCAGCGCAACTAGGATAACCAAGGAACGGTGAGAGTATACACGCAGGCTGAATGGCATTATCTGTAATATTCAATGCAGATTTTAGTTTTTTCTGCTTTTAAGCATATTTTAATATGGGGGGATACGTGAAATAAAAATGTTTAAACAGGATTACGCTATGCAGTTGATCCCACTCTTTTCCTGGTTTGTGAAAAAAACTGCAATTGGAGAAGGATCCCATGTATGGTATGAATAAATACAAGCCAATGAGATTGGAGACTTAAGGCACATTTGATTTGGAGTTGTGGTGAGTTTAATACCTTAGGGGAGTGGATCTCACAAGGTGTGGTGACGTAATTTAAGGATTCTATTTCTTCCAACCATCATTATGCAGATGTATGCTTGATGAATCACCCTGGGGTCATGAACTTTTGATAAGGATAAATTCATGTTGAACTGTCATAAGCACACAGTGTATATGGCACTGGGTGAGCGCTGTTAATGCTGTAATGACTATTAGTGATTTTAAGTACATGTTTTAAGACTATTTATCTGTCTGTCTGTCTGTCTTATATATGAAATGTGTTATCTTGTTTTATGGTCTGTCATGATCACAGAAATACCAACAGCAGGATTTCAAATGTGTTTTTAACTAGTAGCCATATGTTTAACCATATAACTAAACAGCAACCATATGTGAAAATAACTGAACTGTGTCAATTTGCCTTAGATGGAGAGGCTGTTATACAGTTGGTTATGGAAATTGATTGCATGATAACTAATCGTTATAGTTACCTATGATTTTAAGTTTGGAGCTATTATTTCCATTTAGCATTAAATATCAGTTTTTTGGTGCCAAAAAAATACCCTTGGAAAGAATCAGAACATCTTACAAAAAAGACATGCAATTCTTTCTTTCTTTCTTTCTTTCTTTCTTTCTTTCTTTCTTTCTTTCTTTCTTTCTTTCTTTCTTTCTTTCTTTCTTTCTTTCCTACAAAGATTAATTAGTAGTACTTACCTCTCCCTTTTAAGTCTCACTGAACTCTTTTTCCTATCACTGCGTTTATTGTTGTTTACAATAGGTATACTCACATGTTGTTACAGGGCAATTTCTCATTTAAGAGAATTACAGGTGTCTTGGTCCATAAAGTTAAATAGCAAGTTCACTGTTAATATATTATGGCTTTAAAAATAATATCTCATAATGTCAAGGGTCTGAATTCTATCCAGAAACTATGGCTTGCCCTTAAAGATTTTTGAAGATCTGATGGAGATATAGTACTAGTACAGGAGACTCACTTCCATACTGGGGGCTCAATGAAGTTTGCATCTAAACATTTTCCTACCTCCTATGCAGCCTCTGAACCCTCGGGTAAGGCTGGATTAGCTATTCTCCTCAGAAAAACATGCCCCATCAGGGTTAAAGACAAGTGCATCGACCCCCAGGTGAGGTTTGTTATCCTGGTTTGAGAATATATGTCGTCTACTTTCATGTTGGTAAATGTGTATGCACAAACTCTGGCCAGACTGTTTTCTTGGAAGAGTTATTTGGTAAGATACAGAGCTACTTCCAACCATTTATGATCATAGGGAGAGATATCAACTTGATTATGTCCTATTGAAGAGATAGACAGAGACTTTTTGGGGACACAACACATCGAGTGATCTCTCAAGCCACATCTTTCAGAAAACTAATTAGATCTCTATGTTTACTAGATGCCCGGAGAATCAAGCACCCAACCCAAAGGCAATAAACTTTTTATTCTATGGCCCATAAAATGTATTCTAGACTAGATTATTTTTTTATAACAACGCCGCTACTTCCCCATACAGTATACTCTTATACATCACTTATTACTTGGTCAGACCATGCCCCCATCTCGCTAGACCTCTTATTACACAATCCTACTCCTAAAACATGCCATTGGAGACTTAACGAACACCTTCTTGGCTCTACTCCTGTCAGGGAAAGGCTGACCAGGGAACTAACTGAGTATTTCAAATTGAATGTGGGTTCGGTGAGGAACATCTCGACCCTTTGGGAGGCTCAAAAGGCCTGCTTTTGCGGCTTCTGCAATGCTGAGGGCTCTCGCCTTAAGAGAGATAGTGAAAGCTGTCGAGTCTCTTTACTAGCTGATATGATTGCACTATAAACAAAAATAGAGTGACAATTTTGAAAAAAGATGGAATTTTTTTTACTTTTTGCTATAATAAATATCCCCCAAAAATATATAAGAAAACATTTTTTTTCCTCAGTTTAGGCCGATACGTATTCTTCTACATATTTTTGGTAAAAAAAAATCGCAATTAGCAATTATTGATTGGTTTGCGCAAAGGTTATAGTGTTTACAAAATAGGGAATCGTTTTATAGCATTTTTTTAATATTTTTTTTTACTAGTAATGGCGGCAATCAGCGATTTTTATTGTGACTGCGACATTATGGTGCACACATCGGACATTTTTTACACATTTTTGGGACCATTGTCATTTATTCAGCAATCATTGCTATTTAAAAGCTTGATTCCTGTGTAAATGACACTGGCAGTGTCGTATTATTCTACATATTTTTGGTAAAAACAAATCACAATTAGCGATTATTGATTGGTTTGCGCAAAAGTTATAGCGTTTACAAAATAGGGGATAGTTTTATAGCATTTTTATAATTTTTTTATTTTTTTACTGGTAATGGCGGCGATCAGCGTTTTTTATTGTGACTGAGACATTATTGCGGACACATCAGACATTTTTGACACAGTTTTGGGACCATTGTCATTTATTCAATAATCAATGCTATTTAAATGCATTGATTCCTGTGTAAATGACACTGGCAGTGAAGGAGTTAACCACTAGGGGGCAGTGTAGTTTTATGTATGACGTTATGTGTTTTTTTTATTGTAGGGGGTGTGACCTGGCATGTGACGTCACTGATAGTCCTTCCCTATAAAAGGGAAGGGACGATCAGTGACAGCCACACAGGGAAGCACAGGGAGAGGTTTGTTTACACAGACCTCTCCTCGTTCTTCAGCTCTGTGACCCGATCGCGGGACACCAGTGGCGATCAGGTCCGCTGGTCCCACGGTCATGCGGCCACGGTACACCCACAGCTGGGCACTTAAAGAATCACGTACCGGTACGTGATTGTACCCAGCCGTGCCATTCTGCCGACGTATATCGGCGTGAGGCGGTCCTTAAGTGGTTAAATACCTTTATTATAAAACATTCCTACCCACCTTAATGACACACGTGCACTTATTTGGCTCACTATTAAAAGGTGATGTACCTCATTCTCAGTTCACCCATTCTTATATATCGGAGATACCAAAACTGGGAAAGGATCCCTATATACCTGATAATTACAGGCCCATAGCTTCACTAAACTCCGACTATAAGATTTTTACAAAAATGTTGTCACCCCGGCTATCCCAAATTATACCCATGGTCAATAGAGAACAGGTGGGATTTGTACCATCTAGACATGCAGGGGACAATACAAGGCGCACTATAGATTTGATTGATCTACTAAACAAGTTCCCCCTGCCCAGCTCTTATATTGAATCTAGATGCGCAAAAAGCGTTTGATCTCTTAAGCTGGCCCTCTATGTTCTCTACACTCACATGATTTGGGTTTGAGGGACCATTCTTTAGGGCTATACAGGCGTTATACACCCATGCATCTGCAATGATGCAAATGGCATCATTCTTATCACCCTGCTTCCCCCATCAAATGACACTAAGCAGGGATGCCCCCTATCCCCCTTCTTTTTATTCTGTGCTTGGAGCCTTTGGCAGAGGCTATAAGGTGTCATTTAGACATTAAGGGGTGCCAATGAGACAGCGGGAGTACAAGTTATCCCTATTTGCAGATGATATTCTTCTTATGGTAACTAATCCCATTACCTCACTCCCCTCTTTGCAGATCCTTCTCCAGAAATTTGGATCCATTTCAGGCTATAAAATAAATACTGCTAAAACTGAAGCACTTCCCCTACATATACCACCAGACACTTTGATACAACTTAAAGGTTCATACACCTATAAATGGTGTCCTGTAGCTTTAACTTATTTGGGCATTAAACTTACTTCCTCATACTCTAGCCTATATTCCACCAATTTTCCTCAGTTGTTTCAGTATATATACAGATGCCTTCACCAATGGGCTACATACCCCATTACTATGCTTGGCAGAATCAACGTTCTAAAGATGTCTAAATTGCCAAGTAGGGATGAGCTTAGATTTCAAGTCGAACTCATGTTCGACTCGAACATTGCCTGTTCGCCTGTTCACAGAACAGAGAACAATTAGGGGTGTTTGCGGCAAATTTGATAAGTCGGAAACACCCTGTACAAGTCTATGGGAGAAATCTAAAGTGCTAATTTTAAAGGCTTTTATGCAAGTTATTATCATAAAAAGTGTTGGGGGACCTGGGTCCTGCCCCAGGGGACATGTATCAATGCAAAAAAAAGTTTTTTTCAGGAGCAGTGATTTTAATAATGCTAAAAGTGAAACAATAAAAGTGTAATATTCCTTAAAATTTCATACCTGGGGGGTGTGAATAGTATGCCTGTAAAGGGGTGCATGTTTCCCGTGCTTAGAACTGTCCCTGCACAAAGTGTAATTTCTGCAGGAAAAAAAGTCATTTAAAAGCACTCTTCAGGTCTGATATGGATTTTAAGGGGAACTCCATGCCAAATAAAAAAAAAAGTGGGCATTCACTAAACAATCTAATTGTACAATCTCTGTACAATTTCTTTCAGACTTACCAAAACTATGGAATAGCGGGACCTACCAATCTATCCATTCACTCTGTATACAATTAGGCAGGGCCTTGCACTACATCAGGGCTTTGGGATGCCATGCAAACATAGCAGCTGTGGCAGACTACAATGACAAGCCAGGCAAACACATGCCTGGACGGATGTCGGGGACAGTCTGGGTTTTGAATCCTGTGCCCAGGTTTCAGGTCGCCTGAAACTTGGACACATTATTCTGAAAGGACAGTGCCGGGATTGTCTTATAACATATATTCTTGTTATACTGTATATGTACAGGTACTTCACTACCAAAAGTATTGGGACACCTGCCTTTACACACACATGAACTTTACTGGCATCCCAGTCTTAGTCATTAAGGTTTGATATTGAGTTGCCCCACCCTTTGCATCTATAACAGCTTCAACTCCTCTGGGAAAGCTGTCCACAAGGTGTAGGAGTGCATCTATGGGAATGTTTGACCATTCTTCCAGAAGCACATTTGTGAGGTCAGCCACTGGTGTTGGACCAGAAGGCCTGGCTCGCAGTTTCCCCTCTTAAGCCCCGTACACACGAGAGGACTTATGTCCGACAGACTTCCGAAGGAGTTCCGTCGGAGTTCTGCCGGAGTTCCGACGGAGTTCTGACAGACTTTTCGGCGGAGCGGACTTGGCCACACACAATCACACTAAACTCCGACGGATTCGAACGTGATGACGTACGACTGGATTCGAATATGGAAGTTCATAGCCAGTAGCCAATAGCTGCCCTAGCGTCGGTTTTAGTCCGTCGGAATAGCATACACACGAGCGGAGTTTTCGAAGGGACCCGGGTCCGGCGGAGTTCCGTCGGGAAAATTTGAAGCATGTTCCATATTCTAAAGTCCTTCGGACTTTGGCGAGTCAAAAGTCCGTTGCAGCCCACACACGATCGAATAGTCTGACGGACTCAGTCCGTCGGACTTTGGACGTTGAAAAGTCCGCTCGTGTGTACGCGGCATAATTCATCCCAAAGGTGTTCTGTTGGGTTGAGGTCAGGACTCTGTGCAGGCCAATCAAGTTAGTCCACCCCAATCTCGCTGATCCATAGATCCATTCTCATAGACACATTACTAAACGTGGACAACCTTCCCAGAAGAGTTGAAGCTGTTATAGCTGCAAAGGGTGGACCAACTCAATAGTGAACCCCTACGAACTAAGACTAGGATGCCATTAAAGTTCATGTGCATGTAAAGGGAGGTGTCCCAATACTTTTGGTAATATAATGTATATACACGTTTTACACATAGATACAGTATGTATATATATATATATATATATATATATATATATATATATATATATATATATATATATATAGACACAGTATCTCACAAAAGTGAGTACACCCCTCACATACAGCTTGTATAACAGTGTAAATTTGCTGTCCCCTCAAAATAACTCAACACACAGCCATTAATGTATAAACCACTGGCAACAAAAATGAGTACACCCCTAAGTGAACATGTCCAAATTGGGCCCAATTAGCCATTTTCCATCCCCGGTGTCATGTGACTCGTTAGTGTTACAAAGTCTCAGGTTTGAATGAGGAGAAGGTGTGTTTAATTTGGTGTTATCGCTCTCCCTCTCTCATACTGAAAAAGAGAAAGGCTCCCCTGGGTGGACTTTATAGGCAACTAGAGATATTATATAAAGATATGTCACGATAATTTAATAACAATGAATTTCATTAAGGATCAAACATGATTAAAACAATAGAAAAAAGTGAAACATTCAGTAGCTTTGAATAAATAAAACATTCACCCATGTAAAATACATAAATAAAGGTTGAACTATCAAACGTAATTAATTTACATAATTTGAATAAGCAGATTTCAATGTTTCATTGGTTAACATGAAAAAATTGTAGTAAAAAAACAGCACGTGGAGGGTATACCGGTGGGGCTACTGTCTATCTCTTAGCCCCTGTACACACGGTCGGAGATTTCGACAACCAAATCCGTCGGATTTTGTCCATCAGATTTTGCCCATCGGATCTTGTCCGAAACTGTTGCATACACACGGTCGGACTAAGTTGTCGAAAAATCCGATCATTCAGAATGTGATGACGTAATTTCGTTACGATGGGACTAGTTCAGGCTAGTAGCCAATACCTTTGATGTAGGAATTTGATCTGAGCATCCGTGGCACTTTGTCCGATCGGAATTCTCTACACATGATCGGAGTATGTCCGATCGAACCAGTTGGTCGGAAAATATTTCCAACAAGTTGGAAAATTGGATCCGACGGATATTCTGACGGAATCAGTTCGATGCATATCACACACAGTCGGATTATCCGACAACACGGTCCGATAGACTCTCTCAACATTTTTCGTGCACTGAGACAGTAGCCCCACTGGTATATATATATATATATATATATATATATATATATATATATATATATATATACATACATATACACACATATATATATATATATATATATATATATATATATATATATATATATATATATATATATATATATATATATATATATATACATATATATATATATATATTGAGTACATAGCAAGTTATAGCTTTCTTTTTATTTGCAATTTATAGGGTAAGGATGTGGGTACAGAGCTGAACCTCGATAGATAATCACCATATTTTCTCTGAAAATGCACTGTCTACATTCATACCAGACTTTAAGTGTATACTCAAACACAATTTATATCATTTTTTTCACCCAACTCCAGCTTTCTTTTGGTGGTATTTGATCTCCACTGTTTTTTTTTTAATTATATAAATGAAAAAAATACCAAAATGTTTTAAAAATATAGATTTTTTTTCTACTTTCCGCTATAACACATATCCAGACAATTAAGAGAGCGTGGGTAGATTTACCAGGGCTACTTCAAAAGATATTTTAACCCATAATCACCCATTTTTTTTAGGATCCTGGGACTATAGCGGTACCCAATATCACAGAAATCATAAAAAAGAATATATAATTTATTGAGAAATATACAAAAAAATCATACATTACAACAAGGAATATATCAAGACAATGGGTACAAATACAATTATATACAAATTCCTGAGTAATACTCCCCATAGATAAGTGGGGGTATGATTGATGTTGGTGTGGACGTGACCTTGACTAGTTTCACGGCACTTTCCGCTTCCTCAGGAGGCGTCAACCCAAAATGTCTAAGAAAAATGCAGTACAGAATCATGGTAACAGCATAACAATGATTAATCAACATACATAATAATCAAAATATTTGAGTATTTAGTTGTATCTATGCGACTCACCAACAATACCCAAGGAGGGTTAAAAGCAGCATAAGTAAGACACCCACGAATGGGTGTTCCACCTGAGGGTGGACACAGGGGGTGTATGTGTGCAGGTTAGAAAGAATTCTATAAATAAAATAAACAGAAATATCATGGGGGGTTAAGTTTAGATATTTGCACCAAAGGAGGGGGGGGAGAAGAAAGAGAGGGAAAGAAGGGGGAAGAAGATCGGAGGAAAGGGAAGGGGGAGGGGGGAAAAAGGGAAATGTTGTAATGTATGAATTTTTGTATATTTCTCAATAAATTATATATTCTTTTTATGATTTCTGTGATATTGGGTACCGTTATCCTAAAAAAAATTGTGATTAAGGGTTAAAATATCTTTTGGAGTAGCCCTGGTAAATCTACCCACCCCTTCTTAACTGTCTGTAATTTGGGATGATGGTGCCAACACCTGTATTTTAACATTATTTTGAGGATAATTCCCCTGACATAAAACATATCCAATAACAAAAAACAATTAAAAAATCATGTTTATTTATATTTTACTTTCAAAATATTTTATTTTTGAAAACAGCTTATGTTACAATAGAAAGGCCCACATGGCCAGCAGATTATTTAACAAAGCATTTGAACCATGCACCATCAAATATTTGAACATAGGAAAGCAATGTCTTTTCACGACTGATCTAACCAATTTGGGGTTATCAAGGTCCTGGAACCTGACATATACCAGCACTCTTGAAGGTAGAGCACTGTTCAGGGAAAAAAAAACATTCTACAGAAGTCCCCTACAAATTCCATGACCTGGGGTAAGGAGAACACCCTAGCGGTCCCTGGGCCACTCGGTACCCCTTGCGGGATCATGCTGTACCAAGTGAGGGACCTAGCCAGAGGGCCCCCCCTAGTAGGAGGCCAATCCCCCCACCCCTAAACCCACCCAACGGATCATATCTGACATCACAATAAAGACATGTGAAAAAAAACCAAACAAAAACAAAAAGAGAACATTTAAGCTCAAATGTCGGCCATACAAGCCAAACATTACCACAAAGAGAAGTAAAGAAGGGAGAAGAAAAGAAAAAGAGGGGGAAAGGTAAGGGGGAGGGGGAACCAGTAGAATGAGTCATAAATAAACCAGAGGACTTTGCTATCTACCCAAGATCTGATGCTTTATGAGTAATAGTTGATGATCATAGCCCCAATGGGACGTGGAATAGGGGGATGCCCATGAGCCTAGCCCAAGGTTCCCAGACAATGTCAAATTTATCACGTTTATCAGATATGATGCTAGCAATTTTCTCTTGAGCCATGATCCAGGAGACTTTCCTTTTAGCTGCCTTAACCGAAACTGAGGGTTGTTTCCAAGCTTTTGCGATGGTGAGTTTGGCTCCTATTAGAATAAATCTGATCAGACTCATGGAATGCTTGGGGATCTTGATGATTGGAGCATTAAGAAGAGCAATGGTAGGGGACCGGGGAACCCGGCACCCAGCGATCCCGTCTATAATTTTAAAAATTCTCATCCAAAATGATCTTAACCGGGGACATTCCCACCATACGTGGACCAGAGTACCCCTGAGGTGACAACCCCTGAAGCACAGCGGATCAGCAGAAGGGTATATGCTGGCCAGCCTAGCCGGGGTGTAGTACCAGCGTAGAATAACTTTTAGACTAGCTTCTACTAAAGACGTGTTTAGTATCCCTTTGTAGGCCACCGAGATCGCCGTGTGCCAGGATTCCAGTTCCCAGTTAAACTGGAGATCCTCTTCCCATTTGGTCATCACCGATGTCTTAGATTTGGGCTGCGTCAGTGAAGAGTATATGCAAGAGATACCTCCCCTCTGCTCCGGGCCCTGGCCACACCATGTCTCATATTCTGTGAAACTAGGAGGAAAAGGTTTTTCGGGCCAGATCGAATGTAGGAAGTGGGAGATTTGATGGAATCTGAACCGCTCCGACTGTGGCAGTTCTAGCTTTTTAATGTAGTGTTTCAGAGGTAGAGGTCCAGACCCAGAAAAGAAGTGCCCGATCCGGTACAGCCCTTTGTTCAGCCACCATTTAAATGCAGCTATATTTTGACCTGGGGGAAAAGCCGGGTTATTAAACAGATGTGCTAACGGAGTGGACGGAGATGAGATGGAGTCCCAATTGCGAATCTTATCCCAAAGGGCTAGAGAGTGCGATAGAGTGGGTGCTAATATCGGGGGTCTTTCCTTAGTAGAGGTCCACAATAAAAAGTCTAAAGTGTGACGTGGGGCAGCATGTCTCTCAATCCCAACCCAATCTGGCTTTTCAAACTTGGAGTAAATAATCGAAATCTGTGATAATCTAGCGGCTATAAAGTAGAAATGGAGGTTGGGAAGACCGAGTCCTCCTTTCTTCCTGTGATGAAACAATACACTTTGGGGTATCCTATACCCCTTTTTACCCCATACAAACTTAAGTAGCTCACTCTGGAATACCTTCAGATGCTTTCTGATGATAGGAATGGGCAGGGAACGAAATAAATATAAAAGTCTAGGCAAGAGGGTCATTTTGATAGAATTAATTTTTCCTAACAGTGATAAGTTGTATCCGACCCAAGTTTTAAGATCTAAAGTTAACTTAGCTATCATCGGGGGATAATTTGCGTTATATAAGGATTCGATTTTAGGTGTTAAGTAGACTCCCAGATATTTGATGGCTGTGTCATTCCATTCGAAAGGGAAGGACTGACGCAGTTGAGTAACCAGTTGTTGTTTCAGCGAAATATTCATCGCCAGGGATTTTTTATAATTCACCTGTAGGCCAGAGATTTTAGAGAACTCTCCCAGGGTTTGCAGTAGATTTGGAAGGGAGGTGATAGGGGAAGTAACAAACAGAAGAATGTCATCTGCATATAAGCCACATTTGTGCGTTTGCGATCCGCAGTCTACTCCTTTTATGTTATGATTTTCCCTCAGTGCTATAGCCAGCGTTTCAATTGCTAAGGCGAAAATCAGCGGGGAGAGAGGACACCCCTGCCTGGTCCCTCGTGCTATCTGAATAGGTTCTGAATAGTGGCCCTGAAGCCGTATTCTGGCTTGAGGAGTGGAATATAAGGATTTGATCAGCCCCATGAACCTATCCCCAAATCCCCATCTGTCCAGGAGCAAATGAAGGTAGTTCCAGGAGACCGAGTCGAAAGCTTTTTTTAGGTCTAGCGAAAGGAGCATACCTTCCTGTTTAGGGCCACCGTCCCAGTTCGATTGTAATATCGAAATGATATCGATAGCCCTTCGGATTTGGTCTGGCCCTTGTCGTCCGGGGATGAATCCCACCTGATTTTTATTGACGTATATGGATATGAAGGAAGCTAGTCTGTTTGCTAACATTTTAGTTAGGATCTTAAGGTCGCAATTAATGAGTGAGATTGGGCGGTAATTGTCTACAATTTCAGGATTCTTGTCCGGCTTGGGAATTACAGAGATAAAAGCTAAGTTAAGAAGAGGATCAAGCGGGTCTCCTTTGGTTTTATGGTTACAAAATTTGGCCAAGTGTGGTGCTAAAATATTTGCAAACTTTTTGTAATAGGCGTTAGATAGCCCATCCGGTCCAGGGGCTGAGTTATTTTTCAGTTCTTTCACAGTTGCAAGAACCTCCTCTTCTGTAAAGGGGGCTTCGAGGACTTCCCGGTGTGCATTAGATATACGAGGAATCGGTAATGTGTCTAAAAAGGAGTTGATGTCATCTAAGGGGTCAGTCTTAGGAGCGGAGTAGAGATCGGAGTAGAAAATTTGGAAAGCTTTCAGGACTTTCGTTGGATTAGACGAAAGACCCTCCCCTGGTAATCTGATGTGGGGCATACTGTGCGTTCTCTGTTTGGGGGATAGTTTAGAGGCAAGCATAGAACCTATTTTATCCTTTTGAGTGTAAAATTTATTCCCACTCCATCTGATACTCTTCTCCGCACGGGTCGTGAGGGCTAGGTTCAGTTCTAGCTTTATTTTGTCTAATTGTGGGATGTTCTCTTTTAGGGGGTTTTTTTTATGTTCCGCTCTGAGATTTGCGTATTCCAGTTCCAATCTGGTGATTGCAGAGGTTCTTTCCCTTTTTAGGTGGGTGGCCAGCTTTATGAATTCACCCCTAATCACTGTCTTATGGGCCGCCCATACTGTCTCCATAGAAGTATCTTTAGTAGTGTTGCGTTTGAAGTAATCTTGTAGGGCTAATTCTAACTCGGGGATTCTGCTAGGGTCTGTCAGGAGGGATTCGTTAAGTCTCCAAGTCTTAAAGCCCGTGGATTGGGAGGTGAGGCGTTGATACAGCGCTACTATCGCGTGATCTGAAAGGACCGTGTCTATTATCAAAGAGCGCTCAGCAGCAGGGAGCGTATGACTTTGAACAAAAAGATGGTCAATCCTAGCATATGTGTTATGGGGAGCAGAGTAATGCGTGTAATCTCTAGTGGACGGATTTAGTTCCCTCCATGCATCAGTTAAGCCCTGAGAGTGTAATACTTTTGCTATTCTGTGGCTGACTTTGCGTGGGCGAATAAGCTGTTGCCCTAAGGGTCTAGTTCTGTCTAGTTCCTGTTCAAAAGTTACGTTAGAGTCCCCCCCAAGAACCACTTTACCTTCGAGCATAGGGTTAAGGGTGTGGAAGAGTTTCACAAAAAACTTGTCTTGCCCCTTATTAGGGGCATAGTATGAAATCAAAGAATATAGTTGCCCTTCCACAAGGCCTTTCACTAAGATAAACCTGCCATCTGGGTCCTTGAAAACAGAGGTAAGAGTGAAGTTACAGTCTCTCGCCAGGAGAACCGCAACTCCTCTTGTCTTGTTCTCGGCATTCGCAAGAAAAAATTGGGGATAGTTGGCATGCAGGAAAGGTGGGCTGTACCGGCTCGGGAAATGCGTCTCCTGAAGAAATAAAATATCCAGTCTAAGGGATTTGTATAGGCTGAATAGTTTCTTGCGTTTAAGGGGAGAATTTAGCCCTTGCACATTATGAGAAGCTAGCTTCAGCAACTTAGGAGTGGTATCAGCCATGGGAGCATAGGATCAGGACTCGGGCACACACATCTTCACCTACCAGTAGTAGAGAGTTTCTGGGACCTAAGAGGAGATTTCCATTTTCGTAGCGAGTCATGCTATCACCATCTCTGATAACGAAGAACCTGCTAATCGAAAAAAAAACAGTGAGGGCAGAATAGCAAACACAAATCATTCTACCTGAGGGGGGGGAAGGGAAGAGAGTAGAAAGTAGTCTCCCAAGAAAAGCACCTGACTCCGGAGGGGAGAGAGAAGCTCCAGAGTCAGAAATCTCCAAAGAGAAAAGAAAAATCGCCGAGAGCATGCTCTCGGGAGTCCTAGCCCCTGAAATCCCGAAGGGTTGCAGGGGGTAGGCAGAGGCACATGTGTACCGCCCCGGACCAGGGGGTTTCTGAAAAATGTAAATAGCATAACACTAAGACGGCTTGAAGAAAGAAAATGTGAAAATACCACCGGGACCATACATGAAACAAAGGATAAAACATTCACTTGTGTTGCAAACATGAGGACCACTCATGGGAGTAGTCCCATAAAGGAGCAAATAGTATATCAAAAATGCAGAGAAAAAAAAAAAAGAGAAAAAACCCACTACAGAAATTTTTCTCCCTTCCTCTTCCTTTCTCTTTTCCCACACCTTTTTCTCTCTTCTATTTCACCTTTCCTTTTCCCTCCCCTTCCCCTCGTATCTGATTCGAACAGTCATGTTCAGCATACGTTCATGTACCATGAAGACAAACCTCTTGTACCATGAGGAAGGAAAAAAAACTAGTGTCAAACAAACTCAAAACAAAAGCCACAAAAAGGTGGGAAATGGGGAGCCAGAGGCGTTCCGGTGGTATGGTAGGAGAAACAAGTTTTTTCCCAAACATGGGAGGTTTCAGGGGTACGGATACCCAGGAGCAGTCAACCAGATGAGAGACGAGTTGCGCGACCAACTCTGGTCACAGGAGAAGTAGAAAATGAACTTGGCCAACGAATTTCAGGTGTGACCATTGTCACCGGAGCGTCGAGACTTGGGTTTGGACCAGAGCGGAACCGATGGGCTGATCGGGGGGGGTCTTTTTGCCGACGGAGGTGGAGGAGCCGATGTGTCCATGCTGGCATCTTGGGAGATAAGCTTTAGACGTAGAAGGATTTGTTCACCAGAGGCAAAGTTGGCGAAGGAGTAGTTTGCTCCCATATGTGCGAACTTAACTGCGAAGGGGAATGCCCATTTATATTTAATGTCCTTCTGAATAAGGACATTCAGAAGTGGTTTCAGAGCACGTCTGCGTTGGATGGTCGACGGCGCCAGATCTGCGAACACTTGAATCACATGACCTTGACATGTCACCTGCGGGGCCATACGGGCCTGCTTCATTACTTCGTTTATTTATATTTTATATATTATTTAGGCCAAAACGTATTCTTCTACATGTCTTTGGTAAAAAAAAAATCCCAATAATTGAATAATGATTGGTTTGCATGAAAGCTATAGTGTCTACAATATGGTATATGGTGGGCAATCTGACACTAACCAACACTGGTGGGAACTGACTCACTGCCACTGACCTCACCAGTGGCACTAATACAATAATTAGTGATAATACTAAGCACTATCAATGTACTGACACTGGCTGGGAAGGGGTTAACCTCTCAGGTAATCAAGGGGTTAATTACATCAACGCTTAATTACTACAGGGGACCTGAATTGGATAGTAGCAGAAGAAATATGATTACTATTCATCAAAGCTTTCCTTGCTGTTCAATGGTTGCTAAGAAAATGGCCCCCATGTCTTTGTTTGACAATTGATTACCTATAAGCCTAGAAAAGGCCTATTGGTGTTTTTTTTTAACATTGGACTACCATGACTTTACTTCTCTGAACCTGCCTTGAACAGAAGCCAGGTATGTGCCACTCATCACTATTGAAGACATGTGCCAGGCAAGGCAAGTGTGTGAATTTTCCCTACTGAAGGGTGCAGTTGTCACTCGTGATCTTTCCTGACAAAAGATTGTGTGGGGTTGGTTGAACATCTCTTGACCTACCCCTGAAGAGCTATTAGAATCTCTTTTCCATTGTGGTTCCTGTCCCCAGGGCATACCAGCTACAACACTGCATGGCATTGTTTTCTACCCAGGTCCGATTCAGATAAAAATCTGTGAAGTTATTAAAAACAAAACAAAAAAAAATGTGCAGTTATACTCAGTTATCTCCCTTGTGTGTTACCAGGTATCCTCTCTTGTACTACTGCATCTGTGGGACCGACAGACTATTCTATCACCATAACTGCTTTACCAACCTTGGTTAGTCAGTCTGCCACTAGTGGGAATCAATTCCCTGCATTACAAATTCTGCATAAGAGAACTGATAATGATGTCATAATATAGAATATTGCAATAGCCATTATTAATGCTACTACAAACCTTTTCTTTGTACTGACTACTATAGCACCTCTTTCACCGGATTTACATTTCAGGAGCCTATAGGCAGAAAATTCTAAAGAGTCAACCCCCCAAACAAAAAAGCAGTAATCAACACACCAACCCCCTAGGCATACATTTCTTCTGCATGTTAAAATTAATTAATATCCCCACTCCAATCACAAATCATCTCTTCCAAATATCCACATCCTCCCCCAAATCTCTACTCCTAGCATAAACTCTCCCCTCAAATCCCCCTGCTAGCTTAAATCCTTCCTTAAATCCTTCCCCCAAATCCCCACTCCTAGCGTAAATCCTCCCCTAAATCCCCACTCCTACCATAAATCCTCCCCCCAAATCCCCCTTCCTAGCACACATGCTCTTCCCCAAATCCCCTCTCTTAGTACATATCCTCCCAAATTCTCCTTTCCAGTACAAATCCTCTCCCCTCAAATCCTCTTTCAAGTACAAATCCTCCACCCAAATCCCCTCTCCTAGCTTAAATCTTCCCCCCAAATCCCCATTCCTAGTTTAAATCTTCCCCCCAAATCCCCACTCCTAGCTTAAATCTTCCCCCCAAATCCCCACTCCTAGCATAAATCTTCCCCCCAAACCTAAACTCTAGCTAAAATCTTCCCCCCAAATCCCCACTCCTAGCATAAATTCAAATCCCCCTTCCTAGCACAAATTCTTTCCCAAAAATCCCCACTCCCAGCACAAATCCTCTCCCCAAATACTCCCTCCTAGACTAAATGCTCCCCCAAATCCCCACTCCCAACATAAACCCTCCCCCCAAATCCCCACTCCTAGTGTAAACTCTCCCCACCAAATCCCTACTCCTACTGTAAACCCCCCCCCCCAAATCCCCACTCCTAGTGTAAATTATCTCCCCCAAATGCACCCTAAAAGCACAAATTCTGTCACCCAAATCCCCCCTAGTAAAAATCCCCCCATTCCCCTTCCTAATACAAATCCTCCCACCAAATCCTCTCTCCCAGGGGACTGAAAGTAGACTGAGGGGAGGTGGGGTGGTGGCTGTAGCTGAGGCTGAGGAGCATGGCAATGGGGGGAAGTGATTACCAATCACCTAGTGGGAGAGGCGTGGCCAAGATGGACAAAGCAGGTGGCAGTTGTCAGCGGACATGTCAGAACCAGAGAGATCAGCAGAGCGAGACACGTGTGTGCTGGAGTTCCCATGCTCCGCTGATCATTCCTTGTGAGCTCTCCCCGCTCTGAATAGTCAACTCTCTGATCACCTCTTCTATCCCGTTACCTGGCTGCACTTTCTCCCCCCCAGGTGGACTCTCCACTCTTCTTGATCTCCTCTACCTGTCCATAAGGCTAGTGCAAGGAGTTTTGTATACACAGGGCACCATTTTACGTAAGGCAGCTGGCTCATTCTGGAGCTTTCCCTCCATGTACAGACGGACACACCTCTAAGGCCGCGTACACACGCGCGGACTGTTTGCCCAACCTTGTTCGGCAAACAGTTTGTCAAACAGTCCGCTCAAAATTTGCATGAGCGGACTTGCCCACACACGAGCGGACTGTTTGACGAACAAGGTTGGGCAAACAGTTCGCTCAACTTTTGAAATGAACGGACTCGCCCACGTAATGAGGAAGCAAATCCGCCCATTTCGAGCGCGTGTACAGGTAGGCGGGGCCCGCGAAGGAGACGTCGCGGGCTCCGCCGCCTGGAATGGGCTTAAAGGGGAACCCCAACGCCGAAAAAAATCGGCGTGGGGGTTCCCCCCAAGTCCACACCAGACCCTTGTCCGAGCACGCTACCCGGCCGGCCAGGAAAGGGGGGCGAGCGAGCGCGCCCCCCCCTCCTGAGCCGTACCAGGCCGCGTGCCCTCAACATGGGGGGGTGCCTTGGGGAAGGGGGGGGCCGCGCGGCCCCCCCACCCCAAAGCACCTTGTCCCCATGTTGATGAGGACAAGGGCCTCTTCCCGACAACCCTGGCCGTTGGTTGTCGGGGTCTGCGGGCGGGGGGCTTATCGGAATCCGGGAGCCCCCTTTAAGAAGGGGGCCCCCGGATACCGGCCCCCCACCCTATGTGAATGAGTATGGGGTACAATGTACCCCTACCCATTCACCTGTGAAATAAAGTACAAATAAAAACACAACACAGGGGGAAAAAATATTTTATTGCACAGCCGGGGGTCTTCCGTCTTCGGGGGTCTTCTCGCCGGACTCCTCCGCTATGTGTGTGTAGCTCTTTTGCCAGCGGAGGAGTCCGGCTTTCTTCCTCCCCGCCGCCGGCCTCTTCTCCCGACTTCGGGGGTCTTGTCCCCCTCTTCGGTTCTTCTGCCGGGCCACCGCGCCTGGTCCGGTGGCCCGGTCTTCTGTCGCCGCCTTCGGTTCTTCTGCCGGGCCACCGCGCCTTCTTGTAGCTCTTTTACAGGCGGTGGCCCGGTCTTCTGTCGCCGTCGCCGCCTTCCGTTCGTGTTCTTCTTCTTGTTCTTCTTGTTCTTCTCCAGGCGATGTTGACACGTCGCTCCCTCCGGCCGAAATGCCAGAGCCGCCCTGCGCTGTGACTTATATAGTGACAATGGGGCGGGGTCACATGGTATATGTCACATGGGTTGATGTCACATGGTGACCCCGCCCCCTTACGATGTCATAGTCCCCATGTGACATCAACCCATGTGACCAACCCATGTGACATATACCATGTGACCCCGCCCCATTGTCACTATATAAGTGACCGCACAGCGCGTCCCCGGCATTCCGGCCGGAGAGCTCGTCGAGTCAACATCGCCTGGAGAAGAACAAGAAGAACAAGAAGAAGAACAAGAACGGAAGGCGGCGACGGCGACAGAAGACCGGGCCACCGCCTGTAAAAGAGCTACAAGAAGGCGCGGTGGCCCGGCAGAAGAACCGAAGGCGGCGACAGAAGAACGGAAGACGGCGACAGAAGACCGGGCCACCGGACCAGGCGCGGTGGCCCGGCAGAAGAACCGAAGAGGGGGACAAGACCCCCGAAGTCGGGAGAAGAGGCCGGCGGCGGGGAGGAAGAAAGCCGGACTCCTCCGCTGGCAAAAGAGCTACACACACATAGCGGAGGAGTCCGGCGAGAAGACCCCCGAAGACGGAAGACCCCCGGCTGTGCAATAAAATATTTTTTCCCCCTGTGTTGTGTTTTTATTTGTACTTTATTTCACAGGTGAATGGGTAGGGGTACATTGTACCCCATACTCATTCACATAGGGTGGGGGGCCGGTATCCGGGGGCCCCCTTCTTAAAGGGGGCTCCCGGATTCCGATAAGCCCCCCGCCCGCAGACCCCGACAACCAACGGCCAGGGTTGTCGGGAAGAGGCCCTTGTCCTCATCAACATGGGGACAAGGTGCTTTGGGGTGGGGGGGCCGCGCGGCCCCCCCCTTCCCCAAGGCACCCCCCATGTTGAGGGCACGCGGCCTGGTACGGCTCAGGAGGGGGGGCGCGCTCGCTCGCCCCCCTTTCCTGGCCGGCCGGGTAGCGTGCTCGGACAAGGGTCTGGTGTGGACTTGGGGGGAACCCCCACGCCGATTTTTTTCGGCGTTGGGGTTCCCCTTTAAGCCCATTCCAGGCGGCGGAGCCCGCGACGTCTCCTTCGCGGGCCCCGCCTACCTGTACACGCGCTCGAAATGGGCGGACTTTCCGAGCGGGAACAGTCCGCTCATTTCGAAAGTACAGCGGACAAGCCCACACACGGGCGGACTGTTCGCTCAAACACAGTTTCAGCGGACAGTTTTTCGGAATTTCCGAAAGACTTTGTCCGTCCAACTGTCCGCTGAAACTGTCCGCTGAAAGCCCACACACGAGCGGACTGTCCGCCCAAACACTGTTCAGCGGACAAGGTTGGGCGAACAGTCCGCCCGTGTGTACGCGGCCTTAGAAGGGTGCCTGTAGGCACATGCCTACAGTGCCTAATGGGAAATCCCACCCTGGTTGTGGTAGTTAGGACAGAGTGGTTAGCTGGAAAATTGATGTTAAAAGTTTATTCACTTCTCCATGTCCCTGTTCCCTGCCATTTTTTGTCAAAAG
Source organism: Lithobates pipiens (assembly GCF_037356315.1). Classification (NCBI taxonomy): domain Eukaryota; kingdom Metazoa; phylum Chordata; class Amphibia; order Anura; family Ranidae; genus Lithobates; species Lithobates pipiens. The sequence goes on along the minus strand of NW_027507790.1, from coordinate 27,496,106 downwards.
CACTGGACCCTAATAAATTACTGACAATGCTATCAGCTCTTCTGCTACCTGTCCTTTAATGACAAGAGGGGGGTTTGCAGGGAATCCCATTAAAAATGTTCTATGAGCCCCATGATCTGTAAATATGTCCCTGCAAAAGCCATCTAATAACAAGCCAGAAGAGAGCACATTACAAACAGTGGGCAATTGTGATTTTATTTCTGTTTATGACTTCACATAACTAAAATGTAGATAAAATATATGAAATGTCTGGGTGCATATGCAATGTTCAAAACAATAGTGAATGGGCTGGAATTTATCTTTTGAAAATAATAATGCCTTTTATGGCTCTATGCTATCCCCTGTATTAGCATTCCAATGTAATATTAAATCTTTGTTAGGTGATTTCATTACTTAATGCAAAACACTGGTGTGGAGTGCACCAGATCAACACTAATGAAGATTAAGAGCACATTAATGGTTTGGGCTGATAAGCATTGTCATGACATTTAGGAGGAAATCAAAGCTGTTTATATCTACGTTTATGGCAAGCACTGAATACTTAAGATCAGCTCATGCACGTAATAGCCCTTCATTAATATTTCCAGTATCATATTAGTATTATACTCTCTGTGTCTACAATTCGATTTTTTTTTAACTGTACCATTAATAAAAAATAAAAACATTTTGTTTATACACTTGTCCACTTTCATGCAGCAAAACTCACGTTCACAACTATGCACTGCAGTTTAGTGTGAAAGGGAGATAGAAATGACATGGGCCCATTTAAACCTACAGAAGTTTGTTATCATGTATACTACATACACATGGAACGGTATGAATCTAAAGTAGAATTATAGTCAATTAACACATTACAGAAACTATGCATGCTTGTCAATAGGGATAACACAGCATTTGTGAGTTTCCATGCAACATAATTTTACCTGTTGATTCAGCCAGTAGAACTTTTTTCATTAGGATGACAATGCTGTTCACTCTACTGTAAAAATCATTGTAGCATTTTTAACCATGTAGACATCTATTTGGGAATTCATAAAGATTACCATGGACACTCTTTAGAATTCTTTATTCTAGAATTGAGTCCAGCACTGAAAGTGTTGGCGCTTGCACAGCCCACACGCATTGCAGTAGGTGGATCTATAGCTGCTTTTCAGTCCAATAGCAGATTTTCAATCTGACCACTACTCTATGATGTTAATTGAAAATAAAATGGACCTAATGGAGAACTAGTCCCTCAGTTCCCCATCAGGATTCAGCTACCCATTGGCAAGTCATTTGCTAAATATGGGAACTGCTACAGTATATTTGAGTAAGGATGTTATTTGTATCCCTATTTACATTTAGTTTTCAGCCATCAATCTTCCGGCCTACAGATCAATGGGGCTAGGGATACAGCTATATACAGGAAGTTGTAAAGTCTATGACATCTTTCCAGGATAGGCATGGCCTACCCTCTGTATGCCAGCTCAAAGCTGGTCTTAATTACTACCAGTGTTAAAATAGAGAATTAGTACCAATTCTTTAAGATTTTATCACTGCCATAGCAACAGATTCTTAAATTGTCCAAAGTAGAGGCTACCTGATTTTGCTGCGTGTGTTGTTAATGATAACTACACTGGTGCAAATGTTTGCCATAATTAGATGCAGGTCATTTTTCAAGGGAACTACCATCAAAATAATATGTTCTCAGGGCTATTTTGAATTCACGTAACAGTTTTAAATATAATTTATGCAAGTAACAAACATATCAAAACTCAACTCAATCTAACATTTAAGATCTAAAGCCTAATTGATCCAATTTCAAAGTTGAAGTGGTTCTAAAGGCAGAAGTTTTTTTGTATCTTAATGCATTCTATGCATTAGAATAAAAAAACCTTCTGTGTGCAGCAGCACCCCTAATACTTAAAGTGGTTGTAAACCCTTACAACACACTTTGACCTACAGGTAAGCCTAGATTAAGGCTTACCTGTAGGTCCAAGAAATATCTCCTAAACCTATACGGTTTAGGAGATATTTGCCCGAAGACAGGCACCACTGTCTACGGCGCATGCGCCGTAGACAGTGGCACGCAGGCGCACTGAGCGTGGCATCGTCAACGACGAAGATGCCGCGAGTGTCGGCTCCCGTGCGCATGCGCGGGAGTGACATCATCGCAGCTTCGCGGAATGACAGCGGCGTACCTGCGAGACCCACCGAGAAGGCTTTGCCTTTGCAGGGAATGAAAGAGGAAGTAAACCCATCAGGGTTTACTTCCTCTTTAAGTGAGCCCCATCTTAATTCAACAATGTAAAACATAATGCCTCAAATAGTGTTATAAGTGGGGTAAATAGTGGGGTAAAGGTTGGTATAATCATCCTGATTATGTTAATGCAAAGAAGTGGGTTGGCATGGACTACTCCATATAAATTCCCATGCAACACCTGTGGTGGTTATAGGACTATCTCAATACCCATTAATTGGAAGCAGGTAGATAAAAAAGTACAATAAAGTTTATTAAGAAAATAGATAAAAGGATTTGTTTCATTAACAACCAATCAAAGGTTGCCATAACATAATTACATAAACAGTTTAGGTTTGTACAAGAGTCTACTTCCCATCTGATAGAAGTGAGGGAACCGATGCAAATACAGACGATATCCTCTACTAGTTTTGCGACAAGGTTGCTTCTTCAGGAGGTGTCTAAACGCATCTAGGAATAAATAAATACAGTTTCATAGTCACACATTTAATAACCAAATTACTGCAACATATTAAAAAGGCTGACATAGAACATTAGGTAAATTGAGTAAATTACATAATGACAGCGCAACTTACCAGCAAGGTCCCCAATGGGAGCCCACAAAAAAAATGAATTCATCAATGTTGCACGAGAGACTGTCCTGGACTCTCTCTCCTGATTGGCTGAGACACAGCAGTGGGCGCCATTCGATCCCGCTGCTGTCAAAGTCAGTGAGCCAATGAGGAGAGTGAGGGGGCAGGGCTTAGCTGCAGCTTCGTGTCTGAATTGCCCTGGATAAAAAAATGGTTTGATTTTTTGTTTCATGTATTCAATATTAGTGCATTGGTTCATCAAATACAAATTTTCAGTAACAAAAATGTATCACTTTAAAAAAAAAAAATAGTGCACACAAATGTAATATACAGTGCCTTGAAAACGTATTCACATCCCTTGGAATTTTCCACATTTTGTCATGTTACAACCAAAAAACTTAAATGTACAGGCATACCCCACTTTTAAGTACACAATGGGGTTTATTTACTAAAGCTGGAAAGTGCAAAATCAGGCTCTTCTGCATAGAAACCTATGAGCTTTCAGGTTTTATTGTTCAAAAATGTACAGAATGTAAGACAAATTATGTAAGACCAGAAATAAAAAGTAGACATATTGAAGTACGGATGATACAAAGCAAAGAAGAATTTCAACATATTCTCGTGGGAATGACAATAAATGGCCTTATATATTTTAGAATTTGAAAACATTCTTATAGCTGAGTTTTAAACATTTTGATCCCAAGAAAATATAAATATGTCTAAAAGAAAATATATGATTTTAAAGTTTTGAACATAACTTCTAAAGTATGTTTATAGTAAGTATTATATAGTAAGGGAAGAACATAAAAGGTATATAGGAGGGGAAGGGGAGGGAATAATTCTCCGGAGGAGGTTTTATATATCATCTGTTGTAATTCTATAAAAAATCTTAATCACCATAACAATAAAACTCGGTTGTCAATATTATCTGACGTATAATATTCAATCCAGGGTTTCCATATGATATCAAACGTTGTCATCTGGTTTTTATCTATAGCGTCCTTTTTAGCATGGATGAAAGATTGATTCATTCTACGTTTGGTTTCTGCAATATTCACCACATCTGTTTTCCACGCATTGGCTATAGTCTGCTTTGCGGCTATCAGGAGTGTAAGAACTAATTTGAATTGTTTCTGATTCAGAAAGGCTGGTTTTAAATTAAGGAGAGCTATAATTGGGTCTGGAAAAATTGGACGATCAAAAAATTTTGTGATTATCAGAAAGATCTTTTTCCAAAATGATTGTACAATTGAGCAATGCCACCAGGTATGTATATAGGTACCTTTTTCTGGACAGCCACGAAAGCAGAGGCCATTGTTGTCTGTTGAGAATTTGGCGATTCTCGCAGGAACCAAATACCAGCGTGTGAGAACTTTATATGATGATTCAGACGCCAATATATTTATAGAGTAAGATTTTGTGAAAGACCATATGTTGGACCAAGACCTAGAATCGATCGTACAATCCAAATCTTTTTCCCACTTGGCCACATATTTAGGTATAACAGTATTAGAATTAGATATCAATTGTGTATACAATGATGTAATACGACCTTTAGCATGTGGTTCCTTGAGACAAAATCTTTCAAATTGAGAAATATTATGTAAGTTTACATTTAAATTGAGAAGAGGAGTATAAAAATCTTTGATTTGGAGATATCTGAATATTTCTGATTGTGGAAGCTTATATAATTCACATAGATCTGTAAAAGATTTTATTAATGTAGTTGAAGTTAAATTATATAGACAAGTGATACCAGCCTTAGACCAAGCTTTAAAGGTTTTGGGATATTTCCAGGCTGGGTAAAAAGTCGGATTCTTGTGGAAAGATAATAGCGGATTTTGTGGAGATTGCAGACCATGTGAATTTCTATACCTATCCCATATAGATAGAGAGTGCTTAGAAATTGGGTTATTTATAGACTTACGATCCGCAGGTTGTAACCATAATATATTGTTTATAGGAAGAGGATCACAGTCTACAGCTTCAATGAGGACCCATAAAGGAATCTCTGTAGAAGAGTGATATTTTGTTAATTGAGATAATTGAGCTGCCTTATAATATATGTTAAAGTCTGGGAATCCCAAACCACCCAAAGCTTTGGGGAGAACAAGTGTTTTTTTGTGAAGTCTGGGTTTTATTTTCCCCCAAGTAAATTTCGTTACTTTTTGTTGAATCAGCAGGAATATGAATCGGGAGAGTTCTGAATAAATATAAAAATTTCGGAAGAACAGACATTTTTATGATATTGATTTTCCCAAACCATGAAATCGGCATTGATGACCAATTAGATAACGACCTTGTAATATTTTTTAATAGAGCTGGGTAATTAGCTGCAAATAAATCAGAGGGGTTAGGAGTAAACTGCACACCCAGATATGGGAGGCTATGATCTACCCACTTAAAGGGTAGTGAATTTTGTAAAGATTGTTTATCTTTTTCGACAAGTGAAATGTTTAATGCTGAAGATTTTTGAATATTGACCTTAGGGCCCGAAATAAATGAGAATTCTTGTAGTACAACCATAAGATTTGGGGCCGAAACATGTGGAGAAGATAGAAAAAGGAGAATATTGTCTGCGAATAAACAGAGCTTATGATGAAAGCCACCCATTTCAATACCTGTTATAGTGGGTTCCATCCTAATTCTTTGTGCTAAAGGTTCAATGAGTAAAGCAAATAATAATGGCGAAAGTGGACATCCTTGACGGGTCCCCCTCAGTATATTAAACTCGTCCGATTTGTACCCTGCATATCTGATATAAGCTTTGGGATCTTGATACAAACTAGAGATCCATCGTAAAAAATGAGGGCCGAATCCCCATTTGGAAAGGGTATAGTTCATATATGACCAAGATACTGTGTCAAAAGCTTTCATAATATCTAAAGAAAGAAAACAAGTGGGAATACGTCTTTTTTTAGCGGCATGTGACAGGAGTGTTGCACGTCTAATATTATCTCCTGCTTGACGTAATGGAATGAAGCCCACTTGATCACGATGTATTAGATTGCCTATAATAGTATTTAATCTGTTAGCTAGAATTTTGGCTAAAATTTTTATGTCCAAATTTAATAACGAAATAGGGCGATAATTAGACCATATTGAATCGTCTGTGTGAGGTTTAGGGAGCATACAGATAATTGCAGTTAGGGTTTCTCTTCTAAAAGAATAACCTTCCAAAAGGGAATTAAAAGTGTTTGTCAAGACTGGAGATAGGGTGTCTACAAACGTTTTGTAATACAGCGCAGAAAAACCATCAGGACCTGGCCTTTTATTTAGTTTCAGATTTTTGATAACTTCAGATACCTCTATAATTGACACTGGTTCCTCCATCATTTCCATTTGTGTTTTAGATAGTGTCGGTAGAGATATATGAGAAAAAAATCATTTGCTCTAGAAGGGTCCAACTCATTATTAGAAGAGTATACATTTTTTAATTGTGTTTTGAATTTTTGTAATATTTTTAAAGGATTATTTGTGTATACCCCCCTAGAGATTTTCAGACGTATCGGTTTCGTTGGGTTCTGGCAGGATTTTAATGCCCTGGCTAATAGTGTGTTAGGTTTATTCGCATTGATATAGAAATTGTGTTGTGATCTCTTGATGGTTTTATCCGCTGCTTCAGTAAGGAATAGATCAAATTCCAATTTAGCTTTGTCAAGATTTATTTTAGATAAAGAAGAAGGGTTAGTTTGAAATGCTGTGTGACATTTATTGAAATTTGTTTCTAAAGTCTGACAAAGGATTTTCCGCTCTCTGTTGAATATGTTTGTTTGCTGTAGACATATGCCATGGAGAACAGGTTCGTGTGCTTCCCATAATGTAGTCGGAGAGACGTCAGGTGTGGAGTTATATTTTATATAATCTTTGAGCGCAATTTCAATATTATTTTTATGAGCTGGATTTTTGAGTAGGAAATCTCTTAATATCCATGTTGGATCTTTTTTTTTTGGAATTATAGAGGCAACAGTAATGTAGCCTGCACTATGATCGGACCATGGGATGAGAATAATTTTTGTAGATATTATTTCTGGAATTAGCCCTATGGACATAAATATATGGTCTATCCTAGAGAATGAGCGATGAGGGAATGAGTAATGTGTGTATTGTCTCTTGGTTGGATTCAATTCTCTCCAAGTATCTACTAGGTTATGTTTTGTAATTAGTTTTGATAAGAGTTGTTTGTCTGCTGTATGTGACTGTGGGATTGGTGATTTATCCAAAAATGGAAATATGGTCTGATTAGAATCTCCACATAGAATTGTAGTACCTATTTTGTGGTGTTCTATAGTTTGAAATAAATGAGAAAGAAAAGAAATAGGATTTTTGTTAGGAGCATAGTATGATGTAATGGTGATAGCGGTATCAAGTAGTTGTGTCCTTTAAGAATCAAGTAACGACCTTCTGGATCCTTGATCTCCTTCATTAGTGAAAATGGTGTATTGCGATGGAAAGCTATAAGCACGCCTCTTTTTTTAGAGGAGGCCGAAGCTGTGTATTCTTGGGGGTAGTCTTTACTGAAAAATTTGGGAGTGGATTGTGACACAAAATGAGTCTCTTGGAGGCAAACTATATGTGCTTTCTTGGATGAAAATGTGCGGAAGGCTTTAGTGCGTTTGTGTGGAACGTTTAGTCCCTGAGTATTTAATGATATGATGTTTAATGGGGCCATGGAGTTGGGAAAAGTAAATATGTGTTGGTGTTTATGTTAGAACGTGTGTCATATAAGAAATTATTTGTCTCCAGAGTATAGGGGTGGAGGGAAAGGAGATAATGACTGAAAAAGAAAATACAATTAATATACAATATTGAAATATATCTTAACATATATATGTTCTTAATGTGTCCGTTGGGGGGAGAAAATCTCTCCCTCCAAGGGTACATGAGCCACTGTCAACTGCCCGGTGTACACCGAGCTGCTGAGGGTAGCAAGAGAGGGTGCAAGGAACTTCCCTGCAGGACACCAAGAGCCAATCATATAATTTCATTTTTCAAGCAAAAAATAAAAATGTAAGATTAAGGCAACCTCAGAGATAAAGAAGAGAAGAGAGAGAAAAAAAAGTTATAATAAGGTGCCTAAATTATTAGGAACATTTCTTAAATAAGATTATGATAAAAATATTGATTGGAAGTCAGAGAAAAAACTCGGCAGTAGCCATTCTGTTGAAAAGGCAAGATAGTAGCCTCAGTACAAGTGTTTATCAGTCCATAGTGTCAGCCAGATCTGGAGGTGGAGATTGTATACGACTTCTTTTCTGTGGATTGTAGTCTTCTTCTCTTCTGGAAGCAGAGGAGGGAGTATCAGCATATGAGGATGATTTTTGGCGAGTGTCCGCAGCATCTCTTGATGTGTTTATCATCCCTAGTTTCTGTAAAGTAGTTTGCAGGTCCTTAGCTGTTAGGCACATATATTTGCGACTTTGGAAAGTAAAACGCACTGAGAAAGGAAAGCCCCATTGGTAGATTATGTCATTTCGCTGTAATATTTGCAGTAGTGGTTTCAGGGTTCTTCTTTTGTTGACTGTAATCTGTGAGATGTCTGTGAATAATTGATATTTATGACCCTGGAAAATTAGGGGATCTTTATTTCTAGCTGTATTTAGCAGTAGTTCCTTAGTGCGGTAGAAATGCAATTTTGCGATAATGTCACGGGGAGGACCATCTATTTTCTTTGGTGCTAGGGCTCTATGAACCCTGTCCATTTCAAGACGCTCTAGTGGGACAGCTGGTTGTAATTCTTGAAAAAGTGCAGTAATAGCACCGTTTAAATCAGTCACAGATTCGGGTATTCCTCTAATACGTATATTGGAGCGTCTTGCACGATTTTCGAAATCCTCCAACTTGGATTGTAATATGTCATTTTCCTCTTTAAGAAAATCAATTTCTGAGGCAATGTTAGATGTATAATTTTCCAGATCGTCTGCTCTAATTTCCAGTGCTGATGTACGCTGACCAAGTATTCTAATTTCTTTGGTAAGATTTGTGGTGATGATATCTGCAGTGGTTTTTAGTGATTTTTGAAGCAGATTTTCTATTTGTTTCAGCGTTACAGGAGGGGATAAGTCTTTTTGTGTGGAAAGTTCTAAATTCTCCAGAACTGACATATTTTTCTCAGGTATTTGGTTAGAGAGACTATGTGCCTTTAATGAGAGAACATCTTTATATAAAGCAGCAGAAGGGGCTGTCTGTTTGTTCTCCTCACTGTGTCTCCCCTCAGAGGGGGAGGGTTTCAGTGCCATACTGCTGTGTGTGAGGCGGTGCTTTCTTGTTAATTTTCTGCCTCATGAGTCTCCTCTGACCCCCCCAAATGTCACCAATGTAAGGTAGGGATATTTATCTACCGTTTGGTATGATATTTGTGCGGAGGGTCAAGTTACCTCCGCCGTTATATGGCTCCGTTGTCCTGCTGAGAATGGAGCTCTAAGCCAGCATTACCTCTCGGCTAGGCTCCGCCTTCTCCTCCCGATTTCAGGTTTTATTACCAAAGCTTATTTGAACAAGTTGGGGTTAGAAGCTCATTGGTTTCTATGCAGAAGTAAACCCCATTGTGTACTTAAAAGTGGGGTATGCCTGTATTTTTTAGGGATTTTATGTGATAGACCAACACAAAGTGGCACATAATTGTGAAGTGTAAGGAAAATTATAAATGGTTTTCAACATTTTTTACAAATAAATATCTGAAAAGTGTGGCGTACATTTGTATTCAATCCCCTTGTGTCAATACTTTGTAGAACCACTTTTTCGCTGCAATTATAGCCGCAAGTCTTTTTGAGTATGTCTCTACCAGCTTTGCACATCTAGAGAGTGACATTTTTGTCCATTCTTCTTTGCAAAATAGCTCAAGTTCTGTCAGATTGGATGGAGAGCATCTGTGAACAGCAATTTGCAGGTCTTGCCACAGATTCCCCATTGGGTTTATGCCTGAACTTTGACTGGGCCATTCTAACACATACATATGCTTTTATCTAAACCATTCCATTGTAGCTCTGGCTGTATGTTTTGGGTCATTGTCCTGCTGGTAGGTGAACCCCCCCCCCCCCCCCCTGTGAAGATCTGCTAAATATAATCGCAGATTCTATTGGAAGTTTGGTTATTGGTTAATTAATTAACGACAATGCAGTTATCTGTAAATTGCTTATCTGTAACTGTGTTAATCTCATGCTTTTTGGCTTTTTGTACAATATACTGTCATGTGTATATTTTGATCACAATAAACGTACCTTTGTTAAAAAAAAAGGGGTGGCCATATGTTTCACCAGACATATTAACTTTTCCCAACCTGAAATGATCACAGACCCTTTAGGTCATTATGTACTGGTGTCGGGCCCTATCGACGGGGAGACATACACATTTGTCTCTTATTATACTATCAATAAGAGCCAGGGGAAATTGTTTAACTCGACATTGTTCAAATTACAAAAACACTTCAAGGGGATGGTCTTCTTCAGTGGGGATTCCAATACCACTTTTGACTTCGGCATGGACAAGACAGCCGGAGGGAACACAAAAGCTAAATGCCCCTCCAGACAGAGTATGAAAATTTCTCACCTGCTACATTCTGCAGGGATGGTAGACATATGGAGAGAGGTAAACCCCCATGTTAGAGACTACACCTATTTATCAGCACCCCATAATTCCTATGCCAGGATAGACCACATCTTCACACATTCGACAACAATCCCTCGAATCATGAATCTAAAATCGCAGATACCCCCTTTAAGACCATGCTATTGTTACCCTTATTACACAGCAGTCTTCAGGTAACACGGGCCAATTCAGATGGTGTCTTAATGAGGCCCTTTTGAGCAACCCTACCCACCTTGATAGAACAAGACATCAAACCCCACCTTGATAGAATGAGACATTAAAGCATACTTTCTTGAAAATGACACTGGTGAGGTATTGCCAATGACCCTTTGGGCAGCTCATAAGACAGTTCTCCGGGGAAAGCTCATTCAGCTCTCCTCTAAACTTAAGAAAGAACATAGGGCAGAAATACAGAAGCGAACAGAGGAATATCAAAGACTTGCTAAGGCACACAAGAGCCACCCTACCTACGCAACGTTGGCACTGTTAGACACGGCATGTACCCACCTCAACCTTTCTCTCACAACAGCCACTAAGAAACACCTTAGATGGATGGGGGCTAAATTTTACTCCCAAAAAGGACAGAATTGGATCTAGACTGACTACCAAACTGAGTCCCAAACAACGTACCCTAGCTTTTCCCAAAATTCAATCCTTCTCCTTTCCAAAGACCAAAAGGAACTTCTAGAGAACCTATTCACAACTGCAGAGGTTTTATATGCTATCAAATCCCTTAAACTGGGATCAGTGCCTGGACCATATGACTTATCCACAGGTTACTACAAAAAATTTGGCCCCAGCCTGGCCCCTTATTTGACCCACTTCTTCAACTCTCTCAGGGATGGAGCCCCCCTAGGGAAAGGTCTTAACTCTGCTTACATCTCTGTTATACCTAAACCTGGGAAGGATTTGAGTGAGGGCGGTAACTACAGTCCAATCTTGCTTATAAATAATGCTGTCAAGCTGATGACTAAGATCCTCACCAACAGGTTAGCGATTTTTATTGCCAAGTACATTCACAGAAATCAGGTGGGCTTCATCCCTGGGAGACAGGGACTGGACCAGATTAGAAGAGACATCATCTTCCTACTTAACTCCCAATGGGATTGTGGCCCCCCCGGTGGTTCCCCCCAGAAGGGCTTTCTTCTATCAATTGACCTTCATAAGGCATTTATCATGGCCATATCTTCTTGAAATCCTTGAAAGATGGGGCTTTGGCCCACACTTCCTAGGCATAATCAGATCTATGTATTCCTCCCTGAATGTACAAGTGTGACTGTTGAGCAGATACTCTGACACCTTTGACATTGACAGGGGTACCAGACAGAGCTGCGCGCTGTCCCCCTTCCTCTCCACGATAGCCATTGAAACTCTGGCTATTGCGATCCCGTCCAAAGTTGACATTAAGGGGATTAAATGTGGGGAACAGGAACACAAGTGCGCTCTATACGCAGATGATTTACTATTATTCATCTCCTCCCCCTTGACCTCAACCCTGATGATAACAAGATCCTACAGGAATTTAGTCAGATCTCAGGAATGCAGGTTAACATGTCTAAATCCATAGCCTTAAATGTCTCAGCCCCCCCCCTCCCCCCGTCTTTGATCACACAACTTACACAGAACTTCACCTTTACTTGGGTGGCAGATGCGATTCCCTACCTGGGCATTAAGCTCGCCCACAATGTTAGAATGCTCTTCCAGGCAAACTACCCCCCTTTGATACAGAAATGTAATGGTGACCTAAAAAGGTGGTTGAGATGTGGTCTGTCCTTGCTGGGCAGAGTTAACGTGGTAAAAATGAGACTTCTGCCACAAATATTATATCTGTTCCATTCTCTCCCAATACCTATAAAGAAACAATTCCTCAATAAATTTCAGTCTCAAATAGTGACATTTTTATGGGGGAACAAAGGGTACAGATTCCCTAATGAGGAGGTCCTTCTCGGGTTAAAATCAGAGGGAGGAGTAGGCTACCGAATTTAAGGTGGTATTACCAGGCTGCACAACTCACTCAAATCTCCACAGTATATGGCAGGGGCCCAAAGTCCAAATGGCTCTCCATGGAAAGACAGGCTGTCCCCTTACATATCATTGACTCTCCTCTGGAGAGATAAGAGCTAAAGACCGGCGATAATGTCCCTGACACTTTCTCACCTGGGGGAACTGTGCAAAATACTCTATACAAACCAATTGTTGATCTTACCCTTAACCACTTGAGATCCGTGCTATAGTCAAATGACGGCTACAGCGCAGATCTCAATTTCCGGGACTACGTCTATTGACGTCGTCCCCTTTAAGAGCTCCCTGCGCGCTCCCGGGAGCGCGCATCGGGGAAAATCTGTGTTGGCCGTGTCCCCTGGACACAGCCAATCACAGATCGCTGTAAACGGCCAATCACAGCGGCCATTTACAGCGCGATCGCCGCATCCAATGGGTGATGATCTCAAATGTAAACAAATGAGATCATCACCCATTGCCGAACGTGTCTCCTCACCAGCGATAGCGTGTGAGGAGACCGAAGGAGATAGCGAGTGTTTTCTAGCAGTGCAAAAGTGCCAGTGCCAGTATAAACCTAATATAAACCCTGCCAGTGCCCAGATCTACCCCACCTGTGCCCAGATCTACCCCACCTGCGTCCAAATCTACCCCACCTGTGCCCACCTGTGCCCACCTGTGGCCACCTGTGCCCACCTGTGCCCACCTGTGCACCGCCAGTGCCCACCTGTGCACCACCAGTGCCCGCCAGTGCCCGCCAGTGCCCATCTGTGCACCGCCAGTGCCCGCCAGTGCCAATCGGTGCCCATCTGTACCAATCGGTGCCCATCTGTGCCTCAGCAGTGCCCACCTGTGCCGCCTAAGCAGTGCCCATCTGTGCCGCCTCAGCAGTGCCCATCTGTGCCGCCTCAGCAGTGCCCATCTGTGCCGCCTCAGCAGTGCCCATCTGTGCCCATCTGCTGCCTTATCAGTGCACATCCGTGCAATAAATCAGTGCACATCTGTGCCGACCTATCAGTGCCCATCTGCCAACTCAGCAGTGCCCATCTGTGCCGACTCAGCGGTGCCCATCTGTGCCGACTCAGCAGTGCCCATCTGCCGCCTCAGCAGTGCCCATCTGCTGCCTCAGCAGTGCCCATCTTCCGCCTCAGCAGTGCCCATCTGCCGCCTCATCAGTGCACATCCGTGCAATAAATCAGTGCACATCTGTGCCGACCCATCAGTGCCCATCTGCCGCCTCAGCAGTGCCCATCTGTGCCGCCTCAGCAGTGCCCATCTGTTCCGCCTCAGCAGTGCCCATCTGCCGCCTCAGCAGTGCCCATCTGCCGCCTCAGCAGTGCCCATCTGCCACCTCATCAGTGCACATCCGTGCAATAAATCTGCACATCTGTGCAATAAATCAGTGCACATCTGTGCCGACCCATCAGTGCCCATTTGTGCCACCTCAAAAGCGCCCATCTGTGCCACCTCAAAAGCGCCCATCTGTGCCACCTCATCAGTGCCCATCAGTGCTACCATGGCTAAACGTGTCTTTTCCGCTGAGGAGGCGTACCAAATTATTTCCACGGCCGACGAGAGCAACGGGGAGCTCTCCTCTTCAGATTCCTTTTTGGATTCGGATTCTGAAGCGGACGTAAATTATGAGCCAGTCCTCAGCAGTGAAACACTGACTGATGAATCTGAGGAGGAAGATATCCGGCCCATCAAGCGAAGGCGTTCTAGTGAGGCAGTGCCGTCCACCAGCACCGCAGTGCCGTCCACCAGCACTGCAGTGCCCCAGCAAGAAAGGCCAAGTACCAGTGGGGTGTCATCTCAGCCCCAAAGGGTTAGGAGCCATGCTGGCCTTCCCTATGCCCTTCAGAACCCCTTGTGGTTTCCTCCTAATTCAGGAGAGGCCAATGTTCCCCCTTTCACCGCCCAGCCAGGAGTCCAGGTGGACACAGAGAATTTTAGCCCTATAGATTTTTTTTATTTAATTTTCACGGAGGACATGTTGGCGTCAATTGTGGCCCAGTGCAACCTGTATGCACAACAATTTATTTTTAAAAATCCGACCTCCTATTATGCCCGTCCCTACGAATGGAGAGACCTAACGGTGGAGGAGTTCAAGCTTTTTTTAGGCCTCACATTTAATATGGGACTCAACAAAAAAAATCAATTACGTACCTACTGGTCAACCCACCCCCTCCACCACTCACCGCTCTTCTCTGCGGTAATGCCCAGAACCAGGTATCAGATGATCCAGAGGTTCTTACATTTCAGTGACAATTCCCAGTGCCTTCCACGAAATGATCCAAATTATGACCGCCTTTACAAAATTCGACCAATACTAAATTATTTTTCAGAAATATTCCACAAATTGTTTACCCCGGACCAACACATATGTGTGGATGAGTCCCTTATTAAATTTAGTGGCAGGCTTAGAATGAAGCAATTTATGCCCAGCAAAAGGGCCCGCTATGGGGTGACGGTCTACAAATTATGTGACCGAGCCACAGGGTACACATATTCATTCAAGGTGTACGAAGGGAAGGACACCCAGCTACAGCCCCCTAATTGTCCGGACTACTTGGGATCCAGCGGAAAAATTGTTTGGGACCTCATATACCCCCTACTGGATAAAGGCTACCACCTCTATGTAGATAACTTCTACACATCTCTGCCCCTGTTCCACAACCTTCACCGGAAGAAGACGCCAGCATGTGGCACTGTAAAAAATAATCGGAAGGGCTTTCCTCAAAGTCTGGTGAACAAGAAGCTGCGGAAAGGAGAAACCGCAAGTCTAAGAAACAAGGAGGTTCTGGCAGTGAAGTGGAGGGACAGAAGGGATGTATACATGTTATCTTCTATCCACAACGATACCTTCGTGGAAATCCCCAGAAGGAATGGCCCCGTAAAGAAACCCAAATGCATTTCCGAATATAAGTTGTTCATGGGAGGAGTCGACTTCAACGACCAAATGATGGAACCATATCTGGTCACAAGACGGACATACCATTGGTACAAAAAAGTAGCAATTTATTTTTTTCAATTGCCCATTTATAATTCATATGTCATTTACCGCAACGCCACCCAAAACCCCAAACGTTTCTTTGGCTACCAGGAGGAAGTTTTCACTGCCCTTATTTTCCCAAACGGCCCACCAGAAAATATCAGATCAGACGTTGTTAGTCGACTCTCCGAGCGCCACTTTCCGGATAAAATCCCCCCCACACCAACAAGCAAAAGACGCCAAAAAAGATGTAAGGTGTGTACCAGAGCAGGAGTCAGAAGAGACACATCTTATTATTGTGCACAATGTCCTTCCCAACCAGGCCTCTGTATAGGCGACTGTTTTCGGCGTTACCATACTTCAATAAATTTTTAGTGAAGTATGGTAAACATAATCCTCAGTTCCTGCCTTCATACACCTTCACACCTCTTATGCCACTGCCTGCTCTGTAACTGACCCTGGCTTGTTATTTGACCACTCTTATGCCTGCTGATTCTGTACATACCGCTGCCTGATCTGGAACTGACCCTGGACTGTTATTCGACCATGCTTCTGCCTAACGATTCTGTACATACCTCTGCCTGATCTGGAACTGACCCTGGACTGTTATTCGACCATGCTTCTGTCTAACGATTCTGTACATATCTCTGCCTGATCTGGAACTGACCTTGGACTGTTTGACCACGATATTTGCCTGCCTCTTGGACTGATCTTGTATTCTGCAACTGGACTAGTGGGATTCAACACGGGGTCTCACATATGTGAGGGGCTCCAGTATAGTTTTTCTGGAAGAAGAAAACAATTTTCTTTGTTTTCTTATTCCTAGATTAGGGTCTGGAGACTCGGAGGCTTCAAAGAGATTTGGGAGGGAGAAGCCTCTACCCCTATCCCCATTCTGTCCTGAACGAGGCTCTACTTCTGTCTGCTGCCTGTAGGACTTACTGCCATCATGCCGCACTGACCACACCACAAGGACCTGCCTACTACCAGGACCAATATTTTTGGCACTGCTGACATCTCTGCACTGACCCTGGACTGTAATATGGACAGTATCCCTGCCTGCTGCCTAAAAAACTGTGTTCGCTGTTGCTGACCAAGTCCCTGCCTGCTGCCTGGACCAGTGATATCCTCCTGTGGACAACTGCGCTTCTAAAACCACAGGTAATCTTTTCTTTACCCTTTGCTTAGCATAATGTATTTGGGGGTGTAATTCTTGGTATGTGCAGGCTACATGTCCCTGGAACGCCGATGGTGTTTCTTGCATGTTGCGCCTCTGTATGTGGTCAGGCTGTGTAAACGTCTCACACATGTGGTATTGCCATACTCAGGAGGAGTAGTAGAATGTATTTTGGGGTGTTATTTTTGCTATGTAAATGCTATGCGTTGGAAATATCTTATAAACGGACAACTTTGTGTAAAAAAAAATGCGTTTTCATTTTTTTCCACATTTTCCGAAAACTTCTGGAAAAAAATGAACCATTGAAAAGACTCATTATGCCTCATAGATTATACGTTGGGGTGTTAGCTTTCCAAAATGGGGTCATTTTCTGGACGTTTCCATTGCCCTGGTGTTCCAGGGCCTTCAAAACTGTAATAGGTGGTTGAGAAATGAAATGTGTAATTTATGCTCCTAGAATGCCTGAAGGTGCTACTTCAAAATTAGGCCTCTGTATGTGGTCAGGCTGTGTAAAAGTCTCACACATGTGGTATCGTTATACTCAGGAGGAGTAGTAGAACGTATTTCGGGGTGTTATTTTTGCTATGTAAATGCTATGCGTTGGAAATATCTTATAAACGGACAACTTTGTGTAAAAAAAAATGCGTTTTCATTTTTTTCCACATTTTCCGAAAACTTCTGGAAAAAAATGAACCATTGAAAAGACTCATTATGCCTCATAGATTATACGTTGGGGTGTTAGCTTTCCAAAATGGGGTCATTTTCTGGACGTTTCCATTGCCCTGGTGTTCCAGGGCCTTCAAAACTGTAATAGGTGGTTGAGAAATGAAATGTGTAATTTATGCTCCTAGAATGCCTGAAGGTGCTACTTCAAAATTAGGCCTCTGTATGTGGTCAGGCTGTGCGAAAGTCTCACACATGTATCGTTATACTCAGGAGGAGTAGGAGAATGTATTTTGGGGTGTTATTTGTGGTATGCACATTCTGTGTGGGAGAAATAAGCTATTACAATGAAAATTTTGTGGAAAAAAAAAAATCGTAATTTTGCAAAGAATTGTGGGAAAAAATGACAACTTAAAATAACTAACCATGCCTCTTACTAAATACATTGGAATGTCTACTTTCCAAAAAGGGGTCATTTGGGGGGCATTTGTACTTTCCTGGTTTGTTAGGGTCTCAAGAATGGAGATAGGCCTTAGTACATCAGATGTGATCTTTTTTGCAAATCTTTATGATTTGCACCATAGCTTGTAGACTATAAATTTCACACAGATCATATAATATGCAAAAATTTGGGTTATTTTTACCAAAGATGTGTAGTAGTATAAATTGTAGCCAAAATTTATGAAGAAAAATTGCTAATTTGCTAAATTTTGTCACAGAAACGAAGAAAAATTCATTTTTTTTCAAAATTTTCGGTCTTTTTTCATTTATAGCGCAGAAAATAAAAAACCGAGAGGTGATCAAATACCACCAAAAGAAAGCTCTATTGGTATGAAGAAAAGGACAAAAAAATCATTTGGTTACAGTGTTGCATGACTGAGTAATTGTCATTCAAAATGTGAGAGCACTGAAAGCTGAAAATTGGTCTGGGACTGAGGGGGGTTTAAGTGCCCAGTAAGCAAGTGGTTAATTAAGCCCCTGTCACATATATTCCATAACCCACAGTTTGCCCCTAGCCTTGACATCAAAGTCTTCAGATGGTGGACTAATGAAGGGCTTTACAGCATTGGCCACTACCTTACCCCCGGCGGGCCCCTTCACTTTGAAACATTGTAGAAAGAAACTGGACATGCCTGACTCAGAAATGTTATGCTTCTCCCAAATTACATATTTCCTCAAAATCCTATCTAGGTGGTACTATGTCCCTTCCGGACTGTTATTGATCTGCCCGGGAACATCACCCTTATGTTACCGTGGATGTGATCTGGAGGGTTCTATGTTCCACATTTGGTGGTCTTGCCCCCACATCAGATCCTTTTGGAAAAAAGTCTTTCACACTATAAGGATAATAACAGACTCCTGGCCCCACCATGGCCCTCTTAAACTGACCCATTCCCGGGTTACCCAGGCAATTACAAGCTATCACGTTTTATATCCTCTTAAGAGCTAAGATAACGCTCACAAAGGCATAGAAAACCCTTACGGTATCCTTTAGGGGAGTCAAGAGAAAAGTATCTTGGATAATGGCACAAGAAAATATAGTAGCAAGACTGCATGGTAGAATAAAGAGATGTAATGCCATTTGGGAGCCATGGGCCTCTTATTGCAACATCTCCCTGTGCCCAGGCACATCACTGTGATTCCTGGACGAACCTGAACCTCTTCCTCTTTCTTTCCTTCCCTTTCCCTTCTTTTTTTTCTGTATGGCACATTCTGTTCCCACCTTCTGATTTAATGTGAAGGGGTACTTACACTCCCTACTGATGGAACAGATGAAGTAATAATAGGCTAGTATATTGTGATTACTGCAACAGCAGCTTTGCCAGTCCACCTTATTGGTCAGTTTCTTCTTACTGCATAAGGCTACACAGCAAAGGCCTGGGAATTTAAAACAGCCTGCTGCTCGACCGGGAAGGGGGGGCATTGGCCTGGGGGGGACTGGGCCCACATAGAGTTCCCAAAGGGGTGGGATGCTGGGTTGGATGGCCGGCCCTCTCTAATGTTCCCCAGGCGGGATAGTGGACCTGAATTTCTGTACTGGGCAGTAAGTCTGGTATAGCAGATTTTCCAGACAAACAGTTCCTACCCCTGCAGAGCCAGGGGATTGGAACTCACAGTTACAGTGATGTCTACTAGCCTACTATACAAGGTTTTTGTTAACCACCAATCACCATAAGGCTAGATACTGTTTTTTTATGGTTCATTATGTTACTACTCTGTCTTTCCTGTTACTGTTACTGTTACTTTCCTGTACTTTCCTGTATCCGTTGAGATTGAGTCTGTACTACAAGGCATTTGTTCTTCTTTTTGTTAAAACCCAATAAAATACTTTGAAAGTAAACTATGCAGGTAACTGGCAGGTGTACTTTTTTCTTTTCCTTAAAATATTGGAGGGTATGCTGTTTAGATAAGGCGTTGTACCAGCATGTACACCCAACTTTACCAAAATACTTGCAAAGGTTTCAGCAAGCTTTGAGCAGTTATGACAAGCCCTTAAAAAGCAACCTTCAGCTTCAGCTTAGGGATGTTAAACACAGATCTTAAGGGAAGTGTTGTTAATTTAAACAACATTGTATCAGGCTTCAGCAGGCTTGCATCATGTTTCAAGTAGTGCAGCAGCTTAATGAAGATCAATAAAGACTATTAAGAACTGCATTCTCTATGCCCAGCTGGAACTGAAGAGTGATCTACAGGCTTTAACAAAGCATATAACTTAAATACATTTTTCAATATGTTCATATAATCATCAGTTTTACCTAACATTTAACTAAATGTCAAACATTTAACTTATATTTCTGCCATTATTGTGTTTTTATTTATTAAGCTCAGTGAAAATGTATTTTGCCAAGTGAACAGTCACCAATCCTTTGGTAAATCAGCTCACATGAGTAGAGTGGTTAAATAAAAGCAATGCACTTAGTTTGAGAGAAATCTAACCACAACAGTTATTAAGCAGTTACACAGAGTAATTGTAGAGACTAATCCAGCCTCCCTCTAGTGGTTCATTTATACATCTCTACATATAATACAATAACAAATATAAAAAAGCTAGTATTTAAAAATATGAAAGTCACATAAAATACTAGGCCTTGTACACATGGAATTTAGCTTATATAATAGCAGTGTGTACAACAATATTTGCAAGGCATTTGCAAATGTTGTAGTAACTGCTTAACAAAAGTTTTGATTACATTTTTGCCACATGGAGTGTATTGATTTTAATTAACTAACCTACTCATGAGGGTTGATATACTAAAGAGTAAAGACTGTTCACTTAGCAAAGTGAATGTTTACTTAATGTATTAATAAAAAAAAATTGGGTATTCAAATGAAAACAGCTATAACCTATTTACTAGGTCAGTGATCATGCATTGCAATGTATTTCAGCTCACCAATCCTTAGATGCGGCAACTGCATTAATCTCAGGCTATTTTGCCCTTTTTTTTACTTGATGATCCCGACAGTAACACACTTCCAGTTCTAGTGAAGAAATGAGACATAACTAGAGGATAACAAGAATATTGAAGTTGAATCTGAGATAAGCAAATATTGTATACATATGTAGCTCCCTGATCATTTCCGGACTGCTAGTAAATTTAGTTGAGCCAGGTGGTAACTAGCCTGGCTAATTTGTAGTCTTGATCAAATGGTTTTCTCCTAAGCTTGAGTTTAACTGTGATTTCTCTCTTCTGTCAATAGATGGCACTGATGCCTTTGGCATTAGAATGATAGATTACAGTGAATTCAGGGTATGAGTAAATATTCTTTTCTCAGCAAATCAGCAGGAGTTTCTTTGGCTGCTGTGGTTGCTGGGATAGTCTATTTATTTGGAGAGTGTTAAGTGATCAGGGTTCTTTCCACCTGGGCTGTGGCCTGGGTGAGTACGTATGGAGCAGCAGCAAAGGTGTAGGACTGAAGCCTGGGGCCTAACCACACCTGAGGGGAGCTTGATCATTGCCAGGAGGCAAGGGAGAGACAGTTGCCAGAGGGACAACCACTCTTGTTGCTGGAGGCAAGTAAAAATGGAGTTCTGAAGGAGTACCAGAGCAGATGCTTCACCAGCTGTGAAGTAACTGGGAAAGCTTCAGGAGAGAACTCATCCAAGAAGAATACAGCGAGTAGCTGTGAGTAAAGCTTGAAGGAGTAAAATGGGTAGCTTTATGTAAAGCTTATAGAGAAGTACAGTGGGTAGCTGTGAGAAAAGCTTGAGGGATCCAGCGGGTAGCTGTGAGTCAGGGGAACCCATCGGGTATCGTGGATGAAGCTTGAAGAATACAGCGGGTAGCTCTGAGTGAAGCTTGAGAAGTCCAGCAGATAGCTTGGAGCTAAGCTTGAGGATCTACAGTGGGATATTGTAATAGATTTGCCTGGGACAGAGGCTTTTGGAGGGGACTTAATGCTGGCTTACTGATTATGGGACCTTCATTTTGGGGGAATGGTACTGTTTGTGAACTGTATGCCTAGGGACCCTTGAGATGGTGTTACTTGGGATTCAGGTCCATGTCCCCCCAAGACACACAGACTCTGGGAACCCTGTATATGCCATATTAGAAATAATGACTGATTCATACTGTTGGGACACATACTGTTAGAAGATTCTGATGCCATCAACTCCAGTCACCTGTCTGTCTGTTGTCTGCTATAATGTAAATATGTCTAGTATGACTTCTAAGAGTCTTTAACCCATTGTTGTTTTTGCTAATTAATCCTGCTATTGTATGAAGGAGCTCTGTGTTGATATGTATGATAATGTGTATTGTATAGTCAGTGAGCTAGAAGACAGCAAGTCTACCCTGAAAGGTCATATCTCTGAGTCACCTAGTCTGGGTAAATAATTAGTAAACTAGCTCATGTTAATTAGGTTTCTGGTTACAGTTTGGATTTTCAGCCTGCTGTATATATTTGTGTGTCATCTCAAATAAATCAGTCCATGTTCAGCAACTAAACGAGTATTGTCTTGTACATTGTTATCAGCGGTTGGAATATCTGATATCTATATTCAGACTGGGAGAAATTTGTATATGCCGAAAGCACTCAAGCGGAGTGTGGGATGTTTAGTTACAGATACTGTGAGATGAGCTTAAGGATCTACAGTGGTACACCGTGAGTGAAGTTGTTGCTATAGGAGACAACAGTTGCTACAAGATACAGATCACTGCATTGAGCTTAAAGGCCCTTTTTCTGTATTGCTGTCTGCCTAGTTCTATTTTTGGTCTGCGGAGTCTGCCAAGTTGCTATTGCATTTGCCTAAGGGTGTCCTGTGCCCTAAACCTCTCCCCTGTTCATGTTAAGATAAATAAAACTCTCTCTGTTCATTTTTAAAAGTGACTGATGCCCATCCATCTTTCCACCTTGCACTACACTCACCATGCCTAGTAACCTGCACCTAATAACATGCCCAGGATGAATGTCAGCTCCCCCTGGCTCTGGGGGGTCACCATCAGGCCCTAAGAGGTTGGAGAGACCACTAAGGGCCTGATGGTGACCCCCAGACTGCTACAAATACAAGAGACGTGTGTATTGGTACTTGATGGGCTTTGTGTATTTCTTCTAGATCTGTGCCCTAATAAAATATGAACTTTTCCTCTGTGCAAGAGCTTCCTTTAACAAAGACCAGTCATTGCTGTGTTTTCCATGTGCAGGGTGACTGCTCTTTTTAAGGGTTCATTCGCACGTGCATTCAAGTGGTTATAAACCTAGTTACTCCACTTTTTCCTAAGGCTTACTTGTGGATACTGGAAATATCTCCTAAACCTGCACGGTTTAGGAAATATTTACCGTGTATAATTGTGTTGACATCATCGGGGCATGCACACTGAAAAAAGGCACAATTGTGTCATTTCTAAAGAGCCCGTGCCATAACCGGAAGCTCCTGCATGGCAGCGACATCACGTACCTCCGGGCAGTCACAGAGCCAGAGTCTACATCCCCCAGAAGGAAGATGGATGAAGATGGATGCGGCCACCAGCAGCAACATTGGGGACATTGTAGGCTTTGTTTACAGGTAAGTGGCACATAATGGGCTAGTATGTGATGCATACTAGCCCATTAGGCTTTTACTTTGCAATGAACAAAGGAGGAAATAAAACCCACCAGGGTTTACTTCTTCTTTAATACCATGTATTATTTAGTGCCAGCTATGAATATTACAATGGGTACCATGCCGTGCTGTACACACAGGGGTGGTAGCATTGTGTTGTTTTAAAAATTAAGCAACATGTCACTTTCATAAGGCATCGGAGCTTGTCGGCTGCATCCATTTGGTTCAATTGTAATGCTCTAAAACCGCACCTTAACAGCACCCATAGCATCTATGGTGTATAAATGAAGAATTTATAAGGTTTTAGCTGGGCACTGAGGCACTGAGTGAGAAGCAGTGGAGTTTCCTGTATCTGAGAATGCACTAGGAAATAATTGAACTAGGAGAGAGCAGCTCCAGCCGCTTTCTGTTTGTACAGAGCAGCCATGGGGTAACTGTGTTACTTTTGCTTCTGCATGCAGGCAAAATCATCAAGCTATTCAGCAATACTGACAGTGCCAGGCAGAAGCAAAGGCATTGAGCATTGTAGCCAGTGGCAAAGCATTTTGCTTCAGCAAGATTTAGCTGGACCAAGCCAAGTTTCAAACAGATCGAAGTATAGAAATCCATCTTGCAGAGAATTCACAAAATGTCTGCTATCACACTTAAACCTAACCACACTGTACATAACTTCCCCTTTAAGCACTTCCCAGAAGAAAAACAACATTTTCATAGGCATTTATCAAGCATTCTTGAAGCTTTTTAAATGCTTCAAAAACGCAACAAAAACGTATTATAACTGATATAGGCAGAATAATGAGTATTAATCTGAATAAGCTTGCGAGCAAACCAAACTAATGACTCATAACCTTCTTAATTGATACAGCTGTTGGCACCGATCGCAATCTCATAAGTGCATAAATATATAAAAACAAATAAAATGCTGTGCTATATTAAGATTACCAATGTGATATGACACATATAAAATGCATGAATATCTTAGTGTAAACCGTGCATGATATTAAACATAATAAAATATAAGATATAAAATGTCTATTATGCTGTCAAATGAAAACAATAACAGCTGAAAAGTTCACACTATATTGAAGTAACCAATGTGATATGACACACATAAATAAAGTTAGTGCAAAACGTGCATAATGTCAAACATATTAAATAATAAAATAAAAAATGTCCATTGTGCTGACAAAGCAAAATCCCGTGATGGTGCTCCAAAGTTGACAAGGTGACAACAAACTTGTGCTCCCCCGCTGTGAATCTGCTCACCTCAGGGTGTTTGATCGCACACCTAAGTTTGGTGAAAAGTCGCCTGTGAACCACCCCTGGGTTCTATGCGAATATAGCTTTTTACGATCCTGAGATGTCCAGCAGTAAGTTCCTACGTCTATATATATAAAAATAAAATTAAAATGGTGTTTTATTGTGTAAAAACATATTTTATTTATAAAACATCAATCTGGGTTCTTTGCATCTTCCAGGTGCTGAAGCGTACCACTCTATAGCAGATAAAAGAAAAAAAAATGATGACATAGCTTGTCCGTTCACAGCGTTCAAATCCAAATGCAGAATGGATTTGCCTTTAGTAAATAACCCCCCATGTGTTCTGAGTTCTCTTACTCAGGAAATCCTGTATGACAGACAGACTAGAAAAATGTGGAATACTACTATACAGGGCTTCGATGTCAATAGCCACTAGAATAGTATCCATCGGTACTTGAATATTTTTCAGACGTTGTAAAAGATCTGGTGTGTCCTGAACATATGAAGGAAGTGATACAACATGGGAGCGAAGATATTTATTTTTATTTATGGATATTTATGGCTTATTTTCAGATGTGAGGATTATTTATGAAAGGCAAATCTTGTAGTGCAAAGTGGATTTGCTGATTCCCACACGGTTATAGTGGGAATTTGTGACCACTTACCGCTGTGTGTGATTTATACTCAAATACCTATACATGACTACTATATATAAGGTGAGAGCTAAGTCTAATATAAATCGGTCTTTGAATTGGGGGACTTTTACAGCAGCACCTTAATCTATAATGCATATGTTTTTTTTTTTTTGTTTTATTTAGTGGTATCTACTATAGACCACATGATATATGTGTATCCCACCACTCTAAACACACATATGCAATTTTGTTTTTTAGGTTGTTTGTCAGTTTGGTCAAGTTCTTCCACACCTTGAGCCACAAGTTTACCAGGCTAGCACGCACGTTGTTTTGTTTATGTTTATATGAAATTAGTGTATATGTACTTCTCCTGGAGAAATGTTGTAACAATCATAATTCATACTTATATAGATATATACTGCATTGAATACTTACACATGTACTCTCTTGTTTTTAAATATACCAGCACCTACCTAGTATTTGTCCTGAGAAAGCTAATATTTTAGTGAAACGCATCGACAAGCACATTTTTGGAGGCATTACCAGATCAGAAATTTTTATTTTTTACCTTGATATAGTATTAAATTAATCTCTGTGCCATAGTCCTCTATAACTGCATTATTGGGTAACCGGTAACTGTGTCCATACAGGGTGTTGTTTGTATGTTGTTTATATGTTTAACTATGTTGTAATAAAATTTATACTTTTTTACTGATTCTCTCTCTCATTATGTGCCCACAAAGTCCGCTAATTTTTTGACTTGGTCAATCCTTGAATATATTTTGGATGTTGGCATGGTGAGGGTCTTCCCTACAAACAGTTATAACACCAGTCATTGGATGGCTTGACAGCTTGGTTGAGAGCACAACCAATAGGAGTGTTACATTTCTGTCACGTGCCGTAAATAAAACTCTTTTATGGATGGGTTTACTTCCTCTTTAACTAAAGAAAAGTAATCAATAGGGTTTGAGACCTTGTATGCTTATTGCAGCCTCTTTTAAATTATTACTAATTGCAGCATCTTTTTAAATTGTCCCAGAGAGCTTGCTCACTGCCCTCCTGCAAAGGGATATGTTGGGGATGTGAAGGATATCCACAGTTATCTACACATGGTTTGAATGAAAGGCAGGTTGATCAACAAAATTCCCCTCCTTGGTCTCCTGATGAAGCTTGATATGTGAAAAGTAGACCTCCACTGAAGCCAAGCAAAGTGTACCTCTGGACTATTTGACAATGTTTTGTATATACTAAGGGTTTTTGGAGTCTGTAATAATAATATAAGCACCTTAATAAGCTATTCGTAGCACATGCATTTCAGTATCTCTCTTTGTTGCTACTGCTACACTAAATTCCTATGGGCTGCTGCTTGTTTACTGGCCTTTAGCTGCAGATCCACCAATCACTCTTCATTGCTCTCCTCTCAACTATGGCTACCAACTATGGCTTGATCTTTGTCTATGCTCCTACAGCTTGATCTTTGACTATGTTAATGCTTGCTCCTACACTTTTTTTAATTTTTTTATTGTTCTTTTATTGGGAAAAGAGTTATACGTGTGCAGTACAAGTATGCAGGGAGCAATCCAGGGCTGTTGCTAGGTCTACAAAAGATCTGGGGCTAGAGCCCACAGCAGTGAAGTAAAAGAAAGTCATAGGCTTGGGCGGGCATACACATGTATATAATATATATATGTGTGTGTGTGTGTGTGCGTGTGCGTGTATATATATATATATATATATATATATATACTGTATATTACATATGTTATCATTACATCAGGGTCCCCAGAGAGCCCCCCCACTTACATCAGGGTCACCATAGTGTCCTCCATTTACATCAGGGTCCCCAGAGAGCCTCCACTTACATCAGGGTCCCCAGAGAGCCTCCCCCACTTAAATCAGGGTCCCCAGAGAGCCTCACCCTTACATCAGGGTCCCCAGAGACCCCCCTTATATGAGAGTCCCCAGAGAGCCCCTTCTTTACATCTTGGTCCCCAGAGAGCCCCCTTCCTTACATCAGGGTCGCCAGAGAGCCTCCCCCTTGCATCAGGGTCCCCAGAGAGCTCCCCTTACATCAGGGTCCCCATAGAGCCCCCACCTACATCAGGGTCCCCAGAGAGCCCCCCACTTATACCAGGTTCCCCAGAGAGCTCCTCCTTACCTCAGAGTCCCCAGAAAACCCCTCCTTACCTCAGAGTCCCCAGAGAGCCCCTCCTTACTTCAGAGTCCCCAGAGAGCTTCCCCCACTTACATCAGGGTCCCCAGAGAGCCATTCCTTAGCTCAGAGTCCCCAGAGAGCACCCCACTTACATCAGGGTCCCCAGAGAGCCCCCCTTACATCAGGGTCCCCAGAGAGGCCCCCTTACATCAGGGTCCCCAGAGAGCCCCCTTACATCAGAGTATCCAGAGAGCCCCTCCCTACATCAGGGTCACCAGAGACAGGGCAGGCAGTGAGAAATGATGTAATCTCTGCTGCCCACGGCTACACAGTGAGAGCAGAATAGCGGTGATGCAGGACGGGTGGTGAGAGATGATGTCCTCTCTCTGCTCTCTTGCCTGCCCGGCTCTCCCATGCTGCCTGCCCACTCTCTGGTGCTGCCCGCCGCACTCACAGCCTGGCTGCAGAGAGGCCACGACCACGGCCAACTCTGAGAGACTCAGGGCTATGGGCCCCAGATTCTGGGCTATAGCCCCAAAATCCACCCCCCAGCAACTCCCCTGGTGCAATCAAACCATAATAATAACATAATAAAATAATAATACAAAGTGACATAAACTAAAAATGGAAATAAAAGTAAACATGAAAAGTGAAAAATAAAAATTAGTGGAGAGGTGGACATTATTAAAGTGGAAGTAAACCCATGGATTTAAACAGTTTAAAAAAAGGCATGCCGGGGAATGATAACTGCACATTGGCTGTGCTCTCAGCCAAACGATCAAACCATCCAATGGCTGGTGTCATAACGAATCACATGTGTAGCATCATAGCAGTTGAAGATTAAACAGAGGCAAAGATGGCAGCTTCCTTGGCTGAAAATGATAGGGGAGTTTACTTCCACTTTAAGCTGCCAATTGGGTAGGGGAAGGTGACTGTTGTAAAGTAAGGTTATCAGCAATACACTGTTATAAAGGGGGGCAAACCGTCAGACCACGTTAAGCCATTCTCTCAATTTTTTGCACTGCATGTCAAATTCCTTTCTAGTGCTACAGTTCTTGGCCAGTAATTATTCATAAGTGTAATGAGGCTGTGTAATTTCAAGAACTTCAGATATATTATATTGTTGTATGTCCAGTTTCTCATTATTAGTGATCTAGCTGTTAGTAATACATGTGTGACCACAGTGCGAAAACATGGAGGGAAGACCTCAATACCCAGATTCAGTAGTGCCATCCCAGAATCTAGATATGTAAGGATTCCTGTAATGTTTGAGATTTGTCAGAATATACTGTTCCAAAAGCTGTTTAAATGCATACAGTACCAGGACATATGCATGCTATTCCCCACAGCCTCACACTCTCTCCAGCAAAGAGGGGAGTTAGTCTTGGAGATTCTGGACATTCAGTAAGGTGTAAGATACCATCTCAGGGCTAGTTTTTGAGAGAGTTCACAGTGATTTACACATTTAGAAGCTTTGTATATTGTCCTTAATGCAGATTGCCATTGAGACGTTGTGAAGGCTTTACCTAGGTCTGCTTCCCATTTTTGATAAGGAGGTGATTTAATGAAGGTGAGTTTGTCAGGATATTGATAGGTATGGGGATATCAGTCAGCTTAGAGGATAAGGGTGTTAGTTTATGAAGATCTCTCCAAGATATTGGAGAGTTGTAGTTTCCTCCTGCGCTGCTCAGTTCTCCCCAGTCTCCACCCACCACCACCAGGAACTTGAGCGTGGTCCGGACTAAAACTCCCGGAATGTAGCACAGTAGACTGCCCTCCCAGCTCAGCCCGCCCCTGTTCAAAGGCCAGACCTGCTAAAGGGAACTCTGTTCCTGCTATGGAAAAAGTACAGGAACTCCGTTCCCATGCGTTCCCGCTGGACTTGAGCCCTGGTTGGAGAGGATATTTTGAAATAGCTTGTAGTAGTCATTTGTTTGTTTTATTGCTCTTTGTATCTCAGTAATAAGTGCATTTGAAGACTTATATTGTGCCTGTAACAAAAAGAGGAGCTTAATGTCTGCCAGAAAAGTTTGGATGACATCGTCTGCAGGTTGAGGCATGTTGAGATTGTCTTTAAGGTTGTACAGGGAAGAGTAATAATCAGCAAAGGAATTCGCTATATCTTTTAGATTAGGAATTTTACTCTTATCTGCTGGACGAATTAGACAAGGATTGTTTGTTTGGGATTTGTGTTCCTTTATACTTTGGGCCAAGAATTAGCCATCTCAATTTCCGAAAAATGTTCCAATTTGAGGCAATTATTATGTTTATCATACTGTTCTATAAGTATGAGCCTGCAATCGGAGCAACTTTTGGCTAACTTATTTGCTAGGTCAGCATTTGCAGTGTTATTGTTTTGAGTTTCAAGAGTCCTAATGTCCTCAAGAAGGCGATCTAATCTTTGCGTCCTCTGCCTTTTTCCCCTAATAAAAGCCTTGTGGGTACACCATAAAGTAAAAAGATTCAACACAGATTCAGCATTTAGTGTAAAGTATTCATTTAAGTGGTTAGTTATGGAGGCCACATAGGTAGGCACTTGGAGTAGGCGAGAATTAGCATACCACAAGTAAGCAGGACTTGGAGCATTCTCCTCCATCACTGTTATGGAGACAGGTGCGTGGTGAGACCACGAAACATCATGTATGGTGGAGGAGGATACTGCCTGCAATGGAATTCTGTCAATGAGGATCAAGTCAATGCACGAATATGAATTATGTCTGGAGGAATAAAAAGTATAGCGATTTTGCTAAACATTTTCTTCATAAAGCAGAGTATTGGGTGCGTATAGATTTACGGCTGTATAGGTTTTGTTGTTGATAAATCCCCCATGCCAGGTACTCTGAGTATCTAGCTTGGAGGAAGAGGTTGATCCCTCAGTCGCCCGCTGAGGGAGAATGTCCCAGTTTGCGGACTTCATCAAGATTAATGATCACTGAAGCCATACCGTTGTGAATGATGGTTAATTTTGATGGATAACCCCAATGATATACGATGTTATGGTTGCTTTTGTCACAGGCAATAGGGGCTTGCGCCACAGCATAGTGTATTAGGAGAGGTCTGCAAACAGTTGAATGGAAGAATGCTTGTTCTCAGGCAGATGCTGATTTTTGTGGAAAGACATCCTGAACTAATCTTTCACATGAAAAAAGTGCACCCACGCCAGAACATCTCTTGGGATGAAAGTCAGGCAATGAGGCTAGGAAGGCTTTCATGAGGTCACTGGCATATTGCTGTAATTGCGCAGGCTGTTTGGCTTCAGGAATTCCCTAGATATTAATATTGTTCTTGCATGACCTGTCCTCAAGGTCAGCCATTTTAGCATTAGGCCGGGTCACCTCCTCAGATTGATCATTGTAGGCATCCACTAAAGAATTGTAGGAAGAGGCATACTCCCCCATTTTCTTTTCCACATCATGATCAACTATCCCACCTAATTCACTCACTTCAACTTTAAAATTCCTCATACATTCCATTGTGTGGGTTATGACTAAGCTAAGAAATTTGTGAAACGCGTCAACCATGCTCCCCTCTGTGCTGTTATGATGCTGTAACCTTGATAGTTTTTCATGTTGGATGTTTTTATACCAATAAAGCAATTATCAGGAAAAGTGGGTTCTCCTAATGGTGGACTTTGGAGGCATGTACACCAATAAGTATAGCAAAATACAAAATGTATTAATTAAAAAAATTAGACAACAATATGCATATAGTACAAAAGGTTAATAAATGAATCATCCATACGTAATATAGTTAGCCATAACATTTATTTCCTTACATGTTTCGGAGCACTGGAAGTCTCCTTCTTCAGGGTGAGGTATACAGTATGGAGTACAGTTCTGATTAAATATAAATAACAGAACATTAGGATGGTGGACAAATTTACAGAAAAAAAGTGTTATTTTCTATAACAATATACTTACATATCGACAACTAGTGTTATGTACGAATTATGTAACGTTGATTAAAAACAGATGAGGAAGGTCAAAAAATGCATATATGTTACTCTCCGAGCTCCAGAAGTTTCCACAATTATGTAATATTCAATATAGGTTTTGGATAATGGATTCTATGCACTGTATACCTGCCCCTGAAGAAGGAGACTTCCAGCGCTCCGAAACGCATAGGGAAATAAATGTTATGGCTAACTATATTACGTATGGATGATTAATTTATCAGCCTTTTGTACTATATGTATTATGTTGTCTATTTTTTTTTTAACTAATACATTTTGTATTTTGCTACAAAGTCCTCCATTAGGGGAACCCCCTTTTCCTAGTTTTTTTTCACTATTGGATGTGGCACAATAAAAATTGCCAGACTCTTCCACTCTACTCAATTTTCTCAATAAAGCAATTATCCTTATCCTCGGAATGCGGTCATTCGTTTTGTCTCCTGCATCAGTTACCCAGATCACGGACTGGACTTGCACCTGATCATTAAGGAAGATATTACCATCACCTGCAGCTGTGTTACTCCCTGTTTGTTGTTTTCTGTTCTCTGCATGAAGGGAGCTGTGGAGGGAGACAAGCATGTATTTTAATGTGGTGCCTGATATGGGCTGATTAGTAGTGGGGGAGGTTTTAATTGTTTCCACAAGTTCTCTAGTGTCCACAATAGAGTCATAGATAAAAGATATAGTAATTTAAACCATCAGGTGCTAACAGGGGTGTGACCACATGCTAACACTACAAATTCTGGATGGATCTCTGCACACTGCTACAGTAGCAGAGTGCAGAGTGTCCATCCAGACTCATAGAGTCATGGCACATGCTCACCTTAGTGCTGCAGGAGCCATTTGCCAAGACTTAGATTTCACCAGGCTGTAGGACAATGGTGTAGAGGCATTGGATAAGTGAGGGGTGGAGCGTCCCTGTGAGTCAGGGCTTGGTGTAGCAGAGATGGAGATGGGGAGGTGCCATCTTGGAATGAGCTGTGGACCGTTGGCTGGAAGAAATGCTGTGATTTCTTTGTGGGTTATCTCAGTGTCAGAAACCATGAATCAGACCGAGACAGAAGTACAATTAAATCACACTTGTTTATTAATAAAAAATAAAAAAGTAAATAGAGTAAGCGTAGTCAAAGCATAGCCAGAGTCCAGTAACCAGATCAATAGTCAGCCAGTCCAGAGTTCAATAACCAGATCGGGTAATCAGCCAGGTCAGAAGTCAGGGATCCGAGTGGAGGAACATCAAACAGGATAAGGAGCCAGAAGGGATGTCAGCAAGCCAGTCTTTACGCAGGAGATGGTTTCTTGTGATGTGACCAAGATGAAGGCAGAGATGAAGTGAGTTGGACAGCTTTAAGTAGGCAGGTCAGACAAGCAAGATCAGGAACAGCTGGGTAACTGTGGAGAGAGATGAGAGCTGGCAATTAGCAGACAGCTGAGCAGCCAGCCCAGAGAAGGAATGGCTAAGCCAGCCCTGACACTCGGGTGGTCAAGCGACAATTTAGGAGTGTACTGGTGTGGTAAGAGCCGGTCAGGGACACCTCAGCTTGCTTGGATTCCTGATGCTGGAGCGATGCTGCAATTTCAGCTCCTACACCACTTTTGATTGTGTACTGAACCTAAAACTGGCTTAAAATAAATTCACAAACGTGCCTTTTGTTTCAGCTACTGGACTCCTAGGTTGAACACGGATTATAACAGCAATACATGTTGGGTAATACCGATATGCGTTGATATATTTTTTTCAGCATATCATTTTTTTGTTATATTTTATGTTTTCTCAGATCACATCATTTAAAACAACATTCAGTGACAATAAGGCAGCGTCCATCTATCTTCTCAACACCAGATCACACACACCTCAGAAATGGTCATAGACACTGGAAAGTAAGATTTAAGAATCTCTAAAAACAATGATAATAACTATGGGGTAAATCAGTCTTTCGTAATGTCTTTCTCAAACAATAAATTCCTCTGTTGAAGTATTTATATTTAGACTGATTCAGACCAACCACACATCCTCCATATGTGTGCTCACTGATTTAATGTTCAGGTAGAGTGACAGAAGAATTCCATGCCTATCTTATCAAACAAATCTAAGTGACTAAGTGTATAAAAACAATCTCTCAGAAAACACTACCTGTTACTTTTAGTAGAATCTGATCCTCCATTAGGGAAAAATAATGCAGTAGTGTTGCAATAATTTATAGAAAATGTCTCTTTTAATTAGATTAATAGTGTGGGGCTATGAGAGGTATTTAATTGAATACTGACTCTCAGATGTGATGCAGCTATGACTATTGTATGTTTAAAAAATATTCATCAATTCATACCACACGTCCTTCCATGTTCACATATTTGTTCTAATCAAAAGCATATAATCCCTGACATTCATAAAGACTTGTGCAAGTATATTTTGCGAACACATTTCTCAGGTATTCTAAAAGTGATGAACAACTTGCCAAATCCATACACCTATCTAGAACTTGTACTTTTACTCATGTGGCTCATTCAAGGCAACACAATGTAAAAGTGTTGCATTCAACACGACACAATGTAAAAGTGGCTCATTTTAGGACTGAATTTGTTGCCTGAGTCACTGTCAGAACTAAAAGTGCTGCAAATGCTTAATGAATTTGATGCAATACATTAACAAGAGGGAAAATACCAGAAAAGTGGTGCAGCAGCTTTATTGTATCTCCCCCAATATGTAGACCTTTGTTATTCATGTGACTTCCATGGAAGTGTACATGCATTTTTGGTAAAATGACTTTGTTCTATTGCCAAAATCTAAACAAT
The DNA here is from genome assembly GCF_037356315.1 of Lithobates pipiens. NCBI lineage: Eukaryota > Metazoa > Chordata > Amphibia > Anura > Ranidae > Lithobates > Lithobates pipiens. The sequence continues at coordinate 27,462,043 of NW_027507790.1, read as the reverse complement.
CAAAATCATTGGAAATGATATATTTATCAGTTTATAAACTCTGAGCATATAATGTTAAAGTAAAACCAAAGGCAATAATTTTATTTAGTTTTGGATCAAGCACAGAGGGATTAGAACACCTGTCAGTTGTTATTGCTGTCTGTACCCCATTAAGGAAATTCACCCTCTCAATTTGACCTGTTCACCTTCATCATTGAAAGTGAAAGTAAAAGAAATCCCAAATTTTGAGTTGTCCCCAGAAAAGTATTAGAGTGGAAATCTGCCAATGGGGGACACTAGTTCTGTTTACCTGGGGGTCCCCAGGGAATTACCTTAATTCTCAGTGATTTCCTCTCACTTCCCATTTGGACAGGAAGTGAAGGGAAATCTCCACAAAAAAAAATAAAAAATCTGACTGGTTATAACCATCCCTTGTTCTATCCAAAATTAAAAAAAAAAAAAAAGTTTTGCCTATAGCTCTACTGTAAGGTTGTGTTTGAATATTTAACTAACAATTGCTTTTGGCTAATGTAGTGCAGGTTATGACTATGTCATGTGTAAAGCCTTGTACACACGGTCGGAGAATCCGTCGGAATGCGTCTTATCGGACCGTGTCGTCGGATAATCCGACTGTGTGTGGTATGCATCGGACTGATTCCGTCCGAATCTCCTTCTGACCCAATTTTCCAACATGTTGGAAATATTTTCCGACCAACTGGTTTGATCGCACATACTCCGATCATGTGTAGAGAATTTTGATCGGACCAAGTGCCACGCATGCTCAGATCAAATTCCTACATCAAAGCTATTGGCTACTAGTCCCATCGTAACGAAATTACGTCATCTTGTTCTGAATGATCGGATTTTTCGACAACTTAGTCCGACCGTGTGTATGCAACAGTTTCGGACAAGATCCGACGGGCAAAATCTGACGGACAAAATCCGACGGATTTGGTTGGCAGAATGTCCGACCATGTGTACAGGGGCTTAGTTCCCCAATTAGTTAAATGAAACATGTATTTAACAAAGGAAAAAAAAACATAATCTGCCTCAGTCATCTAGGATACCAACATGATGGGGTTATAGCTGCCCATCATGTCTCAGGTTCACTATTATTGCTAGGTAGAAAGATACTGATGTCAATGAATCAAATTAAAAGGAAACTTCAAGTTAAAATAGATCTATTGAGCTGATTTACTAAAGTATATGAAAATTTATACACAGTTCATTATTCAATCAGTGAAAAGTAAATTTCTGTTCTCTTTAAATATGTGATGTTCAGATAAAATAGTTAATCATAAATGTTCTTTTTACATGACTGGCTAGCTGAAGTGAATATTCACACAATTTATCATATAACGATTCCCATCTTCATTAGTAAGTCAACCTCAGTATCTCTGTGCCACAGTTAGGTATTCTACTCAATTCCCTTTTGGTTCAGGAGAAACCTGATCCTTGATTTGTTTTTATATCCCATTCGCTATAGTGGAGGCTGAAGGGAATACTAAGGGGTTAATTTAACAAGCAGTAGTATGCCTGCACAAGTAAACTTTAAATAAAAATAAATCATAATAACATTCACAAAATAATATTTTCCACCTTTTTATCCTTATCATGTCATTGCCTTGCAGTAACCTTAATAGTTGTGCCCCCTTTTCTGTGAGTTTACCTCTAGTATGATTGTACAGTACTACTGTCAATACCTAGTAAACTGATGTAAACACCATAATAGTCTTGATATTATTGTGTTGCTTCAGTAATATTTATCACTAGGAATTCTGGGGGATAATATTTGTTTTTATGTATAAAGATTTTGATTTCTAAAGTTACTGCTTTCACAGTAAAAATCTATATTCAAGTGCCCCATGAGATTAATGAAACCTAAACAAGTTCACTGTATGCTGGCAATGGACACAAGTATAATAATTTATTAAAAGTCTTGTGTTGCTTAGTGTTAAAGTGGTTGTAAACCCTAGAAAAAAAACAACAAAAAAAACCTGCACGACAAAGGCATAATGAGCTAGTATGCATAGCATACTAGCTCATTATGAATTACTTACCTGAGATCATAGCCCCTGCAGTCCTTCTTTTACCTTGTTCCAGTGCCCGACATTGCTCCTGGAGTTACTTCTGGGAGCAATGTCGGGCTCCAGCGCTGTGATTGGCCAGAGCCGCAATGACATCACTCCCGTGCATGCGCATGGGAGCCGCCGGTAATGGCACAGTCAACGTACGCGCTGTTGCTTCAGTGCACATGTGCCAATGACGTTGGCACATGTAAATACTGGGTATATAGATATCCAGTGTAGCTACAGATAAGCCTAATTATAGGCTTACCTATAGCAAAAAGGGATTGTAAAGGATTCACAACCAATTTAAAGTGATTGTAAAGTCAGAAGTTTTTTTTACCTTACTGCAGTAAGGTAAAAAAACTCCTTCTGTCTTATGGGCACTGTAATAGACTCACCCGGAACAGAGGCTTTTGGAGGGGACTGATTACGGGGCCTGGATTTTAAGAGAACAATACTGTTTGTGAGGTGTATGCCTGTGGACCCTTGAAGTAATGTTACTTTGGATTCAAATCCATGTCTCCCCAAGACACACAGACTCTGGGATTCCTGTATAGGGCCTATATGCTATATTAGAAATAGTGACTGCTCACTCTTGTAAAGGTCAAACCTCTGAGTCACCTAGTCTGGCTAAATGACTAGATAATTTATCATGTTAATTTAGGTTTCTGGGTACAGTTGTATTGTCAGAGCAATATGATCAGGAGGGAGGAACCTCCTCCTCCATTGTATATATGACTATAGTCATGTTCTAATAAACAGTTCTATTTTTGGTATACTCTAAAGCCACATACACACTATCAGTTTTTCTGCTGAGTTTTTTCTTCAGATTTACCAAAACCATATAATATGAGGTCAAACCTTAGGAGTTTCAATTTGTATGCAATCAGGCAGGCCCTTGCACTACATGGTTTTGGTAAACCTGAAGGAAAAACTCAGCAGAAAAACTGATAGTGTGCATGGGGCTTGAGACTTGTGTTATCTGGTTCTCAGGGGTTACTATAGCCAGATCCATTGGTCTCATGTTCCAGGACTTGGAAAGCAGCTTCTTGGTGGAAATATCGAACAGGGGTCCGAGTCCATCACAGGCACACAGAGCAGTGTTTGGGAGTGAGCATGCACAAGTGCCCACAAAGCAAGCAGCTTGCTATAGGGGCACTCGGCAGGAGGGTGAAGCTAGGAGCAGCAGAACCTTGATTATAGAGAAGAGAAGAATCGGTGTTGTTCTGTGTAAAATCATTGCACAGAGCAGGTAAGTATACCATGTTTGTAATAATAATAAAAAAAGAAGCTTTACAATCACTTTAAAGGAGTTGTAAAGTCATACGTTTTTTTATGCATTCTATGCATTAAGATAAAAAGCCTTCTGTGTGCGGCAACCCTACTAACACTTACCTGAGGCCCCTCTCTGTCCAGCGATGTCCACAAAAGTCTCAGCCATCCAAGATTCTCCCTCCTGATTGACTGAGACACAGCAGCGTCATTGTTGCTGCTGTCAATCAAAGTCAGCTGGCCAATCAAGGGAGAAAGGGGGTGGGCCGGGTCAGGGCTCAGTGTCCGAATGGACACAGGGAGCTCTGACTTTGCTTGGGTGCCCCCATAGCAAGCTGCTTGCTGTGGGGGCACTGAACAGGAGGGAGGGGCCAGGATCACAGAAGGGGGACCCGAGAAGAGGAGAATCTGGGCTGCTCTGTGCAAATCCACAGCAACTGAGCAGGTAGGTATAACATGTTAGTTATTTTTATGGGGTGGGGGGGGGGGTGAGACTTTACAATTACTTTAACTGACTGAATGAATTCATAAATTTTTTTATCCTCTAACTCCCATAGGAGACAACAATGTTTTGGTATAAAAAAGCTACTTTACACATGTGAAGCAGAACTATCTAAAATGTCCTTCAGAGAGTTACAGCCCTTACAAACCTTACAAACAGATAACTATAAAATATTTCAGGTTTGTTTTTAAAACAAAAAATCTGACTTTGAAGTATTTTTTTTTTAAACCACTAATCATTTAACCACCAATCAAAATCCAGCAGTCCTCCTAATGGGTGCCGATAGACCACAACTACCAAGAAAATAAGGAACAAATGATTTCTAAATAATATACTTTTTGTATTTGTTCAAATCATATTGCATGTAAATATACACATGCACCATGAAAACGACATCATGAAGATTATAGAAAGATTCTGACATGAAAAAACTGCAAGTAAGTTGTAATGGACAAAGGTACAGCTATACTCACAGTATACAATTTCATTTGGATATGTAAAATGAGGGACAGCTTCAACAAATAATTCTGGCATAACACTAAAACACGCACACTGGTTTATAGAAAGAATAAACTTTACAATGATTCAGAAAACTGGTTTGCCTTATTTCTTAATCACTTCAAGTCCCAGCTGTTTCACTCCCTTCCAGTCCAGGACATTCTTTTTTTCAGTTTTCTGCAGTCTCCCTTTGAATGACAAATATTGCCATAAAACACTGTACCCAAATTAATTTTATATAATTTTGTGGAGACAGATAGAGCTTTCTTGAGGTGTATTTAATCACCACTGCTTTTTTAATATTTTACCATATAAATGAAAAAAATATGATTCACTTTCAATAGAATGCCCATTATGGGCCTGAATGGGCATTATGGGGGGAGGGTGTCTGTAGGGCATGGAAGGGTGTGATTAATAAAGTAAGCAATGGGAAATGGGATAGGGAAGGGAGGGATTAATCAGAAGGATGTAAGCTATTTACATGTTTTCTTTCCCAATATCACTATTGGATTGATATTTTTGTCTCACGTTATAACACATGAAGTTGGTGAAGGCGGGAAATGATGGAGGTGGGAGAGGGAAAATGGGGAATGGGGTGAGCATGAGGGGGCGAGGTATAGGTGTAAGGACCTGGTAACCACTAGATTTTCTCTGTGAAGTGTGCTTGAATCTTATACACTTAGATTTGGGGAGACCACACTTCACTTCTCTGGCTGTCCCTATCCTCTGTATTAGGGAAGGAATACGGCTGCTATGATAAATGTAAAGGATTTTAGTAAAACACCTGTCTATATGTTTTATATGTTTGTTATGGTCTTATTACTTATTGGGGTGTCTACGTGGTTACATTTTTCTTTTTTTGAAATGTATTTATTAGTAAACCATTTAAAATGAATAAAAATAATTCAAAAGAGATACCAAACATTTAGAAAAAAGCATGTTGTCCTTAGTGCTTGTTATGACATTTTGCAAATAAATAATCTTTATTCATAAATTTAGGCCAAAATGTACTTTGATACACTTCTTTGGTAAAAATAATCCACATCAGTGTATGTTATTTTGTCTGTGTGAAAGCTATAGTCTAAAAACTACCTAGATTGTAAGCTCTAATGAGCAGGGCCCACTGATCCATCCTGTATTGAATTGTATTTTAACTGTAACTGTCTGCCCTCATGTTGTAAAGTGCTGTGCAAACTGTTGACGCTATATAAATCCTGTATTATAAAAATAATAATAATAATGATATACATCTTTGAAAAATGCTCAGTCCTGATGTACTTAATGACTATCTCTTTTTTTGAGGCCCTAAAATGGTCCTTTCCCTCTGGAAAGTAGACAGCCCAAGACATTAACTAAGAGGCATGGTGAGGGATTTTGAAGTTGTTATTTTTCTGAAAATAAAAAAATGAAATACAATTTGTTCTTCTTCACAAAGTTGTAATTTTAACAAGTTATTTCTTACACACAGCATAGGCCTACTTACAATCACAACCTAAAATACATTCTCCTACACCTCTTGAGTATGGTAGATAAATCGACGAGTCCAAAATGTTGGAAAGGCAACAGCAAGTAGCTTTTCATATTGTGATAGATATATAAATGGAGATCTCAAAAATTCCAGTTAAGGACAGATGCAAATCTCTTAGGACATCCGTGTAATGAGTTCCACATGCTAATAAAAGAAAATGCTTCAGATAGTGTAATAAAGTAACAAATCTTTAATCACAAATCTCACTGCATTACACTCACATGTGAAAACTCAAAGACACACCAAACGGTATAAAACCACAAGACTTCCATGTATCTGTGACTGGGTATAGGATGTTCACGGCGGACCCAGGGTGTGCGAGCATATAAATTCTTATCTCACCACTCCTCGTCCCCCGCTATGCACTGTATGGTGTAGTGTATCAAACAGTGTCCTCTGCCTCACTCAAATGATCGCCAAGTAGCCACGCCCCAACATGTTACACCATCAATTATTTATTCATTGGATTGGCTACTTGGCATGGCGATCTCCCCTTTATTTTTCAACCTCTGCCGATGGGCGGAGAAACAGCTTCCGTGCATGTGCACTCCCTGTGTCCCCGTTCCAGCGATACACCAGCCATTACAACCTAATGCTCGTAAAGTCATATTTACTTCAGCAGTAAGTAAAAAGACATCTAAAAAATCATTAACACATTACACTTATAAGTGAAAGCTAGCGGTAAGCAAAGTGTTAGTTAGATAATCACAATCACAAGCCCGCTCCTGCTATCTAACTGGTTTACACCAGTGACACCCCACACTCAGTCTCAAAGTTCCTTATATAGTATAATACACTGCTGTTCATATGACCTATATAACTCATAAAAAATTTTTTTTTTTTAAATATATTAAAAATAAATATATAATTGAATGTAGGAAAGAGCTAATCACAGTATATATAATCAAAGGAAACACTAAATATAAAAATGTAAACACATATATATAATACTATAAAAAAATCTATAAAATATATATATATATATATATATATATATATATATATATATATATATATATATAAATATAAAAAGTAAAAAAAAAAAAACATTTTTCAGTCTAATCTCATTATCTCATTAGTAATATTAGAGACCTCAGCTCAATAGCAAAAAATTAATATTAATACATCAACTAACGAGCATTTCTAGTGGTAATCTATTTCTAACCACCCCTTAACATCATGAATCGCACAATAAAAAAATTGCATGATTCATGTGACTTCCTAATCAAAAATTAATAATAAAGCAGTTTAAAGCAACTTCAATATTCATTCCTCTCGGAAATAAACATTTCATCAACCAGAAGAAAAGGTCAACCAAAGCAAAGCTGTGCAGGAGTCAGAATAAGAGATGGAGCTTATGATGCCTAAACCAAGTTCCCCACCAGATCCTGTTGAACTACCTGAAATCAGAAGATACACTCAGACTACAAAAGGCATACCACCCCGCAAGCTGTCATACACTGTCAAAACACACAGCATACTTGAACCAACATCCTGGGAAGACACAGAAAAACTGCCAAAATGTAAAGCTGTCACGTACCTGTTGGGAGGCAGAAGTGCCGAGAGGGCTCCCGTTGCGACTAAGTGCAGTACACCCCTGAAAATGGTATAGAAGGTGTAGTACCCAAGGAAGCACAGGTTGCCAGATGGGTACAGGAGAGTAGAGCCAATGGTCACCTGAAGTAAACCAGATAATGCAGCATACACAGCTGGCCCAAAGTCTCTATGAATCCTCAGTAACACTTGGCAATGGTGTGTGCAGGAGATGGAAGTGGAAGCCAGGCCAGGGGTCAAACACTGTAGATCCGACAGGAGGAAGAGGCAGGTAGCAGGAACAGTGTCAAGCCAAGGTCAAATACAGGAAGGTAGGCCAGGAACAGATAGCAGTAGCAAAGTCTGTGATTCAAGCTGGGATCAGACACTGGAGATAGCAGCAAAGTCAATAAAGCAAGCCGGAGGGTCAAACCAGGAAAGCAGATCAGACAGGTCAGGAGCAAGCCAGGTCATAACAGGAAATCCAAGTAGAATATGCACAGAGGCTAAACAACACGGGAAGGCTGATGACAATCCAGCAATGTGATTGGCTCAGCAGCAGTCTTATATAGGCCAGTAAGTGGCATTGTGCGTACGCCAATTAGCATTGTCGAGCATTCGCGTTTGAATATTAGCACCGTTGTGGACCTGCATGCGCCTGTTTGCACTTCTTGCACAAGTGTGAACGGCAATGTGCGGGAAGCGTCCATTACCAGTACTGCCAGTTCTCCTATGGCCATTTCCCTGACAGAAGCCAATAAATGGAGAAAGGCAGCAGAAGAAGAATTAAATTCACTTTAAGAAAATAAACCTGGACAGTTACAGAGCTCTCTCCTAACTGCAAAACTATAGGAAGAGAGTGGACTTTCAAAGTAAAGTCAGATGCAGAAGGGAGTATCCACAAAAACAAAGCCAGACTAGTTGCCATGGGTTACTCCCAGAAATTTGGTGAATATTACGATTAGGAATGAGCCCGATGTTCGAGTCGAACATGTTCACACAAATTTTTTGCCTGTTCGCAAGTTCTGGTGCGAACCGAACTGGGGAGGGGAGGGGTTCAGCCATCCCTACTGGAAAGCTGCTATATGTTGCCATGGTGACACAACCAGACATAGCCACAGCAGTGCGCATACTATGCAGAAAAGTCTCTGCTCCCTGTACCAAGTGATACAGTACCTCAAAGGAACAAAATTCAGATGAAATTATGGAAGTATCTTTGTTCCCCTGTGTGTGTAGCTGTATCCTCCTGTTTCCTGTTCCATGATAAAGGCATGCTTTGATATCCTCCATGAAAGTAAAGGTATACCCTGCATACAACAAGCTTCCAGCGCATGATTCAATAACCTGCTAATACAAAATCCAAGAATCACCTTTGGAGTTTTAGGGAGTATAATTTGCATAATGCCAGAACAGGAGAAACACCCCTATTTTGGAAACAAACACTCCAAGGTATTTTCTGAGAGACATAGGGGGTTATATACGAAAGGCAAATCCACTTTGCACTACAAGTTCACTGCACAAGATTGTCAGTTAATAAAATATTTCTAACACACATCATAGGCATACTTAGAATTACACCTTAAGACACATTCTGCTACTCCTCCCGAGTATGACAATATCACATGTATGAGACATTTTTTTACAGCCTAACCATATAGAAGGGCCCAAAACCAAGGAGCACCAATCTAGGGGCATAAATTACATATCAAATTTCCTGACAATCTCTGGAGGCCCTAGAGCAGCAGTGTAAAAACCCACAAAATGACCATATTTTAGAAAGCAAACACTGCAAGGTATTTTGTAAGAGTCACGGTGGGTCTTTTGAAGTCTTTATTTTTTGCCACAAGTTTTTAGAGAATGCAGAATAAAAATGAAAATGTAACCCTTTAAAACACAAAGTTGTCAATTGATAAGATATTTCCAACACGCAGTATAGGCATACTTAGAATTTCAGCCCAGAACACATTCTACTACTCCCTCTGAGTGTGGTGATACCACATGTTGGATATTTTCACATCCTAACCACATAGAGAGCTCCAAAATCCAAGGAGCAGCATCAGGCTTTCTAGGGACATAAATTACACATTTCCTGAATACCTATCATTCAAAATTACCACATTTTGAATTGTAAAACATGTCGGGGCATGTCGAGTCTTTTGAAGACACAAACATAAATCTTCAATCCCCAAACTAATGGCTATGGAAAAAAGTTCCAAGTTCTGAAACGTCTCTCAGTGCAGAGGCAGATAGTCCTCCACGTGCAAACATTACTGCCTGGGTGACATGGAAAACAGTGTGATGACATCATAACAAGGATACAGAGATGGCTGGCACAAAATGCAATTCTGGATCATTAGTCTAAGCTTCTGGAAGAGGCACCCATGAAGGACATACAATGGTAAGCTCAGCTAAGTAAATTTTTTATTTTTTTTTACATTACTGAATGATGGGAGCAGGGGTAGGAATAGGTGTTGTATATCGAGGGACGAAATTTAACAGATATTGGCTTTAACACATTAAGTTTCCTAAGAACTGAAAATAATCTCATGAAATATTAAATATGTGTATTTTAAAAATTTATTTATACATTTATAAATTTATAAATGTGTTTATAATCTGAGTGAATTTGTTTGTGTAACATTTTGTTACAAAAACACTTGCCATACTACATAACATGAAGTCATATCATTAAGGACAAGCAGGAGCATTACTGTACAGCATTTGCATGAACTGTTTACATCTTCTCCTGTTTCCGCTGTCTATATTCCATACACATCATATTCTATTTCAATTCAAAGTTTGGAAGCGTACATGTCAAGGCTAAAAAATAGAATAGCCTCTCTCTGAAATGAAATAATTTTGTTGTTCAGTTTCGAACGATTTTGTAATTTCATGCTTGTGTATGATAATTTTATGCTGTCCTGCTCCACGTAACTCAGTTCTGCCAAACCCTGACAGGTGATAAATACAATCCTTTCCACCCTGCATGTGACGGACCTGGAGAGTGAAAAAAAAGAAAAAAGCAAAGTGCAATTTTCGCTTCCGATCCTCTGCCATTGCTGGAATAAGTGCAGACCTCTTCTTTCATCATTTCACACCTTCATTGAAGCACAAACCACCTTTACAATGCTATAAAATGGGAAGGTCATATGAAATATTTCAACATCAACTGCACCTGAACACATGTGACAATAATGTACAACTATGACAAAGGATTAAAATATTGTTGTTAATAATATTATTCTCTTTTTTTTTTTCGGAAATTGTATAATACCAGTATATATTATACTCTCAAGCAAAATAAAAGTGATACAAATAATTACATACTCTACAGATATAAATATCAAGGGACTTTATTATGAGGTTATCTGTAAGTACCTGACTATTTTGCAATACAGTTGTTGTTTTTTTTTTTTTTATTCTATCGACAGCTGAATTTTCCCTATCACAAAGAAAAAAACAACTACAGGAGTCGTAAACTCAACTGTGGAGGCCCTACACTGGAATTCAAAAAAGAAAATAAGATTTTTCCAAAAGCTTACCTGTAAAATATTTTTCTTGGAGTACATCACAGCACACAGAGCAGCTATAGTAATTACAATCTGGGTTATACGCCGCCTATAGGTGAATAGACACTGGAACACCCAAAATACAGGAAGTCCCCCCTCTATATAACCCCTCCTATGCAAGAAGTACCTCAGTTTTGTTGCAAGCAATTCCCAAAAAAGGGGAGGGGCATCTGTGTCCCGTGATGTACTCCAAGAAAGGGATTTTACAGGTACGCTGTAGGAAAAATCCTAATTTCTTTATCGTACATCACAGGACACAGAGCAGCTATAGTAATTACTATCTGGGATGTCCCAAAGCAATGCCCCTGAGGGGAGGGAGACACCATCATAGAAATTGCCACCAAAGAAGGACCTACTCTGCTATTTGCAATAAACTGATGCCAAAGGCAGTATCTTCTACTTGATTAACATTGATCTGGTAAAAACCCTGTAGCTGTATAAACAAAAGACCAAATAGTGGTCTTGTACACCTGGGCCACTGACATCTGATGATGGATGGCCCAAGATACTCCCACACTTGGTAGAGAATCTCTCCCCAGAAAAAAAATATTTTTTGCCATTTAAACCATAGGCATCATTGATAAACTTTCAGATCCACTGCTAAATATTTGACCTGGATGCCGCCTGCCCTTCCTGGGCTCTTCTGGCAGCACAAACCAGGATTCCTGCCTTGTGCCAACACTCAAGTAGACCCTGAGCATGTGAACTACCTCTAGAGTAGGTAGCGATCTTTCTCCTGTCAAATGGGGATTAGGAGAAAAGTAAAAGGCAAGACACTGTCCTGATTCAAGTGAAAAACTAGAAACCACTTTAAGTAATAAAAATGGCTGAGGATGCAACATCACCTTATGATGTTATGATGTGAGACCAAGAATGGCTCCTTGCATGAAAGCACCGCCAACTCTGACACTCCACTTCCTGAAGTAATAGCAACCAAAGAAGCCACCTTCTGAGATAAAAGGGCCAACAGAATCCCCCAACTGGTTCAAAAAGTTGCCTCTTCAAGGATAGTCAAGATCAATTCAAGTCCCAAGGACACAAGAATTATCTGACCGATAGCACTGTCCAAGTTACATGCTGTATGATGCATGAAACAAGGAGTTTGGAAAAAAAATGGATAGGGATGAACTCTGACACTTAACGGTACTTAAGGCCAAACTCCTTTCCTCTACCAATTGGAGAAAGAAAAAGAAAATCTCTCACCCACATATTTCTGTGGGTGCCAATTCCTGGCTTCACCTCAGGCAAAAAAATATTTTCAAGTCCTGTAATTGAAGTTCCCCGTAGCTGGCTTCCAGGGGCTCAACAGTGCTGAGATAAAGGACTCTAGACCATTAGGTCCCACTGAACTGGCTGAACTGGGAGTGTCCAAAGGAGCAACCTCCACAAGATGCTATGCCTGTGTACCAAGCCCCCCTTGGCTAATTTGGCCAACACTAATATAAGTGTTACCACCTTGCGGATTCTTTGCAAAAGGTGGCGGAATCCGAAACGGGGAAACAAAACATCAAAAAAGGGAGAACCAGACCTTAAGGTGTTACCAGTACATGTACCCTTATTGGCAGTGGGACTCTTGTCCCAGACACACCTGTCCCAAATTGTTGTAGAACTTGGAATCTAGTAGATTCCCCTGCAGAGTTTCCCTTTCCACTATCCTATACCTGAAATATGTATTGACAATAGAGACAGCAATTGTACTGTCCCAGACAGAATGTGGTACACCTACCTGAGTCGCATGACCTCTGGTGCTGTCCTGGTGGTTGATATATATATATATGCCTGCAGAGGCATGTCCAGATTGAATCTACAAACAGGTTTGTCTTATAATCCAGAACAAGGCATACTGGCCAAAAATTCCAAGCTATTGGACAATATTCTCTCCTGTGGAGACCAAGCCCACTGAACTGTAGCTAGCCTCAAGTCAACTTAGAGAAACTGGCATCAGTGGTTATTATTTTTCAAATTCCTGAAAGGGAAGAACATCAAGCACCAATTCTTTCTCTGTAACACCCTGGAAACAAAGCCTTCCGGCAATTCAATGCCTGGATCTTCAAGTTGCAGACAGAGAATGAACCTCTGACCCAGAGTAGGGCTGTATGTAGAGAACATGCTTTGATCTAAACACAGCTTTCTCCTGTAGAAATATATTGAGGAACCACTGGAATTGACTGCTTCATGAGCAAAGATTAGTGAGGTAAAGAGTATTGAGGTGTCTTCAGCAAGCCTAGCACTGGGGCTAGACACTTTGAGAACTCTCCGGAGCTGTGGCAAACCCAAAGGGAAGATTCACAAAAAAAAACAGCTGTCCACTGCAATTACAGAAATCTTTGATGAGCCTCGAAACAAACCGCTACACAAAGATGTTAGTTTACAGATGATTATGGATCCCAAAATCTACCTCTTGCAGAGAGGTCATCACTGAATAGTCTAGTCTATCTGAAACAGAGGTTTGAGATCTTAAGATAGACCTCATGTCACTATTTGGCTTTGAAACTGCCAGGAAAAACTGCAATGCCAAACACCTGGAGATGTGGACACTACCAGATCCCTGAACCTCAGAGCGGTGCCCCTGCTTCCCCCGGCTGCCTCTCTTTTCTGGAACTATTTAACTAGTATAACAGGTACATTGCAGCAACTATATTATCCCACCTAATATACAGTCCTCCAAGGATGCAAGCCTAAAACTGTTGTTTTTTCCTCTATGCAACCCCTTGGGTATGCAGGTACCTAGGTATGCAAACATGCAGGTATACAAGTATTCTTGCCATTCATGCATTTATGTATGCTTTACAAGGTCGATAAACACACACGCATCTACCCCCAGGAAAAACAAGCACCCAGGCAAATAAGCCCATATGTAGTCCTGTGCAAATAAGCACATATGTATGTAGTCCCAGGACAACAAGTACGTATTTATACAGCTTAATGTGAATAAACATGCCAGCATGTGTTTAAGCAATATGCATCTATGGAAGCTTGTGCTTATGCAACTATGCATTTATGCAAAATATGAAAGCGTGTGCTGTACATGCATTCATGCAACATGTTCCCATCGCAATAAGCAAGCATGCATTCATGAAATGTGTTTATGCAACATTAAGCAACATATATCTATGCAGACATGTATAAACATGCATCTTTATGCAACCATGTATAACCATGTATATTTAAGCAAACATGTATAAATGTGCATCTTTCTGCAACCATATATCCTTATGCGATCGTGTATCTTTATGCGATCAAGTATCTTTATGCGATCAAGTATCGTTTTGTGATCAAGTATTTTTATGTGACCATGTATCCTTATGCGATCATGTATAACATGTATATCTAAGCAAACATGTCTAAACATGCATCTTTATGCAACTGTGTATCTTTATGCAACCATATATCTTTATGTGATCATGTATAACCATGTATATCAAAGCAAACATGTATAACCATGCATCTTTATGCGATCGCATATGTTTATGTGATCATGAATAACCATATCTATTTATACAAACATGAATACCCATGCATCTTTATGCAACCATGTATATTTATGCAATCATGTATAACCATGTATATTTATGCAAACATGAATAACCATACATCTTTGTGCAACCATGCATCCTTGTGCAACTATGCATTCTGTGCAATCATGATCATGTATCTTTATGCAGCAACATGCATTTCAGTTAGTTTGCAAGCAAGCACCTGCTTAACTGCAATTAGCCCCATACTAGACCTGCAGGATTTAGCCAAGAATATATACACTATACTGGAGATACAACTCCTTAAAATGCACTTAAAATGCACCCTTGCTCATGTTTTTCCAAACATGTACATTTAAACATGCATTTAAGAAACAAGTTTGCAAGCATGTATACTATGCTGCACCTGCCTACAGGGCAGTCAACAACACTTTAAAGTGAAGTGCTAACCATCCAAGGGTGAATCAACTTACAGTTGTACAGTCCCCCAGATAATCAGTAAATATGCAGCATATAATCATGACTTGTCTGTCACACAGTTCTCCCTTAGTAAGTACTCACACTTTGTTAGTATCCATGGGCTGCTGCTATGTCTGCAGAGGCCTACTGAACCTGTTGCCACATGGTATGGCCGCCCTTCCTGCCTATATAAAAATAGGCCAAACTGAGTGTCAGGGAACCTCCGCAGCCAAGCAAGTGAATCCCGGATCCAATACACACACTGGCACACCCTCCTGATGGATATGCGCATCGGCGCACCTTTCCAAACATATGTGCGCATTGGCGCACCTTTCCAAACATATATGCGCATCGGTGCATCTTATAGAATAGATGTGTGCGCATTATCGCATCATATGCAATGGATATGCGCATCGGCGCACCCTTTTGGAATGGATGTGCGCATCGGCGCATCTTGTAGAACGGAAATTCGCACTATGTGCGTTCTTTGCACCGTTATTCATGTGCATGCGTGCACACCGGCGATTCACAGCGCACAGCGCCCTATTTAAACGAGGAGCCACTTAGCATCAGTGCTGGATTATCTCAGCTCATTCCTGTATACCTGCTGTTGCCTTGTCTGACTTCCCTTGATCTTGAACACCCAGCTCTCCCTGACCACTCTCTTGGAATACCCCTGCAACCTTGTCTGCCTTGTTTACCTGCATGACCCCTTCTTGAACCTCTGACTACAGCTTTGTCTCCTGATTCTGTACTTCGCTGCCTAGCCTGCTGCCGACCTCTGCCTGTCCCTGACCACGAGCCTGCCTGCCGTCTGTGTACCTCTCTGCCAGCCCGTTGCCAACTCCTGCTTGATCTTGACCTGCTATTTACCTGTCTACAGGCACTTGCACCCTTCTGCTGCCCTAGCAGTTCCTGTCCCCACCTCCAGGGGTCCTAGGACCTGGACTGTGCAAGAGGCCGCCCTCATCATTTCGGACTCCGCTGTAAGGTATGTGACACTGAGTGAGACTGTGCCCTCTAGTGGCTGGAGGAGAAACAGCAGCTAACATGAGTAAGAGTACATAGCATGATTAAACAGCACACTGCTCCCAGTGGCCACCGGGAGAAAAGTCAGAACTCTTTCTTTAAAAAAAAAAACTGCAAACAAATGCAGGAGTTACAATCTTCACCCATTAAGATAAGCATTGTCATGAAAGACCTTCAAAGACTGGGCCCCCCCTTAATCTGGGCTCCACTCCCCTGGACCTGTATAGCACCCTGCAGGAAAGCACCTTGGTCAGAACAAACACTGCACAGTGTTCCATTATGCAGGGTCCAGCGCCATAAGGTTGCGCTACAGGTGAATCTCGAGGAATCGAGGAGGCTTGGGTACAATCCATTTTGGCTGATAGCTTTTTCGAATGGATCTGATTGAAGTCCATGATTCTTAATAGAACCGTCCTGATCTCCAAGTATGCTCCAAGAGCACATGTATCACATCAGTGACCACCATCTTACAGACACTGGTGAAAAAACTGAGGTACTTCCTGTAAAGGGGGTTATATAGAGGGGGGACTTCCTGTCTTTTGGGAGTGCCAGTGTCCATTCACCTATAGGTAGCGTATAACTCTGATAGTAATTACTATAGCTGTGTCAGGGAATCTCCGCAGCAAATGCTCATTCTCATGCACTAACCACCAACCTTCGGCCATCCAATGCAAACACGCGTGTGCCAAGTCACAAGCGAGAACAAGCGAGTCCCGGATCCAGTACGCGCACTGGAACAGATATGCACATTGGCGCATCCATCGGAACAGATATGCACATCAGCGCATCCATCAGAACAGATATGCGCATTGGCGCATCCTTTGCACTGGTATGCGCACTATGCAATCCTTTGCACTGGTATGCGTGCGCGTGCGCGCACTCCAATGAATCACGACATACGGCGCCCTATTTAAACGAGGATCCACTTAGTGTCAGTGCTGGATTTTCTCAGCTTGTTCTTGTATACCTGCTGTTACCTTGTTTGACTTCTCCTGATCCTGAACACCTGGCTCTCCCTGACTACTCTCTTGGATTAACCCTGCAACCTTGTCTGCCTCTGTTTACCTGCACCAACCCCTGCTTGGACTTTTGACTATGGCTCTGCCTTCTGATTTTGGATCTAGCCTGTTGCCGATCTCTGCCTATCCCTAACCATGAGTCTGCCTGCCATTTGTGTATCTCTCTGCCAGCCTATTGCCAACTCCTGCTTGTTCCTGACCTGCTATTCACCTGCCTACAGGCACCTGCACCCTTCCGCTGCCCTAGCAGTTTCTGTCTCCACCTCCAGGGGTGCTAGGACCGGGACCGTGCAAGAGGCCGCCCTCATCATTTCGGATTCAGCTGTAAGGTACGTGACAAGCTGTGTCCCATGATGTACAATAAAGAAATGACCATTTAACATGTTCTGCAACCTAAATGTTGACAGGTTGTACTAAAAAAACAATTTTTTTACTATACTAAATACTAAAGAACTCCAAAAAACTGTGCCAGTGTGCTAACTGGAAGAAGAATGCACAAAGACTTGGCACATTTCCCAATGTTCAACGTGGCCTCATCACTGCAGATCCATCCAGCTACAGTACAGTCGACAACCTGTGCTTCTCTGGGCTCAGCATCTCCTGTCACCACTCTCAGGGATGCTGTACACTAAACCACAATGGAAGCTCTGTTGTCATCTACGCCTCAGACCAGGTACATGAAAAGCTGATTGTGGCCTGTATGCTGGACTTAGAATGCTGCTCACAGCCAGGGATAACATTCCCAAGATCCTCAGGTAAAGGGATGCAGGCTGTGAGGAAACTCATCTGAGGAAGTGTGTTCATTTAATGAAAAGGATGCCGCTCTCTAGGGATGGTTCCGATGTTGGAGTTGAATGTAAATTCTAAATTCGAGTGAAACATCGGATGTTCATTTGTCTGCAAACAAACTGAACATATGGAGCATTTGTGGCAAATTCGAGCGCCGGGGAGAGCCATCGTAATGATAACTGCTGATTGGCCACAGTGTGATCTGCTGGGAGAGCCATGATTGGCCAAAGGCAGGGTGCCGTTGACCAATCATGGCTCAGGGGGCTAAGTCTACGCCCCACACTGTACACAGCAGCTTTATGTAGTGCAATAACATTGAGAGATTGAGAGAACTTTCGTTAGATTAGGCAGGTTAGTTAGTGGCGTGCAGGCAGTTTAGTGTATATTAGTTGTACATATTAGTGTACAGTGCAAGCAGTCTATCAGTGCAGAGTATATAATACACTGCATTGAAGTGGTTAAGGGGAACCCTATGACATAATTAAGAGCAAAAACTGCATGGAGTCCCCCCAAAATCCATACTAGGCCCTTTGAGTCTGGTATAAGTTTTAAGGGGAACTCCATGCCAAAATGTGAAAAAAAACAGCGTGCCCCCTCCCGCCCACATCCATACCAGACCCTTTGGGTCTGGCATGGATTTTAAGGGTAACTCCACAACAAAATGTAACAATTGGCAAGCTTCTAGCTGCAAAAAAAAAGATGGGAGGGGGAGGTCCGGGTGGTTTCCTTCCCCACCCCTTTTTTTTTTTGCAGCTGGCAGTCAAGCTGAGCAGGAGGGGGGGTGACTTAGGTTTTAGTCTATCGATTGCAGGTGCGTATGTGCATTCACATATGATTTTACTTATTTAAGTGTGTGAGTGCTTTTGGGCATTAATTCAGGGACTGCTGAAGGAGAGCCCACTACTGAGCTCTGAAGAAGAGGGGTTGTCCCCTCGAAACGCACCAACGGGTAGTGAGTACCGTGAGCTCCTTTGTGACCTCTGGAGAGTCCCATTCATCTAGTACTAGATGCTGCCACTTGATGACTACTTTTACTGTCTTACTGCAAGATTTTATATGATTGTTTGTGAGTAGTTTTCTTTTTATGTCTTCAACATATTGATTTTGATATATAGTCGCGTGCGCACCTACTAATTGGTCTATTTAACTTCAAAGGATTAGAGTCAATATTCTATCTGCATGTTGTAGCTTTCAGATTGCTGTTTATAGAGCGTGTCTCTTTATGACCCTGTTTTCACTAGTTGTAGGTTTATCAAATTACAGTATATACAGTAGTAGTATATAAAAAGGAATTTCTATTTCATCTATAGCTTTATCCAAGAAACCAAAAATAACCACTTGCTTACTGGGCACTTAAACACCCTTCCTGCCCAGACCAATTTTCAGCTTTCGGTGCTCTCACAATTTGAATGACAATTACTCAGTCATGCAACACTGTACCCAAATGAATTTTTTGTCCTTTTTTTCCCACAAATAGAGCTTTCTTTTGGTGGTATTTGATCACCTCTGGGGCTTTTATTTTTTGCGCTATAAATGAAAAAAGACCCAAAATTTTGAAAAAAAACGCATATTTCTTTGTTTCTGTGACAGAATTATGCAAATTATTAATTTTTCTTCATACATTTTGGCCACAATTTATACTGCTACATATCTTTGGTAAAAATAACCCAAATTAGTGGATATTATTTGGTCTTTGTGAAAGTTAGAGAGTCTACAAGGTGTGGTGCGAATCGCACAAAATTGATCACATCTGATGTACTGGTGGCCTATCTCGCTTCTTGTGACCCGAACAAGTCAGGAAAGGACAAATACCCCCCAAATGACCCCTTTTTGGAAAGTAGACATTCCAAGGTATTTAGTAAGAGGCATAGTGAGCTTTTTGATGTTGTCATTTTTTTCCCACAATTCTTTGCAAAATTAAGATTTTTCTTTTTTTTTTTCTCCACAAAATTGTCATTGTAATAGGTTATTTCTCTCACGTGGCATGTGTATACCACAAACGACACCCCCCAAAAAATTCTACTACTCCTCCTGAGTATTACAATACCACATGTGTGGGACTTTTTCACAGCCTGGCCACATAGAGAGGCCCAACATGCAGGGAGCGCCATCACGTCTAGGAACATAAATTACACATCTAACTTGTTGACTATTACACTTTTGAAGCACCAGGACAATGACACGTGACACTGATGACAGATGGCACTGATACGTGGCAATGATGACACTTATACGTGGCACTGATGACAGGTGGCACTGATGACAGATGGCACTAATATGTGGCACTGATGACAGATGGCACTAATATGTGGCACTGATGACACGTGGCACTTATACGTGGCACTGATGACACGTGGCACTAATACGTGGCACTGAAGACACGTGGCACTAATACGTTGCACTGATGACAGATGGCACTAATACGTGGCACTAATACGTGCCACCGATGACAGATGGCACTAATACATGGCACCGATGACGCGTGACACTGATGACAGATGGCACTGATAAGTGGCATTGATGACACGTGACACTGACAACAGATGGCATGTGACACTGACAGGTGGCACTGATGACAAATGGCACTGATACGTGGCACTGATGACAGATGGCACTAATACGTGGCACTGATGACAGATGGCACTATGTGGCACTGATGACACGTGGCGCTGATGACAGATGGCACTTATACGTGGCACTGATGACAGATGGCACTGACGACAGGTGGCACTGACAACAGGTGGCACTGACAACAGGTGGCACTGGGGGCAGGTAGCACTGGGGTGGATGGCACTGGGGGCAGGTAGCACTGGGGCAGGTAGCACTGGGGTGGATGGCACTGGGGCGGATGGCACTGGGGTGGATGGCACTTGGGCGGATGGCACTGCTGGGGGAGGATGGCACTGCTGGGGGAGGATGGCACTTTTTTTTACTTTTTTTTTTTTTACTAGAGGCAGAATGGCTGCCGCTGCAGCCATTCAGCTCTCCCCTCTCACACTGTCTGTGCGAGGAGGGAGAGCGGCGCTGAGAGATGATCTCATATGTTCACATATGAGATCATCTCCCATTGGACACGCCGATCATGCTGTAAACGGCCGCTGTGATTGGCCGTTTACAGCGATCTGTGTTTGCCTGTCCCCGGGGGGCACGGCGAACACAGAACTTCCGCGATGCGGAAGTAAACATCAGGACGTCCAGGGACGACCACCCGGACGAACGCGCCTGCTCTACGGCCGTCATTCGGCTATAGGGCGGGCGTGAGGTGGTTAAAGTGCCTTACATCACTAACAGGGTAAACATCAACATATTGAGAATGACTCATTGCACCTTAGTATAATAACTCATTGGACTACCTACTGTAATTATTTTAAAGAACTAACATGGTAGTGTTATTGAATACTTATTACCTGAACAATATCATAAATTCTAAACAACTTTTTTATAAATTCTATGAAAAAACATACCATTATTGCAATTCTGTGCACTGTATTACACCCAAAAATTCTGAGTTTTCAAATTCCCATTTTAAGTTCTTGATAGTTGCTATTGATGAGATAAGGATTGGCCTGCATACAAATTTGCAGGCCAAAAACGGAAAGCTGCGGTCGGGGGGGGGGGGGTCACCCACACGTCATTGGGGTGAGGCCAGGCTTTCCCACTTGCGTCAGAGGGGGGGTGGGTTCAGGTTATGGGTGGCCCACCCTCCTCATATAAGGAATGTCAGGCTGCCAGGATCTCCGCAGTGTCTCCGCCGGTGGAGACAGAGGATGAATGGCTGCGCTGCGCTGGAGGGAGAGATCACCCATCGCTGGATCAGATCAGCCATCGCTGGACCCCGGAGAGATGATCATCCGTCACTGGATAGCAAGAGTGAATTACCACCGCTGGAATCTTTTTTTAATTTTTAATTTTTTTTTAATAAAGGACTTTTTCAACGGTGTGTGTGTCTTTTTTAACATTCTTTTACACTTTCTTTGTGAAATGGTAGGGGTACTTTTGTACCTCCTTACCAATTCAAACAGGGGGGGCTGGGATCTGGGGTCCCCTTGTTAAAGGGGGCTTCTAGATTCTGATAAGCCCCCCACCCACGGACCCCCATAACCACTGGCCAGGGTTGTGGGGATGTAGACCTTCACCTCATCAACATGGGGACAAGGTGCTTTGAGGGGTCACAGACCCCCAAAGCATCCTCCCAATGTTGAGGGCATGTGGCCTGGTATGGTTCGGGGGGCGCTCTCTCGTCCCCCCCTCTTTTCCTGCAGCCTGCCAGGTTGCGTGCTCGGATAAAGGGTCTGGTATGGATTTTTAGGGGGAACCCTACGTCATTTTTTTTTATTTGACGTGGGATTCCCCTTAATATCCATACCAGATCTGAAGGGCTTGGTAATTGAATTTGGGGGAACCCCACGCTTTTTTTTTTTTATCAATGACTTTCAATGACTGTTCTCTGTATTACGGGGAGCCGACAATTCATTATAGTTGCGAGTGATTTTAAATGACTTTTTTTTCCTGTAGAAATGACACTTTGTGCAGGGACAGTTCTAAGCACGGGAAACATGCGCCCATTTACAGGCATAATATAACCCCCCCCCCCCCCCGGTACGAAATGTAAAGGAATATTACACTTTTATTGTTTCACTTTAAGTATTATTAAAATCACTGCTCCCGAAAAAACTTTTTTTTGCATTGATACATGTCCCCTGGGGCAGGACCCAGGTCCCCAAACACTTTTTAGGACAATAACTTGCATATTAGCCTTTAATATTAGCACTTTAGATTTCTCCCATAGACTTGTACACCCCAAAATGTTCACTGTTCGCCTGTTCGGTGAACAGGCAAAGTTCGAGTCGAACATGAGTTTGACTCGAACTCGAAGCTCATCCCTAGTAGTCAGTCTAGGTTCTATTGCATGCCTAGGTGCTCCCCTGTGCTTAGGTCTTCACGTAAAAGTTGTTGTAAAGTCTCACATAAACCCAGTGAAGTGACTGGCCTCAGATGATCCTCCTAAATAAGTTGTGTAGGTACCAGGCCTCCTTTAGTCTAACGAGAACCTCGGGAGCCAGGGACAGCTGACATCCTTCTGTATAGAGAGGGTTGCAAGACATGGTGCGTGTAAGGTAAGGCAGATTCATGGGCAGCAGACAATTCTTGAATGCAAAGAGATTTATTTCTCTTAAACATACCTGTGGGAAAGAGGGTTAGGGCCAGTATACCCTTATGTAGTTGCAATGTTAATTGGCAGACTCCGAGACTTGGTAGACAGCCATGCAGGGTAAGGCATCCAGCAAGACCGGTATAAATCCAAGGGTGATCGGAGATTCGCTGTCCAAGGGCCTCGGCTATGGAATGCTCTACCAATCAACATCCGCCTGGAAGAAAATCACCTGGCTTTTAGGAAAAAACTCAAGATCTTCCTCATTTAGCAGATGATCAAAGCTCGCCACAGCGCCTAGAGGCGATTCAGTTCGCATTGTGCGCTATACAAGTATTTCATTCATTCATTCATTCAAGACACCACATCTGCATGTGTTGAAATGCTGTCTCCTATGGCAACAGTCTTATAACAGTTCCTAATGTTGTAACAAACTCCCTTACATCCTCTACAATCAATTCTTGTATATTCTCAGCCCACTGAGCTCCCAGTCTCTCTCACTAGACTTACTGGTTCACTGCCACTGAACCCTGTGAGCTCTTCCAATCATCTTACTTAGTATCTTTCTCAGGCGTCACCCCTGTTTCCTTGCTGGGTCCCTGGCTTGGCATCTGCTGAAGTTTCCTGATTCTTCACCGTCTCCATTTGGTGAGAATACTGCTCCGGTACTCGCTTCAGCTACCCACTGTAGTCCCTGGTAATAGGGTGGTCGGTGCCTTAGTTGCGACAGCTTCCCCTCTACCTCCTGCGATGACAGGTTCCCGGGCTGGCAGAACTGTCACTTCTGGTTGGACTGCAAGCCACAGTTCCACCCTACGCTGCTCTCTTGCTTCTGGATAGGCCCTTGATCAGCCTAGCAGCCCGGGCAGCTTAACACATGTCCACCCAGACAGCCATCCAGGTTGCACAGAACCCTGATCACCAGACTCCACCCAAATATATAGGTTTTTATCAGGCTAAGGGACCCAAGAAAACCCCTGCCCATTGGCTGAGACACCCCATATACTCCAATCAATCTTTTCATTGGCCTTATCTTATCTAATGTTACCAGTTACCTGGCCACCCAGTGACAGGTTTTTTTTTGCTATCCCTATACAATGCAATTAGCGGACCTACAACTGTTGCAAAACTACAAGTTCCATCATGCCTCTGCCTCTGGGTGTCATGCTTGTGGCTGTCAGAGTATTGCTATGCCTCATGGGACTTGTAGTTCAGCAACAGCTGGAGGTCTGCTAATTGCAGATCCCTGCCCTAAATTATTGTTTTTGTTGGTGTTGCCCATACTGTTAGGTGGCTAAGTTAAAGCTGGAGCATCATGGTCAACTACTAATTGTATATAACCGCTAGAAACCACTAATTGGTATAAGTCCTTATGCTCTGTACACACGGTCGGACTTTCCAATGGAAAATGTGCGATCGGATGGTGTTGTCGGCAAATCCGATTGTGTGTGGGCTCCATCTAACTTTTTCATTCTGAATTTCCGACACAAAGTTTCAGAGCTGGATATAAAATTTTCCCACTACAAAATCTGATCGTTTAAATTTGTGTGTAGACAATTCCGACAAAGTACCACGCATGCTCAGAATAAATTACGAAATGAAAGCTATTGGCTACTGGCCCATTTATAGTCCCTTCATACGTGTTCTGCGTCACCACATTCAGAACGATCGGATTTTCCGACAACTTTGTGCGACCGTGTGTATGCTAGACAAGTTTGGGCCAAAATCTGTCGGAGTAAATCTGACGGATTTTGTCGTCGGAAAGTCCGACCGTGTGTGCAGGGCATTAGTGGCTTTTTTAGTTTAACACATTGAGTACAATAAATTAAACATTTTCCAGTAAACCACATGTTAAAATTCTTAGCTAAGCACTTTCACTTTACAACCTTCCTACATCTTCCAGTCTCCCTAGGAAAGAGTTAACAATAGAATGCAATCTCCAGTCAGTCTATTAGCTTGTAGAAGGGAAGGTGGGCGAAGTAGGGAGGAGCAGGGGAGTGCCTTTCCATCCTAGGCTACAGAGCTGTGTGTCTTCATTGAGACACACAGTGTAGGAAGACACAACATTAGCTCTTGTATTTAAGGGTGGCTCCATAGGATGCTGCAAGAGAAAGGTGACACACTAAAGCAGGAAACCTGAGGCAACAGTCATGTTACCAGCTTAAACTGGAATATAGGCAAGTACTCAGTAAGTGATTCAATCAGCTGCTGCTGAAAGTGCTTAAAATTAGGGTTATGTATCACTTTAAGTTTTACTCTCTGTAAGTATAACTGTTTTTAAAGAGCCGATGAAGATTTCACCTAGAACAATAGCTTTATGATATACTGTATGAAAAATTAAAGTAGAAAATTCAAGGGTAAAGTGTTACAGTTTTATAGTATAAAGTTTATCTATTAAATGGTAAATAAATCAATGACATCAAAGATTAGAAATAAATATAGATGTTAACCAGAGCCTGAAGCAATCCCTGTAAAATGAGGTTCCAGGATCATTAGGTGCTTCACACATGGTTACATTACAGACAATAACAATTCACATCCACGTTTGCAACCTAGCATATCTTATAACTATACAGCATGGTTCAGTAAACCTGTTAGGAAATGCATACACTTTCATTGCTATGTATTTTGTATTTAATATTAATATATATCAGATATGTGAGTATAACAAGTTTAAGGAAAACTGTCAAATATATTTCTGATGTTTCAGTGCATAAAAAATAAAATGCATTTTATTTAATAGCATAACATCATGTAAGAGTTGTGTAGTTTGATTTTAGCAATAGATCCTAAGGATAAAAATTTGTAAATAAAAGAATTGTAGCTGGTAAAGTGAAATTATTTACCCTGGGTGAGGCTGAATACTTGAATGTGTCATAAGCTGATCCTTGCAGGCAGTGTATAAAGATATTCTGTTCTAGGATACCAGATTTTGTTCAATTTTGTCACTACATATCAATCAAAAGTTTACATTTTTGTACAGTATCTTCATGTTGTAAACC
The DNA here is from genome assembly GCF_037356315.1 of Lithobates pipiens. NCBI lineage: Eukaryota > Metazoa > Chordata > Amphibia > Anura > Ranidae > Lithobates > Lithobates pipiens. The sequence continues at coordinate 27,436,167 of NW_027507790.1, read as the reverse complement.
TTCACATTACTTAATGCACCTAATGACTTATAGTTGTACTAAAGTACCATATTAATAATAATAAAAAAACTAATAAAAACTAGGGATGTTTTATAAAATTATTTTACATCATCATCTATGGATTTTGTAAGTTTTGGTGGGCTGAATCATTTTTCATAATGAAGAATATAATCAAAATCTCCACTGCGATTGAAAACTGAATAAGACATAGGTTACCAGCAATGTAAGAAAAATCACAAACAAGCACTGTAGGAAGAAGTTCAAATAAGTAAGAAAATAATCTAGGGGTATACGGTACTGAAGAAAGCAACTCTGATAGCTGTAGCCAAATCACCCAACAGTGTGAAAGAGGATCGGTTAAGTAAATGGCATACACTGCACATGTTTGCCGCAGTCCTTGTACACGCAAAATACTTTTGTTAACGCATATACTTTACAGAAAAGAACTAGGAATGTGCAGCTTTGTGTGTTCCTAGTTCTTAAATCTGTTGTAAAAAAATAAAAATAACTAATTTTAGAGTTATTGTCAAATTAACCAGTTGCCGACCGCCGCATGCCGATGAGTGGCACGGGCAGGCATATGGGCGTACCTGTATGTCCCTGCCTCCCAGCGGGCGGGGGAGCCGATCGGGCCCCCCCGGTGCATGCGGTGGTCGGAATCATTCCAGGAGCGATCCGTGCTGAATACATGAATTGGTGGCCTCCGCCTCACGATCGCTCCTGACGAATGAGAAGCTTCCTGTGCTTCTGCAATGTAAACAGAAGCACAGGAAGTGATGTCATCTCACCCTGTGCAGCCTTTTCGTTCCAGCACACAAGGAGAGAAGGGATCAATGTGAGTCACACCAACACTACACTAACAGTAGAACAAGCAGGCACACAAATCACCCCTCAATCAGCCCCCCTGCACCCCATGTCGCAGTGACATCAATAGCAGTTTTTATTTTTTTACTGTTTACTGCATTGGTGTCATTAGTGACTGTTATAAGTGTTAGGGTAGCTAGTGGTAGGCCCCTTTAGGTCTAGGGTACCCCCCTAACCCCCCTAATAAGGGTTTAACCCCTTGATCACCCTGAGCAGATCAATATCTGATCTGATCAGATCTATACTACCGTTCCCAACAGTTTAGGGTTCCCAAAAACACAGTGTTAGTGGGATCAGCCCAGATACCTGCTAGCACTGGCGTTTTGCCCCTCTGCTCAGCCCAGCCCAGCCCACCCAAGTGCAGTATCGATCGATCACTTTCACTTACAAAACACAACACCCATAACTGCAGCATTTGCAGAGTCAGGCCTGATCCCTGCGATCGCTAACAATTTTTTTGGTAGTGTTTTGATACAGTTGCTGACAGCCTAGGAGCTTTTTTACCTGTGAGTCTCACTAGTGTACCAGTCAATTTAGAGCCCCAAATTGCAAATCAAAGGTACAGAGGCCTACACGTTTCTGAGCATGACAGATAGTAAAGAGGAAGACACTGATCTGTCAGATTCAGGCTTAGAATATGATCCTGTAGACGACAACGGCTCCATGACAGATAGCTCGGATGACGAAATTGTGGTCTCTGCCAAGGTCAGGCATTCCAGACCCCGATCTTCTTCTGCTGTTGAGGTGCAAGAACTGCAGGGCTCTCATATGGAGCAGATTAGTACTAGTGCCGCTGTTCCTTCTGGTGAACTGGCAAGCACCAGCAGCCTAGTACACCCTGGTTGTAGTCAAACCAGCACTGCAGTAACACGTGGTGACGTGTCCCATAAGTGAAATTCAAGCTGGCGAGGTGGCAAGCACAAGTAGTGTCCAGCTGCCACCAAGAAGACAGAGACAGGCCCGTCGTGCCCATAGTGTCCTTCCTGCAGAATTTGCCAATCCTAATTGGGTGCCCACCACTTCTGCAGCACCCATACTTCCCCCATTCACTGGCCAGCCCAGCATTCAGGTGGAAACAGCTGAACGCTCATGTGCTATACAGAGCTTCAGGATGGACTGGATTATTCCTTAAATTCCAGAAAGAGATCATCAGAGCCTTTCTGTTTCCAGACAGTGTTCCACCTCACCTTCCCAATCCAAATGCACCCGCTATTTTTGTCCCTCCTGTCCTGACAATCCTGGTCTTTGCAGGGTATAGCATTGCACAGACTAGACACACTTTCACAGGGTCTCCCTGATGAAGATGCCATCGCATTTTGAGAGACCCGAACCTGGAACTGAACCGTTACAATTACAGTTACAAATTAAAGTGTAAGAAAAAAAAAAGTAAAAAATAAAAAAACACAAAAAAAATAAAATAAAATACCAAAAAGAGTTGTTTTATTTTTCTCTCTCGCTCTCTATTCTCTCTCTATTGTTCTGCTCTTTTTTACTGTATTCTATTCTGCACTGTTTTATTGTGTTTTATTATTAACCATTTTTTTTTTCAGGTACGCCATTCAGCTGCAGTGTGGATTTATTTATCTTGACAGCCACACATTTGCTCCCACAATGCATAAAGCCGTGACTCCAGTGCTGTTGGAGGTGATTTCATCACCACAGTTAACAAAAAGAACATATATGCCGAAGCAGGGGGGCAGGAGGGGTGGAGGAGTGATTTGCTCCTAACTTTTGGGGCGGATGTCTCCATGCTTCGGCATATATATATATATATATATATATATATATATATATATTAGGCACAGGTTGCTTTAAAAAATGTTTTATTTTTTACTTAGCTTTTTTTTGTATTTGCTTTTCAGGTATGGTAAGTCTAAGCCCTTGTACACACGGTCGGACATTCTGACGGAAAATGTCCGATCAGACCATGTTGATGGATAATCCGACCATGTGTGGGCTCCATCGGACTGTTTCCGTCAGAATATCCGACCGACAAAGTTTTAGAGCTAGGCTATAAAATTTTCTGACAACATGATCCGATCAGACTTTGTCCGTTTGTAGAGAATCCTGATCGGACAAAGTGCCACGCATCCTCAGATCAAATTCCTAGAACAAAGCTATTGGCTACTAGCCTGAACGTAGTCCCATCATAATGAAAAAACGTCATCACGTTCAGAACGATTTTCCAACAACTTTGACCGACCGTGTGTATGCAACACTGGTTTCAGACAAAATTAGTTGGACAAAATCGGATTTTGTTGTCGGAATGTCCGACCGTGTGTACAAGGGCTTATTGTTTAGCCACGTTTAGTCGTGTTTGGCATCTGAAACGTGTAAATCCTCGGCGTCTGAACACATATTTTTTGCTTTCGAAGAAACGCTGTTAAACACAACTGCTTAAAAACAGCAATAAACGAGACTGTGTACATGGTCACATAGGATAGCATTGAATGAGTTCAGGTGCAGTTGAAATAAGCGTCCAACTGCCTCTGAACGTATATTTAGAAGCGTCCCGTGTACATGGGGCATTAGGACACACCAGGCATTTGCCTGGTGGGCTGGAGCCGCCGGGAGCACATGTCCTAACAAAAGCTGGTTAATGCAGGGTGTGACAGAACCACTTGGGCACCCGACTAGGTGCTTCCAGCCACCACCTACGCCTTCTGCCCTCCAAACCATTCTGAGAAGAGCAAGAGCTAACTCCAGCCCTTTTTACCCCAAACATCATACACAAACAAGATGAGAGATAAAATCCAAAAGGAAAACTGTTTATTGAACAGAAATACTTTAGGGCTAGTTTACACTTGCCGTGGCCTTCTGAAAAGTGGTTCAATTTGGATTGCTTTTCAGAGTTCATATGACAGACAGAGAAAACGGTATTATATCACCTCCTCAACCCCTATCTTAAATCCCTAAAATCCTGCACCATGTGTCAAAACCATGTGCATTGCATGAGGTTGAGGAGCGGCTGCAGCTCCATTCACTTTCATGGATCATCAGGCAGTTCAACAGACAGCAATACCTGTCATATGTGACGGGGGTTGCAACACTGTAACTTTTGCCATGAATGTGTATTCCCCCTATACGACTGCCTTTGCAGCTTGTGGGGGGGGGGGGGGGCAGTTGAAAGGCAGTAAAATGGCATTTCAACCTCCTGTTTTTACCACCCTCCAACCACAAGTATAAACAAGACTTTTGTGGGGTTTGTTCACATAAGGCCGCGTACACACGCGCGGACTGTTCGCCCAACCTTGTTCGTCAAACAGTTTCGGCAAACAGTCCGCTCAAAATTTGCATGAGCGGACTTGCCCACACACGAGCGGACTGTTTCAGCGAACTGTTTGGCCGCGTACACACGGGCGGACTGTTCGCCCAACCTTGTCCGCTGAACAGTGTTTGGGCGGACAGTCCGCTCGTGTGTGGGCTTTCAGCGGACAGTTTCAGCGGACAGTTGGACGGACAAAGTCTTTCGGAAATTCCGAAAAACTGTCCGCTGAAACTGTGTTTGAGCGAACAGTCCGCCCGTGTGTGGGCCTGTCCGCTGTACTTTCGAAATGAGCGGACTGTTCCCGCTCGGAAAGTCCGCCCATTTCGAGCGCGTGTACAGGTAGGCGGGGCCCGCGAAGGAGACGTCGCGGGCTCCGCCGCCTGGAATGGGCTTAAAGGGGAACCCCAACGCCGAAAAAATCGGCGTGGGGGTTCCCCCAAAGTCCACACCAGACCCTTGTCCGAGCACGCTACCCGGCCGGCCAGGAAGGGGGGGCGAGCGAGCGCGCCCCCCCTCCTGAGCCGTACCAGGCCGCGTGCCCTCAACATGGGGGGTGCCTTGGGGAAGGGGGGGCCGCGCGGCCCCCCCACCCCAAAGCACCTTGTCCCCATGTTGATGAGGACAAGGGCCTCTTCCCGACAACCCTGGCCGTTGGTTGTCGGGGTCTGCGGGCGGGGGGCTTATCGGAATCCGGGAGCCCCCTTTAAGAAGGGGGCCCCGGATACCGGCCCCCCACCCTATGTGAATGAGTATGGGGTACAATGTACCCCTACCCATTCACCTGTGAAATAAAGTACCAAAAAAAACACAACACAGGGGAAAAAAATATTTTATTGCACAGCCGGGGGTCTTCCGTCTTCGGGGGTCTTCTCGCCGGACTCCTCCGCTATGTGTGTGTAGCTCTTTTGCTAGCGGAGGAGTCCGGCTTTCTTCCTCCCCGCCGCCGGCCTCTTCTCCCGACTTCGGGGGTCTTGTCCCCCTCTTCGGTTCTTCTGCCGGGCCACCGCGCCTGGTCCGGTGGCCCGGTCTTCTGTCGCCGTCTTCCGTTCTTCTGTCGCCGCCTTCGGTTCTTCTGCCGGGCCACCGCGCCTTCTTGTAGCTCTTTTACAGGCGGTGGCCCGGTCTTCTGTCGCCGCCGCCGCCTTCCGTTCTTGTTCTTCTTGTTCTTCTTCTTCTTCTTCTTCTCCTGGAGATGTTGACTCGACGAGCTCTCCGGCCGGAATGCCAGGGACACGCTCCGCTGCCACTTATATAGTGACAATGGGGCGGTGTCACATGGTATATGTCACATGGGTTGGTCACATGGGTTGATGTCACATGGGGACTATGACATCGTAAGGGGGCGGGGTCACCATGTGACCAACCCATGTGACATATACCATGTGACACCGCCCCATTGTCACTATATAAGTGACCGCACAGCGCGGCTCTGGCATTCCGGCCGGAGGGAGCGACGTGTCAACATCTCCTGGAGAAGAACAAGAAGAACAAGAAGAACACGAACGGAAGTCGGCGGCGACAGAAGACCGGGCCACCGCCTGTAAAAGAGCTACAAGAAGGCGCGGTGGCCCGGCAGAAGAACCGAAGGCGGCGACAGAAGAACGGAAGACGGCGACAGAAGACCGGGCCACCGGACCAGGCGCGGTGGCCCGGCAGAAGAACCGAAGAGGGGGACAAGACCCCCGAAGTCGGGAGAAGAGGCCGGCGGCGGGGAGGAAGAAAGCCGGACTCCTCCGCTAGCAAAAGAGCTACACACACATAGCGGAGGAGTCCGGCGAGAAGACCCCCGAAGACGGAAGACCCCCGGCTGTGCAATAAAATATTTTTTTCCCCTGTGTTGTGTTTTTTTTGGTACTTTATTTCACAGGTGAATGGGTAGGGGTACATTGTACCCCATACTCATTCACATAGGGTGGGGGGCCGGTATCCGGGGCCCCCTTCTTAAAGGGGGCTCCCGGATTCCGATAAGCCCCCCGCCCGCAGACCCCGACAACCAACGGCCAGGGTTGTCGGGAAGAGGCCCTTGTCCTCATCAACATGGGGACAAGGTGCTTTGGGGTGGGGGGGCCGCGCGGCCCCCCCTTCCCCAAGGCACCCCCCATGTTGAGGGCACGCGGTCTGGTACGGCTCAGGAGGGGGGGCGCGCTCGCTCGCCCCCCTTTCCTGGCCGGCCGGGTAGCGTGCTCGGACAAGGGTCTGGTGTGGACTTGGGGGGAACCCCCACGCCGATTTTTTTCGGCGTTGGGGTTCCCCTTTAAGCCCATTCCAGGCGGCGGAGCCCGCGACGTCTCCTTCGCGGGCCCCGCCTACCTGTACACGCGCTCGAAATGGGCGGATTTGCCTCCTCCTTACGTGGGCGAGTCCGTTCATTTCAAAAGTTGAGCGAACTGTTGCCCAACCTTGTTCGTCAAACAGTCCGCTCGTGTGTGGGCAAGTCCGCTCATGCAAATTTTGAGCGGACTGTTTGCCCAAACTGTTTGACGAACAAGGTTGGGCGAACAGTCCGCGCGTGTGTACGCGGCCTTTGCCAAACAGTTCGCTCAACTTTTGAAATGAACGGACTCGCCCACGTAAGGCGGAGGCAAGTCCGCCCATTTCGAGCGCGTGTGCAGGTAGGCGGGGCCCGCGACAGAGACGTCGCGGGCTCAGCCGCCTGGAATGGACTTAAAGGGGAACCCCAATGCCGAAAAAAATCGGCGTGGGGGTCCCCCCAAAGTCCACAACAGACCCTTGTCCGAGCACGCTACCCGGCCGGCCAGGAAAGGGGGGCGAGCGAGCGCGCCCCCCCTCCTGAGCCGTACCAGGCCGCGTGCCCTCAACATGGGGGGTGCCTTGGGGAAGGGGGGGCCGCGCGGCCCCCCCCCACCCCAAAGCACCTTGTCCCCATGTTGATGAGGACAAGGGCCTCTTCCCGACAACCCTGGCCGTTGGTTGTCGGGGTCTGCGGGCGGGGGGCTTATCGGAATCCGGGAGCCCCCTTTAAGAAGGGGGCCCCCGGATACCGGCCTCCCACCCTATGTGAATGAGTATGGGGTACTCCCCCTTACGATGTCCTAGTCCCCATGTGACATCAACCCATGTGACCAACCCATGTGACATATACCATGTGACACCGCCCCATGTTGAGGGCACGCGGCCTGGTACGGCTCAGGAGGGGGGGCGCGCTCGCTCGCCCCCCTTTCCTGGCCGGCCGGGTAGCGTGCTCGGACAAGGGTCTGTTGTGGACTTTGGGGGGACCCCCACGCCGATTTTTTCGGCGTTGGGGTTCCCCTTTAAGTCCATTCCAGGCGGCGGAGCCCGCGACGTCTCCGTCGCGGGCCCCGCCTACCTGCACACGCGCTCGAAATGAGCAGACTTCCCTCCGAGCGGGAACAGTTTGCTCATTTCGAAAGTAGCCTACACACGGGCGGACTGTTCGCTCAAACAAAGTTTCAGCGGACAGTTTTTCGGAATTTCCGAAAGACTTTGTCCGTCAAACTGTCCGCTGAAACTGTCCGCTGAAAGCCCACACACGAGCGGACTGTCCGCCCAAACACTGTTCAGCGGACAAAGTTGGGCGAACAGTCCGCCCGTGTGTACGCGGCCTAAGCCAAGAGCAGTAAAAATAAGCAGTTGATCTGTGTTATTACCACTCCCCAACCACCAACCTGATCAAGGAGATGCAGTTGTTCTGTACACATATCCATGCCACATATCACTTTTTTGAGTGGCAGCAATGATAGCCACACATTTTAAAAAGGAACTTCCTCACTTGGAGCCCTCTAGATCCCTCCAGTTCCATTTATCCCTCAGAGCCCACCATCCCTTCCTTTCATCCCACTGACTGTCCTCCTCAGATTGACTCTAGTGATGCAGTGGCAGTTTTTCCCCACTGACACTGATACAGTGCAATGTTTTCTCTTAGCAACACCGCAGACTCAGGAAAAAAAAATTCTTTCATTTACACCACCCACACAGGGACTTTTTTTTTCCTTCACCAATGTTAACCCCATATTTGTGCTACAATTTTAAATGTTTCAATGTACCAGAATAATTGGTACTATTTTCATGTATACCACAAACATTACATACATTTTTCTTTGCACATTGCTATTTGCTCTGCCCCCTCCTTCCCAGGGGGGATGGCGCGGTTTGCCATCTTGTCCTGGTCGCTGAATAACCTTTTCCTGTCGCTGACTGACTTCATGCACAGTATTTAAACACGTTCAATATGCTTCATTTGGAACAGGATGCTCACCAACCATCTAAAAAAAAAAAATATATATATATATATATATATATACCGTATATACTCGAGTATAAGCCGAGATTTTCAGCCTCTTTTTTGAGGCTGAAAGTGCCCCCCTCGGCTTATACTCGAGTCATCGCTGTCTGCCCGCTCGATCAGCGTGTCGAGCAGACAGACAGCGGCCATTCTGATTCAAAAGCCGCGCCTCCGGCTCCCCCTTCGCCTGTGATAGGCGGAACACTGAATTTCCCAGCAGCCTGTGTTCCGCCTATCACGGACTTCGTATCATCCTCGTACTACGGACGAGGATGATACGACGTCTGTGATAGGCGGAACACAGGCTGCTGGGAAATTCAGTGTTCCGCCTATCACAGGCGAAGGCGGCGGCGCAGCTTTTGAATTTTACAATGGCCGCCGACGAACGAAGAGGGCACGGGACGGAGGCAAGGCACAGGACGGCACGGCACGGGACGGGACGGGACGGGACCGGAGGCAAGGCATGGCGGCGAGGCACGGCGGCGAGGCACGGAGGCAAGGAGGCTCGGCACGGGACGGAGGCTCGGGACAAAGGCTCAGGACACAGGTAGGCTGGACACACACACACACACACACACACACACACACACACACACACACACACACACACACACAGGGATGGATGGATGGATGGAGACACACACACACAGGGATGGATGGACGGACACACAGGGATGGACGGACACACAGGGATGGACGGACACACAGGGATGGACGGACACACACACAGGGATGGACAGGCATGTCTTACCCTCGGCTTATACACGAGTCAATAAGTTTGCCAGTTTTTTTGGGGGTAAATTGGGGGCCTCGGCTTATATTCGGGTCGGCCTATACTCGAGTATATACGGTATATATATATATATATATATATATATATTGCATTTATTTTACTGAAAAAGCCACTAAACTATTGTAGTTAGTACACGCACACAAACACTTTCACTAGACAGCTTTTTGAGCAGGATAGATAGCAGCCACCTTTTAAAAAATATTAGAGTGTGTTTCACTAAATAAAGCCCCCCCTTTTTTTTTTATGTCTACATGAGCAGTATTGGAGGATTATTTCCAACCAGACCTTTATCAGCCATTTTTTAAATCAAGAAATTAAAACTACAATGCAATTTATTTGCTGAGAAAGCCCCCAACATATTGTAGTGTCTTTGTGCACAGTATTTAGGTACTGGCTAGGCCGCTTTGTCAACAACAGGGCTCAAATCAAATATTTTTAAATCATTATAAATCAACTTAAGTAGTTGTACGATCATGTTGTAAACCTACAATGTTATAGACACTTTATAATAGGGTAATAACTATGTAGACACCATAATTACTTTTATTCAAGGCTAAATTCATCTTTTCAGGCAGAAATTCACTTTTCATAATAAATAGAATCCTTTTGTATTATAATTTCTGGCCCAACAATCCCAATGTTCTTATCTCTCACTTACTTTATCCAAAAAAAGGTTTCAAATTCCATGTTTTGGACTTTTAAAAACATTCTTTCTGGTTGCATTACTTCCTGTAAGTCAGCTCCCATAATTCTCTGTGTGTTTGCATCACAGAAAAGTGTGTAATAGGGGTTGTATTACCAGTCTGGATCACTTCTCCCTCATTACAATACCACCACCTACTGCTTCCGTTAATCACTTACCTACTGGGCACTTTTATCCCCTTCGTGCCCAGGACAATTTTCAACTTTCAACGCTGTTACACTTTAAATGACAATGCAACACTGTACCCATATGACATTTTTATCACTTTGTTTCATACAAATAGAGCTTTCTTTTGGTAGTATTTAATCACCACTGGGTGTCTGAGAATGTTGAAAAAAAAATCATAGTTTTTGATCAAATTTTGCAAACAGGTAATTTTTCTCCTTCATTGATGTGTGCTGATCAGGCTGCACTGATGGGTACTGATAGGCGGCACTGATGAGGCGGAACTAATAGGTGGCATTAAGGCATTTAAGTAGCACCTTCAGGTATTCTAGGAGCATAAATTACACACATAAATTCCTGCTAACCTATCACATTGTTGATGGCCCTTCATATCTCTAACACATAGCATATACTGTACATACCAATTACAAACCAAAACACATTCTGCTGAGCAGAAAGGGTAAAGAAAATATTACCTGCGGTTTTAATAGTTCAGTGAGAGCATCGGTCCAGGCAGCAGGCAGGAACATGGACAGTGACAGCAAAACAGGCAGCAGGGTGGAATACTGTCCATAGTCAGTAGAGGTAGAGATGTTGTCAGCACAGCTAAGGCATTGGTCCAGGTAGCAGGCAGGGATGTGGTCAGCAGAAGTGAAAGGATCATCCATGCAGCAGGTAGGAATACTGTCCATAGTTAGTAAATGAACTGAAATGCAGGAAGGGCATTATAATGTCATAGCAGGACCTGGACTTGTCAGATGGAATGATTGGCATGTGGTGGATGGGGTTGGTAGACCAATATGCATGCACTTCATTTTTTTGTAAGCCCCATGTAGCGCGTAAAGTCTAAAAACAATGTAAGCTCCACTGTTAGGGGTCTCCGTTCAAAAGGGCAGGCATAACTTGAGCTGGGGTTGTTTTCTATAAATTGAAGGAAAAAAAGATTGGTTTGGTCCATGATGCCTTGAACTAATTCATCAGGGAAAAATAAATTAAAAAAATCGATTTCAGAGAAACCTTCACTGTTGACCTGCACACCTGGCTATGCTGTGAAAGGGGGGATTGTGGTTGACCCTGTTTTACAAGGCAGCCACAATTGTTTGCCAAGGTACCTGGAAGCTGGGTTTGGGCCCAAATTCTTTGGCATGCAAGAGGGGCGTGCATGCTGGTCATGCGGTAAAGAGATAATTCATTGGCTCTTTACCCTGATTGGAGAGGGGCTGTGTCCCGAGGGACATGCCCGATCCCCGATCGCAGTAGCGTCGAGAACCATATGATGTTATATTACACCTGCCCAGGATGGGAGAGCCCTCCTGCAGACGTCATTTGACTATATGCCAGTATTGAAGTGGTTAATGATATGTTGGTACATAGGGGAGCTGGAATTTAGAAAAAAAAAAGGTTAAATTATTCTTTAAGCTTTGGAAATTACCTCTTTTTCCTTTTTAAGGCCCTATTTACGAATGGGATTATTTGTAATACAGCTGCCCACAAATGGAAGACTGTATGTTTTCTAGTTACATTAAAGTGGTAGTAAAGGCTAATAGTAACTATTCTTAAAACATTTTCTCCCTCCTCCTATATATCCTGCATACCCTTCATAAAAAAAAAGATCTGTTTGCTTCCAAATTTCTAAACTTCTCCAATCAAGTCACCTGCAGCTCCAGCTCCCCTTAGTAAGGGAGTGCTTTACAATGGCTGTGAATTCCCGAAGTTGTGACGTCACTTACAGACTCCTATAGCCCAACCATTGTTGGCATACCCTCCTGTTCCCTGCAGCAGCCACTCATTGACACACTGACACTCACTGACCTGACAAGAGCATATTAAAAAAGTGCATTGATGTATTTTATACAGGGTATGCGGGGTAATTAGGGAACATTTTTAAGAATAGTTAGTATTATCCTTATGTATGGATCTGTTGCCCTCTACTGTCTATATTTGTAAATGCCTAGAATGTTGATATATTATGTATGCACTTCCAGTCTCTGGGTTGTTAGATTGAAAATCCCAGGCAGTGGAGAGAAAGAAAGCCTGAGACCACATGTTCTATCAATGAAAAAGCTGCTACTAAATCCAGGCCAGAAGGAGCAATTTTTTTCATTTTTGCACACGTGTACAAATTGTCGATTTTGACAATAAAATTGCTTAAACCTTAGAACAGCAGAGGCTCTATAGAATATTTTAAATTACATATTGCTGATGTGGCGCTATGTGGTGTGGATATATAAGGGAGAGGGGGTGCGCCATGATGGCTCTGGAAGGGCAAGGAGGAGGCACACACACACATTGGAAATCATGTAACACGGTATTCCTTATATTTTACTATACACTCAATCTAAGACTTGACATACTTTATGTCATTTTAAAGGCAGACCCTATCCTCACTGCTTTTCTTTTAGTTGTGGGACCCTTCTTCCCTTGTGGGGCACTCACGGCTCCCCATATCAAAAACGTTTACTACCACTGGACTAGAAATCATGAAGTAACATATTGTTACTAGGTACTCATTACAGGTTTGAAGTTTTGATAGACGGTGTGAATGACAAGGTCTCTTAAAATTAGAATGTGCTATCTTCATATCAGTTAGTTCTATTTTGGAATTGCTCTATCAATAAAAATTGGTTGGGTCATCTTGAATTTGATCTTCATTTCAGATAATGGAAATCCGTTTATTCAGGTTCCCATGGATGTCCACAGTTGTTATCAACAAAGACTTTAGAAGGTATAAGAAACCATATACTGTAGACCCAAGAGAAGTGATTAAACTAGTGATAAGAAGTGTTAAAACAAGTTTAATTTTTTTTTTTTTTTTTTTTTAGATGTGGTTTACCTGGGAAATATATATAGTATATGGCCAGCCATCTAGGGGCTGTTGTTTCCAAATTATATGGATGCATTACACAGATAATGGAACATGTATTTTGCATGAACTCACTTAATTCTTGATCCATTAAGGTTTCATTTTATCCTATGTATAATTAAATGTAATACACATTTTGACATACAGTATATGACTATTGAACCTATGGTGGATTTTGTAATAAATGAATTGATACACAATTAATCTGAGCAAACAATCATTAACATTGACCTCAATTAGCATTTGGTACACATAGCCACAGTGGGCAATAGGGTACTGTTATATGGTGTGTTTAAAATACACTGGTTTGTTTATATATATTATTAGGAATCTGTATTTTTGTGAAGCTCTGTTCTGTTTTTTTTTCTTTTGAAACAACATTGTTAGACCTCAGGAGATCTATTACATATTGGTCTTGTGAATAGCATTGGTTTTATGGGGGACATTTATTGGGATTTTAGAGTTTTTTTCATTATTAAGTGTGTGTTATGAGAAGATAGTTCCTGTAATTTTGGAATAGTTTATTGTCAAGAATGTTGTGTACTTGATTTTGTCATTGGCGTCTTTAAAACAATTTGCAGTTATTTTTTAGCGAGATTCAGATTGTTACAGATTCTCAATGGTGCAGTGGGTGTTGAGGGAACTCTATTATACATTTCTGAACTGGAGAAGAACAATGAACACCAGGGATCTTCAAACTACAGCCCTCCAGCTGTTGCGGAACTACACACCCAATGACACATTGTAAAACTCTGACATTGACAGAGATGACTAGGCATGATGAGAATTGTAGTTTCTGAACAACTGGAGGTCCATAGTTTGAAGACCCCTGATATAAACCAAACCCTTGGGATTTCACCTTTTCTCATTGCCCAACTTGGCAGAAAGTCATTGGATTAGAAAATGTTGTATGTGCAGGACAGCATTGAGAAATGCAGTAAATTTGGCAGCTGCTGTGTTGATGACTTTCACTCCTGTATTGTGATGTTGTTCCTTCAATACAGTTGTCAAGCAATCGCCCAGGGAACCATCCCCTTTACCCTCTCACACCCTTCTCCCTCCCCCTCCCTTAATTTTCCTATTTGTTTAAATGCAACTGAGGATCCCAAGCTCACCACTCCCCAGTTTTGTTAGCACTGTGAACTTTAATGCCTTGTACACATGGTCAGACTTTCCGGCGGAAACTGCGCGATTGGATCATGTTGTCAGAAAATGAGATCGTGTGTGGGGCTCCATCTGACTTTTTCCGTCTGAATTTCTGACACAAAGTTTGAGAGCAGGATCTAAAATTTTCTGACAACAAAATACGATCGTTTACATTCCGATCGTCTGTAGACAATCCAGATGGACAAAGTGCCACGCATGCTCAGAATAAATTACCAGACGAAAGCTATTGGCTACTGGTCTGTTTATAGTCCCGTCATACGTGTTCTACATCACTGCGTTCAGAACGATATGATTTTTTCCGACAACTTTGTGCGATCGTGCGTATGCAAGACAAGTTTGAGCCAAAATCCGTCGGAAAAAATCCGATGGATTTTGTTGTCGAAATATCGGACCGTGTGTATGGGGCATAAGACCATTTACTAGGTATCCTCACTATACATACCTATGCATATTGAATTTATGCTCTAGTTCACTGTCATTGATTTGAACTAGTGCCAATGATTACTGACACAATGTTGATGTATGTGTACAAATTTTTTGTAACTCGCAAATCAAGTTGACTATCTTTCCTTTAACCCAAGAGCCTTTTTGTTATCAAAATGTGTAAAATAAATAAATATATTAAACAAGTTTGTAAGTGTATGAATAGACTACAACTTCTGCAGACACCAACTGGTCAACCCCAGTCTAAATATCTCAGTAAGTTTAGCTTAGCAAAAATGTGTGTGCATGTTAATGGAAAGAGCCATATTATAAAATATGTGTTTGTTTAACCACTTCAGCCCCAAAAGGCTGACCAGGCCATTTCTTGTGATACGGCACTGTGTCGCTTTAGCTAACAATTGTGCTGTTGTGCGACTTTATACCCGAACAAAATGCATGTCCTTTTTTTCCCTTACAAATAGAGTCTTCATTAGTTTAGGCTGATATATACTCTTCTACATATTTTTGGTAAAAAAAAAAAAACATAATAAGCGTATATTGATTGGTTTGTGCAAAATTTATAGCATCTACAAAATAGGGAATAAATTATTGCATTTGTATTTTTATTTTTTTAGTAGTAATGGCAGCGATCAGTGATTTTTATCGGGACTGATACAGTGTGGCGGATAAATTGGACACTTTTGACACTTTTTTGGGACCATTTACATTTATACAGTGATTGGTGCTATAAATAGCCACTGATTACTGTATAAATGTCACTGGCAGGGAAGGGGTTAACACTAGGGGACAAGCAAGGGGTTAACTATGCTCCCTATGTGTGTTCTAACTGTGGGGGGAATGTGGCTGACTAGAGGAGGAGAGAGATAATTGTTCCTACTTAGTAGGAACACACAATCTGTCTCCTCTCCCCTGACAGAACCTGGATGATTACACACACAGATCCCGGTTCTCGCTCTGTCACGAGTGATTGCGGGTACCCAACGGTAGGGATGAGCCGAACACCCCCTGGTTCGGTTCGCACCAGAACTTTCGAACGGACCCCAAATTCGAACGAACTTTAGAACCCCATTGAAGTCTATGGGACTCGAACGGTCAAAATGAAAAGTGCTAATTTTAACGGCTAATATGCAAGATACTGTCCTAAAAAGGGTTTGGGGACCTGGCTCCTGCCCCAGGGGACATGGGTCAATGCCTAAAATGTTTTTAAAAATGGCCGTTTTGGCAGGAGCACTGATTTTAATGACGATTAAAGTGAAAAAAAAAGTGAAATATTCCTTTAAATATGGTGCCTGGGGGGTGTCTGTAGTATGCCTGTGAAGTGCCACGTGTTTCCCGTGTTTAGAACAGTCCCTGCACAAAATGACATTAAACGGAAATAACACCATTTAAAACTGCTTGTGGTTTTAATGTTATATCTGGTTCCTGCAATATGGTTGAAAATCATTGAGAAAAATGGCATGGGTAGCCCTCCCTGCCCATTACCAGCCTATTTGGGTCTTGTACGCATATTAAGGGGAACCCTGTACCCATATTTAAAAAAGGAAATGCGTGTGGCCCCCAGGCCCTATATACTCAGAACAGCAGTATACAGGCGGTGCAAACAAGACAGGGACTGTGTAGGTTTGTTGTGTTAAGTTGAATCTGTTTGTTATTTTCAACTGGTACATTTTTAAAGTGTAGCTCCAGTCAAAAAAACTATTTTTAAGCTTTTTGGAAAACATAGGGAAGGGTTATCACCCCTGTATAATTTGTTTTGTCGTCCATCTTTTTTCATCTCACTTGCTGTTGTCTCCTTCCGTTTGCAAGTAGGAGATGTTTGTAAATTGGATGTTTGAAAGTAGGGGCCTGCCCTATATGCTCTGCAGAAATGGCGGAACAAGGTGTTGGTTTTGCCACAACATTGTAAGCCCTCAAAGTGACTCTTGGTGGGCGCTGGAGTGCCCTGCTGTGAACGATTATATCAAGAATTGTAATTACATGCCATTGTTGAACAGTGGTAGAAAAATTTACCTTTGGTGGTTGTGGTGCTGGTGCCACAACACTATAAGTCCTCACCGTTACTCTGGGTGGGCACAGGAAGGGGCCCTCCTGTGAAATATTATATCAAGAATTGTAATTACATGTCCCTGTTGAACAGGGGCAGAAAAATTTGGCCTTAGGCACTGCTGCTGGTGCCACCACACTGCAACCTCTTCCATATACTCTAGTTTTATTGCAGGAATTAGCCCTGCTGCAAAGCATTGCCTCAAAAATTGTACTTAAACGCCCCTGTTAAACAGGGGCAGAAAAATTTGGCCTTAGGCACTGCTGCTGGTGCCACCACACTGCAACCTCTTCCATATACTCTAGTTTTATTGCAGGAATTAGCCCTGCTGCAAAGCATTGCATCAAAAATTGTACTTAAACGCCCCTGTTAAACAGGGGCAGAAAAATTTGGCCTTAGGCACTGGTGCTGGTGCCACCACACTGCAACCTCTTCCATATACTCTAGTTTTATTGCAGGAATTAGCCCTGCTGCAAAGCATTGCATCAAAAATTGTAATTAAACGCCCCTGTTAAACAGGGGCAGAAAAATTGGGCCTTAGGCACTGGTGCCACCACACTGCAACCTCTCCCATATACTCTTGTTTGATTGCAGGAATTAGCCCTGCTGCAAAGCATTGCATCAAAAATTGTACTTAAACGCCCCTGTTAAACAGGGGCAGAAAAATTGGGCTGATGGCATCAACCAGAACCAGAAATGTTCTTCCAACATATCAGCGGAGGAGGAAGAGGATAGACAATCAACATAACAGGACAGTCACTCAGCATCAGCATTAGCAGTCTTGAAGGGATGTGATATTTCAAAAAAAATTATTCTGTTACATCAGCTTCAGGTGCTTGGTAGCTGTGGGTGATCCAAAACTGATTCATCTTGATGAAGGTCAGTCGATCAACTGATTCGGTGGACAGGCGCACCCTGTGATCGGTAACAAAGCCACCAGCAGCACTGAAGGTGCGTTCCGAAAGAACACTGAATGCAGGACAGGCCAGTAGCTCAATTGCATACTGTGCAAGCTCTGGCCAGTGATCCATCCTCAAGACCCAGTAAGCCAGAGGATTTTCGGTGGGAAAGGTGTCCAAGTCTGACCTTGCCCCTAGGTATTCTTGCACCATGTAAATCAGACGCTGGCGATGGGTGCTGGAACCGATCATACCTTGGGGCTGCGGACTAAAAAATTGTCTGAAAAGCATCAGTCAGACGGCCACCTTCTCCACCGCTCCTTCTGACTGATGCCTCAGCAACACGTTGTTCAGGACCAGGAGTTTGTAACCTCCCAGTCTCTGGGAACGCGTTGCACAGACCTTTCTGCAAGGCCTCCCGGAGATGTCTCATCCTCTGCTCCCTCTGCGATGGCAAGATAAGGTCGGCAACCTTACCCTTGTACCGTGGATCAAGGAGAGTGGCCAGCCAGTAATGGTCCCTCTCCTTGATCCGAAGAATACGAGGATCCTTCCGCAGGCTTTGCAGGATCAGGGAGGCCATGCAGCGTAGGTTAGCTGAGGCATTCGGTCCGGAGTCCTCTGGGTCACTAAGGACAACATGATCCGCAGCTACCTCCTCCCAGCCACGTACAAGTCCACGTGTTTCTTGGGACTGTAAATCATCCCTACAAGACTGCTGCTGCTGCTGCTGCTGATGCTGATGCTGAGTGCCAGCCTCCACCTCCATGCTGACACAATCATCCTCCTCCTCCTCTTCCTCCTCCTCATCCTCTTCCTGTGTGATGGGTGGCACAGCAGGAACACTGTCTGGATAAAGGGGGCCTTGAGAGGCAAGGAAGTCCTCCTCTTCCTGCCTCTGTTCTGCCTCAAGTGCCCTGTCCATTATTCCACGCAGCGTATGCTCCAAGAGGTGGACAAGAGGTACAGTGTCACTGATGCATGCACTGTCACTGCTCACCATCCTTGTGGCCTCCTCAAACGGTGACAGGACAGTGCATGCATCCCTGATCATGCCCCACTGGCGTGGTGAGAAAAAACCAAGCTCCCCTGACCCTGTCCTGGTGCCGTAGTCGCACAGGTACTCATTGATGGCCCTCTGCTGCGTGTGCAGCCGCTGCAGCATGGCCAATGTTGAGTTCCATCTGGTGGGCATGTCACATATAAGGCGGTTCTTGGGCAGGTTCAACTCCTTTTGGAGCTCAGCCAGCCGAGCACAGGCATTAAATGATCGGCAGAAATGCACACAGACTTTCCTGGCCTGCTTCAGGACATCCTGTAAGCCGGGGGACCTGCCCAAGAACCGCTGCACCACCAGGTTAAGGACATGAGCTACACAGGGCACATGGGTCAGTTGTCCCTGTCGGAGGGCGGAGAGGAGGTTGGTGCCATTGTCGCAAACCACCATTCCTGGCTTAAGCTGGCGTGGCGTCAACCACCTCTCGGCCTGCCCCTGCAGAGCTGACAAAACATCCGCCCCAGTGTGGCTCCTGTCCCCCAAACAAACCAGCGCAAGCACGGCATGGCATCGTTTTGCCTGCGTACTTGCGTAGCCCCTGGAACGCCTACGGAGCACCGCTGATTCTGAGGACAGAGCACTGGAAGAGGCCATGGAGGAAGAAGAAGAGGAGGGGGTGGAGGAGAGAGGTGTGTCACAACCAATAGTAGCATTTTGGAGGCGTGGTGGCGGAACAACCTCCAACACTACTGCACCTTGTCCTGCATCCTTCCCAGCTGCCAGAAGAGTGACCCAATGGGCCGTGAAAGACAGGTAACGTCCCTGTCCATGCCTGCTGGACCATGAGTCAGCGGTAATATGCACCTTACCGCTGACCGCCCTGTCCAGCGAGGCAAGGACATTGCCTTCCACATGCCGGTAGAGAGCCGGAATCGCCTTCCGTGAGAAAAAGTGGCGTTTGGGGACCTGCCACTGAGGAACCGCACATTGTACAAACTCACGGAAGGGGGCCGAGTCTACCAACTGAAAAGGCAGCAGTTGAAGTGCTAGCAATTTAGCTAAGCTAGCATTCAACCGCTGGGCATGTGGATGGCTGGGAGTGAACTTCTTTCTCCGGTCCAGCAGCTGGGGCAGGGACATTTGCCTGCTATAATCGGACATGGGTGTACCGCTAGCAGAGTTCCCGGAAGCACTTGGCTGTGACACACCTAATTCTACACCTTCATTCCTCTCAGAGCAGGTTTCAGAGAGGACTGAAGGTCTAGTGGGGTTGGAGATGCCAGCTGATGAGGAGCAAGGAGAGGTCCGCTTTGTTCTTTGGTGTGGGTCTTTGAGGTACGCTTGCCAACGAGCTGCATGGCAGGTCAACATATGTCTGGTCAAGCATGTGATGCCCAAGCGGCTGATGTTTTGGCCACGTGAGATACGCTTGAGACATATGTTGCAAATAGCAGCGGTGCGATCTGATGCACTCGTCTCAAAAAAGGCCCACACCAAAGAACTTTTAGAATAACGCACAGAGGCAGCGTTCTGCACAGGTGGAGCTCTGCGGTGTGATTCAGCGGGTGTGCTGCCCCTAAGCTGGCCCCCGGAGGGCATCCTGCCTCGTTGGACATGTGCCTCCTCCTCCTCCTCCTCCTCCTCTCTCCTTCCAGGCACCCACGTGGAGTCAGTGCCCTCATCATCCCCTCCCTCTTCATCGCTGTAGCAAACCTGGCAGTATGCTGCAGCTTGTGGAACATGACTGCCAGATTGCTGTCCTTCTTGAGCATCCCCTCTCTCTGCGCTCACGCTACTGCCTTCCTCTAGCTGAGTGTCATCATCAGAGCCCACAAAACACTGGGCATCCTCCTGGAGCATGTACCCAACACTGTGCTCAAAGAGTTCAGGAGACTCCTCAGGAGGACGTGGTGGGTCTAGGGAAGGAGTCACTGATGATGACATTGAGAGGAGGGAAGACGATGCGTTGGCAGCTGCTTTGCTAGTACCCTGAGACTGGGTGAGAGAGGATGAGGAGGATGAAGAGGGCTTGGTCATCCACTCTACCAAGTCGTTGGCATGTTGCGGTTCAACATGTCCAGCTGCCGAAAAGAAGGACAAGCGTGTCCCATGGCCACGTGCTGATGACAATGCACCGCGTCCACGACCAGCACTGTTGTCTCTAGACACAGAGCCTGCTTGCCCTCTTTTATCGGCTCGCGCCTGTCTGCCTCTCCTTGCTGGCCTTCCAGACATGGTAATGGCCTGAAGGGAGTTGGGTAAAAAAGCAGTTGGGTAGTGCCCCTAAGATGCACACAGTTTGGGAGTCAAAATGGGTATTTCCCTCCTGATCCCATGCCTAATGTCAACATGTGCTATCTCCCATCATGATGGGATTAATGGATGTGTTTTGGGGGTGCAACCCCTTCCTCTCACCTACTAGAGTTACGAGAAAGGGGTTGCACCCACAAAACGGTTACATTTATATCCCCTGATGGCAGATAGCACATGTTGACATACCCTGTGCATCTTCAAAATGTGTCTTTTAAAATGTCAAAAAAAAGTTTTGGTAAAGTCCAAGAAATGGAAAAATGACATAGCTTTTGGAAGAAATTCAGATTCTACCCAACATATCAATCATATTCTTCATTTGTTGTTCCATAACATTCCGTTTCTTCCTTATGATGTCAATTTCACCATTCCACACCATGATGTCCTGGAATAGGATTTGTGCACTGTCACTTGTGAAATGTTCAGGTTGCTCTTCAACAACCAGCACATCACTTAAAAATTGGATTAAAAGCATGTATTTAGAAATATGCAGGCATACATATAGTACCTGAAACTGGGGTGTCAGACACCTGTTGTGATAACAATCTCACCGACTTCCTCCACCTCTCCTTCCTCCAGATCCTCAGGGTGTGTTTTTGTTCTGAGTTCCCCTTCTTTCTCAGGTGGGGGGTTCCTGGTGTCCTCTGAGTGGTGTCCTTCAAGTTTTTTCTCCCCTATGAGAATGAAACAAAAGGCATACTTAGCACACAGATATTTGAGTCCAGAAATAGGAATATGAAACATTGCTGGGAAGTGGGGTGCAATTGTCTGTTTTGGGCAGAGTTCCAAGCTGAAGGCATGATTTTTTTACCTTACCCAAGCTGGAATGCTTACCTTTTTCTGTCAATTTTCACAGATGGATACACCCCAAGTATCCACTGGAGCACCTGTGTGGAACACCTTAAAAAGTTTGTTCTTGTGTCCCACACTAGTGCTATGTGTAAACAGCTGCTGATTGTCCTCTCCTTACATTACACTGAATCAAGCTTTCATTTCTTTCTAGTTACAAACACATCTAGACATCAATGTCTCAAACTTATTTTTAGACAAATAGGCATGACCAAATGTATTTAACCTGTATCTGCCTAAAACATTGTATTTAACAAGCAAACAATGTTTCCTACGACAGATTAATGTGCCCACAAACATGAAAGTCGCCAATTTAAACTGTACAACAGTAACGAAAATAACATGGCGCAGCATGCAAGTAATAATAATAATCGGAACACACGACAACTATTTACTTTTTAGAAGCACTTTCTTGATCCTTCTATACTGATCCTGCTCCCTCAGTTTCAGGTCTTACCATCATTTCCTTATTTGCTCCTTTGATCGTCGTACCCCAAAATTTGTGTGCAGACTCTTCCCAACTTTCGTCATGATTTTGTCCTTTCTCACATTCGGGTTGGTGTACGGTCCATTCTTGCCATCATAGTCATTCCTTTTCAAGATGTCCACCATCTCAAGAAAGGCCATATTTGAGGCCTTACATTTTTTCCTCCGGGATCGTGATGTTTCGGCTTTCATGCTTTCCTCCTCCTCCTCGTTATGACTCCAATCACACACCTGTTGTATCTCCACCATGTGGCTCCTACTGCGCACCGAAGAGAAGGGGTGGGGAATATTCTAGAAAGAACATCAGGGGCGGGGGCGACGCGGGTGGAGTTTCACGTATGCACAGTGTATTTAAAGTTAACGCACGTGTGTTATACATACGTTCTGTGTG
This sequence comes from Lithobates pipiens, assembly GCF_037356315.1. NCBI lineage: Eukaryota > Metazoa > Chordata > Amphibia > Anura > Ranidae > Lithobates > Lithobates pipiens. The sequence goes on along the minus strand of NW_027507790.1, from coordinate 27,413,660 downwards.
CGGAGGAAGGAGGACGAATGTTCTAACAAATGTAAAATTTGAGCTTGGGCCATCAGTGACCTATACTGATTCAAGATTGAGGCCTATATTGGTATACGATTATGAGAGTTTAGGCTTACATTAGTGTTTTGGTCTTGTGTATTGTCTTACTGCAAATATGAATCACTTTAAGGACCCAGAATTCATGGCCAGTTTCACAGACAAATACCGAAGATGAGGAATTTGTGGGAGGTGAAACACCTTATCTTATAATAGACAAGCTAGGAGGTCAACTCTGGAGAAACTTCTGGAATTTGTGAAGACTCGGGTCCCCGATGCAACCATCCTGTTCTTGGAAAAGAAAATTTGGATCTTGAGGAACATGTATAAGAAGGAGCATAATATGGTCCATAAATCACTCAGATCAGGAGCATCAACAGCGCAAGTGTATATACCCAGGCTGTGGTACTTCAATAAACTGCAGTTTCTGGATGACCAGACTGAGGCCAGGAAATTACTTTCTACCCTTCCCTGTAGCCTTCCCTCCACCCTTCCCCCAATCCCAGCAGAGGCTGATGAGGAACAACCTGGGCCTTCCATCCTGGAAAAAGTGGATGAGCCCAGCTGGAGCCAGATATATTATATTTAGCCATATTTATTGTTCTAATATTAATGATGTTAACTAGATGTTATAATTGATAACAGATTAATGATTTAAAACAAAAAGATTTACATATCAATAGACAGTAGTGGCCAAAAATATTTGGGACAAGAATGAAAAATGCTGGGGTCAGAATGATAGTCTTTTCTATTTATTAACATTCAATTTGCAAGTCATGAGCTGAAAATTGTGTGTGATTGATGAAGCAAAAACTAAAACTATGCCCCTTTTTTATACACAGGATGAGCTCAGCCAGGAGGAGGGTCTGGAAAGTGTCAGCCAGGAGGAGGCTGTGCCCAGTGTCAGCCAGGAGGAGGCTGTGCCCAGTGTCAGCCAGGAGGAGGCTGTGCCCAGTGTCAGCCAGGAGGAGGCTGTGCCCAGTGTCAGCCAGGAGGAGGCTGTGCCCAGTGTCAGCCAGGAGGAGGCCGTGCCCAGTGTTAGCCAGGAGGAGGCTGTGCCCAGTGTCAGCCAGGTGGTCGGGCCCACTAGGAGCCTCACCCAATCCCAGGTGCCTCCCCTCTGCCTTATAATAAAAAGGCCCTGGAAGGGGACGATGACAGAGGAGGCAGCACTGGGCCTCATTAGGGAAGCAAGTGATGTCCTCAGAAGCCCCCCCCCCACGCTGAAGAGGCCTATGGCTGCTATCTAGCCACAAGATTGATGAAATTGGAGGAGGGTCAATGCCTCCTCTGTGAGGGAATTTTTGGTGCGGCCCTAAAGAAGGAGTTGAGAGGCCAGCTGACTGAGAACAGCCATATATGTGAGCTCACCCATCCTCCTCCTCCTGCCTCAAGTCCACCACCAGAGTCACAGCGCCCAAAGAAGGCTGCAGGGAAGGGTGCAGGGAAGGCTGCAGGGAAGCATTGAGGGAAGGCTGCTGCGAAGAGAAGAAAGTGATGACCTGGCTTCAGTCTGGTCTGACAGAAGACACAGCCTAGTGTAGTACCACAGCCTGGGGACATATATGTCATCTGCTGCTGGTCCTAATCTCTGGGAGTCCTGGACCAGATTGGGCTCCAAATTATATGGACTCCTCAAGCTAACAATTTTATTTTCCACAGACTTGATGTGTGCCCTGGGGGCCAAAAGGCTTTCGCATATTTCAAAAGTTTCTCCAGTGTTGCCTTTTTCTTTATTTTGTTACCCAGAATAAATGGAGATTTTATTTTCTGAAAATACTTGCCTATGTGTTTTTCTACAAAAAGGACAGTTTGTTTGTGAGCAGGCAGGTACATTTCTAAAAGAAAATGTCAAATTAACAAGGGACACCAACCTCCTTGAGGTTAATAAAAATACAAGATAATAACGTTATTGTGGTAACTTGACACACAAAAATAAAATTATATATGGAGATCACTAGAAAATCATTTTTCAATAATCCAAAAAAAGGGAGATATTTATGAAATAAAAAAAAAATTAAAGACTATAAAAAAAATGCAAAACATTATTATGGAGACCTGGCTTTTAAAAACATTATTCATGAGATCAGGAGAAATAATCAGGAAATAAGTTTGTGAGAATATGAGCAGCGAAACAACTTCATTATTCTAGCATTATAAAGAACAAAAGAATGCACTGCATTAAAAGATCACAAAATTTGCTGCGTGAGGAATGTGCTATCTCCATTAAGAATGCTAGTTTTACCACACCAAACACTTCCGTCTCGTACTTGCTTCAGAGCATGAGTTGTTTTTGGTACAGCATACAGCATACAGACGAGCGGTTTTCCCGATAGGAATTGGTTCCGTCTGAAAAATTTAGAACATGTTCTCTTTCTAGGTCCGTCAGAATTTTTGACATAAAAAGTCTGATGGGGTATACACACGATCAAAATATACAATGAAAAGCTCCCGTCGGACTTATAGTAGCAAAAATAATGAATTATCACAATATGTTCTATTATGACATATGGTAATTGTAATTTCTCCTGCACACATTTCCAATAATAACTCTAATACAATCTTATTTGAACTATGTTTGTTTTGTTTTTTTTTTATGTTGCAAAATGACGACAAACAGCAATCAGTTTTTAGCTGAGGAGAAAATCTGGGATTTGTATTGCCCTGAAAACTTCAGTAGGGCAATAAACATAAATTACCTAAATAAATTATCCCTGCAAAGTGGTCATGAAGAGTTGAAGGAATTATTCCAGCACTCCATTTATGTTTGCAGCAGGAGGTGCTGCAAACAAGGGCAGATTATAATGATAAGTTCATCTTCCTTTCTTTTCTGGAGGTGGACTTGTAGGGGCTGAGGAAGGGAGAAAGCAAATTAAACAACAGGAGGTGGTTAATGCCTTTTAGCCCTCCAGTGTATCTGAGGACTAATGCATGCCAATGAGAGGAGCAACGCACACAACGAGGAACACCCAATCTGACTGCAAGATCCACACACAGGTGCCTAGTCTCAGTGTGTCCATACACACTAGGAAAAAACAAATGAATGGATTGAGCGGGCAACACTGTAGTCCGTAGAACAAAAAAATGTTCTACGGACTACAGTGTTGCCGGCTCAATCAATCCATTTGTCACATCATGATATTAACCTACTAAATCTACCCCTGATTTGACATATCCATAGAAAGAAAATCACATGTACCACAAAAAACAGCTTAAGAAGATGGTAGTAAATATGAACTAGTCAGGACATGTTCATCTTGTATGGTGATGATCCCACCTAAACTGGATATCTACAAGTTATTTTATTGTTTTTTTTCCAATATGCTCCCTGTAATAATATTATCCTCCTGTGAATGTATCTGTATGACACCATACATATACCCAACAATTGCCCCAAGATCTTCAGTCTGAGGACCCCTCAGTGTGAGGATTTATTTACACAGTGTTCATGTTCACAGGAGAGGGCAGGCTAAATAAACCTGGATACTTCTGTACACTGCTAAAAGTACTTTAAATTTGTCATTTTTTTAGTAAGTGACCCTTAATGCCTTCTTGGGAAAATGAAAGGGATTTCAAATTTTCTCTGTCCGCAAAGCTGTTTATTCACCTACACAAATCTGCCCCATACATCAAATTAACAATAAGCAATATAGTTATAGGACCTTATAAACCTACCTTTCATTTCCCCCTATTCATTACCATTTCACAACCATAAACACAAAACTTATTGCACTTTGGGAGCGTATTTGCATTTATGTACCAAGATTATTTAAAGGCTTTCAAGATACAGCACTCCGATATAATTTCTGTCAAATGCATTTCTCCTATTTACATGAAATCCTACACATGAAAATGAGATCAATGTAATACTGCATTTCTAGAAGGACAAATAAACTGCACTTTTAGTTAGCCTTTGCTGTGCCTTCATATTTATATGGAATTATAAATAAAACATTAAAGAATCTTTAGAATGCAAAATTGCACTGAGATATATTTGTTTATGGTAAAGTCATACATATTGTATTAAAAATGCATATATAGGTTTTAATAAAATGTTAGTGGGAGAATGAAAGCAACTAAACAGGATCTCCATCTATAGACGAGGCTGAGAGTGATCTTTCTTTGATACCTATTAAATGTTCCAGCAGATGAAACCCTATATTCTGCCAGGAAATGAGTTTGCCACAAGACATTGTGTGCGCTCAACTTTACCACTGTCATTCCTCTTCTCAAAACTGCAATAGATTACACAGCCTCCATTTTTCATTCCTTGCTGCCCGAAATGCAAATTCCTTCTCTCTTGTTTATATTAGGTTTTCAAATATATGGAAATTCAGATATCTTGAGGAAAATGTCAGGGCCAGAAATAGTCTCGATCAGTCTTTTTCAGAGTCTGGCTTTCTTTGCATCATACACTGGATGCTGTGAATGGTATAGCCAGGAGCCTGTTGATACAGATGCTTCTGGTCTTTGGCCAGCTTATCAGCAGTGTTAAAGTATAGCTGTGCTTTGTTACAAAAAAGCTTTAATATACATCTTTATCTAGTCTATTGTCACATAGAATATAGGAAGGCAAAGGTAGATATATTGAAAACACATTATGATTGTTATTGTCATCTTCACCATCTGATATTAATTAATATGTATGAATAGACAAAACCTAGTGAGTAGGGAAAGGTTAGACCCCTGGTCTATTGTTGTCTATTCTAGACAAATTCACCCTTTTTATGTTTCTGTGACCACTGTCACTAAGTATGCAGGAAGTTAAAAGCTCTCCAGCATTTTACAGTTGCCACCAGAATATCACAAGAGCCTATTCTGGTGACAACTGCTGCCTAATGGAACACTGCACACTGTTTCCTCTAGGACAGAAAGTAAAGGCCAACAGGGTATATTCAGCTAAGGTTTTAACACTTCTCCACATTATTCAAAACTGAAAAGCCTTCTGTGTGCAACAATCCCCCCCCCCCCCCCAGCCCCTGTGTAATTTGCTGTTGCTGCTGTCAATCAAGGTCAGCTAGTAAATCAGGGGAGAGAGGGGCGGGGCTGGGTCAAGGCTCCATGTCTAAATGGACAATGGGAGCTGTGACTCAGCTTAGGCGGAATAGGAGGGAGGAGAGCAGAAGAGGGACTCGAGAAGAGGAGGCTGCTCTGTGCAATTCCACTGCAACAGAGCAGGTAAGTATAACATTTTTTGTTATTTTTATTGGAAAAAAAACAAGACTTTACAATCACTTTAATACTCTTTAATTTAACTTATTAAACAAGGATATATCCCAAATCAGACAGATTTGGTAGACATGGACATGTTCCCTAAAGTTAGAATTGTCATATACTGTAAGTTGTGCAACTTCCCCAAACCTGAACTCAGTGATGACCCATCCATAAGGGGTGCCACCCCCCTAATCCATGCACCCCCCCCCCCCCCATTTCGAGCACCAGCCACCATGTCCTTATCTTCTTGTTATATATAGGGACCCTGCTGTAAAGCTGTAGTGTCCTTAGTTTCTTGTGTTAGGTTTATAAAGCTAGGCTGTAACTAAACATTTGTTTACGTTTTCTGTACTGTGTTTAAGCTTTTGATTACTTTGGCCTACTACTGTTGGGGAGGATATAGCACTGTGAGTTTGAAAAACCAATAGCTAAGTTATAATATTTATCCTCTCCAGCCAATCATTGAAGAGTCTGTTCAGTGGTGGGAGCTGAAAGAAGAGTAAGTATTTGGAACAAACTTTCAGACCATTATTTCCTCTTTTCTGTTTTGTTCCAGATTGGATTACATTTGCTCGGTTTGGATGTCTATGCAAAGACACCTGTCTGTAAGTAGCATCCTGAACAGGGAATCATGGAAAGCATCTTGAACAGGGAATCATTGACACTGGATAATGATCAGGGAATGCTGGGTAGGAACTGTAGATAGACTGACAAATAGGATTCAATGCTTCCAAAATAAGGTACTTGTGGCTGTTTATACAGTAATTTTTCACTTTTCTGGAATAAAGAACTCAATACAAAGTGTGTGCCTTTATTTACTGTTAACATTACTTTTTTCATGAATGCGTAGGGGTATTATGTACCCATTACTCATTATCTGGAGGCCCCTTTTTTCTAAAGGGGACTTCCTGATTCTAATAAGCCCCATGAGCAGACACCCACAATCATTGGGCTAACAAACTAGTTTACCAGGGGTGTTCCCCTGGCAAGTTACTTTCACCATATTGAAGGCATGTGATGTGCCCCCTTTTTCTTGACCAGGTAGGCTTGGATAAGTGTCTGGTATAGATTTTTGGGGACCTCATTTTTTTTTTACTATCCCCACCCATTTGTTTACATTCACCTATCAGTATGCAATTCCCGGTTGACAGCTTATTATAGCAGGCAGGGATGCCTCAACTACTGAAGCTTGTTACTGTCTGTATCTGCTGGACTTTAGCTCCCTGGCCATAAGAAAACTGAATGTTTATTTATGCCAACATTTCCAAGAATTGAAATTACCACATTTCTAACAGTTTGTGTTCAATTGGTTACACTGTATTTTACTTAAAATCGTTACACTTTTACTGAGATGCATTTTTATCCAATAGAAATAAATATATACAAAATTTCAGAATACCAGAAACAAAGACTGCCAAAAAAACACCCTACTGGCCACCTAAATATAATTAAAGCAACTAATAGTAAATCTAATCATGCAAACCCCCTTAGAAAATGAATGAATCTCTTCATTAGTTAGACCACCAATCAACTGAAAGTCATTGATGCACTAGTAGTACCAAAAGAACAAGTATATATCTTTCCAAAGTGATCACAATTCAGTAACTAAAATAAATAGCTTGTACAGAAATAATATTTCTTTTGTTTCACACCCTTGTGTACCGTTGATTAACACATAGCAGAGCACATGCAAAAAGAGAGATGGACAAGGCACAAACAATCAAAATTTAAAGTGTTACTAAACCCACAACAGTAAAATTAATCTGTATATGCAGTAAAACATGTTTGTTATACTCACTGTAGAACTTAAGGAGTTAACCCTCTGCCTTGTGTAAAAAGGCAGTTTGATCCTGGCTTCTCTGATCCTCCCATCCTTCCAATGTCCCCTGATAATTTCTTGGTAACACAGAGTCTATGGAGTAAGGCTGCACATGTTTAGTTTGGTTTTACTAGAGAGTTTTTTTTTTTTTTTCTTGGGAGAGTGTATGTGATCAACAGAGGGCCAATCAGCACTGTCCAGACAGAGGGTCAGGAGTCTTGTAGTCTCATAGGATAGTCCGAAAACTCCTCCTACAAACTTTAACCAGTGCTTTGCTGGACACTGATGGAAGCCACAAGACTGCTCTAACTGCTCATTAGACATGTGCACACTGAAATATTCTGTTTAGGAATTTCATTTTCGTCTGAAAAATACATTTACTTTGTTACTCCCGAAATTTGTTTTTATTTATTTTGTTTCGTTAAAAAATGCATTAGTCTGAAAATCCGAAAAATAATTAAGGTCAAATCTGTTGAAGGCTTATGGTGTCTGTCGAATGTTCTAAGAAGATTCTAACTAATCGTACATTTCCAGTTGAATGTTCCACCTACGAGCTATAGTAGAATTCTAATGTTGTATGACACTAGTAATAATTATATTTATTAATTATTATTATTAGTCAACAAACATTATAATTCTTCTATAGCCTATGGGCAGAGCATTTGACCATAAATGTCTGCTCAATATGTCGCCCAATGTCGCTCGTCGGATATTCAAGTTGAATCTTTTCTCTCGATGTTGAATAATCTTGGACTAAGAGTTAGGTTAGGCACATTCAACCTTTTTTGCTATTGTCTATAATGTTGAATCTTTTCTCTCTATGTCAAATATTTTCTCTCTATGTCGAATCTTTTCTCTCTATGTAGAATAACCTTGAACTAATAGAGCTAAGGTTAGGCACATTCGACCACAGGTTCGATGGACACAGATCGCTATTGCCAGCGTCATGTCGAATCTCCTATCTATATCGAACTGTTGCAATGAAAATGAAAATAAAGCATTGAGCCTTTTGTTTTTTGAATTCTGCACGTTCATTATCGTTTGTTAAAAAGATAACGAAAATACCCGAAATTCGAACGAAAATGCATTCGGACGAAAACAAATGCACATGTCTACTGCTAATTAGAAAATATATTTAGCAGTTTCTATTTACTAAAATAATTGCATTTCCATGTCATGTGTACTGTGGAAGACCAGATAGAATGAATACAGGGTCCTGGGTTTAGTAATACTTTAACCAGTTGCCATAAGGCCGTTATATTAAAACAGCCAGATGCAGTGGCGGGCCTTCCATACAGGGAGCAGGGGTTCTGCCCCTCTAATCCATGCATCCAATGGGGGTTTTTCTCGAAGCAAGGGATTAGAGCCGGAAGCCAGTAAGGTTGAAGAGCAAATAAAAGAGGTCCTGTAACTTGTGATTGTTTTAGCCAATCACAAATGTAAACAAAGGCTGCATTTTGAAGGTATCACGATGTTTCCTCTTATACACTTGTGTTACTAACTGTGATTACCAGCAGCATATTTTAAACTTTCAGCATCGCCAGCAACAGTGTCCATGATCACTAACAACCCCAGTCCCAGTGTATCAAGACCAGTGTAAACCAACAACATTGTTCCTAAATGCTAGCTACACCAGTCATATTGTCATCAGATCAGTACCGGTCAAGAGCAGTGTTCCTGATTGCAAACCACACCAATCCTAATATCACCAAATGATTTGTTTTTCACAGAATTATTCAATTTAATTGTGTTGCAATGTAACTTGTCCATCGGTTCATTTTCAGAAATCTTAATTATTTTTAAGACTCACTGTCCGAATTGAAGTAGATCACTGTTTCTGAGTTTGAAACCCTTTCTCACCTTACCCTAGACTTATAGGGTATATATATATATATATATATATATATATATATATATATATATATATATATATATATATATATATATATATATATATATATTATTTTTTTTGGCAACAAAAGTGAGTATACCCCCAAGTGAAAATGTCTAAATTGGGCCCAATTAGCCATTTTCCCTCCCTGGTGTCTTGTGACTCATTAGTGTTACAAGGTCTTAGGTGTGAATGGGGAGAAAGTGTTCTAAATTTGGTGTTATCACTCTCACTCTCTCATACTGGTCACTGGAAGTTCAACATGGCACCTCATGTCAAAGAACTTTCTGAGGATCTGAAAAAAAGAATTGTTGCCCTACATGAAGATGGCCTAGGCTATAAGAAGGTTGCAAATACCCTGAAACTTAGCTACAGCATGGTGGCCAAGACCATACAGCTGTTTAACAGGACAAGTTCCACTCAGAACAAGCATCCCCATGATCAATCAAAGAAGTTGAGTGCACGTGCTCAGCATTAAATCTAGAAGTTGTCTTTGGGAAATAGACGTAATGATTGCTGCCAGAGGTTGAAAGGGTGGGGGGTCAGCCTGTCAGTGCTCAGACCATATGCTGCATGCTGCATCAAATTGGTTTGCATGGCTGTCATCCCAGAAGGAAGCCTCTTCCAAAGATGATGCACAAGAAAGCCCGCAAGCAGTTTGCTGAAGACAAACTGACTAAGGACTGGAACCATGTCCTGTGCTCTGATGAGACAAAGATAAACATATTTGGTTCAGATGGTGTCAAGCGTGTATGGCAGCAAATTAGATAAGGAATAAAAAGACAAGTGTGTCTTGCCTACAGTCAAGCTTGGTGGTGGGAGTATCATGGTCTGGGGCTGCATGAGTGCTGCCACCACTGGAGACCTACAGTTCATTGAGGGAACCATGAATGCCAATATGTACTGTGACATACTAAAGCAGAGCATGATCCCCTCCCTGCGGAGACTGGGCCACAGGGCAGTATTCCAACATGATAACGACCCCAAACACACCTCCATGATGACCAATGCTTTGCTAAAGAAACTGATGGTAAAGGTCATGGGCTGGCCAAGCATGTCTCCATACCTAAACCCTATTGAGCATCTGTGGGGCATCCTCAAATGGAAGGTTAAGGAGCACAAGGTCTCTAACATCCACCAGCTCCGTGATGTTGTCATGAAGGAGTGGAAACCTGTGAAGCTCTGGTGAACTCCATGCCCAAGAGGGTTAAGGCAGGGCTGGAAAATAATAGCGGCCACACAAAATATTGACACTTTGTACCCTATTTGGAGACTTTCACTTAGGGGTGTACTCACTTTTGTTTTCAGCTGTTTAGACAATAATGGCTGCGTGTTGAGTTATTTTGAGGGGACAGCAAATTTACACTGTTATACAAGCTGTACACTCACTACTTTACATTGTAGCAAAGTGTAAATGCTTCAGTGTTGTCACATGAAAAGACATAATAAAATATTTACAAAAATGTGAGGGGTATACTCTTTCACTTTTGTGAGATACTGTGTATATGTATATATATATATATATATATATATATATATATATATATATATATATATATATATATATATATATATATATATATATATATATATATATATATATATATATACTCTGCATTCAGTATAGCCTATATCTACAGTGCATTCCGTGGTGTACTATTTATAATACACTTCAGACGGTGTATTTGTGTATTTATATATATATATATATATAGTACAGGATGCCATGGCTGGGTCCTGGAAGGACACTATATATCCCCTCTGTTTGTACTGTGGTCCCTTTAAGGGAACAAAAGGGTTAACTCACCTGTCAGAGGAAGTGGGTTTAAAAAAAGACAGAAAGTTGTAGGTGGGTGTGGAGGAGTGTAGAGTAGACTGTGGATGGTGGTTTTGTGTACAGCCATAACAGCGAACGCCAGTGTCCTAGCAAGGGAAGTTACCTGCAACAAAACCAAGGACTGTTTAACTGCTATAGCAGTTCTGCACTCTGCAAGTCGGTGAGACCGAAATTTCTTTCTGTTGCTTTTGCTGCTGTGAAGCTGTTTAAGTTAAATATACATTATTTTCATTGCAAAGCCTGTGTCCTGCGATCTAGCTGGCTTCCTGAACTTGACAACTGGTGGAGAATGTGGGCAGGACAGAGTAACAGGCATAAGAAGAAGAAAAAACTGTTGGCATTGGACTTAAATTAACATTTAAAGGAACAATATATTGGATTTATGTCCTGGGTTAAAGCTGCACAAACCCTGAAAGCTGAGCTAATGGAGGAGCTAATTAAACAGCTGTCCCTGGCTAATATGCAAGCGCAGACTCACTACGAGGAAGCTAATCAGTGCTTAGCAACCCAGCTGGAGGTACAACAAACTCACGATAAAGAGGCGCTGGCTCTGCAGCAAGAAAATACTCGCCTGTTGGTCCAGCTGGCAGCCCAGCAGGTGATCCAGCAAGGGGTTATGCAGGCTCAGGTGACTGCCTTAAAAGAAGCAGTGCAGCAGCTTTCTCAGGACTGTGAGCAAGCGGCTGTTGCCCCTGGCAACCAGATGACTGCGAGGGAAAGCCATTTTCTACAAAAGTTATCCCTGAGTGATGATATAGAGGCATTTTTTGCTACATTTGAGAAGATGGTAGAGAGAGAAGGGTGGCCCCAGGACCAGTGGGCTGGCCTTATTGCTCCTTTCCTCCCCAAAGATCCTCAAAAAGCTAAAGATTATGAAAAACTAAAGGTAGAATTACTGCCTCGTCTGGGGGTGACTACGGCTGTTTGGGCCCAACGAGTGCTCCAATGGAAGTATCGTCCAGATCAGCCACCCTAGTCTCAAATGCATGACCTGGTGCAACTTGTAAAAAAATGGCTGCAGCCTGAAGTGTTGTCTGGCCCCCATCCGTGGAGCAGGTTGTGCTAAATTGATACCTAAGGTCACTGCCAGATGTCCTTTAACGGTGGGTCAGCCATGAACCTCCTTGTCAAAATGGTGGAACGATATACAGTGATGGAGGATCTGCTTGGCCCTACCAAGCGCCAAGTGCCCAGTCTGCCACGGCCTATTTGATGGACCGCCACACTTTGAAACGATGTCCCATGGAGCCCTAGAACCAACACCACGGAAGGCCAAAAGTCACTCCCAGTACCTCCTTAGCGTTCTGGTCCTGTTCAGAGAGGAGGGGATGTGCAATGTTGGCAATGTTATTTCTGGGGCCATACCTGGGCACACTGCCCACTACAAGAGGAGCCCATGGAATGCGGGGTTCTTTGGAGGGGGTCTTTTTATGCCCATAAAGCATGTACAATGCATCTTGACCTTTGGGAGGAAAAACTTGAGTGTGCAGTTAGAGTGAATCACCTCCCTGCCAGGACTTTTTTGGACTCTGGAAGCTCTGATTCATCCCAGAGTAATTGGTACAACATCCCCACGGAGGAACGAGGGATCTCCCCAGCATCACAGCAGAGACAGCCCAAGAAGCGACACAGTGGCTTATACTGTGGAGGCTGATCCACCCCGGACGGGGTTATATCTCTGGTGAGAGCAAAATTCATAAACGTTCACTGCGAACGGATAGCGAAGTCACTCCCTCCACTCCTCTCCTATACACAGACCTTTTTCACCATCAAATTTTCATTTCATTTTTAATTTTTAATTTTTTAACCCTTATTCAATTGGACTTTCACATCTGATTAGTCACCGCAAGATTTTTTCACTTTCTGGACTTAATCTTTATTTATTTTTTCTACTTTTATTTTATTTTGCAAATCTTGGCATGTTTTGAGATTTGACACAGTGTGTTATATATATTTGTTGCACTCACTATTCCACTTGTATTCACACCTGTATAATTTTGAATAATTTGTTTTGTCGTTCCCCTTTATGACCATTTTCTTGATTTTGTAAACCAAGTTACTTGGTTGCGCCATAATCACAGTCACATGCACTTTGAGTATTTTTTGCATTTCACTATTGAATATTGATTGATTCATGGTATTTTAGCAACATAGTACTAATTATTTATTCATTTATCTCAGCTATCTAATTTATTTAATTTATTGTGGATTTTATATCCTTATTTCAATTTATTAACCAGCACGCTGGAAAATTTATATTCACTTTGTATTCACTATTTAATATTGATTGATTCTTAGCACTTTATCATTTATTGATTTTATTACTTAGTTCATCTAGTTCTATTCGGGATTTTAAAATTATTAGCCAGCAAGCTGGAAAATTTGTACATTTTTACAATATCCATATTTAGTGAGTTTAATAAGGTATAGCGCCATATCTATTTTCTTTTTCTTACCTATCTCACTGTTCCATCCATTTGGATGGAAACAAAATAGAGGCTGTTCTTACCTACATCACATCATATATACTCTCTGTATAACAAACTCCATAGCGCATCCTATCCCTTTGTTTTTAATTGGGAAGCTCGGCCTTGTAAGCAAAACTTTACGGGTTGTGTGTATTCACAGGGACAATAGAGAGTACCCTCTCATCTCGGTGTCCATCTCCACAGCATGTGGCACTGGTACTTAAGAGATTGGAGTGGTGAAGAACTGATGATCTAATAGGACGGGACTGTCCATTATTTGCCAAACTGTGGGAACAAGGAGAACTACCTGAAAGGTCCAGAGAATTGGGAGAAACAAATTCCTCTGTTCCAGTTGTTGAGGGGAATAACCCTGAACTGCCAAATTTTGGTAATGTGGATCCAGATGAAAGTATTGCTGATACTGTTAAAGATGACAAAATGCGTGGCTCACAGACATACCTATGCTTCAGGTAATAATGGAGGAAGAGGATGAGGAAGTGCCCTCTACCCCTGCCCTGCCGGATTTGGGTGTTCCCCAGGGGGCATTTGTTACTGCCCAGATGCAGGACCCCATGTTTGCCCCGGCACGGGAACAGGTTATAGTGGTAAATGGGGTTCCTCAAGAGCCAGGTGCGAATGAGCGATGGCCACACTTTGCAGTATGTAATGAATTGCTTTATCTGGTTAACAAAGTGAGAGAAAATGTGGTAGAACAATTGTTGGTACCCCAACAGTATAAACTCAAGGTCCTGGACCTGGCCCGTTGACAATATTTTAGGGGGACACCTGGGAGTTGAGAAGACGGAGGCACAGATCACCAACCAGTTTTACTGGCTAGGTCTGAAATCAGAGGTAAGGAAATACTGTACATCTTGTCCCACCTGTCAGTTGACCACTCCAGTGACCCTCTTCCAGAGCCCTTTGATCCCGCTGCCCATATATGAGGTCCCAATTGAAAGGATAGCCATGGATATAGTGGGTCACTTGGTGAAGTCTGCTCAAGATCACTCCTACATACTGGTGAGCCTCGACTATGCTACCCGATATCCAGATGCATTACCCCTGAGGAATACATCCTCTAAGGCTATTGTCTGGGAGTTATTCCAATTGTTTACAGGGGCAGGTTTTCCCTATGCTTGCCCGCTGCTCCCCCCCAGAGCTGATGCGAGTGCCCGGCAGTCACAATCACTGCCGGACTCCCGCGATCGCTGGTGACACACACCGAGAACCGGGATCTGTGTGTATAAACTGCGGGGAGAAGAGACTGCTCATTTGTTCATACAAAGTATGAACAGTGATCTCTCCTCTCCCCTAGACAGTCCCCCCCCCCTCAGTTAGAACACAGAGAGGGAACACAGTTAACCCCTTGATTGCCCCTAGTGGTTAACCTATTCCCTGTCAGTGTCATTTACACAGTAATCAGTGCATTTGTATATCACAGATAGCTGTATAAATGCCAATGGTCCCAAAATAGTGTCAAAAATGTCTGATGTGTCCGCCATAATATCGCAGTCCCAATAAAAATCATAGATCACCGCCATTACTAATAAAAAAAATTATAATACAAAGTGCCATAAAACTATCCTCGATTTTGTAGACGCTTTAACTTTGCGCAAACTAATCAACATACGTTTATTGAGATTTATATTTTTTTTTACCAAAAATATTTAGAGGAATATGTATCGGCCTAAACTGAGGGGAAAAAAATGTGTTTTTATATATTTTTTGGGGGTATTTATTATAGCAAATGGCTAAAAAATATTTAGTATTTTTTAAAATTGACGCTTTTTACCATCAAAAGAAAGCTCTATTTGTGGGGAAAAAAGGATGTTCATTTTGTTTGGGTGCAATGTTGCACAACTGCCCAATTGTCAGTTAAAGCGACACACTTCAGAATCGCAAAAAGTGCTCTGGTCAGGAAGGGGGTAAAATCACTTCTCCTGAAAATATAACAGTTTTTAAAACTTTTTGTTGCATTGATACATGTCCCCTGGGGCAGGACCCGGGTCCCCAAACACTTTTTATGGCAATAACTTGAATATAACCCTTTAAAATTAGCTATTGATTTTTTACGTTCGTGTCCCATAGACTTTAACGGTCCGCGTGTGCGCACATATTTTTTGCCTGTTCGCATGTTCTGCTGCAAACTGAAGCTGGGGGGGGGGGGGGTGTCCGGCTCATCCCTATATACACTGAGCAAAATTATAAACACAACAGTTTTGTGTTTGCCCCTATTTATCATGAGCTGAACTTAAAGATCTACGACTTTTTCTATGTACACAAAAGGCCTATTTAATTTAAATATTGTTCACAAATCTGTTTAAATCTGTGTTAGTGAGCACTTCTCCTTTGCCGAGATAATCCATCCACCTCACACGTGTGACATATCAAGATGCTGATTAGACAGCATAATTATTGCAAAGGTGTGCCTTAGCCTGGCCACAATAAAGGACCACTCTAAAATGTGCAGTTTTCCTGTATTGGGGAGGTCTGGGAGGGTCCGAAAACCAGACAGTATCTGGTGTGAACACCATTTGCCTCACACAGTGCAGCACATCTCCTTCGCATAGAGTTGATCAGGTTGTTGATTGTGGCCTGTGAAATGTTGGTCCATTCCTCTTCAATGGCTGTGCGAAATTGCTGCATATTGGCAGGAACTGGAACATGTTCTCAATGGCTCTTGATGACTTTGAAAGGGTGAGAGTGTATCTATCAGATAATCGCAATGTATTTATAATATAAATGTAATTGTAGGCACCAGTACTTGGTTCCTGTATAAATGTATTGTTAATTATTAAAGTTATCAACTGATTTTATATTTTTTTGTTTTTAGTGGCAAATATTAAATAATAAGGTTCTATAAAAACTCCAGAAGAAGCCACGTTTGTGGTGAAACATGTAGAGGCAATCACACTTTTGTACCTTGACCACTGGGTCGTTATGGCCTAAAGTTTACAAATCGTTTTATAATGTCTATGTAATAAAAATTATTTTTTGTAAATTTTGCTCTTGATTGATCTTTCTGCACTTTAAACACCAATTTTGTGTGTTCTCTGGGTATATATTGTTTGTTTGGGCATGTGTAAAGGAGGTGGTGCATTTATTAGAGTCTCCTAGCTCCAATATCAATTTGATAAAATTCATGAAACATAATACTATCATCCCAATGTCCCTCACAGCCGACCCTTTGCCTGCATACTGACCATGCCTCTGCCTGCCACCTGAACTCACTCTGGCATGTTAATTATTGGTAGTGTTTCTACCTGTAGCCTGGGCTGATCTTTTGCCTGCATACTGACTATGACTCTGTCTTCCACCTGAGTTGACCATGATCTGTAAATTGACCCCATTTCTGTCTGCTGCCTGACTGATCCAGGGCCCCCAAAAATGTGGTAGGTAGTCAGGAAATTAGACACGCAATTCATGCCTCTAGAAAGCCTGATGGTACTCTTTTGGATTTTGGGCCCCTCTATGCCTCTAGACTGTGGAAAGTCTCACACATACTCATAGGAGTATATTAATGTTTTGTGGTGTAATTGTAAGTATGCCTATGCTGTGTGTTAAAAGTAACATGTTAAACTCACAACAAAAATGTATTTACTTTTAGCATTTTCCAAAAGCTTGTGGCATAAAACAACTTTAAAAAGCTCACAAAGCCTCTTACTAAATACCTTTAGAGTGTTAATTTTCCAAAAATTGGTCATTTTGGAGGTATTTTTATTATCCTGGCATTTTAGGGTGTCAAGAAGTGAGACATGCAGTCAGAACATCACGCCTGATCAATTAAAAACACTGATTTTGTTTTGTTTTGTTTTTTGACCAAAAATTTTTGCAGAATACAGTTTGGCTTACATTTATTAAAGGATTATTTATTTGCAAAGCTTTATAGCAGAAACCAAGAAAAGTGTGCAGTATATTTTCAAAATGTATGGTGTGTGTGTATGTATATGTATGTTACCACTATATTACCAAAAGTATTGGTACACCTGCCTTTACACGCACAAGAACTTTAAGGGCATCCCAGTCTTAGTTCATAGGGTTCAATATTGAGTAGGCCCACCTTTTGCAGCTATAACAGCTTCAACTCTTCTGGGAAGGCTGTCTACAAGGTTTAGGAGTATGTCTATGGGAATGTTTGACCATTCTTCCAGAAGCACATTTGTGAGTTCAGGTACTGATGTTGGATGAGAAGGCTTGGCCACAGTTGCCACTTTAATTCATCCAAAAGGTGTTCTATCAGGTTGAGGTCAGGACTCTGTGTGGGCCAGTCAAGTTCCTCCACCCCAAGCTCACTCATCCATGTCTTTATGGACCTTGATTTGTGCACTGGTGTGCAGTCATGTTGGAAGAGGAAGGGGCCATCCCCAAACTGTTGAAATTGTCAAATTGAAAGCATGAAATTGTCCAAGATGTCTTAGTATGCTTATGCCTTAAGAGTTCCCTTCACTGGAACTAAGGGGTCAAGCCCAACCCCTGAAAAACAACCCCACATCATAATTCCCCCTCCACCAAATGATTTAGACCAGTGCAAAAGGCAAGGTCCATAAAGACATGAATGAATTAGTTTGGGGTGGAGGAACTTGACTGGCTTGCACAGAGTCCTGACCTTCACCTGATAGAACACCTTTGGGATGAATTAGAGTGGAGATTGCGAGCCAGGCCTTCCAAGAAGAGGAAGAGTTGACGCTGTTATAGCTGCAAAGGGTGGGCCAACTCAATATTGAACCCTACAGACTAAGACTGGGATGCCAATAAAGTTCAAGTGCGTGTAAAGGCATGCATCCCAATACTTTTGGTAATATAGTGTATATATAAATTCAAAACCACAGTCATGATTAAATACCACCAAAAGAAAGTTCTATCTGTCTCAAAAAAATAGCATTAATTTGGGTACAGTAAAGCATCACTGAGTATTTATCATTCAAAGTGTAACAGTGCTGAATACTGAAAAATGGCATTGCAGGAAGAGGTTTAACATACCTGTCTTCAAGTGTGTTAATATAGTATCCCTCTAAATTTTTCATACTTAAATGCTATGCACTCTTTACTTCTTGCCTTTGTGGTATAGATATTTACATATTTATGTTAAACTATTGAGTATTGAATTGCATTGCTTTCCCCTCTCTATCAGCTACGTTTTTTTTTACTTAGAATGTTGATAGTGGTTATTTATATGGTTAAAATATCTGGAACATCTGTGCAGCCATATCCATCCAGAGGCATTGTATAATGGAATAATACAATTGTTGTTTGGAGATATTCAGAATAGCTTTCTCAGATTTAAATTATTCAGCAGCTTTCAAAGAATAAGACTTGATATGTGTTTTTCATCACAATGATTTAGATAAAAAATAAAACCCGTACTCATATTATAAGAGTAAGCAGAGGAGCAGTAGTAAGTAAGATTTTACTCTATATTTCCATGGCCTTCTAAAAAGAAGCTGCAAAAAGTAAATTATCTGGAGTTTTCTTCATCTCTGGGACCAGCTACTGTTATAGCATGAGCTGTGAAGGGACACATAAGGGTAAATTGGGATACTTGTACATGAAAGTCAGAGTGACAAATCAATTGCAATGAATGAGGAATACAGCCTCAGCAGCATCATTTCCATTTCCTATTCTGAATTTCAATTGGAATCTACATTACATTGGAAAATTTCATTACCCTGCTCATAGGGAATTATAACACTACTTGACATAAAATATACAAGCTCCAGAGACATTCCATAGTTCTAAGTCTCATCTAAGCTGAGCAGTACCAGCAGAAACACTTACAGAATTTTCATCAGATGTGTCAAAGTTATTGTAGTCAACCACTTGCAATGATATTGTCAGCAATAAAAAGTAATTATACTTAATTATTTTTCTATTGCAATTCTATGTTGTTATTCATTCCTGCACCGTACACATTTAGTGCACACAGTTCATTCCATTTGTCGATGTGGCCAACTATGAGATCAGAACTAGGCAGTTAATGAGCTAAAACAATTATTTTATGTTGCCAACTTGACATGAACATTGTACCAATAACCTTTTTAAAAGCTTCTAGCCATTTAAGAGTTGTCATTCATAAGAAAAAATGTTATTTTCCATTTAGGCCTGATTTTGTACAAAAGACCACTCAAGTAAAATACAAGGTAGTTTAAATAAAAGTTTCATTAATACCAATTATTTTATACTGCATCTATGCAAAACATGCATGACGTGTTTAGAAGAACCCTTATGTCTATAACTTTTGTTGTTTAATAGTTGCTTAGTAGTTAATTTACATATATCCTTACATTTCCAGGTAATCTTAGTGGTAAGATCTTTGCTCAGCAACTGACTACACAGAATATATTATGAATTACCTTTCTTAGAACTTTCACTATGATGCAAATGAAAAGTGTTTACGTTTCCCAACAGGTACTTTTGTATGTATGTTGAAACTCCAAGGAGAGCTAATTTAGCGTTACATTATTATTTTTTCTTTTCAAACCTTGGGAAAATCAGATGATATTGATTGGTTTTGTAGAGAGAGACTAGGTGATGGCAGCTTTGTAAGCACAAACAATTGTTTTGTGAAGCTCAACACAAGGTCCATTTGGTAGGAAGGGGCTTGAAATATTTTAAACACCAGACAGGTCAGAATGTATTAAATGTTTTTTTTTTTTTTTTACCATTGGAAACATTGTATGCTGGAAATGTTGCCTATAATTTATAGGTGCAAGGTGCAACAATGGCCAACTTATTCTCAGTCATTAAAAGAAGATTAGTGGCAGCTAGCATTGCTAATTAATTAGAAATAGCAAATATCTCTAAAGCCCCATACACAAGTGGTCGGTGAAGAAAAACGGCTGAAATTCAGCCCGCATGTATGTACCCCTGTTCGACAGAAGGCAACTATTTGGCCAGGTTATGTCGGATGAGTATGCTGGAAAACCAGCAGCTGACCAACTCCTGATCAGTGCTCTCAGCCAATGGTGGAGTGTGCTGATTGGAGTGTTCTGGCAGGGGGCCGTCTCCCTTTCAGGACACTATAGCTAAGCAGGGGAGATCACTAACCTGAAAGTACCCAAAATAAAAAGGATAAGAATGGGAGGTCACTTTTAGATAGAATGACAATCAACCAGCACACAGATTAGTATTTCACCAAGGAGTTCAGGCTGACCATTGAGAATCCTAGCCCAGGAGACAGCCGGACTTATGTTCTGGGCCTATGGTGGGGAAGTGGGTATTCCGGTCTTAGAAAACCTTTCCAACTGAAAGATATGTTCAATAACCCAGAGTGGGGAGTTCCCCAATCTACTGTACATCCAGCTCCAGCCCCCTGAGGTTCTCAGATGTCAACCTGTGGCTAGAGTGGATGAGGTACAGTGTAGGGAAACATAACAAAACCAATTGTTATACATGTGGGGGGGCTAGGTCTAATTTGGGAACAGTACCCATGAACATACCCCCAGAACATGAGACATGTTTCCTTAGCCTTTTCACCAATACAACCACTAACCACTCCCTGTGTGAACATTGGAAGACGGAATATCCCATAGTCACCAAGACCCCCAAGCCAGGAGAAAGTATCACCATATATCCTGGCAATTACACATGCTGTGGATGGTACCAGGGGGTGGGGAAATACCTTGTGAATTTCACTAAGGGTTACTCTGAATCTTATAGTGAGGCCTCTGCAGATCTAGTGCAAAATCAAGTCCAGTCTTTGGGAGATGTGTACTGGATCTACGGAGACATGAAAATCAGAAGCAGGTTGACGGAACAGTGGACAGGAGAATGTGCATTGGCCAAGGCCATAATGCCTCTGCATATTTTCTCAGAGGCCACTATACAGATAGAACCAGACGCGAATAGTGTGCCCAGGCCTAACAGGAGGCGTAGGAATGCCCCAGCAGGAAGCTTTGCCCCTCATGTGTACATAGATGCCATAGGGGTCCCTAGAGGAGTTCCAGATGAGTTCAAAGCAAGAGACCAAGTCGCAGCGGAATTCGAGTCTCTAATCCCTATCAACACCATAAACAAGAATGTAGACTGGATAAATTACATCTACTACAACCAACAAAGGTTTGTCAATTACACTAGAGATGCACTCCAAGGTTTAGCTGAACAACTAGAAGCCGCTTCACATATGACCTTCCAAAACCGCATGGCTTTAGATATGGTCCTAGCTGAAAAGGGGGGTGTGTGTAAAATGTTACCTGAAACAAGTACATGCTGTACTTATATCCAAGATAACACTGGCCCAAATGGTAAAGTGACCTTGGCCATCAGGAAACTTGAGGATCTGTCTAAGGAATTAAAAAAGAATTCAGGGCTCACCAACCCCTTGGATTAATACTTTTCCTGGATCAAAGGAGGGTAACAAGGGTTATTACGCAGATAGGAATAACCATCCTGATAATTTTAGTGACTTTGGACATCATGGTCTGCTGTATTCTCTCCCCTGTCTTAGAAAGTGTGTAGAAAAAGCTGTTGACCAAGCCACTCCCACATTTGTGAACCAGGAAATACTAGATGAAGATTATGAAATACGCTCCATTACAGACACTCCCTCCATCAAGATGTAACACCAGAAGGGTTATAGGGACAGACAGCACCTGACTGCCCTTCTCCAGGCTGCATCGAGGGGGGGAGTGAGTTAGTCGCTGCCTTTCTCTATATGCAGTTCAAAAAAGTTTCTGACGGAATGGGCCAGGTGCAAGGGATATATTTAGAATAGACATTTTAAGAGGGGAACTGTAATGGATGTGACTAAGGTATCACATTAAATTGTCATATGAGGTACTAAGTAGAATGCTAAAATGCCTATTTCAATATGTAATATCACTGTATAAGCTTATTAAAACCTTTACTCTACTTCAGATAACTGCTAGCTGCCCCCCCCCCCCCCTTTGTCTCGAAGCCGAACCACAAAGAATTATTACTTTTCCGAGAAGTGCACCCAAGACAGACATGACATCAACATCCAACGTCTCGTCTCGAAGAAAGCAGAAGAAGTTACAAAAATATCTAGTATACTGTAGCTATGACCAATTACTAAACTTGCTAAATCAACTGAAAGCATATATTCATACATTTGTTACAGTAATACAGCAATATATCGCAATAACATGTTTTGTATATATCTCGCCTTGCTTGATTTTTTTCTATGTTCAGAACAGAAAGTAGTTTTCACACTGGACAAACGGTGTCAGGGTGATTACTTCATAGCATGCATGCTTTATACTTAATGATTTGATCAGAAGCAGCAATAAAAAATACCAGACCTTGGTTCTGATCCAAAGCAACCCCATTAATATTATTAATTTATATTTGCCACTCAGTCACGATTCTTGTCTCAATATATACCAGTGTAATTCATTGATTAAGTTTATAGTTTTTATTAGATAGAGGTGGGGCGAGGCAAGCCCTGTCTAGTTCAATCACTCACCACATTTGTTCCCCTTTGCAAGGGGACAGTACAAACAGCAGCGGCCAGGCACAGCCACATCACATTACCAAGGCATGAGTGTCACCCAATTCATAATGGGAACCCATGCAATAAATAGGACACTCCCTAAAAACTCTGTAACAGACTTTTTCATTTTTATGGTTTCACTTTAGGCATTGTTAATTTTGCTGCTCCCCATCAATTGGAATTTTTTTTTAGCTTTGGTTCATGTTCCTCAGGGTAGTGCACAGCCCCCCATGCCCTTTATTTGATCATCTCTTGCCTATTAGCCTAGAAAATTGCCTTTGCTGATTCCTGTAATTTAACTTTTGACTTTAATGATGTTTGGATTTAGCATCCGCACTTCAAATGTTCACAGAATCTGTCCTAAACTGAACTCAGGTATGCTTGGCTCATCACTACTTATAAACAATAAAGCAAGATGTTAATATTGCATTCCTTTGGGTGCTGACAACACTCTATTCTAATCAAATCTAATCTAATCTATCTCTCTAATCCCCAACTCATCTCCTCCATCCCCTCATGTATCACTAATTTACTAGACTCCATTCACACTTGTGTGATTTGTCAAGCAACTTTGGACATCAAAGTTGCATGCCAAGTAATTCCCCATGTTTTCCAATGATAACCATTCATATATGTGTGACATAGGCTCCTTTCACACTTGTGCGACTTAAAAGTCGTGCAATTTTGCAACGATTTTTGCCACAAATTTGACGTGACTTAAAGCAATGCCTGTGTAATCTTGAGGTCTATGGACCTCAAGTTGCATCAAAGTCATACCAAAGTAGTGCAGGTACAACTTGAAGACGCACAGATATGAAGTGTACTCATTGGAAATCATAGGGAGCGACTTGTTATGCAACTTTGCAGTCCCAAGTCACAGTTAAAGTTGAAGCAACTTCAAAGTAGTTCATGCACTACTTTAGTCTGACTTTAATCCAACGTGAGGGCCATAGACTTCAATGCTAACCCTCAGACGTCACATGAAAGTAATACCTGAATGTTATACAATGCAACTTGTGTGCAACAGTTGTACATTATTACTAGTTAAAGTCAAAGACCTATCCAAGTGGAACCCATCTAAAGTTGCATCAAAATTACACCAAAGTTGCACTCCAAAGCCGGCACAACTTTGGAGTCATACAAGTTTGAATGGAGCCTAAGGCCCCTTTCACACTGCTGCGACGTGAAAGTGAATTTTGACTTGAATTTGCTGCCACGATCTCAAGAAATGTCTGTGTAAAGTTGAGGTCTATGGACCTCAACTCACATCAAAGTCAGACCAAAGTAGTATAGAGACTACTTTGAAGTTGGTGCGACTTGAAATCGCACACATCTGAATGGTTATCATTGGGAATCATGAGGTATGACTTGTCATGCGACTGATGTCCAAAGTCTCAGGAAAAGTCACACAAGTGTGAAAGGGGCCTTAGTGACATAACAGTAGGGATGTCACACCACTTCTTTAAACTCAGTCCATCTAAAACTGACGTTGTAATATTTCCTCCACCTAATCCCCTCATCTTGGTTTTACCATAAAAAGTGATTATAAACCCTAACCTTGTAAAACAACCCATTCAGTTTAAAATAGAAAAGAAAGGCAAAACATTTGTGTATAGATTTAAAAAACATTATAGACACTTTCCCCCCTTTTTTATAAGTGATCACATTTCCTCTATTCTCAGCTGCATAAGATCTTGGGGAGGAGAAGCAACAGGACACTGAGGTGTCAGGACAGGTCGGATCATTGGAGGAATGCAGGTTAAGTTCCCAGCAAAGCTAGAGCAGCTTAGCACAGTAGATCTAACTCAATCAGAAAAGACTGTGCTTGATAAGGGATTAAAATTTGCACCTCCCCGCCAGCTTAATAAGTTTGAAACTTATATGGGTGTGCATAAATACATCCCCAAATTAAACATTAAAAGATATATTCATTCCAACCCTATTAAAGAAAAGGTTGTGAGATCTATGGGCTATAAACATTCTGGGTTGGGTAATGCTTCGACATTTAACCCCCCTGGTGCCTTAGCTACCTCTATTCGCGTATTTAGAGATGTTGTTCTTAGGGATCTGGAGGCGATGCCCCTCAAGAGGGTTTCCATGCAATCTGAACTTACAGCGGGTTTAGACACCCTCTGCGACAATAAAGATCTAGTTGTGAGACCCACGGATAAGGGAGGTGGGATTGTTGTCCTCAATAGGGCTGACTATATGGTTGAAATGTATCGAATCCTAGGGGATCAGGATATGTATTCTGTATTGAAAGGTGATCCCAAATCCCTCTATTTGGGGGAGTTACAGAATATTGTTGAAAAGGGGTTTATGCTAGGTATTTTGGATAAGAAAGAAAAGGCTTTCTTAATTCCGAAAGCACCCCGCACACCCATAATCTACTATCTGCCAAAAATTCATAAGAGTCTTACTTGCCCCCCGGGGTGACCTATAGTGAGTGGTATTGATTCACTCATGTCCCGGGTGGGCAAGTATATTGACTTTTTCCTGCCACCGCTAGTTCAGAATATGCGTTCATACCTTAAAGATTCACGTCAGGTTATTAATGTGCTATCTGGTTATGCTTCAACTGAGGATATGTGGTTGGTTACGGCTGATGTAGCATCTTTATATCCCATCATCCTCCATGAGATGGGCTTTTTTGCAGTAGAGTTTTTCTTGAGGCGGGATTCAGGCCTCATCAATGAGCATATTATGTTCATTATGGAATTGTTAAGGTTTGCTGCCACACACAATTACTTCTGGTTTGACCACAAGTTTTTTAATCAAAAGAGGGGTGTGACGATGGGGGCTAAATATGCCCCCAGCTTAGCGAATCTTTTTATGGCCCAGTGGGAGGAGGATGTCATCTATGTTGGCCATAAGCCCCAGCTTAAGCTGTGGGTTCGGTACATTGATGACATCCTCCTCCTATGGGAGGGGGACCGCGAGGATTTGTATATTTTAATGGATTCTTTAAATTCAAACCAAAGAGGGATCAAGTTGAGTTTTGAAGCTAGTCAAGTTAGTATTAACTTCTTAGATCTAACTATATATAAATCGGGGGAACAATTTTTTACTTCCACTTATTTTAAAAGCACAGGCAGAAATTCATATATCCCGACGGATAGCTGCCACCATCAAGTTTGGCTGAATTCTATACCCAAGAGTCAATACTTAAGAATTAGAAGGAACTGTACAGATTCCGATATCTTTGACAAACAAGCTGACATTCTTTCCAAGCGTTTTGTCGATAAGGGTTACGAGGACAAAACACTTGGATCGGCCTTACAAGCCGCCAAAGGTATCGAAAGAAGCAAATTAATAAGGGAGAGAGTAAAGACAAATTTGGATGATAAGATGGGTCTTGTCCCCTTTGTAACTACATTTTCAGTCCAACATCAGGCTATAAAAAAAATGTATCAACAAACATTGGCATATTTTGGGTAATGATTTAGTCTTAAACAAAGTCATACCAACTAGGCCACGAGTGATATACAAGGGTGCTCCTTCTCTGAGGAATAAGGTCGCACCCAATGTTCTTAATCCCCCTATTTTAAGACCTTGTTTTTTTGAGCAGCTGACGGGTTATTACCAATGTCGGAGATGTCAAGTTTGCTCTATTAGTGGCTGTACGCAGAGGAGCACTCATTCATTTGTATCATCTAGTACGTCGCGTGTACATAATATTAGACCATTCATTACATGCACCATGAAAAGGGTTGTTTATTTACTGAAATGCCCACGTGGGCTTCAATATGTCGGGAGGACTAAAAGGGCATTGAGTGTACGTTTGAACGAGCATATAACTAAAATTATTAATGGCTTTCCGAATCACTCTGTATCTAGGCACTATTTGGAATGCCACAATAGGAATCGGGCTAAAACCATATTTTTGGGTATTGACAAATTTAATTTACCTTGGAGAGGGGGCTCTGTGGTTAGGAGCATATCAAGACTAAAAATGGCTTGGATCCATAAAATTAAATGTTATACTCCTTTTGGGCTTTACGTAGATGTTGATATCAATGCGTTTACAGATAATTCATGATCCCCTATTTCCCTTTCCCTTCTCTTTTTTCTGTTGTGTTTTTGTGGAATTTATGTTAATATTAGTGGAGGGCTCCCCTTTTTCTGTTAACTCGATTTGAATTAATGGGAGGATGCGATTTTTCTTTTTGTATTTATATTTCTTCCCCCCTTTTTGGTAATTCGATGGGAATTGATGGGAGGATGTCATTTTCTTTATATACATTTTTACATTTTTTATACATTCTTATTCAATTTTTATTTTTATTTTTATTTATTTTTATTTGTATTTTTATTTTCCTTTTTGATTCTATTTTTTATTCCGATTTTTATTTTTATTTTTATTTATGCTGTTTATGCATGATTATCTTTACATGTATGTGGCCGTCATGGTTTGCGGGCGGTTGTGTTGCTAATCAGTATGCAGACTGAGACCGCTATGTTCCTGCTTGCAGCCTTTATTGTTTTGTCTGCAGACAGTGTGTTACTAGTATTTCTATGTGGCTGTTATGTTGGCATACCGTATTTCCATTTTTTTGCCCTTACCTAACATGAAGCCTATGATTTCATGCGGCTGCCATGTTGGTATGACGTATTTCCGGTTTTCCGGTGTTTCCGGATTTCCTCCCCTCAGTTCAGAATGAGGCTTGGTTTTATTGTTATGTGTATATTAACGTGATGCGTCAGCGCGTCGCCCATACCCCAGAAGACGTCATATGTGACGAAACGGACGTAGGGTGGTCTCGACGTGTTGATGCTATCACGTGACTTTTGGGCACTCGTTTTGCCGGCCGGCATTTAACACTATTTGATTGATTCTGCTTGCGAGTATGTTTTTATGATTTAATAAAAAGTTTTTTATACGGATTCACACTATGTGTCAGGGAAATGGCCGTAGGAGAACTGGCTATAGTGTCAGTTGTCAGGGAGCCAACAGCAGGAGAAGGGCTCTAGGACCCAGAATCTCTGGCAGGAGAAGGACTTTAGGACCCAGTATCTCTACCAGCAGGTCACATGGTCCTATATAAGGAAGTCTGCTGGTGTCTGCAGTTGCTGGTTTGTCAGTCTTCCTGTGTTCCTGAACCTCTGTGAAAGTACTATTGGATTCCTGTTGTGACCCGGCTTGTTCCTGACCTGTCTGATCTGCTCTTCTGGTTTTGACCCCCTGGCTTGCTTTACCGACTTGCTGTCTTCTCCTATACCTGATCCCGGCTAGTATTACGGACTTCGCTACAGTTACCTGTTCCTGCCTGCTTCCTGATACCAGACCTTTGATTTGTCCCCGTTTCTGCAACCTGCCTCCTCCTCCTGGTGGATCTACTGTGTTTGACCCCTGGCCTGGCTTCCACTACTGCTCCTTATGCACACCTTGCCAAGTATTACTGAGGATTCTTATAGACTTTAACTCTGCTGTGCTTCCTGCATTACCTGGTGTCCTTCAGGTGCCCACCAGCTCTTATCTCCGGAGTCCATCTGGCAACCTGTGCTTCTCTGGGCACTACACCCTCTGTACCCAACTTCAGGGGTGTACTGCACTCAGCCGCAAGGGGAGCCCTCTCGGCATTTCGGCCTCCAACCAGGTACGTGACACTATGGGAATTTCTGTCTATATTCTATGAGCGATCCCATCATTGAAATTTGTGTGGAGAGATGAGATGTTGTCCTGATTGATGGTCCTCTGAGATTTTTTACCTTACATGCCCAGATCTTTTCAGAATTTGGTAAGTGCGCATTTTTTCTATCAGCCAGCACAGTGGTGGTGAAGGATGTCAATGCTCTGCACTGAGTATAATTGGAGAGATACCTTCAACTGACGGACTTTTGCACTTATATTCTTTTTCATTCATTTGAGAATGTTTATTGGGCACGTGTGTTTGTGTCTTTAAATTGTTGTTTGCACATTTCCATTTTCGAGCACTTTACAAGTGATTTAAGTGTATGAATTTATTTATGTTTATATTTAGTTTATTCTTATTTCAATTCATTTTTTTAATCGTATGAATTTATTTATGTCTATATTTAATTTATTCTTATTTCAATGAATTTTTCTATTATTATTTATTTATTTATTTTTTTGACCTCAATTGTTTACATTGTGTATGCACTGACTGTGTATATGTATCACGATTAATTTTATTTCTTAGTCTTCACCAGCCATGACCGAGGCCGACGGAGGTGCTTCCCCGCTCAAAATTATGTGTCAACAAGTCACCACCCTTAAACAAGCTGTACAGAAGCTCCAGGACGGCTACTTCCAGTTGGAGGATCGGCTGCAGCATTTGCCTGTTGCTCCAGCCTTGGTGGACTCTAGTTCATCCTCCTCTAATACGGTTCCAGTTTCCTTGCCTCCTCCTGAACCACGAATACCTACACCCGAACGATTCTCCGGTGACCGGAAAAAGTTCAGGGCCTTCAAGAATTCCTGCCTACTGTACCTGGCCCTCCAACCTAGAACTTTTGCTTCTGAGTTTGTGAAAGTAGGATTTGTCATTTCTTTATTATCTGAGGGACCCCAAGCCTGGGCTCATAACCTGCTGGAACAAAAAAATTCTGCTTTGAATACTATGGACACTTTCTTTGAGGCCATGACTCTGTTGTACGATGACCCCCAGCGTGCGGCCTCCGCTGAATCTGCCTTAGTTGCTCTACGGCA
The DNA here is from genome assembly GCF_037356315.1 of Lithobates pipiens. Classification (NCBI taxonomy): domain Eukaryota; kingdom Metazoa; phylum Chordata; class Amphibia; order Anura; family Ranidae; genus Lithobates; species Lithobates pipiens. The sequence goes on along the minus strand of NW_027507790.1, from coordinate 27,384,274 downwards.
AGGAAAACGCCCAGTGGAAGATTATACCGCAGATTTCTGCAGATGGTCCACTGACACTAACTGGAATGAGGCAGCACTCAGGTTCCAGTACCGCCAAGGTCTCTTGATGGACTTATTCACCTAGCCATTCAGCTTGACAGGCGCCTGCGGGAGCGGCAGTCTGAACGTGCTCAATCCTTCCAGCCTACACAGATGCTACCCAATTTTTCTCCTACTGTAGCACCCACATCTGTTTGCCCTGCAATTTCTGGAAGGGAACCAAAGCAAGTTGGCCTGGCCCGTTCCTCCCTTACTCTTAAGGAGAGACAACACCGCCAGCAGGCCAATCTCTGCCTGTACTGCAGAGGGGCCGGACATTTTTTGCGCAGCTGCCCCATAAGACCCAGTAAGGCCTACCCACCAACTTCCACATATCTCCAAGTCTCTGGATCCTGCCATTCTTACCTTGTTCTTCCCATCTCCTTACAAGTGGCAGAAAGGGAGATTCAGCTACAAGCAATCATTGATTCTGGGGCATGTAGCTGTTTTATGGACTTATCTCTGGCTAAGAAACTTGGTGTGCCTCTCTATGAAAAAAAGCAAAGACTTGAGGTTCTTTTGGCTGATGGTTCCCTGCCCAGTTCTGGAGTTGTCACCCAGGAAACCATGCCCATCTTCACTACCACAGATACCGGCCATCAAGAATTTGTCCGATTTGATGTCCTATGTTCCCCCATGTTTCCCATAATCTTGGGAATTCCATGGCTGCAGGCACATAACCCACAGATCAATTGGGCCAAGAAGGAAATCTCTCTTTCTTCAGAATATTGCCTGCAGCATTGCTTTACTCCCAGCTCCAGTAAGCCTGTTAGCTGTCTGGCGGTGCAACCTGCTCTCAGTAATCTCCAGTATGTTCCTCCAGCTTATCATGAGTTTATAGACATTTTCGACAAGAAAAAGGCTGATGTCCTCCTACCTCACCGGCCTTATGACTGTCCAATTGAACTACTCCCAGGGGCTGAGATCCCGTTTGGACGAATCTTCCCCCTATCTGAAAATGAGCTGGAGACCCTACGAGTATATATTCACGAGAACCTTGAAAAGGGGTTTATCCGACCCTCTTCTTCTCCTGCTGGGGCAGGTATATTCTTTGTGGAGAAGAAGGATGGTACATAGCGGCCATGTGTAGATTACAGAGAAATCAATAAGATCACTGTAAAGAACAGATACCCACTCCCTCTCATTCCTGAACTCTTTCAAAGGTTCCGAACCGTACAGATTTTCACAAAATTGGATTTGAGGGGCGCTTATAACCTTATCCGCATACGCCAGGGTGATGAGTGGAAAACAGCATTTCGGACACGGTTCGGCCACTTTGAATACCTTGTGATGCCGTTCGGGTTATGCAACGCCCCAGCCACGTTCCAGCATCTAGTGAACGACATTTTTCGGGAATTCCTGGATTACTTTGTAATCGTATACCTCGATGATATCCTCATTTTTTCTGCCTCTTTGGAGCTTCATCGAATCCACATAAAAAAGGTGCTCTCAACCTTGAGAAAACATGGACTATATGTTAAGGCAGACAAATGTGATTTTGAAAAAACATCTATTCAATTCCTGGGTCTCATTATCTCCACAGAAGGAATTTCAATGGACCCAAAGAAGGTGAAAGCAATACTAGACTGGCCAGCTACTTCAGACAAGAAAGGTGTTCAGCACTTTGTGGGGTTCTCCAACTTCTACAGGAGGTTTGTGAAGGATTTCTCCACCACCATAGCACCCATCACTCAGCTGACCCACCAGAAGGTCCGGTTCCAGTGGTCTCCAGAAGCCCAGACAGCCTTTGACAAATTAAAGAACCTGTTCACTTCCGCCCCAATCCTACGGCACCCAGATCCGACCCTGCCTTACGTATTGGAAGTGGACGCCTCTGAAGTGGCTACAGGGGCAATCCTGTCCCAACGGCAGGGACCTAAGGTTCTTCTTCACCCCGTAGCCTTTTTCTCTCGAAAGATGAGCCCACCAGAGAGAAATTATGACGTGGGAGATAGAGAACTTCTGGCCATTAAATCTGCCCTAGAAGAATGGAGGTACTTATTGGAGGGCGCCGCTCATCCCATTATGGTTTTTACAGACCATAAGAACCTGGAGTACCTCAGGACAGCCAAGAGTTTAAGACCTCGGCAAGCCCGCTGGGCTCTGTTCTTCTCCAGGTTCAATTTCCATATTACATATAGGCCAGGTTCCAAGAATGGGAAGGCAGATGCACTCTCCCGAATGTTTCCGGACACCCCTGAAATGACAGAGCCAAGTACGATCCTATCTACCCAGAATTTTTTGCTTATCCAACCTGACTTAAAGACCTTAATCAAGCAAGCCTCAACCCAGTGCTCTGGATCAGAAGTTTCCTCACTGAGAAATCAAGATGGATTTTTGTGGCACCAGGATAAAATTTTTGTTCCCCAGCCAGTCAGACTCCAGGTTCTAAAAATGTCACATGACCATAAACTTGCTGGGCATTTTGGGATACGAAGAACCACTGAACTCGTTAAGCGTTCATTTTGGTGGGCCAGCCTAAGACAGGACTGCAGAAAGTATGTGAACTCTTGCACCATATGCCAGCGCAGCAAGGGTTGCAATGCCAAGCCATGGGGACTTTTGAGGCCATTACCCATTCCTGAACAACCTTGGAAAGAAATATCCATGGACTTTATAGTAGACCTGCCCCCCTCTGGGGGATGCACCACCATCATGGTGGTGGTTGACCGCCTTTCCAAAATGGCACACTTCCTTCCGATGATTGGCACACCCTCCGCCTCAGACACAGCAAACATGTTCATTAAAGAGATTGTCAGATTACATGGATTACCAGATAGTATTGTCTCCGATAGAGGGGTACAGTTCACCTCCAGGTTCTGGAGGGATCTCTGCAAATGTCTATCAATAGAAGTGTGTCTTTCCTCAGCTTACCACCCTCAGAGCAATGGTCAAACAGAGAGGACTAACCAGACCTTAGAACAGTACCTTCGGTGTTTCTGTACTTGCTCGCAGGATGACTGGATCTCCCTTCTTCCCTGTGCTGAGTTTGCATACAATAATTATTTGCATGCAGCAATCAATCAGTCCCCTTTCTGGGCAAACTATGGATTCCATCCCTCCTTCCTTCCAAATACTATACCTGAAACTTCTGCTCCCGCTGTCCAGGATCGATTAAGGTTCATTCAATCCAACTATAAGTTGCTACAGGAGGCCATGCGAAAAGCCCAAGAGGACTATAAAAAGTTCCATGATAAAAGAAGAAGAAGGAATCCTGTCTTTAAGATTGGGGACAAGGTATGGCTTTCTTCAGTAAACCTCAAGCTCTCATGTCCCTCCCGGAAGCTCGGACCCAAATTCATCGGTCCCTTTGAAATCAAAAGAGAGATAAATCCGGTGGCTTTTGAGCTGGCACTACCCAATACTTACAAGATCCATCCAGTGTTCCACATATCCCTGCTTAAACCAGCTGTACCCAGTCCCTTCCCTGGAAGAGAAGAGCCACCTCCACCTCCAGTCTTGGTAGAAGGGGAAACAGAATTTGAGGTCGAAGCCATTATGGATTGCCGGAGGAGGGGTAGGCAGGTTCAGTACCTAATCAAATGGAAGGGGTACCCTCCTGAAGACATTTCCTGGGAGCCTGAAAACAATGTGCATGCTCCTAGACTTGTGCGAGACTTTCACAGAAGACATCCCGAAGCATTGGCCCGTTGGGGCATCCGGAGGCTGCCCCTTGGGGGGGCACTGTCAGGGAAATGGCCGTAGGAGAACTGGCTATAGTGTCAGTTGTCAGGGAGCCAACAGCAGGAGAAGGGCTCTAGGACCCAGAATCTCTGGCAGGAGAAGGACTTTAGGACCCAGTATCTCTACCAGCAGGTCACATGGTCCTATATAAGGAAGTCTTCTGGTGTCTGCAGTTGCTGGTTTGTCAGTCTTCCTGTGTTCCTGGACCTCTGTGAAAGTACTATTTGGATTCCTGTTGTGACACGGCTTGTTCCTGACCTGTTTGATCTGCTCTTCTGGTTTTGACCCCCTGGCTTGCTTTACCGACTTGCTGTCTTCTCCTATACCTGATCCCGGCTAGTATTACGGACTTCGCTACAGTTACCTGTTCCTGCCTGCTTCCTGATACCAGACCTTTGATTTGTCCCCGTTTCTGCAACCTGCCTCATCCTCCTGGTGGATCTACTGTGTTTGACCCCTGGCCTGGCTTCCACTACTGCTCCTTATGCACACCTTGCCAAGTATTACTGAGGATTCTTATAGACTTTAACTCTGCTGTGCTTCCTGCATTACCTGGTGTCCTTCAGGTGCCCACCAGCTCTTATCTCCGGAGTCCATCTGGCAACCTGTGCTTCTCTGGGCACTACACCCTCTGTACCCAACTTCAGGGGTGTACTGCACTCAGCTGCAAGGGGAGCCCTCTCGGCATTTTGGCCTCCAACCAGGTACGTGACACTATGGGAATTTCTGTCTATATTCTATGAGCGATCCCATCATTGAAATTTGTGTGGAGAGATGAGATGTTGTCCTGATTGATGGTCCTCTGAGATTTTTTACCTTACATGCCCAGATCTTTTCAGAATTTGGTAAGTGCGCATTTTTTCTATCAGCCAGCACAGTGGTGGTGAAGGATGTCAATGCTCTGCACTGAGTCTAATTGGACAGATACCTTCAACTGACGGACTTTTGCACTTATATTCTTTTTCATTCATTTGAGAATGTTTATTGGGCACGTGTGTTTGTGTCTTTAAATTGTTGTTTGCACATTTCCATTTTCGAGCACTTTACAAGTGATTTAAGTGTATGAATTTATTTATGTCTATATTTAATTTATTCTTATTTCAATGAATTTTTCTATTATTATTTATTTATTTATTTTTTTGACCTCAATTGTTTACATTGTGTATGCACTGACTGTGTATATGTATCACGATTAATTTTATTTCTTAGTCTTCACCAGCCATGACCGAGGCCGACGGAGGTGCTTCCCCGCTCAAAATGATGTGTCAACAAGTCACCACCCTTACACAAGCTGTACAGAAGCTCCAGGACGGCTACTTCCAGTTGGAGGATCGGCTGCAGCATTTGCCTGTTGCTCCAGCCTTGGTGGACTCTAGTTCATCCTCCTCTAATACGGTTCCAGTTTCCTTGCCTCCTCCTGAACCACGAATACCTACACCCGAACGATTCTCCGGTGACCGGAAAAAGTTCAGGGCCTTCAAGAATTCCTGCCTACTGTACCTGGCCCTCCAACCTAGAACTTTTGCTTCTGAGTTTGTGAAAGTAGGATTTGTCATTTCTTTATTATCTGAGGGACCCCAAGCCTGGGCTCATAACCTGCTGGAACAAAAAAATTCTGCTTTGAATACTATGGACACTTTCTTTGAGGCCATGACTCTGTTGTACGATGACCCCCAGCGTGCGGCCTCCGCTGAATCTGCCTTAGTTGCTCTACGGCAAGGAAAACGCCCAGTGGAAGATTATACCGCAGATTTCTGCAGATGGTCCACTGACACTAACTGGAATGAGGCAGCACTCAGGTTCCAGTACCGCCAAGGTCTCTTGATGGACTTATTCACCTAGCCATTCAGCTTGACAGGCGCCTGCGGGAGCGGCAGTCTGAACGTGCTCAATCCTTCCAGCCTACACAGATGCTACCCAATTTTTCTCCTGCTGTAGCACCCACATCTGTTTGCCCTGCAATTTCTGGAAGGGAACCAAAGCAAGTTGGCCTGGCCCGTTCCTCCCTTACTCTTGAGGAGAGACAACACCGCCAGCAGGCCAATCTCTGCCTGTACTGCGGAGGGGCCGGACATTTTTTGCACAGCTGCCCCATAAGACCCAGTAAGGCCTACCCATCAACTTCCACATATCTCCAAGTCTCTGGATCCTGCCATTCTTACCTTGTTCTTCCCATCTCCTTACAAGTGGCAGAAAGGGAGATTCAGCTACAAGCAATCATTGATTCTGGGGCATGTAGCTGTTTTATGGACTTATCTCTGGCTAAGAAACTTGGTGTGCCTCTCTATGAAAAAAAGCAAAGACTTGAGGTTCTTTTGGCTGATGGTTCCCTGCCCAGTTCTGGAGTTGTCACCCAGGAAACCATGCCCATCTTCACTACCACAGATACCGGCCATCAAGAATTTGTCCGATTTGATGTCCTATGTTCCCCCATGTTTCCCATAATCTTGGGAATTCCATGGCTGCAGGCACATAACCCACAGATCAATTGGGCCAAGAAGGAAATCTCTCTTTCTTCAGAATATTGCCTGCAGCATTGCTTTACTCCCAGCTCCAGTAAGCCTGTTAGCTGTCTGGCGGTGCAACCTGCTCTCAGTAATCTCCAGTATGTTCCTCCAGCTTATCATGAGTTTATAGACATTTTCGACAAGAAAAAGGCTGATGTCCTCCCACCTCACCGGCCTTATGACTGTCCAATTGAACTACTCCCAGGGGCTGAGATCCCGTTTGGACGAATCTTCCCCCTATCTGAAAATGAGCTGGAGACCCTACGAGTATATATTCACGAGAACCTTGAAAAGGGGTTTATCCGACCCTCTTCTTCTCCTGCTGGGGCAGGTATATTCTTCGTGGAGAAGAAGGATGGTACATAGCGGCCATGTGTAGATTACAGAGAAATCAATAAGATCACTGTAAAGAACAGATACCCACTCTCTCTCATTCCTGAACTCTTTCAAAGGTTCCGAACCGTACAGATTTTCACAAAATTGGATTTGAGGGGCGCTTATAACCTTATCCGCATACGCCAGGGTGATGAGTGGAAAACAGCATTTCGGACACGGTTCGGCCACTTTGAATACCTTGTGATGCCGTTCGGGTTATGCAACGCCCCAGCCACGTTCCAGCATCTAGTGAACGACATTTTTCGGGAATTCCTGGATTACTTTGTAATCGTATACCTCGATGATATCCTCATTTTTTCTGCCTCTTTGGAGCTTCATCGAATCCACGTAAAAAAGGTGCTCTCAACCTTGAGAAAACATGGACTATATGTTAAGGCAGACAAATGTGATTTTGAAAAAACATCTATTCAATTCCTGGGTCTCATTATCTCCACAGAAGGAATTTCAATGGACCCAAAGAAGGTGAAAGCAATACTAGACTGGCCAGCTCCTTCAGACAAGAAAGGTGTTCAGCGCTTTGTGGGGTTCTCCAACTTCTACAGGAGGTTTGTGAAGGATTTCTCCACCACCATAGCACCCATCACTCAGCTGACCCACCAGAAGGTCCAGTTCCAGTGGTCTCCAGAAGCCCAGACAGCCTTTGACAAATTAAAGAACCTGTTCACTTCCGCCCCAATCCTACGGCACCCAGATCCGACCCTGCCTTACGTATTGGAAGTGGACGCCTCTGAAGTGGCTACAGGGGCAATCCTGTCCCAACGGCAGGGACCTAAGGCTCTTCTTCACCCCGTAGCCTTTTTCTCTCGAAAGATGAGCCCACCAGAGAGAAATTATGACGTGGGAGATAGAGAACTTCTGGCCATTAAATCTGCCCTAGAAGAATGGAGGTACTTATTGGAGGGCGCCGCTCATCCCATTATGGTTTTTACAGACCATAAGAACCTGGAGTACCTCAGGACAGCCAAGCGTTTAAGACCTCGGCAAGCCCGCTGGGCTCTGTTCTTCTCCAGGTTCAATTTCCATATTACATATAGGCCTGGTTCCAAGAATGGGAAGGCAGATGCACTCTCCCGAATGTTTCCGGACACCCCTGAAATGACAGAGCCAAGTACGATCCTATCTACCCAGAATTTTTTGCTTATCCAACCTGACTTAAAGACCTTAATCAAGCAAACCTCAACCCAGTGCTCTGGATCAGAAGTTTCCTCACTGAGAAATCAAGATGGATTTTTGTGGCACCAGGATAAAATTTTTGTTCCCCAGCCAGTCAGACTCCAGGTTCTAAAAATGTCACATGACCATAAACTTGCTGGGCATTTTGGGATATGAAGAACCACTGAACTCGTTCAGCGTTCATTTTGGTGGGCCAGCCTAAGACAGGACTGCAGAAAGTATGTGAACTCTTGCACCATATGCCAGCGCAGCAAGGGTTGCAATGCCAAGCCATGGGGACTTTTGAGGCCATTACCCATTCCTGAACAACCTTGGAAAGAAATATCCATGGACTTTATAGTAGACCTGCCCCCCTCTGGGGGATGCACCACCATCATGGTGGTGGTTGACCGCCTTTCCAAAATGGCACACTTCCTTCCGATGATTGGCACACCCTCCGCCTCAGACATAGCAAACATGTTCATTAAAGAGATTGTCAGATTACATGGATTACCAGATAGTATTGTCTCCGATAGAGGGGTACAGTTCACCTCCAGGTTCTGGAGGGATCTCTGCAAATGTCTATCAATAGAAGTGTGTCTTTCCTCAGCTTACCACCCTCAGAGCAATGGTCAAACAGAGAGGACTAACCAGACCTTAGAACAGTACCTTCGGTGTTTCTGTACTTGCTCGCAGGATGACTGGATCTCCCTTCTTCCCTGTGCTGAGTTTGCATACAATAATTATTTGCATGCAGCAATCAATCAGTCCCCTTTCTGGGCAAACTATGGATTCCATCCCTCCTTCCTTCCAAATACTATACCTGAAACTTCTGCTCCCGCTGTCCAGGATCGATTAAGGTTCATTCAATCCAACTATAAGTTGCTACAGGAGGCCATGCGAAAAGCCCAAGAGGACTATAAAAAGTTCCATGATAAAAGAAGAAGAAGGAATCCTGTCTTTAAGATTGGGGACAAGGTATGGCTTTCTTCAGTAAACCTCAAGCTCTCATGTCCCTCCCGGAAGCTCGGACCCAAATTCATCGGTCCCTTTGAAATCAAAAGAGAGATAAATCCGGTGGCTTTTGAGCTGGCACTACCCAATACTTACAAGATCCATCCAGTGTTCCACATATCCCTGCTTAAACCAGCTGTACCCAGTCCCTTCCCTGGAAGAGAAGAGCCACCTCCACCTCCAGTCTTGGTAGAAGGGGAAACAGAATTTGAGGTCGAAGCCATTATGGATTGCCGGAGGAGGGGTAGGTAGGTTCAGTACCTAATCAAATGGAAGGGGTACCCTCCTGAAGACAATTCCTGGGAGCCTGAAAACAATGTGCATGCTCCTAGACTTGTGCAAGACTTTCACAGAAGACATCCCGAAGCATTGGCCCGTTGGGGCATCCGGAGGCTGCCCCTTGGGGGGGCACTGTCAGGGAAATGGCCGTAGGAGAACTGGCTATAGTGTCAGTTGTCAGGGAGCCAACAGCAGGAGAAGGGCTCTAGGACCCAGAATCTCTGGCAGGAGAAGGACTTTAGGACCCAGTATCTCTACCAGCAGGTCACATGGTCCTATATAAGGAAGTCTGCTGGTGTCTGCAGTTGCTGGTTTGTCAGTCTTCCTGTGTTCCTGAACCTCTGTGAAAGTACTATTTGGATTCCTGTTGTGACCCGGCTTGTTCCTGACCTGTCTGATCTGCTCTTCTGGTTTTGACCCCCTGGCTTGCTTTACCGACTTGCTGTCTTCTCCTATACCTGATCCCGGCTAGTATTACGGACTTCGCTACAGTTACCTGTTCCTGCCTGCTTCCTGATACCAGACCTTTGATTTGTCCCCGTTTCTGCAACCTGCCTCATCCTCCTGGTGGATCTACTGTGTTTGACCCCTGGCCTGGCTTCCACTACTGCTCCTTATGCACAACTTGCCAAGTATTACTGAGGATTCTTATAGACTTTAACTCTGCTGTGCTTCCTGCATTACCTGGTGTCCTTCAGGTGCCCACCAGCTCTTATCTCCGGAGTCCATCTGGCAACCTGTGCTTCTCTGGGCACTACACCCTCTGTACCCAACTTCAGGGGTGTACTGCACTCAGCCGCAAGGGGAGCCCTCTCGGCATTTCGGCCTCCAACCAGGTACGTGACACTATGGGAATTTCTGTCTATATTCTATGAGCGATCCCATCATTGAAATTTGTGTGGAGAGATGAGATGTTGTCCTGATTGATGGTCCTCTGAGATTTTTTACCTTACATGCCCAGATCTTTTCAGAATTTGGTAAGTGCGCATTTTTTCTATCAGCCAGCACAGTGGTGGTGAAGGATGTCAATGCTCTGCACTGAGTCTAATTGGACAGATACCTTCAACTGACGGACTTTTGCACTTATATTCTTTTTCATTCATTTGAGAATGTTTATTGGGCACGTGTGTTTGTGTCTTTAAATTGTTGTTTGCACATTTCCATTTTCGAGCACTTTACAAGTGATTTAAGTGTATGAATTTATTTATGTTTATATTTAGTTTATTCTTATTTCAATTAATTTTTTTAATCGTATGAATTTATTTATGTCTATATTTAATTTATTCTTATTTCAATGAATTTTTCTATTATTATTTATTTATTTATTTTTTTGACCTCAATTGTTTACATTGTGTATGCACTGACTGTGTATATGTATCATGATTAATTTTATTTCTTAGTGGGTGAGTTTTACTGGGGAGCGTGATTGTATTTTTTGTCTTAAAGCTAGAGAACTGACCACAGCAGGGGCGGACTGACAACTCATGGGGCCCCCGGGCAATAGGAGATTATGAGGCCCCCAGGCAATCAGAGATTATGGGGCCACACAGTATACACATGCATGTTCACACAGTATATACACCAACATATTTCTATTGGCTGAGAAAGTACTGGAGAGGTGGGGCAGCTATAATCTCAGTATTTTTAGACCAAAAGGACGTTAATAAGGGATATTTCAGAGACAGATTTAATGTAAAAAAAAAAAGATTTTTACACACTGTCTCTGGTTTTACTGAGGCTGGCAACCCTGATGGGGCCCCCTAATGGCCTGGGGCCCTCGGGCAGTGCCCAAGTGGTTGAATGGTCAGTCCGCCCCTGGACCACAGTTTATTCTCTTGCTTAGGGTGGTCAGTTTTTATTAGGAAACCAGATGGGCTGACAGGAACAGGAATTTTAAACAAAGGAAGTAATACAAAGAAAACAGTATTCTTTTTCATACAAGTATATGGTACAGCAGGCACATATCAGGAATATGAAATGTTGGGATAACAAACACTTTAAGATCAATAGCACAACTATCAGTCCCTCCATTCATGCCAAGGTATTAGGTGTAATTCTAGGCTCTGACATCTCTTTTGGGTCCCAAATCCAATGACCTCTGTAAGAGTTTCAAAATTCACACCTTCCTAACTGACAACAACGAAAAACAACTAATTCACTCCCTGGTTATCTCCTGCCTTGACTATTGTAACTCCCTTCTCACTGTCCCACCTCTACACAGGCTATTCCTTCTTCAGCCCATCATGAAGTCTGCTGCTAGTCTCATCCAACTTACTAACCCATCTGTGGCTGCCACCCCTCTCTGCCAATCCCTTCACTGACTTTATCTAGCCCTGCATATCAAATTCAAAATACTAACTACAACATACAAAGCCATCCATCACAAATCTCATCTAGAAATACTACCCAAAGGGGCTGATTTACAAAGGGTTTGCTCCATGTGTTGCATCGCACGCCGACACGCAACAGCCGACACGCAACATGGCATCTTCAACTCAGAATTAAAATAAGCTGGAAGTGACAAAATTATGGGGGTGATGTGGGGTGTTGTGAGGAAGTATAGATATAACTGTCCAAGTAACAAATATGCCCAAAATAGAACGGAAAAGTAACTTTTTCTGAACAAGCCAGCTTCGCCTGCAAATACACTTGGAACTGCGCTAGGTCAATTTATGCACTGCGCATGAGCAAGCGGCATTTGTGCCCGTTCAAGTGCTCTGGTTCACTGCCCTGGCAAAATCTTAGTAAATGTCCAGCCACGTAGATTAATTTGCATAAGTTGAACCTCTCAACTTGACTTTTTTTTTTTTTGCACTGGTTCACTTCTATGGTTTTTTTTTTTAAGTCTATTTGCACACAAGTCATGTTAGCATTAAGAAAAAAAAATTAAGAAAAAAAATGCGTGAGGGCCCCCCTCAAAATCCATACTAGGCCCTTCAGGTCTGGCATGGATTTTAAGGGGAATCCCTTGCCAATGAAAAAAATGGCATAGGGGTCCCCCTCAAAATCCATACCAGACGCTTATCCGAGCACGCAAACTGGCATGCCGCAGGGAAACAGGGGGGAGGAGAGAGCATTGGGATAATGCTTTGGGGTCCCCCCCAAAGCCCCTTGTCCCCATGATGATGAGGACAAGGGCCTCATCCCAACAACCCTGGCCGGTGGTTGTGGGGGTCTGTGGGAATCTGGAAGCCCCCTTTAACAAGGGAAAAGCGCACACATGCAAAACTAACATTTACCTCCAGGAAGGCTTTTTAAAAATACCTAGACATTTTCAAAAAACATTATCAAAAAATATGGGGATTTGGTCACACCATATTGCTATATGGTGCTTAAGCCCACTTACTGCAACAAAGTACCCCATGATTAGTGGGTCCTACACTATACATAGATTGGGAGATCCTGCTTCTCTGAACCATGGGAGCTATACTCCTCTATATGGGAGAACATGAGGTCTCCACCATGACACAGGTGGTCACTAATGAGAGGTAGGCATCACCATCTTTATGCATTTTTTAGGGTGTGCCCCCCATATATCTTGTTTGTCTATTGTATGGATTCTGACCAAATCCTTTTGGGTGGAGCACCTCACTCCCTCAGTAAGTACCTCTTATAAGTGAACACTAGGGATGAGCTTCGAATTCGAGTCGAACTCATGTTCAACTCGAACATTGAACAATTTGGGCTGTTCGTGGCAAATTCTAAAAGCCAGAACACCCTGTACAAGTCTATGGGAGAAATCTAAAGTGCTAATTTTAAAGGCTAATATGCAAGTTACTGTCCTAAAAAGTATTTGGGGACCTGGGTCCTGTCCCAGAGGACATGGATCAATGCAAAAAAAGTTTTAAAAACTGACGTTTTTTTCAGGAGCAGTTATTTTAATAATGATTAAAGTGAAACAATAAAAGTGTAATATTCCTTTAAATTTCGTACCTGGGGGGTGTCTATAATATGCCCGTGAAGGGGCGCATGTTTCTCATGCTTAGAACTGTCCCTGCACAAAGTGTCATTTCGCAAGGAAAAAGAGTCTTTTAAAATCACTTTGAATTGTCGGCTCCCGTAATACAGAGAACACTCAATGAGTGTCTCTGTATTACGGAGCCGACAATTCATTCATTGATAAAAAAAAAAGCGTGGGGTTCCCCTAAATTCAATTACCAGGCCCTTCAGGTCTGGTATGGATATTAAGGGGAACCCTGTGTCAAATTTTTTTAAAAAATGGCGTGGGGGTCCCCCTCAAAATCCATGGCAGACCCTTATCTGAGCACGCAACCTGGCAGGCCGCAGGAAAATAGGGGGGACGAGAGCACGCCCCCCCTCCTGAACCGTACCAGGCCACATGCCCTCAACATTGGGAGGATGCTTTGGGGGTCTGTGACCCCTCAAAGCACCATGTCCCCATGTTGATGTGGAGAAGGGCCTCATCCCCACAACCCTGGCCGGTGGTTGTGGGGGTCTGCGGGCGGGGGGCTTATCAGAATCTGGAAGCCCCCTTTAACAAGGGGATCCCTAGATCCCGGGCCTCCCCTGTTTGAAATGGTAAGGGGGTACAAAAGTACCCCTACTATTTCACAAAGAAAGTGTAAAAAATGGTTAAATAAGACAAACACACTTTTAAAAAATTCCTTAATTAAAAAAAAAAAAGATTCCAGTGGTGCTAATCCACTCTTGCTATCCAGCGATGGATGATCATCTCTCCGGGGTCCAGCGATGGCTGATCTGGTCCAGCGACGGGTGATTTTCAGTCCAGCGCAATCCAGCGCAGTCCATCCATGCATCCGTCTTCTGTCTCCACTGAGGAGACACTGCTGGGATCCCAGCGCTGACATTTCTTATATTAGGAGGGTGGGGCCACCCGTCACTTGACACCACCCCCTCTGACGCTGGTGAGGGAAGCCAGGGGTTCCCCAATGATGTATGGGTGACCCCGCCCCACTCTGATGTAATGGAAACCTTCTTCCTTCTTCCTTCTTCCTTCCTTCACCCTTCGGTTTCTTCCTATATCTTCTTCTTCCTCCATCTTCTTCTTCCTCTGATCCTCTTCTTCTTGCTCCGGTGTTCTCGTCCGGCATCCTCCTCCACGGCATCTCTTCTTCATTCTCGGGCCGCTCCGCACAATGGGAGGCTCCCACTGTGTGATGCTTCTTCTGACACTTCTTATATAACGGAACCGTGCATCAGAGGGGACGGGGTCACCAGGTGTCCCCGCTCTCCGTTATATAAGACCTGTGAGAAGAAGAGAAGCATCACACATCGGGAGCCTCGCATTGAGCGTAGAGGCCCGAGAATGAAGAAGAGACGCTGCCGAGGAAGATGCCGGATGAGAACACCGGAGCAAGAAGAAGAGGATCGGAGGAAGAAGAAGATGGAGGAAGAAACCGAAGGATGAAGAAGGAAGAAGACCAGAAGAAAGAAGATGAAATAAGAAGACTTTAATAAAGTAATTGTCAAAAACTCTCTCTTGTCTCTTGTCATTTTTAACACTTTTATCACTTTTTTGGTGAAATGGTAGGTACCATTTCACACAAGGGGGAGGCCCGGATCTGGGGGTCCCCTTGTTAAAGGGGGCTTCCAGATTCTGATAAGCCCCCCATCCGCAGACCCCCACAACCACCGGCCAGGGTTGTGGGGATGAGGCCCTTGTCCGCATCAACATCGGGAAAAGGTGCTTTTGGGGACCCCAAAGCATCCTCCCAATGTTGAGGGCATGTGGCCTGGTATGGTTCAGGAGGGGCGGCGCTCTCTCACCCCCTCTTTTCCTGCGGCCTGCCATGTTGCGTGCTCGGATAAGGGTCTGCCATGGATTTTGAGGGGGACCCCCACGCCATTTTTTTTGCGTGGGGTTCCCCTTAAGATCCATGCCAGACCTGAAGGGCCTGGTATGGATTTTGAGGGGGACCACCACGCCATTTTTTTTTGCGTGGGGTTCCCCTTAAGATCCATGCCAGACCTGAAGGGCCTGGTATGGATTTTGAGGGGGATCCCCGCGCCATTTTTTTTTTTAGCGCGGGGACCTGAAGGGCCTGGTATGCTCTTGGAGGGGAACCCGTGCCATTTTTTTTGTTTTAATTAAAGTCGCCTGGCCTGGGGGCGACTTAAAGTCATGTTGTAATTCGCCCCAAGTTGCGCTGTGATTTACTCAAGTTGTGTCCAAGTTTCCTCCCAAAGTCGCGCTGGAAGTCGTGTTGCCCCTGTGTGAATGGGCTGTTAATGATACGACATGCACTATTATCAATTGCACTGGTATATTATGTGTTGCTCTTATGTGTGCACCCGTTCATACGCTCACTCATAATTTATCTGGCGCACAAATTGAGGTATGAAGTGGTGCAGCGCATTCATCTTAGTAAATTGGTCCCACAGTGTCCACTCTACTCCACCTAAGACCTTCTGCTCTCTAGCTCCCTTATGACCTCTTCTCATGCTCACCTCCATGACTTCACCAGAACCTTTCACATCCTCTGGAACTCCTTACCACAGTATGTCCGGTTATCTCCTACTCTATTCACCTTTAACCCTTTTCCGACCAGTGCACGATGATATACATCGGTACGATGGCATGGCTGGGCAAATGGGTGTACAGGTACGTCCCCTTTAAATTGAGGCATAGAGGGCGCGTGTGCACCCGCTACGTGCTCCATGAGCATGCCCATGGGTCCTGTGGACTCGATGTCCACCGGGGGGGCCCGCGATCATGTCACAGAGTGGCAGAACGGGGAGATGTCTATGTAAACAAGGCATTTCCCTGTTCTGCCTAGCAAAATGACAGAGATCTACTGCTCCCTGTCATCAAGAGCAGTGATCTCTGTCATGTTCTAGTGAGACAATCTCCCCTACAGTTAGAATCACTCCTTAGGACACACTTAACCCCTTGATCACCCCTAGTGTTTAACCCCTTCCCTGGCAGTGTCATTTACACAGTAATCAGTGCATTTTTATAGCACTGATTGCTGTATAAATGTCAATGGCCCAAAATAGTGTCAAAAATGTCCGATGTGTCCGCCATAATGTCTCAGTCATGAAAGAAATCACAGATCGCCGCCATTACTAATAAAAAAATAAAATAATAAAAATGCCATAAATCTGTCCCCTATTTTGTAGACATTCTAACTATTGCACAAACCAATCAATATACGCTTATTGCGGGGGGTTTTTATATATATTTTTGGGGATATTTATTATAGCAAAAAGTAAAAAAATATAGCTTTTTTTCAAAATTGTCGTTCTTTTTTGTTTATAGAGCAAAAAATAAAAAACACGGAGATGATGAAATACCACCAAAAGAAAGCTCTATTTGTGGAAAAAAAGGTCAATTTTGTTTGGGTGCAACTTTTAACAACCGCGCGATTGTCAGTTAAATTGACGCAATTCCATATTGGGGCTGAAGTGGTTAAGCTGGCCATATGTGTGTGAAATTTTGATCTATCTATGGTCACTCCCGTTATAGAGAAGTTGCTTTAACCACTTCAGCCCCAGAAAAATGTACCCCTATCCTGACCAGAGCACTTTTTTTTGATTCGGCACTGCATCGCTTTAACTGACAATTGCGCAGTCGTGCGACGTTGTACCCAAACATAATTGACATCCCCAAAAATATATATAAAAAAGTTTCCTCAGTTTAGGCTGATATGTATTCTTCTACATATTTTTGGTAAAAAAAAAATCTTAAGCGTATATTGATTAGTTTCCACAAAAGTTATAGGGTCTACAAAATAAGGAATAGATTTATAGCATTTTCATTATTATTATTTTTTTACTAGTAATGGGCGGCGATCTGGGATTTTTATCATGACTGCGACATTATGCCGGACACATCGGATAATTTTGACACATTTTTGGAACCATTGGCACTAATATCGTGATCAGTGCAATTAAAAGTGCATTGATTACTGTAAAAATGTCACTGGCAGTGAAGGGGTTAACACTAGGGGGCTGTGAAGGGGTTAACAGTGTTCCATGGGAGGTGATTCTAACTCAACGGGGAGGGGCTAACTTCAGGAAGTGACAGATCGTGGTTCCTGGAGCGATTAACAGATAATAGTGTGACATCTTAAAAGATCTACTGAGGAATAGTCCCTGTGCTGGTGTTTGTGCATGCGATCGCCTGCCCCGTGCATCGGGTTCCCTGCATGTGTGCCCGCCCATTAGTGGCTCTTAATGGAAACCCCGTACGGGTATGCGCAGGGGAGCCATTATGCCTCCGTAAATAGACGTGAGCCAGTCCGGAACCAGTTAAGCAGTTTACTATTTATTGCATATATGTATTCATTTGTCTATTCCTATAGTTAACTAGTATATTAAAACTCTGATAATGTTTCTGTTGATAGTACAATGATATAAAGTTAGCTATGAAAGCAAACACAGTGCTTAATAAAACAATGTCTTATTTATTTCCCAAGAAAATAGGAAAATGCTAACATGAAAATACTATAGAGCATATAGCAAAAGAACATCAAAGATACTTAACGCATGGCTGTCCCCTAGACATGGTCTCATCAGCTGTACTCAAGATGGTAACAGAGAGAGCTCTCTGTTTTGGTCAGTCCTTTTTAAACTTCAATCACACACCGTCCAAATGCAACCCCATTGCCAGCCCATCTAGACTTTTGATGAATCAAAGTATTTACAGGCATTTCTCAATATATTATATTACTGTCTGTCATGCTATATTGGCCTCTAGGAACAGCATTGTCCATTTATCATGTCTATGTGCCCTGTTGATCCTTTGATCTTTGTAACCCACCTTCATCAATCATCCTGGCAGTCATGGCCCTCTTTGAAGCTTGCTTGCATAGTGTTATCACACCAGTCAATCAGGAGCCAAGCTTTTGTTCAGCCTTGATAGAGGCCTGACTTCTTCTTTCGAAATTAAGTTTGTGATATGCCACAAAGCGTTGATGTGCAACTTGTTACATTCCAGGCAGCCACCCAGAATGTGTAGGCTTGATATAGTTCATATTTCAAAGACCTCTTGTATTATGAAATAAAACATGTTGCCTCCCAACATTCACTACTTTGTGCCTAAAGGGTGCATATCACCCCTCTTCAGACACGGCTCCTATGGAACAGTCCATAACTGTCTTAATGTATCATGCTTCCCAACATGTGTTTTAGAACCAGTTCCCATGGAACAGTCCATAACTGTTAACGTTTTGCGTTTCCCAACATGTATTTTAAAACCAAATCATTATCATAATATATGCATATATATGTGACCCATCAAATTATGCATCCCGCTCCCAACCTCCTGCAACCCTTTACTGTAAATACGGTCCAGATTAGGCATGCTTGCTCACAATGGCCTCTCCTACCACAATTTTGGCACATCAGAGGTATTTCAGGGCTCTGAATTGGCAGCAAAGCCTCTAACTTGTAGGAAGAGACCCTACCGTCAACTCGTCCCTCAACTTGCATAAATAAATGTGACAGTTTCCTATATAAATTTTTAGTCTAACAACACATATAAACCTGAAACAATGACAAACCACAAAATTTCATCCCTGTGCCTGGATTTCAGAGACCATGCCCAGGGTATACCATGCACTTCTACCTAATGTTAGGTTCAAGGAACGCCCTAGTTCTATGACTAACGTTACATCAGTTTCCTTTAGGACAAAGAACAAACTTGTCTAAGTCCCAAATAATACCCCGGTGCTGCCTTCTCTCCACCCAGAACCTAGGATGAAATATCTTTACAACATCTCTCGTTCACCACTGTGTATTGACCTGGCATACAAAGGACATCATGGTCATGCCTCCGACAGAAGGAAATATCAACCTGCCTCAGCTTCCATCCTCTATGATCACAAGTGGCAATTTAGTCTCAGATGCAACAAGGTAGAATCCCCAGTCAGCAAGCCCATTGATACCACCGAATACACAGACTCAGTCTGCACTTCGTATATGGGATCAATGAAAAAGCATAACATCTCTCATAATCCAAACTAGCACAGCCCATCCAGGCATTCGACCACCACCTTAGATTAGTGTAAGAGATGTTTTTTGCAAAATATTACTGAGCTAATTCATAAGGCCTCTGCCCCTCATACAGAGACTGTACCATCTGCTTGAAGTTGGTTGATACCTCCACCTGCCCCTGCGTGCACACCAGGGCCCCTGACAGATTTCTGTCCTGTACCATCACACTCTCTACCAACCTCTCAACATGGTGGACAAAATCCTGAGCCACTTTAACCTGGGTATTTACGTGACTTCGTTGAATGTTATTAAGGATGTCACCAATCTCTCTGAGTAACAAAACCCCATTTACTGAAGATATGGCTGAGAGTTTGTTCCTCAGGATACTGATGTCCACAGCCCTCCTCTCCTTTTGGTTTTACTCCTCAGAAATAAGTGGCCTGAATGCCCACACATCTCTGGGAGTAAGCCACTGGTACAATGACCACACTTGATTCATTGTATACTCAGCACATATAGGGTAATAGTTTTTTTTATCAACCATTGCGAGACATTGAAGCATCATGTGGTGAAGGCATACTGTATCCTGGTAGCCAGAATTTTTTCCCTTTATCTAACGGACATAGTCCTGTGTGTACTCATTGGCATTACCTGTGCAAGGTTCCAAACTTGCAGGTGAGACATTAACCAGGCGTATCTCCCCCATATCCAGCTCTGGAATCCCACATGTCCAGTACCCGAGAACCTCTCTGTAGGATTGCTAAGATTCAGACACCATCCCTACAAGGAAATTTTCTTTCTTTCTTTTCCAATAGATTTTATTGAATAAAGGGATAATACAGCAAGTAGAAACATATTATTAACATCTGTTGCAAATGGTAAGTCACATAGAACCTGTTACACGTGTGGTAATTAGTATGACAGCGAATATCAAACATCAACTTTAACGATCTAAACACTATTATTGGTCCAACTAGACAGTATAGGTTGCCTAGACAGTCATCTGTATGGAAGTCCGTTGGATGCATTTCTTTTTGCATCAGTAAATATCTAATGATAATTTTCTCTCAAAAAAGGGGGGGGGATAGGGTAGGAGGGGGGGAGGAAAAGGTAGGGGGAAGGGGGGCAGGGGATAAGAGGGGAGGGATGATGGGTTAGCCTCCGTTGCCCTCAATCATAAGTGTGTGGTGAGAAAAATGAGATGGTAGGCGAGTGGGTTATGTGGCAGTGTACCTATGTTTATGGTCATTAGAAGCATAAGGGTCGAGGATTCGGGATATCTGATATTCTCTGGGGGGGACCCAGTAAGGGGAGATTGGTCGTTTTGGGGTATAGAAAGATCAGAGAAGTTAAGTCACAAGTTGTAATACTGAGTGTGAGTCTTCATCTATATCTCGGTATAGTTATTGTGCGCTTTAATGCGATCGAAGTCAGGAGTGGTTAAGAAGTGTTTCCAGCATGCCCATTTGGACCCATATTTACTTGGGGTGTCCCTAGCTATATGGATTAGTTCTTCCATGTCTGCTATCCTTTGTATTTTCTGAAGCCATGTTTGGACGGTAGGGATGGTTTGGGATTTCCAGTAGATCGGGATGCATTGCTTGGCGGCATTAATCAGGTGGATTATAACGGATCTACGATATGAAGTTTGCGATAGAGTGGTGTGGTGTAGTAGGAATTGAGCCGGGCTGTAAGGTATGTCGTTATGGTTTTTATCAGTTGATGTATCGTCTTCCAAAAGGGTTGGAGAGAGGGGCATGTCCACCAGATGTGGAGCAGAGTGCCTTGGGTTTGTTGGCATCTCCAGCATTTCTCTGAGATGGAGGGGTCCCATTTGTGTAGCCTGTCTGGTGTTCTATACCAACGGGAAAGGATTTTGTATCCCGTTTCTTGAACGGATACATTTGTGGAGCCTTTATGGACATTGAGAAATATGTTGTTCCAGTCATTTTCTGCAAGTGTAAGGTTTAGGTCTTTTTCCCATGCTGTGCAGATTCGAAGGGCATTAGGTTTACAGTCCCCGAATAAAAGAGAGTGTGTTTGGGAGATAAGATGTGTGTGGGGAGTATCCGAGGCGCAAAGTTGTTCAAATGGTGTCAGTTGTCTCGAGTGGTCTGTCTTATTCCCTAATTTTTTGAGGAAGTGGGATAATTGTTGGAATGTCCAGAAGGGAATAGGGGTTGTTTGCATCTCGCTGGCTAGTTGGGTGAATGTTTTTGGACGTCCATTGTCATAAAAATGTCGTAATAGAACTTGTGGCCGTGACCAGTGGCCTTGGAGGAAGTTAGGGTGCATCCCTGGCGGGAAGTCAGGGTTCAGTTTGAGTGGTGTAAGAGGGCTCGTGATCGTGGAGATGGAGGATTGTGTGCAGAGTTTGCGAAAACATCGAAGAGTCGGTGCTATAAGTGGGTGGGTCTTGATTTCTTTTTGGAAAAGCGAGGTCTGGATCCACGGGAGGGATCTGAGTGGTAATTTAGTACATGAAGTTTCCAAGGATACCCAATCTTTATTAGATGACTGGGTATTCCAGTCTACAATTCTAGTAAGCTGAACTGCTTTGTAATAATTAAACAGATCTGGGAGGCCTATGCCCCCTAGGTGCTTGGGCCAGGCCAGGGAAGTATATTTAATCCTTGGTCTGTGGGTGCCACAGAGAAATCTAGAGCATATGCTTCTGTAAGATTTGAAGAATGAGTGTGGAATTTGTATGGGGATCGTCTGGAGAATGTATAAGAATCTCGGTAGTATATTCATTTTTAATATGGCGGCCCTACCGAACCATGAAAAGATTGGTTTATCCCATTGGTTCAGGTCAGCAGCAATTTTTTGTAGCATGGTTTGGAAATTCCATGTGTATAGGTCTTTTAGGTGGGACGTAAGTTGTATACCTAGGTAAGTTATGGAGTGGTCTTTCCAATGAAACGGAAAGTTCGTTTTACAGTGGGTTACATCTTCGGGGGGAAGGGAGATGTTGAGGGCATATGATTTGGAGAAATTAATTTTAAGGTTGGATAACGTATTGAAAGTTTTAAATTCATTCAGTAGGATCGGGATTGTTGTGTGTGGACGCGTGAGAAATAGCAGGATATCGTCTGCGAAGGCAGCGAGCTTGTATTCTTTGGCGTCCGTCTTGATTCCTGATATGTCGGGGTTTTGTCTAATACTGTTTAGGAAGGGCTCGAGGGTAAGGATAAAGAGGATAGGGGACAGGGGGCATCCCTGTCTAGTTCCATTGCTTATGGAGAAGGCATCTGACAGGGTATTGTTAACTCGTACTTTGGCCGTTGGATTGTGGTATAGAGATTGAATAAGTATAGTAAATTGTGGTCCAAAGCCTATGGATTGTAGCACTGCTAGCATGTAGTCCCATGCTACCCTGTCAAATGCCTTCTCCGCATCAAGAGACAGGAAGAATCCCTTACGTTTGGAAGTTGTAATAAGGTGGTGTAAGTTAATAGCTTTAACAGTATTGTCTCTAGCTTCGCGATTGGGGACAAATCCTACTTGGTCATTAGCGATGAGGGAGGGTAGGAGGGGGAGTAGCCTATTGGCCAAAATTTTGGCGAAGATTTTGATGTCCACATTGAGTAAGGATATGGGTCTGTAATTAGCAGTTTGTGTGGGGTCCTTGTCTTCTTTGGGGATGACCACTATATGGGCTTCAAGCATCTCTTTGTGAATAGGGTTCATTTTAGTTAGGGAGTTAAAGGCTGACATGAATGGGTTTTGTAGAATATCTGAGAAAGTTTTGTAGTAGACTGCAGGCAGTCCATCTGGGCCTGGGCTTTTACCGGATTTTGTTTGTTTGAGGGCTTTCTTCCATTCAGGTTGGGTAATGGGACCTTCCATGTCAGCTAGGAGTTCCGTTGCTTGAAGTTTAGGGCAATATTTGTTTAAAAATTCTTCCATTTGTTTTAGTCTGTTTTGAGAAGGGAAAGGGGGGTTGTCAGCTCCTTTTAAATTATACAATTTGGTGTAGAATTTTTCAAATTCTCGTGCAATCTCATTATTTTTTGTGTATTTATCTCCTGTAGGGGAGTTTAGGTAGTGGACGGTATATTTAGTCTTTTTGGATTGGAGGGCCCTCGCTAACATTCTACTGCTCTTGTTCCCGAATTCGTAAAAGTATCTTTGGGATAACATGTACCTTTTCCTAATGTTTTTGCCTAATTCTTCCTGTATAGTTGTCCTAATGGCTTGGAGTTCCTGAAATGTTTGGGAGGCTAGGGTGCGTTTGTGTGTAGATTCTAATGTTTTGAGTTTGTCAAATAGTTGTCGGAGGTGTCTCTGTTTATCTTTCCTAGCTTTGGCAGAGATTGAAATCATCTTTCCTCTAACTACGCATTTATGGGCGGCCCATTGAGTCATTACGGGTGTGTCTGGGGTGTCGTTTTCTTTAAAATAATCAATTAGGCAATTTCTGAGCTCTGCAATGTTCCCTATGTCTGAAAGGATAGTGGGGTCCAAGCTCCAGATTTGGGTATGTGTCTGTCGATCAGGGAGTGTCAGTGTGGCCGTGATAGGGTGATGGTCTGATTGAGTCATTGGTTCTATTGTCGCACTTGTCAGATAGGTAAGGTCAGGTTGGATCAGGAATAAATAGTCAATCCTCGAGTATCTGTTATGGGGGGAGGAATAGAAGGTAAAGTCTTTCTCTGTAGGATGTGTTGTGCGCCAGGTGTCATGGAGAGAGAGTTTTTGGAGGGATAGTTTAATTTGTCGGAGTGCTCTATAGGGTAGAGAGGAAGGGCCCGTGGACGTATCTACCAGTGGGAAATTTTTACCCCATTGCTGTGTTGCCTGGCACCCTCTAGTCTGGCCAACAGACACCTTATTATGCATAAGTGCCAGCTTCCTGGGTACTTGCACCATATTCATTCAGTTATGTCAATACATGTTCCACATTAAAAACATGATTTCCCAAGGCGTCTTTCAGGACAGCACCTGAGAGATAGCGACTCCACCCTCCTCGTTAGGAAACACCTTCTTCCTCCAGACTTTAAAGGGAGGCGCCTCCCTACCACACATCAGTTTTTGTGTTTCCTCCGGCCCGGAGGGAACACCTTTTGGGAGGGAGTCTGTTTCTCTTAAGTGTTCCTGAGGGACTAGGCTTCTTTCCCTTTTTTCCTCCTTTAAGAGACCCGCTGTCCTCCCGACCTACCCACGCCTCGTCAGCGGTAGCAAGCGGGCTCCTCTTCCCCTCTTGTGCTCGGAGAGAGCTGAAGATTCGGTGGCCCGCACGTTCGTAGGCGTGGCGGCGCGCGTGTGCCGCCGCCATGTTTTTTTTTCGGCGGTCGCGCCGGAAGTGACAGAGCGGGTCATCGGGTCAGCTGAAACGTTGTTTCCGGCGTGGACGCAGAGGGGAGGAGGGAGGACAGGTGCTGGTGCCTATTTCCGCTTCCGGTCCGGTGCAGCTGCACGGCGTGACTCCGGAGGCGGCGTTTAGCCACAAGTGGATCTCTGCACACCTGTTATGGAAGATTCAGCGTCTGCAGCGGTGGGGACAGGCACAGGCACCAGCAAAGCCCAGGTAAGAGGCAGCAGTTAAAGTCTGCCTTTCTTTTCCTATTTCCTGGCGTTTGGTCTCGCTCTCTCTCTCAAGGGGCCTGTCTGGGCACTAGAAGCTGACTGGTTTCTTCTCAGTGCACCTGTGTGGTGATCCCTATCAAAGCTGAGACTGGGTCTCACTAAGGGTTCCCTGGTTTTTCCCCTTTTTTTGTCTTTTTCTTCATAGGCTAAGAGCTCTGACCCAAAGAAAAGATGTCCTTCTTGCAGGGCCAAGCTGGGAGAAAATTGGAAGAAAACCTTATGCAGTCCCTGCATTACTTCTTTAGTTAAGGAGGAATCTGCCTCTGTATGTGAGGATCTGGTGGCCTCTGTAAAGAAGGAGCTGTACGCCACGATCCAGAATTTTCGTGACTCACTAGCAAACCCGGCTGCTAGTCAGCCTTCCACTTCAGAGTCTTCCCAGGGGTCTTTCTCAATCCCGGTGTTAGAATCTCTGCCTGAGGACCCTTCAGATAGGGAAAAGCAGTCCACTGCTCTTTCCGTTAAAGATTCGGAAGAGGAGTTGGAGGATTCTGAGGTAGCCCCCTCTAAATTCAAACTGTCCCTTGAAGAGGTCGATGGGCTCCTTAAAGCCATTCATGCTACGCTTGGTTTAAGTGAGGAGAAAAAGGAATTATCACTCCATGACCGCATGTATGCTGGGTTGGATGAGCCTAAGGGCCGAACATTCCCAGTTCATCCGGTCATCTCTGAGGCCATTAGGAAAGAATGGCAGGATCCAGAGAAAAAGCCCTTTTTCTCCAAAGCCCACAAAAGGCGTTTTCCTTTCGAGGAGGACCCTGCAGCAGTATGGAACAAGGTGCCCAGATTGGATGCCGCCTTTTCCCAGGTTTCAAGGTCCATGGATCTGTCCTTTGAGGACATGGGAGTTTTGAAAGATCCGATGGACAAACGCATGGATCTTTTGCTCAAGAGATCATGGCAATCAGTTATGAGCAATTTAAAACCAGCAATGGCCACAACGTGTGTAGCCAGAAATTTAGAATACTGGATTAACCAGTTAAAGTCACATATAGCCGCAGATTCCCCTAAGCAGGACATTTTAGATTCTTTTCCTACCCTGATTACGGCAGTGGCTTATGTTGCAGATGCCTCAGCTGAGGCAATTAAGATATCAGCCAGGTCAGCAGCTCTAACTAATGCTGCAAGAAGAGCCTTATGGCTTAAGACCTGGCCGGGTGACTCGGCTTCAAAGAATAAGCTGTGTGGGTTACCCTTTTCAGGAGACTTGCTCTTCGGCTCTGACCTCGATAATATTCTTGACAGGACAGCCGATAAAAAGAGATCCTTTCCGGTCAAAAAGAAAAAGCAGGTACCAAAACGTCTTTTTCGACCTCAAAAAACTCAGGATCAGGACAGCAAGTTGCAGGGGAGAAGGAAAAGTTGGTCCGCCCCGAAGCCGAAGGGTAGAGGCGGAATTCTCTTCCGTCCTCCTACACAGGCCGAAAAATCGCAATGACTCGTCTCTGTGGGTGGGCGGAAGACTACAAGAATTTCTTCCGCAGTGGTCAGGGATAACTTCAAATCAGTTTATCCTGACCACTCTCGCGCAGGGTTACTCACTCGAGTTTGTCAACGACCCCCCAAAAAGGTTCCTGATTACCAACACCCCGCGGGACCCAGTAAGGGCCCTGGCCATGAAGTCCTCTCTAGAGGAACTGATGCAACAGGGCGTAGTAGTACAGGTACCCCTGCAAGAACAGCAGGAGGGGTTTTATTCCCATGTTTTCCTAGTAAAGAAACCGACAGGGAAATTTCGGTTGATTCTCAACCTAAAACCTTTAAACGAGTCCATAAGGTACAGGAAGTTCAAAATGGACTCAATTTTTTCGGTCAGAAATCTGTTGACGCCAGGATGTTTTATGGCGTCAGTAGATTTAAAAGACGCATACCTACATGTTCCGATCTCTCCCCAGTCTCAGAAGTTTCTCAGGCTGGCGGTGAGGTTGGGGGGTGTGGTTCATCATCTCCAGTTCAGGGCCCTACCCTTCGGCCTGTCATCATCTCCCCGAATTTTTACCAAAATAATGGCAGAAGCGTTAGCGCCACTGCGTCTCCAGGGAATCGCAGTTATTCCTTATTTAGACGATCTGCTGTTTTTCGCCCCATCCAGCGAGGAATTGCAGACCAATCTAGGCAAAGCTCGCAGCCATCTGGAGGCGTTGGGTTGGATTTTGAACCTCCAAAAGTCGTCCCTAAACCCATCTCAGGAGATTCGGTTTTTAGGGTTTCTGATAAATTCGGCGGAGCAAAAGATCTTCCTTCCCTTAGACAAAAAGGACAGGATTTCCAGTGCAGTGTCTTTATTACAGACCAGCCAAAATCTGACATTAAGACAGGTTATGTCAGCTTTGGGGGTTCTGACTTCAGCAATGCCAGCAGTCCAGTGGGCAAGAATGCATTTCAGATGTCTGCAGGCTTTCCTTCTAAAATCTTGGGATCACACAGTGGCATCCCTAGAGGCAGAGGTGAGAGTGTCAACCCAGGTAAAAAGGGCCCTATGGTGGTGGAAAAGACAGGATGTCTTATCGGAAGGGTTAGTCTGGGCTTTTCCAGTCGGGAAAAGACTAACAACCGACGCCAGTTCCTGGGGGTGGGGAGCCCATCTAGGAACACGTTTCACTCAGGGGTCCTGGGCCAAAGAGGAGACAGTAAGGTCCTCAAACTGGAGAGAGCTCAAGGCAATTGCCTTAGCTCTGGAATTGTTTGTTCAGGAGCTTCAGTCCCATCACGTCCAGGTCCTAACAGACAATGCCACGGCAGTGGCTTATTTAAACAGACAGGGGGGTACAAGAAGCAGGTCGCTTCAGGTACTGGCCATGGAGATTCTTCGGTGGGCGGAAAAACATTTGTTATCCCTATCAGCAGTCCACCTAAAAGGGGATCTAAACAGGGTAGCGGACTTCCTAAGCAGAAACGCTATTCGGGAAGCGGAATGGTCTCTAAACCCGGAGGTATTCACAATGATTGCCGGAAAATGGGGTTTACCAGAGATAGACCTGTTCGCCTCAAGGGTGAACGCCCAGGTTCCCCAGTTCTTTTCCCTGGACAGTCGCGATGGCTCGCTGGGCACAGATGCGCTAGCTTATCCATGGGAATTTCGTCTTTGTTATGCTTTCCCCCCATTTCAGTTAATCCCGTTAATTTTAAGAAAAATTCAGAGGGAGAAGGTGCCAGTTATTCTAATCACGCCCTTTTGGCCAAAAAGGGCTTGGTTTTCGACAGTTCTAGGCCTGGCAATCAAGCCTTGTTGGCGTCTGCCCCTCAGACACGATCTGTTGTTGCAGGGCCCAGTGAACCATCCAGGAGTGGCCAGCCTGGCCCTCACGGCCTGGTTTCTGTAAGGCAGCTCCTTAGGAGCAAGGGGTTTTCCAACCATTTAATCTCGACCCTTTTAGCAAGTAGGAAAAGGGTTACGAGGGCCATTTATTCTAAGGTCTGGAAGCGTTATAAAACTTGGTGTTTGTCAGCCGCCCAGGTGACAGGGAGCCTTGTCTCCATCTTGGAGTTTTTACAGGATGGAGCAGACAAGGGACTGGCAGTTAGTACCCTGAAGGTGCAGGTAGCAGCCCTGACAGTGTTCTTAGAAAAATCTGTGGCCTCAGATCCGCTGGTGATCAGATTCTTTAGAGCTCTTAAAAGATCTAGGCCAGCTCCTGTTAAGGTTTTTCCTAGATGGGATTTGTCGGTAGTCCTACAGTCTCTAACAAAAGGGCCTTTTGAGCCTCTTGTGGAGGCTTCCCTTAGGTTTCTCACATTAAAAACCGTTTTTCTGATTGCCATTGTCTCTGCACGCAGGATCAGTGAGCTAAATGCTCTGTCAGTTAAAGAACCATATCTTTCCATTTTTTCTGATAGAGTTATTCTTAGAACAGATGCAAAATTCTTACCGAAGGTAGCTTCAGTTCAGAACCGTATACAGGACATAGTACTGCCAACCTTTTGTGTTAACCCCAAAGGAAATAAGGAGGCTTTTTTCCATACTTTGGACGTCAGGAGGACTCTGCTGAGTTATTTAGAAAGGACGGAGTCCTTCAGGCGTTCAGATTCACTGTTTGTACTCTTCTCAGGAAGAAAAAAGGGTTTTCAAGCTTCTAAAGTTACTTTAGCTAGATGGCTGAAATTAGCTATCTCGGAGGCATATTCCCAGGCAGGGTTATCTCCTCCAGCAGAAATTTGTGCACACTCAACCAGGGCTCTGGCGTCTACGTGGGCAGAGAGAGCTGGTGCCACCCCGGAGCAGATCTGCAAGGCGGCGACATGGTCGAGTTTTCACACATTTGTGAAACATTATAGACTGGATCTCACTTCTGCCAGCGATCAGGCGTTTGGCAGAAAGGTCCTGCAAGCTGTTGTCCCGCCCTAAGGGGTAAGTCTCTGTTATCCTCTCAGGTGCTGTCCTGAAAGACGCCTTGGGAAAGACCAAGTTAGACTTACCGGTAACTTGTTTTCCAGAAGTCTTTCAGGACAGCAAGCATCCCGCCCTATGGTGTTATATTATGCTACGCTGTGACTAACGTATGTGTTTATGTGTTCCAGCCGGGGCCGGAGGTTCTCTTCTACAACTGATGTGTGGTAGGGAGGCGCCTCCCTTTAAAGTCTGGAGGAAGAAGGTGTTTCCTAACGAGGAGGGTGGAGTCGCTATCTCTCAGGTGCTGTCCTGAAAGACTTCTGGAAAACAAGTTACCGGTAAGTCTAACTTGGTCTTTCCTTCTTTCCATCATCCAACAAAAAAAACATGTTTTACATTTCTTGTTCTGAAGGATTGGATAGGTTATATTCCTTCCCCAAACTCCAACCCATTGCACTTGTATTCACAGTACGTTTGCATTCCTAAATGACAGTAGAGACTCCAGCAAAATTTTCACCAGTCTAGTTGCTTGGCAAAGTCTTTCTGATGCAGCATTAGCACTAAATTGTCCATAAGAAAAATAAACCTTATATTACAAGTATTAATCTGAATCTTTTCATTTGTCCCTTCTCTCCTGAATGTTTATCACAACGAATTTGCGGTGTGGTGTGGCACAGACAAACGGCCAACCATCTCTGTTCCAGAAACCTCTCCAATCTCGCTCCAACAGGACTCTGGAAGTTAAAAACAAGAGCAGAATCAAATTCTTATCCACAATATCTGCTTGCTTGCTATGTTTAATTATAGTTCCCTCCTTGGAACCCAGGAACTTAGTATTCCTGGCTTCTGCAACTGTAATCAAATTATCAAAACAACCATGATTTCTTTAGGCTGAACCCACTCTAAAATGGATCTCCATGGTAAGAGCAAAAAAATTAAAACATTAACGTGAAAGTTGTTTCTCGAAAATTCTTAATTTAAACGCAAAAAAAAAATTACATTTATCTGTACCTTTAAGACCTATACACTAACTCCCCTTTTAAGTGGCCAAAGCCTAAATCTTTTGGAAATGTTTCACCTAAATGAAAATAAAAACAAATAAAAAAACCGACAATAACTCCAGCGGCTAGAATAGCTTCCTACCAACTCTTGTCTTAAAGAAAATGTATTCAGCTGCTAATTGAGGGCATAGCCAATGACCCTCCCCCCTTTCAGATGGAATTAACCTAACAATTTTTCCACCTGAACAAAACAAAAACAAAAAAAAATAATAATAATAATAGTAAATAATGAATTAATAACAAAAATGTAAATTACAAATATATATAAACCTAATAATCATAACACAAAAAATAAATAAAAAAAATAACAATCCAGAGGCTTATGAAAATACAAAAAATATATCAAGGTCCTCTATAATATTCCAAACATGAAGGGAAAATATTTGAAACTCACATTTAAACCTTATTCATAGCAAAGAAACATTAACCAGAAAATTCTTACCATCCATGCAGCTCACTAAGGGCTGCTAACATTGTTTCCCCCAATGCTATATTTGAATGAACACGCGGCTACCTCCATTTTGAATTTATGCAACTGTTCTACATAGTGATGCCTTTCCTGACTTAATTGACTATTTTAAGGTTTGTAGTCTCAGCATTTGGGTCTTAAAAGGGAAATGGGTTTTGATTACTATGGCCTCTATGCCTTGGATTTCTACCTCATCTCACAGAATAAACTTCATAACGCCTTGCTGTAGTTTTAGGGTATTTCCTTTGCATATCATTATTAGCCACCAAATAATACCTAGCTATGTGACCCCCTTTTTACAAACAAAGCATTTGAGAGCTGGTCTCCCTGCATAGGCCCTTCTCTGCATAACATTACCATTGGAATCAACAGACTTTACACTTTCATTGTCTGAGTATTCACTAGCAAAGGACTCATCAGAAGTCTCCACTATCAATGTGTTACTATTCTTGAAAAGATCAGGCTCGCTTTCCATTTCAACTGCTGAATCAATTTCAAGCATAGTTACCGCACTTTTATTTAAAGTGGAGTTCCACCCAAAAATTGAACTTTAAGGGAGGTGACTCCCTGACATGCCACATTTGGCATGTCATTTTTTTGGGGGGGGGGGGGGTGAGCGGATACCGGAAGGGAGATTACCTCACCCCCCTCCTTTTCTGCAAACGTCTGGGACACGTCACAGGTCCCAGATGATTGCCCGGCCAGATATGGCACGATGCGCGGCTCGCACATGCACAGTGGGTACCCAGCTGTAAAGCCACAGCCGGGCGCCCGCAGTTATAATGCCGGTGCCGCAGAGAGGAGTGGGAGATGAGTGGGGCTTCATTCCCCCACATCGCTGGACTCTAGGATAGGTAAGTGTCTGATTATTAAAAGTCAGCAGCTGCAGTATTTGTAGATGCTGAGTTTTATTTTATTTTTTAAGCAGAACTTCACTTAAATATTCCTCATTCAGATCCCCAACATTGATTCCCACCATAGCAACATCAATTGCAGCAACACTAGCATTTGGCTTTTCTACATGTTGTTCCAGAGCCTCTATCTTTGCTAAGCACTGAGCATGTGTGGAGGAGAACTCCATGGCAGACTGGGCTTCATGTAATTCCTTTCTAAGCAGTATTGTAATACGCTCATTCTCAGCATCTCTCTGATTCAAAGAGGTAATACAACTTTCTCTTTGCTTACACGTTTCCTCTAATTCATTCATTAATTTTCTGTTCCAATACACATTTCTCAGTCATTAATTGTTCAATGTGATCACAAACATTTGCATCTGCCTTTGCAACTATTGCTAAAATATTCTTACACTTTTGTACCTGTTCCAATAATTGCTTTCTCTCAGTACACCATTGGTCTTCTTTAATTTTCAATAACATACATACAACATTGGCCATATTCGCTTTCCTGGCTTTTCTCAAAGACTTTTTATGTTTTATCTGATCATTATTAATATTACATTGTCTCAATAACTCATTAAATTAGTGTGTTAAAGCTTTTTATGACACAGTGTTAAAATTAACAGAGGCATATCTCTTAAGAAAATCTTCAATGACCTCTATTGACTTGCTAATTAGTCCACACTGAAGGTTGCTCAACTAGTCTATACACAGCAGCTGCTTAGACAAAACACACAGATAAAAAGCTGTTTAAAATATAACTTTTACTTGTAGTACTATACAATACAAGGCAGAGCACACTCTTAATTAAGTATGAACCGAACACCCCCCGTTTCGGTTCGCACCAGAACCTGCGAACAGACCTAAACATCGTGTGAACTTTAGAACCCTATTAAAGTCTATGGGAATACTTTTAAAGGCTAATATGCAAGTTACTGTCCTAAAAAGTGTATGGGGACCCGGGTCCTGCCCCAGGGGACATGTATCAATGCAAAAAAAGTAAATGTAACGGAAACCTTTTTTTATTTTTTAATAAAGGACTTTTTCAAAAGTGTGTTTGTCTTATTTAACTATTTTTTACACTTTCTTTGTAAAATGGTAGGGGTACTTTTGTACCCCCTTACCATTTCAAACAGGGGGGCCGGAATCTGGGGGTCCCCTTGTTAAAGGGGGCTTCCAGATTCTGATAAGACCCCCGCCTGCAGACCCCCACAACCACCGGCCAGGGTTGTGGGGATGAGGCCCTTGTCCCCATCAACATGGGGACATGGTGCTTTGGGGGGGACCCCAAAGCATCCTCCCAATGTTGAGGGCATGTGTCCTGGTATGGTTCAGGAGGGGGGCTCTCTCTCGTCCCCCCCTGTTTTCCTGCGGCCTGCCAGGTTGTGTGCTCGGATAAAGGGGCTGGTATGGATTTTAAGGAGGACCCCATGTCAATTTTTATTCATTTGACGTGGGGTTCCCCTTAATATCCATACCAGACCTGATATTTAGGGGGAACCCCACGTCATTTTTTTTTAATTGACGCGGGGTTCCCCTTAATATCCATACTGGATCTGAAGGGCTTTTTTTACTTTCAGTGAGTGGTCTCTGTATTATGGGAGGTGACAATTCATTATAGCCCCGAGTGATTTTAAAGGACATTTTTTCCTGCATGAATGACACTTTGTGCAGGGACAGTTCTAAGCACGAGAAACATGCGCCCCTTCACAGGCATACTATAGACACACACTAGGTACGAAATTTAAACAACCCAAATTGTTCACTGTTCGCTGAACAGGCGAACAACTCATGTTCGACTCGAACATGAGTTTGACTCGAACACGAAGCTCATCCCTACTCTTAATCAATGCTCTACTATTACCACTGACTTTAGCCATATCTCAAAATGCAGGCCACATTGAACTTCTATTGGAACAGAGAGCTATTTCACTCTTGTGTGGGGAAAAAATAAATGTATAAAAATACACCAATAAAAAATAAAATAAAATAAATAAATAAAAAATAATAATCTATATTTCTCCCATTTTCTCCTCAAAGATGTGTGGTTTATCCTGTCAATTTGCAGGCTACATCAGATAACCAAGGGTGATAAGCCCCTCACTCGTCGGAGCACTTGTCCACAGTAGAGAAGGCTTTCAGTTCTGGATGTAGTAGAGGACTCATTAGCTTATAGGGACTCAAGACAAAAATACATTAGGGTTTGGGTTCTCTGCAGAAATAAATTCCACATGCCTTCTTGGGTGCCAATTGAAATAAATGCTAAAATAAATATTATCCGAGGGTGGTTACAGATTCCCTCTTTTTATTCCATATATGTATTAATTTGTATAATTCCTATTGTTAGCTGGTTTATTAAAACTCTGATAATGTTACTGTTGATAGCACAGTAATATAAGGTTAGCTATGAAAACAAACCCACTGCTTAACCACCTTCAGATCGGACCATTTTGCTGGTAAATGACCAGAGGTCTTTTTACAATTTGGCACTGCGCTGCTTTAACTGGTAATTGCGCGGTCATGCAATGTTGTACCCAAACAAAATTTGCGTCCTTTTCTTCCCACAAATAGAGCTTTCTTTTGATGGTATTTGATTGCCTCTGCGATTTTTATTTTTTGCGATATAAATGTAAAAAGACCGCAAATTTTGAAAAAAAATGATATTTTCTACTTTTTGTTATTAGAAAAATCCAATAAACTCAATTTTAGTCATACATTTAGGCCAAAATGTATTCAGCCACATGTCTTTGTTAAAAAAAAAGTCAATAATTGTATATTTATTGGTTTGCGCAAAAGTTGTCACATCTACAAACTAAGGTACGTTTTCTGGAATTTACGCAGCTTTTAGTTTACGACTGCCTATCTCATTTCTTGAGGTGCTAAAATGGCAGGACAGTACAAAACCCCCCCAAATGACCCCATTTTGGAAAGTAGACACCCTAAGGAAATTGATAAGTGGCATGTTGAGCCCATTGAATATTTTATTTTTTTGCCTCAAGCGATTGAATAATGACAAATTAAAATATTTTTTTTTTTTTTTACACAAAGTTGTCACTAAATGATATATTTCTCACACATGCTATGGGCATATGTGAAATGACACCCCAAAATAAATTCTGCTGCTTCTCCTGAGTACGGGGATACCACATATGTGGGACTTTTTGGGAGCCTAGCCGCGTACGGGGCCCCGAAATCCAAGAACCGCCTTCAGGTTTTCTAAGGGCGTAAATATTTGACTTCACTCCTCACTACCTATTACAGTTTTGAAGGCCATAAAATGCCAAGATGGCACAAAACCCCCACAAATGACCCCATTTTAGAAAGTAGACACCCCAAGCTATTGCTGAGAGGCATGTTGAGTCCATGGAATATTTTATATTTTGCCACAAGTTGCGGGAAAATTACAAACTTTTTTTTTTTTTCACAAAGTTGTCACTAAATGATATATTGCTCACGCATGCCATGGGCATATGTGAAATGACACCCCAAAATAAATTCTGCTGCTTCTCCTGAGTACGAGGATACCACATATGTGGGACTTTTTGGAAGCCTAGCCGCGTACGGGGCCCCGAAAACCAAGCACCGCCTTCAGGCTTTCTAAGGGCGTTACAGTTTTGAAGGCCATAAAATGCCAAGATGGCACAAACCCCCCCCCCCAAATGACCCCATTTTGGAAAGTAGACACCCCTAAATTTAGGGGTACACTAGTGAGACTAGGTAATAAATGGCGGGTGCCCTGAAACTATAAAAAAAATAACTAACCAACAGGCGTCACCTGTAACAGTTATATGGTGATCACTGGTGAAAGGGTTAACTAGGGGGCAATCAGGGGGCTTTATGCGGTAGTAT
Organism: Lithobates pipiens; assembly: GCF_037356315.1. Lineage (NCBI taxonomy): Eukaryota > Metazoa > Chordata > Amphibia > Anura > Ranidae > Lithobates > Lithobates pipiens. The sequence continues at coordinate 27,349,052 of NW_027507790.1, read as the reverse complement.
ATGGGGGTCCCTGGCGCTATAAAAAGTTGCAGCGAACCTAAATACCTACCTGCCTAACTAGCGTCACCTGTGACACTAATACAGTGATCAGAAAAACGATCGCTTATTAGGCTGGGTTCACACTGGAGCGATGCGGGAACGCCACGAATCCGCGGCGGGTTCCCGCATCACATGCCTCCCGGCGGCAGTTCACACTGCCCTATGCGAACTGCTGGGAGTGTCAGTGAAATGTTAATGACACCCCCAGATCAGTTCGCATATTGCAGTGCGATCTGCAAACTCGGATCGCATGGTGTGAACACCCATGCGATCCGATTCTGCTGCGGACCAAAAAAAGGGTCCCGTGCCAGTTTGCGGCGGGTGCGACGGGTGCGACACGAATTCAGCCATACTATCTGTATGGCTGAACTCGAATCGCACAGAGATCGGATGTGATTTGCAGTGCAGTGCGAATCACATCCGTTCTCATAAACCGCTGCAATGTGAACCCAGCCTTAGTGACACTGGCGACGGGGGGTGATCACGGGGTTAAACCTTTATTGGGGGGGTTAGGGGGGTACCTTAGAACTAAAGGGGGCTAACCCTAACTGCCCTAACAGTTATTACAGTCACAAATGACACCCGCCGGGTGATCAGGGGGTTAAACCTTTATTAGGTAATAAATGGCGGGTGCCCTGAAACTATAAAAAAATAACTAACCAACCAGCGTCACCTGTAACAGTTATATGGTGATCACTGGTGAAAGGGTTAACTAGGGGGCAATCAGGGGGCTTTATGCGGTAGTATATGGGGGTCCCTGGCGCTATAAAAAGCTGCGGCGAACCTAAATACCTACCTGCCTAACTAGCGTCACCTGTGACACTAATACAGCGATCAGAAAAACTATCGCTTATTAGGCTGGGTTCACACTGGAGCGATGCGGGAACGCCATGAATCCGAGGCGGGTTCCCGCATCGCATGCCTCCCGGCGGCAGTTCACACTGCTCTATGCGAACTGCTGGAAGTGTCAGTGAAATGTTAATGACATCCCCAGATCAGTTCGCATATCGCAGTGCGATCTGCAAACTCGGATCGCATGGTGTGAACACCCATGCGATCCGATTCTGCTGCGGGCCAAAAAAAGGGTCCCGTGCGAATTTGCGGCGGGTGCGGCGGGTGCGACACGAATTCAGCCATACTATCTGTATGGCTGAACTCGAATCGCACAGAGATCGGATGTGATTTGCACTGCAGTGCGGTGCGAATCACATTCGTTCTCATAAACCGCTGCAATGTGAACCCAGCCTTAGTGACACTGGCGACGGGGGGTGATCACGGGGTTAAACCTTTATTGGGGGGGTTAGGGGGGAACATTAGAACTAAAGGGGACTAACCCTAACTGCCCTAACAGTTATTACAGTCACAAATGACACCAATGCAAAAAAAAAAAAAAAGCAATTGGTGTCACTGTGACTGGGGGGGCAGGGGTAATTGGGGGGTGATCGGGGGGTAAAGGGGGGGTGTGAGTGTGCCTGGCATGTTCTACTGTATGTGTGGTGTGTTGGTGCAACTCACCGAACCTCTCTCCTCGGTGCCGGAGCGAAAAATACCGACACGGAGGAGAGAATACATCACTTCCTCTCCTGTGTTTACATTACAGGAGAGGAAATGATGTCACGGGACATTTTCATTCGTCGGGAGCGATCGCGAGGGGGTGGCCATGAATGAATGGCCGTCCCCTCGTCCGGGATCGCTCCCGAACGAATACCGACCGCCGCAGGCACTGGGCGGGGGCCCGATCGGGCCCCCGACCGGCGGCCAGGCAAGGACGTACATGTAAGCCCTTATGCCTGCCCGTGCCATTCTGTCGACGTACATCGTCGTGCGGCGGTCGGGAAGTGGTTAATAAAACAATGTCTTATTTATTTCCCAAGAAAATAGGAGAAATGCTAACGTGAAAATACTATAGAAAAAGAACATCAAAGATACAGTACTTATCACTAGGCTGTCCCCTAGACATGCTCTCATCAGCCGGGCTCAAGAATGTAACAGAGAGAGCTCTCTGTCTCGGTCAGCCCTTTTTAAACTTCAATCATACATTGTCCTTGTTACATTCCAGACAGCCACCAAGAATGTGTAGGCTTGATATAGCCATAGTTCATATTTCAAACACACCTTCCAACACCTACATTCACTCCTCTGAGATACCCACTATCATTCTTGGTGACTTTAACTTCCCTGTAAATTTTTAACAGTATGTCTACATCTCAAATTCTCAATGTATCAGCTTCTATTGAATTAACTCAATGAACACAGTCCTCCACTCATTCTGATGGTAACACTCTTGACCTTGTATTCTCCTATCTTTGCACTCCCTGCAACCTCACCAACATGCATTTTCCTCTTCCTGATCACAACCTCATCACTTTTATAGTGACCATGTCTTCAACCATCTATCCTTCCAAGCAGCAATTACCATAGAAACATTTACCACTTTGACCTGTCTTGGCAAACTGATTACACCCATACTTAAAAAGCCTTCACGGGAACCCACCAGCATATGCAATTTGCAAGAACCATTTTGCATGGGCATGGCCGCACATTAATTTGAATAGGCTGCTGTGCTTCCTGAAATGCATGAAAAAGATCCCTGCAGCATTTTAGAAATTGCAGTCCGCACGGAGCCACAATTGCAGTGTGGTTCTCAGTGTGGGTGCAATTTCCAATGCATGCAGCATGCAATTAGGATTAATGGCACCCTCGTGTATCCGGTGCATTTTTATGCGTGGGTGGTTACATAGTTACATAGTTGGTATGGTTGGAAAAAGACACAAGTCCAACCTGTGTGTGTGCGCGTTTATGTCACTATTACATTGCATATCCCTGTATGTTGTGGTCGTTAAGGTGCCAATAGTTTTTTGAAATGATCTATGATCCCTGCTGAAACCACTGCTTGTGGAAGAGAATTCCACAGTATTACCGCTCTTACCGTAAAGAACCCTCTATGCAGTTTCAAGTTAAACCGCTTTTCCTCAAATTTTAGTGAATGGCCACACGTCTTTTAAATGCCCTTTTGTGGAAAAGTTTTATCCCTATTGTGGGGTCACCAGTACTGTATTTGTACATTGAAATCATATTCCCTCTCAAGCGTCTCCAGAGAGAATAAGTTCAGTGCTTGTAATCTTTCCTCATAACCTCCAGTCCCTTTATTAGCTTTGTTGCCCTTCTCTGTACTCTCTCTATTTCCAGCACATCCTTCCTGAGGACGGGAGCCCAGAACGGGATGGCATACTATGGGTGTGGCCAGACCAGAGTCTTGTATAGTGGAAGAATTATCGTTTTATCTCTGGAGTTCATTCCCCTTTTAATGCATGCCAATATTCTATTGGCTTTGCTTGCAGCAGCTTGGCATCACACAGTGGCATCCCTAGAGGCAGAGGTGAGAGTGTCAACCCAGGTAAAAAGGGCCCTATGGTGGTGGAAAAGACAGGATGTCTTATCGGAAGGGTTAGTCTGGGCTTTTCCAGTCGGGAAAAGACTAACAACCGACGCCAGTTCCTGGGGGTGGGGAGCCCATCTAGGAACACGTTTCACTCAGGGGTCCTGGGCCAAAGAGGAGACAGTAAGGTCCTCAAACTGGAGAGAGCTCAAGGCAATTGCCTTAGCTCTGGAATTGTTTGTTCAGGAGCTTCAGTCCCATCACGTCCAGGTCCTAACAGACAATGCCACGGCAGTGGCTTATTTAAACAGACAGGGGGGTACAAGAAGCAGGTCGCTTCAGGTACTGGCCATGGAGATTCTTCGGTGGGCGGAAAAACATTTGTTATCCCTATCAGCAGTCCACCTAAAAGGGGATCTAAACAGGGTAGCGGACTTCCTAAGCAGAAACGCTATTCGGGAAGCGGAATGGTCTCTAAACCCGGAGGTATTCACAATGATTGCCGGAAAATGGGGTTTACCAGAGATAGACCTGTTCGCCTCAAGGGTGAACGCCCAGGTTCCCCAGTTCTTTTCCCTGGACAGTCGCGATGGCTCGCTGGGCACAGATGCGCTAGCTTATCCATGGGAATTTCGTCTTTGTTATGCTTTCCCCCCATTTCAGTTAATCCCGTTAATTTTAAGAAAAATTCAGAGGGAGAAGGTGCCAGTTATTCTAATCACGCCCTTTTGGCCAAAAAGGGCTTGGTTTTCGACAGTTCTAGGCCTGGCAATCAAGCCTTGTTGGCGTCTGCCCCTCAGACACGATCTGTTGTTGCAGGGCCCAGTGAACAATCCAGGAGTGGCCAGCCTGGCCCTCACGGCCTGGTTTCTGTAAGGCAGCTCCTTAGGAGCAAGGGGTTTTCCAACCGTTTAATCTCGACCCTTTTAGCAAGTAGGAAAAGGGTTACGAGGGCCATTTATTCTAAGGTCTGGAAGCGTTATAAAACTTGGTGTTTGTCAGCCGCCCAGGTGACAGGGAGCCTTGTCTCCATCTTGGAGTTTTTACAGGATGGAGCAGACAAGGGACTGGCAGTTAGTACCCTGAAGGTGCAGGTAGCAGCCCTGACAGTGTTCTTAGAAAAATCTGTGGCCTCAGATCCGCTGGTGATCAGATTCTTTAGAGCTCTTAAAAGATCTAGGCCAGCTCCTGTTAAGGTTTTTCCTAGATGGGATTTGTCGGTAGTCCTACAGTCTCTAACAAAAGGGCCTTTTGAGCCTCTTGTGGAGGCTTCCCTTAGGTTTCTCACATTAAAAACCGTTTTTCTGATTGCCATTGTCTCTGCACGCAGGATCAGTGAGCTAAATGCTCTGTCAGTTAAAGAACCATATCTTTCCATTTTTTCTGATAGAGTTATTCTTAGAACAGATGCAAAATTCTTACCGAAGGTAGCTTCAGTTCAGAACCGTATACAGGACATAGTACTGCCAACCTTTTGTGTTAACCCCAAAGGAAATAAGGAGGCTTTTTTCCATACTTTGGACGTCAGGAGGACTCTGCTGAGTTATTTAGAAAGGACGGAGTCCTTCAGGCGTTCAGATTCACTGTTTGTACTCTTCTCAGGAAGAAAAAAGGGTTTTCAAGCTTCTAAAGTTACTTTAGCTAGATGGCTGAAATTAGCTATCTCGGAGGCATATTCCCAGGCAGGGTTATCTCCTCCAGCAGAAATTTGTGCACACTCAACCAGGGCTCTGGCGTCTACGTGGGCAGAGAGAGCTGGTGCCACCCCGGAGCAGATCTGCAAGGCGGCGACATGGTCGAGTTTTCACACATTTGTGAAACATTATAGACTGGATCTCACTTCTGCCAGCGATCAGGCGTTTGGCAGAAAGGTCCTGCAAGCTGTTGTCCCGCCCTAAGGGGTAAGTCTCTGTTATCCTCTCAGGTGCTGTCCTGAAAGACGCCTTGGGAAAGACCAAGTTAGACTTACCGGTAACTTGTTTTCCAGAAGTCTTTCAGGACAGCAAGCATCCCGCCCTATGGTGTTATATTATGCTACGCTGTGACTAACGTATGTGTTTATGTGTTCCAGCCGGGGCCGGAGGTTCTCTTCTACAACTGATGTGTGGTAGGGAGGCGCCTCCCTTTAAAGTCTGGAGGAAGAAGGTGTTTCCTAACGAGGAGGGTGGAGTCGCTATCTCTCAGGTGCTGTCCTGAAAGACTTCTGGAAAACAAGTTACCGGTAAGTCTAACTTGGTCTTTCCTTCTTTCCATCATCCAACAAAAAAAACATGTTTTACATTTCTTGTTCTGAAGGATTGGATAGGTTATATTCCTTCCCCAAACTCCAACCCATTGCACTTGTATTCACAGTACGTTTGCATTCCTAAATGACAGTAGAGACTCCAGCAAAATTTTCACCAGTCTAGTTGCTTGGCAAAGTCTTTCTGATGCAGCATTAGCACTAAATTGTCCATAAGAAAAATAAACCTTATATTACAAGTATTAATCTGAATCTTTTCATTTGTCCCTTCTCTCCTGAATGTTTATCACAACGAATTTGCGGTGTGGTGTGGCACAGACAAACGGCCAACCATCTCTGTTCCAGAAACCTCTCCAATCTCGCTCCAACAGGACTCTGGAAGTTAAAAACAAGAGCAGAATCAAATTCTTATCCACAATATCTGCTTGCTTGCTATGTTTAATTATAGTTCCCTCCTTGGAACCCAGGAACTTAGTATTCCTGGCTTCTGCAACTGTAATCAAATTATCAAAACAACCATGATTTCTTTAGGCTGAACCCACTCTAAAATGGATCTCCATGGTAAGAGCAAAAAAATTAAAACATTAACGTGAAAGTTGTTTCTCGAAAATTCTTAATTTAAACGCAAAAAAAAAATTACATTTATCTGTACCTTTAAGACCTATACACTAACTCCCCTTTTAAGTGGCCAAAGCCTAAATCTTTTGGAAATGTTTCACCTAAATGAAAATAAAAACAAATAAAAAAACCGACAATAACTCCAGCGGCTAGAATAGCTTCCTACCAACTCTTGTCTTAAAGAAAATGTATTCAGCTGCTAATTGAGGGCATAGCCAATGACCCTCCCCCCTTTCAGATGGAATTAACCTAACAATTTTTCCACCTGAACAAAACAAAAACAAAAAAAAATAATAATAATAATAGTAAATAATGAATTAATAACAAAAATGTAAATTACAAATATATATAAACCTAATAATCATAACACAAAAAATAAATAAAAAAAATAACAATCCAGAGGCTTATGAAAATACAAAAAATATATCAAGGTCCTCTATAATATTCCAAACATGAAGGGAAAATATTTGAAACTCACATTTAAACCTTATTCATAGCAAAGAAACATTAACCAGAAAATTCTTACCATCCATGCAGCTCACTAAGGGCTGCTAACATTGTTTCCCCCAATGCTATATTTGAATGAACACGCGGCTACCTCCATTTTGAATTTATGCAACTGTTCTACATAGTGATGCCTTTCCTGACTTAATTGACTATTTTAAGGTTTGTAGTCTCAGCATTTGGGTCTTAAAAGGGAAATGGGTTTTGATTACTATGGCCTCTATGCCTTGGATTTCTACCTCATCTCACAGAATAAACTTCATAACGCCTTGCTGTAGTTTTAGGGTATTTCCTTTGCATATCATTATTAGCCACCAAATAATACCTAGCTATGTGACCCCCTTTTTACAAACAAAGCATTTGAGAGCTGGTCTCCCTGCATAGGCCCTTCTCTGCATAACATTACCATTGGAATCAACAGACTTTACACTTTCATTGTCTGAGTATTCACTAGCAAAGGACTCATCAGAAGTCTCCACTATCAATGTGTTACTATTCTTGAAAAGATCAGGCTCGCTTTCCATTTCAACTGCTGAATCAATTTCAAGCATAGTTACCGCACTTTTATTTAAAGTGGAGTTCCACCCAAAAATTGAACTTTAAGGGAGGTGACTCCCTGACATGCCACATTTGGCATGTCATTTTTTGGGGGGGGGGGGGGTGAGCGGATACCGGAAGGGAGATTACCTCACCCCCCTCCTTTTCTGCAAACGTCTGGGACACGTCACAGGTCCCAGATGATTGCCCGGCCAGATATGGCACGATGCGCGGCTCGCACATGCACAGTGGGTACCCAGCTGTAAAGCCACAGCCGGGCGCCCGCAGTTATAATGCCGGTGCCGCAGAGAGGAGTGGGAGATGAGTGGGGCTTCATTCCCCCACATCGCTGGACTCTAGGATAGGTAAGTGTCTGATTATTAAAAGTCAGCAGCTGCAGTATTTGTAGATGCTGAGTTTTATTTTATTTTTTAAGCAGAACTTCACTTAAATATTCCTCATTCAGATCCCCAACATTGATTCCCACCATAGCAACATCAATTGCAGCAACACTAGCATTTGGCTTTTCTACATGTTGTTCCAGAGCCTCTATCTTTGCTAAGCACTGAGCATGTGTGGAGGAGAACTCCATGGCAGACTGGGCTTCATGTAATTCCTTTCTAAGCAGTATTGTAATACGCTCATTCTCAGCATCTCTCTGATTCAAAGAGGTAATACAACTTTCTCTTTGCTTACACGTTTCCTCTAATTCATTCATTAATTTTCTGTTCCAATACACATTTCTCAGTCATTAATTGTTCAATGTGATCACAAACATTTGCATCTGCCTTTGCAACTATTGCTAAAATATTCTTACACTTTTGTACCTGTTCCAATAATTGCTTTCTCTCAGTACACCATTGGTCTTCTTTAATTTTCAATAACATACATACAACATTGGCCATATTCGCTTTCCTGGCTTTTCTCAAAGACTTTTTATGTTTTATCTGATCATTATTAATATTACATTGTCTCAATAACTCATTAAATTAGTGTGTTAAAGCTTTTTATGACACAGTGTTAAAATTAACAGAGGCATATCTCTTAAGAAAATCTTCAATGACCTCTATTGACTTGCTAATTAGTCCACACTGAAGGTTGCTCAACTAGTCTATACACAGCAGCTGCTTAGACAAAACACACAGATAAAAAGCTGTTTAAAATATAACTTTTACTTGTAGTACTATACAATACAAGGCAGAGCACACTCTTAATTAAGTATGAACCGAACACCCCCCGTTTCGGTTCGCACCAGAACCTGCGAACAGACCTAAACATCGTGTGAACTTTAGAACCCTATTAAAGTCTATGGGAATACTTTTAAAGGCTAATATGCAAGTTACTGTCCTAAAAAGTGTATGGGGACCTGGGTCCTGCCCCAGGGGACATGTATCAATGCAAAAAAAGTAAATGTAACGGAAACCTTTTTTTATTTTTTAATAAAGGACTTTTTCAAAAGTGTGTTTGTCTTATTTAACTATTTTTTACACTTTCTTTGTAAAATGGTAGGGGTACTTTTGTACCCCCTTACCATTTCAAACAGGGGGGCCGGAATCTGGGGGTCCCCTTGTTAAAGGGGGCTTCCAGATTCTGATAAGACCCCCGCCTGCAGACCCCCACAACCACCGGCCAGGGTTGTGGGGATGAGGCCCTTGTCCCCATCAACATGGGGACATGGTGCTTTGGGGGGGACCCCAAAGCATCCTCCCAATGTTGAGGGCATGTGTCCTGGTATGGTTCAGGAGGGGGGCTCTCTCTCGTCCCCCCCTGTTTTCCTGCGGCCTGCCAGGTTGTGTGCTCGGATAAAGGGGCTGGTATGGATTTTAAGGAGGACCCCATGTCAATTTTTATTCATTTGACGTGGGGTTCCCCTTAATATCCATACCAGACCTGATATTTAGGGGGAACCCCACGTCATTTTTTTTTTAATTGACGCGGGGTTCCCCTTAATATCCATACTGGATCTGAAGGGCTTTTTTTACTTTCAGTGAGTGGTCTCTGTATTATGGGAGGTGACAATTCATTATAGCCCCGAGTGATTTTAAAGGACATTTTTTCCTGCATGAATGACACTTTGTGCAGGGACAGTTCTAAGCACGAGAAACATGCGCCCCTTCACAGGCATACTATAGACACACACTAGGTACGAAATTTAAACAACCCAAATTGTTCACTGTTCGCTGAACAGGCGAACAACTCATGTTCGACTCGAACATGAGTTTGACTCGAACACGAAGCTCATCCCTACTCTTAATCAATGCTCTACTATTACCACTGACTTTAGCCATATCTCAAAATGCAGGCCACATTGAACTTCTATTGGAACAGAGAGCTATTTCACTCTTGTGTGGGGAAAAAATAAATGTATAAAAATACACCAATAAAAAATAAAATAAAATAAATAAATAAAAAATAATAATCTATATTTCTCCCATTTTCTCCTCAAAGATGTGTGGTTTATCCTGTCAATTTGCAGGCTACATCAGATAACCAAGGGTGATAAGCCCCTCACTCGTCGGAGCACTTGTCCACAGTAGAGAAGGCTTTCAGTTCTGGATGTAGTAGAGGACTCATTAGCTTATAGGGACTCAAGACAAAAATACATTAGGGTTTGGGTTCTCTGCAGAAATAAATTCCACATGCCTTCTTGGGTGCCAATTGAAATAAATGCTAAAATAAATATTATCCGAGGGTGGTTACAGATTCCCTCTTTTTATTCCATATATGTATTAATTTGTATAATTCCTATTGTTAGCTGGTTTATTAAAACTCTGATAATGTTACTGTTGATAGCACAGTAATATAAGGTTAGCTATGAAAACAAACCCACTGCTTAACCACCTTCAGATCGGACCATTTTGCTGGTAAATGACCAGAGGTCTTTTTACAATTTGGCACTGCGCTGCTTTAACTGGTAATTGCGCGGTCATGCAATGTTGTACCCAAACAAAATTTGCGTCCTTTTCTTCCCACAAATAGAGCTTTCTTTTGATGGTATTTGATTGCCTCTGCGATTTTTATTTTTTGCGATATAAATGTAAAAAGACCGCAAATTTTGAAAAAAAATGATATTTTCTACTTTTTGTTATTAGAAAAATCCAATAAACTCAATTTTAGTCATACATTTAGGCCAAAATGTATTCAGCCACATGTCTTTGTTAAAAAAAAAGTCAATAATTGTATATTTATTGGTTTGCGCAAAAGTTGTCACATCTACAAACTAAGGTACGTTTTCTGGAATTTACGCAGCTTTTAGTTTACGACTGCCTATCTCATTTCTTGAGGTGCTAAAATGGCAGGACAGTACAAAACCCCCCCAAATGACCCCATTTTGGAAAGTAGACACCCTAAGGAAATTGATAAGTGGCATGTTGAGCCCATTGAATATTTTATTTTTTTGCCTCAAGCGATTGAATAATGACAAATTAAAATATTTTTTTTTTTTTTTTACACAAAGTTGTCACTAAATGATATATTTCTCACACATGCTATGGGCATATGTGAAATGACACCCCAAAATAAATTCTGCTGCTTCTCCTGAGTACGGGGATACCACATATGTGGGACTTTTTGGGAGCCTAGCCGCGTACGGGGCCCCGAAATCCAAGAACCGCCTTCAGGTTTTCTAAGGGCGTAAATATTTGACTTCACTCCTCACTACCTATTACAGTTTTGAAGGCCATAAAATGCCAAGATGGCACAAAACCCCCACAAATGACCCCATTTTAGAAAGTAGACACCCCAAGCTATTGCTGAGAGGCATGTTGAGTCCATGGAATATTTTATATTTTGCCACAAGTTGCGGGAAAATTACAAACTTTTTTTTTTTTTCACAAAGTTGTCACTAAATGATATATTGCTCACGCATGCCATGGGCATATGTGAAATGACACCCCAAAATAAATTCTGCTGCTTCTCCTGAGTACGAGGATACCACATATGTGGGACTTTTTGGAAGCCTAGCCGCGTACGGGGCCCCGAAAACCAAGCACCGCCTTCAGGCTTTCTAAGGGCGTTACAGTTTTGAAGGCCATAAAATGCCAAGATGGCACAAACCCCCCCCCCCAAATGACCCCATTTTGGAAAGTAGACACCCCTAAATTTAGGGGTACACTAGTGAGACTAGGTAATAAATGGCGGGTGCCCTGAAACTATAAAAAAAATAACTAACCAACCAGCGTCACCTGTAACAGTTATATGGTGATCACTGGTGAAAGGGTTAACTAGGGGGCAATCAGGGGGCTTTATGCGGTAGTATATGGGGGTCCCTGGCGCTATAAAAAGTTGCAGCGAACCTAAATACCTACCTGCCTAACTAGCGTCACCTGTGACACTAATACAGTGATCAGAAAAACGATCGCTTATTAGGCTGGGTTCACACTGGAGCGATGCGGGAACGCCACGAATCCGCGGCGGGTTCCCGCATCACATGCCTCCCGGCGGCAGTTCACACTGCCCTATGCGAACTGCTGGGAGTGTCAGTGAAATGTTAATGACACCCCCAGATCAGTTCGCATATTGCAGTGCGATCTGCAAACTCGGATCGCATGGTGTGAACACCCATGCGATCCGATTCTGCTGCGGACCAAAAAAAGGGTCCCGTGCCAGTTTGCGGCGGGTGCGACGGGTGCGACACGAATTCAGCCATACTATCTGTATGGCTGAACTCGAATCGCACAGAGATCGGATGTGATTTGCAGTGCAGTGCGAATCACATCCGTTCTCATAAATCGCTGCAATGTGAACCCAGCCTTAGTGACACTGGCGACGGGGGGTGATCACGGGGTTAAACCTTTATTGGGGGGGTTAGGGGGGTACCTTAGAACTAAAGGGGGCTAACCCTAACTGCCCTAACAGTTATTACAGTCACAAATGACACCCGCCGGGTGATCAGGGGGTTAAACCTTTATTAGGTAATAAATGGCGGGTGCCCTGAAACTATAAAAAAATAACTAACCAACCAGCGTCACCTGTAACAGTTATATGGTGATCACTGGTGAAAGGGTTAACTAGGGGGCAATCAGGGGGCTTTATGCGGTAGTATATGGGGGTCCCTGGCGCTATAAAAAGCTGCGGCGAACCTAAATACCTACCTGCCTAACTAGCGTCACCTGTGACACTAATACAGCGATCAGAAAAACTATCGCTTATTAGGCTGGGTTCACACTGGAGCGATGCGGGAACGCCATGAATCCGCGGCGGGTTCCCGCATCGCATGCCTCCCGGCGGCAGTTCACACTGCTCTATGCGAACTGCTGGAAGTGTCAGTGAAATGTTAATGACATCCCCAGATCAGTTCGCATATCGCAGTGCGATCTGCAAACTCGGATCGCATGGTGTGAACACCCATGCGATCCGATTCTGCTGCGGGCCAAAAAAAGGGTCCCGTGCGAATTTGCGGCGGGTGCGGCGGGTGCGACACGAATTCAGCCATACTATCTGTATGGCTGAACTCGAATCGCACAGAGATCGGATGTGATTTGCACTGCAGTGCGGTGCGAATCACATTCGTTCTCATAAACCGCTGCAATGTGAACCCAGCCTTAGTGACACTGGCGACGGGGGGTGATCACGGGGTTAAACCTTTATTGGGGGGGTTAGGGGGGAACATTAGAACTAAAGGGGACTAACCCTAACTGCCCTAACAGTTATTACAGTCACAAATGACACCAATGCAAAAAAAAAAAAAAAGCAATTGGTGTCACTGTGACTGGGGGGGCAGGGGTAATTGGGGGGTGATCGGGGGGTAAAGGGGGGGTGTGAGTGTGCCTGGCATGTTCTACTGTATGTGTGGTGTGTTGGTGCAACTCACCGAACCTCTCTCCTCGGTGCCGGAGCGAAAAATACCGACACGGAGGAGAGAATACATCACTTCCTCTCCTGTGTTTACATTACAGGAGAGGAAATGATGTCACGGGACATTTTCATTCGTCGGGAGCGATCGCGAGGGGGTGGCCATGAATGAATGGCCGTCCCCTCGTCCGGGATCGCTCCCGAACGAATACCGACCGCCGCAGGCACTGGGCGGGGGCCCGATCGGGCCCCCGACCGGCGGCCAGGCAAGGACGTACATGTAAGCCCTTATGCCTGCCCGTGCCATTCTGTCGACGTACATCGTCGTGCGGCGGTCGGGAAGTGGTTAATAAAACAATGTCTTATTTATTTCCCAAGAAAATAGGAGAAATGCTAACGTGAAAATACTATAGAAAAAGAACATCAAAGATACAGTACTTATCACTAGGCTGTCCCCTAGACATGCTCTCATCAGCCGGGCTCAAGAATGTAACAGAGAGAGCTCTCTGTCTCGGTCAGCCCTTTTTAAACTTCAATCATACATTGTCCTTGTTACATTCCAGACAGCCACCAAGAATGTGTAGGCTTGATATAGCCATAGTTCATATTTCAAACACACCTTCCAACACCTACATTCACTCCTCTGAGATACCCACTATCATTCTTGGTGACTTTAACTTCCCTGTAAATTTTTAACAGTATGTCTACATCTCAAATTCTCAATGTATCAGCTTCTATTGAATTAACTCAATGAACACAGTCCTCCACTCATTCTGATGGTAACACTCTTGACCTTGTATTCTCCTATCTTTGCACTCCCTGCAACCTCACCAACATGCATTTTCCTCTTCCTGATCACAACCTCATCACTTTTATAGTGACCATGTCTTCAACCATCTATCCTTCCAAGCAGCAATTACCATAGAAACATTTACCACTTTGACCTGTCTTGGCAAACTGATTACACCCATACTTAAAAAGCCTTCACGGGAACCCACCAGCATATGCAATTTGCAAGAACCATTTTGCATGGGCATGGCCGCACATTAATTTGAATAGGCTGCTGTGCTTCCTGAAATGCATGAAAAAGATCCCTGCAGCATTTTAGAAATTGCAGTCCGCACGGAGCCACAATTGCAGTGTGGTTCTCAGTGTGGGTGCAATTTCCAATGCATGCAGCATGCAATTAGGATTAATGGCACCCTCGTGTATCCGGTGCATTTTTATGCGTGGGTGGTTACATAGTTACATAGTTGGTATGGTTGGAAAAAGACACAAGTCCAACCTGTGTGTGTGCGCGTTTATGTCACTATTACATTGCATATCCCTGTATGTTGTGGTCGTTAAGGTGCCAATAGTTTTTTGAAATGATCTATGATCCCTGCTGAAACCACTGCTTGTGGAAGAGAATTCCACAGTATTACCGCTCTTACCGTAAAGAACCCTCTATGCAGTTTCAAGTTAAACCGCTTTTCCTCAAATTTTAGTGAATGGCCACACGTCTTTTAAATGCCCTTTTGTGGAAAAGTTTTATCCCTATTGTGGGGTCACCAGTACTGTATTTGTACATTGAAATCATATTCCCTCTCAAGCGTCTCCAGAGAGAATAAGTTCAGTGCTTGTAATCTTTCCTCATAACCTCCAGTCCCTTTATTAGCTTTGTTGCCCTTCTCTGTACTCTCTCTATTTCCAGCACATCCTTCCTGAGGACGGGAGCCCAGAACGGGATGGCATACTATGGGTGTGGCCAGACCAGAGTCTTGTATAGTGGAAGAATTATCGTTTTATCTCTGGAGTTCATTCCCCTTTTAATGCATGCCAATATTCTATTGGCTTTGCTTGCAGCAGCTTGGCATTGCATGCTGTTGCTGAACCTGTCATCTACTAGGACCACCCCCAGGTCCTTTTCCATCCTAGATTCCCCCAGAGTAGGGATGAGCCAAACACCTAGGGTTAGATTTCCTCTACCCCCTTCCTAGGGGTAGATTTCCTCTCACTTCCTGTTGTCTCCCTCCATTTGTAAGTAGGAGTTGTTTGTAAGTCAGATGTTTGAAAATAGGGGACCGCCTGTATATACTATATGGCCTGCACTAAGCACTCTGGGGAAAATTGTGCCCTAGGTGTTGGTGGTACCAGAACACTGTAAGCTCTCACAGTTACTCTTGGTGGGTGCTGGAACAGGCCCTGCTGTGAAATATTATATGAAGAATTGTAATTACATGACCTTGTTAAACAGGGGCAGAAAAAGTGGGCCTTAGGCGGTTGTGGTGGTGGTGCCACAACACTGCAACCCCTCACAGATACTCTTGTTGAGTGCAGGAACAAGCCGTGCTGTTAAATATTTGATCAAAAATTTTAATTACGTGCCCCTGTTAAACAGGGGCAGAAAAATTGGGCCTTAGGCGGTAGTGGTGGTAGTGCCACAATACTGCAACCCCTCACAGATACTCTTGTTGAGCGCAGGAGCGAGGTCTGCTGTTAAATATTCAATCAAAAATTGTAATTCTGTGCCCCTGTTTAACAGGGGCAGAAAAATTGGGCCTTATGCAGTGATGGTGGTGCCCTGAACCAAAAATATTCTTAGAAGCTATCATCATGAAGATTGAGGAGGAATAGGATATGCAGCATAATAGGATAGTCACTCAGCATTAGACATGGGCGCTGTCAAAAAATGTGTTTTGTTTAGTTCCGTCCGAAAAAAATTAATTATTTGGATTCGTACGAAATACAAATTTTCGCTAGATTCGTAAACTTTTCATTAAAATAACGAAAGTTCGTTATGATGCATTTATCATTATGAGGGGCTCCCACCATCCCTGTGCTGTGCTGACTTCCTGGGGTTTAGTTTCGTTAACTTTTCGTAAAAATAACGAAAGTCTGTTATGATGAATTTATCATTATGAGGGGTTCCCACCATCCCTGTGCTGTGCTTACTTCCTGGGTTTTTAACTTGTAGGTTTGTTAACTTTTCTTAACAATTATGAATGTTCGTTATGATGAATTTATCATTGTGAGGGGTTCCCACAATCCATGTTCTGAGTTCCCAGGTCTGTACACCTGCTGTGTCCATTATGAGGGGTTCCCACCACCCCCTGTGCTGAGTTCCCGGGTCTGAGTGTACACCCGCTGTGCCCATTATGAGGGGTTCCCACCATCCCTGTGCTGTGCTGTCTTTCTCTGATTGGTGAAAAAAACACCAGTCATGTTTTTGTTAATTTGGATCTAAAATTCCGAAATTTGTTAACGAAATTTCGGATTTTGTATGAAATTCTTAAGCACAGAAATTCCCATAAGGTTCCCACCATCCCTGTGCTGACTTCCTGGGGTTTTAACTTTTAGGTTCATTAACTTTTCATAACACTTACAAATTTTCGTTATGATGAATTTATTATTATGAGGAGTTCCCACCATCTCTGTGCTGTGCTGACTTCCTGGATTTTTAACTTTTAGGTTCGTTAACTTTTCTTAACAATTACAAATTTTTGTTATGAATTTGGATCTGAAATTCGTAAACGAAATTTCATATTTCATATGCATAAAAATGTGTATTTCGGATTCATATGAATGTACAAATTTTTGTTTCGTACGAAACTAATCGCACATGTCTACTGAGCATATGCAGTCTTCAAGGGATCCCACATACATAGAAAAATGAATTGGTTACATCAGCATCAGGTGCTTGGTAGTTGGTGATCCAAGACTGATTCATTTTTCTGAATGTTAGCCGATCAACAGAGTCTGTGGACAGACGCACTCTATGATCAGTTACAAAGCCTCCAGCAGCAGTGAATGTACTTTCAGAAAGAACGCTGGATGCAGGATAGGCCAGTAGCTCAATTACATATTGAGCAAGCTCTGGCCAGTGGTCCATCCTCAAGACCCAGTACTCCCCAGTCACATTACTCCCTTCCTCAACCTGGGTACCATCAAATAGTCAAATGAGCCTTCAAATTGCTGTGCATCCTCCTGCAGCATGTACTCAACACTGTGGTTGAATAGTTGGGGACTCCTCTGTGCATGATGATGGGGCTAGGGAAGGAGTGACTGTTGACATGGAACCGATGGAATAGGTCCCTTTGGCAGCTGTATTGGCAAGCAAACTACTCTGAGCCTGGGTGACAGAGGATGAGGAGGGCTTTGTTATCCATTCCACCAACTCTTCTGCATGTTGTGGCTCAATAACATGGCCAGCTGAAAAAAAAGACAAGCATGCCCCCCAGCCATGTGCTGAGGATGCACCGTGTCCATGACCAGCACTGTTGACTGTAGACACGGAGCCTGCTTGCCCTCTTTTAGTTGCCTGTGAGTGTCTGCCTTTCCTTGGTGGCCTTCCAGAAATGCTGTAAATTTTATTTAGCAAAACCACACTACACTGTATTGTGTACTGTGTACACCACCAGAAAAGTAGTAGCGATTGCACTAGGGGTGCACGGTATTGTCTACACTACCAGGAGTGTAATAAGAACTATGGGTGCACTGTATGTATTGTGTACTGTGTACACCACCAGAAAAGTAGTAGCAACTGCACTAGGGGTGCACGGTACTATGTACACCAACAGAAGTGTAATAACAACTTTGGGTGCACTGTATGTATTGTGTACACCACCAGAAAAGTAGTAGCAACTGCACTAGGGGTGCACGGTACCGTGTACACCAACAGAAGTCTAATAGCAAACTATGGGTGCACTGTAAGTATTGTGTACTGTGTACACCACCAGAAAAGTAGTAGCAACTGCACTATGGGTGCACAGTACTGTGTACACCAACAGAAGTGTAATAGCAAAGTATCAGGGCACTGTATGTATTCTGTACTGTGTACACCACCAGAAAATTAGTAGCAACTTCACTATGGGTGCCCGGTACTGTGTACACCAACAGAAGTCTAATAGCAAACTATCCGTGCACTGTATGTATTCTGTACTGTGTACACCACCAGAAAATTAGTAGTAACCTCACTATGGGTGCACGGTACTGTGTAAACCAACAGAAGTATAATAACAACTATTGGTGTGCTGTATTGTGTACACCACCATAAAAGTAGTAGCGACTGCACTATGGGTGCACGGTACTATGTACACCGCCAAAAGTATATATATATATATATATATATATATATATATATATATATATATATATATATATATATATATATATATATATATATATATATATATATATATATATTAAATACACTGCAGCTAACTGAATAACCTGCCTGCCTGCTCAATCTAAATGACACTCTCTCTCCGTCCACGCCAATAACACACTACACAGGGCCGATGTGCAGGCAGCCTTATATAGTGTGGGGTGTGGACTTAGTCCCCTTGAGCCATGATTGGCCAAAGGCACCCTGCCTTTGGCCAATTATGGCTCTCTTAGCTGAGGGTGCTTGGATTGATCATCATCATTCAGCAATGCACTGCGCTCTCGCAGTGCATTATGGGGCATTACGCAGCCCTCTAATTTGGCCCCCCAATGTTCGAGTCACTCATGTTTGACATGAACATAAACCTCATCCCTACCCCAGAGGTAATGAATAGATTGCATTCATGTTTTTGCCACCAAAATGCATTATTTTACATTTTTCTACATTATCCCTCCTGGCAGTATTCTCAAGTGTGGCTCAGGGTTAAATTTCAGTACCATTAGTGGTAACCCAAGCCACACTCGGGATTGCCTTTCAGAATCCTGGTACAGCATACTTACTTTGTCACCAGGATCCTGCGCTGTCCCCCTCCTGTGTCTTATGCCGGATCATTTGCCCTGATGCTCTGTGTTCTGGGCTCGGATCCCTGCGAGCGTTGCAACGCATGGAGCAGAGCCTGGCGACAAATTCAAAAAGTACAAATAACATAATGCATATAGTACACTGTAATCATATGACAGCCGGCGGGTGCCTAGCAGTTAAAGAGAATCAAATCCTTTTGTAAATCAGCCTCAAAATCTCCCCAAAGTATGCAGTAGATGTAGCACCCTCCTAGATAGTTCTATTAAGGAAGTTGTCCTTGCTTTTGAATAGTTCATTTGGAGTATCCTACTAATTCCCTTATCCTATCCAAGTTCTCCAAATAAAATATGAAAAAACACATCCCCTAGACTGGTTATTGGAGACAACAAGTGGAAGAGTGTGTGTGATTGGCTGTGTGAAAATACTGTGTAACTGGCTATGGATTAATCAGTGGGAGATCCGGGTACAATAATTCAAGCGGCTCCTGTGGGGGTAGCATATTTTATATGTATATATATATATATATATATATATATATATATATATATATATATATATATATATATATATATATATATATATATATATATATATATATATATATATATATATATATATATATATATATTACCCTTCTCATCTCCATCCATTCAGTAAAAACTTTAAAATGTTTAACCGATACCTCATTTTTTATCCAAGCCCTAATTTTGAACTGGTCAAAACTACCCATTCTGTAAATCCTGCTAATTTCAGAATTCAGTATTGTATCATTTTTTTTTTTCCCAATATATTCAAATTTCAATGTGATCCAATACTGTTAACCCTCAATTTAGTACAGATTGCAAAACATAAAACAAATTTGGTTGTAGCTGCTATTTTGGTAGATGGCACACACAGCAATAATAACAGGATGACATACTGGTCTAAACTAAGGGGTAAATGGAATACAATTAAGATTTACATTGCTGAAAGATACATACGTCTACAAGGAAGGCTAATGAGACATGTACTAGTGCAGTCGTATTATATTAATGATCCATTAGGGAATACAATCACAAAATGGCTTTCACTGTAATTACTACACTAATGACCAACAGTGACATCATGTTGGAGTAAAGACATTGCTTGTTTTGGACTTATTTCAAAGTCAGAATTTCTTTGATGGGCAAGTATTAAAGCTTTCAGCGTGATTACCTTACCTTGCTGTATTTGCTTACCATTTATTTCTGCTGCCTTGTTGGCTACTGGCTTTTATCCAGACAACACAGGAGTCTTGCGTTCCCATACATTTAAGGGTGCCTCTGGGGCTATGAACGCTAAGCAGCAATTTGTCACCACTAGCGACATTCCAAATGTTATATGCTCAGTGAAAGGCTTATAAAGCTGAATAAAGTGGAAAGGCTAAGAGGCAGAATCTAAGCCTTTTGCTTTACAAAACCTTTATAGAGAGACTTTAATAAACAATGATTTATGAACTAATGCACTCTCCTGGAGCAAATCTGCACTGTTTAACCTTTTTAATGGTGTTTGAATAAATACTTGCTTTCCACAGTGCACATTCAATTGAGTGCTTTGTTTCTCAATTACATTAGTATATTCCTGCTGCAACCACCTTCCTATATAGTAAGAGCTACTTAGCACAGAGGGGATGTTTTTATTTCCCCTGAGGTCAAATTGTGGTTGACCTGGAAGAATACTTCATCAAGATGTTTAGCCAAGATATTAATATATCTTTTTCTGTTTAATTATCTAAACAGCAAATGTCCAAAGCCACTACCATAGAAAAAAGCTTAGATATTTTTATCATGCAATTCCCCTTCATCCAAAGGTTTATTAGCTTATGGTTTTAATATGACATTTATATAGGTCTATGCAATTTATTTTCAATAAGGCAGGCTAACATTAGTGATTTTTCTTAATTCAGTTCATTGATTTGTACTTAAAGTGAACCTATACTTTGCCCAGAGGAGGTGATGTAAAATCTTTGTTTAATAGCAAAAATAAGCATACCATACTTGCCTCACCTGAGGATGCTGCCAACCCTGTCTGCTGTTGTCACAACTTTGAAACTGTATTTTGACAGCTAAGGGGCCTGGTGATTGGCCAGTTAGATAGAAATCATGTGGGTGGCAGGATGAAGTGTCATGCATTTCCCTCCAACCTGATATGTCAAGTGTTTTTCCTATGCTCTGAACTTAAGAAATTACTATAAAAAATAGATTTGCATGTCCAGTACACGTACATCTATGGGAAGTTGCATTGCACCCACAATCTGCTGATTGCTGGTGCAATGCTTTGTGGGCTTCTTAGAAAAATGTGCATGTATTTATTTTATTTTTTTATAAAAAGTGAATAGGCTCTGGGACGCATTATTCCAGAGACCTGCTCAGCCATTATTAAAGTCCTGCAGAAGGACTATATTACAGTACATTTTTACTTTTTAAGATCACATTTTATGTATTAATGTTTTCTAATATATTGTATTAATTTGGTGATTACATAATTATCAATATTGTAATATGCTGTGAATGTCCTCTTTGTACTCATGCATGCTGTAAGCTTTCCCTGCTCCTTTTTGCTTTCAAAAATGTTTTTATTTTGTATTCATATAAGTACAAAGCATTTTCCAATGTAACGTTGAACAGAGCAAACTTAAGAAACAAGTTGTTTACAGAAATAGAGAAGGTGGGCAGCAAGGTCAAAGGCTTGGTGGTACATTATGCATGCAGTTTGCACAAAGGTTATACCTGAATGGTGGCATGAGGACAATGCTTGAACAGATAATTCAGTACTGAACATGCCCCTGGGGCTATCTAGCAGACAATACAGCAAAGCTGAGAGGTCAAGGGAAACACAAAGGTAGGCCAGCGCCAGGGAAAGTCGCACTCCCCGCCAGCCCCCCACCGCTCCCAGCAGGGGAAGCAGCGGGAGAACTCCCCAGCCACCCCTAAAGGGATCTTGCTGTGGCTGGGCCCCCCCCCCCCCATCCACCCCCCGCAGACAACCCAGACCTCCACCCCAGAAAGTGAAGTGGGATGCAGAGATGTTCCAACACGCCCAGTAGAGGTGGAGACCAGGTGATCATGCTCCCCCGCTCACACCCAGCAGGTGTTTGGAGCAATCTGACAAAGACAGGATCGGCCTGGACTAACAGGTAATAGTGACAGTAGGAGGGTGGAATACTCGGAAAGGAAGAGAAAGAAAAGGAGAGGTGGAGAAAGAGGGGTAAGGTATGGTGGGGGGGGGGGGGGGGGGGTGTGGGACACCCAGTGCCATGGTCAGTTAGATGGTTTGTAGCCCGGGTATAAGGGAATGTGGCAATGTTTGGCCCATGTAAACAGAAGTACTAATGTGCACAACCCTTATTAATATCCCTAATCTCACGCTCAGGAGAAAAAATTATCAATAAAAAAGATACTCCATATAGGAAGCTGCCAACATATACAGTAATCTCTAGACTATGAGGAATAATTATTAAAGTTAATATGTGGCGCTACCTACCTAAAAAAATATATATTTTAAAATATATTCTCAAACCACATCAATATAAACATGTGCAAATAAGCAAATTCACAATGTGCAATAGTAAACCTTGCAATAAACGTGCAACATACATCAATAGTGCAAAAAAGAGGAAATAGAAATCTCAAATGTGCATTAAATCACTTAGTGAAACAGCTATCTGTGCAATAATTATAGCTGTGAGCAATCTTCAAAATAAATAAACATTCTTGAAAAAATAAATTCATGTGTCCATAATAAAAGTCTGAATAATTAATTGCAATACAATCCAAAAAAATGAATCAACGTGAAAGTTCCAGTGATGAAAAATCAATCGATCTTCATGCAGTGTGATATAAGATGTATAAAAAACACCCAAAGCTGTGACAGTCCACCAATCTTCCACACTTCAGTGCTCAGTGCACCCACTGTTTTCCCCAGCCTCTCACCTCTGAAAACGACCACTAAGGGCCATATAGTGCTGTAAATATACTGATGCCAAGCTTAATCCTCCTTATTTTCTCCCATACTCAGCTTGCCATAATGGTCAGTCATCAGCATACATAGGATGAGAAAAGAGGAAAGGGGGCTCCGATAGTGTAGAATTTAAATAAAACACTCATCTACTACATTTGCAAAGTATTGTAAAGTTGATATGACTTCTTCATCTCCTTTTCCCAGAGCAAAATTCTCTTTTTCATATGCGAGAAGTTGGCTGGACAGTTGCTGGGTTGCTAGACACATTTCATTCTGTGCCCCATAGACTCGTTGCATTGTTTGCAGCAGCTGATTTGTGTAGTCGGTTAGTGTTTTGGCATCTTCCTCAAATACGCTCAGTAGGGATCTTGTCTGGTATGGCGGGGGGGGGGGGGGTATGTGGGACACCCAGTGCCATGGTCAGTTAGATGGTTTGTAGCCCGGGTATAAGGGAATGTGGCAATGTTTGGCCCATGGTTCCCATATGAGTTTGAATCTGCATTTTTTGTCCTGAATGATACTAACTATTTTCTCCTGCACCATGATCCAGGATATTTTATGTTTTACCGCTGTGATCGGGACAGTCACCTTTT
The DNA here is from genome assembly GCF_037356315.1 of Lithobates pipiens. Classification (NCBI taxonomy): domain Eukaryota; kingdom Metazoa; phylum Chordata; class Amphibia; order Anura; family Ranidae; genus Lithobates; species Lithobates pipiens. Next base: position 27,325,641 of record NW_027507790.1, on the reverse strand, counting down.
TCCAATGGGCTGCTATCGTAATTTTCGTGCCCAACAGGATTAAGAAAATCAAAGCTTGTGTGTGCTTGTTTATACCCTCGATTTTGAGGTTAAGTAGTGCTATGTCTGGCATTTGAGGGATTTGGGCGGACGTTACTTTGCGTAGTAAGGCGAAAACTTTGTTCCAGAGACCCCTTATGTGTGGGCATGACCACCATATGTGGAACAAGGTCCCGTTATGGTTGCACTTTCAGAAGAACAGCGGGGATGCGTCAGGGTAGATTCTGGCGAGGAGGAAGGGAACCCTATACCATCAGAGTAAGACTTTGAGACTAGCTTCAATTAAGGAAATACTCATTATGCCTTTGTAAGAGCGTTGGAAACAGGAGAACCATTTGTCCCACTCCCAGTGCAGATCTAGGTCCTTTTCCCATGCGAGGGAGTAAGGAGGCTTGGATGAGGTGGAGGCAAGGGAGGAATAGATGATGGAGATCCCATCCCTCTGATCCCTCTGACATCCGAGCACCATGATTTGTAGTTTGTGACTTTCGGGGGTACTGGCTTATCCGGCCTGATAGAGTGGAGAAAATGAGAGATTTGGGAGAAGCGGAACCTTTCAGTGTTTGGCATTTCTAGTTTGTTGATGCAGTGCGTGAAGGATAGGGGGCCTGAAGCGGTGAAGAAATTCCCTATTCTGAGTAGTCCTTTATTGAGCCACCAATGGAAGGCCAATATATTCATTCCAGGAGGGAACTTAGGGTTATAGAACATATGCGTCAGCGGGCGTAGTGGTGAGATCAGGGATGAGTTTTTATGAATTTGGTCGCAGAGAGACAAAGAGTGGGATAGAGTGGGGGCTAAGATCGGGGGTCTCAGTTTAGGGGGTGCCCAAATGAGGTAGTCAATAGTATCTCTGAGGACTGCCTGTCTCTCCATGGAGACCCAGTCAGGTTTTGCGCCTCGAGAATAGACATTGGAAATCTGGGCCAACTGTGTTGCTTGGTAGTACCACCAAATGTTGGGTAGGGCTAGTCCCCCTTGGGATTTGAGTCAATACAGGATGTGTTTAGGGCATCTTCTTCCTTTGGTACCCCATATAAATTGTAATATGCTAGATTGGACCTTATGCAGTTGTGACCTCCGTACTGGGATAGGGAGAGCCCGGAATAAATATAAAATGCGTGGTAGGAAGGTCATCTTGATTGAATTAATATGACCCAGGTAAGAAAGATCGTGTTTGGCCCAGGTAGTGAGGTCGGAGGACAGCTTGTGAAATGCGGCGGGGTAGTTTGCGGGGAATAGGGCATCAATTTTGGGGGTGAGATTAACCCCTAGGTATGGGATGTGTTTCGTGCACCAGTAAATCGGGAAGTGGCTCTGAATATTGTACAGTAGTTTGGGGGGGACAGAGACGTTTAAGGCTGTTGATTTGGAGATATTTACGAGGAGCCCCGAGACTTTACCAAACTTGTCTGGTAGGGATAAAATATTAGGTGTTGATATCAGTGGGGACGTGACGAACAATAGTATGTCATCGGCGAATAGCGCGCATTTAGGTTCTTGCTTCCCACAGAGCACTCCTTTGATGTCAGGGTTCGCTATGGCCAAAGTCTCAATAGCTATAGCGAAAAGGAGGGGGGAAGTGGGCAACCTTGCCTGGTACCTTTTTCTATGGGGAAGGGATCAGAGTAGCAGCCCTGCAGTCGAACCTGAGCACTGGGGCCCGAGTACAGGGCACGTAGGATCCCCATGAAGCATGGACCAAAACCCCAGATTTCGAGAACCTTGAAATGGTAGGGCCATGTCACCTTGTCAAATGCTTTTTGCAGGTCAATTGACAGTAGGTAACCCTCTTGTGGAGGGCCTCCGTCCCATTGGGAGTTGGGGATGGAGATAATGTCAACTGCTCTCCTAATCTGGTCAGGTCCCTGTCTCCCCGGGATGAAGCCCGCCTGGTCTTTGTGGATGTAAAGTGCGATGTAAGAAGAGAGTCTATTGGCCAGTACTTTCGTTAAGATTTTGAGGTCGTTGTTGATTAGAGAGATTGGACGATAATTAGATACTAGAGTCGTGTCCTTGCCCGGTTTGGGTATTACTGATATATAGGCTAGGTTCAGGGCCTCATCCAAGGGAGAGCCGGACCTGATATAGTTGAAGAACCTGACCAAATATGGGACAAGCAGAGAGGTGAATTTTTTTATAGTATGCGACGGAGAAGCCGTCGGGGCCTGGGGCTGAGTTCGGTTTGAGTTGCTTAATTACCTGGGTAACTTCAGTTTCTGTAATGGGGTCGTCTAGGAGGTCGGAGTGCTCCGTGGAGAGTTTCGGGAGAGGGATGTTATTTAAAAATTCTTCTAGGGGAGGATGGGAGTCCGTGTTGCTTGTTTTGTACAGTGAAGTATAAAACTTCTGAAACGTCTCCATGATATGATGTGGGTTTTGGGTTAGCTCTCCTGTCGGCATTCGTATCTTGGGGAAGATATAAGTGCGAGGTCTAGGGGATAGTTTTGCCGCCAATTTGGCTCCTATTTTGTCCTTTTGGGAATAGAAGCGAGCGCCTGACCACCTTAGCTGTTTCTCAGCTTCAGTAGTCAAGGCTAAGTTTAAAGCTGCCCGGGTGGATTCCAGGGAATCCAGGGATTCCTTGATGGGGTTTTGTTTGTGAGATTTACTTATAGCTTGGTATTTCCTTGTGAGGTTGGAGATATCTGCTGCATGCTCTTTTTTGAGTCGTGAGGTGATCTGGATGATTTCCCCCCTAATCACTGCCTTGTGGGCAGCCCAGGGGTTTCCGGGGATATCGAGTCTGTATTGTTGAGAAAGAAATATTCTTGGATTTCACATGCAAGGATCTCACATTGAGCTGGATCGCTCAGAAGGCTTTCATTTAAACGCCATGTGAAATTCCTGGACGGGTTGTGAGTATGGTGTAGATACAGGAGGACTATAGAGTGGTCTGACATGGTAGAGTCTCTGATGACTGCTTTTATGGCGTTTTGGGATGCCATGAGATTGAATGAAAATATGTTCTATCCTGGTGTGGAGTCAATGTGGTGCAGAGTAGTGCGTGTAGTCCTTAGATCTCAGGTTTAATTCCCTCCATATGTCCACCAGGCCCAGAGCCCGAAGTGTGCAGGCTATCCTGGTGCTCTGTTTTGGGGGCTTCCTTGAGCGGGAGGGGCCTGACCCTGATTTGTCCAGCGATTGATCAAAAGGGTGATTTGTGTCACCTTCCATGATGATTTTCCCTTCCAGCTGTGGGCCACAGATGCGAAGAAAGGTGCCTGGCCTTTGTCTGGAGTGTAGTAAGAGACAACTGAGTATTGCACGCCATCAATCGTGCCTTTGACCAGAATATATCTGCCCATTTGGTCTCTTACCACCTCCAATGGTGAGAATTTTAGGTGTTTGGAGAAGCAGATGGCCACTCCCTTAGTCTTATTGCCTGCGTTGGACAAATAAAACTGGGGGTAAGAGCCATGAAAGAAGGACGGGTTATATGATGATGTGAAGTGAGTTTCCTGTAGAAGGAGAATATCGATTTTTTTTTTTGTGAATTGTAATGGTTGAACAGTTTGTGTCTCTTATTGGGGGAGTTCATTATGAGAGGCAATACTTAGTGGGCTAGTCTTAAGCCCCATACACACTATCAGTTTTTCCTTCAGATTTACCAAAACCATATAATATGAGGTCAAACCTTAGGAGTTTCAATGTGTATGCAATCAGGCAGGCCCTTGTACTACATGGTTTTGGTAAACCTGAAGGAAAAACTCAGCAGAAAAACTGATAGTGTGTATGGTATCAGAGTGCATTGATCAGAGGGGAGAAAAAGCACATCATTCTTAGGAGTCTTACCCCGATTGCCGAAAGAGAGCGGAAGATTCCTGAGATGACCAACCACGGGTTCCGATGAGGTACCAGAGAGTCATTAGTTATGTCGCTGGGTGTCCCACGAGGAGAAAGGAAGAAAGAGGAGAGGGGAAGAGAGGAGGCCGAACCTGTGGGAGAATAACAATATAAGTCAGATACATCATGCTTAACAATCCCATAGGCAGTTACAGTAATGGAAGTCATGAGAGCAAATATGAGGCGTACAGAAAACATAGCGGAAGTGTCAATAATAGTAAAAATAAAAATGAAAAGGAACATAAAATAAGGTTGCGGCTCAGGTCGGATCAAGGATCCCATATGGGGAGGGATAGCCGCTGTCCCTGCCCAAGGATCTCCCGCCCCTGAGTAATTCCATGGGGGGGTAGATTACAGTCTCCGGGTGGGCCCAACAAAAAGGAAGAACCCACTCCGGGAGGCGAAGTGCAGCCGCTCCAGCCATATTGCCAAAAAGAAGAGGCAGGAGGAGGGGCCGATGAAAAAAAATAATAATTAGACAGCATTATGTGATATACTTAAAAACATGTATAGTCCGTGTAAGATGGGTGAAGATGACTAGGACAGCCATATAACCAGGGCTTAAATAGAACAGGCCCTGACAGGGGAACAATGGGTTGATTGGAGAATCCGCCTTAGGGTGGGCGCCCATCTTTAGATCTTTTGGCTTGCTGCTTGTTCCATAGTGGCTTGATGGGGCTGGAAGGAGGGGATCTTTTGGTGGACATTGGATTCCTTGCATCTGGCATTGTAACAGGTGAATGGAAGATGAGGCCTAGGTGGAGCAGTAAGCGTTCCCCTTCTGCAAAGGTAATGAAGTTGTAAGGCTTGTTCTGGAGGGAGAAGTTCAGACGCAGTGGAAATGACCATCTGTAGGCGATTGATTTCTGTGACAGGATTTGTAGCAGGGGTTTGAGCGACCTCCTCTTTTGTATCGTGTATGGTGAGAGGTCGGCGAATAGTTGGACAGGGTGTCCCTGAATGGAGCGGTTTTCCGTGTCCCTGGCTTTGCGCATGACCTCTTCCTTGACTCCAAAGAAATGTGGTTTCACCACTATATCCCTGGGTATACCATCTTGTCGTGGCGGTTGGAGTGCTCTATGGCCCGGTCTAGCTCCAGGTGATGGTCTGGTATATCAGGAATCAAATTTTTGATGATTATGCGGGCAACTTTGTCTGTTTCTTTAAATGATTCAGGGAGGCCTCTGAGCCTAAAGTTGTACCTGTGAGATCTATTTTCGAGATCGTCTAATTTCGCATATGCAATGTCAAGTTGTTCATGTAGGTCTTGGATCCTGTCAGTATTTTGGTTGGCCACGGCTGCCATTTGGTCAGTTTTAAATTAAATTGCCTCTATTCTGGCACCCAGGTGGTGTAGGTCTGCCTGTATTGTCGATTTGTGATTTGTGAGGCAGTTTGAGCCAGACCTCTGGCTAGCATTTTAGAGAAGGTGTCCATCAGTGAGGAAAAGTCAGTTGGAGAGTGGGGGATGCGTTGAAACGGACCTCCTGATGATCAGGAGTGTTGATGATATCATCCATGGGAGTAAGGGGGGCCCATCCAGGGCTCTGCTCAGCAGCGATTTAGTGGATGCGGGCGAGAGAAGTAATAGGGCCTGGGGGTTACTCACAGTCTGTGGATGCTGCCCGTCAGTTAGTGCGTCCCAGCCTGAAGGATCGGCGTTGGATTGGCCTGGATCCTGAGGTAGGCCTCACGGGGACGTGGCGGCTGCCATCTTGGCCGGGTCTGTGGCCGGAGCTCTGGGGTTAAGTTGGCGGGATAAATCCCATCTAGCGGAGCCCCCAGACATACAGGGGGGTTCCCCTGAGCTGTATGCTAATGTTGGTATCCGGGGTTCGGAGATCCTCCGCTTGTGTTAGCTGCGGCGAGGAGAATAGGCTGGAGCAGTGCGGAGCTGTCAGGGGATACGTCCGTCCATCGAGCTGCCGCGCATGCGCCTTTCCTGCTCCTTTTTTGGCCTACATGCATATTTTCCATAACTAACCTCCCCAGCATGCTATCCTTGGCCCATACACACCTAGCCTAGTAACTTAACAATGTTTTTTGACAGCTACATTTTTGGGCTTACCCTAAACAACCCTAAAAACTAAACTGTTTACAGATGTTATTGTTGTCCTCAAATTCAGGCAGCGTGCAAAATACCATTTTTTTTAGGGGCCCGTACTCATTTGGAACCCTCCCCCCCAAAAAAATGCTAAGTCAACAGATACAAATACTGACTAATACTGACTGATAATGACTTTGCAAAACCAATACACACTATCTCTCTTTTGTGTTCATATTTCTGTATAAATTCACCAAACCACGTAGTGCAAAGGTCTGCCTAATTACCTACAAATTGTAACATAGAAAGTCTTTGTCAGAATTTCAAAATGTGCTTCAATTTGGACAGTGATTATCCAGATTTTTAGATTATGACACTTCTTACCTGTCCACTAGGCTGCTAATAGTGTAAGTAAGGAGGGGCTGGCCAAAGTATTACAAATTATTTATGCAAACAGCTCTCATGGAAGTAAAGAGTGTTACCTGTCCAAAAACATCTACCCATTACCTCAACCCCACCCTAAACTTTTGCTAACGGGCCACCAGAGGGAATGAATCAAATAAGGTGACCTTACACTTTTGTCTTTAAATATTAATTGACATTTTATCCTTATGTTGGCTAAGCATGTGTGTGTCAAATCTGCTTGCAATGTTATGTGTATAACTAGTAATATATATATATATATATATATATATATATATATATATATATATATATATATATTTTTTTTTTTTTTTTAATCCAGTTTCCTTCAACCCAGTGCAATGGCAGGACGTTGCACCCCAGTTCCACCATCAGTGTGATTTTCCGAACTGTGGTGGTGCTATTGATGGCAAATATTGTCCCACCACCCAACTCTGGCTTATATTTTTTTAATTATAATGGCTTTTGCAGAATAGTTATGCTAGCTGTAGTGTCTGCCAACTATGAGTTTTTGTATCTGGATGTTGTGAACAACGGCCGCAACTCTGATGGAGGAGTGATTATGCAGACAGAGTTCTACAAGTGGCTCCAGAATGGCACCTTAAACTTGCCACCTGCTGAGGTGAATGTTGAGGGCCTCAATTTTGTTTTTGTTGCAGATGAGGCTTTTGCTCTGGGGAACATCTGTTGAAGCTTTTTCCTATGAGGAACCTCACACGAGAGCAGAGAATATTCAATTACAGGCTCTCTCGTGCCAGAAGGGTGGTCAAAAACGCCTTTGGCATCTTATTGAGTAATTTCAAGCTGTTTTTGACTCCAATCAACCTGGCACTCTACAAGATCAACCATGTGGTCCTGCGCTGTTGTCTCCTACATATTTTGTTAAGGAGGAATGCTACCAGCTACCTTGCCTCACTGCCAAGTGATGTGGTCCAGCTGAAGAGGCTGCAGCTTGGCTGTCAATGGGAGTGCTGACGCCTAATGAAAATGCCCATGCTGGATTGCCCTCATAAATTTCCAGAGATTTACGGAAGAAATATCTTGATTATTTTTTGGGTAGAGGGGCAGTGGCTTGGCAGCAGCATTTTAGCTGATCATGACTAATATTATTTTGATATCATAAACTCATATTTCATTTGAACTATTCTTGTCTTTGTTTCTTATCTGTTTAATATGTTCACAAATGGTCTTTATTTTGGCCACTTGCTCCAATCTTGAAAATGTACCTTATTTGCTACATGAGGTGACAATATCTTCTTCAGCTAACTATCATGGTGTGCTGTGGGTCTGCTATACACACACACAATGTTTTTGTTCTTAATGGATCTAATGCATGAAGTTCAAAAACATTATGCCTTTTCAACTCTAATCATTTTTTGAGGATTAAAAATTGCAGGAGTTGGCCACATTTAAGAGCACACTGTCACTGTAACTACAAACTCTTAACAAATACAAATTGAGCATTGAACTAATAAGTCACACATTGTTTAACCATTTTAGCCCTGGAAGAATTTACCCCCTTCCTGACCAGAGCATGATTTGGCACTGCGTCGCTTTAACTGACAATTGTGTGGCCGTGCGACGTTGCACCCAAACAAAATTGACATCCTTTTTTCCCACAAATAGAGCTTTCTTTTGGTGGTATGTGATTGCCTCTGCGGTTTTATTTTTTGCATTATAAACAAAAAAAAGAGAGACAATATTGAAAAAAAACCACAATATTTTGTACGTTTTGCTATAATAAAAGCAATTTTTTTTCTCAGTTTAGGAAATGTATTCTTCTACATATTTTTGGTAAAAATAATCTCAATAAGCGTATATTGATTAGTTTGCGCAAAAGTTATAGCATCTACAAAATAAGGGATAGATTTATAGCATTTTTTATTATTGTTTTTTTTACTAGTAATGGCAGCGATCTGCGATTTTTATCGCAACTGCAACATTATGGCAGACACATCAGACAATTTTGACACATTTTTGGGACCATTGGCATTAATATAGTGGTCAATGCTGTAAAAATGCATTGATTACTAGTAAAAATGTCACTGGCAGTAAAGGGGTTAACACTAGGGGGCGATCTAGGGGTTAACTGTGTTCCCTGGGAGGTCATTCTAACTGAAGGGGGGGTGAATGACTAGAGGAAGTGACGAATTGTGGTTCCTAGCTAATAGGGACACACGATCTTTCACTCCTGTCAGAACAGAACAGGGAAGTGTGTGTTTACACACACTAGTCCCTGTTCTGTGTCTCCTGCTCACGATCACTCAAGGCTGGTGGTCATCAGCATCCGCACCCCTGCTGTGCAGCGAGTGCGCACGCTTCTGCTATACGAGACCCCCACGAGCCGACGTATATCTACGACGACTCATGCAGGGGAGCCAGCCTGCAGCAGTATAACTGTAGCAGTTAATAAAAACATTTTACTCAAAGCACATTCACATGTGCATTTTGAGGTTTTAAAATAAACCAACATCTTGGTGTTTGCATTATTTCTCCTTTTTTTGGAGCTAAACAGGGATGTTCTAAAACATTAGATACACATCCCAAACTAAGGATCTTTTTCTGTATGTGGCCACGCTGTGTAAAAGTCTCACACATATGGTATCGCCATACTCGGGAGTAATAGCAGAATGTGTTTTGGGGTGTAATTTGTGGTATGCATATGCTGTGTGTGAGAAATAACCTGATAATATGACAATTTTGTGAAAAAAAAATGAAAAAAAAATCTTGATTTTGCAAAAAATTGTAGGAAAAAATGACAACTTCAAAAACCTCACCATGCCTCTTAATAAATGCACTGGAATGTCTTCTTTACAAAAAGGGGTCATTTGGGGGGTATTTGTTCTTTTCTGGAATGTTAGGGTCTCAAGAAATGACGGGTGTGATCAATTTTCAGATATTGGCACCATAGCTTGTGGACTCTATAACTTTCACAAAAACCAAATAATATCCACCAATTTGTACTTATTTTTACCAAAGATATGTAGTAGTATAAATTTTGGCCAAAATTTATGAAGAAAAATTACTAATCTGCTAAATTTTATAACAGAAATGAAGAAAAATAAAAAATTTTACAGAATTTTTGGTCTTTTTTCTTTTATAGCACAAAAAATAAAAAACCCAGCGGTCATTAAATACCACCAAAAGAAAGCTCTATTTGTGTGAAAAAAATGCCAAAAATTTCATATGGGTACAGTGTTGCATGACTGACAATGAGTAATTGTCATTCAAAATGTGAGAGCACAGAAAGCTGAAAATTGGTCTGGTTATTAAGGGTGTTTAAGTGCCCAGTGGTCAAGTGGTTAAGTTCTGCCCTAAGTCCATGACCTTTGGCCCACCTAAAAACACACATGTCCATGGCTAAATGAGTGTGTTTGAAGATGTCACTTACGTTTTTGGGGGGAAGATGGTCTTGTTGCCTCCCATGTTGGGGCCCAAGCGAGGGCAGCCTCCCTTCGTCCCTTGTGGTGGCTTGGCTGGATCCTCCTTTTTTGGTGCCTCCCTGTTGAAAGAAGAGAAAAATAAAGAAATGTCCAAAAACATGACCAAAAAAGAATGTTCATATCTGCGTTATATTTACCTTCATCTTTAGAATACTAAGTCATACAAAGATTTTACTAAACCTGATATATAATTCTCTAGAGCTACTTGGAAAATGAAAATATACAGACAGCTAATTTACACATATACATATTGGTTAGATACAAATATTGCTTACTTTTTTATGATCTAATGTATGTACTCCATCTAGTCTTGTTCACGGTGTTTGATATCAGACCATCGTTTTCGGATTTGGTCCTTTGATCATTCCACCGAAAATTCACTTGGCAAAATGGCAATGACCTTCCCTAAAATTATGCCCTTTTGTCTGTTGGGCCTTTCATAATTGCGCAGCTTGCAGATGTAATTGTGCTTCTCTAGGATTTGCACCATCTCACCCTTGCTCATGGGGTTGCTTTGTGCTTCCTATGAGCTCCACCACTGCAGGGCTGCCATGAATCCACAGAATCCCCATGTTGTCCCTCCTGAATGTTCCGCCATGTGTGTCGCATGCAGAAGAGAGATGGTTACGCCCCAGCGTCATGACGCACGAGAATGGAGTTTCACACATGTGCAGTGTATATAAAGCCAGAACACACGGTTGACAGAATGGCCGTAGAAACGATCTTGGAGTGGAGGACGAGCGATCGCCAAAGCAAGAAAAGAGTCATAAAACTAAGGTACAATTGGAAATTGGGGCATAGGGGGTTAGTGGCCTATACTGCTTAGATTGGGGTCTATATTGGGACCAGCTTATGAGTTAAGCCAGGCATTATGGTTTGTCTTGTGTTCTGTCTTGCAGACATATTATCATTTATCATGATGGATACATTTACTGCACCTGAATTTATATATATTAACCACTTGCCGACCGCCGCACGCCGATTGAACGTCGGCAGAATGGCACGGGCAGGCATATAGGCGTACAGGTACGTCCATGCCTTCCCGCGGGTGGGGGGCCCGATCGGGTGCCAGCAGCGGTCGGATTCTATGCAGGAGCAATCCGGGATGAGGGGGCGGCCATTCATTCATGGCCACCCCCTCGCGATCGCTCCTGACGAATGAAATGCTTCCCCTACATCACTTCCTCTCCTGTATTGTAAACACTGTTTATGTGATGTAATCTCTCCTTGTGTCGGTCTTTTTCGTTCCGGCACCGAGGAGAGATGATCAGTGAGTTGCACCAACACACTACACTAACAGTAGAACATGCCAGGCACACTTTCACCCCCCCTTCACCCCCCGATCACCCCCCCAATCACCCCTGCACCCCCAGTCACAGTGACACCAATTGCATTTTTTTTTTATTATTATTGCATTGGTGTCATTTGTGACTGCAATAACTGTTAGGGCAGTTAGGGTTAGCCCCCTTTAGGTCTAGGGTACCCCCCTAACCCCCCAATAAAGGTTTAACCCCGTGATCACCCCCCGTTGCCAGTGTCACTAATAAGCAATCGTTTTTCTGATCGCTGTATTAGTGTCAGAGGTGACGCTAGTTAGGCAGGTAGGTATTAAGGTTCGCCGCAGCTTTTTATAGCGTCAGGGACCCCCATATACTACCGCATAAAGCCCCCCGATTGCCCCTTAGTTAACCCTTTCACCAGTGATCACCATATAACTGTTACAGGTGACGCTGGTTGGTTGGTTATTTTTTTATAGTTTCAGGGCACCCGCCATATAAGTGAACAGATCAATATCTGATCTGATCAGATCTATATTAGCGTCGCCAGCAGTTTAGGTTTCCCAAAAACGCATTGTTAGCGGGATCAGCCCAGATACCTGCTAGCACCTGCGTTTAGCTCCTCCGCCAAGCCCAGCCCACCCAAGTGCAGTATCGATCGATCACTGTCACTTACAAAACACTAAACACATAACTGCAGACAATGAACTCTGTCGTCCTCGTGGAGACCCTGCATACGACCTTAGAAAGCCTGAAGGCGGTGCTTGGCTTTCGGGGCCCCGTACGCAGCTAGGCTCCCAAAAAATACCACACATGTGGTATCCCCATACTCAGGAGAAACAGCAGAATTTATTTTGGGGTGTCATTTCACATATGCCCATAGCATGTGTGAGCAATATATCATTTAGTGACAACTTTGTGGAAAAAAAAAAAACGTTTGTAATTTTCCCGCAACTTTTTTTTTATTATTGCATTGGTGTCATTTGTGACTGCAATAACTGTTAGGGCAGTTAGGGTTAGACCCCTTTAGGTCTAGGGTACCCCCCTAACCCCCCCCCAATAAAGGTTTAACCCCGTGTTCACCCCCCGTCGCCAGTGTCACTAATAAGCAATCGTTTTTCTGATCGCTGTATTAGTGTCACAGGTGACACTGGTTAGGCAGGTAGGTATTTAGGTTCGCCGCAGCTTTTTATAGCGTCAGGGACCCCCATATACTACCGCATAAAGCCCCCTGATTGCCCCCTAGTTAACCCTTTCACCAGTGATCACCATATAACTGTTACAGGTGACGCTGGTTGGTTGGTTATTTTTTTATAGTTTCAGGGCACCCGCCATTGATTATCTAATAAAGGTTTAACCCCCTGATCACCCGGCGGGTGATATAAGTTTGAAGGTCAGATAGGGTCTGCGTCGCCCCAGGCAGCGTCAGGTTAGTGCCAGTACCACTAACACCCAAGCGCAAAGCATACACCTCCCTTAGTAATATAGTATCTGAACAGATCAATATCTGATCTGATCAGATCTATATTAGCGTCGCCAGCAGTTTAGGTTTCCCAAAAACGCATTGTTAGCGAGATCAGCCCAGATACCTGCCAGCACCTGCGTTTAGCCCCTCCGCCAAGCCCAGCCCACCCAAGTGCAGTATCGATCGATCACTGTCACTTACAAAACACTAAACACATAACTGCAGACAATGAACTCTGTCGTCCTCGTGGAGACCATGTATACGACCTTAGAAAGCCTGAAGGCGGTGCTTGGCTTTCGGGGCACCGTACGCAGCTAGACTCCCAAAAAATCCCACACATGTGGTATCCCCATACTCAGGAGAAGCAGCAGAATTTATTTTGGGGTGTCATTTGACATATGCCCATAGCATGTGTGAGCAATATATCATTTAGTGACAACTTTGTTAAAAAAATAAAAAATAAATAAAGAGTTTGTAATTTTCCCGCAACTTGTGGCAAAATATAAAATATTCCATGGACTTAACATGCCTCTCAGCAAATAGCTTGGGTTGTTTACTTTCTAAAATGGGGTAATTTGGGGGGGGGGGGGGTTTGTGCCATCTTGTCATTTTATGGCCTTCAAAACTGTGATAGGTAGTGAGGAGTGAAAATTACAAATGTATGCCATTAGAAATCCTGAAGGCGGTGCTTGGCTTTCGGGGGCCCCGTACGCGGCTAGGCTTCCAAAAAGTCAACCACATGTGGTATCCCCGTACTCAGGAGAAGCAGCAGAATGTATTTTGGGGTACAATTCCACATATAACCATGGCATGTGTGAGCAATATATCATTTAGTGACAACTTTGTGTAAAAAAATTTATTTTTTATTTTTTTTGTCATTATTCAATCGCTTGAGGCAAAAAAATAAAATAGTCAATGGGCTCAACATGCCTCTTATCAATTTCCTTAGGGTGTCTACTTTCCAAAATGGGGTCATTTGGGGGGGTTTGTACTGCCCTGCCATTTTAGCACCTCAAGAAATGAGATAGGCAATCATAAACTAAAAGCTGCGTAAATTCCAGAAAATGTACCTTAGTTTGTAGACGTGACAACTTTTGCGCAAATCAATAAATATACACTTATTGACTTTTTTTTTTACCAAAGACATGTGGCTGAATACATTTCGGCCTAAATGTTTGACTAAAATTGAGTTTATTGGATTTTTCTAATAACAAAAAGTAGAAAATAATTTCAAAATTTTCGGTCTTTTTACATTTATATCGCAAAAAATAAAAATCGCAGAGTCAGTCAAATACCTTTAAAAGAAAGCTCTATTTGTGGGAAAAAAAGGATGCAAATTTTGTTTGGGTACAACATTGCATGACCGCGCAATTACCAGTTAAAGCAGCGCAGTGCCAAATTGTAAAAAGACCTCTGGTCATTGACCAGCAAAATGGTCCGGTCTGAAAGTGGTTAAGGAAGGCAGTTTTGGAGAAACTGCTCGAGTTGGTGAAACCAGTGTACACCAGGGCAGACATCAACTATGTCAGCTATGTCAAGACAAAAATATCAAACCTGAGGAGTACTTTTAAAAGGGAGCTCAACAAGGTCATGGACTCAGAGAGATCTGGAGCAGCAGCAGATAACATTTATGTCCCCAGGCTGTGGTTTTTGACTGACCAGACAGAACCCATGCCATCACTGTCTACACTCCCTTGTGGAGCAACCCTGCTTGACCCACGTATAGCATTGTTGAACATATTTTTATCCAAAAAATAAAATGATGACAGCTAGACGTTATTGTTAATAAAGTGGTTTCCATATCAATAGGCAGTAATGCCCAAAAATTATTTGAACAAGAATCGACCTCCTTTTCCTCACTCTTGTCTGGCTGCTGCTCTTAAAGGGGTGTCTACGCTGATTGTTTATCAGCGCAGTCCCCCTCAGATGCCTACCCAGGACCACCATGGATGCCGTCAGAACCACCAGGGATGGCCACCTCACTGATGACCACCAGATATGACATCCCTGGTGGCCATGGGTGGCAATGTGTGCCTACACATGATGTCAATGTGTGCAAAAAACATGATGCAAATCAGTGCCCTCCAGCAATACCTGCCAGTGCCTCCTAATCAGTGATTCCAAAAACCATAGAGGTGATCAAATACCACCAAAAGAATCTATTTTGGGAAGAAAATTATAAAAAATGTTTGTGTACAGCGTAGAATGACCGCGCATTTGTCATTTAAACAGCGACAGCACTGAAAGCTGAAAATTGGCTTGGGCAGGAAGGGAGGAAAGTGATCAATATTATTATTTTTTTTTTTTTATGTACAATAAAAAAATTGTGTAGATTAATACTTGGCTATATGTTTTACTTCATATGACAGTTTGGGAGTAGGCAGTTACATTTAAAAAAATACAATGTAAAATTAATAAGAGACACCAACATAGTTGTATCTTTGATCTTAAAAACTATGGGATAATGGTGTTGTGGTAACTTGCCCAAAAAATAAAACAACAAGCATAATAATATTGTTCTTGATATCATTAGAAAACAAATGCCTTTTAAAATATGTTTGCCATAACGCCATCTGTATCACCAGCAAAGCAGCTTCATTATTATCCCTATAAAGAAGAAGATATTGCGCGCTGAATTTTGACATTTCATAATTTGCTGTGTCATGTTAATTCTCCATTACGAATGCTAGTTTACAAAACTGACCGCTTCCGGCTCATTCCTTGCTTCCAATCATGTGTGTTTGTACTTTTGACTTTTGTGTGATGGACTTGTGTACAGACTATACGAAAATCAGACAACAGACCATTGTCCACTGAAAATTTACTAGCCTAACATTTGTGGGCCAAAAGTTCAACAACAATTGTCTGAAGGAACATATTAACAGTCCGATTTTATGACAACAGTCTGTCAACAGACAATCCCCTGCCAACAATCATATTGTGTGTACGAGGCTTTGCTCTAAACTGTAAAGACTTTTAAATTGTCTTGGACAACTTGGAAATTTCATTTTTTTCTGTTTTCAGGCAAATGTTAATTTGAAATTTGTCAAACAGTATTTGATATCTATTGACTAAATAGTTTCATCTTTCTTAACCATTTGCAGACCACCCGCCCACATTGAACCGCAGATGGTTGGCCCATGCAGGCAAAGCGGCATACCAACACAGGGCTCTGCACAGAAGGAACACTCCTATCCCTGCTAAGCATGGATAAGAAACAAAGAGATATTAAGTAAAAATCAGCACACACATTACACATTGTTAGGCACAATTTTAACCCATTGATCACCCTAGGTGTTTACACCTTCCCAGCCAGTGTCATTAGTACAGTGACAGTGTATTATTAGCACTGATCACTGTATTAGTGTCATTGGTGATATCAGGGGCAGTTAGTCAGTCCCGCCCCCAGCATTAGATTACCCACTGCACTTTCACAGTCCCATTATAAGTTGCTGATCACTGCCATTAGTAGTATAAAAAAAAATACAAATTGCAGTATACAGTATATACCATAGTTTATAGACACTGTCTTTCATACAAAACAATCAAGATACACTTATTGGGATTTTTTTTCCAAAGACTTAGCAGAATACATTTTGGTCACATTTTATGAGGAAATTTTTTTTTTTTTTTTTATGGGATATGTCATATAGCAGAACATATAAAATATTGGTATCTTTTTCAAAATATTTGGTCTTTTTTTGTTTATGACGCAAAAAAAAAAAAAATCCAGTGATGACCAAATACCACCAAAAGAAAGCTCTATTTGTTTAAAAAATTATATATACATTTTGCTTTGGCATAGCATTACATGACCACGTAATTACCAGGTAAAGTAGCACAGTGCTAAATAGCACAAAATGGCCTGCTCATGGTAAAACCTTCTGGAGCTGAAATGGATATTCATGTTGTGTTTGCGTGTACAAAAATATATATACATTATTTAATAAAGATTTGATAAACAGTAGTACATACAGTGCCTTGCAAAAGTATTCACCCCCTTGGCATTTTTTGTGTTTTGTTGCCTCACAACCTGGAATTAAAATGAATTGTTTGATAATTTAATGTACAGAACATGCCCACAACTTTGAAGATGTTTTTTCTTTATTGTGCAGCAAACAACAAATAGGACAAAATAACAGAAAAAGTCAATGTGCATAACTATTCACCCCCTTAAGTCAATAGTTTGTAAAGCCACCTTTTGCAGCTATCACAGCTCCAATTCACTTTGGATAAGAGCTTGCCACATCTTACCATTGGGATTTTTAGCCCAATCCTCCTTGCAAAACTGTTCCAGCTCCTTCGAGTTTGATGGCTTGCACTTGTGAACAGCATTTTTTAAGTCTGTCCACAGATTTTCTATTGGATTGAGGTCTGGACTTTTCTAGGCCATTCCAACACATTTACATGTTTCCCCTTAAACCACTCAAGTGTTGCTTTAGCAGTGTGTTTGGGGTCATTGTCCTGCTGGAAGGTGAACCTCCGTCCTAGCCTCAAATCACACACAGAATGGTACAGGTTTTGCTCCAGAATATCCCTGTATTTAGCACCATCCATCTTTCCCTCAACTCTTACCAGTTTCCCAGTCCCAACTGCTGAAAAACATCCCCACAACATGTTGCTGCCACAACCATGTTTCACTGTGGATGGTGTTCTTTGGGTGATGTGATGTGTTGGATTTGCACCAGACATAGCGTTTTCTTTGATGGCCAAAAAGTAAAATTTTAGTCTCATGTAATTGGATGAGTCCTGTTCTTTCAGAAAATATTTTTGATTTGGATATTTTAAATCCATTTTTGTGTTGAACCCTTTGGTATTTCCTGTTGTTCTTCCAGTTCTATTTTCCACCTGTTACTATTGCAGCTATTCATCTTGTCCTTCCTGAGTTCAAATGTTAGCTTATTACTGTTTTTTTTCATCCCAAAAATTCTTTTGGACTTTTTCTGCACTGAAAGCTATCTGGCTGTGGCATAAACATACATGTGCATGTTGCTGCATGGTCTCGTTTTGCCTATGCCATGCTTCTTTCGTACTCCTATTTTTAAATCAGTTTTTTTCCTAACTCTGACCTGTTTTACTCTCTATACATGACCACATGCTTTTCTTACTCTTAGGCTGGGTTCACACTATTGCAAATTGGATGCAGGTTTCTTGCATCCAATTAGAAATAGCAGGAGATTTTGACCAGCGCTCTATGGGGCGGGTTCACATATCTCTGCAGCGGATCTGATGTTAATGTGTACAGGCACTCTGTGCATCTTTTGGTCTATTTCAGGTCCGAATTCAGTCAAAAATTTTGACTGAAATCTGACATGAAACCATGAACGGGGACGCACTAGACCCCTGCTGTGAGTCACATGTGAAGACAGCTTTACTCTTACTAGAAATCTACTTTCTGTGAACTTGCTGTCTTCCGGATTATGTCTATGCTCTGTGATTGTGAAATGAAGTACTGTAGAATTTGGCACTGTTCAGACCCTAAAGTGACAGATGGTGATAAATTGTGACTCAATAAAAACCGTGTATAGGTACAACTTAGTGCTCATTAGGTTATGCATAAATATCCATCCACATAATTTACATCAATACTGTGATAAAAATGATAAAAATAAATGTAAAAATAAATACATATAGATACAAAATATATAGTAGTTGATAAATTAGACGTGGTAAGTATACTGACAAAATCAATATAATGCTGCGGAACAATTCCTCAATGTGCAATTTAATAGTCCAAAATTCAATTAAAGATTGAAATCAATACAAGAATAAAGTCAATAAAGTGCTTTTGTGCCAGTGAAAAAACAACGCTGATCTAATTCACTTTCCACAAAGGTGATCACAGCATGCTTGTTTTATCTGTGTCCTATTGTGGTTGCACTCACTGGAAATTTCCCCCCTCCTGGTCTTTGAAGCATTCAAAGTATATGCCACTGTGTAGCACTCTAGAGACTGTCCCATCCACGGTGATTTAAAAGTACTCCCATCATGTACCAAGTGCCATAAATAGAGAGGGCTCCCAATAGTGTGATATTGTATCAAAATATTTTAATACATAAAAATATAGAAATGTACTCACATTAAATTAAACCAATAAAGCATATAGTGCCAACACTAGCGCCTGTAGCTGGAAGTGATGCAGACGTCATCTGGAGCGTGCATACAGGTCTGCCTCACCTCCTATTTATATACCATCATGACCAGCATAATTGTGGTGGCCATTTTGGGTGTGATATTGAAGTCCACGGATAGCTAATTTATATGCATGTACTGCTGCCATTTTTGATGGAATTTTTAAACCCGAAGTCCATATGAATTTGCAAGCCGCGCCGCCATGATTGATGCAATCTTTGGCGGCCGAAAACAAAATACGCCCTGGATTGAAACTTATATAGTGAAGCTGGAATAGTCATCCTAATCCTATACTTACTGGTCACTATATATCCCTTTTGCAAATGCAGCAGGGTAAATCATACATATTGAGCATGTACATTCCAAATATCGACTTATGCTGCGTACACACGAGCGGACTGTATGGCGTACTTAGTTCGTCATACAATCCGACGGACAGTCCGTCGTACTTTCGACTGAACGGACTTGACCACACACGGATGCACAAACAGTCCGTCGAAAGCTTGCGCGATGACATGTACAGCACGTACGACGGGACTAGAAATGGGAAGTCCAAGACACAGCAAAGCACCCTTCCGCCGTGTAAATCCTTTCTGGGCATGCGCCATTCTTAGTCCGTCGAACTAGCATACTGACGAGCGGATTGTCCGCTGAAACCAAAGTACGACGGACAGAATTTCGAAAAATCCGAAATTCTTAGTACGCCGGACTGCACGCTGAAAAAGTCAGCTGAAGCCTACACACGAGCGGATTGTCCGCTGAAATCTGTTTCGACGGACTAAGTACGCCATACAGTCCGCCCGTGTGTACGTGGCATAAGTGTACTTGATCATTAAACTCCACAATATTAATTAATCTGTATACAAGGTGCAATCAAAAATTATAAAATAATTTAAAAAAATTACGAAATAGTAAAAAACACACAAAGCTTACATATGTCTAATTGTTTATAAAAAAAAATGTATGCTAAAAAAGCAATTTTATTAATATTTTAAAATTAATGTAAGAAGATGTGTATTTATTTAAAAAGGGGGCATTATAGGAACTCTAATTGAACCTGAGTTGACATCTTTAACATATATCCGGGCCCATAGAATAATGAATGTGTATAATATCTACAAGTAAGAATATGGGACCGATTAGGAGTGATATGTGTAAAAATTGAATTTAGACTGGGAATAAAGACTAAACCACAAATGTGGGCGAATAAGCAAAATTGTATAAAAAATATTGTATATAAATAGATAAAAGTATATGAATTAGAAAGAAAATGGAACAGCAAATGGAATAGAATGGAATGGAAAAAGTTTTTTTTGCATAGTAGATTTTTTAAAAATAAAATAAAATATAGATGATAAGAGGAAGTAAGTTATAAAATATAAAAATGAAAATAAATATAAAAATAATTTATACTTAAACCTGAAAAATAGGCTGGATCCTCTGCCTATATGTAAATCGAGCATACTGTAAATTATTTTTAGTTTTAATAATGTTCTATTTCTAGGTCCGAACTATCATTCATATTTAAAACGTTTTCCTTTTCTTAAATTCCCCTTCTAAACAAAAACATTCATATCTTCAGCAGCAATCCCATCCTTGTGTATGGTGGTAATTAATATATATATTGCAAAGCTTGTTCAGGAAATTAATTGCACTATGCACAATCCGTTTGCTCAGCAGAGGATCTCTCTGCTGATCCCCGCTGAGCAGGTGAATGTCAGGTCCGTGTCCACTTTGCATAGCAGAGCAAACACGGACACAGTCCATCTCTCCAGTAGTGTATTTAGGTTTTGTGCTGCCCTAGGCCTGACTAAACTCACGTACCCCCTAATTGAAATATGACCACCCCTTCCTATCAAGGCCACACCCCTTGCTGTTTAAGACCTGCCCTGAAATTTTCGAGTGGGGACACTAGTTCTGAGGGCCTGGGGGGGGGGGCAATCAATTGCATAGATGTCCTCTCAATACCTGTTTGGCTATGAGGCAGGAAGTGAAGGGAAATCTCTGCAATGGGACAGGGATGGTAAAAAATAAACTGTCAGGGGCTATAACCCTCCCTTACTCTATCCAAAATGAAAAAAAGTGTTGCCTATAGTCCTACTTTAATGGACAATTTCTGATCATTTTATGGAGAGAACTAAGAAGATATAACCATGCCAATGGTTCAGCAGAAAATATAGCACAATGAGGAAGGTTTGTTGTCCAGGATGATAGGACAGTCAAAATTAGAAGGCTCCCCCCCACACTTGCAAAATGCCGGACTACCGCATACCGGAAGCAATGTGGCCACTTTATGGGGGTGCTAGACTAATTTCCTTCTAAGCCCAGTCTAACCCATAAGACTGGCACTAAACTAACATTGTAGTGCAAGCCGGCGGGGACTCTTTCTGTGCTGCTCCCCTGTAAAATGATGCCCTAGTGCTGGGCCTTGTCGGTCTAGGCCAGGATACAGCGTTGCTGCTCTCCTCTATGGGGTAATCAGATGGAAATGGATCACCTCTCTATTTCCATTCAATGCCATCCAATCCGCAAGACTGATGGTAAATAGGACCACCATCTGTCTGTTTTTGGTGGACAGGATCAGATAAGATGGTGAGGGTGTCAGCAGGTATGTGTCCGGTGACATCCCTTGCTCCATAGAGGACAATACAAGGTCTGATCAGGTCTGCTTGAAAAACTTACAGGCGGACCTGATCGGAAAGCCATGTGAAATGGGCCTTAGTGGTTAGGTAAATACAGGGATCTGACCATAATCCAATTTTTTTAAGTACCACCTGCCAGCTGCCTCTAGTCCTCTTGTATATATTTGGTTGTTTCTTGTGTAATTGTGTTAAAAAATATTTTTACTGCAAAATCACTAACACAGCGACAATCATCTTAAACACTCAGCTCTGGTAATCACCAGCGATTAGCTTTTAGGGAATGCTTCTTGATCAATTTCTCTGCTTTTCACACTCTATTTGCATTATTACAACCTCAGCTTTTCTGACTACTCCATGTTTTCTAGTTCTGTCAAGCATTGTCAGTCTGTTCTCTTTTTGAATTGTGTTTATATGCTTTTAGAACTTTTATTACTGCCTCTGCAGAATTACCTTGATCTTACAGTAAAATATACTCTTTTACCTGTTTGGTGAAAAACACCCTCCAAAATTCTGGAAACCGTTCAAAGAAAAGGCCAGAATAGAGCAAAGAAATAGTCATTAGTATACCAGTCAATAGTATTTGCTGTGGTCCTCTTGTAGTTGATCTTTGCTCCAATTCTAACCTACAATGATAGGTATGTATTGTGGTGGCAACTATTCTGATAGGGGCAGGTGTAATACTCGCCCAATAACAGTGGTCAAAAATTATAGCTGGTGAGTATAGCTTCATCTATAGCATCCCCCATTTCCTAAAGCAAACAGGCAGGTACTTGCTTGAGGAAAGCAGGTGGTAATTCATTGCCCCTAGTACTTATAACGCAATGCTTCAGTCACAGGAAAGGTGGTACAAGAGGGCGAGCAAATGTATACAAAGGGACATAAATTAATCATGAACTGGTGTTTTAGCAGGCATAAAGCCAATAACAGGAAAAAGAGGCAAGGGAAGGTCTGGTTAGGTACCTGTCAGTGACATAATCCAAGGACAGGCACACGTCAGGACAGACAGCATAGAGTAAGTTGCCTGTCCCAAGTTTGTTATGTTTAAATAGAGTGCCACAGCACTATCATTCTATCAGAGCAGAGGCGGTAATGTAGACTGCGCCGACATATTGCCTAGCAAAATGGATGTGGCCCAAAGGGAGTACCACTTCTGCCAATGAAAATGTAGCAGGCGTTGTTGCCAGAGCAGGACTGATTGACAACTGATGTTTGGGTCAGGAACAAGATAGCAACTGAGTGAAAAGTAAACAGCACACTTTTGACATCTCCAAATCTGACAAAAATATGACAACCACCCCAACCTATAACTAGTCTTTGCAGTAAGGTGCACATGGAAGGGCAACACGCATCACTAAAAATATACTTACTTAATATACATACTTACTAGCTAGCCTGCAAAACAACCAAATTGACCCTGTCAATGTTAAAAACAGAGGGTTTTGTTTGCACACATCTGTAAATATATGGGTAAGCCACAGTGTCCACGTCAAGGCTCCTCTGTATACCGTGGTCCTAACGCTATCATTTTCAGAGTCTCCAAAGTTGGAGCACATGTAGCAGTAGATTAAGGGCAGGTGTGCCTGGAGGGAGCCCACCCCTCCTTAAAGGCACAGGGACATTCGTGACACCAACCAAATCTCACTACAATCTCCTGGAACTAGCAGTCAGAGGCAGGAGCCCCTGAATCTCCCACAGCAGATACACAGATATGAAGCTGTAGGCAACACTCACATACTAGGAAGCGCACTGCAATTTTTCAGTAGGTTATCCAGACAAATTTAGATTTTTGAGGATACTGACTAGGCACAATTAACTTTATAAAATGTTTCTTAGAAACATAGCAAATCTTTTTTTTTTTTGTTCATTTCTACTTTAAATAATCTTTCTCAGGGTTGTTAAGATAATGTACCTTTAAACTGTTACAGCTGCCGTGAAATAAAATATAAAGCATACACCGCAGCACAACCTTCTGCACATTATCCTACATATTTTGACATTTAGACATTTAGACACACTTTTTATATGATAGCCTATGTTTATCATTAAAGCAAATGCAGGCTATAGACATACACAAATGTGTATTTCATACGACATTCTCTTTCCTTGCTGCTGTAAGTATAATGTATACTCACAGATCAAAATGCCTGTGTGGAAATGACTTCTTCTTGTCTGTCACTAAGCTGGGATACATAAGGGAAGTGATTATTTAACACTATGATTTTTAATATTCGTAGATTAAGCTTTGAAAGAATTTCTAGTTTAAGCTAAATTTTGACTTTTACAGTTCTACATCATCTATCAAATTATCTATCTATCTATCTATCTATCTATCTATCTATCTATCTATCTATCTATCTATCTATCTATCTATCTATCTCCAGTTACACGTTTAACTGGATTTAACGAGCTGCAGAATAATGTGTAAGCAAATCAGAAATTTGCCGAACAAAATTGATTGGTTACTATGTGTTTTTCAGCTTTGCATACCCATTTTTTTTCTTGCATTGCCTTATTTTATAAACTGGATACTGTAGGATAGATTTTTGTTTTAAATAAATTCACGGTCATAAAATTGTCTTTCTGCACCCATGATCAGCTCTTGTCAGATATCATAGAAAATGCAAGCAAACAGGAATGAAACAGCTCTCTTTTTATGCATGGATATGTGCTGGATATGTAGTAATACATAAGTCATACCTATGCTTCAGAGTAGCTGAAAGCTCTGATATTCAAGTTTGTCAACTGCAGTGGCTCTAGTGAAATGCGGGGGAAGAATGAGCAAGGGGAGGGGGATTTGATTCAAGGTCTGCTCCCTGCATGACTGATCAACATCATTTCCATACTATAATTACATTGCCCAATCCTCTCCTGATTTTACTGCTATCTTGTAAGGCATCCTGGTTCTGAGTAATTTAAAGCTATATGAGATGTCAGACTGCTTGAAACAATCAACCTCTGAAGAAATATGGTCAGAGATAATAATTGATAAGTCCCTTTAGGTGATAGGGCCTCTTATTCCTACTTGGCCTCTTGTGAAATGGTCTTGTTGATTCACTTCATGCAGATTTCCTCACTATATTGAGAGCAAAGAAAAGCAGTCGGTCTGCTTCAGAAAAATAAAGAGAAAATATAAAAGGGTTAAGGCAATTTAGAAACACTGAAAGGAAAACATGAACTTTGGGTTTATTTTCATACATATCAATGGGGTGTTTATGTCTGAGATGGCTATAATTCTTTTCAAGCAATTTTTTCCTGTCCTGCTGAATCCCAGTAGGCCAAAACCGTACCGTCCATGGCTAGGTGTTTGGGATCAACTAAAGCCAAGTGAAGCTTTAAATACATAATGGACGAAAAAAGCCATACAAAAATAGTACTTACCTAGAAGTCCTTTCTTCTTTTTGGGGAGGATTTTTTTTACATGCACTGTTCTTTAAACAGGGGAAGTGCAGACCTTTTTAAAGGTAGGTTTCCAAAATTAGCTTTATGTGGGTGCATTAACTTCCATCTCCCTCTTTTATTTTCTTAGGCTTAGTTAACCTCTTAAAGCAATATTGAAGTCTTGTTTTTTTCTTCTTTTAAATAACAAACATGTTATACTTACGTGTTCTGAGCAATGGTTTTGCACAGAGCAACCTGGATCCCCCTCTTCTCGGGTGCCACGCCCGTGCCCCTGGTTCCTCCCCCCTGCTGAATGCTGGGGGAGGGAGCCAGGGATGGAATGCGAGAAGGTAAAAACGTATGACTTTAAAACCACAAACATTACTAGCATAATTTGTTATCAATATGAAAAATAATTTGTTGTTCTTAGCTTATCTGGTTCATTTTTTATGGAAATTATAAAGTGTGTTGGAACTTTTAGTTTTATGAAAACAGGAGACAAATCACTGGGGGACCTAAAAGCTGTAGTTCTGTAGAAGCAGAGAAACTGAATTACAGTGGTCAAGGACTAGTTCCACATCACAGGTAGCAAACACAAGACCCGCAGGCTGAATCTGGCCTGACGGGCCCTGTGATGTGGCCCACACAGGGACTGTTGGCTGCCACCTCTCTTTTTCACTACTATCTGTTCAGGCCTCCCAGGCAGCAAGACTAAACATCCTCCTTCTCAGCCCCATGAGCAGCGCTGGCTTTGTGTAAGCAAATGTGCGGCCAGTCAGTCTCCTAGGGAACAAGAATAAACATTTCTCCCTCTCTCTCCTCCTCAGTCCCTCTAGCAACACCGGCTCTATGTGAGCTGAGCACAATCGTGATCAGGCCGGCATAGCTGTTAGTAGCGTTAGTTCCTGACAGCTCCAGCAGCTATGTTTCTTTTCCATCCAGCGGGCTACATGCTGGAGGGTAGGCTTTTGAGGGCTTGCTTCATCCCTTAGAGGCGATGAAGAGAGGGAGTGTTGTTAAAGCCTTCCTTTTGTGCTGATGGTTTTTATGGTGAAATAAGACATATAGGGCAGAAATGAACACGGGTACTGGTGCTGAAAATAAAGATTAACCTGCACAGGGAGGTACTAACGATAGCTCAATACCCAGGGGGGAAAAAAAACTACAAACTACATATGAGCATATGTTGTTTTCAGTTTTTTTTTTTTTTTTTTGCCTTCTTCTTCTATTATTATTATTATTTTTTTTTTTTTTTTTTTTCTTTGTTTCTGTTTTTAGAATGTGCTATGGTAGTTGCATCTATCCTGAACGCCCCTGATGAAAGGACCCCACAGTTGTCCTAAAATGCACCGGGCTGAATATCCACAATTACCACGCACTAATGATTTTTCATTGTATTTTGCTGTTTTTTATCAACTTTATTCTTGGTGATGTTTTCACCTGAATATATTTTTTTTTATAACAATAAATTTTTCTTGAAAAATTTCCACAAGTATAGCAGACAAGAGTTTAACAACAAGGGTTCGGTCATAATGTAGTACTCAACATAACTGTAATACATCATACAGCCATCTCAGATTCGTGCTTAACACTCAAGTGACATTGAGAGTCACCCCATAGCACTTATACATGCTAGTTAACTGCATAATATGCATAGCAATAGTTACCTATAAACATACGAGTAATCACCCGGGTCACCACCAGGATCACGGGCATACTTTCCTTCGGGCCAGGTGTCCGAACCCCCCCCCACCCGAGCGCCCCATCTGGGAGCTAACTTCACCCTAGTAGGGGAGATCCGGCCCCCTCCTTGAGCCTTGACGTGTCTGCTCCCCACCTCCTGGATCCCCAGTGCTGCAGTTTAGCTCGTTAGGCATCTATACTATGAGCCATCAATCACATTTGGCTTCTTTTGTACCAGTCTAACCACGGTTCCCAGTCCTGGTAGGCCTCCTTGTATTTACCCTGAGTTTATGTAAACATCAGTTCATATGGTATATGCAAGTGCGTCGTCCGAAGGACCACCAAAGTTGTTGGTGCTGCTGTCACCCTCCATCCTCTGGCTATCTCTAGTCTAACGCTTAGTAAGATATGGGTTATAATTTTCCTTAGTCGAGGAGGCGCATTGTCTATTCCCAGAGATAGAATGGCTAGTCCTGGGTTTGGGTATATAGTGATGTTTGTAATATCTGTTATTGATTTAAATATATAAGTCCATAGGGGACGTATTATTGGGCATTCCCAAAAAACGTGAATTAGCGTACCTCTGGTACCACAATTCCTCCAACACATTGGAGAGGTTTGTGGGGCAAAACTGGCAATCCGTGTGGGCGTTAGGTACCACCTCAGCAGCAACTTCTGGTAAAGTTCCCACAAGTTGGTGCTTTTGGTGGTTTTGTAGGTGGATGAGATTGCTATATGCCATTGGTCATTAGTGTACGTCTTGGAGAGATCCAGCTCCCACAATCACATGGAGGGGGTTTTAATAAACATTGTTTTCTGTTGTAGTATACTATACATTAATGATATTCCTTTAATAGATGTGATAGGATTAGTAAAATAGAGATAAGCTTTCCATGGTATGGCAGTGGATGGGTCGTGGAGAGATGAAAGTAAATGGGAAATTTGGTTGTAGGTGAATATATCGTCCGACTGTAGTCCAAATTCCAATTGTAGTGCCCTGAAAGTTTTCGTTGCTGGGCCTACTTTCAAATCAGTGACGTTGGCAATACCCTTGGGTGGCCAATGTCTAATTTTCAGGTTCAGTATTAGGAGTTGCAGACTAGACATAGGTAATGGGATGGTTTTAGAGAAAGTATCACCTAATGGAGTGTGCAAAAGGGTTTTCCAAGCACCTATAGCTGCTAACATTGGTGGGGAAATGCTGGGAGGGATTATAGGCTTAAATCTAGCTACCAAAAGTAGGTCCAGAGGTTCCCTATAAGGGCATTAATAGATTTCCAATTCGTGCCATCTAGTATTAGCTTTGCGTAAAAACCACTGTCTAATTTGGGCTAGGTAAGCTGCTATATAGTAGTCTTTTAAGACGATATGCCCTATTCCCCCAACCATTCTGGATTTGATTAACTTTTGGAATGCACATCTAGATTTCTTCCCCTGTCACAGAAAGTTATTTATTATAGATTTGGCTTTAGTGAAATAGGTATCAGGAACAGGAATGTGGAGTGTGCGAAACATATAGATAAATTCAGGGAGAATTGTCATTTTAAGGGCCGCCAACCTGCCGAACCATGTCAGTTCTGTTTTAGATAGGGATTGTAGTTTGGGCCCTAATTGATGGAGAAACTCTGTGTAATTTGCCTCAACCAACTGGCTAGTCTTGGCCGTTAATGTAGTACCCAGATATTGTATTCCTTTGCTGTTCCAAGAGTAGGGGTACTTTATCTCAAGGAGAGCTTGTGTTGTTTGACTAATGCCTAGACCTAGTATGTGGGACTTGCTGTTGTTAACCTTGTAATAGGAGACCCAATTGAATAAAGCCAAAGTATCAGAAACTGCAGCCAAGGAAGACTCCACCTCCGTCAAAATCAGAATAATGTCGTCAGCGAATAAGCTGATAGTATGGCTTCCTTCACCAGCTGGAAAACCTTTAATATTGGGGTGGTTCCTAATATGTATAGCCAGGGATTCCATTAACAGATTAAATATCAATGGGGATAGTGGACACCCCTGCCTAGTGCCGTTGGAAATTAAAAAAGGTGTAGACAGCACCCGGGATATGCATACCCTGGCCGAAGGCTTCGAATATAATGCCAGGATGGCCGTGAGTATACTGCCGCTAAAGCCAAATGACTCCAGGACCTTAGTCATGTAAAGCCAGTGTATACGATCGAAGGCCTTCTCTGCATCCAAAGTCAGAAGCAGAGAAGGCCTTATTTGCCCTTTGGCCATGTGGATAATGTTTATCATCCTACGGGTGGCATCTGAAGTCTGTCTACCCAGGGTAAACCCCGTTTGATCCAGGTGGATAAGTGTGGGAATGATTTCAACTAGGCGTAAGGCTATCAATTTGGCGTACAACTTCACATCCGTGTTGAGGTGCGAAATCGGCCTAAAGTTGGAGGGAGTATCTGGATTCTTCCCTGGCTTAGGTAGAGTAACAATTATTGCTTCTAACATCTCTGGAGGGAAAGAGGCAGCGGCATCATTAAAAATGTGCACTAAGTGTGGGGTCAGCAGGTGTGCAAATTCTTTGTAATACTCCCCATTGAATCCATCTGGGCCCGGGACTTATTTGCCGGTAAAACTGCAATAGCTTTGTGTATGTCAGTGTCAGTAAAAGGTTTGTTTAAGGAGTGGAGTTGAGTAGGCGTTAATTTGGAAATGGAAATAGAGGATAAGAAGTTATTAATTATGTCCAATTGTGGTTGGTGTGTCAAAGGGTCCTCTTTAAGGTTATATAGTGACCCATAATATGAGCTAAATGCATCCGCTATTTGTTGGGGATGATATACCTTTTGTTTAATTGCAGGGTGAACTTCGTAGGGGATTCTAAGTTTGTACCTGCTGCCTTTTAGGTTGTGAGCTAAAAGCTTACCAGCTCTATTACCATGCACATAGTAATTAATTTTCATTCACTTAGATGTTTTTTCAAACTCCTCTAAAAGTAAGAGCCTAAGATTATGTCTAAGTTGGGATCATTTCTCAGATAGCGCTGGTGTGGTGAAAGTTTTGTTTTATGTTTCTAAATCTGAAATTTCTTTACTTATATCGTTCAGCCGCTTTAGCCTCTGCCTCTTTGCCCTCGCCCCCAGCTGTACCATAATACCCCTCATATATGCCTTATGGGCATTCCACAAAACACACGTGTCCCGTAGCTGAACCTTCATTATTAACGAAAAACTCCTGTAGATGGGTTTGAATGATTTTCTTTGTTTCCCTTTGCTGTATGAGATAAGAGTTAAGTTTCCATAGTGTACTCTGTTTCACCGCTGTTGGGTCAGCAATAGACAGCACCACTGGGGCATGGTCCGCCCAAGATATTTTGCTGACGTAGACTGTCTTAGACATTAGTAGAACTCTTTAATCCACCAGGAAGAGATCTATTCTTGTATAGACTTGATGTGGAGAGGAAAAAAAGGTAAAATCCTTTTCAGTTGCATGGAGACAGCGCCATGCATCATATAAGTTATTGTTGTGGATTGATGACTGTAGGCCAGTAGTATTCCGTTTGGAGGTCGAGTCGCATGTCTGGAGTGACGTTGAAGTCTCCACAGATTATCAGCAGACCTTTTTGGATCTTTTGGATCTTTTTCATAATTTTATTAAAGTAGCGGACTTGGTGCGCATTGGGGGAGTATACAGTGGCGATTGTGTAGGTGGTAGAGTTTACATCGCAGACAAGTATTAGGAATCTGCCCTTTGGGTCATTTACTTCCTGGTGTAACTTAAATGCCACCGTATCTCTGATAGCAATAAGAACTCCTCGTGTTTTAGATTCTGTGTTGGCTGTAAAGCCAAAGGAGTAGTTCCTATGTGAGCATCTAGGGGGGGGGGGGGGCAGAGGAGCTAAAGTGCGTCTCTTGTGCGCAAACAATGTCGCTGTTATGAAGTAAGGCTTCCCTCCACAGGGACTTCTGTTTCATGGGGTGGTTAAGCCCTCTAGCGTTGATAGTAAGGATATTCAGTGTCATAGGGTTGTGGTTCTACAACAATTGAGAAATGTGAAGATATAGACCTGAAATTAGGGTGTTGCCTACTAAGGAGAAGTGATGGCTTAATGGATAAAGGTATCCAATGTCCAGGAAGGAAAAGAACTGTACTCACATTGCTGATCAGGGTGACAAAGGAGTCCTCTGGAGGTACGATTTGAAGGGAATGCCAGTAGACCCGGGTCCATGTTGTTTCGGTCCTATGAAGGAGTCTGGGGTTTCCTTCTATAGACGTCATTGTCCAGCTCGTGGAAAAGAAACAAAGCATAAGCAAAAAAGAAAGCAACAAAAAGAAAAAAAGTAAAAGAAAAACAAGGTAACTGAGCAACAATACAGGGTGCTCAACTTAAGGTAGTGAAGAGTGAGCAGATTTCCCACAAACAGCAGGAGGCTGCTAATAGATCTGGGGGTTTAGTCCGACCGTGCAGTTCTCGGCCCTGCACTTCAGGGATTTGTTGTACGTTGTGACCATCTGGCTTTATTTACACATGAGTGCGAGCATTTCTACCAGTGACTTCTTTCCACTCCTTGTCCACTTGTCTTGGCGTATTGGTGGCTGGGAGGATGCAATTTGTCCCAGTCTCGCAAGAGAGCTATACCCTCGTCCAGGGAGGAGATCACATACGTGCGATTCTCTCGTGTCACTGTTAGCTTCGTGGGGTACCCCCACCTGTATGCTATCTTGTGATTCCTTAGTACTTTGGTTACCGTATTTAGGTTCCTTCTTTTCTGTAAGGTATATTGTGACAAGTCGGCAAAGAATTGCAAGTTTTGATATTGCGGAGGTATAGCGTCCTGTCTTCTCATGCACAACATGAGGTTTTCTTTTACATGAAAGAAGTGTAGACGGAGGAGTACATCCCTTGGGATATAGTCAGACAGGTGGGATGGCTTGGGCAGCCGATGGATTCTATCAATAGTTGTGTCAAGATCAGTGAGTTCAGGAATAAGGGCTTTAAAAAGCATTGTGGCATAAGAACTCAGGTCGGATTGTTGTACCGTTTCGGGGATTCCCCTGATTTTCAGATTGTTTCTCCTCGACCTGTCTTCCAGGTCGGCTAATTTTGCTCCCACCCATGCAGCTTCACTGTCTTTCTCTTCATACGCATCACCCAGATTGTTGATGGTGGTTCATCTACATATAATCATTAATTAAGGTAGAAAATACCCAATCCCCCCACATAAACCACATATAATAATACAAAAGAATTGTTGGCTAGTTTATGTATTATTACTTTTTCTATAAATTGTTTTTATAACTTGTCTGTTTGGAGACTATTTGTGAGACTCTCTTTTTTCAGGATGTTTCGCTGATGATTGTGGATGTAGCAATGATTTTTTGCCTTGGCAAATATGCCTGTTAAAGGATTTTTTCTCTTTGAATTTCTCTTTCAGATTTTAGTTTTATCGTTTCTCCTACAAATATGCCTCTGAAGAAGGGAATTTCTTCCTGAAACATGTCAAGCTTCTGGAGTATATGTATATAATTATATAATCCATTCTGCTTAAAGATTGCACATTTATGTATCCATGCATTGATACATTGTATGGACTTTTTTATGTCTATGTATATGTTATCTTTTTTGAATAAATATATTTTTATGATAAACAAATAAATTGTGTTCACTTTAAAAGTCCCACTGTACTGGGGGGCACTGGTATCCCTTTTATTTAGGGATTTTTTCTAAAATGAATGTTGGGATGTTGGCAACAACTCTGGAGAACTCTATGTTTCTCATTGGTGGTTCATCTACAAATAGAAATGATATGATAAGTATTGCTACAGTATTGCCTATTAAACATAAATACTAGTTTTGAGCGACCTGACCCTTCATGATGATTCATGATATTTAAGTATACTTTCAGAGAAAAGTATACCCACCCTGCCTACCTTCCCAGCTAAGCTAAACTAACCCAGCCCCAGGCTGCACACATACTTGAATGGTGATCTCAGACTGTTGCACTGTTTATATCCTGCTTGAACCTTTCTACAGCAGGCTGAGCTTACATGCTTTATCTGTCATGGAGTACCATAGAACAATCTTCCAAGGCTGGACATGTTCAAGGTTTCTTTAGGCCAAGCCTGTATGTAGGGTAAATGGGCTTTTTCTGAAAGAATAATTACTCTTTAAGTGACTCTTATTATCCACTTACAGGCTAAATATCTGGTCTGCTGGGCCTGATCAATACACAGACACAATACAGACAGGGAATGTCACAGCTGGCAACTACAACACCATGAAAGTAGCATTTCTAATTAATTCAAACACCTTCTGCTTTTGGGAAGTGGTTACTTGTGTTCCATCAGCTGCTGCTTTGTTTCATGCAAACTCTTTGTCCTTTGAAATAGACATGGTGTTTCTTTGACATCTCTGCTTGAATCATTCTAACAGATAGTATGATGGTGATCGACAATGCATACTGAAACTGCAAGTGGCTTTTAACTTTGAGTTACATAGTTACATAGTCACATAGTCACCTTTTTTCTAAACCCCAGCTCACCAATGTACCAAGATACCATTAATGTACCTATTTTGCAGAAAAGAAAAGACTTTCTCTGTCTCTTAGGTGAGGCCTTACCTCAGCCTCCAGTGTGTTCCATAAAAAAAAAAAAACTCTTCCATTACTTCCTGCTCCATCCTGAAATGGGGTATTTCAGATGGCAAAACCATTGGAAGGAAGTACTTTACCAACTAACCTCATTAACACACACCCTGAACCTAAGCCTCCCCCCCTCCACAAGATTGCTCCCACCCAGCCACACTGCAGTTACTGATCTTACAATGCAGGCAATGTCAGCTCTGTTCTTACACCACCAGGCTATTCATCCTTTTGTATGTTAGTTATTGTAGTTGAAAAAAGATCATCTAGTTCAACCAATAAAAGGGAAAAAAATACATACAATCCTATGTACACAATCCTATACCCACAGTTGTTTCAGAGGAAGGCATAAAAACCCAGCAAAGTATGATCCAATTAGCTCCAGCAGGGGAAAAATTATTTCCTGATTCCCCCAATTGGATATTTTCTGGACTAACTTCATCTATAAATTTTACTATCCAGTTATATTATGTACATTTAGGAAATAATCCAGGCCTTTTTTTTTAAAGCAATCTACTGATATGGACAGAACCAGCTTTTACTATGCAGAAATCTTTCCCTTGGAGATTAAATCTCTTTTCCTCTATTCATAAAGAGTGCCCCCTTGTCCTCTGTGATGACATTAAAGTGGATAACTCTACACCAAGTTCACTATATGGACCACTTACTTACCTGTATGTATTTATACACGTTGATCATATCCCTCCTAATCTCTTCTTCTCAAGAGAGAATAAATTCAGTTCCTCTAATCTTTCCTCATAGCTCCTCCATGCATCTTATCAGTTTGGTTGTCCTTCACTGCATTTTCCCCAGTTCCCCAATATCTTTTTTTGTGAACTGGTACCCAAAACTGAACTGCATATTCCAGATGAGGTCTTACTAATGATTTGTACAGGGGTAAAATTACATCTCTCTTTCTCTGGAGTCTATAACTCTCTTAATACAAGAAAGAATTTTGCTCACTTTGGAAACTCCAGCTTGGCATTGCATGCCATTATTAAGCTTATGATCTACCAAAACACCCAGATCCTTCTCCGCCATTGATTCCCCCAGCTGTACTCTATCTAGTATGTACGAGGCATGTGTAATCTTAGCCCTCCAGTACATGATTTTACATTTATCAACAAAAAAACGTTTTTTCCACATAGTTGCCCAATTGAGGCCGGCTTGTAAGTTGGAGACATCCTGTAAAGATGTTATTCAACTACATAGCTTGGTGTCATTTGCAAATACTGAAATGGTACTTTTAATATAATTTTAACATATTAAAAAGTAAGGGTCTTATAGTGTATACTGCGCTGGAGGCACACAACACACACTAACTCCTGCAGATACCTGAGAAAAGAACACACTGTCCCTGCCTATCTAGCTCTTTCCCTGCATGCCAGAACACACTACACAAGGCCGCCGTGCTGGCGGCCTTATATAGTGTGGGGCATGTACTAACCCCCCCTGAGCTATATGCCTGTGGCCAATTATTTCTCTCTTCACTGCCGGCGCTGTGATTGGCCAAGCATGTGGGGTCACAGTGCATGCTTGGCCAATCATGAGCTAGCCATGCACTGCATTGTGGGCCATGAGCACCACACAAATTTGGCTCAAACGGCCCATAACGTTCGGTATTCACCGAACGTGCGAACAGCTGATGTTCGAGTCGAACATACGTTCGACTCCAACACCAAGCTCATCCCTACTACCACCACAATCGGAATGGAAAGTCTACTCCACCCAGCTTATCACCAAAAACCTGCTACAAAAGATCCTGCAACGCAACGTCTAAGGTACTGTCAGCATCCTCACCTACCCAGAATACATGGCTCTTAATATTGTCTCTTTCAATGTTAACAGCCTCAATCAACTGGCTAAAAGAGCCTTGGTCTGGAGAGAGGTGCTCAAGCTCCAGCTTGATGTCCTCTGCATTCAAGAGACTCATTTTGCAGCCAACAATACTCCCCACTTTCAGCACAAGAAATTCCCACATATTTTCCTGGCCTCTGCCCCCACGAAACAGAAGGGAGTACTCATCTCCATCAGGGACTCTGTGGCCTTTACCCTGAAAGAAACCCACACTGATCCCGCAGGGCGATACCTCATACTTGTGGGTGAACTCAACAATAAACCTTTCACTGTTGTGAACTTATATGCGCCTAACTCCCACCAAATCCACTTCCTGAAAAGACTATACCGCAAAATTACCACCATCCAGAGAGGTTCTCTGGTGATATGTGGAGACCACAACATCACACCAGACTACACGATTGACAGTACCTCTGGGGCTAAACGCTCTCCACCTATTCTACAACCCTTTCTAAGACGTATATGATACGTGGAGGTGCCAACACGCAAACAAATGCAATGACACCTTCCAATCCTCTAGACATAATTTGTATTCCAGAATTGACTTAATGCTGGTTAATAAGCTACTTTTACAGGCAGTGTCCTCCTCCACCATACACGACATCACGTGGTCAGACTACACACTGTCTAGAACTGTGGTGGCTATGTTTGGCGGGCCAACACCCATATTTTTCAAATGTCGCAGTTCTTTTCTTTGAACATTCACTCTGTATCTGATCTTGCAATGCTGTGGTGTGTGCACAAGGCATATATTAGAGGGTTAATTTTACATATATGTATACGTATATATTACGCGAAAAAAGGCACAAAAACATAACCAACTCCTCACTGATATTAAAACAAAAACAACACCAATGCGCATCTAGCTCAACAATTCTCCCAACACCACTCTGATCTCAGGCTCCTACTCACTGAACAATATGACAAACACATTCAATCACTTAAACTGTCCCATTATTCCTATGGAAACCGTGCTGGCACATTTCTTGCCCAGAGGCTCAAAATAGCTATATGTAGGACCAAATCCAAAATTTCATACCTAATCCACTCAACTGAAAACCAAAAAATATTCAACCCCAAGGAAATAGCTGACTCCTTTGCTAAATTCTATTCCTCACTATGCAATCTAGAGAAAGACTCTGACACCAAGGAATTTGGGGGAGACACTGAAGGTGAAGAAACAACCCAGGGAGGGGAAATTCTGAACTGATACCCAGGAGCGGCAGCCAGGCCTGCTATGGGCAAGTAGGACATATGATTGCGGCTACTTTGCCACACATTAACTCATGACACTCCACATGTTGATAAGGTACTGTTATACAAAAACACATTGATAATGGTTGCAACAGGCATTATCAAATCTAATAGTTAAGTTAAAAAAACATACAATAGAAATATAATGAATTATGTTCAACATGCATAACAGGTAATGTAGCCTTTTGCAGAATTGGCTTGCCCCAGATAGATAATTATAATTAAGGGATAGCTACGTACACCTGTTGCTGCACTTGCGTGATCGCTGCTTGAAACTCACAAGGATTTTATCTGTTTGATCTGTTGATTGTGACATGCTCATAGCTTTGACTTTTATGTAAATGTAAGCTTAACCATTTCAGCAACAGAAGAATGTACCCCATTCCTGACTATAGCACTTTTTGCAATTCGGCACTGCGTCTCTTTAACTGACAATTGCACGGTCGTGCGACGTGGCTCTCAAACAAAAATTGACGTCCTTTTTTTCCCACAAATAGAGCTTTCTTTTGGTGGTATTTGAACAGCTCTGCGTTTTTTATTTTTTCGCTATAAACAAAAAAATTGTGACAATTTTGAAAAAAATGCATTATTTTTTACTTTTTGCTTTAATCAATATATCCCCAAAAAATATATAATTTTTTTTTCTCAATTTAGGCCAATACATATTCTTCTACATATTTTTGGTAAAAAAAAAATCACTATAAGCGTTTATTGATTGGTTTGCGCAAAAGTTATAGCGTTTACAAAAGAGGAGATAGTTTTATGGCATTTTTATTAATAATTATTTTTTACTAGTAATAGCGGCAATCAGCAATTTTTATTGTGACTGCGACATTATCGCGGACACATCAGACATTTTTGCCACATTTTTGGGACCATTGTCATTTGTACAGCAATCAGTGCTATACAAATGCAGTGATTCCTGTGTAAATGACACTGGCAGTGAAGGGGTTAACCAGGGGGTGGCAGTGTAGGGGTTAAGTGTTCCTAGGGGGGTGTTACTAACTGTGGGGGGCTGGGCTTTGTGTTAGTGAACACTGATCTCTGCTCCAATCACAAGGAGCAGAGATCAGCGTTACTTGTTGCTAGGCAGAACGGGGAGATGCTGTTTACAATGGCATCTCCCCGTTCAGCCGCCCAGTGAGACGATCACGGGTATCCCTGCTGCGATCGAGTCCGCGGGACCCACGACCGGACTCTTGGGGGTCCCGACCAGCACGCGAGCGCGCCACCGGTGGCATGCACGCGGTGGCAGAGCGGCATATAAAAATGGACGTACCTGTACGTCAATATGCCTGCCCGTGCCACTCTGCCGACATACATCGCCGTGCTCCGGTCGGGAACTGGTTAAACAGTGTTTTAGAGGTTCACATGGTTGTTTACATGATAGGTGCAATTTATGCCTTTACTGGTTGTCTACATGCAAGTTTTCTAGATTTTCAACATTGTGGGAGAGCCAAACTGATCTGGTTTTGTCGTACCGCAAGTGTCAGAGGTGAGTATGTCCGCTAATCAGTGGCCACTGGTGCAGCCACAGGCCGACATCTTTTATCGCTATCATAATCACAGGTGCAACCACTTTTATGGTGGGGTGGATGATCCCTTTTCTACTGATGCACTTTATGTGGTGTGTTTCAATAATTATTATTTTTTTTAGCAGTAGTGCCTATAAAGTAACATTTTTTCCAGCTATTCTCTTTTCATTGCATCTTTAGCATATAGATTGTACCCCAATGAAAAGTCAGCCCAGTGCTCTAGAAACCCAAATCCTTCCCTCTTATACAGGTCTTTAGCCATGTATTCAGTGCTCACCATACACTATACAATCTGATTGTGCAATCTCCTTTAGATCTACATCAACTATGTAGTGCAAGAGCCATGGATGGTGTACGTTAGAGATAAGCTCATTGGGATGGCTTGAGCAGAAAGACATAAGATAAGGCTTCTATTTATTATGAAAAATGAAATTGTGCCTGAAAAGGTGAACTTAGCCTTTAAAAGGTCAGTTACACATAATCAAAATTTAATTTGCAAATATTTTTTTGTCTGCTAATCTCTTGGTTACTTAATCAGCAAGGTCACTTCACTATACAGTAGATTCTGGATCTTAGACCACCTACCTTGTACTTTTGTGTGTCTCCCTTACTCATTTTACATTTTGCCATATTGTAAAATCCAATAGAAAGATGAACCATCTCGTAATGGCCATGGTAGGCAAATACCTTTTCTGTGAATGTGTAGTGAATCTTATCACAAGTATTTCCCCAGGATATATATTATAGATTAAATAATTTTAACCACCTCAGTACAGTGCTTACACCCCCTTCCTGACCAGACCAATTTTCAGCTTTCAGCGCTCTCACACTTTGAATGACAATTATTCAGTCATGCAACACTGTAGCCATATGAAACTTGCGTCCTTTTTTTCACACAAATAGAGCTTTCTTTTGGTGGTATTTAATCACTAGTGGGTTTTTTTTTTTTGTGCTATAAATAAAAAATGCCGTAAATTTTGTGAAAAAAATGCCTTTTTCTTTTTTTCCATCAAATTTTTTTGCAAATTAGTAATTTTTCTTCATAAATTTTGGCCAAAATTTATACTGCTACATATCTTTGGTAAAAATAACCTAAATTAGTGTAAATTATTTGGTCTTTTTAAAGTTATAGAGTCTACAAACTATGGTACCAATCACTGAAAATTGATCACTTCTGATCAGGCCTTCAGTACATCAGGTGTATCTCATTTCTTGAGACACTAACAAGTCAGGAAAGTACAAATACCCCCCAAATGACCCCTTTCTAGAAAGTAGACATTCCAAGGTATTAAGTAAGTAGCATGATTTTTTTTTTTTTTGTAATTTTTTCCCACAATTCTTTGCAAAATGACGATTTTTTTTTTTTTTTTTACAAAATTTTCATATTATCAGGTTATTTCTCACACACAGCATATGCATACAACAAATTACATCCCAAAATACATTCTGCTACTCTTCCCGAGTACAGCGATACCACATGTGTAGGACTTTTACACAGCCTGGCAACATACGAAGGTCCAACATTGAAGAAGCATCTTCAGGCGTTTTACGAGCATAAATGACACATCTCATTTCTCAACCACATATTACACTTTTGAAGGCCCTGGAGCACCAGGACAATGGAATTGCCCCCAAAATGACCCCATTTTGGAAAGCAGACACCCCAACGTATAATCTATGAGGCATAATGAGTCTTTTGAATGGTTCATTTTTTTCCAGAAGTTTTTGGAAAATGTGGGAAAAAATGAAAACGCATTTTTTTTTACCCAAAGTTGCCCATTTATCAGATATTTCCAACACATAGCATGTACATAGCAAAGATGACACCCCAAAATACATTCTGCTACTCCTCCTGAGTATGGCGATACCACATGTGTGAGACTTTTACACAGCCTGACCACATACAGAGGCCCAACACTGAAATAGCATCTTCAGGCATTCTACGAGCATAAATTACACATTTCATTTCTCAACCACCTATTACAGTTTTGAAGGCCCTGGAGCACCAGGACAATGGAATTGCCCCCAAAATGACCCCATTTTGGAAAGCAGACACCCCAACGTATAATCTATGAGGCATAATGAGTCTTTGAATGGTTCATTTTTTTCCAGAAGTTTTTGGAAAATGTGGAAAAAAATGAAAACGCATTTTTTTTTACACAAAGTTGTCCATTTATCAGATATTTCCAACACATAGCATGTACATGGCAAAGATGACACCCCAAAATACATTCTGCTACTCCTCCTGAGTATGGCGATACCACATGTGTGAGACTTTTACACAGCCTGGCCACATACAAAGGCCCAACACTGAAATAGCATCTTCAGGCATTCTACGAGCATAAATGACACATCTCATTTCTCAACCACCTATTAGGCCGCGTACACACGCGCGGACTGTTTGCCCAACCTTGTTCGTCAAACAGTTTCGGCAAACAGTCCGCTCAAAATTTGCATGAGCGGACTTGCCCACACACGAGCGGACTGTTTCAGCGAACTGTTTGCCAAACAGTTCGCTCAACTTTTGAAATGAACGGACTCGCCCACGTAAGGAGGAGGCAAATCCGCCCATTTCGAGCGCGTGTGCAGGTAGGCGGGGCCCGCGAAGGAGACGTCGCGGGCTCCGCCGCCTGGAATGGGCTTAAAGGGGAACCCCAACGCCGAAAAAAATCGGCGTGGGGGTTCCCCCAAAGTCCACACCAGACCCTTGTCCGAGCACGCTACCCGGCCGGCCAGGAAAGGGGGGCGAGCGAGCGCGCCCCCCCTCCTCAGCCGTACCAGGCCGCGTGCCCTCAACATGGGGGGTGCCTTGGGGAAGGGGGGGCCGCGCGGCCCCCCCACCCCAAAGCACCTTGTCCCCATGTTGATGAGGACAAGGGCCTCTTCCCGACAACCCTGGCCGTTGGTTGTCGGGGTCTGCGGGCGGGGGGCTTATCGGAATCCGGGAGCCCCCTTTAAGAAGGGGGCCCTCAGATACCGGCCCCCCACCCTATGTGAATGAGTATGGGGTTCAATGTACCCCTACCCATTCACCTGTGAAATAAAGTACAAAAAAAAACACAACACAGGGAAAAAAT
This sequence comes from Lithobates pipiens, assembly GCF_037356315.1. NCBI lineage: Eukaryota > Metazoa > Chordata > Amphibia > Anura > Ranidae > Lithobates > Lithobates pipiens. The sequence continues at coordinate 27,284,956 of NW_027507790.1, read as the reverse complement.
ATTTTATTGCACAGCTCCGGGGGTCTTCCATTTTCGGGGGTCTTCTCGCCGGACTCCTCCGCTATCTGTGTGTAGCTCTTTTGCTAGCGGAGGAGTCCGGCTTTCTTCCTCCCCGCCGCCGGCCTCTTCTCCCGACTTCGGGGGTCTTGTCCCCCTCTTCGGTTCTTCTGCCGGGCCACCGCGCCTTCTTGTAGCTCTTTTGCAGGCGGTGGCCCGGTCTTCTGTCGCCGCTGCCTTCCGTTCTTCTGTCGCCGCCTTCGGTTCTTCTGCCGGGCCACCGCGCCTTCTTGTAGCTCTTTTACAGGCGGTGGCCCGGTCTTCTGTCGCCGCTGTCGTCGCCGCCGCCGCCGCCTTCCGTTCTTGTTCTTGTTCTTCTTCTTGTTCTTCTTCTCCTGGAGATGTTGACTCGACGAGCTCTCTGGCCGGAATGCCAGGGACACGCTCCGCTGCCACTTATATAGTGACAATGGGGCGGTGTCACATGGTATATGTCACATGGGTTGGTCACATGGGTTGATGTCACATGGGGACTATGACATCGTAAGGGGGCGGGGTCACCATGTGACCAACCCATGTGACATATACCATGTGACACCGCCCCATTGTCACTATATAAGTGGCAGCGGAGCGTGTCCCTGGCATTCCGGCCGGAGAGCTCGTCGAGTCAACATCTCCAGGAGAAGAAGAAGAAGAACAAGAAGAAGAACAAGAACGGAAGGCGGCGGCGACGACAGCGGCGACAGAAGACCGGGCCACCGCCTGTAAAAGAGCTACAAGAAGGCGCGGTGGCCCGGCAGAAGAACCGAAGGCGGCGACAGAAGAACGGAAGGCAGCGGCGACAGAAGACCGGGCCACCGCCTGCAAAAGAGCCATTCCAGGCGGCGGAGCCCGCGACGTCTCCTTCGCGGGCCCCGCCTACCTGCACACGCGCTCGAAATGGGCGGACTTTCCGAGCGGGAACAGTTTGCTCATTTCGAAAGTAGCCTACACACGGGCGGACTGTTCGCTCAAACACAGTTTCAGCGGACAGTTTTTCGGAATTTCCAAAAGACTTTGTCCGTCCAACTGTCCGCTGAAACTGTCCGCTGAAAGCCCACACACGGGCGGACTGTCCGCCCAAACACTGTTCAGCGGACAAGGTTGGGCGAACAGTCCGCCCGTGTGTACGCGGCCTTACACTTTTGAAGGCCCTGGAGCACCAGGACAATGGAATTGCCCCCAAAACGACCCCATTTTGAAAAGCAGACACCCCAACATATAATCTATGAGGCATAATGAGTCTTTAGAACGGTTCATTTTTTTCCAGAAGTTTTTGGAAAATGTGGAAAAAAATGAAAACGCACAAAGTTATCCATTTATCAGATATTTCCAACAGATGGCATGTACATAGCAAAGATGACACCCCAAAATACATTCTGCTACTCCTCCTGAGTATGGCGATACCACATGTGTGAAACTTTTACACTGCCTGGCCACATACAAAGGCCCAACATTCAAGTAGCACCATCAGACGTTCTAGGAGCATAAATGACATATAGTTTCCTGGCAACCTATCATTTTTGAAGGACCTTCATATTTCTAACACATAGCATGTACATACCAAGAATTACAATCCAAAATAAATTCTATTGTGGAAAGGGTAAAAAAAAAAGCATTACCTGTGTAGTATCCACCAGAGCGCTGGTCCAGGCAGCAGGCAGGGATGTGCTTAGCGACAGCAATGGTAGTTATCAAGGCAGCCGGCAGGAATATTGTCTATAGTCAGCACAAGGATATTGTCAGCATGGCAGTCCATAGAAATTGTCCAGACAGAGATAGCCAGCACAGCCATAATATTGGTCCTGGTACACCGTTACCTGCAGACACTCATTATCGCACCGCTCTCCAGCCCTTCATAAACATACTGCCTCTTGCTACAGCTAATTATTTGCATAGTCCAGGTAGCGTTGTGGTCCGTTCATGCGGCAGGCAGAGGCATGGTGGCAGTAAGTCAGCGGCAGGCTGAGGGCCGCAATCACGTAAGACCTGTGCACAGGGGCACAGGGGTAGAGGCTTCGACCCACCCAAATCTCTAAGAAGCCTCCGGACTCCAGACCCTATTCCGAAAACCGGAAGAAACAATAAAAATTGTTTCCTCCATCCGGAAAAACATTTCTGGAGCCCCTCACATGGGAGACCCCTGGTTCCTAGAGTAGCAGGGCAACAGATCAGTCCAAGCGATAGGCAAAAGCATAGTCCATAAAACAGGCCAGGGTCAGATGACGTGAAAGCAGTCCAAGCGGTAGGCATAAGCGTAGTTGGTAAAACAGGCCAGGGTCAGTTCACGTGGAAGCAATCTAAACGGTAGGCAAAGGCATAGTCACAAAACAGGCCAGGGTCAGTTCACGTAGAAGCAGTCCAAACAGTAGGCAGAGGCATAGTCAAAAAACAGGCCAGGGTCAGTTCACCTGGAAGGCAGTGGCATGGTTATTTGGGGAAGCATGAAAAATGGTCAGCACAGATAATGAAAATGGGGAAATGGTTAAAAATATGGGCTAATATTTTAGGGATGTATGATAAAGTTTGAAGCATTCACCAATGCAAAGGCCAGGTTGGGAGGGACAATCGGGACAATGGTAGCTGGTATCTTTTCGAAACCCTTTTTTGGTGCACACGCGACATTTTTTTTTGCCGTCTTCGGCCTGTTTCAGATGCTGGAATTCTGAAGGGGAAGTGGCGCTCACGAAGTCGGCAAACAGCCTCAGAGCGAAGGTCAACTAGGGGGGGTCTTTGGTGATAGATGAGGGACATGACAACTTCTTCGATGAATTTTAGGAAGGGGGCGGGGCTTTTCATGGATTTGGTGTAGACTATGTAGGAATTATAAATGGCCAAATGGATTAGATATATTGCAACTTTCTTGTACCAGAATCGGGACCTCCTTATTGACAAATAGGGCTGAATCATTTGATCGTTGAAATCCACTCCCCCCATGTAGAGATTATAATCTTGGACACACGTTGGCTTTTCAGTGGGACCTCGTCTTCTTTGAACATCAATTGTAGTGTCCTCATGGATGGTGGACATCATGTACACGTCCCTTTTATCCTTCCACCTCAAGGCCAGCACTTCGTTGCATCTCAGTGATGCTCTTTCCCCCCTTCGCAGCTTTTTGTTTGCCAGTGATTGTGGGAAGCCCTTTCTATTTTTTCTGCAGGTTCTGCAGGCAAGGGTTTTTGCAATGTATAAGTGTCTGAAAAGGGGCAGGCTGGTGTAAAAGTTGTCAAGGTATATGTGATATCCTTTGTTCAGAAGTGGGTATGCCAGGTCCCATACAATCTTTCCAGTTGTGCCCATGTAGGCCGGGCACTCAGGGGGCTGGAGCTGGGAATCTCTTCCTTCATATATGCGGAACGCATACAGATATCCCGTGGCTCTCTCACACAGTTTGTATAATTTTATTCCGTATCTGGCCCTTTTGCTAGGTATATATTGCTTTATTCCTAGCCGGCCGGAAAAGGGTACCAGGGACTCATTGACACATATATTTTGATCGGGGACATAGAGTTCTGCAAATTGTTGGGAAAAGAAATGTATCAGTGGGCGAAGTTTACATAACTTGTCATAATTTGGATGATTGTGGGGAAGGCACTCGGTGTTGTCGCTAAAGTGAAGAAAGCGCATTATCTTCTTGTATCGGGACCTGGACATTTCGGCAGAATACATAGCCATGTGGTGGATGGGTTGGGTGGACCAATAGGCATGTCCTTCATTTTTTTTTGTTATCCCCATGTTCAGGGTGAGGCCCATAAAAATTTTGAACTCCTCCAAATTGAGATCTCGCCACTCAAAGGGACGGGCATATGATGAGTGGGGGTTATTGGCAATATACTGCTGGGCATATAAATTTGTCTGGTCCGCTCTTTTTGCTTCGTTCCAGCAGGAGACTCTCTACACGGCGTTGTCTCTTTTTCCCCATCGTAGCTTCAGGGGTATTTAACAATGTCCGGAGGTCTGGATGTCCTGCAAATGAAAGAGGAAGATGTCCTCAAGTTCCTGGCTGCAGGAACTCACTTGGGTGGCACTAACCTCGACTTTCAAATGGAGCAGTATATCTACAAAAGGAAAAGTGATGGTATTTACATTATAAATCTGAAACGGACATGGGAGAAGCTTCTGCTTGCTGCACGTGCCATCGTAGCAATTGAAAACCCAGCTGATGTTTGTGTGATTTCCTCCAGAAATACTGGCCAGAGGGCTGTTTTGAAATTTGCTTCGTCCTGTGGGGCCACCCCGATTGCTGGTCGCTTCACACCTGGTACTTTCACCAATCAGATTCAAGCTGCTTTCCGTGAACCACGCCTGTTGGTTGTGACTGACCCACGTGCTGATCATCAACCTCTTACTGAGGCATCATACGTCAATATTCCTACTATTGCTCTCTGCAATACAGATTCACCTCTACGTTATGTGGATATTGCCATCCCCTGTAATAACAAGGGTGCCCATTCTGTTGGTCTTATGTGGTGGATGCTTGCTCGTGAGGTTCTGCGCATGAGGGGAACAATTTCTCGTGAACATCCATGGGAAGTCATGCCTGATCTCTACTTTTACCGGGATCCTGAGGAGATTGAGAAGGAAGAACAGGCTGCTGCAGAGAAGGCTACCACTAAGGAGGAATACCAGGGTGAATGGTCTGCAAATGTTCCAGAGTTTCCTCAGCCTGAAGTTCCTGACTGGTCAGAAGGAGTACAAGTCCCATCTGTGCCCATTCAGCAATTTCCTGCAGAGCGTCCTGAGATCCCAGCCACAGCAGCTGCGGCGGCAGCAGCAGCTCCCAAACCTGCAGCAGAAGATTGGAGCTCCCAACCAGCTAGCACAGATGACTGGTCTACTGCCCCAACTGCTCAGGCATCAGAATGGGTGGGAACAACTACTGAATGGTCTTAAAAGAAAAAAAAACATTCTGGTGTTACCCATGTTCAAACATCATGGTGGATTTGAAATAAACCTGTTTGAGAAAGCTTGTGTGGGTTTTTTTTCTTCTTCGCAAGTGAGCATGTGGGGATAATTTTCTTATTTAAATAAAGTAATCTCTATTTACATCTTAAAAAAAAAAAAAAAAAAAAAAAAAAAAAAAAATTTGTCTGGTCCACAACTAATTGCAGAAATGTGTCGGGCAAAAACAGATGAACAAAATCGATCTCTGAAAAATTTTGGGTGTTGGTCTGCACACCTGGCTGTGCTGTGAAAGGGGGAATAATTGGTGATGCCGAGTTGGAAGGCAGCCATGTTGGGTTGGCAAGACCATCTGGCATAAATGTAGAGGCCCTGGCTCTTGTGGGATGTGACACTCTAGTAGTCGGATTGGAATTTCCTATGCTGGTACTCAGGCGTGATGTGCCAGCACTGGTACTGGGTCTGGGCAATTGTTGGTGAGGCCCATCGCCGGCGGCAAAGCTGGTACTAGGCATTTGATCCCGGGGCCTAACACTGACAGCAGCGCTGGTACTGGGCCTGGGAATTTGTTCTTGGGGCCTATTGCTGGCAGGAGCTCTGATACTGGGCCTGGGAATATAATCCTGTTTTTCAGAGGGCCTTGCCCTTTTAGGAGGGACCCATTCTTCCTCCGAATCAATTTCCGATTCACTATTCGGGTTAAATGCCGAATTTGATTCGGAATCAGAATCAGAATCGGAATTGGAATCTGATGAGAATTCCCCGTTGCTCTCATCGGTCATGGAGAGGATCTGGAACGCCTCCTCGCTGGTGTATACTCTTCTGGCCATGGCGCTGATGGCTGTGTGACAGGTGACGTTCACTGATGGGCTGTGCGATGGGTGGCAGGTGATGACGGTGTGACAGGCCACGGATTGTGACGGGTGATGGTCACTGATGGCTGGCAGTCACTGATGGGTGATGGTCACTGATGGGTGATGGTCACTGATGGCTGGCAGTCACGATGGGTGGCGGTTGATGGCTGGCGGTCACTGATGGGTGACAGGTGATGAGTGATGGCTGGCGGTCACTGATGGGTGACAGGTGATGGGTGATGGCTAGCGGTCACTGATGGCTGGCGGTGACTGATGGGTGGAGGGTGATGGTTGGCGGTCACTGATGGGTGACGGGCAATGGCTGGTGGTCACTGATGGGTGAAAGGCGATGGCTAGCGGTCACTGATGGGTGACAGGCGATAGATGGCGGTCACTGATGGGTGACAGGCGATGGCTGATGTGTGACGGCTGGTGGTGGCTGATGGATGGCGGGTGAAGTCTGGCGGTCACTGATGGGTGACGGTTGATGTCTGGCGGTAACTGATGGGTGACGCCTGGCGGTGGCTGATGGGTGACGGGTGACGTCTGGTGGTCACTGATGGATGACGCGTGATGGATGATGTCTGGTGGTCACTGATGGGTGACGGGTGATGTCTGGCGGTCACTGATGGCTGACTGCAGGCGGTGGCTGATGGGTGACGGGTGACAGTTGGTGGTCACTGATGGGTGACGGGTGACAGCTGGCGGTCACTGGTGGGTGACCGCTGGCGGTCACTGGTGGGTGACGGGTGACAGCTGGCGGTCACAGATGGGTGACGGATGATGGCTGACGGTCACTGATGGCAGTTTCCTATGTGACAAGTTCACTTTATTGGGTGACTGTGGTGACTGTTGGGTGACAGATGACAGTGGGGGGGGGGCGATCTGACAAGTGTGGTGTTGGTGTAGACACTACAGAACACAGATCGATAACTCACTGCTCCAGGCTCTTCTCTCCTCACACTGGAAACTGTGTGTGAGGAGAGAAGAGCTGGTAACAGTCAGTTACCGCTCTGTGTTTACATTTAGTGATCGGCTGTGAAAGGTTCACAGCCGATCACATGGGTAAACAGCCAGCCAATGGCTGTTTACCGGCATCGGTGACGAGCAGTGTTCCCGGGGAACACGCCGCCACCGATGTGAACGAGCAGCGCGCTCCCAATCCCGCGCATGCGCCGTTTACAGGCGACGAGCTCTAGCTGTGATCGGCTGTGACTTCATCACGGCCAATGGCTGTTTACCACCCTCGGTGGTGAGCGGTGTCTCCGTGACACGCCGCCACCGAGGGAACGGGGATGCGCGCACGATCGCGTGCATACCCTGTTTAAACGGGAGGCCGTCATATGACGGCCTCCCGCCACGAGAGCTGCGCCGCCTGGCCGTCATTTGACAGCCGGCGGTCAGCAACAAGTTAAAGTGTAACTTAATTTTTGATGAAAAAAATACTCCCTTGGTTTATTTACATTGCAAATACCATTGTGGACTCATACATGGATTCCACTCACTTCCTATAGTTATCCACTGCTTCTTGAGTGGGGCGGTCTCCCTACTACGATCACAGAATCAGCCGCAGTGTTGTAATAAGAGAAATACTACTGGGAAGAGCAGAGATCCAAACATATGAAAAGGAAATTACATTTGACGCGTTCTGTACATCAGCCATGTGCAGATCGCCCCTCCAACATGGAAAAATAGTTGACATATTTCTAGTTTGATAGCTGGATGTTGATTGTACTGAAAAGGTATATTCGATTAGTATTAAGTTAAGAAAAAGCTTATTTATGTTGTATATATGTTATCAACATTTCTAAGTTGTGTTACCCTTTAATAATGCATATGAAATACTTCAAACAAACACGATGCATCTTGGATAACTTGTTTGGTAAATAACATCTTCGAGCTAAGCAGAGTAAAACAAGTCTATCTGGAAATAGTTCATGTTATACATGCTTTTATTATTATTATTTTTTTTTACTTATAAGTAGTCTATTACTACAGTAAAGAACAGTAAGGAATGGACCCAAGGAAACAATCCCATTAAGCTTTCTAATGAAGTGTTTAATGTAAAGCATTACTGCTTAAGGGTATTAATGGAATAAGATTCTAACACCACTGGGTTCCTTGGCATTAATGCAGACAGCAATATTGAAACTGTTGTAGTTCATTGTCCTGGAGAGGTTTGTTTACTGTGATATTTATGGAGAAGTGGAAGATTAATGGGTATACAGATTAATGGGACATTGAAGAACAGTGTGAGTGAAGTCCAACAGAGATGAACAAGGAAAGAAAGAAAAAAATACAATTAACATAGCCACACAGAAAATAAATAACTCATAGAAATCAAAAGAAACCATAAGAATTTATATAAAATATTGAAGAAAACTCATCATCCACAATGTAACGTTCCATTTGAAAGTATTTGTATTAACGAATATCACTTGTGTGTGTAGACTACAAAAACTTCCCAAAAATGCCATGCATACTTTCTCAGTCAGTCAGGCTGCCGTCTATTCTGTTCATTTTAAAGTGACACTTAACCTTTCCAAATGAATACAAAGGGAACAAGAAAACTTGTATTGGTTGCAATATAAAGGAGGTTTACATGAATTGTTTTACATAAAACATTATTACAAACTTACATAATTCAAATGAGGATCCAGAGAAAGTCAACAAGCCCTAGTATAGTGTCATTTTAAATTTGCAAAACTTTCATATCATTTTTGTATTCACTAATATATATATATATATATATATATATATATATATATATATATATATATATATATATATATATATATATATATATATATATATATATATATATATATAAACCCAACAACTTAAAGTGTTGACATGTTAATGTAACTTTAAAAAGGAATCCTCCATTTGATTTTAAACCTGCAACTTTTATTTCAATATTACCTCATGATCTTGTCAGGAAGGCTCTTGTTCAGGCACATCCTGTTATTGGATAACTTCACTCTGGCCCTGTTTCTTACTTGTGCCCTTATGCTGTCACCCTGTCACATGAGTTTCTGAGCTGGATCTTGGTCTGGTGCTGGTAGGGTTCTGAGGAGAGGAAGCAGTGAAAGAGCTGGTGAAAAGGAGGGAACTTGGCCTTAAGTTGCATGGCATGGGACATGGATGAGCTGAGCTCCATTAATGGTGCATTTTTCTTTAATCGTGCTGCTTATTCTGCATTCTCTTTGATTGAGCATCCTAATGCAGGGATCCCACTCACTTTTGTGCCATGTCTTTTCCTTGTAAGATAATGGATGCCGCCACAAAGCTGGATAGATTCCACCACCAAGACAAGGACCTGCAGGGGGAAGATGGCCTCTCCTCTTCCTCCAAGTTAGACCCTCCAGCTGCCAATACAGCAAAGTTCTGGAGGCAATTTCAACCTGTCAAGATACGCTTACAACCAAGATAGAGAAGGTCAAGGTAGTCTAAATCACCAGGATTTCCACAAACTGCAGGACCAAGTCTCGGAGGCCAAACATTGTCTGAGCCATGTGAAAGATACCCTTCTTCCACTGCAGACCTCTTCTGACCATCATCCGGCACCTGTATAGAGGGAGTGGAGGAAAACAACAGAGTGTATAACTCATGTTGCAGATGGCAAAAGTACAGTCAATGTCTGTCCTGAAGTACATCTACGCTCCATAGACAGACTTCTCACTTATGCATATGGCTTATGTATTCCAAACCTGATACTTGTTCGATCTTCGATAATCCAGGTGTGCTGCTCAATGTGGTACCTGAGGCAGATGATCTCAAGCCGCGGCTCAAAAAGATCAAACAGTTTCTACATGGGGTGTATGCCTCTGTCATGTATCTCTAATCCCACTGGTGCTACCTGGTTAGATGGAAGTGGTGGAGGGCGTGACTAATGGTGCCTGGCACACGCCTGCGTTTCATCAGAAACCCAGCTTCCCCAACCCATATCTGTGGCATTATCTTACTGAGGTGTTCCATGTGTTGTTGCACACACCACTCCCCTGTAGCCTATTCCTTTGTGTATAGCTAATGAGGGATGTATGAGTAGGGATGAGCCGAACAACCCCCTGTTCAGTTCACACCAGAACATACAAACAGGAAAAAGATTTGTTCAAACACATGAACACCATTAAAGCCTTTGGGACTCAATCAAAAGTGCTCATTTTAAAGGCTTATATGCAAATTATTGTCATAAAAAGTGCTTGGGGACCTGGGTCCTGCCCCAGGGGACATGTATCAATGCACAAAAAAGTTTTAAAATGGCAGTTTTTTCGGGAACAGTGATTTTAATAACGCTATTTTAATAATGTTAAAATAAAAGTGTAATATTCCTTAACATTTCATACCTGGGGGGTGTCTATAGTCTGCCTGTAAAGGGGCGCATGTTTCCCATGTTTAGAACAGTCTGACAGCAAAATTACATTTATAAAGGAAAAAAACTCATTTAAAACTACTCGCAGCTACAATGAATTATCTGGTCCGACAATACACATAACAGTTCATTGATAAAAACGGTATGGGGATTTCCCCACGGGGGAACTCCGAACCAAAATTAAGAAAAAAAAATGTGTGCTGGTCCCCCGAAATTCTATACCAGGCCCTTCAGGTCTGGTATGGATTTTAAGGGGAACCCCACACCAAATTTAGGAAAAAAAATGGCGTGGGGTCCCCCTAAAAATCCATACCAGATCCTTATCCAAGCACACAGCCTGGCAGGTCGCAGGAAAAAAGGGGGGATGAGAGAGCTTCCATCTTCTTCGGGTCTTCTTCCTTCCTTCTTCCTTCAGTTTTTTCGTCCATCTTCTTCTTGCTCTGGTGTTCTCGTCCGGCATCTTCCACCGCGGCATCTTCTTCCCTGCTTCCTTCTTGGGCCGCGCTCCACATCCATGGGAGGCTCCCACTGTGTGACCCTTTTCTTCTTTTGACACTTCTTATATAATGGAAGGCGGGGCCACCCAGTGACCCCGCCCCCTCTGACGCAGGGGGACTTGACGGGAACTTCCCTATGACTTTTCCTGTGACGTCAAAGAGGGTGGGGTCACCCGACACCCGGAGTAAGATGCCGGATGAGGACACCGGAGCAAGAAGCAGAGCATCGGACGAAGAAGCAGAGGAAGAAGAAGATGGGGGAAGAAACCCGAAGGAAGAAGGAAGGAAGAAGAACCAAAGAAGATGGAAAGAATAAGATTTTAAATGAAGGAATTGTCAAAAACTGTCTCTTGTAATTTTTAAAAAAATTTACACTTTTTTTGTGAAATGGTAGGGGTACATTACCATTTCACATGGGAGGTAGGATCTGGGGGTCCCCTTGTTAAACGTGGCTTCCAGATTCCAATAAGCCCCCCACCGGCAGACCCCCACAACCACCGGGAAAGAGTTGTGGAGATGAGGCCCTTGTCCCCATCGACATGGGCACAAGGTGCTTTGGGTGGCTACCCCAAAGCACCCTCCCAATGTTGAGGGCATGTGGCCTGGTACGGTTCAGGAGGGGGCGCTCGCTTGTCCCCCCTCTTTTCCTGCGGCCTGCCAGTTTGCGTGCTCGGATAAGGGTCTGGTATGGATTTTTAGGGGGACCCCATGCCATTTTTTTTTACATTTTGGCATGGGGTTTCCCTTAATATCCATACCAGACCTGAAGGGCCTGGCATGAAATTTCAGGGGACCCCCACGCAATTTTTTTCTTAATTTTGGTTCGGGGTTCCCTTGTGGGAAAATCCCCATGCCGTTTTTATCAATATATTCTTATGTGTATTGTCGGACCAGATAATTCATTGTAGCTGCGAGTAGTTTTAAATTAGTTTTTTTCCTTTAGATATGTCATTTTGCTGTCAGACTGTTCCAAACACGGAAAACATGCGCCCATTTACAGGCATACTATAGACACCCCCCAGGTACGAAATTTAAACAAATATTACACTTTTATTGTTTCACTTTAAGCATTAGTAAAACCACTGCTCCCAAGAAAAACAGCCATTTAAAAAAAAAAAATTTGCATTGACACATGTCCCCTTGGGCAGGACCCAGGTCCCCAAACAATTTTTAAGCCAAAAAACTTGCATATTAGCCTATAAAACTAGCACTTTTGATTTCTCCCATAGACATTTAAAGGGTGTTCTGCAGCTTTCAAATTTGCCGTGAACAGCCCAAATTGTTTGACTTGAACAGACAGCCCATCCCTATGCATGAGTAGTGTGTATGTGTGTCTGGCGTCCGGCACACTCTTTTTGGTTTTGAGACAATGTTGTCTTTTTTATTGGTGATGGTGGGTGGTTCCTGTTTTGATACTTACCATTGGATACTGTTGTGTACAATAGAATTTGTTATATTGTTATAGACTGAGTTTGGACATTATTTAACCCCTTCAGATCCGGGCAAATAGCTAAATGATGGCTACAGCGCGGATCTGCTTTGCTGGGAGTACGTCTATTGATGTCCTCCCCTTTGCATGCTCACAACTCCCCCTGAAGGGCGCGTGGGGCACGCAATGTAATCACCCAAGTCAATGAGACTTGGTGATCACAGATCAGAGTAAGGCCGCGTACACACGCGGGGACTGTTCGCCCAACTTTGTCCGCTGAACAGTGTTTCGGCAAACAGTCCGCTCGTGTGTGGGCTTTCAGCGGACAGTTTCAGCGAACAGTCCGCTGAACAAGGTTTTTCGGAAATTCCGAAAAACTGTCCGCTGAAACCTTGTTTCAGCGAACAGTCCCCTCGTGTGTAGGCTTGTTCGTCAAACTAAGTTCCGCGCATGCTCAGAAAGGATTTACACGCCGAAAGTTATAATGCAGTGTATAGGACGTCGTATTTTTCGTCCCGTCGTACGTGCCGTTCACGTCATCGCGCACGGTTTCAGCAAACTGTTCGTCTGTCGTGTGTGGCCATGTCCGTCCATGCTAATTTTGAGCGGACTGTTTGCCGAAACTGTTTGACGGACAAAGTTGGGCGAACAGTCCCCGCGTGTGTACGCGGCCTAAGGGGTCGATCCCAATCCCTTACCACTTGATCAGCTGTCTTGACTGATGTGGTGGTGTAAACAGAAGATCCGTAATCTTTTTTTTTATATTTATTGGCACTTGAATGCACAGCACCATCATCATATTAGACATTACTAAAAGACAATTCCTCTGCTTAACCACTGTAGCCCCGGAAGATGTTACCCCCCTTCCTGTCCAGAGCACTTTTTGTGATTCGGCACTGCGTCGCTTTAACTGACAATTGAGATGTCCTTTTTTTCCCACAAATATAGCTTTCATTTGGTGATATTTGATCACCTCTGCGGTTTTTATTTTTTGCACTATAAACAAAAAAAGAGCAACAATTTTGAAGAAAACACAATATTTTTTACTTTTTGCTATAATAAATATCCTCCAAAGTTTAGGCTGATATGTATTCTTCTACATATTTTTGGTGTAAAAAAATCTCAATAAGCGCTTATTGATTGGTTTGCATAAAAGTTACAGTGTCTACAAAATAGGAGTATAGTTTTATGGCATTTTTATTATTCATTTTTTTTTTAATGAAGTAATGGCGGTGATCTGTGATTTGTATTGGGACTGCGACATTATGGCAGACATGTCAGACAATTTTGTCACATTTTTGGGACCATTGGCATTAATACAGCAATCAGTGCTATAAAAATGCATTGATTACTGTAAAAATGTCAGTGGCAGGGAAGGGGTTAACACCAGGGAGTGATCAAGGGGTTAATGTGTTCTCTAGTATGTGTTCTAACTGAAGGGGGAGGGGACTGTTTAGAGGAGATGACAGATCGCTGTTTATACTCTGGATCTGTCTGTACTCCCCTCAGAGAACCGGAAACTGTGTTTGCACACACAGATACCGGGGTTCTCGTTGTGCCTGAGCGATCGTGGGAGACCGGCGGTGATCGGCTCTGTGGTCGAGCAGGGGGAGCACGCATCCTTAGTGGCCAAATAAGTTAGTGACGTAAAATAACAGTGATTCGCGCAGCCGAACCATGTTGCCATAGTACAACTGCGGCAGCTGATCGGCAAGCGGTTAATGATAAATGTATTGATTCAACAGAAAATGGGATTTAAAGGAAGTAAATGTTTGGAGCACATCTCAGTACACCGTTACTTTTACCTCCTGATCTTATTCTAGTAAATGCATCTTACTGCGTTTTAGTAAGTACATTTCAATGGCAACTTTACCATAGTCATATATAAATACTCTGTATTGTGACATCACATATAACTTAGCATATTCAAGGATATGCACAAGGTCATTTAAAATACTTGCAAAAATCCTAGCAACTGAATTGAACATGTCCTTTAACATTTAACATGTTTCTGAATGAAATAAATGGAGACAGGCTAAATAAGCTTTCAAATAAATGGTAAGTTAAACATTGATAATATAATAATAATATAAATGCTCTGGCCCTCGTAAATGGTAGCTCATAAAATTAATGAAGGATTACATAAGGCAGTGAAAACAATTATGAATGAACAATAAAAATAAAACAAACCTTTGCCACTAAAATATCAGATCTAATTAAATTGAAAAAAGACAAGTTGACAAGGCAATTTCACAAAATAAAATAGTTTACTTGTATTATAAGCTATAAGGAAAAAATAATCAGCTTGTAAATGTTTTAATTTGATTACTAGGTAACTTTTTAAAAAAACTGTGAATGTTTTAATGAGACTGATATCTTTGTCATTTGATCTGTACATCAACATTAAACTTTTAAAAATATAAGAAAACATTTGATTATAGGAAAGTTTTGCAATGTATTCCCAGTTGGGGTGTGCAAAACTGAGGCCGCGTACACACGGGCGGACTGTTCGCCCAACCTTGTCCGCTGAACAGTGTTTGGGCGGACAGTCTGCTCGTGTGTGGGGCTTCAGCGGACAGTTTCAGCGGACAGTTGGACGAACAAGGTCTTACGGAAATTCCGAAAAACTGTCCGCTGAAACAAGGTTTCAGCGGACTGTTCGCTCGTGTGTAGGCTTGTTCGGCCAACTAAGTCTCGCGCATGCTCAGAAAGGATTTCCACGCCGAAAGCTATAATGCAGTGTATAGGACGTCGTATTTTTCGTCCCGTCGTACGTGCCGTTCACGTCATCGCGCACGGTTTCAGCAAACTGTTCATCCGTCGTGTGTGGCCATGTCCGTCCATGCTAAGTTTGAGCGGACTGTTTGCCGAAACTGTTGGACGGACAAAGTTGGGCGAACAGTCCGCGCGTGTGTACGCGGCCTAAGAGTTATAACTTTACTCAAATTTCTGTGAAAATAAGGACATTTCCATGAAATGTAGCCATATTAGTAAAATGTTTCAGAGCTGTTTTTGCAATGGGCCTTAAAGGATAAGTTCACCTTTGGGAACATGTTACACATTCCATTCATTTTTAGGGTGGAACATGTAACACGTCCCTAATGCTGCAGCCACCGCTAGATTCCCCTCTCCCTCTTATAGCAGTATAGGGAGAAGTGCCCCATATTAGCTGTCGATTTTTGAAATCAGAGGCTCACACAGCTCTGTGTATGAATGAACTTCAAGTCCCGACATTCTTTGCAGATGTTGGCTTGTAGTTCCCAATGACATACCAAAGCACTGTGAAGTGCCGTGGTAGTTCATTGATTCTTCCTGTCAGTGTATCTGCTTGCCCATACAGGATGTATGGGCACACAGATATTCTGACAGGTCTGCAGGAGACCTGCATGGCACCAGCGATCTGCTGATTGCCGATGCAATGCTTTCCACATGGATTGGACTTGATGGACGTGTGCCTTTTTTCAACCTCATCTAATATGTTACTATGTAACAGGCCTCCAAAAAAAAGTAAATGTACTTTTTTTTTACCCTGCAAAAAAGTGCATTTTTTTAAGCAAACTTATCTGCAAATTGTGCTTAAGCAGTCCACATTCTAAAATGTTATGAATATTTTATGAATATTTTGTTGAAAGCAAATCAATAGTTTTCATGCAAAATAAAAATGGACAAAATGTTCTGCTCCTTCGTTCTGCTCCTTCACACAAATATGACTCTCTAATGCAGAAGAAAAATTTAAATCTGGTAAATGCAAGATTTCTTGTCATGGTTAAAGAGGAAGTAAACCCTGATGAGTTTACTTCCTCTTTGATTCCCTGCAAAGGTAAAGCATAATGGAATACTATGCATCTATGAATATATTTAAAGACCCAGAATTTCTGTCCAGTTTTATTGATATTAAGTACAGGGAGATGAGAAATCTGTGGGAGGTCAAACAGATTTCATATTACAATAAACAAATAAGGAAGACAAAGCTGGAGAGACTTCTGGTATTTGTGAAGACTCGGGTCCCCGATGCAAACATTACGTTTTTGGAAACTAAAATTGGGATCTTGAGGAACGTGTATAAGAAGTAGACATGCGCATTCGTTTTCGCCCGAATGCATTTTTGTCCGAATTTCGGGTATTTTTTTTTAACAAACGATAATGAACGTGCAGAATCTGAAAACCAAAAGATCCGAAATAAACAAATGCTTTATTTTCATTTTCGTTCGATATAGATAGGAGATTCGACATGATGCTGACAATAGCGATCTGTATCCATCAAACCTGTGGTCGAATGTGCCTAACCTTAGCTCTATTAGTTCAAGATTATTCTACATAGAGAGAAAAGATTTGACATTATAGAGACAATAGCAAAAAAGGTTGAATGTGCCTAACCTAACACTATTAGTCCATGATTATTCAACATAGAGAGAAAACATTAGACATGAGGATTCGACTAAGCAGTCCCCGCAAGAGGACATTTATGGTCAAATGCTCTGCGCATAGGCTATAGAAGAATTCTAATGTTGGTTGACTAGTAATAATAATTAATACATATAATTATTACTAGTGTCATATAACATTACATTCTACTATAGCTTATAGGCGGAACATTTGACCAGAAATGTACAATTGCGGCGTAGTACAGTTTAGCTGCTTCATCAAATCTTCTTAGGGCATTCGACAGACACCATAAGCCTTCAGTCGACCTTCATCATTTTGGATTTTCAGACAAATGCATTTTTTACCACTAAATATCCGCGCTATAGCCGAATGACAGCTACAGCGTGGACCTGCTTTGCCAGGACTATGTCTATTGACGTAGTCCCATGCATGAGCAGCCTGCACGCCCCCTGAAGGGCACGTGTGGTGTGCTCTGTGATCAGCGACCCTGTGAGACTCGCTGGATCACAGATCGGAGTAAGGGGTCAATCCCGACCCCTTACCATGTGATCAGCTGTCAGCCAATGACATTTTTCTTTGTTTCTGTGATACAATTTTGCAAATTATAAATTTTTCTTCATAAATTTTGGCCACAATTTATACTGCTACATATCTTTGGTAAAAATAACCCAAATTAGTGGATATTATTTGTGAAGGGAATGTAGATTGTCTAGAGGTGGTTTTTAACCCCTTGATGTCTGTCAAAGTGCAATGTCCAATCCCCACACAGGCCTGGGAGATTAGCCCATTGAGACAATGACACGAAACAACAAAGTCTCTCCGAGCAAATCTAATCTTTATTCTTTGGTGTGAATATTTAAAGGGGGCTTTCAGAAAGTACCGCCCTTTGAATGTGTCATACAGATTATCCAATCATATACAAGTACAGCCTACAATAAAAGTGAAACTAGTGATTCCTCAAAATCATGTGCTTTCCAAGAAACGAAACAACTGAAAGAAGATAACAGCAACATGAGAAACGAAACTAGATTAGCAAAACTAGAGCATATATATTTGTGGAGTGGATGTTAGAGAGACACAAAATGGAAACTGATTTTCTTAAAGAATGAAAGCGGTTAAGCTAAATATCCCTTCAATTTGGTCTTTGTGAAAGTTAGAGAGTCTACAAGCTGTGGTGCAAATCATACAAAATTGATCACATCTGATGTACTGACGGCCTATCTCATTTCTTGCAACCTGAACAAGCCAGGAAAGTACAAATACCCCCAAATGACCCCTTTTTTGAAAGTAGACATTCCAAGGTATTTAGTAAGAGGCATGGTGAGCTTTTGATGTTTTAATTTTTTCCCACAATTCTTTGCAAAATGATGATTTTTATTTTATTTTTATTTTTTCCACAAAATTGTCATTGTTATTTCTCTCATATGGCATGTGTATACCACAAATAATACCCCAAAATAAATTCTGCTACTCCTCCTGAATATTACAATACCACATGCCTGGACACTTAGAGAGGCCCAACATGCAGGGAGCACCGTCACTCTTTTGAAGGCCCTGGAGCACCAGGACAATGACATGTGACACTAACGTGCCACTGATGACAGATGGCACTGATACGTGGCACTGATGACACGTGACACTGATGCAGCACTGATGACAGATGCCACTAATATGTGGCACTGATGACACGTGACACCGATGGCAGATGGCACTAATATGTGGCACTGATGACAGATGGCACTTATAAGTGGCACTGATGACACATGGCACTAATACATGGCACTGATGACAGATGGCACTAATACATGGCACTTAGGACACGTGGCACTAATACATGGCACTGATGACAGATGACACTAATACGTGGCACTTATGACACGTGACACTGATGACAGATGGCACTGATACCTGGCATTGATGACACATGACACTGATAACAGATGGCACGTGACACTGTCAGGTGCCACTGATGACAGATTGCACTGATAAGTGGAACTGATTAAAGATGGCACACATATATGGCACTGATGACACGTGACACTAATATGGCACTGATGACAGATGGTACTATGAATGAATGAATTAATTAATTAAATACTTGTATAGCGCACAATGTCAACTGAATCACCTCTAGGCACTATGTGGCACTGATGACACGTGGAACTGATGTGGCACTGATGACAGATGACAATATGTGGCCCTGATGACACATGGCACTGATGTAGCACTGATGACAGATGGCACTTATACGTGGCACTGATGGTTCATCAGAATTTCCCCCAAAAAAAAGTCAGATGAGGCATACACATGATCAGATCATCCAATGAAATGATTCCGTCTGACCTTTTCTGCCAGAAAATCCAGTAGTTTGTACACAGCATTACTTTTTCCCAGGGCCACAAAGCTCCAGAATCAAGCTCTTTTCCTCAGGCACCCCTGGCAGAATATCCAGCACATGCCAATGCCCAAGAATCATTGTAGAAAACCTGCCCAGAGATCCCTGAATACATATCTCCTTTGGGAACAGAGCAAGATATCCCAAGATCGTGCCTGGCCAGACAGTCTTCAACAGGCCCAGGTGATGCTGCAGTCTCTACTACACGCTCATTGGCTGACAGTGACTCAACTAAAGTGAATTTGGAGGATAGCATTTCTATGATGTATGAGAAGCTCACCCATACGCTCCAGAGAGAACTCAGCAAATCCACCTCCACACTACCTCAGAAACTGGCGGCTCTAGGTATCAGAACAGATCTGCTTGAAACAATGCATGGCAAACTGCAGTTAGCTTACTCAGATCTGCAGAAATACGACAAATTACTTAAAAAAAAATTCATAGCTTGTTATAAAATTTTGCAAACAGGTAATTTTTCTCCTTCACTGATGTACGCTGATGAGGCTGCACTGATAGGCACTCATGAGATTGTACTGATGAGGCGGCACTGATGGGCACTGATAGGTGGCACTGATGGGCACTGATGAGGCGGCACTGGTGGGCACTGATGAGGAGGCACTGATGAGGCTGCACTGATAGGTGGCACTGATGGGCACTGATAGGCAGCACTGATGGGCTCTAATAGGGGGCACTGAAGGGCACTAAGAGGTGGCACTGATAGGCAGTGCTGATATGTGGCACTGATAAGCACTGATAGGCACTGGTAGGTGACACTGATGATGAGACACTGATGGGCACTGATTGGCAGTGCTGAT
The DNA here is from genome assembly GCF_037356315.1 of Lithobates pipiens. Classification (NCBI taxonomy): domain Eukaryota; kingdom Metazoa; phylum Chordata; class Amphibia; order Anura; family Ranidae; genus Lithobates; species Lithobates pipiens. The sequence continues at coordinate 27,265,270 of NW_027507790.1, read as the reverse complement.
GGGCACTGATAGGTGGCACTGGTGGGCACTGATTGGCAGCACTGGTGGACATTAATCAGTAGTACTGATGTTCACTAATAGGTAACATTGGTAGGCATTGATAGATGGCACTAGTGGGCACTTATTAGCAGCATTGATGGGCAATGTTGGGACCAATGTCCCTGTAACAGAAGCTGCTACTAACTTTCTTCTTTTCTCCTCACGCTTTTGTTTACTTCTGTGATCAGCTGTCATTGTGGTGCGAGCAGCATGATCATGGAAAGTGATTAAATAATTAAGGGGGGCAACCCGATGACATCACCGGGTGACCCTGTTCCCTTGTGATGCCATTGACCCAGCATGCCCCTGGCTGAAAACGTCACAAGGGGGTGGGATGACCCAGAGACATCACTGGGTGTCCCCACCCCTTCGTTATTTAAGAACAGTCAGGCGGTAGGGGGTGGCAGGCGACATGAGCCTTCGGCATAATCTTTTTTCAGATCGGCAGTGGCGGCGGGCGACTTAATTGATTTGAATTTTTTTTAAGTAAAGGACTTGTCAAAAATTGTCTAATGTCTTTTTTTACACTACACATTTTATTTGGTGAATAAGTAGGGGTACTATGTACCCCTACTCTTTCACATGGGGGGGCAGGATCTGGGGGCCAGATTCCAAAAAGCCCTCCAGCTGCAGACCCCCACAACCACTGGCCAGGGTTTTGGGAAAGAGGCCCCTGGGGGGACAAGGTGCTTTGGGGGGGGCAGAGCTACTTGCTCATCCCCTCCCTTTCCTGACCTGCCAGGCTGCATACTCCAATAAGAGTCTGGAATTCATTTTGGGGGACCCCATGCCATTTTTTTAAAACATTTCGGTGTGGGGGTTCCCTTCAAAATCCATACTGTACCATACCCGAAGAGCCTGGTATAGATTTGGGGGACATCACCCATTTTTTACCTGATTTTATTAATTGCCGGCAATTGTTCTTTTTACTATCAGCTGTTAGAGGGGAACCCCGCTGTCAGCTGATGACTCATCAGTTGTTAAGGATGCAGAATCTGCCCATTCCTTAACAACCATGTTGTTTACTGGTTGTTAAGGATGTCGGCGGCTGCCGGTTCATTAAATATTGCATGCCGGGAATTTCACTCCTGTTTCATGTGGTACTCACAGAGCGTTTTTTGCTTTATGTGGTAAATACCACATAAAGCAGTAGTGAATTGACACTTTAAGGATTACATGTGGTATTTGGGAAAACACATAAATACCACATGTAATCTGGTTTTGTTAATGCAGCCCATTGTCCTGTGTTTTAGAGGAAATTCTCTGCATCTCACAACACCCCTAACCTCCAATTAGATGAGGTTCTCGTTCAACTCTACCCGGATATATCGCCTGCCACACTTGAAAAACGCTGATGAAAGAAGTTACCTCAGTTTTACAGGCCGCATTTGTAAGATACACTCTGGGGCTTTCCTTTTAAACTACAGGTCCCCTATAATGGCTACACTTTTACCATCTTCACAGTGAATGAAGGGAAAGAACTCTTGGTGAAGTTGGGCTTACTGGACACAGTGGCTCTCCCCAGGATACCATCAGCCCCTTGCCCTCACCTATCACTCCATCTCCCAGATGTGATCGTCATGGACGACGACTGTATTCCATAGATTATACTACCTGATTCAGAGACACGCTCTTGGCCTATTTTTATTACATAATGGTTCTCTCCACTTTGCACTTGTTGGCATACTAAGCTGATATGAGTTATTTCACAAGTTGGCTTAGTCTGCTTTTGCTTTCACCCAGTGTTCTGAACAGATCCTCCTGGTCTCTTCTCCCCTTGAGTTTGACCCTGTAGCTGGGTGAAAGTTCTACAGATAGTCATATTGAACTATTATTATTGGTTGACTTTTCTGAGTTGAAAAATAGAGTATTGGACCAGATGGTCCCCATTTTGGCCTATGAGTTGGCCGGAGGTTTTCCTAACCCTGAGCTAGGCTATTATGTTTAGTTTGGCACCCTGTTGAAATGCTGGTCATTGGCACTCCCCCAGGTCTGGACACAGACTCTTGTTTTTTTTCTTGTAGTCTGTTATGGGATTACAAATAATTACACATAATTCCTCACACAAACCAAAGAAAGCATTTCCATATTATATGCGAATGGGGGCTGATATCCTTCTTTTACAAGAAATGCATTTTTCGATGAATAATCACCCCTCTTATGTTGACAAAGCATAAAGACAATGTTTATTTGCTGCCTATGAGTCCAAGTCCAGGGGGGTAGCTATTTTTATTATGAATTCTGTTCCTTTGGAAGCACAACATGTTTATATGGATCCTGCTAGCAGATTTCTGATAATTCAAGGTACCCTACAAGGCAAAGCTATTACTATAGCCAGTGTGTATACTCCCAATGACACACAGGCAGCTTTATTCCCCAGTTTTTTCCATACTGAATAAATACAGTTCCCCTCATCTGGTGGTTGAGGAGACTTTCATTTGTGGTGCACTCTGTATTAGATAGAAACCTAAGCCCTTGTACACACGGTCGGAGAATCTGTCGGAATGAGTCTTATCGGACAGTGTCGTCAGATAATCTGACTGTGTGTGGTATGCTTCGGACTGATTCCGTCCAAATCTCCGTCCGACCCAATTTTCCAACACGTTGGAAATATTTCCCGACCAACTGGGCCGGTCGGACCTAATCCGATCATGTGTAGAGCATTTTCATCGGACCAAGTGCCACGCATGCTCAGATCAAATTCCTACATCAAAGCTATTGGCTACTAGCCTGAATGTAGTCCCATCGTAAATAAATTACGTCATCACGTTCTGAAAGATCGGATTTTTCGTCAACTTGGCCCGACCGTGTTTCGGACACAATCCGTCAGACTAAATCCGACGGACAAAATCAGACGGATTTGGTTGGCAAAATCTCCGACCGTGTGTACAGGGGCTTAGAGTGAGTAAAGCACATGTGTTTCCCAAGACTCTCCAGCATTTACTTAAATCCCATCGGTTGATAGACTCCTGGAGAGCACACAACGTGGTTGCTAGAGAGTATACTTACTATTCCCACCCCTACAACAGCTATCTCGAATAGATTACATTTATATCTCCTCTATACTCCTAGCTAATTTTTAATTTTTCCACAGCTGGTATCCACACATCCCCCTGGTCTGATAATCATATAGTGTTCTTTTACACCTTCAAAGTGGGAATTTCTCCAGTGCAACTGTGTGACAGTTGAACGACTCTCTCCTCATGGATCCTGATATCCTGGATCAGCTGTCCGACTGCCTGGTGGAATATTTCTGTACTAATGCAGTTGATTATATTTTCCCCACCACTATCTGGGCAGCCCACATGACCACCAGGAAACAACATAACATGGCCGAGATATGTTCTCTCACAGAAGATCTAGATAGGCTTTACCACCATTTACTATAACCAAACACACTCTTCATAGCTTCTATCACAGATTCATGATAAGAGGGTTGCATTGGACACCATTCTTTCCAAGAAAACTGAAAAAAAAAATGGTCAAAGGCTCATTTCCTTCTTCATAGCAATTCAGCCTCGGCCGTGTTTACAAGGTAAATCATCTTTCCCTCCCATACACCACCTGGTTATAAACTTAGGAATTTGAATGGTCAAATGGTCACACATCCACAAAAATTCCTGAAGATTTAGAAGAAGTTTTATCAAGCCTTCTCTCCCCCCCCCCCCCCCCCCCTCAGCACAGCCTTGTTTGGCCTCCCTTCCTCTCCCTAAAGTAACTGCTGATAAGATACGCTCTCTTAGTGCCCCTTGTATGGAAGAAGAGATTATGACAATTATTGCTTCTCTAAAACCCTCCGAGGCCCCAGGTCCAGATGGATTTTCAGTCTCAATTCATAAAAAATGTGTGGAGCTAGTAGCCTTTCACCGCTTATCTACACTGACCAGAAGATTTTCGGTCACCTTTTGGCGGATCGTCTAGCCCCTGTTATCACCTCTTTGACCTCTCCAGATGAAGCAGATTTTATCCCATCTAGGCAGATAACAGATAACCACTTAGCTACTAATATTATTCAAGATGTTAATCTATTTTCCTGTAATGTATTGCTATTGAGCCTTATAATACATAAGGCGTTTGATAGTGTCCTCTGGTCTTATATGGAAAGGTTCCCATAAGATTTGATTTACGTGGAGAATTTGTAAAAGGTCTTTGAACTTTATATACTGTACATCTCCATGAACTAGAATTAAACTGCCAAGATGTAATTCAGATTATTTCACATTGGGCCAGGGGACAAGGTAGGGTTGTCCCCTGCCCCCTCTTTTATTTGCCCTGGCCATTGAGCCTTTGGTCTGCTCAATTACTCTTAACCCTGATATTAAGGCATATATAAAAGGTCTCCACCAATTTAAATTAAGTCTATATGTTGATGATGTTCTAATGTTCCTGTCAGGCTATTTAGTTTCTCTACCTAATTTAGTGTTCACGCTCCACACCTTTCATGATCTTTCGGGCTTAGGGTTGAATCTCTCCAAATATCCAGCAATGCCAATCAATATACCTCAATTGTTGATCGCTAGAGTAAGGGATAAATTTAAGATTTCCTGGTGTGATGACACTTTTCTGTATCTCGGAATTTGGTTAGCTCCTTCTCTCCGCTATACATCGTGTATCAGGTAAACTATCCCCAGGTCTTCTCTCGCATTAGACAATGGTTGTGACTTTGGTCTACATACAATATTTAATTTCTTGGAGAGTGCAAGAGGTGAAGATGTCAATCCTCCCTAAACTATTATACCATTTTTGAGCTCTACCACCATGTATCTTGCTATACAACACAAGGTGAATAAATTCCTATGGCAAGGTAAAAGAAAACTAATCGTGATAAACTGTTATCTTATAGAACTCAAGCTATGGGAGGTCTGGGTTTGCCCAACCTCTGGAAATATTATTTAGCAGCCAGTTTGATACAGTTGGCTCAATAGCCCGCTCCATCTGCTCAAATACTTTGGTTACGGTTTGAATATAACTCAATCAAGCCATATTACCTCCTGAGGCTTATATGGTCAAGATCATTTAGGCCCCTTTAAACTCTGTGGCATATCAGCCTTTTTATTTGTGGTCCCTTTACAAGGATACATTTGATCTAATTCCTTCATCCCCTCATTTGGCCTCCTACTTGGGCGATTCATCCTTTCCACTGGCTTCTAATGCTTAAACTGACTAGATGGATAGAGCATAGCATAATGACATGGGAGTCATTTATACAAGAACCCCCTTTTAGTTCATTTTAATTTCTTCAACACACCTTTAACCTCTCGTATTCAGAACTATTTATATATTTACAAATCAGACATTTCTATTTCTCAACTTATGGTTCACACCCTGGGGACCCTGGTCCAGTATTTGAGCAGATGTGTAATTCCACCTCTAGAGAAAAGGTTACAATCTCTAAGCTTTATCATCTCCTAATTGAACAAGACCTCCTGACCAAAATATCTGGAGTTGTAGCGCTCCTATGCCTCTTTTTCTTGCGGGTTATTTTTCTGTCTTTTTTTTTTCTTCATCTTTGTCGAGTTTAAAAAAGGATACACTATGATCATTAGTGCCTTGAATTTATGTCTTAATCTGATTGCATATATTTTTTTTCTGTATCCTGTTTGAACTCCTAATAAAGCAATAAAACGGCTTGTAAACAGACAAAAATAAAAAAACTTCTTGCCTGCCTGTTCTCAAACTTCTGGACAAAGTACACTGAGCTGTGCACACACAGCTCAAAGTACAATCCTGTCACTTTCTGGGTGCCAGGATAAATTACCCCCTGCAAACATTTGCAGGCTTTATGTCACCCTGGGCCAGCCAACATGGGCAAAGATCTTGACGCAGGCAAGGATGCTGGAGAAGGAGGTTGTAGACATTGCAAAGAGAAGGTGAGTATTTTCAAACTTTATTCCACCTTAAAACTACAAATTAACACTACCTGTGACACAGCCACGTATATCACAAGAACAGGTATTATATCTGCTTTGTCATAAGACACAATATTAGGGAGTTTTAATAAGCTTTTTTATTTTGCTATGCATTTCACATTTGGAACTACATTAAGAGGTGCCTTCTGCTAAGATCTTTATTTAGAACACATTGATTTGCAAAAATATTCAGAACTTTCACTTGTTCTGTCATACTGAATAAAAGATCAATCATTGAAAATGTGTTATCTGTAATATACAGTATATTTTTTTATATTTCATATCACTGGAACAGAAAAATGTGACATTGTTTTATGTTATAAAAACATTTTAAGTAAATAAACTAAAATAAAGTGTCATAAAGTGACAGATGTTATTGGCTAGTGAAGCACCTAAAATTTGGACTTTTAACATATTGTGTGCCAACATTGTAGGCTGCTAATACCTTTATTTATGTATGCTGTTTAGAGTTCATGTCTTTATATACTTAACATACTGTTTAAGGGATTTGCATCTTCATAATATTTAAGAATTTCTTAAACAAACAGCTTTCATTGTATAAAAAAAATAAAATAAATTAAAATGTCCATAATTAGTCAGTCAATACAAGAATGTAAAAATGATGTGAATGTGAAAATTGCTGTGATGTTTAACCCATTGCCCCTGCCCCCCAACCATTTAGGAAGATCTAAATGCTGGGAGACGGAAGCAGACTTTCAGATCTTGTGACCTCTGCAATTGGCTGCCACAATGGTCACACAATCAGATTACCAGCTAGCCTGCAAAAAAACATGAATTGTTAGACAGGGTTAATTTGGTTTGCAGGGTAGCTGGTAAGTATGCTGGGAAATTTGTGTCTGTTTGTGATGTGCATTGCCCCTCCATTTGCACCTCACTGCAAAGACTAGTTATTATTTGCCATATTTTTTCATAGCTTGTTCACTGGATTTGCCGTGGAGACACATTGGATGCCTTCAGCTGGCATTGTGCTCTTGTTGGGCCTCCAATGTGTCCCTGTGCCTTCAAAGAGAAGTGGTTCCTTCCAGGCAAACCTACACTATATCACCAAAAGTATTGGTACACCTGCCTTTACACGCACAAGAACTTTAAGGGCATTCCAGTCTTAGTTCATAGGGTTCAATATTGAGTTGGCCCACCCTTTGCAGCTATTATAGCTTCATCTCTTCTGGGAAGGCTGTCTACAAGGTTTAGGAGTGTGTCTATGGGAATGTTTGACCATTCTTCCAGAAGCGTATTTGTGAAGTCAGGTACTGATGTTGAACGAGAAGACCTGGCTCACACTCTCTGCTCCAATTCATCCCAAAGGCATTCTATTGGGTTGAGGCCAAGGCTCTGTGCAGGCCAGTCAAGTTCATCCACCTCAAACTCACTCATCCAAGTCTTTATGGACCTTGCTTTGTGCACTGATGCGCAGTCATGTTGGAACAGCAAGGGGCCATCCCCAAACTGTTCCCACAAAGTTGGGAGCATGAAATTGTGCAAAATGTCTTGGTAGGCTGATGTCCTAAGAGTTCCCTTCACTGGAACTAAGGGGCCCAACCCCTGAAAAAAAAACCAACACCATAATCCCCCATCCACCAAATGATTTGGACCAGTGCACAAAGCAAGATCCATAAAGACATGGATGAGCGAGTTTGGGGTGAAGGAACTTGACTGGCCTGTACAGAGTCCAGACCTCACCCCGGTAGAACACCTTTGAGATGAATTGGAGCTGAGACTGCGAGCCAGGTCTTCTTGTCCACATCAATGCCTGACCTCAGAAATGCGCTTCTGTAAGAATGGTCAAACATTCCCATAGACACACTCCTAAACCTTGTGGACAGCCTTCCCAGAAGAGTTGAAGCTGTTAAAACTGCAAAGAGTGGGCCAATATATAATAAAGTATATCTTTAATATATTCACTTCTATATATACTCCAATATGGAGATTCTCAAAAATATAGAGTTATGACTACAATATACAGAGAAGCCTTGGCATAGGCACTGCGGCTTCCACATATATTTGCTTATGTGTGCAACTAAACCCTCTGTTTTTAACGTGAATAGTAAGATTTCTTTTTTTTTTTTTTTTTTGTAGTACTCCCCCACAAATCCATCAGGGTCTGGGGATTTGTTGTTGGGAAGTGAGTCAATTGCAGCCCCAATCTCCTTGGCAGTGAAGGGAGCATTAAGGATTTTCAGTTGATTAGGGGTCAAGTTGGGGAGGTGAACTGAATCTAAGCCCCTGTACACACGGTTGGAGATTTCGACAACCAAATCCGTCGGATTTTCTCCGTCGGATTTTGTCCGTCGGATCTTGTCTGAAACTGTTGCATACACACGGTCCGACTAAATTGTCTAAAAATCCAATCTTTCAGAATGTGATGACGTAATTTCGTTACGATGGGACTAGATTCAGGCTAGTAGCCAATAGCTTTGATGTAGGAATTTGATCTGAGCATGCGTGGCACTTGGTCCGATCAAAATTCTCTACACATGATCGGATTACATCCGACCGGCCCAGTTGGTCGGGAAATATTTCCATGTTGGAAAATTGGGTCCGACGGAGATTCGGACGGAATCAGTCCAATGCATACCACACACAGTCGGATTATCTGACGACACGGTCCGATAAGACGCATTCCGACGGATTTTCCGACCGTGTGTACGCGGCATAAGATGGAGGAAATGGAGGAAGCAGCAGGCTGGGCCGTTGCATGGTCATTTTTCAGGTTATAATAAAGATTTGTAGTAGGCGCTAAAGGCATCCGTTCTTTTCTTTTGGATTCCCGTAACAGGATGAAGTAGATATGGGATGTGGGTTTTAATGCAGTGCTCTTGGTTTTCAGAGGCCAGAAGCTTCCCAGCATTGTTGCCAGAGATGTAAAAATGCATCTTTGAGCGCTTATAATGCTTGTCATTGTCAGTTCTAAATGTACTTTGAGCAGTTTAGTCTTGAGATTGGGGTTTGAATGCTTCTTATTGAGAGTGTCATAACGAATCTCTCTTTGCTGGGTGATTAAGACCCCTGTCATTAAGAGATAGAAGTTTGATGGTCCTAGTGGTGGGGATGTGTGTAGGAATGTCGTAGGTGATGACATTTGAAGTTATAGGTATTGGAAAACTCACTGGAGTAAATCACCGCAGAGAGTAAGTGCAGAGCTGCAAAAGCTGTGGTATTGGAACCATCAGAAAAGTCCAACGGTAATTGTAAATCAGGCAACCAGTTTCTACAGAGAAGACTGGTGAAGAGCAAGGTGAACCTTGATCTGTAGAGAACAGTAGCTAATAGGTGAGAAAAGAAAAATAAATAAATACCATGAACCAAACAAAATTAATATAGAGCACAATGCCCTGCACCCTTCTTGAGCTGTGGCACAATAGTGCCAAGGAAGAGACAGTGGGGTAAAGAGTTCCAAAGGGTCAAGCACGACTACTCTTCAGGTGGGGTAATAGTGTTGAAGAGTAAGCCGATGTAGATGCTAGCGGGTTTTGACCCTACCAGGGTACTGTGGGTGCTCCTAGCACGAATCATCCAAACCTTGTTCCATTAGTATAGCTGTGAAGGTGTCAGGAATAATGACCCAACTTTGCAAGAGATGTAAGTCATCCTGGAGAGATGTCACAATGTGCTTGGTACCATTTTGTATGATTGTGATTATGATTCACTGGAGCAGCCCATTGGTACATGATGTGGTGGTTTGCGCAGAGCCTTTGTCACTGTGTTGAGTTGTCTATGACGTTACAGGGTGTGTTGTGACAAATCCGCAAATACCTGTATTTGCGAGTATGGATCAGGCAAGGTGCCCATTGATCTTGCTTTTTGCATCAGCTGTTTTTAACATGGTAGAAATGGATGCAGAGTATTACATCCCTGGGAACTGATTCTGATACAAAGGGAAATTTAGGGAGTCTATGGATGTGATCAATTATCATCTCAATATTAGTTAGATCTGGCGCCAGAGCTTTAAACAGATTTTTGGAGTAAGGTTATTGAGGTGGGACCTATCCTTGATATCTGCCAGTTTATCTTTTATTCATCAATGATCTTCAGTATGATTGTTGTGTGCATCAACAGGATAGATGCCATAGCTCCCACATTTGTTTCAACATGACACATCCTGTTTTCAAGAGCAGTGACAGAGTGATCAAATTTTTGGAAAAGGGTGAGCATGTCCCTTTGAAGGGAGCTCCTCAGGGACATGAGCTTTTCTTTTAAAGAGTTGTCCATGACAGGTTGTCCCTTAGTGGGATAGGAGGCTATGGGGTCTGGTTGAGAGCCCTGGGGTCCCTGGATGGCAGGGTGCTGGATCTTTCTTATGGGGCTCTGGTCCTGGAAAATCCACACTGATCCAAGCTTTAGGTGGACTTTAACCTGTGGGGGAACCTGGTGGAGTTGGCAGCAGGCTGGAGAAATCCTGGCTCTGCGGATCAGTAGGTATTGAAGGGGATATGTGATGGGTGAGAGGCCAGGAAGACAGTGGGGCCACGTGTCAGTGTGTCAGCTATGGTGCCATCTTGGTGGCGCTGCTTGGCCAGCTGATACATGAAAGTTTTCTTGGGCATCTGTCCCCCTTTCTCTTCAGGGATATGCCGCTGGGCTGGGGGCAGAGCGGGCAGAGAGCGAGCAGGGATTGGGTGGTTTTAAAACTGTAAACTTGTATTAGAAGAAAGCTAGTAGCACATTTACACAGATAAAAAAATCACCAGCGCTGCATAAAAAAATCGAAATCCTGCATGGAACTCATGAAATGACCGACTGCAGGTTTGCGTGTTGATATCACAGCAGGCTCCCCTGAAACACTTCATCATACATGATGTCTTCTGGGGCACAGACAGTTTTTTTTCTTTTTCAGACTGTACATATAAATGTTCCTGAAGTCTCTCCTGATATGTTTTATCCCTCAGACCTTTCACCATTTTCTCTGGACTTGTTCTATCATATCAATATCTTTTGTGTAAGTAGTAGTCTCCAGAACTGGACACAGTTCTCTAAATGATGCCTAACGAAAAATCTTTATAGAGGAATCAGGACCTTCTTTTTTCTGCTGGGGACCCCTCTAGTGATATATCCCAGAATTATTTTCTTTTACCATTGCCTGGCCTAGAGGTGCGCATCTATACTGGTCTCACGATTCAATTTGATTACGATTATCTTGTCAATGATTCAGTTTGATTTTATTCCGCGATGCATCACGATGCATTACGATTACTGCCCATGCACCATTTTATTTATTTTATCTGTTCTTAAAAAAAAAAAAAGATAACACTCTCTACATGTATCAACGTCTAAACACAGCAGACAACTTAAAGAGGAGCTCCGGGCTCCCCCAAAATACTAGAGGAGATGGTCAGAGACTGCAGACATGGTACAAGAGATGGTCAGAGACTGCAGACATGATACAAGAGATGGTCAGAGACTGCAGATATGGTAGAAGAGATGATCAGAGACTGCAGACATGATACAAGAGATGGTCAGAGACTGCAGACATGGTACAAGAGATGGTCAGAGATTGCGGACACTATACAAGAGATGGTCAGTGACTGCAGACATGGTACAAGAGATGGTTAGAGATTGCAGACATGATACAAGAGATGATCAGAGACTGCGGACATGATACAAGAGATGGTCAGAGACTGCAGACAATGTCCCCATAATGTCCCCCCAAATGACAATGTATGCCATTTCATTAATTATGGTTTATGTATGTCTTATTGTCTTGGTGACTGATTCACATCCCAACTTCATTGATACTTTTTTTTTGTATGATTTATGGTTTTGCTCATGACTGCCCCACACATGCGCTGCATGGATGCATGTGTGGGGCAGTGATGAGCAAAACCATAAATCATACAAAAAAAAAAGGTATCAATGGAGTTGCAATGTGAATCAATCACCAAGACATTAAGACATACATAAACCATAATTAATGAAATGGTATGCTCACTTTAATGTTTAGATCCACCATCAAGTTTATTTATTATTTGTATTACAGTCAATTGGTCATAATTTGGCAAATTTGTACATAATGGTGCATCAGATATAAACTGTGCCTGATGATGATGATGACAGAGCGTGCAGTGCTCTGGTTTCCTGCTGCCTGCAGCAGCCTGTTGTGAAGAGGAAAAGCGTGGGACTCTGACTCAGGTCTTTTGCAGAAGCCTGTGTGACAGTGAGCCAAGGAGGAGGATAAGGACTCTTTGGAGACCAGGAGTTGGGGACACTTGCTCCACATGTCTCCTCTCCTGTAGCAGACAGCTCAACACGTGCTGATGCCGGTCGGCTGGGGGTGACGTCACCTGGAGGCAGGAGAAGAGGGCGAGGCTAGTGCCCACAGCTCACTTTGACTTTGTTTGCAGAGGCAGGGCACAACGCCTTTCAGCTGCTTTCGCAGTTAACACCCACAGCTCATTTCTGCTCCGTTCAGAGTGGCAGGGCACAGCGCAGATGACGTCATTCAAAAATTGATTATTATGGTTGCAGCATTGATGCTGATTCGCGGACGGACCAATTTACGAGGCTGCGATTAAATTCAACACCCCAAGTCTGGCCACACTGTTCGCTCATTTGCAATCATCTGAGATAAGTACTTCCAAATCTTTTTCTCCAGTAATGCTGGCAAACACTACACCCCCAATGTTGTACTCAGTCAAAAGATTATTTTTCCCCAAGTGCATCATTTTACATTTAGAAACATTTCAACTGCTGTGACGAATCTTCTGGCAATGTCAAATCATGTACTATGTTACCTCCAGTGATTTCGACCTTTTTGCACCCTTTGTATCATCAGCAAAAATACATACCTTGCCCAACAAAACTTCAACTATATCCCTTAAAACAGAACATGGCCTAGTACAAAGCCTTATAATACACCTCTAGTGACTAGTCTCTGTTTCAAATTAACCCCATTTAAAACCACACTCGATTATGTATCCTTTAGCCAACTGCATATCCACTGAGCCCCCCAATTTAGGCTACCAACAAGTACAGTATGCAATTAGCAATGTGATTTAAGGTAGATATTAAGGCAAAAAACATATTTCTTATTTTATTTTTGGTATAGAAAGCATATAACTCAGGGACAGGACTCAGGACACAGCACATACATGTAAAATTGATTCTCACAGAGACTCTGACAACAGTGTGCATCAGCACAGATCACCGACACCACACATCCCTTCCTGAGTCACAGTGACAGTCTCTCTCAACACCAGGTGGCCCCTTCATTCCACTCTAGTCCAAACAGCACTGACAGTCCTGCAGACCTACATATGATACTCCAGCTGCTCCACTCGGCTCCCTTGCACCATAACATCACAAGACATGCTCAAGCACCGCCTTTGCCAGATACGTCCCCTGCAACACTGCCTGAACAAACTATAGCAGTCACTCGTATGATCTAGGGCAGTGATGGCGAACCTTGGCGCCCCAGATGTTTTGGAACTACATTTCCCATGATGTTCATACATTCTTTAGTGTATTTTGGAGTGCCAAGGTTCGCCATCACTGGTCTAGGGCATCACATCCATATTTTTTACTGGCAACCTTTTCCTTTTACTGGCATTTTCTGGCAGGAGAAAAGTGCCCATTTTTTACTGGCTGCTATTAAAAATACTGGCGGTTGACAACACTGATAGGGAACTTCTTCTGTTAGAAGAGATTGATTATAAAGGTCAGTGTAACTCAATTTTTATGGGAAAAAAATAGAAAATAAATAATTATAATAATAATAAAGCATATATCACTGCTACATACTGTGAGCCATATTGTAATTTATTGTTATTAAAATTACCTTTCCTTTTCAATCTGCAAACTGAAAAATAATAAAGTAAAAATTCAAATTCAAAATTGTCTTCTTTAAACAGTTGGTGTACAGAACTTCCCCATACATTTCCTTTTCTGCTTGTGTGATTGACTCTCAGAAGTCTGCACAAAGATACAAGTCACATTTTAGACATTTTCTGCAACAAAAAACATTTTTTGGTGAAACACTTCATAAGGGTTCGTCAGTTCTAGAGGCGTGCTAACACTACAGCCTTTCTAAACTAGAACATTGAAAGTGCATCAGCTGATTAATAATGATCAAGTTACTCCCATTCAAAACTATTATTTAAAGACACAAAGTGGAACAAACTGATATATCCTCAGAGCAGAAACATGTCAGAATCTGCAGCAAAGTCTGATAAAAACCTTAAAATGTACATTGATCACCCAGAGGCAATTGTTTTTTCCAAACAAAATGGAGTTGTTATTATTTATATCAGTTTAATCCATTGTTCTTTTTATCATACCTTTTTATGTAGTATTGTAATTGCCATGTTTGTTTTTAAACCATGGGCCAACAGCAAATAATAAAAAAAAATGCAAAAACTGCATGGGATTTAGAGGCCCATCTATAATAAGCGCACATTTCCCATTCTAACATGGACATATATATCTATCTATCTGTCAATTTATACATAATAACATTATGTATACAGTTTTACCTGGCCACTAAAAAGGGGTCCGCAAATTTGTATTGAACAGGGGCCATTGTGTTGACTCTATCCACCAGTGACATTGGAAACTAGATTGATGAACTTGGAAGATGCATTGCTCAGTTAGAAATTATGAGATAAATTCCTCTAAAGTATTTAAACAAATGACATTCTGTATTTAGAGACCTGATCTGGAGAATGAAACCTCTCCACATTAGAGTTGAACATCTCCAGTACCCTAAAAATATAACGGGACTTTGTGGAGCCGGACATAGAGGAAAAGTTTGATTTCTCCACTCAGCAGTGTGGTGGCAGAATGCAGTTGATACTAAGGACCCAGTAGCTTTCACTCAGCACTGGTCAAGGGCACAGCAAAACAGCCAGCAAACACCCTCCCTGAGTTGGTGGCACCAGCTACAGCAGATAATAATATGGCAGCCACAGCATTGCTCAGCTTGTCAGCACAGGGCTGCCCAGGCGCAGCAGCAATTGACACCCCTCAGGATGTCAGTCCCTGCATGAGTGAACCACATTTGTTCTCCACACAGTCCTCTGAACACATTGCAGAGAGTTTCCTGGGCTGGGCATCTCTCCAGTCTAAATCTTCTTCATTGGATTGTGCTATGGGAGATATTAGTAACAGCCAGAAAAGCATGGTAGAACACCCTAAGCTTAGGGTCATAGCAGCCACAGCTTGAATACTCTGGTGATCCTATTATAGTGGCAAGGTTTTCAAAGCTCCTGGAACAAGGACTAGAAAAAGCCAGTCATCGCCTCTGAAATAAAGCAAGAGTTCAACGATTTGGGAATCTGTAAGGACACCGTAGAAACTAAACTGGATGCCACTATACCAAAAAAGAGCCTAAAAGATGGATCACAAACTACTGACAAAGTTAAGCAAAAAAGACCAGTTTGTCCATATGGATGGGGTAGCTCCACAACTGTGCTACTTTATCAAAAGATTCAGAAACAAGCAGGGAAGGGACAAGTAGTTGAAAGGAGGACCAAATCATGAATAAATCTTTAATAGTACCAAAATCTAATAGTGAACAGAAACCCATATTTTAAACATGGGCAGTGTAAACCACCCCTCTAAACACCGTAAAATTGGTTAAGAATAAATCAAAGCCTTGATGGTCTGTGGGTGGGTGATTAAGACACAAAGCAATACTTGTATGCTAATTGTGCCACATATCCCCATTTAGCAGAGACCAATTCATGGACAAATCGTCCATGGCTATCTGATATAGAGGTAAGTATATTGCACTGCTGAACAACTCATTTGCCAAGGGCAGCAATGGTATACTTGTATTGATGCACTTGCAGCTAAATGAACACAGTCCTTGAATATTCCCACATGTGGCACACTCATTGCACCTCTAACGTAACTGAATTAGGACAATTCTGCAAAGATGAGTGGGCCAAAATTGCTCCCCCTGTGAAGGCAGAATGAGTTCTGCAAATTTACCCTTGCGACGTAGATCAAGAAGGGTTGTCATCCAGGAATGATCCCTCTCCATGATACCACAAATCCTAGGGTCCTTTCGCAGGCTTTGCAGAATCAGGGAGGCCATGAAGCATAAGCTTGCAGAAGAATTCGATTCTGAATCCTCTGGTTTACTAAGGATCATATTATCCGTAACTACAGTGGTGTGAAAAAGTGTTTGCCCCCTTCCTCATTTCCTGTTCCTTTGCATGTTTGTCACACTTAAGTGTTTCGGAACATCAAACCAATTTAAACAATAGTCAAGGACAACACAAGTAAACACAAAATGCAATTTGTAAATGAAGGTATTTATTATTATAGGTGAAAAAAAATCCAAACCATCATGGCCCTGTGTGAAAAAGTGATTGCCCCCCTTGTTAAAACATACTATAACTGTGGTTGTCCACACCTGAGTTCAATTTCTCTAGCCACACCCAGGCCTGATTATTGCCACACCTGTTCACAATCAAGGCATCACTTAAATAGGAGCTGCTTGACACAGTAAGGTCCACCAGAAGATCCTTAAAAGCTACACATCATGCCGAGACCCAAAGAAATTCAGGAACAATTGAGAAAGAAAGTAATTGAGATCTATCAGTCTGGAAAGGGTTATAAAGCCATTTCCAAAGCTTTGGGAATCCAGCAAACCACAGTGAGAGCCATTATCCACAAATGGCGAAGACATGGAACAGTGGTGAACCTTCCCAGGAATGGCCGGCCGCCCAAAAGTACCCCAAGAGTGCAGCGACGACTTATCCAAGAGGTCACAAAAGACCCCACAACAACGTCCAAGGAACTGCAGGCCTCACTTGCCTCAGTTAAGGTCAGCATTCATGCCTCCACCATCAGGAAAAGACTGGGCAAAAATGGCCTGCATGGCAGAGTTCCAAGGAGAAAACCACTGCTGAGCAAAAAGAACATCAAAGCTCGTCTCAATTTCTCCACAACACATCTTGATGATCCCCAAGACTTTTGGGACAACATTCTGTGGACCGATGAGACAAAAGTGGAACTCTTTGGAAGGTGTGTGTCCAAGTATATCTGGCGTAGAAGGAACACTGCATTTCATAAAAAGAACATTATACCAACAGTAAAATATGGTGGTGGTAGTGTGATGGTCTGGGGCTGTTTTGCTGCTTCAGGACCTGGAAGACTTGCCGTGATAAAAGGAACTATGAATTCTGCTGTCTACCAAGAGATCCTGAAGGAGAATGTCCGACCATCTGTTCGTGTACTCAAGCTGAAACGAACTTGGGTTCTGCAGCAGGACAATGATCCTAAACACACCAGCAAGTCCACCACCGAATGGCTGAAGAAAAACAAAATGAAGACTTTGGAGTGGCCTAGCCAAAGTCCTGACCTGAATCCTATTGAGATGTTGTGGTATGACCTTAAAAAGGCTGTTCATGCTCGAAAACCCTCTAATGTAACTGAATTAGGACAATTCTGCAAAGATGAGTGGGCCAAAATTCCTCCAGGACGCTGTAAAAGCCTCATTGCACGTTATCGCAAACGCTTGGTTGCAGTTGTTGCTGCTAAGGGTGGCCCAACCAGTTATTAGGTTTAGGGGGCAATCACTTTTTCACACAGGGCCATGATGGTTTGGATTTTTTTTCACCTTTAATAATGAACACCTTCATTTACAAATTGCAATTTGTGTTTACTTGTGTTGTCCTTGACTATTGTTTAAATTGGTTTGATGTTCCGAAACACTTAAGTGTGACAAACATGCAAAGGAACAGGAAATGAGGAAGGGGGCAAACACTTTTTCACACCACTGTATCTCCTCCCAACCATGTACAACTCCTAGGGTTTCTGAGGACTGAAAACCATCCCTTGAAGACTGCTGCTGAGTATTAACCTCTACATGCATGCTGACCCAATCCTCCTCCTCCTCCTTTACCTCTTCTTCCTGTTTGTTTGGCGGGCCTGCAGGAATGCTGTCTGGATAATGGGGGCCTTGAGAGGAGAGGAAGTCCTCCTCTTCCTTCCACTGTTCTGCCTCAAGTGCCCTGTCCATGATTCCATGAAACGTGTACTCCAGCAGGAAGACTAGAGGGACAGTGTCACTGATGCATGTATTGTGGCTGCTCACCATCCTTGCGGCCTCCGCAAATGGTGACAGAACAGTGCATGCATCCTTGATCAGTATCCACTGCCATGGCGAAAATAAGCCAGGCTCCCCTGACCCTGTCCTGGTGCCATACTCACACAGGTACTCATTAATGGCCCTCTGCTGTGTGTGCAGCCACTGCAGCATTGCCAATGTTGAGTTCCGCCTTTTGGACATGTTAAAAATGAGGCATTTGATGGGCAGGTTGCATTCCCTTTGAATGTCAGCCAGCCTAGCACTGGCATTGTATGACCAGCGGAAATGACCACAGACTTTTTTTGGCCTGTCTCGGGAGATCTTGCAAGCCTGGGTACCTGGTCAAGAACCATTCCACCATCAAATTCAGGATGTGTGCCAAACATGGAACATTGGTCAAGTGTTCCTGTCGGATGGCGGCGAGAAGGTTGGTGCCATTGTCACATATAACCCTTCCTGGCTGAAGCAGGCATCAACCACCTCTAAACCTGACCATGCAGAGCTGACAGAATCTCTGCCCCAGTGTGGCTCCTGTCCCCTAGGCAGACCAAGCACCGCATGGCATCTTTTAACCTGACTGATTGCATAGCCCCTTGAATGCTTAAGGAGCACTGCTGGTTCAAAGGACAAATCTGCAAAAGAGACCATAGAGCAAGAAGAAGAGGAGGGGGTGGAGGAGACAGCTGTGGCAGAATCACCACTAGCATTTGGCGTGGTGGCAGAATAAGCTCCAACAACGCTGAACCCTGCTTCCCAGCTGCCAGCAGAGTTACCCAGTGTGCTGTGAAGTAAAGGTAATGTCCTTGCCTATGCCATGACTTACTGCTGACACCTTGTCAAAGGAGGCCAAAACATTGCCTTCCACATGCCGGTAGAGAGCCCAAATGGCCTTCTGTGCAAAATAAATGGCGTTTTGGAACCTGCCACTGAAGTACAACACATAACACAAATTCACAAAAGTGGGGCAGAGTCTACCAGCTGAAAAGGCAGCAGTTTCAGCGCTAGCAATTTGGCCAAGCTAGCATTTAGACACTGGGCATGTGGATGGCTGGGACCGTTTTTTTTTTTTTTACAGTTTTTACAGTTCAGCAACTAGGGTAGGGAATTTACCTTCATTCCTCACAGTGCAGGTTTTTGGGAGGACTGGAGTTATAGTAGGCTTGTGCAATTCGTTTCGTAATGAATCGAAATTTGGCCGAATTTTGCATCTTTCAGACATTCGGATGCATCCGAATGTCCGAATAAAAAAATAACGAATAACAACGAATACGAAAGAAATATAACGAATGAATTTGAATGAATTTGAATGAATTTGGTAATTCTTTAAATCTTATAGTCCAATCAGCTAATTAATTTTGTGCCGGAGGATGGATTACTGGCAAAGTGCATTCCTGAGAACTGAGTCAGAAGGGTGTTGTATTGTATTTGAGCGGAGGAGAAGAGACATTGTCATTGTGTGTGTTAAAAGATTCAATAAACAAACTACGAATCATTATCACGAATGTCTATACATACATAAATAGCGAATTTTAACGCATACGAACGAATGAATTCGACACTCTATGAATAATAACGAATTATCCGAAAACGTATTAACATAACATAATGAATATAACAGAACGAAATTATGTATTTTACGAATGACAACGAACCGAAACTAAACGAAATTTTCCGTTGTGCACAAGTCTAAGTTATAGTAGGGTTGAAGATCACAGATGAGGAGCAAGAAGAAGTTTGCCTTTTTCTATGATGTGGGTTTTTCAAGTGCTGTTGCCAACGGACTGCATGACAAGTCGTCATATGTCTGTTCAAGCATGTGGTGCCCAAACGGCTGATGTTCTGGCCATGCTTGATCCGCTTAAGACATAGGTTGCAAACAGCAATGGTGTGATCTGCTGCACATGTGTCAAAAATGGCACACCAAGGAACTTTTAAAAGTCAGTGGGGAGTCAGCAGCACCCTGCACACCCTGTGGTGTGATGCAATAGGGAGGCTGCCCTTAAGCTGCCCCTAGAGGACATCCTGTCTCATTGGAGCTGTGCCTCCTCCTCCTCTCTTCTCTCAGGCACCCAAGTACACTCAGTGACCTCATCATTCCCTCCTTCCTCATCACTGGAGCAAACTTGGCAGTATGCTGCAGCTGGGGGAACATGACTGCCAGTTTCTTGTCCTTCTGTGGCACCTCTTCTCTCCAGGCTCACATTACTCCCTTACTCAATCTGTGAACCAACATAGGAGCCTTCAAATCGCTGTGCATCCTCCAGCAGCATATAACCGACACTGTGGTTGAATAATTCTTTAGACTCCTCCGTGAATGATGGTGGGGCTATGGAAGGAGTGATTGTGGACAAGGAGTCAGTGGAATAAGCTGCTTTGACCACTGTATTGGAAGGCAAACTACTCTGAGCCTGGGTGACAGAGGATGAGGAGGATGAGAACAGCTTTGCTATCCACTCCACCAACTGTTCTGCATGTTGTGGCTCAATAACATGGCCAGCAGCAGAAAAAAGGAAAAGCGTGCCCACGGCCACCTGCAGAGGATCCGTGACCACACTGTCGACTGTAGACACAGAGGTTGCTTTCCCTCTTTTAATGAGCTGTGAACATCTGCCTCTCCTTGGTGGCCTTCCGAACATGATTTATTTTTTGTTTAGAAACACGACACTATACTATATTATATACTGTGTACATCGCCTAAAGTGTATTAGTAACTATACACCACTATTTGGTGGTGTGCATTATTTTTCGTTCAAATGTATTTTCGTCCGAAATTTGGGTATTTTTGTTATCGTTTTAACAAATGATAACGAACGTGCAGAATCCGAAAACTGAAAGATCCGACATAAGCAAATGTTTTCTTTTTGTTTTCATTGCAACAGTTCGATATAGATAGGAGATTCGACATGACGCTGACGATAGCGATCTGTGTCCATCGAACCTGTAGTCAAATGTGCCTAACCTTAGCTCTGTTAGTCCAAGATTATTCTACATAGAGAGAAAAGATTCGACATAGAGAGAAAATATTCGACATTATAGAGACAATAGTAAAAAAGGTGGAATGTGCCTAACCTAACTCTATTAGTCCAAGATTATTCAACAAAGAGAGAAAAGATTAGACATGAGGATTCGACGAATAGGCTATAGAAGAATTCTAATGTTGGTTGACTAGTAATAATAATTAATACATATAATTATTACTAGTGTCATACAACATTAGAATTCTACTATAGCTTGTAGGCGGAACATTTGACCGTGAAATGTACGATTGTGGCGTAGTACAGTTTAGCTGCTCCATCAAATCTTCTTAGAACATTTGATAGACACCATAAGCCTTCAATGACAGATTCAATCTTAATTATTTTGGATTTTCGGATGAATGCATTTTTTAACGAAACCAAATAAATCAAAACGTATTTCGGGAGTTACTAAATACATTTATTTTTCAGACGAAAATGAAATTCTGAAGCAAAATATTTCAGTGTGCATATGTCTTGGACATAATGCAGTATATATAGGCTAAACTGAATGCAGATTATAAGGGGATATATATATATATATATATATATTTATATATATATATATATATATATATATTAGAACTGAAGCAGTATGTAGGCAGATACAGTATCTCACAAAAGTGAATACACCCCTCACATTTTTGTAAATATTTTTTTTTTTTTTTCAAAAAGATTTTATTGAGATATCACAATAACAAGCATGCGAAAAGAACATATTGTATACCAAATGTTGAAAATCATACAATGGTAGGACCCAAGATACAGTCACATAAAATTTTTTCAGCAAGGAATGTATGTCACTAGTACCTAGGATCATAGGCTTAGGGCCCTGTAGCCAAGATCCGTGAGCAATGGGTGAAAAGGTCCGGTAAGTCCGGAGGTGATCCATCCCCCCCAGACACCCCTATGGGCTGTGCCTAGGGGGGATGCAACACCACCTATCAATGACAAGACAAGTATGATAATGTGTAAAAGGTAGTCCCTCTATATCTAAAGGGTAACTGCTGAAGATATCTAAGAGCTACACGTGGAATCTAGCTAACTTATAACAAATATATAAGTAACAAGAGAACAACAATCAGGTGATTCTCACTGCCGGCTCTATCTGGTATGGGTATAATGCTAAAGAGGTCATGTGAGGGTTATGCAGCCAGGGTGGGCCAGCCAGGAGGACCAGTGTTTGTCAAATGTGGAATTTTTCATGTGAATTTTTGAAAAAAGAAATTCCATGCGACAATGTTCATTGAGGATGGCTATGAGCTCAAAAAGGGATGGAGGAAGGGGGTTTTTCCATGCACGTGCAATGAGCAGGCGTGCTGAGATTAGTATATGGTGTATCAGAGGTAAACTGACGATGGGCCAGTGGTGGGAGTCCAGACCAAATAGAGCCATACGTGGAGACAACTGTTGGGAAGAGTTGGTTAGAGACTGTACAAGGGAGGATACTTGGTTCCAGAAGATAGCTATAACAGGACAGCTCCACCAGATGTGGAACATATCCCCTGTTGAGTTGCAGTTCCTCCAACATTGTGGAGAGTGAGTGGGGAAGATAGCTGCTAATTTATCGGGTGTGTAATACCACTTATGAAAGATTTTCATGAGTGTTTCCCAATGGGAAATGTTCCTGGAGTAAACTAGCGGGGTGCGTAGAACTCGATGCCAATCTTCTATCGGAAAGGAGTATCCTAACTGCGATTCCCAGTAGATCATGTTTGGGGGTTTAGCAGAGGTGGTAGGTTTGGCGAGAAGAGAGTGGATGAGGGATATTCCTTTAGTAGCACAGAGGGGACGGTTGTAGTATTTAAGAAGCTCCTTGGAGGTGTTTTCTGTCGAAGTCAATACTTTGGAGAGAATATGTCTGATTCTGAGATACATGTAGAAGTCCTTATGTGAGAGCCCGAATTCCGTGGCTAGTCGTTGAAAACATTTTAGGTCTGAAGAAAGATAGAGATCTCCAATCGTTTTGATTCCAGCTGTATGCCAATGTTGGATAGGGAGGTCTGGGGACAATAATTGTAGCGCCATAAAGGGAAGATTTCTTAATGATTCTCCATGTATACCCGGTGAGGCAAGACAGATTGCAACCCATTGCTTTAACAAAGCATGTACTGTGGGGAAGACAGGTCGTGTGATGGGCAGGGACATCCAGAGTGCTGCTAAAGACAGTTGAGGGCTATCAGTAAATGCTATCGATTCTATTTGTTTCCACCTCGATTCCGAGCTGGACGACCATAGTTGCTTTCCTTGATCCAATATTACTGCTTTATAATATTTTTTAACCTCTGGTGCTCCCATCCCACCATGAACAGTGGGTGTACATAAGACAGATGACTTTACGCGGGGCTTACGCCCGGCCCAAATGAATGAGTCCAGGATACACTGGATTCTAGATAGATCTGCAGTCAGAATGGGAAGTGGAAGAGTACGAAAAAAATAAAGGATATGCGGGAGAAGAAACATTTTAGTAAGGGCAATACTACCAACCCATGAAGCTTTTATGGGAGCCAAAGTCGAGGTCAGACTGTTCAGCTTCCCCAATAAAGAGGCTAAATTGTTCCTAAGCATTACAGAGGAGGGGGAAGTCAGTTGAATGCCTAAATACATCATGGAAGCACTGGGGGCCCAGGAGAAAGGAGAGATTTTGGATATTTCCAATTTCAGCGATGATGGGATATTAAAGCCGAGCATAGCAGATTTTGTGTGATTTAATTTGTACATGGAAACTTCACTAAAATCATGCAAGACATCAGTCAGGACGGGTAACGACTTATCCGGGTCAGTGAGAGCTATGATTACGTCATCTGCATATAATCCTATCTTATGACATGTATCTTTCACATTTATACCTGTAATCTTAGGGTGTAAGCGAATCGTCTGGGCCAGCGGTTCCATCACTAGAGCAAAAATCAATGGTGAAAGCGGGCATCCCTGCCTAGTACCATTAGTAATTTTAAATGGGTTGGAAAGGATGCCCGAAGTACGAATCCTTGCCGTGGGTGTTGAGTACAAGCCCATAACAGCCTTCAAGAAATTACCCTCCAACCCAAATTTTCTCAACACTGCTTCAAGATATCCCCAGTGAACCCTATCGAACGCCTTCTCTGCATCCAAAGATATCAGCAGAGAAGGCGTTCGATTCCATTCAACCCAATGGATGAGATCAACAAGCCTACGGGTGCCATCTGAGGCTTGACGTCGGGGGATGAAACCTATTGGTACGGGTGTATTAGGTGAGTCATATGTTGTGACAGACGTGTAGCCAGAAGTTTGGCAAATATTTTTAGGTCGGAGTTGAGAAGTGAGATCGGACGATAGTTTGCTGGGTCGTGCGGTGCTTTACCCGGCTTGTGTATAGTGGTAATAGTGGCCTCTAGGGAGTCCGTGGGGATCTCCCCTGTGGTAAGCATTCGGTTAAATGAGTTGCATAAATGTGGAATTAATGTGTCTGCAAATGTTTTGTAATATTCATTACTAAAGCCATCTGGGCCCGGGGCTTTATGTAGAGGTAGGTCCTTAATGGCATTCCTAATTTCCTGGGGCGAAAAAGGTAAAGCTAAGTCAGTCGATTGTGAAGGGGTTAGGTAGGGGAGAGATACGTTAGAGAGAAAAGTCTGGATATTGGTAGGAGTGGGCTGCGTTTCAGTCGGGGAGTCTTTTAAATTGTATAATTGGTGATAGAATGAACCAAAACAGTTGGCAATATCTTTGGGATTGGTGAGCCTGGTCCCTCTAGGGTCTTCCAAGTATGCAATTGTGTTCTGGGCTGTCTTACGCTTATATTGCTGGGCTAGAGTTTTCCCAGACTTGTTTCCCTGTGAGTACCATGTAAGTTTGAGTTTGCGGAGGTAAAACTCATGTTTGTTCTGTAAGTGGGCACTCAATTCTGACCTAAGTTTGCCCAATTCATTGTGTACGGCATCAGAGGGGGCAAGCATGTTTCTGCGTTCTAGGGATTTTATTTTGTCAAGGAGGGCATTCAGGGTCGCAGTGCGTTTTCTCTTCTCCTGGGCCCCCAGTTTCAATAGAACCCCGCGGATAACCGCCTTATGGGCATTCCAATAGATAGTGTCATTGGAGATAGAATGTTGATTCAAGGCAAAATATTGATCTATAGCAGACTGGACCTGTTCCTTAATGTCCTTAGTGCTGATTAGGTTAGCGTTTAAGCGCCATAATGTGAGTGGGGAAGCGGACGAAGACAAGGTGATAACCATTGAGATAGGGGCGTGGTCAGACCACGAAATAACTCCAATATCGGTGGAAGACACCGCTTGAAGCAACACTTAATGCCGCGTACACACGAGAGGACTTATGTCCGACAGACCTCCAAAGGAGTTCCGCCGGAGTTCCGACGGAGTTCTGGCGGAGTTCTGGCGGACTTTTCGACCGAACGGACTTGGACACACACCATCACACCAAACTCCGACGGAGTCGAACGTGATGACGTATGACTGGATTCGAATAAGGAAGTTCATAGCCAGTAGCCAATAGCTGCCCTAGCGTCGGTTTTAGTCCGTCGGAGTAGCATACACACGAGCGGATTTTTCGAAGGGGACCGGGTCCGGCGGAGTTCCGTCGGGAAAATTTGAAGCATGCTTCATTTCTAAAGTCAGTCAGACTTTGGCGAATCAAAAGTCCGTTGCAGCCCACACACGATCGAATAGTCTGACGGACTCAGTCCGTCGGAGTTTGGATGTTGAAAAGTCCGCTCGTGTGTACGGGGCATTAGATGTCAGGAACAGGTCAATTCTGGAGTATGTTCTCTGGGCATTAGAATAAAATGTGTAATCCCTCTCAGTACCATGGTGACACCTCCAGGGGTCATAAAGGTCTTCTAAACAAAGCAAGGATGAGAGGGCAGTAGATCGCCTCCTTCGAGGGGTGGAGGAGTCAAGTGTGTGATCAATCACTGTGTTGAAGTCCCCACATATAATAATTTGGTCTTTCGGATAATGTTGAATTTTGGCCAGAATGGATTTAAAAAAGGGTTTCTGATGTGAGTTGGGAGCGTAAATGTTGACAATTACCAAGGGCTTATTGTTGAAGCTAGCAGCTAGGATCAGAAACCTACCATCAGGGTCTTGTTCTACGTTGGATACTGTGAGTGCAACATTAGATCGCACTGCTATCAGCACACCTCTAACTTTTTTGTTCGTGCAGGAATGGAAGATATGTGGGTACCGTTTATTGGTACATTGGGGGGGAATCTGGGAAGACAGGTGGGTCTCCTGGATACATAAGATGTCTGAACGGGAAGCAACTGCTTCCCTCCATAAGAGGGAACGCTTAAAAGGACTATTCAATCCCTTCACATTAAGGGAGGTGATAGTAAGGGACATGTTAGACCAGATGCAGTTGTCAATATGGTACTGAGTATGAACGAACCTAATTAGAAGGTAAGTGGTTGTTAATTAGGCTGTCAACATGAAAGCAATCGAAAACCTTAACAAATGCTAGTAGTAATTACTAAAAATGACAGGAAAGTAATACAACAACAAACTGTATGTACGCCTCCGTATCACTGACCGGTTGACACAGAGGTGGTAGCAACTTAATGAACGGTACCTGTAGATAGTACCAACAGTGAAAAAGACATAAGGGAAAAAGAAGAAAAAAAAAAAAAAAAACAACACCAGAAAGGAACAAAGTATGATGCCGTGTGCCTAGCACACAATGGCAAGTTGGCGTGGAGTGTTCTATGAAGGTGAGACAGTCATCCACGCTTTACTCGTGTACAAAAAAAACAGCCAATAAAGAAGGTGAACTGATGAGTATACCGGTGTCCGCGGAAAATTATGCTTTAGCTTTAGTAGCCCATTTAGTAGGGATCCTGGTGGATCTAGCATTTAGTGGTGGCGCCTGTGGAATGTTAGGCGAGATGCCCCAGTTATGTAACTGTTTGAACCCGTCTTTGGGAGTCGGGAAGGCGACCTGTTGTTGCTGGTAGCTTACCAGGAGCTTAGTGGGGAATCCCCATTTGTATGCGATTTTGTGCTCAATGAGCATCGCTGTAATCTGTGAAAATGCTTTGCGCGCCTGTGAGGTGGCGGCCGAGATGTCATTATAGAGCTGAATTTTAGTGTAAGGATCAGGAAGGATACGCATGGTTCTTGCGGCTCTCATAATCATTTCCTTAGAATTGAAGAAGTATATCCTAGCTAGGATATCTCTGGGAATGGAGTCGGGTAGGTGCTGCGGTTTGTGGATTCTATGTGCTCTATCGATGAGGAGATCCTGTGATGTTAAGGTGGGTACAAGCTTACGAAATAGTTGATGCAGATATGGGGTTATGTCAGGAGGTGACACATTTTCTGGCACTCCGCGGATTTTAATATTGTTCCGCCTCGAGCGGTCTTCAAGGTCTGCGACTTTGAGACGCAGCTGTTGAATGGCAGCAGAGTGTTCATCTTGAACGTCCACCATAGTGTTGTGGGAACTGGTAGCTGCAGACAGGTGGTGCTCAATGTGGTCAATGCGTTCTTCCATGTCATCAACTCTATCTAATAAGTGATTAAGGGATGCTCTAAGTTCTTTTTGCATATCTGCTTGCAAAGAAAGTAGCATGGCCTTCAGGGTGTGCTCAGAAGCAGGGCTGTCAGATGTATTGTAAGCTGCTAGAGAGGAGCAGGAGTCTCCCGATGTTGCTGTGGGACTAGAAGTGTCAGCGCCATGTTCTCTCTTCACAGGGGGCGGCTTAGAGGGAGAATGTGCTGGAGACATTGCAGATCTCTTACCTCTATCAGCCGGTGACAGACTTGGTGGATGCTGCTGAGCCCCAGATTCCTCCATATCTGAGAGGTGATCCTCCGTGTGTGTGAGGGCCGCCAAGGCCGCGGGATTCGCCTGAGGCGCTGGGAGTCCGTCTCGTTCGGCGCCATCTTGGGCCTGGATGCAGGTGGGCTTCATATAGAATTCCGTCAGTTTTCGTGCTCCGTGTGCGGCAGATCTGCCACGGGTCATGTCCCCGGTGATGTGGGGGAAGCTGTGTCCGTTCGCTGAACCGATCGGTGCGGTTGAGGAGGCTGGATGCTGCGCGTAGCTCGGTGGATGGACGGAGCTCCGGGATTATGCGGCCATTCCAGTCAGCGGCCAAGCCACGCCCCTTTTGTAAATATTTTATTATATCTTTTAATGTGACAGCTTGTATAATAGTGTAAATGTGCTATCCCCTCACTGGAAGTTCAACATGGCGCCTCATGACAAAGAATTCTCTGAGGATCTGAAAAAAAGAATTTCTGCTTTACATAAAGATGAATTAGGCTATAAGAAGATTGCCAAGACCCTGAAACTGAGCTGCACAGTGGCCAAGACCATACAGCGGTTTAACAGGACAGGTTTCACTCAGAACAGGCCTCACCATGGTTAACCAAAGATATGGATATGAGGAGGGCCGGGCCACCTGTCACCTGACCCCGCCCCTCTCTGGCGCTAGTGAGGGAAGCCAGGTTTCCCCAATGATGTATGGGTGACCCCCCCTCTGATGTAACGGAAACCTGCGTTACATCAGAGGGGGACGGGGTCACCAATACGTCACTGGGGAAGCCCAGTTTCCCCCACTAGCATCAGAGGGGGCGGGGTCAGGTGATGGTGGCCCCACCCTCCTAATATAAGAAATGTCAGGCGCCGGCATCCCGCAGTGTCTCCAACAGTGGAGACAGAGGATGCATGGATGGACTGCACTGCGCTGGACTGGAGGGAGAGATCACCCATCGCTGGATCAGATCAGCCATCACTGGACCCCGGAGAGATGATCATCTGTCACTGGATAGCAAGAGTGGATTACCACCGCTGGAATCTTTTTTTTTATTTTTAATAAAGGAATTTTTCAAAAGTGTGTTTGTCTTATTTAACTATTTTTTACACTTTCTTTGTGAAATGGTAGGGGTACTTTTGTCCCCCCTTACCATTTCAAACAGGGGGGGCAGGATCTGGGGGTCCCCTTGTTAAAGGGGGCTTCTAGATTCTGATAACTGATAAGTTCTGCAGACCCCCCACAACCACCGGCCAGGGTTGTGGGGATGAGGCCCTTGTCCCCATCAACATGGGGACAAGGTGCTTTGAGGGGTCACAGACCCCCAAAGCATCCTCCCAATGTTGAGGGCATGTGGCCTGGTACGGTTCAGGAGGGGGGCCGCTCTCTCCTCCCCCCCTCTTTTCCTGCGGCCTGCCAGGTTGCGTGCTCGGATAAAGGGTCTGGTATGGATTTTTAGGGGGACCCCACGTAAATTTTTTTTAAATTTGACGCGGGGTTCCCCTTAATATCCATACCAGACCTGAATGGCCTGGTAATTGAATTTGGGGGAACCCCACGCTTTTTTTTTTTATCAATGACTTTCAATGATTGTGGTCTATGTATTATGGGAGCCGACAATTCATTATAGCCACAAGTGATTTTAAAAGACTTTTTTTCCTGCAGAAATTACACTTTGTGCAGGGACAGTTCTAAGCACGGGAAACATGCGCCCCTTCACAGGCATGCTATAGACACCCCCCAGGTACGAAATTTAAAGGAATATTACACTTTTATTGTTTTACTTTAATCATTATTAAAATCACAGCTCTCGAAAAAACTGCCATTTTTAAAACTTATTTTTGCATTGATCCATGTCCCCTGGGGCAGGACCCAGGTCCCCAAACACTTTTTAGGACAGTAACTTGCATATTAGCCTTTAAAATTAGCACTTAGATTTCTCCCATAGACTTGTACAGGGTGTTCCGGCTTTTCGGATTTGCCGCGAACACCCCAAATTGTTCACTGTTCGCCGAACAGGCGAACAGGCAATGTTCGAGTCGAACATGAGTTTGACTCAAACTCGAAGCTCATCCCCAGTATAATTCATATGCAAGGTAGTAAGTAATTCCAGGAGTAAGATATCTGCGTACAGTGTTTGTATACAATGTAATAGGGCAAGGTGTGTATTTACTGGGCAATAGCCCTCTCACCAACTGCGGAACAACGGAGGATCCTCCTGAAGAACGATTCCGGAGTAGCCGTCCCCTGGATGAACGATCAGAGATGACTGACTGGCTGCAGGAACTGTAGGTCGTTCATCCAGGGGACGGCTACTCCGGAATCGTTCTTCAGGAGGATCCTCCGTTGTTCCGCAGTTGGTGAGAGGGCTATTGCCCAGTAAATACACACCTTGCCCTATTACATTTGGGGACCCGGCTCCTGCCCCAGGGGACATAGATCAATGCAAATTTTTTTTTTAAATGGCCATTTTTTCAGGAGCACTGATTTTAATGATGATTAAAGTGAAAAAAAAAGTGAAATATTCCTTTAAATATCATGCCTGGTGGGTGTCTATAGTATGCCTGTGAAGTGGCAGCTGCGAGGCATGGACATTGCCTTCCACATGCCGGTAGAGAGCCAGAATCGCCTTCCATGAGAAAAAGTGGCGTTTGGGAACCTGCCACTGAGGAACCGCACATTGAACAAACTCACGGAAGGGGTCCGAGTCTACCAACTGAAAAGGCAGCAGTTGAAGTGCTAGCAATTTAGCCAAGCTAGCATTCAACTGCTGGGCATGTGGATGGCTGGAAGTGAACTTCTTTTGACGGTCCAGCAGCTGGGGCAGGGAAATTTTCCTGGTACAATCGGACATCGGTGTACTGCTAGCAGAGTGTCCGCAAGTACTTGGCTGTGACACACCTAATTCTACACCTTCATTCCTCTCAGTGCTGGCTTCAGAGAGGACTGAAGGTCTAGTGGGGTTGGAGATCCCAGCTGATGAGGAGTAAGGAGAGGTCCACTTTGTGCTTTGGTGTGGGTCTTTAAGGTACACTTGCCAACGAGCTGCATGGCAGGTCAACATATGTCTGGTTAAGCATGTGGTGCCCAAGCGGCTGATGTTTTGGCCACATGAGATACGCTTGAGACATATGTTGCAAATAGCAATGGTGCGATCTGATGCACTCGTCTCAAAAAAGGCCCACACCAAAGAACTTTTGGAATAACGCGCAGAGGCAACGCCCTGCACAGGCAGAGCTCTGCGGGTTGAGTCAGTCGGTGTGATCCCCTTAAGCTGGCCCCTGTAGGGCATCCTGCCTCACTGGAGATGTGCCTTCTCCTCCTCCTCCTCCTCTCTCCTATCAGGCACCCACGTGGATTCAGTGACCTCAACATCCCCTCCCTCTTCATTGCTGGAGCAAACCTGGCAGTATGCTGCAGCTGGTGGAACATGACTGCCAGATTGCTGTCCTTGAGTATCCCCTCTCTCTGGGCTCACGCTACTCGCTACTGCCTTCTTCTAGCTGGGTATCATCATCCGAGCCTTCAAAATGCTGGGCATCCTCCTGGAGCATGTACCCAACACTGTGCTCAATCAGTTCGGGGGACTCCTCCTCAGTCTGGTGGGTCTAGGGAAGGAGTGACTAATGCCATTGTGATGAGGGAAGAGGACTCGTTGGCAGCTGCTTTGCCAGTACCCTGAGCCTGGGTGAGAGAGGGTGAGGAGGATGAGGAGGGCTTGTTCATCCACTCTACCAAGTCTTCGACATGTTGTGGTTCAACACATCCAGCTGCCAAAAATAAGGACAAGCGTGTCCCATGGCCACGTGCTGATGACAATGCACCGTGTCCATGACCAGCACTGTAGCCTCTAGACACAGACCCTGATTGCCCTTTTTTATTGGCTCGTGACTGTCTGCCTCTCCTTGTTGGCCTTCCAGACATACTTATGGCCTGCAGGGAGATGATAACACCAGCAATTAAGGGTAGCTTCAGGTGTATACTGTGCAGGAGACCCAATACACCGACTGTAACTGCTCCAGATACCTGTGGTATAGAAACGGAACAACACCAGCAATTGGGGGTAGCTTCAGGTGTATACTGTGCAGGTGGCACAATACACCGACTGTAACTGCTCCAGATGCCTGTGGTATAGAAACGGAACAACACCAGCAATTGGGGGTAGCTTCAGGTGTATACTGTGCAAGAGGCACATAACATCCACTCTAACTGCTGCAGATACCTGTGTTACAGAAACAGAACACCAGCAATAAGGGGTAGCTTCAGGTGTATACCATGCGGGAGGCACATTACACCTACTGTAAATGCTGCAGATGCCCGTGTTACAGAAACAGAACAACACCAGCAATAAGGGGTATCTTCAGGTGTATACTGTGCTGGAGACACACAACAACCACTCTAACTGCTGCAGATGCCTTTGTTACAGAAACAGAACAACACCAGCAATAAGGGGTAGCTTCAGGTGTAGACCATGCAGGAGGCACATTACACCTACTGTAAATGCTGCAGATGCCTGTGTTACAGAAACAGAACAACACCATCAATAAGGGGTATCTTCAGGTGTATACTGTGCTGGAGACACACAACAACCACTCTAACTGCTGCAGATGCCTGTGTTACAGAAACAGAACAACACCAGCAATAAGGGGTAGCTTCAGGTGTATACTGTGCAGGAGGCACACAACACTCACTGTAACAGCGCTAGGTTCACAAGCAAAAAGCCACTGTCCCTGCCTATACTTCTCTTTCCCTGCACGCCAACACACTACACAAGGCCGTCGCATTGGCCTTATATGGTGTGGGGCATGTACTAATCCCCCATAGCTATAATTGGCCACAGGCATCCTGCCTGTGGCCAATTAGGGCTCTCCTCACTGCCGGCACTGTGATTGGCCAAGCATGCGGGGTCACAGCGGGCCATGAGCGCCACACGAATATGGCTTGAACGACCCACAAAGTTCTGGATTTGGCGAACAGTCTGTGTTTGAGTCGAACATGCGTTCGACTTGAACACCAAGCTAATCCTTAATAGATATAAAAACAGGAAGAGAAAAAGAACAAAGGCAGTCATCCTGACTAGAAGCCCACTCCCCCCATTCACCAATAAGGTTTTTCAAGGTGAGAATTGTGTGTAGCATATCCAAGGATCCCAAACTTGAAATTTCAATTGTTTATACTGTAATTTACTATCAGTTTTTTTTTTTCATTTACCATAATGCAGATAGGCTTACATTTTGTGACAGATATGTCTATTAACCACTTGCCGACCGCCGCACGACGATATACGTCGGCAGAATGGCACGGGCAGGCATATGGGCGTATATATAAGTCCCTGCCTGCCCGCGGGTGGGGGGCCCGATCGGGCCCCCCCCCAGTGCCTGCGGCGGTCGGCATTCCTTCGAGAGCGATCCGGGATGAGGGGGCGGCCATTCATTCATGGCCACCCCCTCGCGACATCACTTCCTCTCCTGTAATGTAAACACAGGAGAGGAAGTGATGTATTCTCTCCTCTGTGTCGGTATTTTTCGTTCCGACACGGAGGAGAGCGGATCGGTGAGTTGCACCAACACTCTACACACACAGTAGAACATGCCAGGCACACTCACACCCCCCCTTTACCCCCCGATCACCCCCCCAATTACCCCTGCCCCCCAGTCACAGTGACACCAATGTCATTTTTTTTTTTTTTTTTTTTGCATTGGTGTCATTTGTGACTGTAATAACTGTTAGGGCAGTTAGAGTTAGCCCCCTTTAGTTCTAATGTACCCCCCTAACCCCCCCAATAAAGGTTTAACCCCGTGATCACCCCCCGTCGCCAGTGTCACTAAGGCTGGGTTCACATTGCAGCGGTTTATGAGAACGAATGTGATTCGCACCGCACTGCAGTGCAAATCACATCCGATCTCTGTGCGATTCGAGTTCAGCCATTCGCCGCACCCGCCGCACCCGCCAAACCCGCCGCACCCGCCGCAAATTCGCACGGGACCCTTTTTTTGGCCCGCAGCAGAATCGGATCGCATGGGTGTTCACACCATGCGATCCGAGTTTGCAGATCGCACTGCGATATGCGAACTGATCTGGGGGTGTCAGTAACATTTCACTGACACTCCCAGCAGTTCGCATAGGGCAGTGTGAACTGCCGCCGGGACGCATGCGATGCAGGAACCCGCCGCGGATTCGCGGCGTTTCCGCATCGCTCCAGTGTGAACCCAGCCTAATAAGCGATCATTTTTCTGATCGCCGTATTAGTGTCACAGGTGACGCTAGTTAGGCAGGTAGGTATTTAGGTTCGCCGCAGCTTTTTATAGCGCCAGGGACCCCCATATACTACCGCATAAAGCCCCCTGATTGCCCCCTAGTTAACCCTTTCACCTGTGATCACCATATAACTGTTACAGGTGACGCTGGTTGGTTAGTTATTTTTTTATAGTTTCAGGGCACCCGCCATTTATTACCTAATAAAGGTTTAACCCCCTGATCACCCGGCGGGTGTCATTTGTGACTAATAACTGTTAGGGCAGTTAGGGTTAGCCCCCTTTAGTTCTAAGGTACCCCCCTAACCCCCCCAATAAAGGTTTAACCCCGTGATCACCCCCCGTCGCCAGTGTCACTAAGGCTGGGTTCACATTGCAGCGGTTTGAGAACGGATGTGATTCGCACCGCACTGCAGTGCAAATCACATCCGATCTCTGTGCGATTCGAGTTCAGCCATTCGCCGCACCCGCCGCACCCGCCACACCCGCCGCACCCGCCGCAAATTCGCACGGGACCCTTTTTTTGGCCCGCAGCAGAATCGGATCGCATGGGTGTTCACACCATGCGATCCGAGTTTGCAGATCGCACTGCGATATGCGAACTGATCTGGGGGTGTCAGTAACATTTCACTGACACTCCCAGCAGTTCGCATAGGGCAGTGTGAACTGCCGCCGGGAGGCATGTGATGCGGGAACCCGCCGCGCATTCGTGGCGTTCCCGCATCGCTCCAGTGTGAACCCAGCCTAATAAGCGATCGTTTTTCTGATCGCTGTATTAGTGTCACAGGTGACGCTAGTTAGGCAGGTAGGTATTTAGGTTCGCCGCAGCTTTTTATAGCGCCAGGGACCCCCATATACTACCGCATAAAGCCCCCTGATTGCCCCCTAGTTAACCCTTTCACCAGTGATCACCATATAACTGTTACAGGTGACGCTGGTTGGTTAGTTATTTTTTTATAGTTTCAGGGCACCCGCCATTTATTACCTAGTCTCACTAGTGTACCCCTAAATTTAGGGGTGTCTACTTTCCAAAATGGGGTCATTTGGGGGGGGTTTGTGCCATCTTGGCATTTTATGGCCTTCAAAACTGTAACGCCCTTAGAAAGCCTGAAGGCGGTGCTTGGTTTTCGGGGCCCCGTACGCGGCTAGGCTCCCAAAAAGTCCCACATATGTGGTATCCCCGTACTCAGGAGAAGCAGCAGAATTTATTTTGGGGTGTCATTTCACATATGCCCATGGCATGCGTGAGCAATATATCATTTAGTGACAACTTTGTGAAAAAAAAAAAAAAAAAAAAAGTTTGTAATTTTCCCGCAACTTGTGGCAAAATATAAAATATTCCATGGACTCAACATGCCTCTCAGCAAATAGCTTGGGGTGTCTACTTTCTAAAATGGGGTCATTTGTGGGGGTTTTGTGCCATCTTGGCATTTTATGGCCTTCAAAACTGTAATAGGTAGTGAGAAGTGAACTCAAAAATTTATGCCCTTAGAAAGCCTGAAGGCGGTGCTTGGTTTTCGGGGCCCCGTACGCGGCTAGGCTCCCAAAAAGTCCCACATATGTGGTATCCCCGTACTCAGGAGAAGCAGCAGAATTTATTTTGGGGTATCATTTCACATATGCCCATGGCATGTGTGAGCAATATATCATTTAGTGACAACTTTGTGAAAAAAAAAAAAAAAAGTTTGTAATTTTCCCGCAACTTGTGGCAAAATATAAAATATTCCATGAACTCAAAATGCCTCTCAGCAAATAGCTTGGGGTGTCTACTTTCTAAAATGGGGTCATTTGTGGGGGTTTTGTGCCATCTTGGCATTTTATGGCCTTCAAAACTGTAATAGGTAGTGAGAAGTGAACTCAAAAATTTACGCCCTTAGAAAGCCTGAAGGCGGTGCTTGGTTTTCGGGGCCCCGTACGCGGCTAGGCTCCCAAAAAGTCCCACATATGTGGTATCCCCGTACTCAGGAGAAGCAGCAGAATTTATTTTGGGGTGTTATTTCACATACGCCCATAGCATGTGTGAGCAATATATCATTTAGTGACAACTTTGTGTAAAAAAAAAAAAAAATTTTTTTTTTGTCATTATTCAATCGCTTGAGGCAAAAAAATAAAATATTCAATGGGCTCAACATGCCTCTTATCAATTTCCTTAGGGGGTCTACTTTCCAAAATGGGGTCATTTGGGGGGGTTTTGTACTGCCCTGCCATTTTAGCACCTCAAGAAATGAGATAGGCAGTCGTAAACTAAAAGCTGCGTAAATTCCAGAAAACGTACCTTAGTTTGTAGATGTGACAACTTTTGCGCAAACCAATAAATATACAATTATTGACTTTTTTTTTACCAAAGACATGTGGCTGAATACATTTTGGCCTAAATGTATGACTAAAATTGAGTTTATTGGATTTTTCTAATAACAAAAAGTAGAAAATATCATTTTTTTTCAAAATTTTCGGTCTTTTTACGTTTATATCGCAAAAAATAAAAATCGCAGAGGCAATCAAATACCATCAAAAGAAAGCTCTATTTGTGGGAAGAAAAGGACGCAAATTTTGTTTGGGTACAACATTGCACGACCGCGCAATTACCAGTTAAAGCAGCGCAGTGCCAAAGTGTAAAAAGACCTCTGGTCATTTACCAGCAAAATGGTCCGGTCTGAAAGTGGTTAAAGAGGACTTCAATCCATGCCTTCGCTTGCTGAAAGCTCTGTAAAATCTTTGTCAAAGCTTGCAGTTCACACTGCTCTTATACAAGTTGAAGCCCATGTGAAATGAGCCTAACAATGCTTTCAAATACTTCCATCAGTTACAGGCCTAGCTTTATTTGGACCATAAATAGTTTTACCAATACTTTAAAATTCAACATCCACTACACTCTTACATATCAACACAATTTTTTCCTTTACTGCCAATCATACTCCTGAATTTCTCCATAGAATTAGTTTGAGAGGTGATTCTAATTGCAATAAATGTGCCCAACCCCAGGGGAATCTTGACCATCTTCTAAATACTCAGAATTACAGAGTTATTGGGTTGAAATAATTACAGCTCTCAATAACATTTTCAGTATCAACTTGCCTGTTAACTCAATAACACATGTCCTTGGACATTTTGATATTTTTCCTGTGGATGATACTTTGTTGATAGCTACTACCAAATCCCTTTTTTCAGTAAAGTTATAGCTCAAAAATCGACCTCAACATGTTAATGATTGGATCTCAGAATTAAACAAATATACATCCTATGAAAAATATTCTTTTTATCTGAGAAATGGTACATGTATATTTACTTCTATCTGATCTTGATGGACTGATTTGATGTGCTTACTTACCATGAAAAGAATGGTGATCTACAATGATTTCTATTTGTTAGTTATAGGCTGTGTACTACCGCATGTTTATTGCATAAGCGGTTATTTGATATTTAGCTCCAAATTTTCGCCTTGTTATAACTTTGCCCTGCAAGACAGACTATCTCTATATTTTTTGTACTCATAATTTGTCAATAGCTTTAATCAAAATTATCTTATTTAAAAAAAAAATATAAGACTTATAAGGTTTACTAAAGGAGTTGACAACCTTCCCTGAAAAAATTGAGAGAATATTCAGCTGTCCAATGTGAAAGCAAATTATTGTTCACTTTGAAAACACAATCATGTGCAGAATAAACAACATCAACAATTTTCTTTTCATGTGATAAGATATTCAGAGTGAATATTCCCAACTTCTTTATTAAATTAGCTTTTATATGTCTCACATGCTCGGATGTGCCATTTAAATTCAGGAGAATCACAAGATTGGCTATATAGAACTAACATTTCTTTGTCAGTAAAACAGTAAACACATGAACTCCATTTCCCTATGCTATAATAATTTGATTGTATATAATAACACGTGTGCTATAGCTTAGTAAATTGAGCCAAATTATTTATTATGCTAAAAGTGCTTGGATACAAAACATGGACATTTTTCCCTGTACAGAATCACAGCAGTATACGTAAAAAAAAGTAAGTAAAAAAAGTAAAACAAATAGAAAAATGGATTCACTGTCTCAGTTTGCTTAATGATAAAGTAAAACAAAAAAACACAGACAATTTAAAGTAAATTATTTGGCAGTTTTACAGATAAACAAATCACTTTTCCAAATTGCTTCTTTAGGGAATTAGTGCTTCTGGAAATGAAATATACACAGATTATTAGAAAAAAGAGCTTCCCGTTGGGAGAGCAACAGTATTTACAAGAAAAGATGTGCCTAGCCGGACCTCTAATTGCTGTTCATTATCTCATATTGATTTAATTAGTTGCTGCACTCAGGTTTAAATTGCCTGCTGTCCTCAGCAGGGACTTAGGTATAAGGGTGTGTGGATTAAACGAGTAGGGTAGCAAAATGAGACCCCACAGTGAGAAACAAAAGGGTCATCTAACAGGGCATCATTAGTGATGTTGAACAGAGGAGGGTAAGGCCAGAGAGATACCCTTGTGGGCTTTTATTTTATTCTTTTAACCATGTTGGCTGAGAAAAATCTAATTAACCAAAGTAATTAGAGTAAGCATCTTCATAAAGGAAAATTAGAGTGTTGCTGTGAGAGCACAGTAAGATATATTGTCTAAAATGAGCAACAGCAGAAAATACTTCAGAGGGAAAAGTAGAATTAGAATATTAGCTTAATTTACAGACTTAATATACCCACGATTTGTGGACATACACACAAAATGTATTTTTAAAAAAATATTGGATTTTTCTATTCAGTCTTAACCAAATGTTTGCAGCTAAAGCAATTCTGTTAAGAAAAAGGTTATTAACATTTTAGATTAGTATCCATTTGGGACTAATTGTTTTATGCATTAATTGCTGAAGAATAATGAGGAAGTCAACGATCTTGCTTAAAAGGTTGAGAACTAATTGGTGCTGGAAGACAATTATGTCCACAGAACTGCGTGATGAGCATTGAAAGATTTAAGTTGGTTTAAAGACTGAATTTATGATGCATAAGTAGCTATTAAAACCAATCTACATATGATGGTTACACCAATGTACTTATGATTCGGCAGAAATAAACTCTGGCATTAATGGGATACTTTCATTGTGCGTATATAAGATGTTCATTTCCATGGCATAAAATATGGGATATCCATTTTGCCTTTTTCCATAGCTATCACCATCATTAATAATCCTCTGTTT
Organism: Lithobates pipiens; assembly: GCF_037356315.1. Classification (NCBI taxonomy): domain Eukaryota; kingdom Metazoa; phylum Chordata; class Amphibia; order Anura; family Ranidae; genus Lithobates; species Lithobates pipiens. Next base: position 27,226,070 of record NW_027507790.1, on the reverse strand, counting down.
TTCCCTTTTCCCAAGTGAAATGTAAAGTTTGGGTGCCCTATCCACAAAAATGTTGAAATGTTGAAATGTTGAAATGCAGTAAAGTGTACAGTAAATATATTATGCAAAGTCAACAGACTAGTATTCAAAAGACAATGAAAAATGTATGATATATTGAAAAAAAATTACAGCATACTAAAAACCCTTGACACATTGAAAAGTAAAATTATGCCCCGGTCACACGCGGTCTAATTTTCCGACGGAAAATGTTTGATGAGAGCTTGTTGTCGGAAATTCCGACCGTGTGTAGGCTCCATCGGACATTTTCCATCGGAATTTCCATCACACAACAAAATCTGTTGTTGTAAATTCCGAGCATGTGTACACAATTCAAACACACAAAGTTCCACGCATGCTTGGAATCAAGCAGAAGAGCCGCACTGGCTATTGAACTTAATTTTTCTCGGCTCGTCGTGCATGTTGTACATCACCACGATCATGTGTATAAGACAAGTTTGAGCCAACATCCGTCTGAAAAAAAACACGGGGGGGGGGGGGGCGGAGCCGGCGCGCGAGGAGCATGGTCGCATGAGACAGGAGCTCCCGGCGGACTGAGACATCCAGCGACAATAACAGCGACGGAGGGCAGCTACGAACGGCGCAAACAGTGCCTAACTGCCCGCACAACCTCGGAGGATGTCGCGGAGGAGGAAATCAGGGAAACATCCCGGTAAGATGACGGACTTTTATCCGCACTCCGGCCGTTCACTAATCCAAGATGGCGCCGGTGATGTACGGAACCTCTCAGACACAAAGGCTGACAGTGCAGCAGCAGAGAGAGGTAGCGATCGCAAGCAGAGAGGCCAGCTTAGACCACTGACTGACTCTTCCCAGCCCTCATCCAGCGCCACTAGCCCGGTTAAATCCAGGCCCAGACTATCACCTGAGGCTACAGAGGGGGGGAAGAAGGAGACAAACTCAGTGTTAGACGGCACGCTGGAGTTTCAGGACGCTATAGCGTCCTTTCCTACTAACAATCTGCCAGTTAAGGATTCCACTCTAAAGGACATGTTGATGTCGCTGAGAAGTGCTATTCATACGGATATGCTACACTTAATGTCTCAGTGTAAATCAGCTGTGACTGAGGTCAGTGAGCGAGTCTCGCACATAGAAAACAAAATGGGGGAATTCACAGATACTTTTAACAGCATGGTTGATGCTCACAACGACCATGACGATGACATCACCTGGCTCAAAGCTAAAGTCGCGGACCTGGAAGACCGTTCCAGGAGGAACAACGTAAAAATTAGAGGCATCCCTGAAACGGTCCAACCCCAGGAGTTAATGGCTTACTTTACAAATGTGTTGAAAGAAGCCTTACCCGACCTGCCCCTGGAAGAATTGATTATAGACCGGATACATCGTCTCCCAAAACCGCAGCACATCCCAGCCAAGCTACCTAGGGATACCATAGCCAGAATACATTATTATCGTATCAAATAACGGCTGCTACATGCCATTAGACAAATGGATGATCCCCCTGATAGTTTACAAAGACTGTCCTTCTTCCCGGATTTATCGGCTCATACTATGAGGAGGAGGCATAACCTGATGACCGTAACGAAGCCCTTGAGAAATAATAACATTTCTTACCGTTGAATTTACCCGGCTACCTTGGTGATTCACAAAGGTGACCGGGATTACCGAGTAAACACGCTAGAGGAAGGTCTACGCCTATTGGAAAAGTGGCGGATAATTTCACCTGATGATGCAAGCCCCAGAAGCCGACAGGGATCTCCGGCAATGGTCGACCTGGGCTGAGGATTACTTCTTGGGACATTGCCCTATATTTCCGACTGAATTTCAAGTTCTGGATGTCTCACCCGGCATCCATTTGTTTAGTACCCCCTATCTTAGCAGTTGATACAAGCTCAGATTCTGTAAGAATCGCAAAGTTCTTATTAAGTTAATCGAGCACTACAGCAGTGCCTTACGTTCGCTGTTTGAGATTAGCGAGATTTTTTTTGTTTTTTTTTCCTTTTTCATTTGTTACTTTCAGTTCCTCTCCAGTACACTCACGGATAGCGCATTTGTTACTGGAATCTGCTCCTATCTTCCGACCCTGACGAATCATACTTCTCTTGCCTTCACCTGAGTTCCTTTTGACTGCCTGGAGTTGACTCAACGCTCAGTTTTCCAAGTAGGGTAAACCACCAACGAAGCACCACAGAAATTAAGTCAGTGGCCTAGGAATATAACCCTTCGTGCACAATGTCTTTTAAAATTTCATCTCTAAATGTAAATGGTCTAAATACGCCACACAAACGGCATATGATGTGGAGAACGGCGCACTCTCTGAGATGTGACGTCCTGTGTTTGCAGGAGACACATTTCAGAGATGGTACTCATTCCATGTTGACACATAAGCAGTATCCTCACATTTACCTAGCCAATGCTTCTAAGAAAAGGAGAGGTGTGGCGATATTGCTTGGGAATACAGTTTCGTTTAAGTATATATCTCACCATTGTGACAGTGCTGGAAGATACTTAATTCTGATTGGTGAAATTAACAATGTGGTCTATACACTGGTCAATACATATGTCCCTAATTCCAAACAAGTTAGCTATTTAAATAAATTATGGAGAAAAATACAGAAAGTCAAGTCGGGTCATCTAATTCTGTGTGGTGACTTGAATGCTGCTATGGACACCCAAATGGACACTGCGAATACGATGGCTACATCTTATCGTAGATCCACTTTAACAAAATTTTCACAATCCACTGGTTTGTATGATGTGTGGAGATGCCAGCATTCCACAGAAAAGGACTTCTCCTATTTCTCACGTGTTCATTTATCATATTCTAGGATTGACATGTTCTTGGTGGACAGGTTCCTGCTGCAACGTATATCAAAGTCGGATATTGGATGTATAGAATGGTCAGACCATGCTCCAATCTCTGTCACAATAGGTGACACTGTTTGTTCCACCCGTGCCAATAGATGGAAGAACGATACACAGTTGTTTAACATACCAGGTATAGCTCAAGGTATAGCTAAGTCGCTGGAGGAGTTTTTTAATATTAATGATAATGATGAAGTGGACCCCTTTGTAGTATGGAATGCCCATAAAGCATTCATGAGAGGCATCCTAATTAAGGAGAGTGTAAGATTGAAAAGGTCGAGGAGGCAGCACATGGATAACATTTTGAAAGAAATAACAGACTTAGAAAGTGACAATAAAAAAAACCCCTCACTCTTGCTTAGTAATACATTAACGGCTGCAAGAAACGAATTACGAGCCATGTTGATAGCCCAGCACTCACGAAATATTCACTCCCTTAAGGCAAATCATTATACCCATGGCAATAAGGCAGGTAAGCTCTTGGCCACCCAACTTAAAGATAGGATTGTCAAACAAAAACTCCCTTTCATAATACATCCCGAATCAGGTGTCAAACTAACTAATCCTAAAGACATAGCTGATGCATTCAGCTTTTACTATAGTAGTCTTTATAACCTTAAAGAGGATCCTAATACCCCCCAACCCACAACAGAATTGATAGAAGACTTTTTGAGAAATATTAATCTCCCTACTGTACAACAAGCAGATCTGGACATTTTGAATGCCCCCTTTTCAGTGCTGGAGATCCAAAAAACAATAGCAAGCCTACCAGTTAATAAAGCGCCCGGCCCAGATGGGTTTTCATCAGAGTACTATAGATGCTTTGCTAACACTTTGATCCCAAAACTACAAAGGGTGTTCCATGCTGCTGCCTCGTCGGCCTTATTTCCAGATGAAATGTTACAAGCCACGATAATCACTCTTCCTAAACCAGGGAAGGAGCCAGATAGGACACAAAACTTCAGGCCCATATCTCTCTTGAATGTGGACCTGAAGGTTTACGCCAAGCTATTGGCGAATAGGATAGCCCAGCTGCTTCCTTCCCTGATTCAGAAAGACCAGGTCGGTTTTGTGGTGGGTAGGCAAGCGACGGACGCTACGAGAAGGGTGTTAAATTTGATCCACTCGGCGTCCGGGGGCAGAGGCGCAGCGGTGCTTCTGTCCCTGGACGCCGAGAAAGCTTTCGATCGAGTCCACTGGGGTTACCTCTCGGCGGTTCTTTCGAAATTTGGATTTAAGGGCCAGGTTTTCTCCTCCATCTCAGCTCTATATTCGAAACCATCAGCGCATGTCTTTGCTGAAGGAATGTTTTCAGAACAATTTTGTATCACCAATGGGACTCGGCAAGGCTGCCCATTGTCCCCTTTAATTTTTGCCCTACTGATGGAGCCCTTGGAGGATTAGGACCCACCCTCTCGTCAAAGGTATACAGATTGGGAAATCTAGACATGTGATCACACTATTCGCCGATGACGTTATTTTGTCTGTAGAAGATCCTGCAAGATCATTGTTTGCGATACATGACATATTGGAGGAGTTCAACAATATCTCCTACTTTAAGATTAATGCTGCAAAATCCAATATCTTGAACCTAGGGGTGGATTCGGAAGTGAAGAAACAAATTCAGGATAGGACCCCGTATCCTTGGACAGAGGGAGCATTGCAATATTTGGGAATTCAGGTGTCCAGCTCTATATCTCATCTTTATAGTCTTAACTTCGAACCTATGATAGGGGAATTGGAGAAAGAAATAAACAGGCTCAAAAAGTATTACTTGTCCTGGTCAGGGAGGTTAGCGGCCTACAAAATGTTTTTGCTCCCCAAGATGCTCTATCTGTTTAGGGCGCTTCCAATACAGCTGCCTTCATCCTTTTACCATAAGTCACAATGTCAGTTATCTAACTTTATATGGGCAGGGAAAAAGGCAAGGTGTAACTTTAACATTCTAACTAAACATAAGAAGGCCGGGGGCATGGGAGTACTGAACCTTAAGGACTATCATGCAGCGGCCATTATAGATCAACTTTGGTTCTGGTTTCACTCTCCTGAACTGAAGTATTGGTGTAGCTGTGAACAAAGTCAAGTAACTCAGGGTACCCTAGTGGAGCTTATTTATGCTACAGTTATCGGTAATTCAAAACAGTGTCCTCAACACCCCATGATTGCAGCTACAATTCAGGCGTGGAACTATCTTATAAACAATAGAGATGTAGCAACTAAACATAGAACTATTTCTATCCCGATAACGACATTATCGCTCTTTACCACGGATTTAAATTAAAAAAACTGGTTAGCTCATGGAATATTATTTGTCCATGATTTAATGGAAGGCATGCAAATAAAGCCCTTTAGTGCACTTCAGTCCCAGTATTCCTTGCCTGCGACTGAATTCCTGACTTATGCTAGCCTAGCGAGCATAGTACCTAATACAGGCACCTACCATCTTGCAGTCCCAGAAAGCATCTGGGAAATGTGGCAACCGGAGTTTAGTCGCGGGAAAGGAATCACGAGAATATATAGCATTATCTGCAATAAGACCCGATTTGAAATGATGCCCCCACTGCTTAAATGGGAAAAGGATCTAAACATAAAAATCACACAAGTTCAATGGTTGAGCGCAATTAAATACAATTATACCCTCACCAGATGTTCAAACTATAGAGAAGCGGCTCAGAAGATAACATGGAGGTGGTATAGAACCCCTTACATAATCGAGAAGTTTGGGGGAGGTGGTTCAAATTTGTGTTGGAGAGAGTGTGGCAAAGTGGGTACTTTAGCACATATGCTTTGGTATTGTGTCTCTGTGCGCAGTTTTTGGGGTTCAATCACAAAGGTGATAGCACGGTTGACAGGCATTTTAAATCCGCTTAGACCCGAGCAGGCTCTTTTAAGTATAAATATGGGAATATACCCTTCCTTGTGTCGTTCTTTAGTTATGCACATATTATATGCGGCCAGATTAACTATTTTGAGAAAGTGGAAGTCCACGGCTTCGCCTAGTGTAAGAGAAGTATTGTGTTTGGTTGATGATTCTTATTCCTACGAAAAAAGCATTGCTTTTAGAAAAAATAGTATGATGGTGTTTTCCAGGAGGTGGAAATTGTGGGAGCCATTATATAAAAACCATCAATATTGGTAACGGAAGGAGCTTTATGAATATTTGCTGTGATATAAGTTTGCATTACTTATTAAGCTAATACTGGTTGGAGGTGGAGTCTGCGTACTCCTCTGTTATATTTCTTTTTTTTTTTTTCATTTCAATGTAACAATCTTGTTGTTGATGCATCTGTACTATATAAAACCCAATAAAAAATATTTTCAGGAAAAAAAAACACGGATTCTGTTGTCAGAATGTCTGATCAATGTCCAATTGTGTGTATGGGGCATAATAGTATTTGCCAGGTGAACTAATGAGTATATATATATATATATATATATATATATACCCATAACAATGTGAACAATATTGTTGTGCAGGCTCTTGAAGTGTATCATAAAATTCAGTGCTATATAAATCTGCCAGTAAAGTTAAAAAAAAAATCATATATACAAGTATACACATATATAGTGCTTCACATAGTGTGATCCATTGCAGAAACATATAAAATAATGAAATAAATAATACTTTGTTCTCCAACGGTGATGTGGCAAATATAGTCAAAAATTTCCCAATAAAGTGCTGTTTTCCTGCATATATACAGCTGAATCAATGTGCTTTCACCTCCTCATGTCACCACTATGCTCCCAGAACTCTCACCTTAAAAGGCAATAATATAAGCCTTATGGTTGTAGTGTTGGAGTGATGTTACATCAATCTTGACTTGTTCCATAGTATCCAGGTGATCCCCTGGTGATGGTCTCTTTAAGACTCCTACTCCCACGCTCAATCCTCATGTTAGGGTAAAAGAAAGTGATCCTCCATGGTGTAGTATGTTAAAACCATACATTTTATTACAATATTAACTGTTAGGCCCCTTTCACACTGGGGCGGGAGCGGCGTCGGCGGTAAAGCAGTGTTATTTTTAGCGCCACTTTATCGTAGTTTTAGCGGCGGTATGCGGCCTCTAGCGGGGAGGTTTTAACCCCGCTGGCGGCCGAAAAAGGGTTAAAACCGCTCGCAAAGCCCCGCCATTCATTCAACTGTATATATGCATGAAAACAGCACTTTTTTGGGAAAATTTTTACTATATTTGGCCCATTACCGTTGGAGAACAAACTATTATTTATTTAATTATTTTATATTTTTCTGCAACCTGCACAGCACTGTGTGAAGCACTGTAAATGTGTATAATTATATATATGATTTATTTGACTTTACTGGAAGATTTATATAGCACTGAATTTTGTGATACACTTCAAGAGCCTGTGCAACACTATTTTTCACATTGTGATACTGTTAACATATGCCGGGAACACAATTGGGTGGATGCAGCAGCTCTTTTATCAGCACTAGTATATTATTGTTTTTCACCATTTATCTAGCCAGTAGACCATTCATGTTGAGCATTGCAGTAATTGTTTCATTTTATTTACACTTGGGTAGTGCAGAGATACACTTGTACACAGCATATAAACCCAATCACTACAATCTCATTTAAGTTTCAATAAGTTCCCACCAATTAAAAAGTCCACCAGTTATAAGGGGCAGCTGGCATGAGGAAGCAAAGCCTTGCTTCTCTTCCAAGATGACCACCTCAACAAAGGGATACTGTTCAGAACCCAACAGAGAGACAACAGGTAATCAAGTGACTAGTCCTGTGCCCTCTGATTGCCTTTTTGGCTACAGCTTTAGGTCTTTTTAAAAGTATGTGCAAACGGAATCTCTAAAATATCATACAATCTTTAGCACTTTAATATAGTTTAAGTGCTATTTTTAATAATTGTAAATCTGTAGCTTTTATTAAAATAATACATGGTACATCTGTCATAAAAGTCAGGCACTTCATGTTATGGGGCAACAATGCGTATCCCTCTTTCTCATGTGTGTTCCTGCTCTATCACATAGGCTTCTTATAGAAGCTACACATTACATTACTCAGACATAGCCCACTTCATGGAGACATGAGTGCGCATACGAAGGATGTTACTGCAAAGGGGATGCAGGAGATCAGCAATACTGAATTGAAACAAAGGATAAAATAAGAGTTGAAAACATATTTCATAAAAAAAATGACAATTGATTATTATACACAGCCTTTAGCAAACTAAGTGTAATCAAGTTAAGGTTTACATATCAGAAAGTCTTTATTAATTAGCAAACTCTAGCTGCAAAAATAGGCCCTTTGGGCAACAATGGGTACTGAATATCTATTGTCTTTAATAAAAATACAAATGTAATCAACCCTTCACTTGTTCTTTTTTCCCCGGGTTCTCTCCATAATCAATGATGAAAAAAAAAATCAATAATCATAATCAATGATGATTAAAAAAAAATCTGATCACTATAAAATTGTTCTGTAGAATAGTCTGTACATAATCATACACGTCATAATCGGTTGACAAAATACAACCTGATTGATCAACACTTATAAGTCTAGAAGGTCTAGAAGGTAACTAAGACATAATGATGATTATCCTCCTTTTTGATAAAAAAAAAAAAATATATATATATATATATATATATATATATATATATATATATATATATATATATATATATATATATATATATATATATGTTGTGGGTAATGTTCAATAGAATAATAAAGATTTTTAAATTATATATTAATATTGATTTACATTTTGAGAAAATTAAATTTCATTTGCTAGATTATGATACGTTTTCATTGAGAATGCTGATTGCTACAAAGCAGTTAACTTAATTTTTCAAATTATATTATTTAGAGAATCTTGATTGGCTGTTAAGGAAGATTTAGTATATCATAATTGTGTTACACTGAGAACGATCACTGGCTGATGTAAATGCGTGGTTTGAATACAAATGACTCTCTAAAGGTTAATTAAGCATTTTTGTTGCCAAGAAGGAAGAAAAAAAATCTCTTTAAAAATTTATGTTTATAGTGTTTACATTAAAGGATGTGTTATAATGCTCGCATATAATCGAATATAGCCTGATGGACTTTTTCAGCTGATGGCAAAACAGGTCAAGACAACCTACTATCAAAAGCTTTTATTCAAATGGTGACACAATTAAAATTGTTGGTAGTTGGCTGCTTTGATTAACATACATTTTTAAAATAACATTATTTATAAGACATTAAAGTACAATTCAGACACTGCAATTGGTATTACATTCAGGCAGGTACAAGGACCTGCAGCTGCTGAATGCCTGTGGGAGGGAGAGGAGGAGCAGGCATTCAGCGGCTGCAGGAACAAAATGCAGGACACTGGTTCTGCTAAATGCCGCTCCAGCCGCCCCTCCTATCCTGCCTGGTGCTAGGTGTTTCTGGCAGTCGTCAGTTGTTAGGACCACTGGCTCTGCCCCGAGCTTCACTCCCTAGCTCAGGCAACCACTTCTTGCCTCTAGGCTTCTCCTGCCAGGTAAGGCAGGAGAGTTGCTTCTCTAAGGTAGGGTGACCAGATGTCCCTGGTTTTAAGGGACAGTCTCCGGTTTGAGGACACTGTGCCCAGACCAAGTCTGTCCCCGGTTTTGTCCCCAGATTTGAATTCAACAGGAGATGGGGCAATTTTCAAAGACAGTCAGTGCAGAATAAAAAAAAGACTAAATTACACACCCCCCCGCTAATAATTAGCTTAGGGGGTGTATTTTTTTCCATTATCTGTGTCCCTTTCTTTCTGATGATATGCTGGTCAGTGCGGATGGACTATTTCTTCAGTTTTCGGACACATGCCCATTCAGCTCCGCTCACATGTTCTTCTGCCTTGGCTCAAATCCCAGCCAGCCGCCTGCCTGCTTATCTCCTTGCCTTCCCCAGCAGAGTCATTTTCCTCTACTCCCCACCCAGTAGTAGCCGGGGCCCGGAGAGTGAGACCTAAGAGGCTGTGAGGCAGGCGGAGGCAACAGACAGAGAGAGGCAGCTGAGCTCAGCTGATGATGTCCAGCATCAGGAATAGATGGGGTTGCAGATCCAATTTTGGGGCTGCCAGTGGCTTCAAGACTTCAACACAGGTGTGCTTTGGGGGTGTCTGTGAATAGACTACATTGCACTGTGTCTGTCTCTCTGGCACAATGGATGGTATCAGAACTCACAGGCAGCAGGCACTTATTGGTCATAAGTTAACAAAATCAACACCCAGCAGTCATGTTATGTGACACACTGTGACAGAGCCAGCCAGAGCCATGATAGAGTGCCTGCTGCCTGGGAGTTATCATAATGATGATGATCTTAACCAGTTTCCGATCACCTGATAGCAGATTTACTGCTACAGGGCAGTCGCACTGCGCAGGATCACTTATATACGTGATCCTGCATTTCTGGGTGTCAGAGGCAATCGGCGGATCTGGCAGACTCGCCTAGTGGTCTGCCTATATAAACAAGGCAGTTCACCATTCTGTCAGTATGAAAGACATTGATCCTGTGTTCCTGCAAAGCAGGTACAGGGATCCATGTCTTCCCTTAGTAAAAGCACCTCCCCCACAGTGAGAAAACACTTGTTAGGCACACATTTAACCCATTGATTGCCCTAGATGTTATCCCCTTCCCAGCCAGTGTCACTAGTACAGTGACAGTACATATTTTTAGCACTGATCACTGTATTAATGTCACTGGTTTCCACAAAGTATCAAAAGTGTCACTTAGTGTCCGATTTCACAGTCCCGTTATGAGTCGCTGATTGCTGCCATTACTAGTAAAAAATAAAATATGTCTCGGGTTTCATTTTAAAAATCTGGTCACCTTACTCTAAGGCCACTCTCACCCGGTAGCATAGAAGAAACTATATTCTCTACCATAGCAGTGGCCAGCATCTGAGTGAGTATACCATGTGGTGTACTGTAACAATGCTCCCTACCTGTCATACTGCCCCTTCACCTGTCACACTGCCCCCTCTTATCACACTCCTCCCTACCTCTCACACTGCCCCCCCCCCACGTGTCACACTGCCCCCTCTTATCACGCTGCCCCCCACTTGTCACACTAACCCCTCTTATCACACTTCCCCATCATACTGCTCCCTGTCACACTGCCCCTCACCTGTCACACTGCCCCCTGTCATACAGCCCCCTCCTGTTGCACTGCCCCTTCATACTTTACCCTTATCACACTGCGCTATTGTCACAATACCCCTCTGTCACACTGCCCTCCCTATCATTCTGGCCTGTCTCACTGCCCCCCTCTGTCATACTGCCCCCTCCTGTCACAGGGCCCACATCATAATGCCCCCTCTTGTCACACTGCCCTCCCTATTGTCACACTGCCCCCTTCTTTCACAGTGACCCCCTCACTAGAGGCGATTCAGTTCGCATTGTGCGCTATACAAGTATTTCATTCATTCATTCATTCATCCCACTGCCCTACTGTTATCACACTGCTATCCTCCTTTCTCACTGCCCCCCTCTTATCACATTGCCACCCCTCCTTTCACACTGCAACCTCTCCTGTCACACTTCCCAGGTACCATTCTCCTGTCACACTGCCCCCCCCCATCACACTTCCCCATCATACTGCCCCTCACTTATCACACTGCCCCCATCATACCATCCATTTCTTGTTACACTGCCCCCCTCATTTTACAGTGTCCCCCTCTGGTCCCTTCTTTTTCTGAATGGACACAGTGAGTGATGGTACCACACTCACTGTGTTCATTCATAACTAAAGCATAAAGAAAAGGGGAACAAGTGGGACTTTAAACGAAGCATGTCAATTGAAAATAACAATGTATGAACACATGTGAATACAATGATTTAGATTTAATTTATAATCAATAGCCACTAGGGGTTGTCCAAGATCGGAATGCATACAATAGTAGTACAGTAATATAAATATGGATATACACTCAATGTATTTTCATAATAGTAATCAGAGAATCTAGAAGTATAGACAAATCAATGGACATACATGGATGCAGTTCATAACAGAAATGCATAAATCAAAAATCATAAAATCACATGAACGAGTGCAAACTCAATAAGACAAAAGTTGATATTATCAAGGATTAAAATAAGCTTAGGTAGGCATCCTTAGTTTGAGAACCCGACGCGTTTCTTGGCTTCTTGCCAGTCATCAGGGGTGGGATGCATGTTTTTACTAAAAAAGCAAATAAATATGACAAATGTTAATATAGGCGGAACCTCAGTTAAATAGAGAAAGTATCAAATTGGTCCACTTGATTGATAAAGTGACTTACAAAATAGCCCAAAGATTGGGCAGAACTTCCAGCAATGGGAACTGTTAGAGCTGGGATAAAACCGTCTCATCCGGGGTTGAGGCAGGGTTCAGACCATCCCCCAACAATGTCAGGGGGCAGGCCAGGGGGAACCGAAACAGACATCCTCAACACAGGTCCACTAGGTACTAAATGTATATGTGTGTTACCCAAATCTGCGAAAGAGAAAAAAGAAAAGAAAAGAAGAAAAGTGTGATGGGTCACAAAAAAAAACAAAAAAAAAAACCCAAAAGCAGGACACTGAGTGTTGGATTGAACGTGTTGAATGAATATAGCTGATTGCTGAAAAGTGTGTGTGAATGAGATATACATGAATGATTGGGAAATAGGAGAAGACTAAATGTGTGTTAAATAGGTGGGAATGGATGATGGGGAAATACAAAATCATCCAATTCAAATGTGTAAAAAAGTCTGTGCAGTGCTCTGAATGAAACAATGTATGTGCAAAAAGGAGAGAGGAAAAACGAAACAAAAACAAAAAAAAAAAAAAATTCCTGGAATTTATTTATCAATCAATTGAACATATGGGCTGTTTTTGCTGGGTATGTTGCAGTCATTTTTTCGGGGTTGCGATGCGCTCAGCTCCCTCCCTACCTCCCTTTGTGGATCACAGGGGGTGGTGGGGTTCGATCTCAGCGCATCGGCGCCATGCATAAAGGGGCCCCTCGAGTGGTGTCAATAGACACTGCAAGGTGGGAGTCTATTGTTTGTTTTTGTGTTTTTTTTTTTTTTTTCTTTTTTTCTTTCTGTCTTTCCACCTGATGCTGCAGCTAAGATGGAGGGGCACCCACTGAGGTATGGATTATCCTCAGCTGTGAGTGTTCCCTCATCTTTTCACAGCTGCAAAAGACATCATGCATGACGCTGGCGGGGATCCGCCCAGGGCCTGGGGTATATGAGCTGGGACAGACAGACAGTTCACTCCTCCACTGTGCTCCACTAGGAAGAGATCACTCCTTAACTCTACATATGGGTAATAGTTTTATGCATGTTTTTTTTTTTTTTTTGTTTCGTTTTTCCTCTCTCCTTTTTGCACATACATTGTTTCATTCAGAGCACTGCACAGACTTTTTTTACACATTTGAATTGGATGATTTTGTATTTCCCCATCATCCATTCCCACCTATTTAACACACATTTAGTCTTCTCCTATTTCCCAATCATTCATGTATATCTCATTCACACACACTTTTCAGCAATCAGCTATATTCATTCAACACGTTCAATCCAACACTCAGTGTCCTGCTTTTGGGTTTTTTTTTTTTTTTTTTTTTTTTGTGACCCATCACACTTTTCTCCTTTTCTTTTCTTTTTTCTCTTTCGCAGATTTGGGTAACACACATATACATTTAGTACCTAGTGGACCTGTGTTGAGGATGTCTGTTTCGGTTCCCCCTGGCCTGCCCCCTGACATTGTTGGGGGATGGTCTGAACCCTGCCTCAACCCCGGATGAGACGGTTTTATCCCAGCTCTAACAGTTCCCATTGCTGGAAGTTCTGCCCAATCTTTGGGCTATTTTGTAAGTCACTTTATCAATCAAGTGGACCAATTTGATACTTTCTCTATTTAACTGAGGTTCCGCCTATATTAACATTTGTCATATTTATTTGCTTTTTTAGTAAAAACATGCATCCCACCCCTGATGACTGGCAAGAAGCCAAGAAACGCGTCGGGTTCTCAAACTAAGGATGCCTACCTAAGCTTATTTTAATCCTTGATAATATCAACTTTTGTCTTATTGAGTTTGCACTCGTTCATGTGATTTTATGATTTTTGATTTATGCATTTCTGTTATGAACTGCATCCATGTATGTCCATTGATTTGTCTATACTTCTAGATTCTCTGATTACTATTATGAAAATACATTGAGTGTATATCCATATTTATATTACTGTACTACTATTGTATGCATTCCGATCTTGGACAACCCCTAGTGGCTATTGATTATAAATTAAATCTAAATCATTTTATTCACATGTGTTCATACATTGTTATTTTCAATTGACATGCTTCGTTTAAAGTCCCACTTGTTCCCCTTTTCTTTTTACATAATGTACCCGGGATGGAAGCATGCCATTGCTACTTGGTACTGCAGCAGGTCACTTATCTTTAAATTAAAGCATAGTAAACTGTGTTTTCTATGATGCAGTTTGTGAATACATGGGAAGCTCTGCACATATCTATTCTGTCCATTCATTCTATGCAGCTGAGGCTGCAGAAATGGAGATTGAGGGCCCTGGGCATGGAGGAAAGGGCCCCTGCCAGGTTGCAAGGTCCCTTCAGGATTACTTGCCCTAAAGGTTCTAGTTACACCTCTAATCGCCAGTACATATTAGGCACCTGTGGATATTGCAATTTATTAGGTGTCAAGTACCATCCAAATTTAAAACTTCTTGAATTTTAGAGCTGATAGAGATTTTGTGTGTTAAGGTGCATATTAATTTCCATTGTTCTTGGGAGAATTGACAATTGAAATCTCTTTACCAATTTACCAAAAAATTTCGCTATGGTATTGACAAGGTATGCCCCATGTTAAGGACATGTGGCCTGGTATGGTTTAAAAGGGGGAAGCATGCTGGTTTTCATTCTTTCCAGCCAGGTAGCATGCTTGGATTAAGGGTCTGGTATGGCTCTTTAGGGGAACCCCATGTCATGTTTTTTTTTGTGTGTGTGTAGAGTCCCCCTTAAAATTCATAACAGACTTAAAGGGCCTGGTATAAACTATTGGAAGAGGGGGAGTACTTAATGTGATTGGGGAGGGGGAGTAACTGTTTTTTTTTTGTCCTGGCCACATAAACGAATGGAGCTGATGACACCCAAAAACCAAAACCAAATAACGTTTCTAGGAGGGCAAAGCCTCTTGGGTGCCTCTCAGTCAAAGGGCATGGTGAATTTGATCAAAATCACTTGGAAATTTCGCTAAATGATCAAGAAATGGTTAAATGTCGATTGGACCACAGACTGCAGCTGATCAGGTGGAAGAATTTAAGAAAGTCCCCTGATGCTTGTGTTATGCTTGCATTCCTGGCTGTCCAGATCTTCAAGGTGATAATTGATAGCAATCAGGTGAGTGGTGTTATTATCCTTCAAGCTTCAGAGATTTGAAGATAGTGAACCTCATAAAACATGCCCTCCTATTTTTTGAGTGTCGGTAGCTGCAGTAGATCAGAGGCAGCACAGAGATGCTGGGTTGCTAGACCCTCTCTGTGCTTATGTAATTTCCTAAGTGACTGGAATCTATGACCACCAGGTGGATCCCCACAGGATTCATCAATAGCAAACAATAGTGACTTTAAAAAGATTAAATTTATTTTACTTGTCTCTAAAATAATTAATTGTGCCTGGAATGAATATGAGTCTGGGGAATATGATTTGAAACATATGAGAGGATATAAGTGTGGTCTACACAAGCTGATTGCAAGTACAACCATTTAGGGACCTCATCAGTAGATGGAGAAAGAGAAGGATTTGTCCACATCAGGGGTGGAAAGGCCTGATTGCGGAAAAATGTTTTTAATCCCTTTTAACCCCTGCAGTCTCCCAAGAGAGCATTATATGACTGGGCAAGAGAGAATTCCATACCAGAACTGAATATTCCCTATACACCTGAATAGGGATGAGCTCAATGTTTGGTTTGGTATTACTACCTCTATTATACATGACGGCTATCCAACTGTCAATGCTAAAAACACAGGAGGCGGCAGGCACCAATGAGTCCTCAGCAATCAATGATGTCATCTGCCTTATTCACTTACATGTACGAGAATCCATGGTGACAATTTAGGTTCAATGATGTCATCAGGAGACCCTTCCCACTTGTTTAAAACAGCTGTCATTCACTGGACTGGTGGGTAGGGATGAGCTTCGTGTTCGAGTCGAACACACGTTCGACTCGAACATACATTCAACTCGAACATCAGCTGTTCGCCCGTTCGGCGAATTCCGAACGTTATGGGCCGTTCGCGCCAAATTAGTGTGGCGCTCACGGCCCACAATGCACTGCGTCATCGCAGTGCATTACTGGCTCATGATTGGCCAAGCATGCACTGTGACCCCGCATGCTTGGCCAATCACAGCGCCAGCAGCGAGGAGAGCCATGATTGGCCACAGGCAGGATGCCTGTGGCCAATCATAGCTCAGGCTGTGTAGTACACACCCCACACTATATAAGGCCGCCAGCGCGGCGGCCTTGTGTAGTGTGTTGGCGTCTGAAGCAGTTAGTGGGTGTTCTGTGTACCTTCAACACAGTATACACCGATCGTTATCGGCCGATTTTCGATCTTGCTCTTCTGTAGTGGTTGTTGTCTGCGTGCCCTGACCGCAGTATACACCGCTATATTCACCTCACCTATATAGCTAGTGATCTATCTTTTATAATAGAGCTTGCAGTCAGTAGTGTTAGGAGCTTGTGCGTGCTGTCTGCGTGCTCTGTACCCAGTACACACCGCTATATCCACCTACATAGCTCTTCTCTATTTGAGCCATCTGCCATCTGCAGGAGTTATTGGAAGTTGTGTGTGCCTCCAGCACAGCACAGTATACATCTGTATATACCCCTTTATCTCTGGTGTTCTATAATAAAGGCATCTGCAGGAGTTAGTGGGTGTTTTGTGCCTCCAGCACAATATACACCTGTATCTACCCTTTATTGCTGTTCTCTAATAGAGCCATCTGCAGGGCTTAGTGGGTGTTGTGTGACTCCATTACAGTATACCCCTTAATCTCTGGTGTTCTATAATAAAGGCATCTGCAGGAGTTAGTGGGTGCTGTGTGCCTCCAGCACAATATACACCTGTATCTACCCTTTATTGCTGTTCTCTAATAGAGCCATCTTCAGGGCTTAGTGGGTGTTGTGTGACTCCATTACAGTATACCCCTTTATCTCTGGTGTTCTATAATTAAAGCATCTGCAGGAGTTAGTGGGTGTTGTGTGCCTCCAGCACAATATACACTACCCAACTGCTGTTTTACCCAACTCCCTTCAGGCCATTACCATGTCTGGAAGGCCAGCAAGGAGAGGCAGACAGGCGCGAGCCGATAAAAGAGGGCAAGCAGGCTCTGTGTCTAGAGACAACAGTGCTGGTCGTGGACGCGGTGCATTGTCATCAGCACGTGGCCATGGGACACTCTTGTCCTTCTTTTCGGCAACTGGACATGTTGAACCACAACATGCCAATTACTTGGTAGAGTGGATGACCAAGCCCTCTTCATCCTCCTCATACTCTCTCACCCAGTCTCAGGGTACTAGCAAAGCAGCTGCCAACGCATCGTCTTCCCTCGTCTCAATGTCATCATCAGTGACTCCTTCCCTAGACCCACCACGTTCTCCTGAGGAGTCTCCTGAACTCTTTCAGCACAGTGTTGGGTACATGCTCCAGGAGGATGCCAAGTGTTTTGTAGGCTCTGATGATGACACTCAGCTAGAGGAAGGCAGTAGCGTGAATGCAGAGAGAGAGGGGATGCTCAAGAAGGACAGCAATCTGGCAGTCATGTTCCACAAGCTGCAGCATATTGCCAGGTTTGCTACAGCGATGAAGAGGGAGGGGATGATGAGGGCACTGACTCCACGTGGGTGCCTGGTAGGAGAGAGGAGGAGGAGGAGGAGGAGGCACATGTCCAACGAGGCAGGATGCCCTCCGGGGGCCAGCTTAGGGGCAGCACACCGACTGAATCACACCGCAGAGCTCCGCCTGTGCAGGGCGCTGCCTCTGCACGTTATTCTAAAAGTTCTTTGGTGTGGGCCTTTTTTGAGACGAGTGCATCAGATCGCACCGCTGCTATTTGCAACATATGTCTCAAGCGTATCTCGCGTGGCCAAAACATCAGCCGCTTGGGCACCACATGCTTGACCAGACATATGTTGACCTGCCATGCAGCTCGTTGGCAAGCGTACCTCAAAGACCCACACCAAAGAACAAAGCGGACCTCTCCTTGCTCCTCATCAGCTGGCATCTCCAACCCCACTAGACCTTCAGTCCTCTCTGAAACCTGCTCTGAGAGGAATGAAGGTGTAGAATTAGGTGTGTCACAGCCAAGTGCTTCCGGGCACTCTGCTAGCAGTACACCCACGTCCGATTATAGCAGGCAAATGTCCCTGCCCCAGCTGCTGGACCGGCGAAGGAAGTTCACTCCCAGCCATCCACATGCCCAGCGGTTGAATGCTAGCTTGGCTAAATTGCTAGCACTTCAACTGCTGCCTTTTCAGTTGGTAGACTCGGCCCCCTTCCGTGAGTTTGTACAATGTGCGGTTCCTCAGTGGCAGGTCCCCAAACGCCACTTTTTCTCACGGAAGGCGATTCCGACTCTCTACCGGCATGTGGAAGGCAATGTCCTTGCCTCGCTGGACAGGGCGGTCAGCGGTAAGGTGCATATTACCGCTGACTCATGGTCCAGCAGGC
The DNA here is from genome assembly GCF_037356315.1 of Lithobates pipiens. NCBI lineage: Eukaryota > Metazoa > Chordata > Amphibia > Anura > Ranidae > Lithobates > Lithobates pipiens. The sequence continues at coordinate 27,207,481 of NW_027507790.1, read as the reverse complement.
ATGGACAGGGACGTTTCCTGTCTTTCACGGCCCATTGGGTCACTCTTCTGGCAGCTGGGAAGGATGCAGGACAAGGTGCAGTAGTGTTGGAGGTTGTTCCGCCACCACACCTCCAAAATGCTACTATTGGTTGTGACACACCTCTCTCCTCCACCCCCTCCTCTTCTTCTTCATCCACGGCCTCTTCCAGTGCTCTGTCCTCAGAACCAGCGGTGCTCCGTAGGCGTTCCAGGGGCTACGCAAGTACGCAGGCAAAACAATGCCATGCCGTGCTTGCGCTGGTTTTTTTTTGGGACAGGAGCCACACTGGGGCGGATGTTTTGTCAGCTCTGCAGGGGCAGGCCGAGAGGTGGTTGACGCCACACCAGCTTAAGCTAGGAATGGTGGTTTGCGACAATGGCACCAACCTCCTCTCCGCCCTCCGACAGGGACAACTGACCCATGTGCCCTGTGTAGCTCACGTCCTTAACCTGGTGGTGCAGCGGTTCTTGGGCAGGTACCCCGGCTTACAGGATGTCCTGAAGCAGGCCAGGAAAGTCTGTGTGCATTTCCGCCGATCATTTAATGCCTGTGCTCGGCTGGCTGAGCTCCAAAAGGAGTTGAACCTGCCCAAGAACCGCCTTATATGTGACATGCCCACCAGGTGGAACTCAACATTGGCCATGCTGCAGCGGCTGCACACGCAGCAGAGGGCCATCAATGAGTACCTGTGCGACTACGGCACCAGGACAGGGTCAGGGGAGCTCGTTTTTTTCTCATCACGCCAGTGGGGCATGATCAGGTATGCATGCACTGTCCTGTCACCGTTTGAGGAGGCCACAAGAATGGTGAGCAGTGACAGTGCATGCATCAGTGACACTGTACCTCTTTCCACCTCTTGAAGCATACGCTGCGTGGAATAATGGACAGGGCACTTGAGGCAGAACAGAGGCAGGAAGAGGAGGACTTCCTTGCCTCTCAAGGCCCCCTTTATCCAGACAGTGTTCCTGCTGTGCCACCCATCACACAGGAAGAGGATGAGGAGGAGGAAGAGGAGGAGGAGGATGATTGTGTCAGCATGGAGGTGGAGGCTGGCACTCAGCATCAGTAGCAGCAGTCTTGTAGGGATGATTTACAGTCCCAAGAAACACGTGGACTTGTACAGGGCTGGGAGGAGGTAGCTGCGGATCATGTTGTCCTTAGTGACCCAGAGGACTCCGGATCGAATGCCTCAGCTAACCTACCCTGCATGGCCTCCCTGATCCTGCAAAGTCTGCGGAAGGATCCTCGTATTCTTCGGATCAAGGAGAGGGACCATTACTGGCTGACCACTCTCCTTGATCCACGGTACAAGGGTAAGGTTGCCGACCTTATCTTGCCATCGCAGAGGGAGCAGAGGATGAGACGTCTCCGGGAGGCCTTCCAGAAAGGTCTGTGCAATGCGTTCCCAGAGACTGGGAGGTTACAAACTCCTGGTCCTGGACAACGTGTTACTGAGGCATCGGTCAGAAGGAGCGGTGGAGAAGGTGGCCGTCTGACTGATGCTTTCAGACATTTTTTTAGTCCGCAGCCCCAAGGTATGATCGGTTCCAGCAACCATCGCCAGCGTCTGATTTACATGGTGCAGGAATACCTAGGGGCAAGGTCAGACTTGGACACCTTTCCCACCGAAAATCCTCTGGCTTACTGGGTCTTGAGGATGGATCACTGGCCAGAGCTTGCACAGTATGCAATTGAGCTACTGGCCTGTCCTGCATCCAGCGTTCTTTCGGAACGCACCTTCAGTGCTGCTGGTGGCTTTGTTACCGATCACAGGGTGCACCTGTCCACCGAATCAGTTGATCGACTGACCTTCATCAAGATGAATCAGTCTTGGATCACCCACAGCTACCAAGCACCTGAAGCTGATGTAACCGAATAATTTTTTTTGAAATATCACATCCCTTCAAGACTGCCTATGCTGATGCTGAGTGACTGTCCTGTTATGTTGATTGTCTATCCTCTTCCTCCTCCACTGATATGTTGGAAGAACATTTCTGGTTCTGGGTGATGCCATCAGCCCAATTTTTCTGCCCCTGTTTAACAGGTGCGTTTAATTACAATTTTTGATGCAATGCTTTGCAGCAGGGCTAATTCCTGCAATAAAAATAGAGTATATGGGAGAGGTTGCAGTGTGGTGGCACCAGCACCAGTGCCTAAGGCCCAATTTTTCTGCCCCTGTTTAACATGGGAGTTTAAGTACAATTTTTGATGCAATGCTTTGCAGCAGGGCTAATTCCTGCAATAAAACTAGAGTATATGGGAGAGGTTGCAGTGTGGTGGCACCAGCACCAGTGCCTAAGGCCCAATTTTTCTGCCCCTGTTTAACAGGGGCGTTTAATTACAATCTTTGATGCAATGCTTTGCAGCAGGGCTAATTCCTGCAATAAAACTAGAGTATATGGGAGAGGTTGCAGTGTGGTGGCACCAGCACCAGTGCCTCAGGCCCAATTTTTCTACCCCTGTTTAACAGGGACATGTAATTACAATTCTTGATATAATATTTCACAGGAGGGCCGGTTCCTGTGCCCACCCAGAGTAACTGTGAGGACTTATAGTGTTGTGACACCAGCACCACAACCACCAAAGGTCAATTTTTCTACCACTGTTCAACAATGGCATGTAATTACAATTCTTGATATAAACGTTCACAGCAGGGCGCTCCAGCGCCCACCAAGAGTCACTTGGAGGGCTTACAATGTTGTGGCAAAACCAACACCTTGTTCCGCCATTTCTGCAGAGCATATAGGGCAGGCCCCTACTTTCAAACATCCAACTTACAAACATCTCCTACTTGCAAACGGAAGGAGACAACAGCAAGTGAGATGAAAAAAGATGTATGACAAAACAAATTATACAGGGGTGATAACCCTTCCCTATGTTTTCCAAAAAGCTTAAAAATAGTTTTTTTGACTGGAGCTACACTTTAAAAATGTACCAGTTGAAAATTACAAACAGATTCAACTTAACACAACAAACCTACACAGTCCCTGTCTTGTTTGCACCGCCTGTATACTGCTGTTCTGAGTATATAGGGCCTGGGGGCCACACGCATTTCCTTTTTTAATATGGGTACTGGGTTCCCCTTAATCTGCGTACAAGACCCAAAGGGGCTGGTAATGGGCAGGGAGGGCTACCCATGCCATTTTTCTCAATGATTTTCAACCATATTGCAGGAACCAGATATAACATTAAAACCGCAAGCAGTTTTAAATGATGTTATTTCCGTTTAATGTAATTTTGTGCAGGGACTGTTCTAAACACGGGAAACACGTGGCACTTCACAGGCATACTACAGACACCCCACAGGCACCATATTTAAAGGAATATTTCACTTTTTTTCACTTTAATCGTCATTAAAATCAGTGCTCCCGCCAAAACGGCCATTTTTAAAAACATTTTAGGCATTGACCCATGTCCCCTGGGGCAGGAGCCAGGTCCCCAAACCCTTTTTAGGACAGTATCTTGCATATTAGCCGTTAAAATTAGCACTTTTAATTTCGAACGTTCGAGTCCCATAGACTTCAATGGGGTTCTAAAGTTCGTACGAATTTGGGGTCCGTTCGAAAGTTCTGGTGCAAACCGAACCGGGGGGTGTTCGGCTCATCCCTAATGGTGGGTGACAAGTAAATGAGTAGTACATATCTCATAGCGTTTTTTCTTTCAGCAGGTCATCAGCCATTGGGCATCATAATGGATGTGGATCTGCCTCGCTGGATGATGTAATTGATGATGAATATACAATGTAATTTTTTTTTAAATAAAAGACTTGTAAAACGTTTTGGTGTCTTTTTTGTGTGAATGAGTAGGGGTACTAATCACCCTATACTCATTCACATAAAGGGGCAATATCTGGGTGCCCCATTATTCTCCGAAAGGGGGCTTCTCTATTTTATAAGCCCCTGCCCACAGACCCCCACGACCATCCTTATCAACATAGGTATAAGTGGGCCCCCCTGACAAAAAAAACCCCATGTTAAAGGCATGTGGCCTGGTAGTATTCAGGAGGGGGGGGGGCACACCCTCATCTCCACCTTTCCTGGCCAAACAGGCTGCATGTCCAGATTAGGGGTCTGGTATGGATTTTCGGGGAGACTTCTCACACTTTTTATGTAAAATATGTAGAAGATTGCTGATAGCCCAGCGGGTGAAGGCTGATAGTTTGTGGTTTGTTTTGGGATGTTGTAGAAAGTTGTAGAATCATAAGATTCCTCCCTTAATGGCCTGTTTAGCATTAAGGTAATTGCACACTGAGGAGTCCATCATTACATATTTATTAGGGATTTTGGATTAAAAATAGTGAATTTGCATATGCGAAAATGTACCTGTACCAATCTCTACTGTGTCAGGAAGATCCTGCCAGTGACAGACGGTCTGGGCCTTCCACCGCACGTGCGTGTGCACGTGTGCACCTGTGCGCTGCTGCGCGTGAGTGTGCGCACGTACCTTTGTGTATGCGCCTGTTGGCGCTAGACGGGCTGATCACACTGAGATCTTTCTGTCTGATCTACAGCATGTGTGTATCCTGACCCTGAAAACCTGTCTCCTGTGCTTACTTACCCAGCTTGTCTACCTACCATCCCTGCTAGCCGCCTGCACCTGACTTCGGCTTGTCTGACTACCCTTCTGCTTGATCCTCTGGTACCTCTGCTATCCACATGATTACCGACCAGGCTTGCCCGACTACCCTCCTGGTTGATCCACTGGTACCTCTGCTGACCGCCTGATCACCGACCCGGCTTGTCTGACTACCCTGCTCTCAGCATCCTGGTTCTTGGTGCCTGTCTGCTATCCAGCTTCCAGTTGTTAGTCCAGCTCCTGCCTGCAGCCCAGTTACAGCCTGAAGTCCTGCTCCAGAGTCCTGGTTCCTGCTGTTTGCCTGCTGCTCAGTTCCAGCCTGCTGCGCCCGCCTGCTGATCCAGCTCCTTCTTGGTTCCAACCTATCTCCTGATCTTGTCGGAGGTTTCCTTACACAATGCTTCTTGGGTTCCAGATCCATCCGCTGCTGTTGATCCTGCCAGGCACTCATGCCACTCCTAACTCGTGTGCTTTCTGTATACCCTACCAGGGCCCTCGAGTCTCTACCTGCAGGTTAGGCTCGTCCACTAGGTACGTGACACTAAGTTAATCCACTGGGTCACATTGAGAGAGGGGATGAGGTGTTTATATGCCTTAAGAGATAAGGGGATCTTAAGATTAGGTGATGATTGAGGGTATGTGGCTAATAGTGTGTGCCAGTCTTCTATTGAAGCTTGTATGGAGGGAAACTCAGGAAGTGTGAGACAATGTCCAGTGGTGTTAGCTATCAATAGGGATGGGAGATCTCTGTAGTTAAGAAAGGACTTTTCTAGGGAAACCCATATTTTATCAGTACTAGAAATAAGCCAGGCTCTTAATTGATCAAGGATGGCGGCAGTGTGATAGTGTTTCAGGACTGGTAGACCAACTCCGCCTACTGATTTATGTTTGATTAGTGTATTAAATGAAATTCTAGGTTTACCTCCTTTCCATATAAATTTCATAAGGTAAATCTTGTAGTCACGAAGGTAGGTAGTGGGATAGGGGTGGTCCTAAAAAAGTATAGTATCTTAGGCAAAACAAGCATTTTAAATTCAGCTATTCTCCCTATCCAGCACAGTTCAAAAGTCATTATAGAGTTAATTTATTTTTTACTTGCTTCCAGAAGCAGCCAAAGTTAGTATCATATGTTTTAGTAGAGGGATATGTGAGAGAAATACCCAAATATGTTAAGGATTATTTTTTCCGTATGTATTTGTGCCATGATTTTAGTATAGAGAGCACTCTGGTGTCCACACAAATAGGTAGGGCAGAGGATTTAGTAATATTGAGTTTATAACATGATACTATACTAAATTTATGGAGTTACTTTTGGACTTCTTGTAGAAAGGATAGAGGATTTGTCCAGGTTATGTTGACATCATCTGCAAAAAGTAAAATTTTATGTGTGTCTTTATTTACTTTTATACCGGAAACCAGGGGGAAAAAAATACCTTTTCGGCATCTAAAGGAATATTGAGGGTTCACTGCTGTTCCCCAGTAGCTTCAACAGGTTAAACACGCGGCGCGTACCATCTGATGACCCAGCACAAAACCCACTTGATCTGGTTTGATAAGGGATTAGGAGTAACTACAGCTAATCTGTTGACCAGAATTTTAGCATACATCTTTAGGTCCGTATTAAAAAGGATATACTGAAGTTTTTAGGGTGGGTAGGGTCTTTCCTTGGCTTAGGTAAAGAAATCCAAATTTTTTTTAATTATATTTCATGCGGGAAGGAACCAGAGGATAGAGTTTTGTTGAACACAGAAGTCAGATAAGGGGCAATGATTTCGCTAAATTCTTTGTAATACTCCACAGAGAAACCATCTTGACCAGGTGATTTATTGTTTTCAAGATTATTAATAACTTTTTTCGTTTCTTCAATGAATATAGGAGCATTTAGGGACATTAGAACATCTGGGGTTACTGAGGGAAGTGGAATTGGGGCTAAATAAGTAGAAATGGATTCCTTGTCTGATTGAGGAGTGTCCACATCTTCCTGAAGTTTGTAAAGAACATGATAATATAGCCGAAAGGCATTTGCTATGTCTTTAGGGTGGTAAACAATACCACCATCTAGTGGGTTTTGGATAGAAGATAAATTTGATTAGATTTTTTTTTTAGTTGGCTTGCTAATAGCTTCCCTGCCTTGTTACTTTTGTTACTTTGGGAATAGAACTTAGCTTTTGATCTTTTCATTGCTTTTTCTTGATCTGCTATTAAAAATAGGCAAAGTAGGCTAAAATAGGCAAAGTTCAAATACAAACTAAACAGCAAGCTAAAAATCCATAATGATAAATCCCAACACCAAGTAGTGATGCTCAAATTAGTATTCTAGTTCTTCACCACGAATGCTCAATAGATGGATGGCCACTCAACAGAAAATTTTGACCCCTTTTTACAGGAAACTCAAACAGCGCTTCTGGAATAACAACAGATTCCACTAACAGCACAGATCTGCCCCACTCGCCACTCCAGATGAAACTAGTATAGGAAAAAATACTGCACAAGAGACATAGAGAAAGGTCCATGGTGTAGTCACTTTAATGAATAAAAATGTATAGCAACAACAAATGGTGATTACACTCACATGTTAAAGTGCCGGACCGGGCACCAGGTGTAATCAGCATATGCAAGCCGTCTAGTCCTAAAGGGATAGCGTGGAGTCTGTGTCTCTCTTAAGAGCAGAACCTAGATTGGATGTGGGATGGGGAATGGCTGCTCCTCTGCTCCAACATATGTTTAGCCATATTGGTGTCTTCAAGAAGTGACGTGATGCCGCTCCTAGCTTGCTTAAAAGTGAATGGGAAGGCTGCTGTTGGTGGAACACCTCCAAAATGGAGCATGAGACAAAAATGTACTGCAAAATCTCACTCTAGGGGATGCAGACCTGCACATTCTGTTTCCACCTTACAGCATAAACCAACCCTATAAAAAATATATATAAAACTCAGCAAACACGTTGAAACATTGCAGATGAATAATAATCCATCATTGATGAATCTTATCAAAAACATGATCACATAATAAAACTGTACTAAACCAATATCAGGAAGCTATACAAAATAGCACCATCTAGTGGCCAAACATGATAAAGAAACGGGATGTGAGCGATAAAGCCTATAATGAAAACATCAGAGAACAGCACCATCTAGTGGGCAATAGAAAAAAGGCCTGAAACTATATAGGTACATGGCCAAACCTAATATTAGTTAGACAAATCAGATTGAATTAAATATAAAAAAAATGAATATAAATCATTAAAAATGTTCTGTATACAAGCTGGATAAACCAGCAAAAAAGGAAAACAAATAGGAAAAATTTAAGAAAAACACCCCATAACAGTAGTAGATCTTATGGAAAGAACTACACTCCATCCACCAAAAGTAGATGTAAGGTCAATGTCTATATTCAAACCCCTAGGCTGTAAAGATTGGAGTCTAAATATCCATTGTGTCTCCATCTGGGACACTTTCTTTGCCATATCTGTGGCAAAGGTTTTGGTTTGGGTTTCTAGGGATTGGATCTTGTTTAATAAATTGTTTATCACTTGCATCCTTTGTTTCCATTATCTAGAGGCGAACTGTATCAGCAGGCCCCTAGAGACTGCTGTATGAGCACACCATGTAGTGAATACATGAACAGAGGGAATATCATTTATTTGAAAATATTCTTGTATTTGAGCTTTAAGTTTTTCTCGAGAACATGTTTGGGACAAGAGAAAGGTATTGTTGCACCAGAGAGTGGTTGGTCGGGTTGAACACCCTTCCTTTAACACAATTGAAATAGGAGCATGAGCTGACCATGTTATCGAGTGAATTATAGCCTGTGATACTCTCTGTAGGAGAATTAAATCAGGTAAAAGATAGTCGATTGTCAAGAAAGACTTTTGTGCTGTGGAAAAAAAAGTAAAGTCTTTCTCAGTGGTGTTGAGGTATCTCCAAACATCATATAAACCAGAGATCTGCAAAAAGCACTGGAGGTGGCAGCTATGAGTTGGTTTGCATGCAGTAGTATCTAAGAGGGGGTCCAACAGGGAGGTAAAGTCCCCACACCACAACGCTAGACCCCTATTAGCTTGACCAGTTTAGCTTGACCCATGTTGGGTGAGTACACATTAATTATTTAAGTCCAAAATGCAGTGCTTCTGTGGTTCATAGAATCTGTGACAGTCCAAGTAAAAATGAGATAAAGATGATGATAGATGATGTAGAACCTCCACCACTTCAATGTGCATAAAGAAACCACACCACACCCCAGTGCAATCAAACTGCTTACCTGAAAAATATGAGTAACACACAAGGTAATCATATATTGCAGGCTGTAAATGATGTATTTGAACAGTACTTTCCAAACAAAATAGGCAGGTCATAAGTGTATCCAGGTACATCAATCTCAGAAAAACATCAGGACTCACACAAGGAGATGGATATTTTGTGCATTCACCACCGGAATAATAACCTAATAGAAGGAAAAAGCAACAATATTGAAGCCCGTTGAGGTAAAACACACAAACTTTATTGTAGTCTACTTACAGGTAAAAAGGAACGTCATGACATATAAAAATAGTTTCATCCTATGTGGATATCATCAGACACCCCGTAGAGTGTATTTTTTCAGAAAACAGACAGAAATATAGTTTAGACCCCGTAATCAACATTTAATCAGCTGCATTTTGAAAAGGACACGCAACATGTGAATTTTCATCCCAAAAATCCCAATTTGAGCTTGTATATGTCACAGAAAAAAAGAAAGAAATATTGCACAGGCTCCACAGACAGCATTGCTGTGGTTGCTGCATTTTATAAATGACACACATCTTTTCAGATTAAAATTGCACAGTAAAGTGTATTTTTGCGTAAAACAAATGAAGGAATATTGTGTAAATTGCATTGACTTTTGTAAACAATTTCTTGTAGGCTTTGTTGGCTGCACCACACCCTTTAGCTTTGAAGGACAAAAATCTATTTAAAGTTTATGTTTAAATAGCACTAATATAGTACACACTGCATAGACATTATTTCTACAATTTCTTGTAGGTCTTATTGGTTATTTGCATCCCTCATTTGGCTTTGAAGGACAAAAAAAAAACAACAACAAAAAAAGCTATTTAAAGTTTATATTTTTCAGATTACATAAGATGTAAGTAGAGCACACAACATCACAACATTATTTTTCTATAATATCTAAGGCTGCATTCACACCTGAGTGTAGCGTTTTCAAGCATTTTTTGCGGCATTTTTTGCGGCATTTTTAACGTGATTCGCAGCGTTTTTACCACGTTTTTTATCATGATTTGCCGCGATTTTGTGCAGGGCAAAAGGTCACCAATGTTAAAAGAAGAAAAACGCCCAAATCTGCTCAATTCGAGCGACAAAAAAGGGTCCGGAACTTGGTTGAGCTTCAGGCGTTCGGCTTCAGGCGACATGTAGTGGAGATGTGAATCATCTCCATTGAGAATAATATAATTTTTCCCCTCTAGCGTTTTGTAGCTTCAGGCTTCAAGCTACAAAACGCTCAGGTGTGAATGGGGCCTTATAGGCCTCGTTGACTAAACTAACATGCAATATTATGGTATGCAATTTCTAGGCATTATATCTACAATTTATTGTAGGCTTCATTGGCTACTCAAGAACACTCAACAATTTAAATAAATATATATATATATATATATATATATATATATATATATATATAGATATTTTTTTTTTTTTCAGATTCAAATAGCAGAAGAAATCCCTGATAGAGTACATTACTATACCAAAAATATTTTGATGGTGAAGTGGAATAGGCTGAAGGCTAGGAGACACAGAGCATTATTTACCCTGCAGCAAACACTATACATTTTGTGTTGCAGGTTAGCAGCGGCGGTAGGAGATGTTAAAGCTGTAAAGTATGATAAACTCTTTAAGACAAAATTCTAAGAAAAAAATGGTGCCATTGGCAGGGTTTTTTCTTTATTCATCTCTAATCCAAGGTTTATTTTTTCTAAAAGTGGGCCTATCAACTTTGTCAGGGGACAGGCAGATTTGCCTATCTTTCATAAAACTGCCCAGTGCATGCTCTGTGCAGCACACTGGCTAAAAAGCAGACCAACATGCTAGGCAAGTGCCAGCCAGTGGTTCAGCCTGAAATCCCAACCATTAAATTGGTCCTCAGTTCAAACTTTGTCTTCATCTGCCCTGGTTCCCAGGTAATCTGAGTTTATATGGTGTAAGCATTGCCTGTGGCAGCCAGGCCTGTTTGATGTTACTTTAAAGCCTCACTAAGTCAGCTACCATCACTGCTATTCCACTTTTCACAGACCTGAGTATGCATAATATGTTGGCCATCCTGACACTCTCTGTAGAGGCAGCTAAAAGGTTATTCTGCAGCACCCTTTCAAAGTGGTGCATTTATCCTTCTGGGATGGCATGATCAGATCTGCTATTTTTTTCTTTTGTATAAGGTATACAAAAGGGTACACAGCCAGTAATTAGTGATGAACTGAACTTCCCTGGGTTCAGTTTGACAGGGGTTCTGCAAACTTCAAAGAAGTTCGGAGCCAAACCCAAACCCCATTTAAAACAATAGGAGCCATATCTGGCAAATTTAAAATGCCATTTATTCATTTTTTAATAGGAAATTGGATGTCAAAAAATTGCATGGGAGTGGGCACTGCCCTGGGGGACATGTATCAAGGCAAAAACCTATTTTAAAAAATAAGAATTTGGCAGTGATTTTTTAGCGCTGACATTTACAAAGGAAAACGTTTTCGAATTGCCGGCATATGACTTTTTACATTTTTTTTTTAAGAAGGTGTGTCTATTAGGAAACTTAGATGAAGAGACATTCCCACCAGATATTAGAATAAACATCAATTGACTACTGTTCATAGCATGCAAAACTATTTCAATGAAATGGCTTTCTGTTGGTCTTCCCACGTTCGAAGAATGGTGCCTTCAGGTCAATGCCACTCTTCTGAAATAACAACAGATTCTCCAAAATAGAAGCACACTGAATACATTTTATAAATTCTGGGAACCCCTGGTTGGTGGTACCTGGCTTAGCCCCCTTCTCACTGGTTTCCCACAAGTTGCTGAAATGCTAAGCAGACCCATATTGATAATGATGCAATGCATGCATTCTGACACTATTATTTTATTGTCTTCTGCTTGACTAGTCTAAACTAGAGTCCAGTGCATAATGCTAATACAAGCTGAAACAACATTGTGTTCAAGCAGAATGTTGACTTAATGTGAAAGTTTATAGGATGTGTAGAACTCGGACACAGGATTTTGTAGAAGTCTTCCACATGTACTAAAATTACCCATGGACAGTGGTAATAATATACGGTATTATCCTGAGTGCTCGGATACCGCGATTACCATATTGTTTTTACAGTCTTGATCTTTGACACTTTACTGATGGATGTCTTCATGTACTTCAAAAGTGTGAGTAAAGTGTTTGTTTGTTTTGTAGTACAGTTAAAAACTTTCAGTAAAAAATATTTGAAAAAAAAAAGACTCCATGCTTAAAAAAAATCTGCAGACCTCTAAAATATTTATACCAGACCCTTTATCTGAGCATGCCACCTGGCTGGCTGGCCAGGAAAAGGGGAGGAGGAGCATGCAACCTCCAAACCTTGCCAGGTCATGAGACCTCAGCTTGGGGGTGCCTTGACAAGGGGAGCTCCCCGACAAAGCACCCTGTCCGCATGTTGATGATCCAGCTCATTCACTTTTCACCCGCAGAATGGAAAGGATGGATGACAGCTAATACCAGAACTCAGAACCTCCCAGTGATGATATTGACCATATATGGACATGACCACACAAGGTCAATGGTGTCCCTTTACTTAAATGCCAAAAATTCCCAACCATGTAAGTGGGCTGGTGACATCAAAGATTACTACGTTTTTGCCACGCACATAACACATATGTGCAGTGGCAAAGAGGTGGGCTTAATGCATATATGCTGTGCAGATACATCTATGGGTGGTAGAGGTTTCTGTTCTGAGAGCAGGCTCACTGCTCAATCCCAGCAAAGAGACTGAACTATCCAAGACAGTTCTTGGTCTGTACTAATGATCAGGAGCCAATGGGACTGGTTCCCAATTATGTGTCCATCGTTAACAACCATTGACAGTGGGAAGCTGGCATGCATAATAGCAGTAGCACCACTGATATTATACATTATGTTTGGCTCCCACAGAACAGGTAAATGTTCAGGCGATCATGTGTTAAGACCAAATGTTGAGGTCATCCCTACCAGTAATGACCCCTTTCCTTTATGATCTGAATCCGGGGGTCCTTGTGTAGGCACTGCAGCTTGAAAGAGCCAATTTTCCACAAATGTTTGGTTTCAGTAGAACCCAAGACCTTGGTGTTACTGAGGACAATGGTATCCTCAGTCATCTCATTCCATCAATGTACAACTCCTAGGGTTTTGGAGGGGTGTAATGTGAATTAGAAACCCTGCCCCATGTCCTCCTCCACAAAAACTTGGAGCACCCCACCTCTCCTATTCCTTCTTCCCCTCTGCTTCTCGCTGCCTCACAGAGCAATCATTTATCAAAATGGATCTTGTAAGCTTTGAGAGAGCAGGGAGTCCTCCTTTTCCTCCTGCTGCTGTGCCTCCAGTGTCTTTCTATTGCATTTCAGTATGTGACCAAGCAAGAACACAAGAGAGATTATGTCACAGATCCACATCTCACTGTTCTTGTTGCATTTTCAAATTGTGATACGACTATATAATGTATATGTCCTGAATCAGAATGCACAGCAACCTAGCAAAATACAGCATGTTGAATACAAGGGGATGCACTTGGCATCTTGTAGCCTACTATATTTCAATTCACAATTATTTAGTACAATGGGAATCACTACTGTATATGCAATATAGCACTATATAGCACTGTATATCAGTACCTATCTCTCCCTGAAAAGACTATATCACTAAGACTGATGGGAAGCCTGATGTTTACAGGAAAGGGGCTGGAACATTGGAAAAACCTCCTTCATGGCCCTTCAATGCCACTTGACCACAATTCCAAGTACAGTAAATGCATAATTGGTAATTGACTGCTATGATTGTGAATAATCCTATCTGTTAGGTCTAACCTACAGTATGTTTATGATCTAAACAACATTTAGAAGCTGGAAGAGTATTGGTGTATACTTGTTTATAGAACTGAGCAAAAGCCTTATTTACATCTATAGGGTCTGTGAAGAGGGTCCCATCAAGCAGACAGACACTCTATAGTGTATAAGTGTCTAAAGAGTCAAGATGTGAGAGGAATGTTAGAGCTTTTCCATTCTTATCACTAAGCTCAGCCAAATGGGCTGATTGGCATACAAGTTTTTTCTTTTAATTATATCTACATTGTGTAGTTGTAGGACGCATAGAATGGGTGGGGTTACTCATGTATTTTTTACAAGTAGAGCCTAACTGTACAGAGACTGTCTGGAATGGTTCTACAGAGTACAATGTTATTAATGCAGGTGCCACTGGTATCAGTATTGAATGCATGCCATAAAGACGAAAGATTGTAAAATCTACAGTAATTTTTAATCCCAGATAACTTGCAGATCCAAAAGATTTTTTTTTTAGCTCATTATAATTGTCAATTTTGGGGATAAATGGTTAGACAACGGGGGTTATTTACGAAAGGCAAATCCACGTTGCACTGCAAGTGCACTTGGAAGTGCAGGCGCTCGAAATCTAAGGGGTAGATCTGAAATGAGTGGAAGCTCTGCTGATTTTATCATCCAATCATGTGCAAGCTAAAATGCTGTTTTTTATTTTCCTTGCATGTCCCCCCTTGGATCTACAGCGACTTTACTTCCAAGTGCACTTTCAGTACAAAGTGGATTTTCCTTTAGTAAATTACCTCCAATGTTTGAAGTATATAAAAAACATTCAATACCACCTAAATAAATCACCTGTGACATGGGTAAGCCTAGATGAGTCTGTATTTATTAATTTTTTTGGATTGACGTGAGTATTCTTTAACAGAAGGAAATTTCCAAATGCTATATATACAACACATATCCATAGGCTGTACATTAGTTAGCAAAATATTTGGATTCTCACTGCTGTTGACCAAGACTGAAATAAAATTCTCTAAGAGAAAGGTAGAACATCTTGGAGTGGTAGCAGATGGAAACTAATATCTGTAAACAGTGAGGCTGAGATTAGAGGTGGAGCATAAACCACCACCAATTTAAGTTGAGTATTATACAGTTAACAATGAGTAATGACATAATGACCCTGGGAGTCAAAAATAGTATGTAGAAAATAAATATACAGCCATCTATATAGCAACACTGAGACACATCAGTCATAGTTGGAGTAAGACAATTGGAACCCCTGAAAAACCCAATACCTTTTTAACACCAATATCTTTGGGCCTAAGAGATGGGTTTTTTTGCAAACAAGGACTTTTCCACTTATGAACCTTAAGGTATCCAAACAGGCTTGCTTGTTTATAATTGGAGTTGAGGCCCCCTATTATTTTAAGGGATTAAAGATACTTTAGTCATGTATTTTTTAACAAAAACGTGTAATTTAATAAGATATCTCTAACACGCAGCATAGGCACACTTAGAATTACAACTGAAAACATTCTGCTACTCCTACAGAGTAGAGGGATACTACATTTGTGAGACTTTTTCATAGCCTAACCACATAGAAGGGCCCAAATCCAAGGAGCACCTTCAGGCATTCTGGGGCATAAATTACATGTCTAATTTTCTGACACATCTATCTATCACATGTATGGAGGTTCTGGAGCACCAGCATAGTGAGAACACCCAAAAAATTACCACGTTTTGGAAAGCAAACACCTCAAGGTATTTTCTAAGAGGCATGGTGAGTCTTTTGAAGACTTACATTTTCCCCCCAAAAAATGTAGTGTGCATCTAAGCTTTCTGGGGCATAAATGAGGCATCTCACTTCCTGACTACCTATCACATTTTGTGATCGGAGACACTGTGGCTAGCTGCAATTTTTAGAGATAGTTTACACGTAAGGGTTGGGGGGGTGTTAAAACCTTTCAGCTGAGCCAGGGTTTTACCACCCCCCTACCTTTACCTCCTTTAGATGCAGAAGCAGCAGTTCCATTTAACAGCAGATTACGCATTCTGCAGTTGTGATGCTTTACTTCACAGCAATGGCAGGAATTATACCCCCTGTTACTTTCATTGGGTTTAGCACCCAGACATTGTGACCCATTCAAGGGAATGGGGGCACTTGTGAGGTTCAGTGGATTAAAGCAGTCAGTGGAGAGGTGATGTAATTCCTCCTCACCATGTGTTATATGTTCTCCGAAGAGTGATCTCTACACAGATTGTACTACAGAGAGAGAATCACAAATGTGAATGAGGACTTGTGGTAAAACTGGGACTGGTCTGGTGGTGATTGGGGACACAGTGACTGGGTTCACTATTGGGGCTTGTTTACACATGAGGTTGGGGGGGGTGAGTCTATGTTTTACTGGCCCAAAACCACTACTGTATTTGGATGGTTATGGTTCACAGCCATTGCAGAAATTATGGTGGGTTTAGCGCCATCTGGTTGTATCCCATGGAGGGGCTTATGTGGGGTCCAAAGATTAAAGCAGAACGTGTGGAGATGATACAATGCCTCCTCACTGCCTGTAATATGCTATAGTGACACTGTACTGCTCAGCTGATTTTTTTCTTTTGTTTCTACATTCTGACTGCTTATTACAGTTTGGATGACTGTAGTAAGCAGTCAATTTCCTCTCACAGCCAAATGTTGTGAGAGGAAATGGCTCAAAAGCTACAGGCATGCAGCCTTTGTTTACAAGTGTGATCGCTATGATTGGTCATAGCAATCAAATGGTACAGGACTAATTTCTCTGGAAGCTGCACAGAAGCAGGAGGCATATGAGGAAGCTCTCGTGCAGCCATTTTAACCAAGCATCTGGATGGGAAGGGGCTAATTGTAGATAATAGTCTTGTGTTTTATACTGTATATCCATACCTCATCTTCATAGTTTCTTGAACTTGAATAAACCATTCTTTCGCTGTCGGGATTCTGAGTTGTTTTTATAATAACAGAATTGAGTTTTGCAGAGTTTTGAAGAAGAGGAATCAGAAACCACTTTTCTGATCTGATCAGCATCACAGTGGCATGAAATGAAACTACAAGGGGATCCTCGGGTAAGTTGTATTGTAAGGCTTTGGCTATCAGTTCTCTCACTTCCTATCAAAATGGTCTAATATAAGGTCATTACCAAAAAAGATTTAGAAATTTATCTCAATGACCAAAACCCCTCTAACATCCTGCATCAACTGAAGGATATAAATAAAGCCAGTTTCAATGGATCCCAATGCTACATTAGCTTATAACAAGATTCTTGTGTCTTAGCCCTTGTACACATGGTCGGACATTCCAACGGAAAATGTCCGATCGGACCGTGTTGTCAGATAATCCGACCGTGTGTGGGCTTCATCTGACTTTTTCCGTCAGAAAGTCTGACCAACTGCCAGTACTAGAATCCCTTTAGGACCCAGCACAACTCACCTGACACAGCCTATGTCTGGGAAACAACAGTGATTGGCCAGCTCACGTTTAAATCACCTGTATCAGCATTCAGTCAGTGCTCGTGTTAGAGTTCATTTGTGTTTGATCCAGCTGATATTTGCTCTGTGTCTTTCGTGTTTGACCCGGCTTGTTTGACCCGGCTTGTTTGACCCTCCTTGCTTGCTTCTGATTCGGTACCGTTTGGACTCTGATCTACCTGTGTATGACCCAGCTTGCCTAGACTACTCTTTGCCTGATTCTACTAGTACCCTCATCTGCAGCAGTGAACCACAAGGTCCAGCAATCATCTATCCTCATCTACAGCAGTGAACTACAAGGTCCAGCAATCATCTATCCTCATCTACAGCAGTGAACTACAAGGTCCTGCAATCATCTATCCTCATCTACAGCAGTGAACTACAAGGTCCAGCAATCATATACCTTCGTCTGCAGCGGTGTACTACAAGTCTCAGCTGACCTGCTCTGCTTAGACCTGCTCATGGTATGTGCTTTGAACTCTTTGTATAATCAGCACACCTGAACTGTTACTTGTTATCTGCTCCTAGCCTGACATTAACACGAGCCAATATATAAAGGGAAACCTATCATGAATCCTGAACAGGCTCAGTTGTTTACACAAGAACTTTGCCGCTTATCACATCAAGTTCAGGAAATGGCCACTGAGCTCACCAAGGTGCAATCTCCTTCTACTACCACCATTACAAAAACTCCATCTGAACCAAAAATTCCTTTGCCCGACCGGTTTTCTGGTGACCGTAAAGGGTTTTGCAACTTTAAAAACAGCTGCAAATTATATTTCAAGTTGAGGCCATCCTCGTCTGGCCCTGAAACTCAGAGGGTTCAAATCATTATCTCTCTACTACAGGGTGACCCCCAGGCTTGGGCCTTTAACCTGGAACCAAACCATCCAGCCCTGCTAATAGTAGATGCCTTCTTTGAAGCCCTTGGGTTGCTATATGATGTTCCAGATCGTGCGGCTACTGCAGAATCGACCCTGCGTAACTTAAAACAAGGAACTACCACAGCTGAAATGTATTGCTCAGAGTTTCGCAGGTGGGCCCCGGAATCTGGCTGGAATGATGCAGCTCTCCGCAGCCAGTTTAGAATTGGCCTTTCACATGCTATTAAAGATGCTCTGGTCAACTTCTCCTACCCAGCCTCACTGGAGGAGGCTATGTGTCTAGCTATTAAAATTGACCGCCGCCAGCGAGAGAGGAGGCGATTCACTTTGGAACAGGGGCTCATGAACTGCTGGCCTTGGTGGATTCTGGAGCAGCTGAGAATTTTATTGATAAAACTCTGATCACCTCTTTGTCCCTGGAAACTCATGCTCTAGATTGCCCAGTCCACCTGATCTCCGTGGATAATCGGCCTCTCTCACAAGACCCAGTGCTCCAATCCACCAACCCTTTCCAGTTACAATTAGGGGCTTTGCATTGGGAGAAGATCTCATGTCTTGTCATTGACTCTCCATCCACTCCTTTGATCCTAGGCCTTCCTTGGCTTCAGAAGCACAATCCTGTAATTTACTGGCCAACAGGAGATATTCTGGCTTGGTCCAATCAGTGTAAAAAGAGCTGCATCCAGCACCTTGTTCGACTTGATACCTGTCAAGTGGGAATGGAACAGATTCCACTTTGTTATAAGGACTTTCAGGATGTGTTTTCTAAAGGAATTGCTGACCCTTTACCTCCTCATCACAGTTATGATTGTCCCATTGACCTCTTCCTGACACTACACCTCCTCGAGGGACAGTCTTTCCACTGTCTGAACCAGAGAATTTTGCTTTGCAAGAATACATCCAGGAAAACCTAGCTAAGGGTTTCATCCGTCCCTCCACTTCTCCCACAGGAGCAGGATGCTTCTTTGTCCCGAAGAAGGATGGAGGACTGCGACTTTGTGTTGATTACAGAGGTCTAAATAAAATAACTGTTCCCAATCGGTATCCTCTCCCTCTCATCACAGAGTTGTTCTCTTAAATCCAGGGAGCCAAAATCTTCTCCAAACTGGACTTGAGGGGAGCCTGTAATCTGGTGCGAATCCGTGCAGGCGATGAATGGAAGACGGCCTTTAACACCAAGGATGGTCATTACGAATGTCTTGTCATGCCTTTCGGCCTCAGGAATGCACCAGCCGTCTTTCAGAACTTCATGAATGACATTTTCCGTGACATGATGGGTCGCTTCATGCTTGTTTATTTAGACGATATTTTGATATACTCTCCCAATCTTGAAACACATCAGAAGCATGTCTGCTCGGTATTAGCCCGACTAAAGACTCACTCCCTTTTTGTAAAGCCTGAAAAATGTATTTTCCATGTTAAACAAGTACCTTTCCTGGGTTACCTAATTTCTGACACAGGCCTCACCATGGACCCAGCCAAGGTTCAAGCCATTTTAGACTGGGCACCACCTTCAGACCTGAAGGCAGTTCAACGCTTCCTGGGCTTTGCAAATTTCTATCGAGAATTCATTAAGAACGTTGCCACCATTGCACATCCCATCACCTCTCTCACCAGGAAGACTCCTAGTACATTTAAATGGACTACTGAAGCCCAGGCACTCTTCACTCAGTTAAAGAAAGCCTTTACCTCTGCACCAATTCTACGCCATCCTGTTTCTGAGCTACCTTTTATTTTAGAGGTAGATGCATCTGAAGTAGGGGTGGGGGCGCTTTTGTCACAAAAAGATCCTGTAAGTGCTGCCATCCACCCTTGTGCCTTCTTGTCCCATAAATATTCCCCAGCAGAGCGCAATTATGATATAGGCATCCATTTATAGTTCTGACTGACCACAAAAACCTTGAATATATCCATTCTGCTAAAAGACTGAACTCGCGTCAAGCCAGGTGGTCATTGTTCTTCTCCAGATTTGACTTCACAATTTCTTATTTACCAGGTCCAAAAAACATTAAGGCTGATGCCTTGTCTCGCAGATTTTTATCAGAGTCTCCTCCTCCGCTTCCTCCACAACCCATTATCTCTGAGGATAGGATTTTGGCTTTTACCCAGACTGACATCTCTGAGGCCTTGTTACCAGCACAGGCTGAAGCCCCTCCCTCCACTCCCTCTGGTATGCTCTTTGTGCCCCTGGCTCTTCGTTTGCAGGTATTGCAACAAGTACATGCATCAAAACCTGCAGCACATCCAGGGTTTAGACAAACTTTTGAGATTGTCTCTCGCAACCTCTGGTGGCCATCGCTTAGGCAGGATGTGTTAGCCTTCGTCCAGGCCTGTGAAGTTTGCGCCAGAAGCAAGAGCAGTACCTCTAAGCCCCCCGGTCTCCTTCGTCCTCTACCAATACCTACCTGTCCCTGGACCCATTTATCTATGGACTTTATCACAGACTTGCCTCTGTCCCAGGGATGTTCCACGATCTGGGTGGTGGTAGACAGGTTCAGTAAGATGGCCCACTTTGTTCCACTTCCGAAGCTTCCATCTGCTAAAGAACTGGCATCTTTATTCATTAAGCATATTTTCAGGCTCCATGGGGCACCAGTTAACATTGTCTCTGACCGTGGCTCTCAGTTTATAGCCCAGTTTTGGAAGGCCCTTTGCTCTCAGCTGGGGATTAAATTATCATATTCTTCAGCATATCATCCTGAGACAAATGGCCAAACAGAAAGGACTAATCAGACTCTAGAGAAGATGGTACGTTGTCTGATGGCCAAAGATGAGGTGGAGTGGGTCAACATCCTTCCATGGGCAGATCTACAGGGACCTCTCCTTTCTTTTGTGTTTACGGGTTGCATCCTCGTGTGTGCTCCTTTGATCTTCCGCCCTCTGATGTTCCAGATGCCAACACCACGATTGAACATTTCTCCAAGATCCGGTCCGATGTAAATCGTGCTATTTCTCGCTCTGTGCAGGCTTTTAAGAAAACTGCTGACAAGAAGCGCTCAAAGGCACCAGGATATAAAGTTGGTGACAAAGTGTGGTTATCATCTCGGAATCTGTCCCTGCATGTTCCATCTAAAAAGCTTGGCCCAAAATTCATCAGGCCTTATGAAATTTCAGAGATTGTTAATCCTGTGCCCTACAGATTAAAACTTCCCCCATCCATGCGCATTCCAAACGTCTTTTATGTTTCATTGTTGAAACCTGTTCATTCCAGCCTCCTAGTAAATGAACCAGAACCTGTGGATGTGTTGGACAGTCAAGAATATGAAGTGGCATTTATTCTTGATTCCAGACGAGTGCGCAATTCCTTACAATATCTCGTTCATTGGAAAGGGTTCGGCCCAGAGGACCGATCTTGGGTACCGGCTCGTGATCTTCATGCTGATCGACTTAAGAAGAAGTTCCATCTCCATTATCCAAGTAAGCCTGGGGGTGCAGGAGCAACCCCTTGAGAAAGGGGGGGTACTGTCAGTTCTAGAATCCCTTTAGGACCCAGCACAACTCACCTGACACAGCCTGTGTCTGGGAAACAACAGTGATTGGCCAGGTCACGTTTAAATCACCTGTATCAGCATTCAGTCAGTGCTCGTGTTAGAGTTCACTTGTGTTTGATCCAGCTGATATTTGCTCTGTGTCTTTCGTGTTTGACCCGGCTTGTTTGACCCTCCTTGCTTGCTTCTGATTCGGTACCGTTTGGACTCTGATCTACCTGTGTATGACCCAGCTTGCCTAGACTACCCTTTCCTGATTCTACTAGTACCCTCATTTGCAGCAGTGAACCACAAGGTCCAGCAATCATCTATCCTCATCTACAGCAGTGAACTACAAGGTCCAGCAATCATCTATCCTCATCTACAGCAGTGAACTACAAGGTCCAGCAATCATCTATCCTCATCTACAGCAGTGAACTACAAGGTCCAGCAATCATCTACCTTCGTCTGCAGCGGTGTACTACAAGTCCCAGCTGACCTGCTCTGCTTAGACCTGCTCATGGTATGTGCTTTGAACTCTTTGTATAATCAGCACACCTGAACTGTTACTTGTTATCTGCTCCTAGCCTGAAACCAACAAAGTTTGAGAGCTGGTAGCAGTTTGTAGAGAATTCCGATCGGACAAAGTGCCACGCATGCTCAGATTAAATTCCTAGACCAAAGCTATTGGCTACTAGCCTGAATGTAGTCCCGTCGTAACTAAATAACGTCATCACATTACGAACGATCAGATTTTCTGACACCTTTGTCCGACCATGTGTATGCAACACCAGTTTCGGACAAAATCCTATGGAAAAAATCAGATGGATTTTGTTGTCGGAATGTCCCACCGTGTGTACCAGGGCTTAGAATGTATAGAGAAGGTATGGGTCAGCTTAATCATTTTAGAAATTGTACCTTCCGGAATTACCCTACCCAGATTTTTCTCCCAAAGCCTAATAAATTACAGAGTAGTCACAGAAGCCTGTCTCAAAAACAACTTTTTTAATAGTATTTTTATTGAAAATTTTCAAGAAAAAACAAAAGTTGCAGTATAAACCAACATGAAAAATTGTAATATAAGATAAGATACTACAAAAGAAATTTCCACACATATAGAACACAGGGGTGCATAGCACATGGAAAGGTAAGAACAAGTCATGTAAAATAAAAAGTAGAATAGAGGTCACATATGAATATTAATGTTAATTAAGGTTATACCGGTATGAACAAGTAATATTAAGAGGTGCCATACTGTTTACATCTGGAAAGGGGGGGGGGGGAGCTCAAGAGCTCACAAAAGAGACAGATAGAGGCAGAAAGGAAAGGTTGGGCATTTCATGACTCAGAGGCCAACAGAAGTGTCCAATAATCTGATTGATCCCATGATTCACAGATTTGATTAAATTGGGAAATGCTATCATGCACAGAGGCCGTCAGCTATTCCATCCTACAAGTTTTGGCTAAAAGTTGGAGAAATCTGGACCATAGGGGAGTGGTGTTGGATAGCCAACACAGGGGAATCAGTCTCTCAGCAGCTAGGAGAATATGTAAAATTAACCGATTACCATTTTTAGTAATACCTGAAAATGGTAGGCCTAATAAATAGTGTAGGGCACTGGTCATCAACCCTCTACTCAGGGCCCACTAACAGGCCAGGTTTTATGCATTACCTTGGGGAGATGCAGATTGGAATACTGCAATTACTGAGCAGCAAATGATATCACCTGTGATGTATTTCAGTTATCTTGCAAACCTGGCCTGTTAGTGGGCCCTGAGGATAGGGTTGTTGACCACTGGTGTAGGGGATCAAACGGAAGGGACATATGCACCACTTCATGTATTAACATTATCACTTCATGCCAGAAGGGATCTCAGTAAGGGGGAATGACTCATGGAGGATAAGGTGAATAGCGGATACTAAGTTTAATTGATATGGACCCTGGGCACATGAATATTCAAAAGGGTAGGTTTTTCTAGGGTCAGAAGCAGGGATCGAGAGTGGAAAAAATGCCTGATTTGTAGGTAAAAATTAAACAATTGAGAGTGGATATCAAACTTTTCACAAGAGTATCAAATGAATGAAACCTACAGGAAGTTGTATGAACTAGATTACAGAGTTGGAAAAAGGAGGCATTTACCCATGGGAAGATACGTCCCAAGGATAGGCTGTCTGGGATGTTGGATATTTATTTATTTATATATTTATTTATATTTTTTCACCATAACACTTTGGTTTTGTATAGAGAGACATTTTTTTCTGTTGGTATTTATTTCTCTTGCTTTTATAGATTTTTACATGCATTTTGTATATTTTTGAGATCATCTTTTTTGGGATCACTTTTTATGTTTATCGTGCTATAGATTGCTTGCCTAGATTTTTATTTTTTGGTATATGCACTTGCACTTTTTACTTTTATATATTTATAATTTGTAACACATTGCACTTTATACTAAGTGCTATTTTTACTATTTACGTACACTACTCATTTGCACATTTTTAGAGTTGTTAGAACACATATACACTGCTTGGTGCCCTGTTTAGTGCACCCACTTTATATTAGAACAGCGCCATTTTCCCTTTTTCAGAGAACTCTACCTTGGACTGTCTACTTTCCAAAAATGGGTCATGTGTGGGGTATTTGTACTTTCTTGACATGTCAGGGCTGCAAGAGTTGAGATAGGCCCTTAGTGCATCAGATGTGATCAATTTTCAATGATTTGAACCATAGATTTTAGACTCTATGACTTTCACACAGACCAAATAATATACACTTATTTGGGTTATTTTTGACAAAGATATGTAGCAGTATACATTGTGGCTCAAATTTATTAACACAAATTACTTATTTGCAAAATTTTATCATAGATACTAAAAAAAAGTGTTTTTTTTTTTCAAAATGTTTGCTCTTTTTTCACTTATGTCATAAAAAAATAAAAAACCCAATGGTGATTATTACCACCAAAAGAAAGCTCTATTTGTTTGGGTACAGTGTTGCATGAATGAGTACTTGGCATTCAAAGTGTGAGAGCGTTGAAGGCTGAAAATTGGTCTTGGCGGGAAGGGTGTATAAGTTCCCGGTATTGAAGTGGTTAGGATCCTGGCAAGGTTTTAGCTACTAGATTAAATAATGTTATGCAAAAATGTATACATTTGGACCAAGTTTTATATCAGGTAGATCTACAAAAATAAACTTGAGAAGACTATTTCTTAATTTAAGGATACCATTGGATAATAGAGCTGTATTGTCTCTAGACACAGCCAAAGAATTTGACTGTGTCAAGTGGACATATTTATGGGAGGTCCTTGATAAATTTGGCATGGGCAGTGGATTTGTGAGGTGGCTTAAATTACTTTATGCTGCTCTGCTGGCATTTCTACCGGTTAATGGTTCCATATCTGATTTTTCTTTTCTTAATCCAGAGGTGCTAGGCAGGGGTGTGCGCTATCTCTGTTGTTGTTCACATTAGCTATAGAACCACTGGTGTTAGCAATCAGACAAACAGGTACTTCTAAGGCATTTAAGCGAGAAGTAAGGGAGGATAAACTCTCCTTGTATGCCGATGATGCTCTACTGTTTTTAGGAAAAACAGATCAATCTTGGATCTCTGTTATGACATTGATAAAAACCTTTGGCACTTTTTCGGGGTTTGCTATAAATTGGAAAAATCTGTTTTATTTCCAGTAGATGTACTATTACCAGCTCTACCATAGATAGGCCATCAAATAAAAATTGTGACATTTAAATATCTTGGCATATGGGTCTCCCTTAAAATAGAGGAATACCTGAACTATAATTTGATCTCCATATTTGATACATTTAAGATGAAGAGTAGAGTATGGACTAAATTACCCTTATCAGTGGTAGGCAGAGCAAATTTAATAAAACAGTTTTGGGACCCGCAGTTACTTTATGTTCTGCATAACTCGCCAATGTGGATACCTTTTAAATGGTTTAAAAAAATAGACTCCCTATTTAAAATTTTATTATAGAAAGGACAAACTTCTAGAATTAAGCTTTCCACATCACAACCTCCTAAAGATAAGGGGGGCTTGGCTGTTCCAAATGCTAAAATGTTCTTTCTAGCAGCCGGACTCCAACAGGTTGCAGAATAAGGATTGATAGATTGAAGTTGTCCCATTCAATCTATACTCCTGAATAGATCTTTCAAGTACCGTTTAATAGCTCAATTAAAATCAGGGTCTTTTGCACATGCCTCACAGGTTCCTACCCTTGAACTGATGCATAAAGTATGGCAGGAAATGAGACGCATTATGCAATATGGATATATATCAGTTTACTTTCCTTTATGGGGAAATAACAATTATGAGGAATTAGGTAAATTGGAGGGGTTTGGGGAATGGAGAAAATTGGGGATACAATATATACACAGTTATATACTGAAAACTTGTTAAAAACATTTCAATAATTACAGATACATTACTCATTGCCCTCTCATACCTTTTTCCAATACTTACAAGTGTGCCATGCCTTACAGACTCAGTTTAAAGATAATAAACTTAAGATGCAAAATATGCCACTAATAGACTCCCTAATAAGGATATAGGAGGAGAGGGGTCTTATTTCTACTCATTATAGCCGTCTGATTGAACAATATCAGAAGGTAACTAGCTGTTCAGCTTGAAGGGGATGGGAAAAAGATCTCAGAGCCATGACAGATGAAACATGGGTGACTATTTTGGAATATGCACAGTCTATAGCTGTATCACCCCAGCAATGCTTAATCCAATTATTTATAATTCATAGAGCATATAGAGCCCCAGTTAAATTACATTGATGGAGTAGGCGGAATACATCAGAATGTCCAAGTTGCTTAAAGCGGGAGTCCGCCGGGACTCCGCGTTTTTTTTTTTTTTTTAAAAGCCAGCAGCTACAAATACTGCAGCTGCTGACTTTTAAAATAGTGACACTTACCTGTCCAGTGCGCCCGCGATGTCGGCACCCGAAGCCGATCTCTAGATCGTCTCTCGGGTGCTGCCGCCGCCATCTTGGGTATGGGAATCAGGAAATGGAGCCTTTCGGCTTCATTTCCCGGTTCCCTACTGCGAATGCGCGAGTCGCGCTGCGCAATAAGGACGGTCCCCGCTGCCTCTGGGATCTGTGTGTTTCCCAGCAGGCAGCGGGGCACTTGCGGAAAGGGGCGGGCACTTGCGGAAAGGGGCGTAATCTACGCCCCTTTCCGCAGAGAGCTATCCCGGAAGTGGGTGCAGATACCTGTACTGTACAGGTATCTGCACCCCCCTCCCCCCTGAAAGGTGCCAATTGTGGCGTCGGAGGGGGGGAAGGTTCCGATGAGCGGAAGGTCCACTTTAGGGTGGACCTCCGCTTTAAGATCGTCTGCAGATTTAATACATATGCTTTGTAAATGGCCCAAACTGTTTAGGCATTTTGCAAAACATGGTATAAACCTTTAACTATGCATATCAAACCCAGATGCAATTTGTTCCTAAAGTATGTCTACTGGGCTTTTTAGATAAAGAAATATATTTTGCGGGTCACTACGCACACACACATTCTGCACATATGCGATTGGATTTTAAACGGACCTGCATGTCTATTTTTTCCTTGCAAGGACTATTAACACAATTTTTATATATTTGCCTTGGAGTTTTTGTACTGCAACTCCTGTCTTTTAATAAAACGTCTTGAGAAGACATTTTATACTATTGGAGCCTTTTTATAATTTTTATCTGCTTCTCGACCGCCTCACGCATAGTGATGGACGAACTTCCGACGGGACGTTTCGCGAACGCGAAACGCGAACGGACACAAACGTTCGCGAAAACGACCGTTCGCCGCGGGCTCCATTGACTTCAATGGGAGGCGAATTTCGCAAACCTTTAGGTCGAATTTGCGGCCACGGGGTAATTATTAGGGGGTAGCACGTAGTCCCACCACCTGGACAATAGCATAATACATGTATGAGGTGAATTTGGGATCGATAACTACAAGCATTTTTTTTTTATTTGGGAAATTGTTCTGACAATTCAGGACTATGGAGCTAATGAAGGCAATGGAGGAGAGGGAAGGTCAGGGACCAGGGTAGGCAAACAAGAGGGTGCAGGAGATACAGAGCACTGACAGCAGCACCGTAATACAGAGCACTGACATCAGCACCGTGACATACAGCGCTGACAGCAGCTCCGTGACATACAGCGCTGACAGCAGCTCCGTGACATACAGCGCTGACAGCAGCTCCGTGACATACAGCGCTGACAGCAGCTCCGTGACATACAGCGCTGACAGCAGCTCCGTGACATACAGCGCTGACAGCAGCACCGTGACATACAGCGCTGACAGCAGCTCCGTGACATACAGCGCTGACAGCAGCTCCGTGACATACAGCGCTGACAGCAGCTCCGTGACATACAGCACTGACAGCAGCTCCGTGACATACAGCGCTGACAGCAGCTCCGTGACATACAGCGCTGACAGCAGCACCGTGACATACAGCGCTGACAGCAGCTCCGTGACATACAGCGCTGACAGCAGCTCCGTGACATACAGCGCTGACAGCAGCTCCGTGACATACAGCGCTGACAGCAGCTCCGTGACATACAGCGCTGACAGCAGCTCCGTGACATACAGCGCTGACAGCAGCTCCGTGACATACAGCGCTGACAGCAGCTCCGTGACATACAGCGCTGACAGCAGCTCCGTGACATACAGCGCTGACAGCAGCTCCGTGACATACAGCGCTGACAGCAGCTCCGTGACATACAGCGCTGACAGCAGCACCGTAAGCAGCCCCAGGAGGAAGTCAGCACAGCACAGGGATGGTGTGATCCCCTCATAATAAGAACCCCCAGGAGGAAGTCAGCACAGCACAGGGATGGTGGGAGCCCCTCATAATAAGAACACCCAGGAGGAAGTCAGCACAGCACAGGGATGGTGGGAACCCCTCATAATAAGCAGCCCCAGTAGAAATATGACACCGCTCAACCTCTTCAAAGAGGAGGGTAGGGGCATATAGTACGGTGTGCTTTTTTGGGTCAGGGAAGTGAGCCAAATGAATTAAGAAGGTCTGTGTGCTTGATTCCAAAAATTGTTTATAGACATATACATGGTCTACTGATCACATGTGTTGAATTCCTCCGAGATCCATGCCTCATTCATTTTTAGAAATGTGAGGTAGTTAACACTGTGGTGAGCTAGGCGAGTACGCTTATCGGTCACAATCCCCCCTGCTGCGCTGAACGTCCTTTCGGACAGGACACTGGATGAGGGGCAAGCCAACAGTTCGATTGCAAATTGGGCAAGCTCTGGCCAGAGGTCAAGCCTGCCCACCCAGTAGTCTAGGGGTTCATCACTCCTCAGAGCGTCCACATCGGCCGTTAACCCAATGTAGTCGGACACCTGACGGTCTAGGCGTTCCCTGATGCTGGATCCGGATGACACCTGTCGATGGGTCGGCTGAAAGAATGACCTCATATCCGAAGTCACCAACACATCTTCAAACCGGCCTCTTCTTGCAGGCGCTGTTGGATTGGTACCCGCAAATCCTTCTCTGGGAGTGGGAATTGCTCCTCTGCCAGCGCACGCAAAAGCAGAATGCAGCATTTCTCGAAGCAAGGCCTGGAAGTGCTGCATTCTGACAGCCCTCTGCGACGGCGGTAACATTTCCGCCATTTTGTGTTTGTACCGGGGGTCTAAGTACGTTGCCACCCAGTACTGGTCCTTGACCCTCATGCTTTTTATACGGGGGTCCCTATTAAAACACTGGAGCATGAAGGCCCCCATTTGCACTAAAGTGGAAGCGGTGTGGTGGCCTGGCTCCTGCTCATCATCCAGGATAATGTCGTCCTCTTCATTCTCCTCTCCCCATCCTCGCACAACAGGGATCCCAGAAAGGTTTAAAGCATGCTCTTCTTGCTCCTGCTCATCCGCCCCGGCACCATCCTCCTCTGACTCCTCATCAGACTCCTGTTGTTGACTTGTCTCAGATAGAGTAGCCCCCCCTGGGAATTCATCCAGCATTGCGACTTCCTCATCTTCCCGCTCCTGCTCCTCCACAGCCTGATCAATGACACGACGCAATGCACGCTCCAGAAAGAAGGCATAAGGTACCATGTCACTGATGGCGCCATGGCTGCGACTGACCAGTTTGGTGATCTCCTCAAATGGCCGCAGAAGTCTGCATGTGTCGCGCATGAGCAGCCACTGGCGCGGTGAAAAAAAACCCAGCTCCCCAGAACCGTTTCTTTCGCAGAGTTCATACAGGTAGACGTTAACTGCACGTTTCTGCTGGAGCAGCCTATCAAGCATATAGAAGGTTGAGTTCCATCGCGTCGGGCAATCGCAAATAAGACGTCTGACCGGCAGATGGTGTCGCCGCTGAATGTCAGCAAGGCGAGCCATGGCCGTGTAAGATCTTCTGAAATGGGCCGAGATTTTCCTTGCCTGCCGCAAGATGTCCTGGACCCCAGGGTATTTGACAAGGAATCGCTGCACGACCAAGTTTAAGACGTGTGCCATGCACGGCACGTGCGTGATTTTGCCCTGTTTCAATGCGCTAAGCAGATTGGCACCGTTGTCACACACCACTTTACCAACTGTCAAATTGAGCGGTGTTAGCCACTCATCTGCCTGTGAACGCAAAGCTGAAAGGAGTGCCGGGCCAGTGTGGCTCTTTGCTTCCAGGCACAACAGACGCAGCACGGCATGGCAACGTCTCACCTGGCATGTGGAATAGGTTCTGGGGAGCTTGGGCGGTGCAGTGGAAGAGACGCTAGCAGCGGAAAAGGAGGAGGCAGCTGAGGAGGAGAGGGAGGAGGATGGAGTAGGAGGAGGAGAAGAAGAGTCAGGCCTGCATGCAATCCGTGGCGGTAAAACCAAATCTACACGGGTGCCACGGGTTACATGCTTGACGGCCGTCAGAAGGTTCACCCAGTGGGCAGTAAAACTGATATACCTTCCCTGCCCGTGTTTGCTAGACCACGTGTCTGTGGTCAGATGTATCTTGGCACCGACACTGTGTGCCAGAGATACATTCACTTGCCGCTGAACATGGCCATATAGCTCTGGGATGCCCTTCTCTGAGAAATACTTCCTTCCTGGGACCTTCCATTGTGGTGTTCCAATGGCCACAAATTTGCGAAAGGCCTCCGAGTCCACCAGTTTATATGGCAGTAGTTGGCGGGCTATGAGTTCTGACAAGCCAGCCGCCAACCGTTGGGCAAGAGGGTTATCCGGCGTCATCATTTTTTTACGCTCAAACATTAGGCCCACGGAAGCCTGCCTTTTTGCAGAAAAATGTGAGCTTGGCGTGATGGAAGGTGGAGTGGAGGACAATTGTGAGGAGAGAGGAGAAGGAGAAGTAGAAGACGAGGCTGGACGGTGAGAGCCTGCAGTGTGGCTTTGTGTGTTCCGTTGCTCCCACTGGGCTCGGTGATGGCTGCTCATGTGCCTTCTTAAGGCGGTCGTCCCTAGGTGAGTATTGGGCTTACCGCGACTAACGCGTTGACTGCAAAGATTGCAGATGGCAACGCTATTGTCAGCAGCGGACACGTTAAAAAAAGCCCACACTGCGGAGCCATGTGCCGGTGTCCTGGGAGCGCCAGATGTGACCGTACATGGTCGATGACTCGCTCCTGATACATTTGCAGTCTGCTTTGTCCCTGCTGTGCAATGTAAGTCATTGCTGCTTCTCCTCCCTATCTGCTGGTCCATATCTCCCTCTGAACTCCCCTCCTCTTCCTCTCTTGTGGGCACCCACGTGACATCACTAGACACGTCATCATCAACGTCACCTTCCCCACCGCTATAAGTAGAGTAGGCAGCAACACCGGGGACCAACCTCCTCCTTGGGCTGATCTGGGTACTGGCGTCAGACTGCTGAGTAGCGCTTGTTGCTACCTCCTCTTCCTGATCCAATACCAAGAGTGGCTGCGCATCAGAAATGTCCTCTTGATATGGATCGGAAAATAATTCCAGTGACTCAAGCGGAAGGTATGTGGTGGTGGTGGTGGTGGTCGTGTTGTTGGTGGTAGTGTCTTTGGGGGTGCACATAGCAGAGAGTGAAGAAGAGGGTGCAGATCGAGAGGATGAGGAGGGTGCAGAAGAGTAAGGCTGAGCGAGCCACTCAACCAAGTCTGGTGCATCCTTTAAAGTAATTGAACGCACCTTCTGCAACTTCCCACTTTGGCTCAAGCCTGTTGCTCCTGCCCTACCCCTACCACCCCTGCGGAAGGGCCTGCCTCTTCCTCTGCATGTCATTTTTTAAATGACCCTGTGACAAAACTCTTAGTCCCTATACCGCTGAAGGACTGCTGCAGTATAGGTGAGCGGTCAGCAGTGGTGCACGTCAACCCTATCTATTGTGGACCTATAGCGGTCCTTACAGAACAGCAGACTGTACCGCACTCAAGCCTATGTACCGTAGCACCCTATACCAAGTTACCAGTCCTTATAAGAACTTTTGTGGACCAAGCAGGTTGTGTATTAGTGTTTAGCAGACTGTACGTCAGTCCCTATACCGCTGAAGGACTGCTGCAGTATAGGGCAGCGGTCAGCAGTGGTGCACGTCAACCCTATCTATTGTGGACCGATAGCGGTCCTTACAGAACAGCAGACTGTACCGCACTCAAGCCTATGTACCGTAGCACCCTATACCAAGTTACCAGTCCTTATAAGAACTTTTGTGGACCAAGCAGGTTGTGTGTTAGTGTTTAGCAGACTGTGCGTCAGTCCCTATACCGCTGAAGGACTGCTGCAGTATAGGGCAGCGGTCAGCAGTAGTGCACGGCAACCCTATGTATTGTGGACCGATAGCGGTCCTTACAGAACAGCAGACTGTAACGCACTCAGGCCTATGTACCGTAGCACCCTATACCAAGTTACCAGTCCTTATAAGAACTTTTGTGGACCAAGCAGGTTGTGTGTTAGTGATTAGCAGACTGTACGTCAGTCCCTATACCAATGAAGGACTGCTGCAGTATAGGGCAGCGGTCAGCAGTAGTGCACGGCAACCCTATGTATTGTGGACCGATAGCGGTCCTTACAGAACAGCAGACTGTAACGCACTCAGGCCTATGTACCGTAGCACCCTATACCAAGTTACCAGTCCTTATAAGAACTTTTGTGGACCAAGCAGGTTGTGTGTTAGTGATTAGCAGACTGTACGTCAGTCCCTATACCAATGAAGGACTGCTGCAGTATAGGGCAGCGGTCAGCAGTAGTGCACGGCAACCCTATGTATTGTGGACCGATAGCGGTCCTTACAGAACAGCAGACTGTAACGCACTCAGGCCTATGTACCGTAGCACCCTATACCAAGTTACCAGTCCTTATAAAAACTTTTGTGGACCAAGCAGGTTGTGTGTTAGTGTTTAGCAGACTGTGCGTCAGTCCCTATACCGCTGAAGGACTGCTGCAGTATAGGGCAGCGGTCAGCAGTGGTGCACGTCAACCCTATCTATTGTGGACCGATAGCGGTCCTTACAGAACAGCAGACTGTACCGCACTCAAGCCTATGTACCGTAGCACCCTATACCAAGTTACCAGTCCTTATAAGAACTTTTGTGGACCAAGCAGGTTGTGTATTAGTGTTTAGCAGACTGTACGTCAGTCCCTATACCGCTGAAGGACTGCTGCAGTATAGGGCAGCGGTCAGCAGTGGTGCACGTCAACCCTATCTATTGTGGACCGATAGCGGTCCTTACAGAACAGCAGACTGTACCGCACTCAAGCCTATGTACCGTAGCACCCTATACCAAGTTACCAGTCCTTATAAGAACTTTTGTGGAACAAGCAGGTTGTGTGTTAGTGATTAGCAGACTGTACGTCAGTCCCTATACCAATGAAGGACTGCTGCAGTATAGGGCAGCGGTCAGCAGTAGTGCACGGCAACCCTATGTATTGTGGACCGATAGCGGTCCTTACAGAACAGCAGACTGTAACGCACTCAGGCCTATGTACCGTAGCACCCTATACCAAGTTACCAGTCCTTATAAGAACTTTTGTGGAACAAGCAGGTTGTGTGTTAGTGATTAGCAGACTGTACGTCAGTCCCTATACCAATGAAGGACTGCTGCAGTATAGGGCAGCGGTCAGCAGTAGTGCACGGCAACCCTATGTATTGTGGACCGATAGCGGTCCTTACAGAACAGCAGACTGTAACGCACTCAGGCCTATGTACCGTAGCACCCTATACCAAGTTACCAGTCCTTATAAAAACTTTTGTGGACCAAGCAGGTTGTGTGTTAGTGTTTAGCAGACTGTGCGTCAGTCCCTATACCGCTGAAGGACTGCTGCAGTATAGGGCAGCGGTCAGCAGTAGTGCACGGCAACCCTATGTATTGTGGACCGATAGCGGTCCTTACAGAACAGCAGACTGTAACGCACTCAGGCCTATGTACCGTAGCACCCTATACCAAGTTACCAGTCCTTATAAGAACTTTTGTGGACCAAGCAGGTTGTGTGTTAGTGATTAGCAGACTGTACGTCAGTCCCTATACCAATGAAGGACTGCTGCAGTATAGGGCAGCGGTCAGCAGTAGTGCACGGCAACCCTATGTATTGTGGACCGATAGCGGTCCTTACAGAACAGCAGACTGTAACGCACTCAGGCCTATGTACCGTAGCACCCTATACCAAGTTACCAGTCCTTATAAGAACTTTTGTGGAACAAGCAGGTTGTGTGTTAGTGATTAGCAGACTGTACGTCAGTCCCTATACCAATGAAGGACTGCTGCAGTATAGGGCAGCGGTCAGCAGTAGTGCACGGCAACCCTATGTATTGTGGACCGATAGCGGTCCTTACAGAACAGCAGACTGTAACGCACTCAGGCCTATGTACCGTAGCACCCTATACCAAGTTACCAGTCCTTATAAGAACTTTTGTGGACCAAGCAGGTTGTGTGTTAGTGATTAGCAGACTGTACGTCAGTCCCTATACCAATGAAGGACTGCTGCAGTATAGGGCAGCGGTCAGCAGTAGTGCACGGCAACCCTATGTATTGTGGACCGATAGCGGTCCTTACAGAACAGCAGACTGTACTGCACTCAGGCCTATGTACCGTAGCACCCTATACCAAGTTACCAGTCCTTATAAAAACTTTTGTGGACCAAGCAGGTTGTGTGTTAGTGTTTAGCAGACTGTGCGTCAGTCCCTATACCGCTGAAGGACTGCTGCAGTATAGGGCAGCGGTCAGCAGTAGTGCACGGCAACCCTATGTATTGTGGACCGATAGCGGTCCTTACAGAACAGCAGACTGTAACGCACTCAGGCCTATGTACCGTAGCACCCTATACCAAGTTACCAGTCCTTATAAGAACTTTTGTGGACCAAGCAGGTTGTGTGTTAGTGATTAGCAGACTGTACGTCAGTCCCTATACCAATGAAGGACTGCTGCAGTATAGGGCAGCGGTCAGCAGTAGTGCACGGCAACCCTATGTATTGTGGACCGATAGCGGTCCTTACAGAACAGCAGACTGTACCGCACCCAAGCCTATGTACCGTAGCACCCTAGACAGACCAAGTTACCAGTCCTGATAAAGAGCTTTGTGGAACAAGTGAGTTGTGAATGATTAGCAGACTGCAGCAGAAGGGCAGCAGTCAAGTATAATATTCTTTCTATATTTGGAAGAAAGAATATTATACGTGTACAAGCCTATTACCGTACCACTGATACCAGTCCTGAAAAGAACCTTTGTGGAACTAATAGTAACAGCAAGTCTTTAAAATTATCCTCACTGCCTGACACACTGCTTCCTGCCTGTCCCTATACAAATTGGCAAAAAAGAGTAGGCTGGAACGATTAGCTGGAACAGCTCTTTTGTGGACCTGATAGTAACAGCTAATGATGATGATGATGATGATGATGAAGAAAGACTAATCTGGCTGAGCTGTCCCTAAAATAGCAGCATACAGCGCTCTGTCCCTTTATCTAAACTGACAAAAGAAACTCAGGCTGCTGACCTAACACCTATACCAGTCCTGAAAAGAACTTTTGTGTACCAAATAGCTAGCGTTTTCTCTGTCCCTACTCCACACAGGATCCTTTCCCTACAGTGACAGAAGAAAGAATGTAAAATGGCCACCGGATCGGGTGTATTTATAGGTTAGGGGGAATGTCCAAGTGTCCATGAGCTGTCATGTCTCAATTGGTTGTCCTGTAACACATGATAAACGTGTCACGAAAGGTTAAAGTTCTTGTATACATTAAACACGTAAGTCCGCCGGGGCGAACGACGGAAAAAGGCGTTCGAACCCGCGGACGGCGAAAGTCGGAAATTCGCCGCGAAACGACCGCCGGGCGAACCGTTCGGCCATCACTACTCACGCAGATATACTCTGTCAGAAGGGCATGTACAGGCAGATTAATGTACCTGTAAGTTGCCCTGCATGAGGCGGCTCATGGGCGCGTGTGATATCCATGGGGATACCCATGATCGTCTCATGGGGAGGAAGAACGGGGAGATGCCTATGTAAACAAGCATCTCCCCGTTCTGCCTAGTGACTCTGTCACTGATCAGCTCTCCCTGTAATCGGGAGCACTGATCAGTGACATGTCACACACAGCCCCTCCCCTCCACAGTTAGAATCACTTAACCCCCTTCAGCGCCACCTAGTGGTTAACCCCTTCACTGCCAGTGAAATTTTTACAGTAATCAATGCAATTTTTTAGCATTGATCGCCGTATTAATGCCAATGGTCCCAAAAATGTGTCAAAATTGTCCAATGTGTCCATCATAATGTTGCAGTCATGATAAAAAATGCTGATCGCTGCCTTTACTAGTAAAAAAAAAAAAAAATCAATAAAAATGCAATAAAACTATCCCCTATAACTTTTGCGCAAACCAATCAATAACCACTTATTGTGATTTTTTTTTTTTACCAAAAATATGTAGAAGAATACATATCGGCCTAAAATTAGGAAAAATTTCCCAAATTTACGCTATTTTTCTGTTTATAGCGCAAAAAATAAAAACCACAGAGGTGATCAAATACCACCAAAAGAAAGCTCTATTTGTAGGGAAAAAAGGACGTCAATTTTGTTTGAGAGCCACATCGCATGACAGCGCAATTGTCAGTTAAAGCGACACAGTGCTGAATCACAAAAAGTGCTCTGGTCAGAAAGGGGGTAAATTCTTCTGGGGCTGAAGTGGTTATATTATCCTGCTGTTCACATCATTGGGATTCAAGTGAATGCCCATGGATCTTTCTGGAGAGGAATGCTGAAGTCTTCCATCTGCAAATCTTGGATTTCACTAAAAGCGCTGTTTGACTCCCCTGCATAAGGGAGGTTGCAGGCTTTCTGGTAAGCCTTTTATCGTAATGAGGTGATGGGAAACACGGTGATGAGCACTCAATATATGTTATATGCTGCACTGTGAAGTCATATATTGGATTTCAGCAATATATGAACACATTTTTTTCATCCATATCATTTTGCACTTTTGTGTGCTTTTTATGCAAGATCGGTTTCCTTCTGCATTGTTGCATGGAACTGCACTAAATTAAATATTTTTGTTGTATATAACACAATCCATCACATTTTCTCTATATAGTTGCACTTTATTTGAATGTATGCTACAGTACTTAAGATTATGGTCACATTACACATTTGTTATTGTGTTAAAGTTTCTTCACATATGTTCTCATGCACATGAGTCTTTTTGTGCCCAAACTTAGAGTTTTACTTCACAATTTGCATATTGTATGCACTTTTGTGCATTTTTTATGCACCTTTGTTTTCATCTTGCATTTGTCGCATGGGATCGCACTAAAACTAAATATTATGGTTGCGTATAATACAATTCATCATGTGTGCACTGTATAGTTGCACTTTATTTGAATTTATGCTATTTAATGTTTATAGTTATATTGCACTTTAATAATACAGTGATATATTTATGTTCATAAATATTTTTTTGCACAGGATCGCCTTGTGTTTATACCTAGTGCTGTGCTTTATTTTTTGCATTTTTATTTTGTGCCCTGTATCTCGGTTATAGTGCTTAGCTGCAGGTCATTAATTGACACATTTTTCACATTGTTTAATTCATCTATCACTTAGTGCAATTTTTATTTCTAAAGAGATATATGCCCCAGCAGTTACAATACCCATTAATAGGATGTTATTTATAGCATGAAAAATGATTGCACTAAAGTGGATATCCCCTAAAACCCCTATATGTGAGGAATGGCGGGTACAGGTTAACGATGCATTATTAAAAGAATGGCAAGTATATCAGAATTAGACATGTGAATTAGTTTTCGTCCGAATGCATTTTAGTCCGAATTTCAGGTATTTTCATTATCATTTTAACAAACGAAAGTGCAGAAAGTGCAGAATCCGAAAAACGAAAGATGTGACATAAATAAATGCTTTATTTTCGTTTTCGTTGTGACAACAGTTTGATATAGATAGGAGATTTGACATGACAATGACAATAACAATCTGTTTCTATCTAACCTGTGGTCGAATGTGCCTAACCTTAACTCTATTAGTCCAGGATTATTCTACATAGAGAGAAAAGATTTGACAGAGAGACAAGATTCAACAGAGAGAAAATATTTGACATTGAGAGAAAAGATCACTCCTGGAATTGGGTGGGGGAAGTAAAATAAATATAATGATGATGATGAATGTTATTGGCTAATTGTAACCAAAGAGGAGGAGCAGTAAAATAGCTAGAACTAAGTATGGACGTACAGCCAACTTACTTACGATTGCTAGCAGAGATAGACACACACACTGAATCATTTCAGAAGACAGTCAATCTTAGCTGGTCCGTTTGTCAGAGAACCTGAATTATTTAGCAATTAAGCATAAGCACAGCAGCAGAACAATAGTGAAGCAAGCTACAGTTCAACTTAACTTTTTCCTAATAATCTGCTGCTATTGTGTTAGTGTTGTGAACCTGATAGTGATACTAGTGTTGCTAGTGTTGTGATAGCCTCAGAGGCTGCCCGTGTTGTGGGGGGGGGTTATTATTATAGATTCCATATTATAGATTGAGATTCTATATAGACATACATTCAACATGAATCACAAAGATTCGACAAAGCAGTGAAAAACATACAAACATCGAATCTTTGGCTTATGGTGTCTGTCGAAAGTTCTAAGAAGATTCGACGGAGCAGCTAAACTATACGAAGTCATATAGTTTAGCTTCTCCGTCAAATCTTCTTTGAACATTCGACAGATGCCATAAGCCTTCAATGACCTTAATTAATTTGGATTTTCAGACAAATGTGTTTTTTAACGAAAAAAACGAAATAAAAACGAAATAAAAACGAGTAACTAAATAAATGTATTTTTCGGCCGAAAACGAAATTCCGAAACAAAATATTTCAGTGTGCCCATGTCTAATCGGAATAGGGGATTATTAAATAAATTTCATAAAATGTGGGAACCGTGGCTAGTGTCATCTGGCCTGGTCCCATTTATCTTAGCATCAGATGGAAAAGTAATGGTAGATAGATCTTTTATTAGTTATAGTAGTTAAGGAATGATAAACAGGGAAGATGATACAAGCATAAGTATGTATATGTATATCATCTGCATCAAATAGATGAGAGCTTGCTACTCCAAACTACAGTAATAATAAATTAAAGCATTCCTAATTTACAGCATTTTATCACACCTGCCTAAAATTTTTGTATAGTCGTATATATACATTTCTACAAATTTTGTCTTTTTGGAAGAAAAATATATTTTTTTCAACAGAAAAAAAAAGAATACATATTTCAGAAAAACACCTTATCCACAGCCAGACAGTGGATGTGCAAATCCATCAGGAATAAAGCATTATACTAAATTGCTCCATCATCATGTGTCGTATTTATGTATGCACAGCATGTGTGCATTTGTTTATGTATTAACAGCACATGGCCTTTACATTTCACCAGTGCAGTGATGCAACTGAATTCAGAATGAGCTATTGTCAATTAGGTGACTGGACTTTTATACTCATCCACTTAGCAGTGCAGGTCAATGGAATAATAAACACCCCACCTTGCTACTTCAGATGGCTAAAAAAAAAAATCAAACAAGATGTTATGAATAATGTAGTGAAATCTTCTTTCTCTCTCTCTGCCTCTTTCTGCCCTTCAAATCCTGAGAGGATGAGTGAGGCTGCTTGTCTGCCTCATTAATGACTATTCAGGCATTTGATATTTGGAACAATGGTCATGCTCACTGGACTTTTTTTACACCTATTTGCGTTTTAAAAAGAGACCCTCATGAAGCAAGCAGTGAAGTTTTGAATAGCTATGCAATTTTAATGTACTAATATACATACAATCTCTTATGAAGCAGTGTTCACCATTTCAAGATGACTGATAACTTCTGAGGAGCTCTGCCCTCAAATGAACTAAAATTCCTTTGTAATACACTTGACACAATAATAGTCTTTTTAATTGATTACTATTTGATGCAATAAGTTGTATACACTTGCACTGTTAAATAGTATATGTATGTTATGGTAAAATTGTGTATAGACGCGTATATTTATATTAGTTTAATTAGGGCTAATTCCATAAAGGACTATTATGCTCCTAAAAAAGTAGATTCTGTAAAGCTATATCATCTGTTTTTCATATCATTCAACCAGCTCTGTTAATAAGATATATGTGGCACTCGTTGTTTTTTAATTTGAGGGAAATCCTGAAAACCTAACCTATTGGGGGTATTTAAGACATATGGAAACCCTAATGCCGCGTACACACGAGCGGAATGTCCGTCAGAAAAAGTCCAATGGGAGCTTTTCATCCTATATTCTGATCGAGTGTACACTTAGCGAACATGTTTTAAATTTTCCCTCGGGAACTAATTACTATCAGGAAACCTGCTCGTCTGTATGCTGTTCTGACGTACCAAAAACAACGCATGCTCAGAAGCAAGTACGAGACGGAAGCAGTCGGTCTGGTAAAACTACCGTTCAGAATGGAGATAGCACATTCCTCACGTTGCAAATTTTGTGATCGTTTAAAGCGGGAGTCCACCGGGACTCCGCGTTTTTTTTTTTAAAAGCCAGCAGCTACAAATACTGCAGCTGCTGACTTTTAAATAGTGACACTTACCTGTCCAGCGCGCCCGCGATGTCGGCACCCGAAGCCGATCGCTCGCTCGTCTATCGGGTCCTGCCGCCGCCATCTTGGGTATGGGAATCAGGAAATGGAGCCTTTCGGCTTCATTTCCCGGTTCCCTACTGCGCATGCGCGAGCCGCGCGGCGCAATCCGGACGGTCCCCGCTGCCTCTGGGAGCTGTGTGTTTCTCAGCAGGCAGCGGGGCACTTGCTGAAGGGGGCGGGCGCTTGCGGAAAGGGGCGTAACGTACGCCCCTTTCCTGCAGAGAGCTAGCCCGGAAGTGGGTGCAGTTACCTGGATTATCCAGGTAACTGCACCCCCCTCCCCCCTGAAAGGTGCCGTTTGTGGCGCCGGAGGGGGGGGGGATTCCGATGAGCGGAGGTCCATTTTAGGGTGGACCTCCGCTTTAATGCAGTGCATTCTTTTGTACTTTATAATGCTAGAAGAATGAACTTGTTTTGCTGCTGAGATTCACACAGAGTTCTTATTTTTCGTGATCTAATGAATAATCTTTTATTATTTAAAAGCCAGATCTCCAGAATAATATTGAAAATTATTTTTTAGAGTCATCTTTTTTTTATTTATTTTTTTCATCAAGATAACCTTTTTTTTTTTTGATTCTTGCAAAATTATTTTCTAGTGATCTCCATATTAAAGTTGTTATGGTGTGTCAAGTTACCACAATAACATTATTATCTTGGAGGCTGGTTGGTGTCCCTTGGTAATCTGACATTGTCTTTTTAAAAGGTACCTGCATACTCACAAACAATCTGTCCTATTTTTAGAAAAACACATATAGGCAACTATTTTCTCAAAATAAAGTATCCATTTATTCTGGTTAACAAAATAAAGAGGAAGGCAAGGCTGGATAAACTTTTGGAATTTGCAAAGTTTATTTACCCCAGGGCACACATCAAGTCTGTTGAAAAAAAAATGTTATCTTGAGGAGTCCATATAATTTTGAGCCCAATCTGGTCCTGTACTCCCAGAGATCAGGACCAGCAGCAGATGACATGTGTGTCAGCAGATGTGGTACTACACCAGCCTGCATCTTCTGTCAGACCAGACTGAAGCCAGGCTATCATTTTCTTATGTTCGCTGCAGCCTTCCCTCCACGCTTCCCTGCACCCTTCCCTGCAGCCTTCTCTGCAGCCTTCCTTAGAGGCTGTGCCTCTAGTGGTGGACTTGTGGCAGGAGGAGGGGGAGGAGGAGGATGATGGGCGAGCTCAGATATATGGCTGTTCTCTGTCAACTGGCCCCTCAACCCCTTCTGAAGGCCATCAAAAATAATTTGCTCACAGAGTAAGCATTGGCCCTCTTCCAATTTCAATAATCTTGTGGCTATATAGCAGCCACAGGCCTCTTCAGCATCGGGGGGGCCTCTGAGAACATCACTCACTTCCCTAATGAGGCCCAGTGCTGCCTCCTCTGTGATCGTCCCCTTCCTGGGCCTTTTTGTTTGAAGGCAGTGGGGAGGCACCTGGGATTGGGTGAGGCTCCTACTGGGACCAACCACCTCCTAGCGGTCACTGGGCACAGCCACCTCCTGGCTGTCACTGGGCATGGCCACCTCCTGGCTATCACTGGGCAAGGCCTCCTCCTGTCTGCCACTTTCCTGACCCTCTTCCTGGCTGAGCTCATCCTGTGTATAAAAAAGAGACATAGTTTTAGTTTTTGCTTCATCAATCACACACAATTTTTAGCTCATGATTTGCAAATTGAATGTTAATAAATAAAAAAGACTATCATTCTGACCCCATCATGTTTCATTCTTGTCCCAAACATGTTGGCCACTACTGTCTATTCATATGTAAATCTCTATGTTTAAAAAGATTAATTAGTTATCAATTATAACATCTAGTTAACATCATTAATATTAGGACAATAAATATGTCTATGAATAATACTCCAGCTGGGCTCATCCACTTCTTCCAGGATGGAAGGCCCAGGTTGTTCCTCATTAGTCTCTGCTGGGGTTGAGTGAAGGGTGGAGAGAAGGCTGCAGGGAAGGGTAGAAAGTGATTCCCTGGCTTCAGTCTGGTCATCCAGAAACTGCAGTTTGTTGAAGTACCAGAGTCTGGGGACATAAACCTGTGCTGCTGATGCTCCTGATCTGAGAGATTTCTTGATTTTATTATGCTCCTTCTTATACATGTTCCTCAAGATCCCAGTTTTATTTTCCACAAATTTGATGGTTGCATCGGGG
The DNA here is from genome assembly GCF_037356315.1 of Lithobates pipiens. Lineage (NCBI taxonomy): Eukaryota > Metazoa > Chordata > Amphibia > Anura > Ranidae > Lithobates > Lithobates pipiens. The sequence goes on along the minus strand of NW_027507790.1, from coordinate 27,164,717 downwards.
CCCCGAGTCTTCACAAATTCCCGAAGTGTCTCCAGCGATGACCTCCTAGCTTTTTTATTATAATATGTGTATGTAGCTGTGTTTCACCTCCCACAAATTCCTAATTTCCCTGTATCTGTCTATGAAACTGCCAATGAATTCTGGGTCCTTAAAGTGATTAATCTTTGATGTAAGACAATACACAAGACAAAAACACTAATGTCAGCCTAAACTCTCATTATCTTATCCCAATATAGGCTTCAATCTTGAAGCAGTATAGGTCACTGTGATGGGTCAAGTTCAAATTTTACCTTTGTTTAGCACTCTCGACACTTCTGTTTGTACTTCCTCCACACACAGATCGTATGTACGACACATACGTGTTAGCTTATACTCTGCGCATGTGTGAAACTCCGCTCGCGATGCCCGCCCCTGACGTTCTTTTTCTCGAGTATCCCCCTCCCTATCTCTCTTCAGTGCGCAGTAGAAGCAAATGACGGAGACACAGAAGATGCTTGGATATTATTCCAGTAATGAGGAGGAAAGCCCAGAGCCCGAAATAACACGATTCTGGAGGAGGAGATTTAAGACCTCTAATATGGCCTTTGAAGAAAAGGTGGCGATCGTGGACATCTTCTAGAGGAACGATTATGATGGGAAACATGGAGACCCAGCCGAATTTGCACAAGGCCAAGATCATGACAAAAGTTGTGAAGACACTGAAACACAAGCTGAACCTTTCACCAGTGCTAGCGCCCAAAGGCTCATCCACGACATCATGATGTGGAATGGGGAAATCTACATTATTCAAAATAAACTGAATGTTATGAAATAACAAGTGAAGAACATGATAGATGTGTTGGGGAGAATATACATGTATTGCAAATCACGTCCATTTTCCCATTTGTTGGACTCAACAAACAAATAGTTTTTTCTACATTTTAAAAGCCAAATTTTGAAGATGCACATGGTGTATCAACATGTGCTATCTGCCATCAGGGGATCTCAATGTATGCGTTTTGTGGGTGCAACCCTTTCCTCGTAACTCTAGTAGGTGAGAGGAAGGTGTTGCATCCCCAAAACACGTCCATTGATCCCCCATGATGGGAGATAACACATGTTGACATTAGGCATGGGATCAGGAGGGAAATACCCATTTGTACTCACATTTTGTGTGCATCTTCAAAATTTGACTTTTACAGGGGTGACATAACCCCATCTGATGAAGGCAATATCAAGACATTTTTGACACTATAACGTCTGATATTCCTGTCAGCTTTTCTACATTGAACTTTGTAAGTTTGAGAGTTATGTATATTATGTTTTAAAACATAACAGCTGATCACATGGGGCGGAAGTGATCTCATTACAGCTGATCACATGTGGCGGAAGTGATCTCATTTCCGCCCACATTATAGGGAATCTTGCCCTTAACTGACATGGTCAATGGAAGCTCAGAGCGGGGCGGAGTTAATTGTACACAGTGCTATTTAATGCGGTGAGTCAGTACGCCGCCTGTGCCCCTGGAAGACGTTACCTATAACAAAACGGCGTAGGGAGGAGCGACGTACTGACGTCACCGCGATCTATGCTGGACCCGGAAGCGACGGGCAGCGTTACTAAGCCGGCCGGCGAATTTGTTTGTTTTACAAAGCAAAGTTTTTTCTACTTGATGTAAGTGCAATCTTTTTTATTATATTAAATTTCGTGACTATATCACACTATGGCGATTCCTTTCGTTATTATATGTGCTGGGCAATGAGCGGTGTGGCCGTAGGATTTTTCTAACCATTGGAATAAGCGGTGTGGCCGTAGGATTCTTCTAACCATTTGAACCAAGCGCTTAAAGAGGATACACCCTCCATGCAGTCCTGACTCAGAGGAAGCGTTTTTGATTTGGCGATATCTGGTCTCTGAGATGGGATCAGTGTAGCTGGTAAGCGGCAGTAGTGTTGGTGGTGGAAGTCCTCTTTTTTCCTGCAAACTCTGATGACACTTTTCCTATATCGGTGTGGTGTGTTTAAAACACGTTGGAGATTACAAGCAAAACATTTTTTGTTGATGGGATGATGGACTAATATTTGAACATTAGTATATGCATTTCCCTGTCTGCACTTTGTTAATATTTTTTGATTTCATGCTTTATTTATTCACTCATTTGCTTCACATAGCATTTATCGGATCAGTATAGCGCAGCTTATTTGGGAATAATGTTTTAAAACATGCCTGTTTCTAAAAAAAAAAAAAAAAAAAAAAGTAATTTTGTGTTTACAGTGACAATGGGGCTTATTTACTATAAAGGAAAATCCACTTGGCACTACAAGTGCACTAGGAGAACCTAGGAGACAGCCAAAAAAAGAAACACAATCAATAATGAAAATGCAAGATTTTATTAGATCTCATTTTTTTATTTGTTAAAAAATATTTAGATAATCGGGTGGGGCCAGATGTGAAGTGTGGAGTGTGAAGTGAACGGTAGTATGGTGTGAGAGGACACTGTGTGATCTCCCCCTGCCTCCCCTGTAATGCAGGACCATGCCTGGCAGTGTGTGAAGTTCTGGATGGTAGCGGTCTGTTTGCTTGTGCAGAGTCAGAGGTGAAGGGACGAGAGTCTGTGCTGCTGAGGCCCCGGAGACACATGAGAGACCCTGAGCTACCCCAAGCTAGACACTCTGAGATATCCCAAGCCAGCCCAGCGGCACTGAGAGAAGGCAGGAGTGACGTCACATGACACACGCTGCCTGAAAGATATCTCATGTAAGCCGTGCATGGCTGGCTCTGGCTGCTGAGCATTGCTTGATCGTCATAGGAAAAGGCAGCGGAGTGGTAATGGGCACGGAGGAAGCCCTTAGTACATGGTACAAGCATCTAACCAAGAGCGGGAGGGAACTGATTATCAAATCTTTTGACAATCTTCAACAGATAAAAAGGACACATGAGTAAAGGGGAGATGCAAAGCCTCATGATATGCTAAAATCCAAATGCTGGAACCCAGATTTTTGAATCCCCAGCCGGGGTTGAGAAATGGTTGGCGGAAAATAAAGAGAAACTTTAGATATTCTGAAGAGGGGAGGGGGAAAAATGTATAGGATGTCCTGATAGTAGTATTTTTGCTTGCTACTTTTTTTTTGGGGGGGGGGGGTGGATACACACAGTTGTTGAATGGGGTGTGATGGATGGGAATGGATATGGGAGTAAAAATGTAGAGCAGGGGGGCGTGGCTCGGCGGCGATCCGAACCTAGAGCTCCTGTCCACGAGGCTCAGCTATCAGGAACCACGGCGGGGAAACGGCGCCATAAGCATAGCGGTAAGCAGGGAATACACCGGGTGATGTCTGCAGCAAGAGCCCGCTCCCCTTCGGAGCACAACACGCAGCAGAACAGACAAATCCCGGACCTCTTCCGCTCGAGGCCTAGAGGCGGTTCACAAGCCGCGGCCTCTAGTAGATCGTGCTCCCACAGTAGGAGCCCGTTACGCCCGAGAATGGATCCCGATGCATGGGAACCCCAAGCACTCAGTTTAGATGACCTCCGAAGTGTAGCAACTGATATCAAGAGCACACTATCTGCCGCTATCGCAGAGCTGAGAGGTGACATTCAAGCTATGTCTATGAGAGTAGAGGAAATCGAATCCGTGCAGGCCCGCCATGACGCTTCGCTCTGTCATGTACAGCAGATCACTGAGTCACACGCCATCCATCTACGGGACATAAACCGGCATTTGGAGGACTTAGATAATAGAGGGAGGCGTCGGAACCTCCGGGTGAGGGGACTCCCTGAATCAGCTGAACCCAACCATCTGGTACAAGCTGTTACCCACATCTTCAATGATCTGCTAGAACGGCAGTTAGAAACTCCAATCGCATTCGAACGCATCCATAGAGCACTCCGCCCGAGGGGTAGGGATGCAGATCCCCCGAGGGATGTAGTGTGCTGCCTCATAGACTTCCCATTGAAGGAGGAAATCCTCCGTAAAGCTCGGGTAAGAAATCAACTTACTTTCCAGGGGGCCATCATAAGAATATTCCAGGACCTCTCCAGTATCACATTGCAACGCAGGAGAGAGCTGAGGCCACTCCTGGAAGTCCTCAGAAATAGAGCCATCCAGTACCGTTGGAAATACCCTTTCGGCCTGACGGCCTCCCATCAGGGTCACACAGCAACCCTAAGGGTTCCAGAGGACTTAGATCACTTTTGCTCGGCCCTAGACATACCTACAGTGGAACTACCTGATTGGTACAGTGACTTCAAACTCCCTTCTCTGGCGAGAGTTTCCTCCATGGAAGGCATAGATGAAGCTGGCAACTTCCACATTGGCAGACGGCGCAGAGCATCCCACCAACACGTGCCCCCTCCCTCGCCGTGGAGGATCCCAGATGTCCCTCGAAATGGCAGTCCAACTGCTTCTCCGGTCCATCGCAGGCCTAGGCACAACTGACCAGGTACACGGACTGAACTTAGTTGTACCTGTTTGCATGACATGACCCGCCTGCTTCTCGGTTGTCTGACTGACTCCCTGAAATCCATAATCCCATGGTAGACCTGCCCCTCCGGCTATATGGCCATGTCGGTTAAGCCTGACGTTGCTGGATCCCTGGTTACATACCGTCATCAAGAAGAATTAGACCATGCAGCTCTGACACCATTATTCGTACACCTGACTCTCCCCTACCACACGAGTGCTGCACCGGGTCCACCCATGGTTCCCCCTTTTTTTTTTCCTTTTTTTTTTCCTGTTCTATTTCTTTTGCCTCAGAGGCTTGGTTACTAGGCATCTACATCTCCGCTTGGAACACCGGACGACTTGAAGTAGGCTTGTTTTTTGTTTTTTCCATTGGATTTAAGCCTCACCGATAGGACTCCCGAGCCCCCTATCTGATTACTGTATGTCTCCCGCAATGACACGGTCTCCAGAGACACCCCCGAGGAGAACTCTAGTTCCCCAGCACAAGGTGCTTCTGAAAATCTATACTGTCATGATGTGCTGTGGGCTGGGGTAATAGGGAGGGGTAAGAGCTGCTACAGAGAAGCCTTTTTGTTTCTCTCTGGATTACAGCCCTCTTTCCTGTGACTTCTCTTCCCTCGCGCTTATCCTTTTATGGATTCTTCATCTTCTATGCTTTTAACTATCCAGAATTCTTTCTCCCCCTTCCCTTTCTCGCTTTTCTCTGGTGGCAGAGCTCCGCAGTCCATGTTCTTTTATAAGTGTAAGAATGTTTTTTTTGTTTTTGTTTTTTATTACACTGATGATGCCATGTAAAGAAGTCTAACTCACGGTACAGCTATTTCTTTCGGGGGCATACCAACTTTATATTATGTAGGAAATACCGAGTGGGAGGAGTCCAGTGAGGTAATATTAAAGCGAGCCCCTCATCCTCTTGGAGGGCCTACATTCTGACTGTCACAGCTGCCAGGTATTATACACTGTTTTTTCAAATTTCAAATTTCCAAAGATACAGCAGTATTTTTGTGAGTAAAAACCGATATGGAATCCTCCCCCCCGGGAGAGGCGGACGCTCCTAACTGCAATACAGCGGGGGGCTCTGGTCTCTATTCTTCTTTTATTGTTTTTTGTCTTGCTTGGGGTCTATGGTCGTACTGTTGCCACTTGGGCAGTTAATTTCTCAAATTTGGGTCTTGCCATGCTCCAGTCATTTTCAGTTGTATATTGTTTAAGTTGTGGACCTGTATTTCTCCCCATAGATAAATGTTATATCAATACAGGTTTCTCCTTTTGTCTTCGTTACACTATGTTATTCATGCAGCGGTTAATATAACCTTTCAGTTCTGTCTCCCTAGTTTTTCCTAATCCATTATTACGAAGGACCTCCAGGGTTCTGGAACAACACAAGTGGAATGGGATGTCCCCCCACACGCTGTAGGCTCTCTCTACACACTAACCAAAATTTACTCTCAACTGATGCGATCTCCAAATGATTTACAACCCCCTCTAGTCTCATAGCTATCAGACAATTGGTGCCCCCCCCCTCTGAGCTCTCCAATATTATGGTGCTTTCTCAGCCAGTTCGCAAAGGTGGAAAGCGGAGGGCTGGTGGAACCGCCCTTAGCCTTTCTCACTCAGGTTCCAAAATTATCCCTGCTACTTATACTACCCGCCTGTACATACGATCCATTAAGCCTCCTTAGGACCTAGTGCTCGCATTCCCTCGTGATCCTTCGTCCGCCACCCCCACACAACGGACGCTGGTTGTCCCTGTTGACCATACCGAACTTGAGATTTACTGAGAAGGTTGACGAGCTCAACCTACTCCTCGGCCCTATCTTCTTTGCCCCCCCCTCTCACTACGTGAGGATCCTTGTACCTTAGGCTCCATCCCCCTCTTTTCCCCACCTCTTTCTCTGCCCTCTCCTCTCCCCCCCCCTTCTCCCTCCACCCCCTTTTTTTTTTTTTTTTCTTTCCTTTTTTTTTTTTTTTTTTACTTTTGTTATTTGTTAGCATATTGTACACAACGACGATGTCTCCCCGTAATCATCAACGAAAACACAATACCCTGAAGCTTGTATCCCTAAACGTGAAAGGGCTCAACACGCCAGAGAAACTATCGCAGGTGCTTTCACTGATGGGATCACTGCAGGCAGACGTTGTCTTCCTGCAGGAAACACACTTTTACTCTAAATCGGTCCCGAAATTATTTAGCCCTAAATTTCCCTTCTGCTACCATGCCACCTCCCCCACCTCAAAATGTAAGGGGGTTTCTATTCTCCTTGCTAAGACTACTCAGATCCAAATATCAGACACACTAATAGATGAACAAGGTAGGTTCATCTTCCTAAAGGGAACTTTCAGAAATAGGAACATTACTCTGGCCAACATTTATAGCCCCAACACCTCACAAGTACATTTTTTCTGGGAAACTATGAACAGACTGACTGAATTCCAGGAGGGTTAATTGATCCTAGGTGGGGATTTCAACGTCCCTCTAGATCCCCTTATCGACACGTCCTCTGGCACCTCCAGCATCCCCTTCAGAGCGATTAAACAAATTAAAAAAAGCCTACAAGAGGCTCTCCTCCATGACACGTGGCGAATTCTCTTCCCCAAAGAAAGTGACTTTACATTCTTTTCTATTCCTCATAACAGATATTCTCGTTTAGATTATATCATGATTTCACAGCAGGGTCTCCAACACCTCTCGAGAGCGACTATAGAACCCATGACAATCTCTGATCACCACCCCATCACAACAACACTCTCCTTCCCTGACACATTAACACGATCCAATATTTGGAGGTTGGACGCAAGCGTTCTGACAGATAAAATTAGGGAACTGGAAATTCGAGATTGCTTAGTACACTTTTTTCGTGAAAACGACACTCCTGATACATCGTTTCAAACGCAATGGGAAGCACACACATGCGTCGTGAGGGGGAAAATGATTGCTATTGCGGCGGCAATGCGAGCGGAAAAACGCGCAAAAATGACAGCCTTACTCGCCAAACTCAGAAAACTGGAAGCGCAACACAAACGTTCCTTAGCATTAGATACCCAAGCGGAACTTACAGAAACCCACACTTGCATCCAAGAAGAACTAAACCGTCAAGTCAAAAAAAAATATGTCTTAACCCAGAAATTATTTTATGAATCGGGGAATAAAACAGGTCACCTTTTGGCGCAGGCGTTGCGGGTAAAAAAGGCTAGACACACAGTTCACCAAATACGATCCCCCGACGGGCTCGGTACATGAATCGAACTCCGAAATAGCCAGAGAATTTGAGAACTATTATGCTTCCCTATATAACTTGAATGGGAATTCTCTGAATGTTCAGGATACCACTCAGAGGCAGGAAATGCTCCTAGCTTATCTCCAAAATATACCGGTGGGTAAAATCCCTAAAGATGTGGCAGACTCGCTAGAGGCCCCGATCTCCCCCACGGAATGGGTACAGGCGGTAAAGCAAATGAAACCAGGTAAAAGTCCGGGCCCGGATGGGCTGACGGCCGCATATTATAAAGTCTATATGGAGACCCTCCAAACACCCTTTCTCAAAGCGTTCAACACTTCTTCTCTATCTGGAACTATTCTAAAGGGACTGCTTGAGGCACATATAACGGTCCTACCAAAGCCAGATAAAGATATTACAAAAGTAAGCAGTTATAGACCTATATCTCTACTAAACGTGGACGTAAAAATTTTCTCAAAAATCCTGGCAAACAGGCTTCTCCCCCTTCTCCCTTCTCTTATTTCTACAGACCAAGTAGGTTTTGTCCCTGGTCGTGAAGCTAGGGACAACACAATCAAGGCCATCAACCTGCATCATCTCATCACTCAATCTGGGCAGAAGGCCCTGTTTTTATCTTTGGACGCGGAGAAGGCGTTTGACAGAGTAACATGGGACTACATGGCAGCGGTATTGCAGAACCTGGGTCTGGGCCCTCACATGCTCAATTTGATAATGTCCCTCTACTCAACTCCATCTGCGAGGGTCAGGGTCAACAATACTCTGTCAGACACCTCCATCCAAAACGGAACGAGGCAAGGTTGCCCTCTCTCCCCAATACTCTATATCTTACTTTAAGAACCCCTTCTACAAAAAATTAGACAAAATCCGGATATTAAAGGTGTACAATCCCCCCGCAGAGAAATACGCTGCCTTTGCAGATGACATCCTGCTATTCCTCACCGAACCTATGACCACCTTACCGGTTGTCCTCAAGAAATTTAGAGATTTTCAGTCGATAGCCAATCTCAAAATCAACTTCACCAAGTCGTACGCCCTGAATATATCTCTTGGCAAGACCACGCAAACGCAGTGTGAGCTCAACTTCCCCTTCCACTGGAGGAGTGATCATATACCTTACTTAGGGATCAACATCCCTGCAGATTTGTCCAACCTATACGTCACAAATCATTTACCCTTACTATGTAAACTAACAGACGATCTCGCTAACTGTAATAAACCCACGTTTTCGTGGTTTGGCAGAGCTGGCGTTCTAAAAATGAATGTACTTCCCAGATTGTTGTATGTGCTTCAGGCAGTCCCAATAAAAATGCCCGGGACCTTCTTCAAATCTTATAGGACCATATGCTCCAAATTCTTATGGGGGGGGGGTAAAACACATAGGATAAACTTCAAACAACTCACTTACCCCAAATACTTGGGTGGGATTGGCCTCCCTGATATCTACAATTATTATAGGGCGATCCATTTATCCAGAATAGTGGACTGGAATGTCCACAGTCAATACAAAGAGTGGGTCCCACTGGAAGCATCTTTCACTGAGCTTTCTCTAGCCACCATCCCTTGGTTAGATCAAGCACACATTCCATCTAACTTACGCCAACACCCGTTAATAGGCCCCACTTTAGCATGCTTTAAGCAAACTTGTTCCCAAACAAGGCTGTCTTCGATCCCAAGCCCCCTCACACCAATTGAATTCAATCCTGACTTTCCTCCGGGAATGTCTCCCCAGTTCCTTATCCGATAGCTGGTCAAGGGACCACGTGCAAGCTTACCATTTCTTTGATTCCGGTACGCTTCGCTCAGCTTCGCACATTGCAACCCAAATGGACAAAGCTTCCATACCCCCTTGGTCTTATTTGTTAATCGCTCACTTCCTGAAATCGCTTGATAGAAATTCAGTATGCTCTAGGCAACTAACTGCATTTGAAAAGCTGTGCACCCAAACTGTTACACAGAGACACCTGATTGCTTCCACACATAACCTACTATTCGGAGACGTACTTCCTAGCTCAGGGAAGGCTTGTAAGAAATGGGAGATGGACCTTTCACTAAATATCACAGATGATCAATGGGAAAACATATATAGGAATATTCACTCAGGTTCCCTCAACGTGAATACGCAAGAAAATGGGTTTAAGATACAGACTAGATGGTACCGTACCCCTGCTCTTCTTAAAAAAATATACCCCTCCACTGTTAATATTTGCTGGAGGTGCCAGTCAGATACGGGGAAGTTTTTCCACATCTGGTGGACGTGTCCGTTGCTACAGACCTTCTGGAAGGAAGTCTGTCAAATCACGTCCCAAGTGACTACCTATCAGATAGACGCAACCCCTACCCAATGCCTTCTTCATCTATCTCCCCTACCACACTGTACCTATCACAAGTCTTTAGCAATGTTCATGCTTAATGCAGCGAAACAATGTATCCCAGTCCACTGGGGTTCCTCCAGAGTTCAGAGTTCCCACTCTAAAGGAGTGGTTTCATAAGATTAATAAAATGGCGAAGATGGAAGAGCTGATTCATATATCCAAAGATACAACCCAAAAATATAACATAACCTGGACCTGCTGGAAACACTTTACAACTTCCCCAACATATACCAGAGTAATGACACAAGCAAGATCATAAGTATTGCTTTGTAAAGCGGAATGCCCCTCAAATCGGGAAAAATGGTATTTGAGGTGGGGGAGGAGGATGAGTAATTAACTTGGCAGAAGGCAAACTCCTTCCTCATTTCGGAAGGGACCTATACTTCCCCTACCCCCCCCCCCCCCACCCCCCTTCCTTTTTGTTTTTTTTTCTTTCCTTTCCTTCCCTTCCCATACCCCTTTTCTGTTTCAAGGCTCACCCTATCTTTCTCTATCCCCCTCTACCCCACACCTTCTTTGGACCTTTCATCCCTTAGATTACCGAGCCGTACACCTTATCATATAACCTGCAGAAACTTGGATTAATAGATCACAATCCATATGAAGACCACCCTATTGGCAACAACTAAATGTCATCAATGAAATAAGTTGAAATATGTGTTATCAGCATTTTACAGTATACACTGCGAGCCCCACATAACCTCCATGTGCTGTCAGAGTCCCGGGCCCTAGGTGTGTTTTTTTTATTTTTTTTTTATCTTTTTTTAGGAAACATCGAAAGAATATCGAATCTAGATACCACACGACATTTTCCTATGGTAATGGGCGTATAGATCCTCCCTCCCTGGGTCCTTAGTTGTGATTAGGCTGTTTCATCTGATTTCTGGGAGATTGTGATTTGACTATATTGCCTTGCTTGTAAATGTAAATGTTAATGTATATCTACTAACTTCACTAGATGTAAGCGAATTTAGCTGTCTTCGCCTTGAAGATGCTTGTTTCTGTAAGACCGGACGGTCCATCTTTTTTTTTATTTGTTACTCATTTTCCTCTTTGCTTGTATTGTTCCCTTTTTGTTTTTACTTCCCAATAAAATGTTTAAAAAAAAAAAAAAAAAAAAGAATGTAGAGCAGGAGGTGTGGGAAATGGTCACTCAAAGCCTCTTGGGGGTCACCTAGTTAAGTGGGGGGAGGGTGGATAGAGGGGGTGAGGAGTTAGGGAGGGGGGAGGTAACACAGAAATTGTTCAAGAAGTGCCACTAAGGAAGTATGGTTTAAAAATAGTTATATTACGAATGAAGCTTATAGGGAATAGTATCTGTTGGTTGCAAGACAATACACAAAGTAAGAATTATAGGAAAAATCAGTTTGAAATACACATGAAATTATTTTGGAGAGCACACTTTAAGGTGGTGATGTCGGGTATGTTGTTTAAAACCACTAAAAGCACCAAGGGTTAAGGAAAAACGATTGAGCTACGAGGATTACAACCCATAATAATGAGTATTAGGGTTGAATCCGAGTATGAATTAGATATTAAATTCGTTTTAAATAGTCCCCCCCCCTAATGTTTTGTATATTTTTTCTGTCTTTAGATGCAAGATAAAACACTCAATATAGGATCCTGGAACGTCAGGGGGATGGGGACAATGGCCAAAAAAAGGGCAGTATTCTCCATGCTGGAGAAATATGGAGTAGAATTGGTCAGCCTGCAGCAAACTCACCTACCAAATGACTCAATCCAGCAGGTACAGAACAAGAAATATCAATATTATTACCATTCGGTTTACTATAGTAGGGAGGTAAGCGTTATGGTGAAAACCGGGGTGAACTTTTCCTGTAGGCAGGCCAGCATAGGTTAGGGAGGTAGATATATTTTTCTGTACTTCTCAATAGATGATATATTGTACATTGTGGCAAATGTTTATATTCACCCACCATGTAAAATAGATGTTATGCTGAGATTAAACGAAGAAGGAGTGCTGATTATAGTAGTAGGAGATTTTAATGAGATACTAGACAGAAAGTTGGGCAGGTTTCCTGTACGGATTTCCTCAGAAGCCATGGAGAAGTCCCGTTTGAGACAATTCCTGAATGAAGTAGGGTTAATGGATTTGTGGTAGGCGCAGAACCCAGGAGTTCAGCAATACTCATGCTACTCAGCCTCGTACTCCACGCTCTCCAGGATAGATATGATTTTGGGTAATGATAGAGCTTTACAGATTATGGAAAAAAATATATATTGGCCAAGAGGGATATCAGATCACTCCCCAATAGCGATTACATTGAAACTAGGAGGGAAAAAAGCCCCCAAGGAATGGAAAATAAACCCATATTGGTTTGAATAAATTTTAAAAATGGATGGGGTTCTTCCTAAAATGAGGGAATTTGTAGAATTTAATGAAGGAACGGCGCCAGCCGGGATACTATGGGACACCTTAAAAGCATTCCTTAGGAGTGTCCTAATAGTGGCCAAATATAATAAAGAAGCTAGGGTCTGGGCGGAAAAAATCAGAAGGGAGGTACTTGAGGCTGAGAATAACTATACAACAGATCCAACACCCAGGAAGGAAACAATATGGTTAGCTAAACAACAAGAGTACAAAATAGCAAATATGCAGAAGGTGGAGACTAAACGACTCCTTTAGCGGCAGTCTTCATTTGTAGAGGACGAAAGCATAGGAAAGATGCTGGCGCAGCTGGTGAAGTCCAACTCCCCACCATCTACTATCCTTACCATCCGGTCCATAGGAGAAGAGATAATATCAAATATAGTGATGGACGAACTTCCGACGGGACGTTTCGCGAACGCGAAATGCGAACGGACCCAAACGTTCGCGAAACAGAACGTTCGCCGCGGGCCCCATTGACTTCAATGGGAGGCGAACTTTGCAAACCTTCATGTCGAATTTGCGGCCACGTGGTAATTATTAGGGGGTAAAACGTAGTCCCACCATCTGGACAATGACATAATACATGTATGAGGTGAATTTGGGATCGATAACTACAAGCATTTTTATTTTATTTGGGAAATTGTTCTAACAATTCAGGACTATGGAGCTAATGAAGGCAATGGAGGAGAGGGAAGGTCAGGGACCAGGGTAGGCAAAGAAGAGGGTGCAGGAGATGATCACCAGCAGCGTGACATACCGGAATGACACATGCACCGTGATAGAGGCATCTGACAGCAGCACCGTAATACAGAGCACTGACAGCAGCACCGTGACATACAGCGCTGACAGCAGCACCGTGACATACAGCGCTGACAGCAGCACCGTGACATACAGCGCTGACAGCAGCACCGTGACATACAGCGCTGACAGCAGCACCGTGACATACAGCGCTGACAGCAGCACCGTGACATACAGCGCTGACAGCAGCACCGTGACATACAGCGCTGACAGCAGCACCGTGACATACAGCGCTGACAGCAGCACCGTAAGCAGCCCCAGGAGGAAGTCAGCACAGCACAGGGATGGTGTGATCCCCTCATAATAAGAACCCCCAGGAGGAAGTCAGCACAGCACAGGGATAGTGTGATCCCTTCATAATAAGAACCCCCAGGAGGAAGTCAGCACAGCACAGGGATATCATAAGCAGCCCCAGTAGAAATATGACACCGCTCAACCTCTTCAAAGAGGAGGGTAGGGGCATATAGTACGGTGTGCTTTTTTGGGTCAAGGAAGTGAGCCAAATGAATTAAGAAGGTCTGTGTGCTTGATTAAAAAAATAGTTTATAGACATATACATGGTCTACTGGTCACATGTGTTGAATTCCTCCGAGATCCATGCCTCATTCATTTTTAGAAATGTGAGGTAGTTAACACTGTGGTGAGCTAGGCGAGTACGCTTATCGGTCACAATCCCCCCTGCTGCGCTGAACGTCCTTTCGGACAGGACACTGGATGAGGGGCAAGCCAACAGTTCGATTGCAAATTGGGCAAGCTCTGGCCAGAGGTCAAGCCTGCCCACCCAGTAGTCTAGGGGTTCATCACTCCTCAGAGCGTCCACATCGGCCGTTAACCCAATGTAGTCGGACACCTGACGGTCTAGGCGTTCCCTGATGCTGGATCCGGATGACACCTGTCGATGGGTCGGCTGAAAGAATGACCTCATATCCGAAGTCACCAACACATCTTCAAACCGGCCTCTTCTTGCAGGCGCTGTTGGATTGGTACCCGCAAATCCTTCTCTGGGAGTGGGAATTGCTCCTCTGCCAGCGCACGCAAAAGCAGAATGCAGCATTTCTCGAAGCAAGGCCTGGAAGTGCTGCATTCTGACAGCCCTCTGCGACGGCGGTAACATTTCCGCCATTTTGTGTTTGTACCGGGGGTCTAAGTACGTTGCCACCCAGTACTGGTCCTTGACCCTCATGCTTTTTATACGGGGGTCCCTATTAAAACACTGGAGCATGAAGGCCCCCATTTGCACTAAAGTGGAAGCGGTGTGGTGGCCTGGCTCCTGCTCATCATCCAGGATAATGTCGTCCTCTTCATTCTCCTCTCCCCATCCACGCACAACAGGGATCCCAGAAAGGTTTAAAGCATGCTCTTCTTGCTCCTGCTCATCCGCCCCGGCACCATCCTCCTCTGACTCCTCATCAGACTCCTGTTGTTGACTTGTCTCAGATAGAGTAGCCCCCCCTGGGAATTCATCCAGCATTGCGACTTCCTCATCTTCCCGCTCCTGCTCCTCCACAGCCTGATCAATGACACGACGCAATGCACGCTCCAGAAAGAAGGCATAAGGTACCATGTCACTGATGGCGCCATGGCTGCGACTGACCAGTTTGGTGATCTCCTCAAATGGCCGCAGAAGTCTGCATGTGTCGCGCATGAGCAGCCACTGGCGCGGTGAAAAAAAACCCAGCTCCCCAGAACCGTTTCTTTCGCAGAGTTCATACAGGTAGACGTTAACTGCACGTTTCTGCTGGAGCAGCCTATCAAGCATATAGAAGGTTGAGTTCCATCGCGTCGGGCAATCGCAAATAAGACGTCTGACCGGCAGATGGTGTCGCCGCTGAATGTCAGCAAGGCGAGCCATGGCCGTGTAAGATCTTCTGAAATGGGCCGAGATTTTCCTTGCCTGCCGCAAGATGTCCTGGACCCCAGGGTATTTGACAAGGAATCGCTGCACGACCAAGTTTAAGACGTGTGCCATGCACGGCACGTGCGTGATTTTGCCCTGTTTCAATGCGCTAAGCAGATTGGCACCGTTGTCACACACCACTTTACCAACTGTCAAATTGAGCGGTGTTAGCCACTCATCTGCCTGTGAACGCAAAGCTGAAAGGAGTGCCGGGCCAGTGTGGCTCTTTGCTTCCAGGCACAACAGACGCAGCACGGCATGGCAACGTCTCACCTGGCATGTGGAATAGGTTCTGGGGAGCTTGGGCGGTGCAGTGGAAGAGACGCTAGCAGCGGAAAAGGAGGAGGCAGCTGAGGAGGAGAGGGAGGAGGATGGAGTAGGAGGAGGAGAAGAAGAGTCAGGCCTGCATGCAATCCGTGGCGGTAAAACCAAATCTACACGGGTGCCACGGGTTACATGCTTGACGGCCGTCAGAAGGTTCACCCAGTGGGCAGTAAAACTGATATACCTTCCCTGCCCGTGTTTGCTAGACCACGTGTCTGTGGTCAGATGTATCTTGGCACCGACACTGTGTGCCAGAGATACATTCACTTGCCGCTGAACATGGCCATATAGCTCTGGGATGCCCTTCTCTGAGAAATACTTCCTTCCTGGGACCTTCCATTGTGGTGTTCCAATGGCCACAAATTTGCGAAAGGCCTCCGAGTCCACCAGTTTATATGGCAGTAGTTGGCGGGCTATGAGTTCTGACAAGCCAGCCGCCAACCGTTGGGCAAGAGGGTTATCCGGCATCATCATTTTTTTACGCTCAAACATTAGGCCCACGGAAGCCTGCCTTTTTGCAGAAAAATGTGAGCTTGGCGTGATGGAAGGTGGAGTGGAGGACAATTGTGAGGAGAGAGGAGAAGGAGAAGTAGAAGACGAGGCTGGACGGTGAGAGCCTGCAGTGTGGCTTTGTGTGTTCCGTTGCTCCCACTGGGCTCGGTGATGGCTGCTCATGTGCCTTCTTAAGGCGGTCGTCCCTAGGTGAGTATTGGGCTTACCGCGACTAACGCGTTGACTGCAAAGATTGCAGATGGCAACGCTATTGTCAGCAGCGGACACGTTAAAAAAAGCCCACACTGCGGAGCCATGTGCCGGTGTCCTGGGAGCGCCAGATGTGACCGTACATGGTCGATGACTCGCTCCTGATACATTTGCAGTCTGCTTTGTCCCTGCTGTGCAATGTAAGTCATTGCTGCTTCTCCTCCCTATCTGCTGGTCCATATCTCCCTCTGAACTCCCCTCCTCTTCCTCTCTTGTGGGCACCCACGTGACATCACTAGACACGTCATCATCAACGTCACCTTCCCCACCGCTATAAGTAGAGATCTCGGAGTAGGCAGCAACACCGGGGACCAACCTCCTCCTTGGGCTGATCTGGGTACTGGCGTCAGACTGCTGAGTAGCGCTTGTTGCTACCTCCTCTTCCTGATCCAATACCAAGAGTGGCTGCGCATCAGAAATGTCCTCTTGATATGGATCGGAAAATAATTCCAGTGACTCAAGCGGAAGGTATGTGGTGGTGGTGGTGGTGGTCGTGTTGTTGGTGGTAGTGTCTTTGGGGGTGCACATAGCAGAGAGTGAAGAAGAGGGTGCAGATCGAGAGGATGAGGAGGGTGCAGAAGAGTAAGGCTGAGCGAGCCACTCAACCAAGTCTGGTGCATCCTTTAAAGTAATTGAACGCACCTTCTGCAACTTCCCACTTTGGCTCAAGCCTGTTGCTCCTGCCCTACCCCTACCACCCCTGCGGAAGGGCCTGCCTCTTCCTCTGCATGTCATTTTTTAAATGACCCTGTGACAAAACTCTTAGTCCCTATACCGCTGAAGGACTGCTGCAGTATAGGTGAGCGGTCAGCAGTGGTGCACGTCAACCCTATCTATTGTGGACCTATAGCGGTCCTTACAGAACAGCAGACTGTACCGCACTCAAGCCTATGTACCGTAGCACCCTATACCAAGTTACCAGTCCTTATAAGAACTTTTGTGGACCAAGCAGGTTGTGTATTAGTGTTTAGCAGACTGTACGTCAGTCCCTATACCGCTGAAGGACTGCTGCAGTATAGGGCAGCGGTCAGCAGTGGTGCACGTCAACCCTATCTATTGTGGACCGATAGCGGTCCTTACAGAACAGCAGACTGTACCGCACTCAAGCCTATGTACCGTAGCACCCTATACCAAGTTACCAGTCCTTATAAGAACTTTTGTGGACCAAGCAGGTTGTGTATTAGTGTTTAGCAGACTGTACCTCAGTCCCTATACCGCTGAAGGACTGCTGCAGTATAGGGCAGCGGTCAGCAGTGGTGCACGTCAACCCTATCTATTGTGGACCGATAGCGGTCCTTACAGAACAGCAGACTGTACCGCACTCAAGCCTATGTACCGTAGCACCCTATACCAAGTTACCAGTCCTTATAAGAACTTTTGTGGACCAAGCAGGTTGTGTATTAGTGTTTAGCAGACTGTACGTCAGTCCCTATACCGCTGAAGGACTGCTGCAGTATAGGGCAGCGGTCAGCAGTGGTGCACGTCAACCCTATCTATTGTGGACCGATAGCGGTCCTTACAGAACAGCAGACTGTACCGCACTCAAGCCTATGTACCGTAGCACCCTATACCAAGTTACCAGTCCTTATAAGAACTTTTGTGGACCAAGCAGGTTGTGTATTAGTGTTTAGCAGACTGTACCTCAGTCCCTATACCGCTGAAGGACTGCTGCAGTATAGGGCAGCGGTCAGCAGTGGTGCACGTCAACCCTATCTATTGTGGACCGATAGCGGTCCTTACAGAACAGCAGACTGTACCGCACTCAAGCCTATGTACCGTAGCACCCTATACCAAGTTACCAGTCCTTATAAGAACTTTTGTGGACCAAGCAGGTTGTGTATTAGTGTTTAGCAGACTGTACCTCAGTCCCTATACCGCTGAAGGACTGCTGCAGTATAGGGCAGCGGTCAGCAGTGGTGCACGTCAACCCTATCTATTGTGGACCGATAGCGGTCCTTACAGAACAGCAGACTGTACCGCACTCAAGCCTATGTACCGTAGCACCCTATACCAAGTTACCAGTCCTTATAAGAACTTTTGTGGACCAAGCAGGTTGTGTATTAGTGTTTAGCAGACTGTACGTCAGTCCCTATACCGCTGAAGGACTGCTGCAGTATAGGGCAGCGGTCAGCAGTGGTGCACGTCAACCCTATCTATTGTGGACCGATAGCGGTCCTTACAGAACAGCAGACTGTACCGCACTCAAGCCTATGTACCGTAGCACCCTATACCAAGTTACCAGTCCTTATAAGAACTTTTGTGGACCAAGCAGGTTGTGTATTAGTGTTTAGCAGACTGTACGTCAGTCCCTATACCGCTGAAGGACTGCTGCAGTATAGGGCAGCGGTCAGCAGTGGTGCACGTCAACCCTATCTATTGTGGACCGATAGCGGTCCTTACAGAACAGCAGACTGTACCGCACTCAAGCCTATGTACCGTAGCACCCTATACCAAGTTACCAGTCCTTATAAGAACTTTTGTGGACCAAGCAGGTTGTGTATTAGTGTTTAGCAGACTGTACCTCAGTCCCTATACCGCTGAAGGACTGCTGCAGTATAGGGCAGCGGTCAGCAGTGGTGCACGTCAACCCTATCTATTGTGGACCGATAGCGGTCCTTACAGAACAGCAGACTGTACCGCACTCAAGCCTATGTACCGTAGCACCCTATACCAAGTTACCAGTCCTTATAAGAACTTTTGTGGACCAAGCAGGTTGTGTATTAGTGTTTAGCAGACTGTACCTCAGTCCCTATACCGCTGAAGGACTGCTGCAGTATAGGGCAGCGGTCAGCAGTGGTGCACGTCAACCCTATCTATTGTGGACCGATAGCGGTCCTTACAGAACAGCAGACTGTACCGCACTCAAGCCTATGTACCGTAGCACCCTATACCAAGTTACCAGTCCTTATAAGAACTTTTGTGGACCAAGCAGGTTG
The DNA here is from genome assembly GCF_037356315.1 of Lithobates pipiens. NCBI lineage: Eukaryota > Metazoa > Chordata > Amphibia > Anura > Ranidae > Lithobates > Lithobates pipiens. The sequence goes on along the minus strand of NW_027507790.1, from coordinate 27,145,553 downwards.
TGTATTAGTGTTTAGCAGACTGTACGTCAGTCCCTATACCGCTGAAGGACTGCTGCAGTATAGGGCAGCGGTCAGCAGTGGTGCACGTCAACCCTATCTATTGTGGACCGATAGCGGTCCTTACAGAACAGCAGACTGTACCGCACTCAAGCCTATGTACCGTAGCACCCTATACCAAGTTACCAGTCCTTATAAGAACTTTTGTGGACCAAGCAGGTTGTGTATTAGTGTTTAGCAGACTGTACCTCAGTCCCTATACCGCTGAAGGACTGCTGCAGTATAGGGCAGCGGTCAGCAGTGGTGCACGTCAACCCTATCTATTGTGGACCGATAGCGGTCCTTACAGAACAGCAGACTGTACCGCACTCAAGCCTATGTACCGTAGCACCCTATACCAAGTTACCAGTCCTTATAAGAACTTTTGTGGAACAAGCAGGTTGTGTGTTAGTGATTAGCAGACTGTACGTCAGTCCCTATACCGCTGAAGGACTGCTGCAGTATAGGGCAGCGGTCAGCAGTGGTGCACGTCAACCCTATCTATTGTGGACCGATAGCGGTCCTTACAGAACAGCAGACTGTACCGCACTCAAGCCTATGTACCGTAGCACCCTATACCAAGTTACCAGTCCTTATAAGAACTTTTGTGGAACAAGTGAGTTGTGAATGTTTAGCAGACTGCAGCAGAAGGGCAGCAGTCAAGTATAATATCCTTTCTATATTTGGAAGAAAGAATATTATACATGTACAAGCCTATTACTGTACCACTGATACCAGTCCTGAAAAGAACCTTTGTGGAACTAATAATAACAGCAAGTCTTTAAAATTACCCTCACTGCCTGACAACACTGCTTCCTTCCTGTCCCTATACAAATTGGCAAAAAAAGAGAACGATTAGTGGTTACTGGAACAGCTCTTTTGTGGACCTTGATAGTAACAGCTAATGATGATGATGATGATGATGATGATGAAAGACTAATCTGGCTGTCCCTGTAGCATACACCGTCCTTTCCCTTTCTCTAAACTAACAAAAGACACTCAGGCTGCTGCAAGAATCAGCAGCACAGCAAACCTATCAACACCTAACACCTATACCAGTCCTGAAAAGAACTTTTGTGTACCAAATAGCTAGTGGTTTATCTCTCCCTACTCCACACAGGAACCTGTCCCTATCGTAACAGAAGAAAGAATGTAAAATGGCCACCGGATCGGGTGTATTTATAGGTTAGGGGGAATGTACAAGTGTCCATGTGCTGTCATGTCTCAATTGGCTGTCCTGTATCACATGATAAACGTGTCACCAAAGGTTAAAGTTCTTGTATACATTAAACACGTAAGTCCGCCGCGGCGAACGACGGAAAAAGGCGTTCGAACGTGCGGACCGCGAATGTCGGAAATTCGCCGCGAAACGACCGCCGGGCGAACCGTTCGGCCATCACTAATCAAATACCACAAACAAGTGCAAATATTTAAGGATTATTATAAAAACCATTATACTATTCAAAAAAATGGAGTGGAGGATGTGATGGAGGATTTTCTGGGGAACCTGGAAATACCAGCCATTACGCAAGAGGAAAGAGATGAACTAGAGACCCCAGTAACCCTTGCTGAACTCCAAGAGGCAGTAGCTAGTATGGCAAACCAAAAATCCCCCGGTCCTGATGGGCTCTCAACTGAGGTGTATAAATATTATGGTAGTATATTGATCTCAGAATTGCTAAAAGCACTGGAGGAGGCAGTCAAGGTGGGACATTTGCCTACCTCAATGTTACACAGTTACATAGTTAGTAAGTTTGAATAAATACACCAGTCCATCCAGTTCAACCTGAATGAGTGTCTACAATTGTCCCTATCCCTGTACATTGCACACTCACATTGGTCCCTTCCCTCAAGGAGCCCACAATCCAAGGTCCCCATTCATATACTAGGTTCAATTTTGGACAGAAGCCAATTAACCTATCTATGTTAGAGGCAAATATTTTAGTTCTACAGAAAGAAGGGAAAGATCCTTTTGACGTAGCTGCATATAGGCCAATCCCACTCCTATGTTCTGACACCAAAATACTGGTTAAGGTTCTGGCTGCTAGATTTAACAGATTAAACCCCAAACTGATCCACCCAGACCAGGCAGGATTTATAGCTAATAGATCTACAAGCACAAACATCAGAAGGTCTTTTTTAAACTTGCAAACTCCAACGGAGAACGAGGAATCAAGACCTGTACTGTCACTGGACATGACTAAAGTGTTCAACAGTGTGGAGTGGAGATATATTTGGCGAGTACTGGCAAAATTTGGATTTGGTCCCTCTTTCACCAGCTGGTTTAAAATGCTTTACGATAGACATAATGCAAGATTAAAAATTAACAACGAATTATCGGACAGGATAGAACTGGAGAGGGGAACAAGACAAGGGTGCCCCTTGCCCCCCTTGGTCTTTGCCCTGGCAATGGAGCCCTTGGCTATCTCTATAAGAACGTGCCCTGAGATAACAGGCTTTCAGAGGAAGATGGGTGAAGAAAGAATTGCGCTATGCGTGGATGATATTTTTCTCTTCTTGGGAGATACGGCCACTTCCTGACAAAGGCAATGAGCATAATGGAGGTATTTGGTAGCTTCACAGGGTTGGAGATAAACTGGAAGAAATCTGAGCTCTTACCAATAGATCCCATTAGTTATCCGATAATACCAGAAATACCTCAGCTGACAGTAGTGGACACACTGAAATATCTGGGGATACCTATGATGAAAGACCCTAATCAATTTATAAGTAAAAACCTCATACCACTTCTTTGTAAATTTAAACAAAAAATTGGCACCTGGAAACGGCTTCCACTATCAGTGACAGGAAGATGCAGTCTAATAAAAATTATCTGGTTGTCACAATTGCTGTATGTCCTGCATAATTCACCAGTTTGGATATGCAAAAATTGGTTTAATAAAATCGAGAGCCTCTTCAGGGAACTAATATGGAAAGGGTGACAAGCCAGGATTCGACTGCGTACATTACAACTCCTTGTGGGGGATGGTGGCTTCGCACTGCCTCACCCATAGCGCTATTATTTATCATCACAATTACAGCAGCTATCGGGGTGTGGTGCTCCGAATGGAGGTACTCCCAATGGAAGAATATTACTTATGGGCGCCTTACACAATACAATAATTGAAGCACTAGAGGCGGATTCCTTTTGCTATAAGTATCCAACAATTAGAATGATAATTATGATAATTAAAATTTGGAAAATGGTTAAGAAACAGATGAGATATAATGGGATTACTGAACACACTCCCATTTGAAACAACAGTAACTTACAGGAAATTCTTTGGATAGGCTGAGACAACTCTATGTGGGTAGTACTCTAAAAAAATCCTCAGAGTTGAAAAAAGAATTTAATATACCACAGAGTACATTCTACATGTACTTACAGCTGAGACATGCCCTCAAAGCTCAATTTAGGTAGTGCAATACAATTTTCCTGACTGGCTCCATGGCAGCATACGTATAGGGTTAACCCTGCCTCCACTCCTCCCCTATAGGACCCCACTCCCATAAACCTTTGCTGTGAGCCAGATGCCACGTTCCTTTTTTGTCCTCCTCCTAAGGACCAATGTGGTTATTCGACTACCTGGAGTTTTTCCTCTCTGTGATCAAGACCGGCCAATGGCGACCACTGTCGATACTCCAATAAGCCTTAGCTGTTAGCAAGTGGGCAACAAAAGAGGCACTGGAAGAGCTAAAGCCTGGCCATTGGCAGGCAAGCGGCGCAATAGTCAGCCCAGCCCAGCTGTTAGCGAACCCTTTCTGCCCCAAGTCGTGATCAGCCTACCTGGGCCCGGTCTGATCATGGAAGCAGGATTGAATTTCAGATCTGTGTTCATGTATACTTTTATATTACATATTCCATGGCAGAAGTTTGTGCGTTTCTGTTTGCCCGTTTCTTCTTTGGCTCTAGTGTCTTCCAGTCTATGGCAGAAAGACCACATTTGCATTCCAAGCCGCTGTTTTCTCTTCTGGCCGGGTCCATTTTAGTGGAGAAATTCATTCAACGATCAGTACTGTTGATATTGGGATTTCTCTGTAGGCAACTTGCAGCAGTTTCTCTAAATGCTGTGCTCAATCATCACAGGTACAGTATATGCTCTGCATTAACACCCTTGTATGCTACCTCTGTGTGATTCTGCTATGATTTGATCACCTGTGCAGGTTGTCTGTGTGTGCGTTCATACTGTGGGTGTTTCACTACCCCCTCCCCCCCTTTTTGGCCATCCCTTGTGCAGCAGGTTGAGAGGGTGGGTTTAACCCTTTCCTTTATTTGCTGACCTAGGTATTCTTTTTTTTTAACCATTTCCTTTCTATCCTATTTTTCTTTTTGTTTTCAGTCCTTCTAGGTTAGATTGACAATACACGGCATGAGATGATAAAGACCTCATTAGTTCACAGCATTCCTCTTCAAGATGTATTTGGCATAGGTCACCGTCAAGGTTCAGCCTTCATAGTAGAAGCTATGAATCCTCCTTTACGCACCCACCGCTATGTCAGCTGCTCCAAGCAGGGAGCCTGCTGGGGATGCAGGATCCCTGTCCCAGAGGGCAAGTCTCTGTGTGAGCTATGCTAAGCCCAGACGGTTGGAAAAAGGGGATGGTGACTTCCAGCAAATTGAATCTCTGGTGAGGCACGTGGTGCAAGAATCCCTTAAAGAGTTGAATACAAGCCACACGCAAAGTTCAACAGCCATTGCGGCGTGTTCTCCCACTAGGATGACCAGGAAAAACTGGAACTGTCCCAACCAAGCCATCCATCTATGAAGACCTCAGACAGTGAGGCAGAGGGAGATGAGTTTCTTTACCCTTGTAACGCCTTGTGGTTATAGCAATGATGGGTGCATTTACATGAATGGAATCTGTAAAGTCTCCTGTAAAGCAAGAGGAAGTTCTGTAAGCAACTTGGGCCCTGTTTTCCTCTAGTGAAATTTGTCATGCGACTTTGGACACATAGGGTCACAAGACGAGTCACAGCCCATTGATTTCAATTGCATCCATTCCAATCTATGGGACTTAAAGTTGCAGTGACACTGGAAAGGTACCTGCATTACTTTGGTATGACTTTTGAAGCAGCTTTGATCTAGAAACTGTGAAGTTGGTTTGGGGCTGCATTCAGTCCTATAAAGGTCTCACTCCAAAGTCGCACTCTAAATCGTGTGATTTTGGGGTCACAAGAGTGGCGTAGCCTCAGAGAGAGTGTTCTATTTTGCCATTCTGAACGGAACTAGGGAACATCATTTTGGATGAGTGGGGCAAGGTCGTGAGATATACCTCCCTTCTGAGCAAAGTAATGTAATTGTAATTTTTCTTGGAAGATGCAGTGAATAGCCCAAAAGTTGAACTAGGCTCTTGTGGCCATGTTGAAAAGGATGAAAATGTGGATGGAGAATGTGGATGCAGTATTCAAGAGCATTTTCAGAAACTCTGTAGTTCAGGAGCTGGAGCTGGTGTCGGTTTCCATAGTGAGGCTCCAATTGACATCATCCGCATCTCTAACAGGCGTAATATAGCATTTCATTTGAGGGAGCTTCATCTTTGAAAACCTGGGCCACAGTTGGAAAGTTGAGGCCCTGCCTTGTGGATCGGCGCTTAATAGGCCAGAAGACGACAGTCTAGAGAATAAAGTTCAGAGCATGCGAGGGTTTCATGTTTTTACAGACCAGGTCGGGATTTTAGGAAGAGCTGGTGTGGAGACCAGATTTCCTCTCAGAAGTATGCTAAAAGCTTGATCTCGGGTATCCAAGAAGCTACTGAGTTTGGGCCTCAGACTGTTGGGACATCAAAATTGTCTTTTAGTACATGCATGGTGCATGTGCCCATTGTAGAAGACTTCCGCATGTTCCTTCGGTTAGCTGTAGGTCAAGACCATCTCCAGCTCCAGCCATTTGGGCTCTCAATATCACCCTGTGTATTTTTAGGGTCTTGGTTGTTATTGTCTTTATCAAAACAAGGAGCGTACGCCTGCATAGTTACATGGATGTCCTTCTCCTACTGTCCCAAAACAAAGGGCAGCTGCTGGAGAACAGAGGTCAGGTCTTTCAATACTTCTCAAATTCATATGGCAGCTGAATCTGGAAAAGAGTCACCCACTCAGGCTCCTGTGTACCTCGAGGCTCAGTTCATTATAATCAAGAGGACTATTGCCTTAACTCTGGATCTCGATGTTCTGTAACAGAATACTCCTGGCCCTTCTTCCCATCTGTGCGCCTTTCAGTGTCTTAAATGATTGGCACTATGGTTCCTACGGTTCCGAGGGTCAAATGTAAGCTAGAGAAATCGGCACTTCCAGAAGGGGTTTCTCATCTACATAAACTCAGTCATGATAGCAGTCCCCTGGTGGCTTCAGTGGAGAAACATTTGCCATTCCATTGCCCCATTCCTGGTTCACAACCATGTCTAATGCTAGCAATATGGAATAGGGGGTCTTGCTGCCTGTTGGGGATAGCTCAAGGCAGGTGGAGTTGTCAATTTCTCAGATTGTGTTGAACATTCTGAAACTATGACCGACTTCTGCATCAATGTGTTTTGCAATAACCCCTGCCTTTTTAGGACCTTAAAAACCTAACTTGTATTCACGTAAGACACTAGTTCAATTTAAAAACTGAAAATAAACAAAGCATGAAATGAGCTTCAATCATTTGTAAATAACTTATAAAAACTATCCTAACACAACAAAAAGAAGGAAAAAAACGTTTTTTTTTTAGGATTAATGTGTGTGTGTGTATATATATATATATATATATATATATATATATATATATATATACATGTATGTATGTATGTATGTATGTATGTATGTGTATATATATATATATATATATATATATATATATATATATATATATATATATATATAATATATATATTGTATGTATTAATTACTTCAGATGGATAAGCCATGTCATCGTCCTCATGGGACGGCATAAAGGTTAGATTCCAAATCAAGCCCTGGGCAGCCCATGGTGGAAAACTGACCACAATGGTGAGAGCATGGCACATCCAAATTTAAAGAGACTAAAGCTAATACATACAAAAAAAAGGTAAATATAATTATATCCCAGCATATCCATAAACCAACATTACTAAACAGGTAGCATATACTAAAGGAAAAAAAAGACAAACAATTATTCAATAATTGGATCATTACCTCACAGTAAGACTCTTAAAAATAATGATTTGCAAAAAAATTTGGTCTTGAAAGAATTAGGGCAGCTACTAGTCTCTAAAAAATAAAAACATATAGAAGAGGGTTGCTTGGCAATCAAAATAATCAACAAGCCATGATGCAAACAAAAACTCCAAAAAGATGTGTTTCATGGATCATACCTGAATGTGATAGCTGAAAGTGCGTGTACAGCCAGACTGACCCATTACTTCTAATCTGCTCTCTGGACATGCAACTAAGACTGAAAGATGTCAGACCCAGTCCGTCTCTTTCAATCTCTGCAGTTGCATGATATTATGTGTTGTGGAAGAGAGGAGGGAGGAACATGTGTATTGGTTATTTTGATCGCCAAGAAACCCTCCTCTTTATATAATTATATTTTTTAGACACTGGTACTGAAGGACCCTCTTTCTTCCTTCACCTCTTACTAGCTATCACCTTTATTACTGACTAATTACATTACCTTATGCGCCGGCACTCTTCCATTTCACCACACCCAGATATTCACAAGGTCTCATGGAAGCCATGCAATTCGACCCACACTCTGTGTCATAAAAACATGACTTGCCTTTATTCAGGGTATAGGGTATAAAAATATATACATTTCACAACAGGATATAATAAGGCACCACCTACCCATGGTTTTGTACCAAACAAGGACATGCTCCATTTCATGGGTGTGTTATACACACCTCAACCATATGCCTTTCAACATTCGTTAACTTATTTATAGAGTTATTACAAAAACATATTTTACAGTAAGAGAAGATTGCAGAATTATGTTCCAGGTGCATTGCCAGCATTACATTGCATATTGGATATTTGCTTTTGTATCTTAGCTAACGCTTTAAGTCTAGATTCCATTCCATTTAAAGCACACCACACAGAAAATATTCTATTCTGCCTCTCTTGGCTGCCCACTTGCTCTTCCAGTTTCCCAGTTCTGAGTCTTGACAGCCTTAAAGGACTTATTGCAACAACTTAACAATGCTATTTGCATGCATAAAATAAGCACTTATAAATTTAAGATTATATACAAATGTACATACAGAAGCACTTACCACTCTCATGATATCTGGGTGTGTGGAAGAGAGATTCTTAACCTACTTTTGTCCCTTTTCCAGCTAAGACTCTACCTGCCGGGGTTTCCTAATAACCCCCAAAATACTCCACCAAAGCAACTTTTAAGTTCTTATTTGCTGAGTATCAATTCTGACACCATCTTTCTTCCTTAACCTCTATTACTGGCTAGAACCTTTATTACTGACTAATTACATTACCTTATGTGCCAGCATTCTTCCGTTCTACCAAGCCCAGATACTTACAAGACCTTGTGGAAGCCAAGCAATCAGACCCAAAACACTGTGACTTGCTTTTATTCAGAAAGGGAATAAGAATATATATATACAGTTCGCAACAGGATATAACGGTGTACAAAACAAGGACCGGCTCCTATTCATGGGTGTGTTATATGTACCCCAAATATATTCCTTTCAACATTATTTAACTTATTTATGGTGCTATTACAAAAACATCTTTTACAGTAAGAGCAGATTGCAGAATTATTTTCCAGGTGCATTGCCAGCATTACATTACATAAATAAGGTTACTAGTTACTTCCTCTTTGCTTTGCAATCTTTTTATCTGCATCATATTGACTGCACATGCAATGCTGATATCAAAAGGGTATTCTACACTTAAGTTTCAATACTTGCACAAAACAGTATACATTTAAGGGGGATTCTTTACAAGATTCCTTCAGGTACCAGGCTTAATTTTTAATTCTAAGACCAACATTTTTTGGAGATCATTCTTTGTAAGAATCTTACCGAGGTAATGATCCAATTATTGAATAGTTTTTGCATTTTTCTTTTTCTTTTGCATCTATAATGTTAATTTCTGGATATGCTCGATATAATTATATTTATAATTTTTTTTTGCGTTTATTAACTTAAGTTTCCTTAACCACTTCAATACAGGGCACTTAAACACCTTCCTGCCCAGACCAATTTTAAGCTTTCAGCGCTGTCGCACTTTGAATGACAATTGCACAGTCATGCTACACGGTACCCAAATGAAATTTTTATCATTTTTTTCCCACAAATAGAGCTTTCTTTTGGTGGTATTTGATCACCTCTACGGTTTTTATTTTTTACGCTACAAATAAAAAAATACCGATTTTAAAAAAAAAAAAATATTTTTTTTGTTTCAGTTTCAAAACTTTGTAAATAAGTACGTTTTCTCCTTAACTGATGGGCACTGATGGGGCTACACTGATGGGCACTGATAAGGCGGCACTGATGGGCACCAATGATGTGGCACCAATGAAGTGGCACTGATGAGGTGGCATTGATGGACACTGATATGTGGCACTGATAGGTGGCACTGATAGGCAGCACTGATGGGCGACACGGATGGGCACTGATAGCTGGCACGGATTGGCATGGATGGATGGCACAGATGGGCATGGATGGGTGGCACAGATGGGCATGGATAGGCGGCACATATGGGCATGGATAGGCGGCACAGGTGGGCATGTGTGGGCACTGATAGGCGGCACAGGTGGGCACTGATAGGCGGCACAGGTGGGCACTCATAGGCGGCATTGTATTGTTATACTGTACTAATGGATGCCAATGAGTGCCAAACAATAATGCATGCCAATCAGTGATGCCCATTGTGGGCACTGATTGGCATCCATTATGGGCACTGATTGGCATCCATTGTGGCACTGACTGGCATCCCTGGTGGTCTAGGGAGGATTACCTTTTTCTGGGCATCCCTGGTGGTCTGGTGGCATCCCTGGTGGTCCAGTGTGGGCATGCTCGGGGGGGCTGTGCTGATAATCGATCAGCACAAACCCCCCCTGTCAGAGGAGCAGCCGATCGGCTCTCCCTATTTACACTGTGATCAGCCGTGATTGGACACGGCTGATCACGTGGTAAAGAGTCTCCGTCGGACATCCGACATCGTAGTTGCCGGGTGTCAGACTGACCCTCGCAACAACGATTGCCGCGATGCGCGCCCCCGGGGGCGCGCAGCGGCTTATAATCCTGATCACATCATATGACGTCCGATCAGGATTATGCAACCACTTTGCCACCGTCAATTGCCTGTAGGGCGGCAAGTGGTTACATTTGGATGCCCCATGCACTCACCATTTTGAATTTATTTCCCCTACACAAGCCACTTGGGCTTGTGTGATTTCCAGTTTTTAAATTGTATCAGTGTCTCACGTGGATACAAGTGAGGCCTATAAGGTCATGAAAGCAGGGGTTCCCAGGAAATACGTTGACTCATCGATCATATCGACATTTCTATGTTATAGATAAGTTGATGGTGAAGCTGTGACCTCGTGTGTAATCAAATCCAACTGCTTTTACATAAACTTGTATGTACAATTATGTTTTTAATGTGATTTGTTTTTTATGTACTATTGGAAACATATACAAAGTCCCATATAGAATATTGTTTGTTAAAGAGCTATGCATGATGTGTCTTTCATCTGCTGAATTAAGTTTCTATAGCTGACCACTGCATCTACAGTCCTCAATATTGCCCAATCAATGGTTTCCTCAATGCCGAGAAATAAAGGCAGATACTTATCCATCATGCCATACCATCAGAGAGGTGTGTGATTGGTCCCAATTTTTTATTTTTATTTTTTGCAGCAGGAAAATGACCCCAAAAATACAGCCAATGTCATTAAGAACTATCGTCAATGTAAAGAAGAACAAGGAGCGCTGGCAGTGATGGTTTGACAGATGCCCTGATCTCAACATAATCAAGCCTGTCTGGGATAACATGAAGAGACACAAGGATTTGGGGCAGCCTACATGCAAAGAATATCTGTGGTTTGATCTCCAAGATATTTAGAACAACCTTCTTGCTGAATTCCTTCAAAAACTGTGTCCAAGCATACCTAGAAGAATAAATGCTGGTTTGAGGCCAACGAGTAGGCTTTTTGGCCATAATTTAAGTCTTTAATTTATAGTCTTTAATTTAAAAACAATGTCCAGGTTCAGGTGGTAGAGTAGGTGCCCTTGTTCTGAACAACATGTTGGTAAGGTGCTTTGCAAGTTATTATTTTTTTTAATCCCCCTAAAAGTTAAAGTGATATTAAATTGTTTTTGTTTTATTAAATAGCAAAAAAGTTATACTTACCTGCTCTGTGTAATGATTTTGTAATGGTTTTGCTCAGAGTAGCCCCAAATCACCTCTTTTCAACTCCCCCACCTGGCTCATCCCTCCTTCCAAGTGCTCCCACAGCAAGCTGCTCCTATGGGGGAACCCGAGCAGGGTCACTCTCGAGCAACTGCTCTTGGTGTGCACTCACACATGGAGCATGACTCAGCCCTGCCCTCACTCTCTCCTCATTGGCTCACTGGCTGTAATTAAAATTATCAGCCAATGTGGAGGGAGAGACCCAGGAGAGCCGAGGCTCCTGTGCACATTGCTGGGTCAGGATGGGGCTCTAGTAAGTTTTAGAAGGGGCTGGAGGAACTAGTGAACACAGAAGGTTTTTTACCTTCCTGCACAGAATTCATGATTGCTTATTTTGGCTCTGAAGAAAGGGGTTCACCCCCGAAACGCGCCAGCCTTTTTCGTTGAGGTATTTGTCAAATCATCTGACATCAGATCTGGATGTGTCGATGTTCGGTGCGATGGATCCAATTGTATTGATTTTGCCTTTGATCAATACTCGTTTGTGAGTAGCCATTTTGCTATTTGTTCTGTTTTTAATAAAGCTATTTTTATGGCAATGCACTAGGTCAGTGCGCCTTCCTTTTTTGTTTTGTTTTTCTCCAGTATTTGAACACCCAATGTTCTAAAGGAGGGCTGCAAGACCTTTTTGACACTACCATCCTAAACTGTCAGTATCACACTTCGAAGACCAAGACACCAGAGCACAGGAGAAGTTGTCTTTTTCTTGGAAGGTAAAAAAGACAAGAGTCTCTACAATTACTTTAACACCAGGCCTGAACAGTCCCAGTCTGTTTTTGTTTTTGTTGTTAACTATCCTCTAAAAAAAAAAACAAAAAGAAGGAATCTGTAAATTATAGTACCAGGATAAAAACCTACTACAATATATGATGGTTGGGTCCTGCTAAATGAGCTGAAAGTTCAATGTTCAGACAAACACCTAAACTGGACCTCGTCCCTAAATAAGACTAGTGGAAAACATTCCTACTCTTCACACTTGTAGTGAAGAAAATGTAACTGACCCCTAGATCTATTTTGTTTCTGTTCATAACAAATGGTAATAGTATTGGGAAATTACAGGATACAAATTTCACAGAAAAGAGTAGCGAGAACCCTTAAAAATTCAACAAAATAATATTAGTAGTGCTATTTAATGTAAAACCAACATATCCTTGTAAATTGTTTTTTTTTAGAAGTTTTGGAAGCCCTTATTATACCTCTGGAGAATTTTGAAATCAGAAATAAAAAGTATATAAGCTGAAGAATCTGTGCAGCTGTCAAAAACAGTAATACAATTTTAGGTGACATTAAGACTCTCAAGAGACATAATTTAGACTTGTTGTCAATAACAGTTTCTTTAGAATAGGAATAATATTGTACCAGTTTAAAAGAATCATTCAGATCTGAAAAAAAGTTGTGATGAGTTTATTTTTACTGTACTAGTGTTAACAATCTTCTATATTTTATAATGAAATGATTACATACAGTATATCTATTAAGTAATTTTTTGTAAGTAAATATGTTACAAATATCAAATTGTGAGTCTTTTACTGTATGTAAAGGGAACCTTGTGCTTTGCCTATGGAGGGTGAAGTAAGCAGATTATACTTACCATTCCTTAGCTTTAACGTTGCCTTAGCTGCCAGGAGCAAGGTAAAAAAGTGCTAGTTCGAGCCTAGTTAGTGCAAGGGACTTTTTGGTGCCTAAATGGCGAGGATGTCATGCAGCAGGAAGAAGATAAAATCCCATGCTTCCATATGCTAAAAAGTACCAACAACCTTTCTTTTCTCCTGATGATGAAAGAAAAGTAGCAAACTATATGAAAACGTATAAGACATACGCTGACTTACTAACTCATCCTTTTTTTTACACGCATTTAACCTGCTTTTGGCCCTGAAGCAATCATGGAAAAATCTGTGGAAGCTCATATTTTGGTCATTCCACAGCCTGGCAAAGATCCTGCCTTGGTCATGAACTATTGGCTGATTTTGCTGTTGAACATTGATATTAAAATCTTTGCCAAAATCCTGGTGAATCACCTGCTTCCGGTGCTTAATTCCCTCATTGAAAACTCCAAACACCACGGTTTATTTTTGTCACTAGATTTGGAGAAGGCATTCGACAGGTTGGCCTGGAACTACTTAGAAGTGGTTCTACAGGCATTAGGCCTGGGGAGTTGACCTCCTTCATTATGTTCCTCTATGCTAATCCTACTGCTAAGGTCCAGATTATTTCCCATCTGTTTTCTGTGACCCACAGTTTGTGTGTGTGCCGCTCAGGCTCAATCTCTGTGGGGAGAAGTGTGTGTGATAATCCATCTGCTGCAGGAGTGCCAGTGAGGGATGGAGCTCATCCCAGCTCCTGTAATCATTGGAAGGAAGAGAGGAAATGTCCATGGAGTCCCATAGTGGTAATAAGGAAGACAGCCTCAGCCTGGGCTCCTGCCAGGCCACACCGCCAACACATTTTGCCCCCCCCCCCAGAGCTTAGTCATGGGGGTGAAGATCCCATGCATGTGGGGAGTATATAGGCATCATTGGAAGCCACTCAAGATGTATAAGGGGCTGGCAGGTGTTTATGGTTAATTGTTCTGGCTGTAGGGAAGGAATAATGAGGTGAGATGGAGAAAGGGTAAAAGGTGAAGTAAAATAAAAAAAAGAGGATGTGAAGGGAATGATAAATGTTAAAAAATGGAGATGGATGTGAAAAAAATACAAAATACATCTTTTTATTTCATTTTTTTTTTAATTCTTTATCTCACTTTATTATTTTTCACATTTTTTAATCATCCATCAATATCACTTTATACACAAATACACCACTTTATTATGGAGACTTTATGCGTGGAGAGTCAGATCCTTGCACAGATAGAAAGGGCTGCAAGGGCTGGGACAGTGAAAATAATGGGAGATTTTAACTACCTGGAAATTGCCTGGAGTAATGACACTGATGGGACAGTTAAAGTGCAAAAATTTAAAAAAAGTTAAAGTGCAAAAACCTATTACAAGACAATTTTATGGTTCAGTTTATTGAGGCACCAACTAGGAATTATGCTCTGCTGGACCTGGTAATCTCAAGCCACGCAGAGCTTATTACCAAGGTTCTTATCCACTTCAGCCCTGGAAGATTTTACCCCCTTCCTGACCAGAGCACTTTTTGCAATTCAGCACTGCATCTCTTTACCTGACAATTGCATGGTCGTGTGATGTTACACCAAAACAAAATTGATGTCCTTTTTTCCCCAAAAATAGAGCTTTCTTTTGGTGGTATTTGATCACCTTTGCAAGGTTTATTTTTGTGCTATAAACAAAAAAAGAGTGTACATTTTGAAAAAAAAACAATATTTTTTTACTTTTTGCTACAATAACTATCCCAAAAAAAAAAATAAAAAAAAATGTTTCCTCAGTTTAGTCCAATATGTATTCTTCTACATATTTTTGGTAAATATATGATACGCAATAAGCGTATATTGATTGGCTTGTGCAAAAGTTATAGCCTCTATAAAAAAAGGGGATAGATTTATGGCATTTTTATAATTATTTTTTTTATTAGTAATGGCAGCAATTTGCGATTTTTATCATGACTGCGACATTGCAGAGGACACATCCGACATTTTTGACACTATTTTGGGACCACTGTCATTTATACAGTGATGAGTGCTATAAAAATGCACTGATTACTGGGTAAATGACACTGGCAGGGAAGAGGTTAAACACTAGGGGCCAATCAAGGGGTTAAGTGTGTCCTAGGGAGTGATTATAACTGTGGGAGGAATGGATTCACTACAACATGACAGAGATCACTGCTCCCAATGACAGAGAGCAGTAGATCTCTGTCATGTTGCTAGGCAGAACAGAACATAGGCATCTCCCCATTCTGCCGCTCCGTGACACTGAGTCCATGGGACCCATGGGCACTGTCATGCAGTACGCGGCGGGCGCGCTCCCCTCTGGTGGTGCGTGTGCGGCCACTAGCCCCACAAATTAAAGGGGACATACAGGTGCGCCCATTTGCCCACCACTGCCATTGTGCCAATGTATATTGGCGTACGGCAGTCGGCAAGTGGTTACAAAAGAACATCTGGGTAGCAGTGGCCATAAAATGCTTTCATTTAATGTTAGCTGTAAACAACAAACTCATACTGGGAAGATAAAAAACACTTAACTGTAAGCTATAAAAAAAAAACAAGAAAAGAGCTTTCAAAAAATATAAAAATGAAAGCACACTATCAAAAAAAGAATTACAAAGAATATAACAGAATATGTAAATAGGAAATCAAGGATGCAAAAATGCAAAACGAACGACAGATTGCAAAAGATAGTAGGACAAACCCCAAAAATTTATTCAAATATATTAATAGTAAAAAGGTCAAGTCTGAGCATGTAGGCCTATTACAAAATAATCTAGAGTGGGTGACTGGGGACAAAGAGAAGGCAAATGTATTAAATACTTTCTTCAGCTCTGTGTATACAAAGGAGCATTGGGGAGCTCATGTCCATAATGGGGATGGTATTGACACAGCCCCAAATGATCCACAATGGCTCAGAAGTGATATGGTCCAGAAATATTTAGATATAATAAAGGTGGATAAAGCACCTGGACCAGATGGCATCCATCCACTGATGCTAAAAGAATTGAACGCTGTCATTTCAAAGCCATTAATTCTAATTTTGAGGGACTCTTTATGACTGGAATAGTACCAAGTAACTATAGACCTGTTAGCCTAACTTCTATAGTCAGAAAGATACTGAAGAATTTAATAAAAGACCACATAGATTTGTTCTTGCTATAAAAAAAGATTTGAAGCAACATACAGCATGGATTCAATAAATATAAATTATATAGAGTCTGGGATTAAAACCATTTCAGTCTGAGGGGGCGTGGCCGGCACGTGACTAAGATGGCCGATTGAGCGCTGAGCTCTCTCCATCCACGGCGACTAACAGCTATTCACCGCATACCCCAGCCGTTAACAGACGCCTATAGTGCGACCTCAGCTCCCACACTTCCTCAGGAACATGTCGCTGAAGCGGAAAGAGACCCGGCTGCCCCGTAAGCTAACGGCCTTCATGTACCAGCCGTCCGCGCGGCGCGGCCAAGATGGCGCCGCGACAGACGACAGAAGCACACAGGCAATATCTGCAGGCCCTCCCCGCAGAAACGAGTGCCACACAGCACCGGAGGCTGCTCTGGTAAGTGCCTCTACATCGGGGGACTCCTCTCGCTCCCCTCCCGGGACTCCAACCACCCACAGCCCTGCAAAAAGTAAAATGAGGCTGGATGCCTCAGAGGGAATCCGGGAGGGAGACAACACAGGGGAAGTGATATATGGATTCCCCTCACAGAGCCCTCAGCCTGACGCCATTGCCTCCTTCCCCACTGTAGGTCAGGCTGTCATGGACACAACCCTTAAAGACATGTTAATGTCTCTCCGCAGTTCCCTACAATCTGACCTGCTCTCAGTCATGCATGGCTTTGGCAAAAGAATGACAGTAATGGATAACCGGGTCACTCATTTGGAAACCAATGTGGATGCTATGACTGCCACCATAAATGACATAATTGACTCGCAAGAGGCCCAGGCCCAAGAAACGATATGGCTGACTGACAAATTGGCAAATTTGGAAGACAGAGCCAGACGCAATAATTTTAAAATCCGCGGAGTGCCAGAATCGGTGCAAAATGCTGATCTTCCTGCGTTTGCAAAGGGCTTACTCAAATCTGTGCTTCCAGAAGCAAAAAATATGGAATTACTCATAGACCGTATCCATAGACTACCAAAACCTGCGTTTCTAGCAGATTCCATTCCCAGAGACGTCATCCTCAGGGTACATTTTTTTCATATTAAAGAGCAGTTCATGCAAAAAGCCAGAGCTCTGCAAACGCTGCCTGAACCCTATAATCACCTCCAATTTTTCGCCGACCTTTCTCAGCACACCCTGAGCAGACGTAGGCAACTAAATAATATTACCAAAACCTTACGCAATAACCAGATATAATATCAATGGATTGCTCCTGCCAAACTCTCCATCAGCCATGCTGGCTCCAAACATGTGATCTCCTCAGTTTCACAAGGTCTGCGTTTACTACAAGATTGGGCTATTGTCCCTTCCAATAACGAAATATTGCCTATGGATCAAAGCAATACTGGCACCGTGCTGACCCAACCTCTCCCCCCGAGAGGTCACAGGATTGTCCTACCTATTTGAAAGGCTGGGGTACACTTTTCTCTTTGGCCGTGCAGATGTGACTCCTGCTCACACTCGGTCGTGTTAAGACTTATACCCCCATCCAGGGTTATCTTTTTAGACACTGCTGTGTCGTTCTTACACCCTGAGAACTGTTTTTGTTCTTTTTTTGTGTATTTTTCTTGGCTCCAGTTTCTCCATATTCCACCCCGTTCACAGTCTTTTGTTTTTTGTTTGTTTTGATCTTTCTTTTCTACCGATTGGCACAATAACCAATACCTGGGGATACCTCGGTCTCCTCAGCTGACTGCTCACTTGGACCACACCGCACTTGACGTGTTATCGCTTGAAGGCACCGACCTACCTCAAAACTCTTTCCCTCCCCTTTTTTTTTTTTTTATTGCAGGTACCCAAGATCTCCTACTGAAGTTCCGTCCGCTGTCCGTCTTTGCACGCTTGATAGTCCACTGAACAGCGCTTCGAGGACGTCCTCTCCCCGGAATCACCTTCCAACCCGGATCCTCTCAGATTGCGAGGACTACTGATCTTTCTCCAATCCTCAACGTAAACAAAGGTACCTCAATTCACCACAGCTGTCCCTCACGTACACAACATGACTATAACCATTGTTACCATTAATACTAAAGGTCTAAATCATCCGGCTAAAAGAGCCTCTCTCTGGGCTTTGGCTAAACAAACCAAATGCGACATCCTCTGTGCGCAGGAGACGCACTTCTTGGCCAAAAACCCTCCTTCCTGTACCAACAGAAACTTTAGTACGATAATAACAGCCAACGCAGACCAGAAAAAAAAAGGAGTATTAATAGCTGTTCACAACTCTTTGACCTTTCACCAAGACCATTGCCTTTTGGACCCCGGAGGACGTTATATCATCTTAAAATGTCATATTAACAATGCCCCTTACACTATTGTCAATGTATATGTCCCCAATACCCATCAACTCCGCTTTCTTCGAAAGCTACACAAAAAAGTTGAAGCATTACAACATGGTGCAACTATATGGTGTGGAGACTTCAACTGTACCCCTGACCCAGCACTAGATTCATCTTCATGCACTACAAGACGCCGCCCGGAATTAAACTCCCTCCAGCATGAATTGAGACTTTATGATGTCTGGAGGTGCACTCACGCAGATGAAAAAGACTTTACATTTTTCTCTCCCTGTCATAATTCTTACTCGCGTATCGACCTCTTCCTCACAGACCCATGGACGCTACAGAAAGTCTCTGACTCTACTATTCATTTGACCTCTTGGTCTGATCATTCCCCTGTCAGCCTAATCATTGAAGATTCCATCAAACGTGCTCCAACCTACTTATGGAGACTAAATACCAGGCTACTGCAATCCCCACCACATGCACAACTACTACAGGATAACTTAATTTCCTTCTTTGAACAAAATGCTAACTCAGTTTCTGACCCACAGGTTTTATGGTCAGCTCATAAGGCGTATATGCGCGGACTCTTTATTCAACTGGGAGCTAATGATAAGAGACAGAGGAGGCAGCGAATTAACTCATTATTGGCCGACATTCAATCCACTGATCTCCTTAACAGGCAAAATCCTACACAAACACTTAAATCAAAACTGATTGCCCTAAGATTAGATCTCAGAGCCCTGCTGTTAGAAACTCACGACAAATACCAAAAACGACTGAAAATGAGATTTTATGCTGAAAGCAATAAACCGGGTAAACTACTCTCCCGCCAGACCAAAGGGTACTCCTCTAAGTCCCACATCCCTTTCGTATACCATCCGATTACTAATACCAAACTGACTGACCCTCAAGCCATTGCTGACGCCTTTAGCACCTATTATAGCACTCTTTATAATTTGAAAGATGACCCACAACAACCCCAACCTACCCCCCAACAAATCAAGATGTTTTTAGACTCAACTAGCCTACCCAGATTAACTCCCCTTCAATTAGAGGAACTCAACGCACCATTCACGACGACAGAAATTACACGTGCCATTCAATCCTTGCCCAATAATAAAGCACCTGGACCTGACGGCTTTGTAGCAGAATACTTCAAACAATTTCATCCGATCCTTACTAAACACATTACTCCATGGTTCAATTCTGCTGCCTCCTCAGCCTCTCTCCCGCAAGAAATGTTGAAAGCTCTAATTATAACGATACCGAAGCCAGGGAAGGAGCCCACATCCACACAGAATTTCCGTCCTATCTCCCTACTTAACCATGATGTAAAACTCTATGCTAAAGTAATAGCTAATAGAATATCGGACCTACTGCCACAATTGATACACCCCGACCAATCAGGATTCCTAAAAGGCCGCCAGACATCTGATGCGACCCGACGAATGATCAATATTATTCATCACACAGTGACCCTTCCAATGCCTTCTCTGCTCCTATCTTTGGATGCGGAGAAGGCATTCGATAGGGTTCACTGGCAATATTTGACACAAACTTTGGAAAAATTTGGATTCCAGGGCCATATCTTGATGGCAATCTTGGTCTTGTATTCCAACCCGTCAGCACAAGTCTACTGTTCTTCCATGTTATCCACTAAATTTAATATTACTAATGGCACACGTCAAGGCTGTCCCCTTTCACCCCTAATCTTTGATTTATTAATCGAACCCCTCGCGGCTAAAGTAAGATCACACGCATCTATTTCGGGTGTGCTTATGGGCAGCAAAGAACACAAAATCAGCCTCTTTGCTGATGATGTGATATTTTCATTGACCAACCCTTCCTCTTCCCTGGCTTCGGTACAAAACTTACTTGATGAATTCAGCTGTGTATCCTACTATAAGGTTAATGTAACTAAATCTTATATATTACCCCTAGCAATGTCTCCTTTACAGCAACAACACCTGCGCAATCAATACCAATATGCCTGGTCTTCGGACTCAATTACCTACCTGGGCACTTCTCTCACAAAGACAACCACTGCTCTATACAAAGCGAACTTCATCCCTTTCTTAGCCAAGCTTCCTGCAGACTTAGCCAATATCTCTAAAATTACATTATCACCCTCAGGCAGACTTGCAGCATTCAAAATGCTCAAACTCCCTCAGTTGCTTTACCTATTTAGAGCATTGCCCATACCCATACCGTCCTCCTTCTTTACACAAATTCAATCCATACTTCTAAAGTTTATATGGCAAGACAAAAAATCCAGAGTGGCAAGACGTATTCTTATAAAACATAGATGAGTAGGGGGCTTGGGATATGTTGATTTGAGACACTACTACAATGCGGCACTCTTAACCCAACTCAAAGCTTGGTTCACCTCCGATCCAAATAATCAATGGAGCAATATGGAAGCCTCTCAAGTTTTAGGCAAAAATCTACAAAATTGGCTATTATCCGTGCCCAAACTTAAAAAATCTGACCAATATCTATCCCCGACCATCAAAGCATCAGTGGCAGCCTTTGCATACCTCTTTAAGCATTTGCACTACACTGCTCATACCTGCGAAATCCCTCTCCCCATAGATACGGTACAGGTACTGATTAAAGGCATACAGCTCTCCTCTTGGAAACACAAGGGTATCTCCCACATCTCAGACCTATATGATAATGAATTCATACATCCTTTTACCTCCTTACAGACCAAGTTTTCCTTGCCTCACACTGATTACTTCAAATATGTCCAAATATCACACTGTCTCATAAGGAATCCGTCCCTTCGTCGTAACATACCAATCTCGGCTTGGCGCTACCTATCCAACAACTCCTCATCGACCAAAGGTATCTCCCTCTTTTACGCCCTTTTAGATGGCAAAACTACTTTTAAAAAATTACCTCCCATGCTAATCTGGGAAAGAGACTTAGGTACCACGTACTCTCCTCAACAATGGCACACTGCAATCAGTGCCACCTTCAAGGCAACTAAATCGGCTAACCTGTGGGATCTCTCACATAAACTACAAAATTGGTGGTACATCACCCCATCGCAAATACATAAATTTAACCCCTCCACAGATCCTAACTGTTGGAGACTATGTGGCCTCCCAGGTACCCTATACCACGTACTCTGGGACTGCCCTAAACTGACGCAATTTTGGTTTGATACCTTTCGTCTTATTTCAGAAATTACACATATTGCCTCCCCTCCGTCTCCAGAACTGGCACTCCTTAATATTGGAATCGAAAACTACCCCCACAATTCTCAATGCATAGTTACACATATATGCCTAGCTGCAAGGTTGACCATTGTACGTAACTGGAAATCCACTGAACAACTTTCACACACAGATGTCATCAGAGTAACACATATATATGGCATGTATGAACGCATGTATGCCTTGGCAGAAGGTTCTCTCCCTAAACTGACACACAAATGGGAAGCTTGGCTAAACTGGTACGAATCGTCTAAACCTTTATTCCACTGACTAATATCACTACTCCAAGAGGGACTCACTTTACCCCTGCCCCCATATTTCTCCCCCCTCCCTTTTTTTTATTTTTTTTTGTCTATGTGCCTTCCTCCTAGCTGTTTGTTCACTACTGGCTACTACCTACTAGTTACCCTCAGTGGTTCTATTTTTTGTTTCATGTTGCCAACCTTACACTGGCTTTGTTATTGCCATTTTCTGTCTCTAGGCTTTGAAACACTGGCTCATTCTGCTAACACAGGGACAGAATATGGTGTTAATATTATACTCATCGGCTACCACTCTTTCCCTGCTGGCAGGGTTGGCACCTTGCTCCTGCGTACAGTGTGTTCCCATTTGGGGTACCTGGGGCAGGGTGCTATCCCACCTATATATCACATTTTGGAATACTACCGTTACAGCAGTATACATACTGATCTATACCCCTTATAATTTAGTTTTTTTGTTTTTCTGTTGTATTTGAAAAATAGATGTAATAATCGCATACTTTGTACTACTAAGGACGCTTTATTATGCTGTCTTTCTTAAAACTGTACTCTGCATTTCTTTATATCAATAAAAATGATTGAAAATAAAACCATTTCAGTCTTAGCAGAAGACACCAAGCTATGCAAGCGGAATAACGTCCTTACAGGATGTCTCCAACTTACAAGCAGACCTCAATGCACTGTTTAATTGGGCAGCTATGAGGCAAATGAGGCTTAATGTTGATAAATGTAAAGTTATGCACTTGGGGCTAGGAATATGCATATATCATACATACTAGGAGGAGTACAACTGGGGGAATCCATAGTGGAGAAGGATCTGGGGGTTTTGGTAGATCATAAGCTTAATAATAGAATGCAATGCCAAGCTGTGGTTTCCAAAGCAAGCAAAGTAATTTCTTTTCCATTTCCAGATAGAGAGATATCATTTTGCCCCTTTACAAATTATTAGTAAAACCTCATCTGGAATATGCAGTTCAGTTTTGGGAACCAGTTCTCTAAAAGGATATCAGGGAACTAGAGAAAGGGCAGAGAAGGGTAACCAAACTGATAAGAGTCATGAAGGTGTTCAGCTATGAGGAAAGATTAGAGGAACTGAATTTATTCTCTCTTGAGAAGAGGAGATTAAGGGTGGATATGATCAACATTTATAAATACATAAGGGATCTATATAGTGATCGTGGTATTGAGTTATTCACTTTTAAGGTCATCACAGAGGACACATGGGCACTCTTTATGTCTAGAGGAAAAGAGATTTCATCTGCAAATATGGAAAGGGCTCCTTCAAACGAAAATGTGGAATAGACTCCCTCAAGAGGTGGTTCTGGCCAGCTCAGTAGATTGCTTTAACAAAGGCCTGGATTATTTCCTAAATGTACATAATATAACTGGGTACTAACATTTATAGATAAAGTTGATCCAGGGAATATCCAATTGACTCTCGAGGCATCAGGAAGGAATTTTTTCTCGTTTTTCACCTTCCTCTGGATCAACTCTGGGTATAGGATTGTGTATATGGTTTTGCATGATTTTTAAATTTTTTTTATTTATTGGTTGAACTAAATGGATTTGTGTATTTTTTCAACCTGACTAACCATTCATTCTTTTTTTTTTCACATTTATTACTCTCATTCCCTTCATGTCCTCTTTTTCTGATTTTACTTCACCTTTCACCCTTTCCCCACCTCCCCTCATTATTCCTTCCCTACAGCCAGAACGATTACCATACACACCTGCCAGCCCCTTATACATCCTGAATTACTTCCAATGATGCTTAAATAATCCCTGCACTCATGGGATCTTCATTCCCATGACTAAGCTCTGAAGGCAAGGGCTAAACAAATTGTGGGCATGGCCTGGCAGGAGCCAGGGCTGAGGTTGACTCTCTAATTACCACCATAGCACTCAGTGGATGTGCGGCATCAGGGATTTTTCCTCTCGTCTCCTCTGTTTTCCATACTCACTTTAGAACCTTTTTGCACTGCTCACACATGAATGAGGATATTCGTTCCATGACGATAGATGGACGTTGTTACAAACTGGCAGTCTTTTCAGATGACATCTTGCTCATTCTATCAGAGCTGCACAGTGGTGTAGTGGTTAGCACTTTCACCTAGCAGCAATAGGGTTGCTGTTTCAAATTCCAACCATGACGCTATCTGCCTGGAGTTTGCATGTTCTCCCTGTGCCTGTGTGGGTTTCCTCCAGGTACTCCAGTTTCCTCCCACACTCCAAAGACATGCTGGTAGGTTAATTAGACCCCGTCCAAAAAAATTGGCCATAATATATGTGTATGTGTATGTCAATGTTGTAAGTGCGTCGGGACCCTACAGGTTAAAGGGCCGCATAAAAAGCTGCAGATGGACACTGGTGGCAAGAAAGCACCCTGAGGCGATTCAGTTCGTATAGGTAGCGCTATACAAGTCATTAATTCATCACACTTCCTAACCTTCTGAAAAATGTTCAGTTCTTTTAGAAATTTTCTAACTTTAAAATCTATTTGAGTAAATTGCAAAACCAGAAGTAAGCTAGTGCCAGTCATACCCTAAGGTGATATGGTCTTCTTTTTCCCACTGTGCCTATTCCAGGCATATTGGTTTGGCTGGATACCCTGCAGCTGTAAGTGTAAACCTGTCTTTGATATCACTGTTTATTTTCTACTCTATCATGCATTGTCCTCACGTTTTCATTACCTGATGTACTCTTCTCAAGATGTTTGGAATTCCGCTTTGAGGTTTTTTCTTGGTGACATTCTTAAATTTGTTCCCAGATAACCCCTGTATATATCTGTTTTGCCCTCCCCTCCTTTTTTATATGTGACGTGTGCTTGTTTGGAATAAAAAAAAACTATAAGAAAATGCTGAGGCCAGCACTAAGTTGAGCCTGTTGGTTTTCCCTACAATGGCAAAGCACATATTCTGTACAAGTATTGGTTTTACCATATGTCAAATATAACATTATTAAAGAGGAAGTAAACCCTGACGGGTTTACTTCTTCTTTGTCTCCCTGCAAAGGTAAAGCATAATGGGCTACTATGCATCGCATAGTAGTCCGTTATGGGTCACTTACCTGACACAGGAGCCAGATGTCACCACTTTCCCCTGTAGCATGGAGCATCCATCTTCTTCCATGTAACGCTGCTCCGGCCACTCACAACGCCGGAGCAGCGATGACGTCACTCCCGCACATGCGATGCCGCCACTAAAGGCATATTGCCATTAGCAGCGGCATGCTGCTAACGGCAATAGTGCGACTACGTGCCGCTGTCTACGGCACATGCGCCATAGACAGCGGTGCCTGTCTTTTTGTAAATATCTCCTAAACCGTGTAGGTTTAGGAGATATTTCTTGGACCTACAGGTAAGCCTTAATCTAGGCTTACCTGTAGGTCAAAGTGGTTTGTAAGGGTTTACAACCACTTTAATGTGTTGTTTCCAAAACTTGGGAGCTTGGTTAAGTTAGTTAAGAATGAAAAAGAATAGAGTCTTTGATCATTCTACAGTGCTTAGATTCCAAAACTAGGCACTGCATACAGTGCATTTAAAGGCATGACAAAGTTTAGAGCACATGCAGATTGAAAGCTTAAAGTGCATTTATCGGCAAAACGTAGAATCATATATTCATGCCTATATTGAATTTCAGTTATTTCTGGCCCATTTATATTAATCTCAATGATATTGAAGTTTGAAAACTTACTTTTTAAACAATCCTACACTTTTACTTCCTTGAATGTAGAGACACATATTTGCTTTGCCTTGTGAGTGTTCACTGATGAGTCACAAATTTTACCATCTACTGTCTGAACTACAACTATACATCTGGACAGTCTGAAAAGGAGAAATTGCATTAGGCACAGCCAGTACAGAAAACACACACATGTGACATAATCACAGTTTGCAGGTGTTTCATCAGATTAGGCGACCCATCAGATTTGGTAATGGAAGTGAAGTTTTGTTGTGGCCATTTTGGTACACCCCAAACTCATCTGCAGTAAACCTACTTACAAGTGGACATCTTTTTACACCCATAGGAGTTTTGCATTTAACACTTATTTTTAACAGTAAACTGAGCTTATATAGTGAAATACAGTATTTTGAAATCTGTCTGACTGTTTTGATGTTGAATTTTAAAAGCAGCGGCAAGCATGCTGATCTCACAGGTTTGCTAATCTGACAGAACACCGCTGCTTTGAAATGTCAACATCAGAACAGTCGGACGGATTTCAAAATACTGTATTTCACTATATAAGCTCATTTACTGGTAAAAATAAGTGTGAAATGCAAGACTTCGGAGGGTGGAAAAAGATGTCTGCTTGCCACCTTCTCACTGTATCCTTACTGCGGCCAACTGCAGGGTGTACCAAGATGTCTGTGATGGAACTTCACTTCCGTTACAAAATCTGACGGGTTGCCTAATCTGATGAAACACAGGCAGCAGTTATATGCAGTCTTTAAAAACTGAAAGTGAACCAAAGGTGTGAAGAGAGGAAAATAAAAAAAAGCATGCAGGAAATCCAGGAAAGATATGGCCAGGAGATATTCACTAGGCAGCATTCACAACATGAAAGAAGATTTTTTTAAGTAAGGTTTGTCAATATAAAACTTTTGTTTGTATTGCTATTACAATGCTGATGTAATAAAATTAAATTGTATGTTGTGCATTTAAATATCCTTTAATATTACCCTTATCATGTCTTATACATTGATGTGCTTTTTATAAAAAAAAAAAAAATGAATACATTTTATTAATGTTTTACATGTTTACAGTAATCACAGCAGCATCATATAGTACAAAGTCATCAAACAAAAACAGTGTAATGTGTAAAATTCAGTGAACAGTGGTATCTTTGTAGATCGACCTCTTATCATTTCCCTTGTGGTAAGCATTGACTTGGTCCATCTCTAATCAGTTTGACGATATCTCTGTGTGAGTCATGGTCAAGATTGATATGGATAAGAGGTATTCTATATTTTTCCGTTACAGGAGGTAGGGGTATGTGTTTGCGGTGAGCTCCTTTGGAAGTATAGTCGTACATTGACATTATCCGCACCCTTCCCCGGTCACCCCTAAAGGGCTCTGACTGCGACCGGAGGGGGGGGGGATGTACACAGGTGTAGCAATGGTGCAAACAAGGTCGGTACTTCATGTTGTGTGAATGGGCCCAATCTATAGACAGAAGCTTCCTAGGCTTAACAGAGCCTAGGTTTGGGTGGTGGAGCATGGCTCTGAGAGACCTCCAACAGTGTGTGTTTCCTTATCAAAACCATGAGGGCCTTTGCTTAAAATGATGATTGGAAGTGCAGTTGGATATATTGAATATGAGGAAAGTTGTTTACGGAACAATGGGGTATGAGGGAGATGGGGGGGGGGGGGGGGCGGAGGTCTATGGTATGATTATCAATGTTGTAAATGGATTTTTCTAGGTGGAGGGAGGATAAGTTAACAGTTGATGTGGTCGCTGCTGATGATTCTCTAAACTGAGACCAGCATGTTCAGGTATCCCTGTATTTTTTTGGGTTCTCTCTAGTTTGGTGTATAAGGTTTTCCATTTCAGCCATTCTGTCTATGAGCTAAATCCACTCTGTCACTGTAGGAGGAGAGAAACTTCTCCAGTGTACCGGGATACATTGGTTGTCCGCATTTATAAGGTGGAGTATGAGGGATTTGTTGTAGGCTGACCTTGATATGGTGGTGTAATGTATTAAAAATTGAGCTGGGGTGAAATCTGGGACATATGTTGTAATTTGGGTGATTAGGCGTTGGATTTCAACCCAAAAAGGTTGTATTAGTGGGCATTCCCACCAAATAAGGAGTAGTGTACCGTGTGCTGCGTTACATCTCCAGCAGATCGGGGGGAGACTGGGGGGGAATTTGTGAATTTTTTGTCAGGTGTCCTGTACCACATTGAGTATATCTTATATCTGCTCTCCTGTGTGGAAACATTGATGGAGCCTTTAAGGATATGACTGTATATGTGCTCCCAATCTTCAATGGTTAGGTCCAGATTGAGGTCTGATTCCCACTGTCTAACCAGTTTGTCTTCTTTGATTTTGTGTGCCAAGAAAAGAAGCGCATAGATAGTCGAGATTAGGTGTCTTTGGGGTTCTTCGCTGTTACAAATGATTTCAAATGGTGCCAGAGTGTGCTGGGTTTGGAGGTGTGGAAAAAGTGTCTGATTTGTAGATACTTATAAAACGGAATATGGTAGTCTGGAAGTTTAGAGGTTATAGCTTGGTGAGTTCCTCGTTGTGGAAGAGTTGTTTTGCTTTAAAGCGGAGGTCCACCCTAAAGTGGACCTTCCGGTCATTGGAACCCTCCCCCCCTCCGGCGCCACAATTCTCACCTTTCAGGGGGGAGGGGGGTGGAGATACCTGTACAGTACAGGTATCTGCACCCACTTCCGGCGTAGATTCTGCAGAAGGTATGCCCCTTTCCGCAGAATCTACGCCCCTTTCCGAAGGTCCCCCGCTGCCTCCTGGGAAAGACACGGATCCCAGAGACAGCGGGGACCATCCTTATTGCGCAACGCGACTCGCGCATGCGCAGTAGGGAACCGGGAAATGAAGCCGAAAGGCTCCACTTCCTGATTACCATACCCAAGATGGCGGCGGCAGCACCCGAGAGACGATCAAGAGATCGGCTTCGGGTGCCGACATCGCGAGCGCGCTGGGTGGGTAAGTGTCATTATTTTAAAAGTCAGCAGCTGCAGTATTTGTAGCTGCTGGCTTTTAAAAAAAAAAAAACGGTGGACTCCCGCTTTAAGTCGAGGTCTAAGTGGGTCTATCATCGGATTGTGTGAAGTCATGTCCAGTAAAAATTCTGGGTTGTATTCCAGAGGAATCATAGGTCCATGTGTAGGTTTCAAATTTAGATTTTTGCATGCAGCTCCGAACAGCGCCAATGTAGTGTTAATTAGGGGATGGGATCTAAGTTCTTTAGGGACGTGAGAAGGATTGAACCAGGGTAAGTGTGATAGCGGGATTTGGGTAAATGCATGTTCAAGCTGGATCCAATCCTTGTCAGGTCCATGTACATGCCAGTCGACAATTCTGGTCAAGTGGAATTCCCAATGATATTTTTGAATGTCCGGAAGTCTTAAACCACCCTGTGATTTGGGGAGCGTCAATCTATCCCAACTCAATCAAAGTGTTTTGGATGCCAATAGGACGTTTCTACACATCCTTGTGTAGGCCAAATAAAAGAATAGTGGGAGTTTAATGGGGATGGCTTGGAAAAGATATAGAAGTTTGGGTAGTGCGTTCATTTTTAAAATAGCTACTCTGCCAAACCATGAGGTCCTGCATGCCATTTGTGTAGGTCTCCTTGGATTGTTTGAAGGACATGTTGAAAGTTCTATGTATACAGGCCAGTCAGTTTAGTAGGGATTTTGATACTCAGATATGTGATGGCGTGGGGTTCCCAACTGAATGGGAAGTTGTTATTACATTGTGTCACCAGTTTGGATGGTAGGATGATATTGAGGGCTTTAGATTTTGAGAAACGTATTTGTAGATTAGAGAGATTTAAAAAGTGAGAGGTCCTAAGCAGGTTAGGGATAGTGCTTACCGGATCGGTTAGAAAAATTAGGACATCATCCACGTATGCTGCTACTTTATATTGTTTATGATTGATTTCAAGACCTTTGATATGTGGACTTTCTTTTAGTTGCATTGTAGGGGTTCTATGGTGAGTATGAAAATCAAGGGGGATAGTGGACATCCCTGTCTTGAACCATTGGAGACGGAGAAGGCGCTCGACAGGCGTTTACCCTAACTCTGGCTGTGGGAGTTGAGTACAAGGCTACAATCATCTGAAGGAGGCACTGTGGTATACTTACAGCACGTAGTGTTGCCTCCATATAATCCCAAGCCACCTTGTTGAATGCCTTCTCCACATCCAGGGACCGGAAGAAGCCCTGAGTAGACGTAGTGGAGAGCCAATGGTGAATGTTTAGAGATTTTGTAGTATTGTCCCTGGCTTCCCTGCCAGGGACAAAACCAACTTGGTCCAATGAGTTTAGTCTGGGGATTAAGGGGAGGATGCGGTTGGCTAGGACTTTAGAATTATACATCTACGTTTAGAAGTGATATGGGGTGATAATTGGAAACTAGCGTGATGTCTTTATCTGGTTTTAGAATAAGGGTGATATGGGCTTCCAGGATGTCCTTGCTGGGTGTATTTGAGGGCATGCAATTATTGAAGACCTTGACTAGCTGAGGAATAAGTGTGTCGGGGAAGGACTTATAATAGCCTACCGTTATCTGGGCCTGAACTTTTACCTGATTTTAATTGTTTCAGTGCAGTTAGGGTCTCTTCTATGATAAATTGATAGGTCTAGGCCTGTGGATTCCTCATAATTGAGGGGTGATGAAGTGTATTATTTTTAGGAATTCCTGGATTGCCACAGTCTGGTCAGTTAGGGTAGGTGTCAGTTCTGGGGTGTGCAATTTGGAGAAATATTGTACAAACTGGTCTGTTATCTCCTCTGGCATTTATAGATTGTTGCCTGTGGGGTCTATGATCCTGTGAATTGTATGTGCTGCTTTCTTAACTTGTAGGGCTCTAGCCAACAATTTGCCAGATTTGTTGCCAAATTCATAGAAAACCTTCTGGGTTAGAGCGTATTTACGTTTTAGTGTCTTGTGTAGCTCAGCCAAGAGTTCTTATAAAAATGTTTTATGTATTTTGTAAATAAAAAGTAAGTTGGTTATAAAAAAAATAAGTCAGTAAGGGAAGTATACCTACTTAGTTAGTATTCATCCAATTTTGTTTTTTCCCAAAATCCTTTGTCTCCAGGAGATCTTGCAACGAACTCACCTTTGAATGTAGATGACAATTCTTATTGATATTGAAGAAATAAGAATGTTACTGATAATCTAAATCCATTCACTAACATTGAGATTGTAACCATGCAGATACTTCAGGCTTTACAAAGAAAGCAGTGCTGATGTTTTCAAGTTTGTTTCTGAGCTTGAATTTGTAACTGTGTATGCAGATAGACCAGTTCAACAGTAGCAGAGCAATCATCATAAAGCTTAGGATCAGACAGTTTGAAGGACAAAATAATAATTTAACTGGCTACAGACCGAGCTGCTCCTTGTATGTAAAAAAATAATACTGCGTGAGCAGGGGCATATCATGAAATGAGTGGGCCCATGTGCAAGATCAGGAGTGGGCCCCAGGTACCAGCAAATGAAGAAATGCGGCACATGCAGCATGCCTCGGCGAAAAGTGGTTGTAGTTTAAACTGCATTAACATTGGGCGTAGCTTAAATAGATTTTGAGATGGCTTACATAGTGCAGAATGTGGTAATGTTAAATGGAGAATGTACAGTGTGGGGTACACGGTCGGGTAGTATGTGCAGGAGAGGAGTATGGGGTATATGGCTGTGAGTAGCATGTGCAGGGGTGGAGTATGGGGTGTACGGCGATGGATAGTATGTGCAAGGGAGGAGTGCAGAGTGTATGGAGATGGGTAGTATGTTCAGGGAGAAGAGTTTGAAGTGTATGGTGGTGGGTAGTATGTGCAGGTGAGGGGTGCGGAGTGTATGGCAGTGCGTAGTATGTGCAGGAGAGGAGTATGGAGTGTATGAAGTGTACAGTGGTGGGTAGTATGTGCAGGAGAGGGGTTCAGAGTGTATGGCAGTGCGTAGTATGTGCAGGAAAGGAGTGCGGAGTGTATGGCAGTGGATAGTATGTGCAGGAGAGGAGTATAGAGTGTATGGTGGTGGGTAATATGTGCTTGAGAGGAGTAAGGAGTGTATGGTGGTGGGTAGTATGTGTCAAAACAGAAATTCGTCAAAATCTCCAATTACTGATGGTTTAAATAAACCAGAAGGGACATGGTTGGAGTTGGCTAATTTGACAGAACACAGGCAGCAAATCTGAGGCTGTAGATATCAAGGAGCCTTTATATACAGCAGTGCATCCATATAATAGCAACCCTGACACAAGACAGCCAGAATTAAAGAAGAGAAACCTGTGAAGGGGTATTGCTTCTGTGCTCATTTTTTACCCCCTCACTTGGAGCCATAGGGGGTATGGGGGCCCTGGCTGGGAATGGATAGGACTAAATAATCTGTCACAGCATAGCAGCCAGCTATTAACCAGTAAGTCATTTATGTAGGCGTTATTGGCTGACTGCTACTGCTTTGTTGTGATTGGTTATTAAGGGCTCCCCGTTATTCACAGCCTGAGCCCCTGCCTGGCTGCCTGCAGCCCCACAGTCTTCTGTTTGGTTGAGGCTGAGATGTCTCTTTCACTACAATAGTCAAAGAGCTATCTCAGATTCAACCAATAATAAAAGGCTGCAGGCAATCAGAGGCTAATGCCCTGTACATACGATAGTTTTTTTCCGACAACAAATGTTGGATGTGAGCTTGTTGTCGTAAAGGCCGACCGTGTGTATGCTCAATAGAACATTTCTTGTCAGAATGTTTGAGAGCAGGTTTTTCAAATTTTCCGACAACAAATTCCAAGCGTGTGTACATAAGTTAGACGCACAAAAGTCCATGCATGCTCGGAATCAAGCAGAAGAGCTCCACTGGCTATTGAACTTCAATTTTCTCGACTTGTCATACGTGTTGTACGTCACCACGTTCTTGATGTTCAGAATTTCCGACAACATTTGTGGGACTGTGTGCATGCAAGAAAAGTTTGAGCCAACATCCTTCCGAAAAAAAATCCACGGTTTTGTTGTTGGAAAATCCTGTCTTGTGTGCAGGGCATTAGGCTGTCTGAGGGAGACAGACAGGGAAACCTGATACCTCAGCGTGTCTGCACTGAGCACAGATCCACTGGCATTCTCTCTGTCAGGTTTTTCCCTCTCCTGGCCAGGGAAAGAGGGCTGGTGACATCAGTGGATCACACATGCTCCAGACCTTCTCCAGACCTTCTCCACAAATGATAATGGGGCTGGCTGGAGCATCGGACCAAGCACAATGTGGGATGGGCGGAAATCATTTCTGCGCCTGGGAAGAGAGTACCAGCTGTGCCCCACTGGGTTAGTTCTCTGCAGATTCAAACTCCTCGCCCATTCTCCCAAACTGCAAAGCTCCGCCCCCAAAATGTATATGAGGCGGAGCACTTCAAGCCATATCACTCCGTCAGGCACCAGTTGTAATGGAGTGGGTGGCGCCAGCTGCATCTAAAGGAAAGGCATCGGCAAATGCGCTCTTCTTGTGAAAGTAAAAAAAGTCCCAAAGCTCCTGGACTGTACACGAACTTGGGACCCTAAATATAATAGCATGATGGGGTTTTTCCCCTACTTCACATGTGTAAAGTGTGACAGGGCACAGTAGGGCCCCCTGGCCTTGGAGGCCATGTGCATTGCACACCCTGCACACATGTATGATATGCCACTGTGCATGAGGTAGGGTCTCTACAAGTCCATAAAGTTATATCATCACAGATTAAACTTTCTATGCAAAAAAATATAATTATTTTTTTCTTCTAAAGCTGGGCATGACAAAGGTATCTTTAACCACTTGCCGACCGCCGCACGACGATATACGTCGACAGAATGGCACGGGCAGGCATATGGGCGTACCTGTACGTCCCTGCCTTCCCGCGGGTGGGGGGCCCGATTGCCCCCCCCCCCCCGGTGCCTGCGGCGGTCGGTATCCGTTCAGGAGCGATCCGGGATGAGGGGGCGGCCATTCGTTCATGGCCACCCCCTCGCGATCGCTCCTGACGAATGGAAATGCTGTGTGACATCACTTCCTCTCCTGTAATGTAAACACAGGCAGAGGAAGTGATGTAATCTCTCCTCGTGTCGGTCTTTTTGGTTCCGGCACAGAGGAGAGAGGATCGGTGAGTTGCACCTAACACTACACTAACAGTAGAACACGCCAGGCACACTTTTCACCCCCCCTTCACCCCCGATCACCCCTCCCCCCAATCACCCCTGCACCCCCAGTCACAGTGACACCAATTGCATTTTTTTTTTTTGCATTGGTGTCATTTGTGACTGTAATAACTGTTAGGGCAGTTAGGGTTAGC
This sequence comes from Lithobates pipiens, assembly GCF_037356315.1. Taxonomy (NCBI): domain Eukaryota; kingdom Metazoa; phylum Chordata; class Amphibia; order Anura; family Ranidae; genus Lithobates; species Lithobates pipiens. The sequence continues at coordinate 27,111,583 of NW_027507790.1, read as the reverse complement.
CCCCTTTAGCTCTAGGGTACCCCCCTAACCCCCCCAATAAAGATTTAACCCCCCGTCGCCAGTGTCACTAATAAGCAATCATTTTTCTGATCGCTGTATTAGTGTCACAGGTGACGCTAGTTAGGCAGGTAAGTATTTAGGTTTGCTGCAGCTTTTTATAGCGTCAGGGACCCCCATATACTACCGCATAAAGCCCCCTGATTGCCCCCTAGTTAACCCTTTCACCAGTGATCACCATATAACTGTTACAGGTGACGCTGGTTGGTTAGTTATTTTTTTTTTGTTTCAGGGCACCCGCCATTTATTACCTAATAAAGGTTTAACCCCCTGATCACCCGGCGGGTGATATAAGTTTGAGGGTCAGATAAGGTCTGCGTCGCCCCAGCGTCAGGTTAGTGCCAGTACCGCTAACACCCACGCGCAAAGCATACACCTCCCTTAGTAATATAGTATCTGATCAGATCTATATTAGCGTTGCCAGCATTTTAGGTTTCCCAAAACGCATTGTTAGCGGGATCAGCCCAGATACCTGCTAGCACCTGCGTTTAGCCCCTCCGCCAAGCCCAGCCCAGCCCACCCAAGTGCAGTATCGATCGATCACTGTCACTTACAAAACACAACATACATAACTGCAGCGTTCGCAGAGTCAGGCTTGATCCCTGCGATCGCTAACAGTTTTTTTTGTAGCGTTTTGAAACAGTCGCTGACAGGCTAGGTGCTTTTTTACCTGTGAGTCTCACTAGTGTACCCCTAAATTTAGAGCCCAAAATGGCAAAGCGAAGGTACACTAGTGAAGAGGCCTACACGTTTCTGAGCATGACAGATAGTGAAGAGGACGTCACTCATCTGTCAGATTCAGGCTCAGAATACGATCCTGTAGAGGACAGCGGCTCCATGACAGATAGCTCTGACGACGGAGATGAGGTCCCTGTTAAGGACAGGTGTGCCCGATCCCGAATGTATTCTGTTGTTCAGGTGCAGGAACCGCAGGTCACTCGTATGGAGCAGAGATGTACTAGAGCCGCTCATCCTTCTGGTGAACTGGCAAGCACCAGCGGCCTAGTACACCCTGGACGTACATCCAGCACTGCAGTAACACATGGTGACGTGGCGAGTCCCATAAGTGCAGTTCAAGCTGGCGAGGTGGCAAGCACAAGTAGTGTCCCGCTGCCACCAAGACAAAGACAAAGACAGGCCCGTCATACCCATAGTGCCCTTCCTGCAGAATTTGCCAATCCTAATTGGGTGCCCACCACTTCTGCAGAACCCGTACTTCCCCCATTCACTGGCCAACCTGGCATTAATGTGGAAACAGTTGATTTTACGACACTTGACTTTTACTCACTGTTTTTCACCGAAGATCTCTATAGATCTATTGTGGACCAAACCAATTTGTACGCTGGTCAACACATCGCCACTATTCTCCAGTCCGCCCTTGCCAGACAATGGAAACCAGTTACGGTTTCCGAATTTAAAATCTTTCTGGGCCTCTCCCTCAACATGGGCATAACCAAAAAGAGTGAGTTGCGGTCATATTGGTCCACTGACCCAATTCACCATATGCGCGTGTTCTCTGCTTCCATGTCCAGGGCACGATATGAGCTGATTTTGCGGTTCATGCACTTCAGCGACAATGAACTCTGTCGTCCTCGTGGAGAACCTGAATACGATCGGCTCTACAAAATTCGGCCCCTCATAAACCACTTCAACCAACGTTTTGCAGACTTGTTTACTCCCCATCAAGTTGTCTGCGTTGATGAGTCCCTGATTAAGTTTTCTGGTCGCTTGTCATTCAAACAATACGTTCCCAACAAGCGTTCCAGATATGGGGTCAAGATGTATAAGCTCTGTGACAGGGCCACAGGCTATACACGTAGTTTTATGGTTTATGAGGGTAAAGATAGTCACGTAGAGCCGGAGAACTGCCCTGACTACATAGGAAGCGCTGGCAAGATAGTGTGGGACATGGTGTCACCCTTATTCGGAAAGGGGTACCACTTGTACGTGGACAATTATTACACAAGCGTGCCACTGTTTAGTCACTTGTTTGATCAGTAGATTGGAGCAAGTGGCACCGTGCGACCTAATCGCCGGGGCTTTCCCCAGCGGCTTGTAGAGTCCCGTCTTAGGCTGGGGGAGAGAGCCTGCTTGCGCAGTAATAATTTGCTCGCTATGAAGTGGAGGGATAATAAGAATGTTTTCGTTCTTACCTCCCTTCATGCAGACACGGCGGTCCAAATTCCTACGGCGACTGGTATTGTGGAGAAACCCCTCTGTGTCCACAAATATAACCTTAATATGGGATGGGTGGACCTCAATGACCAGTTGTTGGCGCCGTATCTAGTTGCCCGTAAGGCCAGACGCTGGTACAAAAAAGTGTCTGTTTATTTATTCCAATTGGCTATACTGAATGCTTATGTACTACACAAAGCTTCAGGACGGACTGGATCCTTCCTTAAATTCCAGGAGGATATCGTCAGAGCCCTTCTGTATCCAGGCGGTGCTCCACCTCACGTTCCCCAACCAGATGCAGTAAGCCGGCTGCATGAGAGGCATTATCCTTATGTCATCCCGAGTACCCCTACCCAACGAGCCCCCCAAAGAAAATGTCGTGTCTGCAGAAAGCGCGGATATAGGCGTGACTCCCGTTATTGTTGTCCCCGCTGTCCTGACAATCCTGGTCTTTGCATTGGTGAATGTTTTGAACGCTACCATGAACTAGTTGAGTTTTAGAGTAGGGTACAGCATTGCACAGGCTAGGCACACGTTCACAGGGTCTCCCAAGATGCCATCGCATTTTGAGAGACCCAAACCGCTGGAACCGTTACAACAGAAGTGTTAAAGTTACATAAAAAAGTGTTTAAAAAAAAAAATATATATATAAAATAAAAAAAACAAAAATAGTTGTCGTTTTATTGTTCTCTCTCTCTCTATTCTCTCTCTATTGTTCTGCTCCTTTGTACTGTATTCTATTCTGCAATGTTTTATTGTTAACCATTTTTTGTTTTCAGGTACGCCATTCAGCTGTAGCGTGGATTTATTTATCTTGACAGCAACAGCGTTTGCTCCCACGATACGTAAAGCTCCAGCGCTGTCGGAGGTGATTTCACCACCACAGTTAAAAAAGAGCATATATGCCGAAGCATGGGGGCATACAGGGTGGAGGAGAGATCTGCGCCTACCTTTTGCGGGAGGATGCCCCCATGCTTCGGCATATACATATTTTAGGCACAGATTGTGTTAAATGTGTTATTTTTTGCAATTTTTTTTGTACTTGCTTTGCAGGTATGGTACGTCTTACTGTTATACTGTAATGTTACTTTGTTTTATTGTTAACCATCATTTGCTTAGCAGGAACGCCATTCAGTTGCAGCGTGGATTTATTTATCTTGACATCAACAGCGTTTGCTCCCACGATACATAAAGCCGCGACTCCAGCACTGTCGGGGGTGATTTCACCACCACAGTTAAAAAAGAGCATATATGCCGAAGCATGGGGGCATAAGGGGTGGAGGAGCGATCTGCTCCTACCTTTTGCGGGAGGATGCCCCCATGCTTCGGCATATATAAATGGTGCATGTATGCCCACCATTAGAAGTAGGTGGATGAAGGGAGGTATCTAATGGTGGACATACCCACCGATCAATATTTTTTTTTCGTTCAGCCCACAGGCTGCATGAAAAAAAAATTACAATATATGCCCAACCAGTTCCAGCAACATACTGGTATGTTGCTGGACTTTGAGTGCTTATACCAGAATGATGCCTGCAGGTTTAGGTATCATCTTGGTATCATTCTTTTCAGCCAGCGGTCGGCTTTTATGAAAAACAATCCTAGTGGCTTATTAGCCTCTAGACTACTTTTACAAGCAGTGGGAGGGAATGTCCCCCCCCCCCCCGCACCATCTTCCATGGTTTTCTCAGGCTCTCCTGCCCCAACAGGGAACCTGAGAATGCAGCCGGTGGTTCCGCCAGCTGACCATAGAGCTGATCAGAGACCAGAATGGCTCCAATCATCTCTATGGCCTAAGACACCGGAAGCTACGAGCATTTCATGACTTAGATTTTGCGGGATGTAAACAGCGCCATTGGGAAATTGGGAAAGCATTTTATCACACCGATCTTGGTGTGGTCAGATGCTTTGAGGACAGAGGAGAGATCTAGGGTCTGATAGACCCTAATTTTTTCAAAAAAGAGTACCTGTCACTACCTATTGCAATCATAGGGGATATTTACATTCCCTGAGATAACAATAAAAATCATAAAAAAATATATATAAATGAAAGGAACAGTTTAAAAATAAAATAAAAAAGCAAAATAAATAATAAAAAAAACAAAAAAACACCCCTGTCCCCCCCTGCTAAGGCGCAACGTCGAACGCAAGCGTTGGTCTGGTGTCACATGTAAACAGCAATTGCACCATGCATGTGAGGTATCACCACGAAGGTCAGATCGAGGGTACTAATTTTAGCAGTAGACCTCCTCCGTAAATCTAAAGTGGTCACCTGTAAAGGCATTTAAAGGCTTTTAAAAATGTACGTAGTTTGTCGCCGCTGCACGTTTTAAAGCATGTCGTGTTTGGTATCCATGTACTCAGCCTAAGATCATATTTTTTATTTCATCAAACATTTGGGCAATATAGTGATTTTTAGTGCATTAAAATAAAAAAAGTGTGTTTTTTCCCCAAAAAATGCGTTTGAAAAATCGCTGCGCAAATACCGTGTGAAAAAAAATGAAACACCCACCATTTTAATCGGTAGGGCTTTTTCTTTAAAAAACAACTTCATGTTTGGGGGTTCAAAGTAATTTTCTTGCAAAAAAAAATATTTTTTCATGTAAACAAAAAGTGTCAGAAAGGGCTTTTTCTTCAAGTGGTTAGAAGAGTGGGTGATGTGTGACATAAGCTTCTAAATGTTGTGTATAAAATGCCAGGACAGTTCAAAACCTCCCCAAATGACCCCATTTTAGAAAGTAGACACCCCAAGCTATTTGCTGAGAGGCATGTTGAGTCCATGGAATATTTTATATTTTGACAAAAGTTGTGAAAAAAAGACATTATTATTATTATTTTTTATTTTTTTTGCACAAAGTTGTCATTAAATGATATATTGCTCAAAAATGCCATGATTATATGTAAAATTACACCCCAAAATACATTCTGTTGCTTCTCCTGAGTACGGGGATACCACAAGTGTGAGACCTTTTGGGAGCCTAACCGCGTACGGTACCCCAAAATCCAAGCACCACCTTCAGGATTTCTAAGGGTGTAAATTTTTGATTTCATTCCTCACTGCCTATCACAGTTTCGGAGGCCATGGAATGCCCAGATAGCACAAAATCCCCCCAAGTGACCCCATTTTGGAAAGGAGACACCCCAAGCTATTTGCCGAGAGGTATGGTGAGTATTTTGCAGACCTTCATTTTTGTCACAAAGTTTTGAAAATTGAAAAAAAGAAAAAAAATATACATTATTTATTTTTTTCTTCATTTTCAGAAACAAATGAGAGCTGCAAAATATTCACCATGCCTCTCGGCAAATAGCTTGGGGTGTCTACTTTCCAAAATGGGGTCATTTTGGGGGGTTTTGTGCTATTTTGGCATTTTATGGCCTTCAAAACTGTGATAGGTAGTGAGGTGTGAAATCAAAAATTTACACCCTTAGAAATCCTGAAGGCGGTTCTTGGTTTTCGGGGCCCCGTACGCGAGTAGGCTCCCAAAAAGTCCCACACATGTGGTATCCCCGTACTCAGGAGAAGCAGCAGAATTTATTTTGGGGTTATTTCACATATGCCCCTGGCATGTGTGAGCAATATATCATTTAGTGACAATTTTGTGAAAAAATAAATAAATAAATAAAAGTTTGTAATTTTCCCGCAACTTGTGGCAAAATATAAAATATTCCATGGACTCAACATGCCTCTCAGAAAATAGCTTGGGGTGTCTACTTTCTAAAATGGGGTCATTTGTGGGGGTTTTGTGCCATCTTGGCATTTTATGGCCTTCAAAACTGTAACAGGTAGTGAGGAGTGAACTCAAAAATGTACGCCCTTAGAAAGCCTGAAGGCGGTTCTTGGCTTTCGGGGCCCCGTACGCAGCTAGGCTCCCAAAAAATCCCACACATGTGGTATCCCCGTACTCAGGAGAAGCAGCAGAATTTATTTTGGGGTGTCATTTCACATATGCCCATGGCATGCGTGAGCAATATATCATTTAGTGACAACTTTGTGAAAAAAAAATAAAAAAAAATAAAAGTTTGTAATTTTCCCGCAACTTGTGGCAAAATATAAAATATTCCATAGACTCAACATGCTTCTCAGCAAATAGCTTGGGGTGTCTACTTTCTAAAATGGGGTCATTTGGGGGGGTTTTGTGCCATCTTGGCATTTTATGGCCTTCAAAACTGTAATAGGTAGTGAGGAGTGAAATGAAAAATTTACGCCCTTAGAAAGCCTGAAGGCGGTGCTTGGTTTTCGGGGCCCCGTACACGGCTAGGCTCCCAAAAAGTCCCACACATGTGGCATCCCCGTACTCAGGGGAAGCAGCAGAATTTATTTTGGGGTGTAATTTCACATATGCCCATAGCATGTGTGAGCAATATATCATTTAGTGACAACTTTGTGAAAAATTAATAAAGTTTGTAATTTTCCCGCAACTTGTGGCAAAATATAAAATATTCCATGGACTCAACATGCCTCTCAGCAAATAGCTTGGGGTGTCTACTTTCTAAAATGGGGTAATTTGTGGGGGTTTTGTGCCATCTTGGCATTTAATGGCCTTCAAAACTGTGATAGGTAGTGAGGAGTAAAATTACATATGTATGCCCTTAGAAATCCTGAAGGCGGTGCTTGGCTTTCGGGCCCCGTACGCGGCTAGGCTTCCAAAAAGTCGACCACATGTGGTATCCCCGTACTCAGGAGAAGCAGAAGAATGTATTTTGGGGTACAATTCCACATATAACCATGGCATGTGTGAGCAATATATCATTTAGTGACAACTTTGTGTAAAAAAAAAAAAAAAAAATATTTTTTGTCATTATTCAATCGCTTGCGGCAAAAAAATTTAATATTCAATGGGCTCAACATGCCTCTTATCAATTTCCTTAGGGTGTCTACTTTCCAAAATGGGGTCATTTGGGGGGTTTTTGTACTGCCCTGCCATTTTAGCACCTCAAGAAATGAGATAGGCAGTCATAAACTAAAAGCTGCGTAAATTCCAGAAAACGTACCTTAGTTTGTAGATGTGACAACTTTTGCGCAAACCAATAAATATACAGTTATTGCCTTTTTTTTTACCAAAGACATGTGGCTGAATACATTTTGACCTAAATGTATGACTAAAATTGAGTTTATTGGATTTTTCTAATAACAAAAAGTAGAAAATATAATTTTTTTTCAAAATTTGCGGTCTTTTTACGTTTATATCGCAAAAAATAAAAATCGCAGAGTCAGTCAAATACCTTTAAAAGAAAGCTCTATTTGTGGGAAAAAAAGGACGCAAATTTCGTTTGGGTACAACATTGCATGACCGCGCAATTACCAGTTAAAGCAGCGCAGTTACAAATTGTAAAAAGACCTCTGGTCATTGACCAGCAAAATGGTCCGGTCTGAAAGTGGTTAAAATGTTTAGAAAGTTTATTAGAAAGTAAATCGATAACAGGAACAGGTGACCAAGGTTTCTTATAAACTTTAATTGCAAATTGTTGTCAATTGCGTGTACCTAAATATGGTTGAATATATTTTTATTGTATGCCAGACAGGAAAAGTAACACATTTGTAAACAGGCAGCTACATCACATACGTCGCCGTTAACATCAAATAAGGCACATCAATATAAACAGGATAAAAAGAAAAAAGGGGGGGAATGAGAAGTAGCGGGTACAGCAAGGAAAAGGAGAGGAGGGACAGGGGGGGAGGAAAGGAAAGCCAGGAGGAATAGAGAAAGAGAGAAAGTAGGGTGGGGAAAAACAGGGGGGAGCACAGCACTCGCATTTATAAAAACAAACATGTGCAGGATATGCACCATGATTATTCACTTGTGATACATCAGAAGTGGTCATCACAATAGGTAGCGGTAAGCAATCAAGGTTAGGCCGCTAATGCCACCAATGGTCAAAATAACGACACCCTCCTCCGTCCGAACCTGGCAGGCAGTCTGCTCAGGAGATCTTGAGGTTGTTGAGGAATAATTCCGTCTGAGAATGGTGTCGCCAAATGGACCACAACATGGTAAACCTTTCGTAAGCATCATCCGCCTTCGCCTGCAGTTCCTCCATGAGCATAGTGTCATTAAGGATATCCACCCACGCTGAAACAGGGGGGGTGGAGTCCTTTTTCCAGTATAGGGAGATGGTATGACGAGCCGCCGAGAGAAAGAATCTCAGGAGACTGCATTTCTGAGACCGGATCGACCCAGGGAGAATGGATAAAAGTGCAGACAGAGGCGATGGAGGCAACGAGGCCTGATACATGTCATTATAAATCTCGAAAATCTTATCCCAAAAGGGACGAATCCCAGCACACTCCCACCAGATATGAATGTATGAACCCTGTGCTCCGTGACAGCACCAACACACGTCAGTGGTTGAAGGAAACATCCTGTGTACCGAGATCGGGACCCTGTACCACCTCGAAAGGAGCTTATAGTTCTTCTCCTGTGTAAACCCCGACCTGGAGGATTGATGCGTGTGGGTAAAGGAGGTAGACCATTGTGTGGGGGAGATCTCTAAGTGTAGGTCTCTAGCCCATTTACCTGTGAATGCAGGGAGATCAGCATATAATCGAGTTTGGACATCTTTATAGATGAACGATAGAGTGTGCCTTGGGGTTTGAGCCAGGCTGCAGAGATCCTCAAATGGTGTAAGCGGTCTGTGCGTATTACCGGAGAGGTGAAGATCTCTGCAAATCTGGGTCAGCGAAATAGTAGTGAGCCAGTCCGTCTTGACATTGGTCTGGGGATCTGGAGGGGGGCGGAAATGACCAGTAGTGGGGTGAACAAATTGATTGGCTATGGGCCAATGTTCACGTGTATAGTTCCCACAATGTTGCTTAGCAGCGAGGGTCGGGAGGGCCGGGTTGTCGAATAGGGGGGGTTAACGGACCAGGATCCGTGGACAGAGCATAAGGGACAGCTTTATCATACCACAGCTTGAGAGCTGCCCGTGTCAGAGGGGAGATCCCCTGCATCACCCGAAACCTGGCGTGGTGCCCCCACAGTAGGGCCCGTAGGTCCACCGGGGCCATGTCTTGTTCAATTAAGGTGGAGGGTTTAATACGAGGTCTCGGGAACCAGTCCAAGAGTCGGGATAGTATCGCGGATGCGTGGTACAGTCGGAAATCAGGGAGGCCTACTCCACCTCTGAGTTTGGGGGCACTTAAAATCTTATGTTTAAGTCTAGAGGGGTGGTGTTGCCACACAAACGTGCCCACCATGGCTCGCAAGGCCAAGAAGAAGGGCGTCGGTAGAAGGATGGGAATGGCTTGGAACAGATATAACGCCCTCGGAAGGATATCCATTTTAATGACATTCATTCTCCCCCACCATGAGAGCTTGAGATTGTGCCAATTCTCGAGAGAGCGCTTAATGGAAGTCAATAGAGGGCTAAAGTTTAGTGCATACACGTCATGTAGATTAGCAGGGATCTCCGTGTCGAGGTATTTGATCGAACGAGATTGCCATTTAAAGGAGAAACGTTGCTGAACAAATTTTAGGTCAATCGACGATAAAGATACATTTAAAGCTTCCGTTTTGTTCAGATTTAGTTTGAAATTACTATGAGCCCTGAACCGATCAAGCTCCTCGAGTATGGCAGGGAGGCTAAGACGGGGTCGAGTGAAATACAAGAGTAAATCATCTGCGTAGAGAGACAGCTTACGGGGAGCCGAGGGGGTGTCGATCCCATGAATAGAATGATTATTTCTGATGGCTTGAGCCAAATGTTCGACAGTAATCGCAAACAAAAGTGGCGATAGGGGGCACCCCTGTCTGGTGCCGTTCCGGATCCCGAAAGCCTCCGACGTTTCCCCGTTAGCCAGGACCCTGGCAGATGGATTCTTGTAAAGAGCCATAATTTTGGTGAGCATTCGTGGACCTAAGCCTATTTGCTGTAGGGAGGCCTGGAGAAACGTCCAGTTCACCCGATCGAACGCCTTTTCGGCATCGCAAGCTAAAAGACAAGTGGGAATGTTGTGTAATTTGGCATACGAGATAAGGTGTAGGGTTTTAGTGGTGTTGTCCCTGGCTTCACGGCCTGGGACAAAGCCCACTTGGTCACTGTGAATGATAGAAGGGAGCAGGGGAGCCAGGCGTGTTGCCAAGATTTTAGAATAAAGCTTGAGTTCAACATTTAATAGGGATATAGGCCTATAATTTCCACAGCGAGTGTGATCCTTCTCCGGTTTGGGTATGACCACTATTTGGGCTTGAAGAATCTGTGGGGAAAGGGGATGCGTGTCATCTATCTCCCCAAATGTCTTGGCCATAAGTGGGGCAAGTTGGTGAGCAAATTTCTTATAAAATAGCGGGGAGTATCCATCGGGCCCAGGGCTTTTACCATTCTTCAGACCTTTTATCGCTACTAGGAAATCATTCGTAGTCAGAGGCAACTCTAAGTTAGTGCTATCTGTTAAAGAAATGGTGGGTAAGGCCGTGTCCTGAATATATCGCGACAAATCGGAAGACGAGATGGAGGAGGAAGGGGTACTCGGGGAGGGGAGATTGTAAAGGGAGGAATAGAAGTCCCGGAACTCCGAAACAATCTCGGAATTCCGGAACCTCTTCTGTTGGGCAGAGGAGAAGAGGTAGGGGATGTGTTGCCTTCTCTGTCTAGGTCGCAGAACGCGTGCGAGATGCCTTCCACATTTGTTTGCCTGCGAGTAGTGAATGTGACGGCCTTTGTGATACGCGTTCAACGATCTTGCCGAGAAGATCTGAAGTAAATCCCGACGCGCGTTAGAGAGTTCCTTAAGAGTTCGCGGTTCTAGGGTGCGTTTGTGTGAGGCCTCCAGGGAAGCAATCAGGGAGAAGAGTCGGCATATTTCGTCCGTGCGCGCTCGCTTCAACCTGGAGCCGTGCTTTATAAAAACACCGTGGACGACGCATTTCAGGGCCTCCTATTTAGTCATGTTGCTAGTCCCATCATGGGCATGATCAGTAGTGAAGTACTTAATGGCTTGAGACACCTCAGAATTGCATAAGGTATCTGTCAGCAAGTTGTCGTTCAACCTCCACGCACCGCGACGTGGGCAGCGAGGAAGGTTCCCGAGGGTCAGGTGTACCGGGGCGTGATCCGACCAGAGCCGCATCCCGATCTCGCAGTGGGGGGCAAAGTCCAAAAGGTTTTGGCTGAGGAGAATGTAGTCTATCCTACTATAAGAATTATGTGCTGGGGAGTAATAGGTGTAATCCCTGTCAGAGGGGTGGAGCAGTCTCCAGGCGTCTACTAATGTCACTTGCGCTAAGGCGGCCCTGAGTTTGGACAACGAGGTGGGTGACAGGTGGGACTTACCCGTGGAAGAGTCGAGTCTCGGCACAAGAGGGACATTCAGATCGCCCCCTAGGATCAAATTGGTGGTCCCGAAAGACTTGAGGCGAGCGGTCACGGAGCACAGGAATTGGAGTTGATTCTGATTGGGGAGATAAACATTGGCAATAGTCAAGACATTTTCAAAACATTGCAATTTCAAAAATAAAAACCTTCCGTTAGGGTCTGTGTCACTTGCAAGCACGTGCGGGGTAAAGGAGCGGTGAAAAGCCACAGAGACCCCTCTGGAGCAGGCAAGAGGGTTCGTGCTGTGAAACCATGATGTGTAATGTCTATCTGGAATAGAAGGTACTTTATCAGTCCTAAAGTGGGTCTCCTGTAATAATAGAACTTTCGAGCCAGCCTTATGAAAATGATGTAAAATCTGTCTACGTTTTTCAGGAGTGTTAAAGCCTCTACAATTAAGAGAGGAAAACTTAATATCTAGCCCAGCAGCCATGGCGCAAGGAGGTAGGTGGCATGATACTCGGTGCCAATGTGTGCAATTAAACAGAAGAGTGTGCAGGAGAGCTGTGCAGCAGGGGTGAGGAAGAGAGGGAAGGTGGGGGAAGTCAAGGGAGGAGAGGGGAGAAGAAGGTCAGAGCGCTGAGGTAGGACAAAGGAAAGATGAGTCCCTAGAGAGGCTAGGGGTAAGTAATACAGATAAAAGTGTGAGCAAAGGTCCTGTAGCAGCATGAGTCGGTGTTCGCTAGATAGCAGAAGATGTGGAATTATAGGGAGAGTACTCCCTCTAGTGTCCATGTGGGGGTAAAAGTGATAGACACTACAAAAAGAAAGACTAAAGAGTAAAACAGAAACAAAGTCACTAAAGACTCTGTACACCCTATCGTGGGGGAACGTGGGTAAGATAAACTCAGGGGCTCCGCCCCAACTGTAATAAACTGTAATAAAGGCTAAACTGATGGACAGCACACAGCGCCTAGAGATACAAATGTCAGATGGTGTGCGCTAATGACAACAGATAGCTAAGCCAAAGGGCGGACAGCCGTCCGCTAACGTTTGAGAGGCACATAACATCAATCCAGGGGATCAAAGTTAGTGGATTCAGTACAGATACATGTAAACAGAACAGAAACCCTGATAAAAAAAGAAAAAAAAATATAGCACACAACAGTGAGGTAAGTAAGGTAGTTTGCTAAACCATACAGCCACTCCCCTGTCCCGACCCCCTCCCTCCCAAGCGTAATATAATATAACATAACATCCCACCCCCCCCTAAAAACAGGGTACAACATGGAAGGAAGGTGTCCACAGATCTCTTAACACGAAGGGAGAATGGCAGGGGGTGCCCCGTATATGAGACATACCAAAAATAAAAAAGGATAATATAAAATAAAAATAAAAATAGAGGGGGGGGGGGAGGAATGAAAATCCAAAAGTGTGCCAATATGACACAATGTGAACCGCCAGCAGGGGCTAGCGGAAGAGAGATCAAGTGAATAACAGTCAGGATATAGGGTGTAGGAGGACAACCTGTGGGCCAGGAGTCCAGTAAGGCAGCGGCAAAAACATAGAGGTCAAACACCCACTTTCAAGTGGGACTTAATGTGTTCATCCTGGAGGGGATTTGGTGGTGCGGGAGCGGGACCTCTTCTTCTTGGTTTGCTTCACCCATGCAGAGGTGCTGGGCAGGCCAGGGGTAAAGGCAGTCAGGGGCCAGTCTGGGATCCTGATTTGAGGTAATTCAAAAGTGCCAAGGAAGTTGGGTAAGTCCCCCAGCGTGCGGAATGTGGCAGATTTACCATCATGGGAGGCGAAAAGATGAAACGGGAACCCCCAACGATATTTGATTTGTTTGGTATGAAGAGCGTCCGTGACCGACTTCAGGGCCTTCCTCATCAGTAACGTTTGCTTAGAAAGATCCGTCAGGAACATGACAGGCGTGCCATTGAACAAGATGGAGTCCTGTGCACGCGCAGCTTGCATTATTTCAGCTTTAATGTTAAAGAAATGGACGCGGCAAATAACGTCTCTGGGGTGAGCTGGGTTAGGATTGCGAGGGCCGAGAGATCTATGAATTCTATCGATCTCAATCGGTGTATCCTTAGGTTTATTCAGCAATTGGTTAAACATGGTGGTGGCAGCCGATAACAGATCTTTGTTTTCAATCGCTTCAGGGATACCGCGGATGCGAATATTGTTGCGGCGACTTCTATTCTCCTGGTCGTCGAGACCGTAGAATAAGTGCTGAATCTGATTAGTATGTTGCTGTAGGATATGGTCATGTTCCCTGAGCCTATTCGCAGATTCCTCCGCATGGAGCTCAATGTCCTCAAAACGCTGACCAATGTCCTGGCGCAGATCCTTAAGCTCCCTTTTATAGGACCTCTCTAGTCTGGTAATATATGCCTCAATGTCACCTTTAGTGGGGAGAGCCTTAATATAGCTTTCCATGTCCCAGCCTCTGCTCTGCTTGCCAGAGGCTGGAGAAGGGCTCCTGGAGGGTGCTGGGCTCTCTGGACTCCCATCCCGCATCGTAGGGCACCCTGGGGAGGACGGAGGTGAAGAGGGCCGGGAGGCCTGTACCTTAGAGGCAGTTTGAGCTGCCTGTGCTGCCGCCGAGCGGGTCGCCGCCATCTTGGATTCCGGCAGTTCGGTCCCCTCGCGGGGAAAAAACTGTCGATGTCCCCCGGTTTTTGGGACCCCGAGGTGCGGGGGGTGTGTGGGGCTCCTCTCCTGCTCATGAGGATGGTCGGTGAAGTCCGAGATAGCGGCACTGTGTGCCGATGGCAACGGTGGAGCGGGAGCTGAGCTCTCACACGTCCTTCTCCTCCATGCGCTTGGCCACGCCCCCCGCGTGTACCTAAATATTTGCAGTGTTAGGAAATTCTGCTGAACAAGTACATGCATTTTTGGTAATTATCTTTTGAAGTTGATAAATATAAAGCAATGATAATAGATGTAAACTGACATCAAGAATTAATTCACAAAAGTTTATTTTTCCTCAGCATACAGATGCATAATTAAGGTAATGGTAAAAAACTTGTGTATTAGGATTAGTTAATATGTATGTGTGATCTATCTATTTATTTAGCTGTTTTCCTGGAGTTTTTTTTAAGTTATGTTTTATTAAATTTCTCATACATTGTACAAAACAAAGGTACAAAAACAATTTAAAAAATACGAGCAAACATACATACAGTGTCTCTCATGTATCTTAAAGCTGAAATTACTATGAGTACTACAATACAAAGTACAGATTTGTCCACTGTAGAAAACAAAGCTTATCAATGTCTTTTAACCTGGGTCTAGAGAGAGATCAATGTATGTGGACTAGAAAGCCATACACCCCATAATTTATTAGAGTTGTGTTTCTTCCAGAGTTCAAAAGTAAGTCTGTGCAAAGGAAGACTATTATTAACCACTTGCTTACTGGGCACTTAAACCCCCCTCAGTCCCAGACCAATTTTCATCTTTCAGTGCTCTCACATTTTAAATGACAATTACTCAGTCATGCAACACTGTAACCAAATGATTTTTTTGTCCTTTTCTTCATACCAATAGAGCTTTCTTTTGGTGGTATTTGATCACCTCTCAGTTTTTTATTTTCTGCGCTATAAATGAAAAAAGACCGAAAATTTAGAAAAAAAAAGATTTTTTCTTCGTTTCTGTGACAAAATTTAGCAAATTAGCAATTTTTATTCATACATTGTGGCCACAATTTATACTACTACACATCTTTGGTAAAAATAACCCAAATTATTATATGATCTGTGTGAAATTTATAGAGTCTACAAGCTATGGTGCAAATCATAAAGATTTGCAAAAAAAGATCGCATCTGATGTACTAAGGCCTATCTCCATTCTTGAGACCCTAACAAGCCAGGAAAGTACAAATGCCCCGCAAATGTCCCCTTTTTGAAAAGTAGACATTCCAATGTATTTAGTAAGAGGCATGGTGAGTTATTTTAAGTTGTCATTTTTTCCCACAATTCTTTGCAAAATTACCATTTTTTTTTTCACAAAATTTTCATTGTAATAGCTTATTTCTCCCACACGGAATGTGCATACCACAAATAACACCCCAAAATACATACTCCTACTCCTCCTGAGTATAACGATACCACATGTGTGAGACTTTTACACAGCCTGACCACATACAGAGGCCTAATTTTAAGTAGCACCTTCAGGCATTCTAGGAGCATAAATTACACATTTCATTTCTCAACCACCTATTACAGTTTTGAAGGCCCTGGAACACAAGGGCAATGGAAACATCCAGAAAATGACCCCATTTTGGAAAGCTAACACCCCAACGTACAAACGTATAAGCTATCGCTGTGTGAGGAGACAGATTTGGCAATGGGTGATGATCTCATTTGTTTACATTTGAGATCATCCCCCATTGGAGGCGGCGATCGCGCTGTAAACGGCCGCTGTGATTGCCCGTTTACAGCGATCTGTGATTGGCTGTGTCCAGGGGACACGGCCAACACAGATTTTCCCTGATGCACGCTCCCGGGAGCGCGCGGGGAGCCCTTAAAGGGGACGACTTCAATAGACGTAGTCCCGGAATTCGAGATGCGCGCTGTAGCCGTCATTTGACTATAGCGCAGATCTCAAGTGGTTAATTACCTTAGGCCAGGTGATTAGTGTGTGAAGAGATATCCCTATGCAGGACAACACATTTTTTTTTTCTTAACAAAGAAATATAGGATTCAAATTTAAATGTTTCATATATATAGATATATTAACTTTACCAAATATACCTAGCAAATAATGGTTGGGATGCAGTATATTAGGGAGGCCTAATACCATGGATATTAAGGGACCATTGTCCAACCTGAATACTTGGACTAGAGGACTGACCAGAAACAATGCATAAAGTCAGCAATATTACCACAACCTCCAAAGCACTCTGCCGTAGGGTGAAGGCCCATCTTGTGTAACTGAACAGGTGTAAGATGTCTATGGTGGAATATCTTCAGCAGAATTATCCTATCTTCAGAAGAGATTACTGAGATTTTTAAGTACTGCTAAATTCAGACCGGTCAGAGTCTGTGAGCCAAACATCTAGGGAGGATTATCTAGCTTGGGCAATGAAGAATCTAAGGTTGGAATCTGTCATTAAGGCAGAGTAATATTCAGAAATCTATTTGGTTGTATCAGGTTGTCGCAGTAGCTGCTCAAGGGGTGTGATTATTAGTGGTGTGGTTAACAAACCAAATTGTGTTCTAATAGCATGGCATAGCTGATAATAGCAAAACAAGTAAGTAGGGGGAAGGCTAAATTCTTCTTAAAGTTATGGGAAAGATTTAGAAAAACTTATTGGTTGTTTAAATGGCATAAATAATTGACTTCCTGAGATGACCACCTCGGTGGATCAAGAATATTGAGCAATTCTGAGATGGTGGGGTTAAACCATAGGGGGATTATTTGGAGAGGCGATCCAATTAGGTTTGGAGCTATGGGTAAGAAAGGGGATGGAATTAAGTGTTTTATTTATTTTCATTTACATTTATGCCATTTTCATTTCAGTTTATGTCATGACTTTAAGCTACAGTTTTCATAAAAAAATACTCTATAAAATACCTTTCATTTAGTAGCTACAGTGAAAATTGGAAAGGTTGCAACTGGTCTTTAGTAGCAAAAAGTCTAATATTTAACACTTTTACTGCTGATTTTTACCCAGAGTTGAAGTCTCTTTTAAACCTCCATATCTTGATGATATAAATATTCTTGGATGATTACAGCAAGGTAGGAATTTAAATCTAGAGCCGCCTATAGAGAATTGTGACTTTAACTTCATACAGTTGAGTGTTGTAAGCATTTAGTGCACTTTAGTAAGATGCTGTTTGCAAGAGCAATTACAGAATTAGTTAAATTGTTTCTCTTACAACAGTTTATGTGGAACTTTTAGGTTAAACACACAATTAGAATACATATACAGTACATTTACGTTTTTGACTGCCAAAAGATTTGTCATTTTTTTAAAAAATTCTTGTGATACTCTCATCTCTGCCAGTCAGTAACAACACTTCCTAGCTATAATGGGATGGGACACAAATAAGAAAGGGACATATAATAAGAAATATTACATGGAAACAAACAATATGTTTTAATTTAAAGAATGTATTGTTTTTAAAAAGAATAATCAATATTCAACTATAATTTTTTTTTTTAAAACGAATCAACCACCTTACTACTGCTATATATATATATATATATATATATATATATATATATATATATATATATATATATATATATATATATATATACATATATATATATATATATATATATATATATATATATATATATATATATATATATATATATATATATATATATATATATTTCTGGAGTGTCATTTACAAATACTCCAGAGCTAGCCTTTTGGTGCCAAGTGTGCCTGTTAATGGCTGTGACCTGAGCTGTCAAATCCAAGAAGTGGCTCATTACCATGTGATCATTGTAATGATCAGTAGCAGTGACCACATTGTACAAACAGTGTAGTGCTTGCATCCGTGAGCTGTACCTTTCCTCGTACAATAAAGAAAGGGAAAGGAGGAGGAACTATTGAATGAATTACACATTTACTCAGATCAGTAGCTGCAGCTATAGTAAAATGTTCAGTAAATGAGGTGAAGGTCTGCAGACTTCCATCATCCAATTATGTGCAAACAAAAAAAGGCTACGTTTTCTTTTACTTGCACATGATTGAGTACTCTTTGCAAAGTGAAACCTCACCACATTCACTAAGCTCTCGGCAAACTCTCTTCCAGAGTGCAACTTCCCTTGCAATGTGAACAGCCTATTTGCCTTTACTAAATCAACCCCACTGTCTCTCTTGGAATGATGGCCTAGTGCAAACACTCCAATCCACTAAAACCCATCTAACTGACCAAAAATACCTTATCTATTCAGCTTTAGGCTAGATAATCTCTTTTACAAAACTGTAACAACATAGATAAATCCAAAGAGAGGAAGGGTGGGGGAGATCGCAACATGCACAAGGATGCACATATTTCTCAGAATCGGGGCATTCAGATGAGTATGCATAAAGAAATCAATTGGGACTGTCTCTGGAGAAAGATGAGTAAATCATTATTATTCTGAAATACTAAAACTAATACTAAGGGAGCAAACAGATGTTCTGCCAAGATCTTCTATCAACTTTCTTGAAGAATATTATAGAAGAGAGCACAAATAATTAAATGGCCATTGTCCTGTAATTTGAGGGCCCTTTCTAGGCTTCCTATTACTGCTCTCAGGATCAGCTACTTGGACAGAGGGGATAAAGCCTATTCACTGTTCACTGATAAAGCTGGAGACGGAAAGGTGACATATAGAGCTGCATTGCTTTACCAGGAAGTCAAAGTGCTTAATCATTAAATTCGTGCGTCACTTAACTGGTTCTGCAGTGTGAAAAAAGGTGCGAAAATCACAAGATTATTTATAATCTAGGACTAGGTTATAAGAGATCACAAATGGTTATGACATTAACCACTTGCCGACCGCCGCACGACGATGTACGTCGACAGAATGGCACGGCAGGCATATGGGCGTACCTGTAAGTCCCTGCCTTCCCGCGGGTGAGGGGCCTGATCGGGCCCCCCCGGTGCCTGCGGCGGTTGGTATTCATTCAAGAGCGATCTGGGATGAGGGGGCGGCCATTCATTCATGGCCACCCCCTCGCGATCACTCCCGACGAATGGAAATCCTTCGTGACATCACTTCCTCTCCTGTAATGTAAACACAGGAGAGGAAGTGATGTAATCTCTCCTCCGTGTCGGTATTTTTCGTTCCGACACCGAGGAGAGAGGATCGGTGAGTTGCACCAACACGACACTTCACAGTAGAACATGCCAGGCACACTCACACCCCCCCTTTACCCCCGATCACCCCCCCAATTACCCCTGCCCCCCCAGTCACAGTGACACCAATGCATTTTTTTTTTTTTTGCATTAGTGTCATTTGTGACTGTAATAACTGTTAGGGCAGTTAGGGTTAGCCCCCTTTAGTTCTAATGTACCCCCCTAACCCCCCCAATAAAGGTTTAACCCCGTGATCACCCCCCGTCGCCAGTGTCACTAAGGCTGGGTTCACATTGCAGCAGTTTATGAGAACGGATGTGATTCGCACCGCACTGCAGTGCAAATCACATCCGATCTCTGCGATTTGAGTTCAGCCATTCGCCGCACCCGCCGCACCCGCCACAAATTCGCACGGGACCCTTTTTTTGGTCCGCAGCAGAATCGGATCGCATGGGTGTTCACACCATGCGATCCGAGTTTGCAGATCGCACTGCGATATGCGAACTGATCTGGGGGTGTCATTAACATTTCACTGACACTCCCAGCAGTTCGCATAGGGCAGTGTGAACTGCCGCCGGGAGGCATGCGATGCGGGAACCCGCCGCGGATTTGTGGCATTCCCGCATCGCTCCAGTGTGAACCCAGCCTAATAAGCGATCATTTTTCTGATCGCTGTATTAGTGTCACAGGTGACGCTAGTTAGGCAGGTAGGTATTTAGGTTCGCCTCAGCTTTTTATAGCGCCAGGGACCCCCATATACTACCGCATAAAGCCCCCTGATTGCCCCCTAGTTAACCCTTTCACCAGTGATCACCATATAACTGTTACAGGTGACGCTGGTTGGTTAGTTATTTTTTTATAGTTTCAGGGCACCCGCCATTTATTACCTAATAAAGGTTTAACCCCCTGATCACCCGGCGGGTGTCGTTTGTGACTGTAATAACTGTTAGGGCAGTTAGGGTTAGCCCCCTTTAGTTCTAAGGTACCCCCCTAACCCCCCCAATAAAGGTTTAACCCCGTGATCACCCCCGTCGCCAGTGTCACTAAGGCTGGGTTCACATTGCAGTGGTTTATGAGAACGGATGTGATTCGCACCGCACTGCAGTGCAAATCACATCCGATCTCTGTGCGATTCGAGTTCAGCCATACAGATAGTATGGCTGAATTCGCGTTGCACCTGCCGCAAACTCGCACGGGACCCTTTTTTTGGTCCGCAGCAGAATCGGATCGCATGGGTGTTCACACCATGTGATCCGAGTTTGCAGATCGCACTGCGATATGCGAACTGATCTGGGGGTGTCATTAACATTTCACTGACACTCCCAGCAGTTTGCATAGGGCAGTGTGAACTGCCGCCGGGAGGCATGCGATGCGGGAACCCGCCGCGGATTCGTGGCGTTCCCGCATTGCTCCAGTGTGAACCCAGCCTAATAAGCAATCGTTTTTCTGATCGCTGTATTAGTGTCACAGGTGACGCTAGTTAGGCAGGTAGGTATTTAGGTTCGCCGCAGCTTTTTATAGCGACAGGGACCCCCATATACTACCGCATAAAGCCCGCTGATTGCCCCCTAGTTAACCCTTTCACCAGTGATCACCATATAACTGTTACAGGTGAAGCTGGTTGGTTAGTTATTTTTTTATAGTTTCAGGGCACCCGCCATTTATTACCTAGTCTCACTAGTGTACCCCTACATTTAGGGGTGTCTACTTTCCAAAATGGGTCATTTGGGGGGGGGGGGTTTGTGCCATCTTGGCATTTTATGGCCTTCAAAACTGTAACGCCCTTAGAAAGCCTGAAGGCGGTGCTTGGTTTTCGGGGCCCCGTACGTGGCTAGGCTCCCAAAAAGTCCCACATATGTGGTATCCCCGTACTCAGGAGAAGCAGCAGAATTTATTTTGGGGTGTCATTTCACATATGCCCATGGCATGCGTGAGCAATATATCATTTAGTGACAACTTTGTGAAAAAAAAAAAAAAAAAGTTTGTAATTTTCCCACAACTTGTGGCAAAATATAAAATATTCCATGGACTCAACATGCCTCTCAGCAAATAGCTTGGGGTGTCTACTTTCTAAAATGGGGTCATTTGTGGGGGTTTTGTGCCATCTTGGCATTTTATGGCCTTCAAAACTGTAATAGGTAGTGAGGAGTGAAGTCAAATATTTACGCCCTTAGAAAACCTGAAGGTGGTTCTTGGCTTTCGGAGCCCCGTACGCGGCTAGGCTCCCAAAAAATCCCACACATGTGGTATCCCCGTACTCAGGAGAAGCAGCAGAATTTATTTTGGGGTGTCATTTCACATATGCCCATGGCATGTGTGAGCAATATATCATTTAGTGACAACTTTGTGGAAAAAAAATAAAAAAAAATTAAAGTTTGTAATTTTCCCGCAACTTGTGGCAAAATATAAAATATTCCATGGACTCAACATGCCTCTCAGCAAATAGCTTGGGGTGTCTACTTTCTAAAATGGGGTAATTTGTGGGGATTTTGTGCCATCTTGGCATTTTATGGCCTTCAAAACTGTAATAGGTAGTGAGAAGTGAAATCAAAAATTTACGCCCTTAGAAAGCCTGAAGGCGGTGCTTGGTTTTCGGGGGCCCCGTACGCGGCTAGGCTCCCAAAAAGTCCCACATATGTGGTATCCCCGTACTCAGGAGAAGCAGCAGAATTTATTTTGGGGTGTCATTTCACATATGCCCATAGCATGTGTGAGCAATATATCATTTAGTGACAACTTTGTGTAAAAAAAAAAACAACTTTTTTTTTTGTCATTATTCAATCGCTTGAGGCAAAAAAATAAAATATTCAATGGGCTCAACATGCCACTTATCAATTTCCTTAGGGGGTCTACTTTCCAAAATGGGGTCATTTGGGGGGGTTTTGTACTG
The DNA here is from genome assembly GCF_037356315.1 of Lithobates pipiens. Taxonomy (NCBI): domain Eukaryota; kingdom Metazoa; phylum Chordata; class Amphibia; order Anura; family Ranidae; genus Lithobates; species Lithobates pipiens. The sequence continues at coordinate 27,089,395 of NW_027507790.1, read as the reverse complement.
CCCTGCCATTTTAGCACCTCAAGAATTGAGATAGGCAGTCGTAAACTAAAAGCTGCGTAATTTCCAGAAAACGTACCTTAGTTTGTAGATGTGACAACTTTTGCGCAAACCAATAAATATACAGTTATTGACTTTTTTTTACCAAAGACATGTGGCTGAATACATTTTGGCCTAAATGTATGACTAAAATTGAGTTTATTGGATTTTTCTAATAACAAAAAGTAGAAAATATAATTTTTTTTCAAAATTTGCGGTCTTTTTACGTTTATATCGCAAAAAATTAAAATCGCAGAGTCAGTCAAATACCTTTAAAAGAAAGCTCTATTTATGGGAAGAAAAGGACGCAAATTTCATTTGGGTACAACATTGCATGACCGCGCAATTACCAGTTAAAGCAGCGCAGTGCCAAAGTGTAAAAAGACCTCTGGTCATTTACCAGCAAAATGGTCCGGTCTGAAAGTGGTTAATAGGAATTTCAGTTGTGTATTTTGCTGTTTGCCTGACGTCCCACTTCAGGAAAAAAATATTTGCTCATCCTACCTCCTCCTAATCCCCACTAAACTATCCTTATATCACCTGCCGTCTCATGAAGGCAGATATACTCACGTAAGTCCTCCATCTAGGTGTCTCACTGCTGCCAGTTCTGGTGTGGTCTGGCATTCCGATTGTGCCCTGAGACCACCAGTCCCCTGCCATCCCCTTGTAATGAAGTCATCCTCTTCTTTTTCCTGAAAGGACCCCATCATTAAGGACGCTGTCCAAGTGGAAGTGTTCTTGTCTCACAAGCAGTGATGTGGACATGTGATCACAGCTTGAGGTAAGTTAAAGAGGGCATTTAGCTATTTTTTTTTTCTTTTACTAAAAGAATCAGAACAAGAAGAGTTGGCATGAGGGTGAAAATTTTTTCTGGAGAGGGGATTTAAGTCAGTAGCTTGCATACTGTACAAACCATGAGATATATATAACACACATTAACTTTAGAAAAAAAACAGAGTTAACAGATGATACAGGATAGCACTATATGCCGTCAAAAAATAAGTACAACTGATCTTCAATGCTAAAAATCAGTGTCTGGGACAGAAGTATTTGATATGTTTCAAAGATTATGATAGCATTTATCAACAATTAGGAATCTGGGATTTATATATTATATCTATATACTGTAATATAGATCCCAACTACAGAGAAAATGTGACTGTACGCACTGGAATGTAAAAGCCTGGGAAGAATACTCATTTCCGCAAAGCCTAAAACAAATGATCATTTCTGATCTCGGTCTTTAGTTAAGCTGTTAATAATTATAAATCACAAGTATGGTCTGGAAATTACTGTCATATTCTAAAACATATTATAATGATTGCCGATTCATTATTTTTCAAAGTAAGGCTGCAGCACTTCTGTGTGCCATTATTTCTAATGCTTTTTAGGAGAGTTTTTACTGAATCATTCTGGACTTCTAATATTGTGCGTTACTGTGTGAGACATGCCTTTGTCTATAAGCTATTTCAAAGATCACAGGTGATTAAATGCCTTAAAGTCTGCTCTACCAATGATTCACCCAATCTGATACTTAATGTTAAACTTTTCTACAATTCACAAATGGGTCTGCAGTTGTCTTTTATAGGGTCATTTTCTTTTTTCCTTTGTGAAAAAACAGATGCAATATCTTCTTTTTAAGTTTTCATGCCCAATTTCTCTGTTTTGAACCTAGACACACATGCAGAAAGATGTTAGGATATAAGGCATGTTTTACTAAAGCACAGGTGGCAAACACAAGTCACTCCAACCCGCCAAGCCTTGTCATGTGGCCACTACCTCTTTTTCTCTGCAGATATTCAAGGAAACAAGGGAAAACATCCTCCTCAGTTCCGCAAGCGGTGCGACTTTGTATTAGTGCATGCGTGGCTGGTCTCCATGACAATAAGAGTAAACATCTCTCCTCCGCTCTGTCTCTGCCTCCACCCCCACCTCGGCTCTGTCTCCACCCCTGCCTCAGCTTTGCATCCACCATTGCTCTGTCTCCGCCTCCGATGCTGCTCTGTCTCCACCTTCACCACCACTCTGTTTCTGCCTCCACTGCCCCCCAGCGAGTGATTGCTGACAGCTCTGGAGCTGCGTCCTGAGGGCAGGCTTTTTAAACACTTGTGCTTTTGGAGAGACAGTGTTGTGCTGCTTATTTAGTACTGATACTGAACACAGAGATCTGCCCTAAAGGGAGGTACTAACTTATAGCCCAATACAAAGGGAGGGATCTGCCTATATGGGGAGGTACCAGAGCTGGGCCAGGTAGGAGGGTAGGAGAGAGTACAGATGTGAGGAAACTTGGGGGGGTATGTGGAGGCAGATGTGTGCAGAGGTGGGGGGATGGGAGGAGAGTGATGGGTGCAGAGGTCAGAACCAAGGAGGAGGGGTGGAAATGAGATGTTGAAACACTGCATAGTACACTCCTGACCCCTCCACTCTGTACATATCACAATCCTGACCCCTGCACTCTATGTTGCGCAATCCTGACCTCTGTATGTAGCGCAATCCTGACCCCTGCTCTCTATGGGGTACAATCCTGACCCCTGCACTCATTACGTAATGCTATCCTGACCCCTGCACTCTGTAAGTAGCGCAATCCTGACCCCTGTACTCTACGTGGCGCAATCATGACCCCTTTACTATACGTGTCACAATCCTGACCCCTGCACTCTGTACATAGCGCAATCCTGACCATGGCACTCTGTACGTAACGCAATCCTGACCCCTGCCCTACAGATACAACCAACCCTTTGAGGGCAACCATCCTGCCGTTGTGGCCATGATGAATTTGAGTTTGACACCCCTGTACTAAAGCATACTGTATGTACATACCCAGTGCAACATCTGCAGACAAGCAAACTTAATTATTATAGCATTTTTTTTTCACAGAAAAACAATTCATATTTATATAGATATTTACTATGTGTCCATGATGTGCAAAAAATATAAGCATACAGGATACCAAGTAGCTACCACACATATACAAGAGTGGTTTGTTATGGAGAATGCCTACCAGTATCGAAATATAGCTGGCTTAGGGTATGTCATGCCTAAAATAAAAACCTGATTTTTGTTTTGGTCTATCTTACAGCTGTTAGAATTTTGACATGTGCATCTCATGTAGGAACACAACTGCATGAATTGGATACAGATATCATTGAAGGTAAGTATTAAAAAAATGTATATGAACAATATATATACAGTGCACTATATGCCTTCTGTGGCCATGGCAAACATGTGTAGATGATTTCCTGCAAGACTGCCTCTAAACTGGTTTCCAAAGGTGCATACCCATACATACACACAAAATATCAGTCCCACAATCTTACTGATTCCAGTGCTCAAAAAACAAAAAATTCATGCACAATAGCTGCTTCTATAAAAAGGTAATCTGTAAAAAATATACAAGAAAGATTTGATGGTCATCCAAGCATTAACAGCGCTTAGAAGTTACCAAACATACTTAGTGCAAAAAGTTGGATGAGATTGAATAAAACATGCGATAATGCACAATCATCATTGCATAAAAAACATGTAGTCCATGACATATGTGGGGTGATCCACATGTCTTATTCAATGTCATTCAACTTTTTGCACTAAGTATGTATGGTTCTAAGAGCTGTTAATGCTTGGATGACCATCAGATCTTTCTTGCATACCCATACATTCATTACCTTTTTTGCCACAACAGGAGGGCCTACATTTTTTTTACTGCAGCTGTTCTTTGCATATATGCATTTCAATGTGGGAGCTGGTCACATTTATTTAATGTTTTGTTTATGTTTTTTTTTTTTTTAGTTTTTAACCCATGCATTCTTATCAGAGCAGAAATCACAAAAGACACATTATTTAAATGTTCAAAAATATGATTAATCACATCAGCTTGACCTCTCCTTTCAGTGTTTTTTTTTACTTTGCTTTGACACTTTTGACAATATAACCACAATGGAGATGAATGTGCATCCAGCTAAATAAGACACCTTTCTAAAATACTGATGCAATATCATTTACCTGTCCAGGCACTGCTTTGAAGTAGCTCATAGTTGTTCACTGTTCAGTGGCTGCAAGCTGAAAAGGTTCAGATTTGGAACTGTATGTTTCCCCTAACAGAGTTTAACACCAAGAGGATAAATTGGTCAGCTCATGGGCTTCTTGTCATGCTACAAAGAGTGCTTTGTAGCGCAATCTAGCCACAATGCTTTCATTTTGTGGTTATATGAGAAATCCCAATGAGGCTTACATTTTCATCCTAATTTTCCTATTTATTTAATTTTAATAAAAAATGTTTGCGTGTTTTTTTTTCCTCCATGGTGGCAGGACCATGTCAGGGAAAATGTGACCAAGACTCGGTACACCACTGTATGAGAGAATCACTTGACAGTTTGTGGTTACATGACATCACTGGAACTCCTCTTGGATTAGGGAAGAGAATGTTTAGTTCTGTCTGTCTCCCTTTGCGACAACCTACAGTATCACTGCAATTGTCATCTATTGATTGTTGCAAACAGCGAGCCAGAACCACAAGTGATCTGTTGATACATTGGTGCCCATGGGCCTTGATAAAGTATTTCCTGACCTGATCCATTCCCTATGAAGAAAAAATGAAAAAAAAAAAAAAAGAAAAGAAATAAATAAAAAAACAAAATAAATAGGTAAACAGGAATGAAAAGCTACCCTCTTTCCATTAATCCTGGGGTTACAATAAACACATCTGAAACTCTGGAAGATATTACATTGCTGAAGTGTCAGACTCTCATTTGAGTGTATTTAATGCTATTCAGCATCTTTATGCATGCAAGCCTTAGAAAAATTGCATATGAACTTTTAACAGGAACATTGAAAGTGAAAAAAAGGTCTATTAAATTAACCACTTGCTTACTGGGCACTTAAACCCCCCTCAGTCCCAGACCAATTTTCAGCTTTCAGTGCTCTCACATTTTGAATGACAATTACTCAGTCATGCAACACTGTAACCAAATGATTTTTTTGTCCTTTTCTTCATACCAATAGAGCTTTCTTTTGGTGGTATTTGATCACCTCTCGGTTTTTTATTTTCTGCGCTATAAATGAAAAAAGACCGAAAATTTTGAAAAAAAATAAAATTTTCTTTGTTTCTGTGACAAAATTTAGCAAATTAGCAATTTTTCTTCATAAATTTTGGCCACAATTTATACTACTACACATCTTTGGTAAAAATAACCCAAATTATTGCATATTATATGATCTGTGTGAAATTTATAGAGTCTACAAGCTATGGTGCAAATCATAAAGATTTGAAAAAAAAGATCACATCTGATGTACTAAGGCCTATCTCCATTCTTGAGACCCTAACAAGCCAGGAAAGTACAAATGCCCCCCAAATGACCCCTTTTTGGAAAGTAGACATTCCAATGTATTTAGTAAGAGGCATGGTGAGTTATTTTAAGTTGTCATTTTTTTCCACAATTCTTTGTAAAATTACGTTTTTTTTTTCTCACAACATTTTCATTGTAATAGCTTATTTCTCCCACACGGAATGTGCATACCACAAATAACACCCCAAAATACATACTCCTACTCCTCCTGAGTATAACGATACCACATGTGGGAGACTTTTACACAGCCTGACCACATACAGAGGCCTAATTTTGAAGTAGCACCTTCAGGCATTCTAGGAGCATAAATTACACATTTCATTTCTCAACCACCTATTACAGTTTTGAAGGCCCTGGAACACCAGGGCAATGGAAACGTCCAGAAAATGACCCCATTTTGGAAAGCTAACACTCTAACGTATAATCAATGAGGCATAATGAGTCTTTTCAATGGTTCATTTTTTTCCAGAAGTTTTCGGAAAATGTGGAAAAAATGAAAACGCATTTTTTTTTACACAAAGTTGTCGGTTTATAAGATATTTCCAACACACAGCATTTACATAGCAAAAATAGCACCCCAAAATACATTCTCCTACTCCTCCTGATTGTAGGAGCATAAATTACACAGATGGGCACTGCTGAGGTGGCACAGATGGGCACCGATTGGTACAGATGGGCACCGATTGGCACTGGCGGGCACTGGCGGGCACTTGCGGTGCACAGATGGGCACTGGCGGGCACTGGCGGGCACTGGCGGTGCACAGATGGACACTGACGTTGCACAGATGGTGCACAGATGGTGTGCAGATGGTGCAGGTGGGCACAGGTGGGCACAGGTGGGCACTGGTGGGGTAGAGATGGGCACTGGCAGGGTAGATATGGGCACTGGCAGGGTAGATATGGGCACAGATGGCACAAACACTTTTTTTTTCCACTCACAGTATCTCTCTCCTCACACGCTATCGCTGTGTGAGGAGACAGATTCGGCAATGGGTGATGATCTCATTTGTTTACATTTGAGATCATCACCCATTGGAGGCGGCGATCGCGCTGTAAACGGCCGCTGTGATTGGCCGTTTACAGCGATCTGTGATTGGATGTGTCCAGGGGACACGGCCAACACAGATTTTCCCCGATGCGCGCTCCCGGGAGCGCGCAGGGAGCCCTTAAAGGGGACGACGTCAATAGACGTAGTCCCGGCATTCGAGATCCGTGCTGTAGCCGTCATTTTACTATAGCGCGGATCTCAAGTGGTTAAGGAAACTTTGAGCATCACCATTCCACTTGCTCTGCAAAAAATACAATTATGTTGTATCTAGCTGTCAAAATGCTGTATAGAGCAGAAAATTGAGAGGCCCCTTTGTCTTGTGATCTTTGACAGGTCACGTGACCTGACTTTCTTGGCTTTTTTTATTTTATTTATTTGTTTATTTATTTGTTTTTCTACATTTTAGTTTTTGAAATTTAGTTCATGTGGTTCATTTAAAGATAACACTGCATTTTTTTAATGTTTCAAAATATTTTAATAATCTGTGTTCTTATACATGCATGAATGTAGAATCCTTTCCATATGAGGAGGTTAAAGTGATTGCAAAGCTAAATTGTTTAGGTAAAATAACACACATTGTACCCTTGGTAAAAACATATATATAAATGTAACTGTGAATCCGCCATCTATATCTTCTACCCCCACAGCACCAAGTGAAAAAAAATATGTAACTGATAATAAAAGTGAAGCTACTACTTAAAAAAATATAAGAATGTGTAAACTGAAATTAAAGGTATAGAATAAATATCAATAGGCAAAACTAGTAGCGCTAGTGCAATAAATCACAAAAATAATGTGATGAATAAGCATAAACACCCAGTGACAAGTGACAAAATGCAAAATATCAAAACAGTCCTATATTGATAACATGATCCAAAAAACGATCTTCACAAATTCTTGAATCTTCCACAAACTGCGTGCTTGTGACACCTCTCCCTCTGAAGAGCACACTCAACAGCTTGTAATGCCTTCCACTCTCGTGTTCGGCTTCAATGCAATTAAACCCACACCTGGGGTTAAAAACGACCATCCACTTGATCCAAATATTTACTTAACTGTGACTCCACATGTGAAAAAAAAAAAAGTGTTCCACATAGCGTAATAACGTTACAACCAGTTTATTAAATCACACCAATGCTCCAATAATTGCACTCACATTTCACATAGTGGAAAAAGCCTTTAGTGTAACACACAGCAAATAAAAACCAATGGTTCAGTGGTGTACTGCGGCCTCGGCGGACCAGAAGTGTGCGCTCAAGCGTTATCACTCCTAGGTCCCTGCTTTCAGCGGCAGTGTAGCTTCTCAGTTGAGTGGCATCTCACGTCAGTAAAATTGATTGTCCTGTAGCCACGACCCGACATGTTTAGTCATTAAGCCTTCCTCATGGGATTCTTCGGGGGCGTGACTACAGGACAATCACTTGTACTGAAGTGAGACCTGTTTGCTGTGTGTTACACTAAAGACACTTTACACTAATGTGAAATGTGATTGCAATTATTGGAGTGTTGGTGTGATTTAATAAATTGGTTGTAACGTTATCACACTATGTGGAGCACTTATTTTTTTTTTCACATATGGCGTCATCTTGTTAAGTAAATACGTGGATCAAGTGGATGGTTGTTTTTAGCCCTAGGTGTGGGTTTAATTGCATGGAAGCCGAACACGAGAGTGGAAGGCATTACAAGTTAGTGTGTGCTCTTCAGAGGGAGAGGTGTCACAAGCACGCGGTGTGGTGGAAGATTCAAGAATATGTGAAGATCGTTTTTTGGATCATGCTATCAATTTAGGACTGTTTTGATATTTTGCATTTTGTCACTTGTCACTGTGTGTTTATGCTTATTTATCACATTATTTTTGTGATTTATTGCACTAGCGCTACTAGTTTTGCCTATTGATATTTAATCTATAGGTTTAATTTCAGTTTACATAAAATAACACACATGTTGTATGTAGCTGCTCTGTGCAATGGTATTGCACAAAGCGGCTCTGAATCTACTCTTCTGGGGTCGCCTGTTGGCGTTGTCTGCCCCTCCTCTTCTCTAAATGCCACCATAGCAAGCCACTTCCTATGGGGGCACTGGTGTGGGTGTGCTTCAGAGCTGGGCAATGTACATCCATAGACACACACAGTGCATCTTTGCCCTGCCCCCGTTTCCTCCTCAAAGGATATGATGCATAGCAGTAAAGTTTGTGAATTCAGAAATAGAGCAGATCAGAGCCAGTGCTGGATTAAGAGTGGTGTCAGGTAAGTATTTAGGAAGAGTGGGGGAGGCACAGAGATTAGAAAGTTGTTTGCCTTAATGCAGAGACTGCCTTTAGGTTTAAAAGCTTCTGCCTTTTGCAGTCAATTTGACAAAACTGTACTAAATGTTTATAGACATTCCCATTCACACAGTATACCTAAATATAATAAAAAAAAACAAAAACAAGTACCTTTCTAGGTGTTTGTTCAGAGTGGGCAGGTACTGTTCTCTGCATCAGGGTGAACCACCCACCCCGGAAAAGAGACAAAGAAGAAGAGGGCCCTGTGACACCTTGCAACCAGCCTGAAGCATTCTAAATATACATATACCCTGTTTCCCCCAAAATAAGACCTAGCGTGATTGTCGGTGATGGCTGCAGTATAAGCCCTACCCCCCAAATAAGCCCTAGTTAAAGTCATTGTAGGTCTTATTTTCAGGGTAGGGCTTATTCGGCGGGTAGTGCTTATATTGCAGCCATCACCAACAACCATGCTAGGTCTTATTTACAGGGAAACAGGGTAGCAAAAAATACACACTGGGGAAGCCACGAGTGGGTAAGTTGGGTTCAAATGGGGGAGGAGGGGCACAGAAGATGGAGTTGCATTTTCACCCTTTTGTTGCCAGAATAGTTTTTAAATTTTTTGCACACATGTTTAAAAAATTATTTTAGGCCTGAAGATTGCATAAAATCTCCAACACAATAAATATTTTCTGAAAGCAGACAGCCAAGAAAGTAAAATTATGATAGTTTCATTTTTGTTCTGTTACACAATATTACCTCAAAGGTCTAGGAAATGAAAAATTTCAAATTGAAGTTGGACTGAGTAAATAGATGCCCAACAGGTTAAACCTTAAATTGCTTGTGCAAATGAAATGGGGAAAAACTTCATTACCCTAAATTTCCAGAGGCAACACTTTAAAGGCCCCCTACAGGTCATAAGTTTAGCTTTATGAAGGAGTTCTTTTGCTAGAATTATTGCTCTCTCGCTCTCATTAACATACAATGCAGGATTCAAGCTTCTAGATCCTTAACCCTTGTAAGGCTGCCCATACCTGGTTTTAATCATTAATGGGCAGGCTGAATGTACCAAGTTGATCGATCCTTAAAACCTGGGTACTGAAGCTAACTATATATCCTTAATAGCGGAAACGCATAGTCTACTCAGAAGTTGGTCGTCCTGCCCCCTATCTCTCCTGGGTAGGATTAATGTATTGAAAATTGCCATACTCCCTAAGTTTTTATATCTTTTTGAAACATTGCCAGTTGCTATCTCTATGCCTCAGCTTAGGAATATTCAGCGAGCCTTTGCTAAATTTATATGGGGGAATAAGAGGCATCGGATTGCCCAAACGGTGGTTTTTGCTCCACGATCTCATGGAGGACTGGGAGCCCCCGATATCGTGAAGTATTACTATGCGTCGCACCTAGTGGCGGCTATCTCCTGGTCGTCGTATTTTGCTACCAGTAGATGGTCAGAGCTAGAAATGAGTGTGGTCACCCCGGTCCATCCATGCTCCATGCTATGGTCTGATCTGACCTGCTCTATGGCGCAGCTTAGGCGTATATGCCTGGGACCGATTTTTACTCTCTCCGTATGGAAACAGTGTCACAAACGGTTCTCTCTCTCTTCTCCATGCTCACCCCTGCTGAATGTCATTTTTAATCCGGATATGCCTGACAGCCTCTCGGTGAAGAATATGTTTCCTTGGTACAGGTCTGGCGTCTTTCAACTCCGCCATCTGGTGCATCCAGTATCTCGCAAATTCCTATCCTTTCCTGAGCTTCAGAACAAATATGACATTCCTGATCGACTCTCTTTCTCTTACATTCAATTCAAACATTATTTCCACTCTAGATCTCCTGACCTGACTCTGGCCAACCCTAACACCTTTGAAACGTTGTGCTCACAAGGCCCGTGCCAGAAAGGACTTATATCCTCTATTTATAGTGCCCTCCACATAGTGCCCTCCACAATTCAATCTCACCCACTACGGACACACATCTCTATATGAGAAGATGGGCTACGATTTTACCTTCCCCCTTAACCATTTCCCAATGGCAGACGTCTGGACCTCTACCTCTAGAGTCTCCAGATGTGTGGAGCAGAGAGAGACGGCCTACAAGATACTAATGTTCTGGTACAAAACCCCTGAAATGTTACATAAATATGATCATTCCGTATCTAAGTTGTGTTGGAGATGCCAACGAGATGAGGGCACCCATTACCATATTTTCTGGAGCTGCCCTTTGATTGTGCCTTTTTGGTCCATGGTCCAATCCCTACTACAATCTGTTTTGGAGGTAGATATTCCATTAGACCCTAAACATTATTTGTTAGGCCTGCCTGTCGCGGCGTTATCTAAACACGCCAAGAAATTGACAGCCTATATTCTTCTAGCTGCTAAGAGAACGATTCCCACTCTTTGGTTATCCACCTCCCCTCCGTCCCAATCGCAGCTAATCTCGGCTATTGCATATATACGCAGAATGGAACATATGACTGCGTTAGTGCAAGATACTCTACCCAAGTTTTCTAAAATATGGGACAAGTGGGATATTTCCATGGTTAACCCTGAGACTGTACCTTAACTCTTTTGACCATTTACTCTAGGGAATGGTTTTCTCAGGTTTAGCCCTGGGACTTCTACTCCACAACCCCTCCCACAATGATATATATATCCTTTGGTTTTTCTATGTGTCCTTACTGGTAGACTCGTGGTGTGTCCTTTTTTCTTTTTATTTTTTTATGTGCTGTATTGAAATGTTCACAGTCCATTTCCCGCCTGCGGCGGTTTTCTTTGGTGATGTTGCATTATCAATAGTGACTATTTGTATCACTGTGTACGAATTCACCTGTTGTACGAAAATTTTTTCTTCTTCAATAAAAATACATTTATAAAAAAAAAAACCTGGGTACAACCAGCCTGCCAGATTTGTTTACGATTTTCGCAAGCAGTTGCTATAGCCCCTAGCAATGGCAGGAGGGATTCCCAAATCTCCACAGACCCCTTTGCATACCAGAGGAAAACTTTTTTTTGAGTCTTCAGAAAAGTGAAGCAAAGCAATTTTTGTAATCATTTTTTGTTATGCTATGTGAATAACAACATGTAACAAATATAATCTAGATGTTATCCAAATTTGGCTAAAAAAGTAAAAACACACTTTAAATCTCTTCAATTCCTTTGCACAGAATGCCCTCGGGTCTTTTGCAAACCAAACTGAACAACTTTCTGTTTTTCTTATATAGATTATTTATGTGGTTATACAAAGTGATTATATACCCTCTTAATTGCCTCTTCTCAAGGGTCAATACATTCAGTTTAGTTAACCTTTCTGAGGTCTTCCATGCTCCTTATTAATTTATTTGGCCTGCTCTGCACTCTTTTTGAGCTTGTAATCAAAACTGAGCTGTTTGTTTAAAAGCAATCTTATCAAGTGACTCAAAATGTGCTGAAGCAAAGATACCAGTATGACAATCAGTCAGTTAGCATTTTCAGCAGAAGACGCCAGCATGACGAAAGGAGGTAATGTATTCATTGTATAGATCCAACGAGTCTCCATTTTTGAGACCTCACAGATTCTTTTACAGCCCCTTCAGTGAGGATTAAGTTTCTCTGTTGCCACAAACCTATGGCTACTTTCACACTCAGACCGCCTGAGCGTTAGCGGTGCTTTATGTGTGGGTGAGAGAGAGTGCTTTTACCCCAAAGAGGGTTAACAAGGGGTTAAATCACCCCAAAAAGCACCACTGCAGAAGTGCTTTGGCAGTGCTGCCCATTAATTTCAATGGCAGGGGCAGTTTAGGAGCAGTGTATACACCACTCTCGCAACGCCCCAAAGATGCCCTAAAGATGCTGCTTGCTCGACTTTTTGTCATTAATCGCCAGTAACACCTTTGTGCCCTGACTGTCTGCTTACCTGGTCTGTATGTCAACCTTGGCCTGTACTCTCACACCTGCATGGTTAAGTAATCTTCCCTCAGTGTGGCTGCACCCTAGCCTCTACGGGATACACTATTGAACACTGTGCTGCCCAAGCCTGCCTTGCTCGAGCAATATTGTGTGTTTAGTTTCCTGTCTCCTACTTTCCGTGTGCTTTACCTCTGTTTCTGTTACCGATCATGGCTTGTTCTTTGACTATCCCTGGCAGCTTGTTACCCTGACCTTTGACGTGTTCTCTGTGTATGCTTGTCTGCTAGTTTCCCCGACCCTTGGCTTATCTCCTGACTATCCCTTGTTGTCCTGGTCTGCAGCTTCCTCTCTATCCTCCTGTACCGTGAGCATGATCTGGGAGACCCTGGGTACCACAACCTGGAGTCAGTTGTAGCCCAGTCCATCCTCACCACTAGAGGCTCTGGTGAACACCTGCTGGCTCTTAGACCCCGCGCCCTAAGAAATCTTATGCTCTAGCTCCCAGTGGGATCCGTATTGGTACTCCAGTGGACCTGCTTTTCTGAACCACCCCCAGAGTTCCATCTGCAGCATTCAGCCATATTGTCCACTACCATAGCGGTGCACTTCTGACCCCAATGGTGTGCATCTGTCACTTGGCCTCAGGTGACCTGACACTTTTTTTTACCATCCTGCAAGCGCACCATCCCATGGTGACAGCACTCAGACTGTCACACTGGGGAAGCTTGAGAGGCACTTTTCAGGTGCAGTTTTTAGCTCTAAAATGCCTGAAAAGTACCTTTAGTGTGAAAGGGGTCCACGTCCAGAAGGGTCTCTATTGTGGTATTTTCTAAAATGGGCCAACAAGCTGTGTATACAGAGACCTTTTCTGATGTTGTATACATGTTCCTTGAGTCTATCCCTGAGCATTTTTGTCAACCTAAATATTTCTGCCATGGCACGTTTCCCTTGATGCTGTATGAAATTCAATACTGTCTCTATTTTAGATCACACCAGTGGTCCACTCCACACCATTATTGAATTTTGATTCCTAAATTCTGGGAAGAATCTCTGAAGTTTTTATTTTACACAGAAACTCTAAAGAAAAATTTGTATTCCAAATCAATACATTATAAATACCCAAACTATGGGGCGTTAAACTGAACTCCAAGCAAACAGCTAAATAGTCAGATGAAATAATTATATGGAAGATGGTTATCTGCCAAAATGTTTGTATTTCTGTCCATTCAGTAATGAGATTTACACAGCTTTACACAGCTACCATGCAGTATTTCCTTGCCTTATTTTAGTAACGCGGTGAAAGGATAGCAGCAAATGAGTTTACCTCTATGTCATGCTGGTCTCTTGAACAGAGTGACATACAGCAGTTAGCTTGTCGCTTGCTAGCACAAAAGCACTACAGTACTGCTGACTGGCTCTTTGCACTATTTCTCTCTCCTCCAGACCAAGCTCTGCTGTAACATTCTTTAAGGCTGGATTCACACTTATGCATTTTTAGTGCTTTTTTGCATTTTGCAGATTTGCACTACAGAACGTGTTCCATAGAAAACCATGTTAAATGGACTGTAGTGTAAATCTGCAAAATGCAAAAAGCACTAAAAATGCATAGGTGTGAATCCAGCCTTATAGTTTACTAAGGATTTATAATCAGCATTTGGTGTCTTTATATCTGCCTAGATTTTATTCATCATTTAGTGAAGTTGCTGCCATTCAAATAAAACATAAAATCTCCCACCATTGTAGTATTCATTAAATACTTCTAGTAATCTACCAAATTACATTTTAGATTCTAAAATATATATTTTATAACATTATTCTTTTCTTTATTATTTTAGGCTGTTTAGAAAGGCTTAGCTAAACACAAACTGCTTTTGTTATTTGATACATAATAAAAAATGTATTTTATCAACTCTCTACCACTACTGTTAATACTATTTTATTTAACTTTAATAATTAGGTTGTGTTTAACCATCTGCGAGCATATTGATTTCTCCATTATCTCCTACCAGGGTAATACCTATAATTAGCTTTGTATGATTTTCTTCCATGGAGGCTGAATCATCTAACCCTAGGAGGCTATCTACAGTTGACCATGCTGATTTTTGCTTGCACATTTCTCTCATAGCTGTTAGGCTGGAATCTATTATCTAGTTTAATCCTTCTACATCCTACATTGATCTTTTATTTTAAGAAAAATCCTGCCTGTAAACCTACATTAGTGAATGTATAGGAAATTAGACAACAACTAAGCATGAATACAAAACAAAGAGAATATAGATGTAAAGGTTACAACGATATTATTTATTTTCATTATTTTAATAGCACTAACATATTTGAAGTAGTTGATGCATGTTTAAAGTGTAACTCCACTTTTGTTGAGAAAAAAACACTCCCCTCTGGGTGATCTATGTACATTGCAAGGATCATAATAACCTTTGTTGCTGATTCCTGTTTTTGGTTATTCTGAAGAAATCACTGTTTGTTCCTCTGTGCCTCTGTGCCTCTCTGCTGAGTGAGTCTAATGGGAGTGGTTTCATAATTACCAATCAGCTGTGCAGCTGAAGAACACTAATGAGGAAATTTGCTGGGCTTGCATCCATTTAGACGTGTTTCTATTGGAAGTATCTCAACAAAAACATTTTTTTTTTTTGTTGCAGGGGATGCCTGAAATCTGATTTGTATCTTAGGCAGATTTCTGGGAAAATATGTGAGCCAATCACACGAGCAGGATATTATGTTTCTGGGGAGTGGTCAGTACACATTCTGTGTACAGAACAACACCAGGTAGCAAAAATGGATTGCATTTTCAGAAAATTGCAGCGGCTGTAGATTGAAAATGAAAGATAATTTTTAATAACATTCAATTACAATATGACTTGTGACACAATTGTATACGCTATATAATTTTTTCCTTATTTGCTATTTATTTCCCCACGAAAGTGGAGTTACCCTTTAAGTTTAAGGGGTTTGAATGCAGAAGCTCTGCTTGCAATGCATCAGTACCTAATCTTTTTTGCCACTGTGCTACCATACAACATAACACAATATAATACAAAATAACAGTTTGTAAAATTATATATTGTAAGGTATATACATTCATGTACTTACACTATAAGAACACGATTATGGAATATTTAGAAACATTTAAAAACACGCAGTGTCATCTTTAAATTAACCACAGGGACAAAATGTAAAAAACTGATTAATGGAAAGTATGTGCAAAACCTATGCAAGTGCTCACAATTTTAAACCGCGGGTATGCTTTGCAATGTGTATTGTGTTCCAATTGCTTTGGGGCACTTTTAAAATTAATGGGGAAAAAAAGCCAGGAAGAGAGGGTGGTCACATGACCTGTCAAAGTTCCAGTATATGATAGGCCACTACTCCAATCAAAGAATTTCTGATGCAGCTTTAAGTAGAGAGAACTATATAAGAACTCTGCATGTTTCACAATGTAGCTCACATTTTGTGTATGGGTCATAACATGCAGTCTGCGGTATGGAGTACCAGGTAGGTGTCCAGTAAAGAGAAGATAACCATATCCACTCTATAAAGCTATAAATATACTATATTGGGCTGTAATTAGACCTGATAGTGCATGTAATCATCACTTCATATCACGTTATCATGGTTAGACTTAAGCATGAGGTTCTGTGGCTCAATTAGTAGATGTCCATCTATTTTCCCCTTTACCAAATCACATATCAAGCTGTTATCAATTAAGTTCTATACTCTAGGCATACAGTACAGACCATTATTGTGAGGGGTACAAAAATTACAAAAGCTTAAGCCCTACCAAGTTGCTAGCATGTTATGTACATTCCATTAAAACTGTAAATTAGTTCACTTTTTCAGTCTTTATGTTTCTAGAATGCCAAATTAGCCCACTCCGAAGAAACAAAGCAGGCTATAATATCATTATAATCATAAATAAATATATATATATATTTTTTTTTAATTAAAGAAAATAAAATGTTTAATCTCAATCTATCTACTGCCAATGTAATTTATCTATCTACTAATCTGTCTACTAATCTAATACTGCTTATGAAACAAAGTTATTAATAAGGGGTATATGTACCATTGATTCATTTGTGAAATTAGTCATTTGAAAAAAATATGTAAATTCCCCTAAATAAGATTAAAGAGGACTCATTATATGAAATTTACTGGATGAAGACTGCTAGTTCATATATTGTCAGGATTAATCTTGGTAGTACTGTAACGGCTACTGTATATTTCACATTTGGACTAATTTTTGTGGTGGATGTTTTTGGCAAATCCTGTATTGGGGATATTGTTTAGTTTATTTACAGACATGCTCTCCATAATTAAATGTTTTTTTAAGTGTCCCTATACCAGAATGAATCATTCCAGCACACCAGGCAGGCTGGTATCCCCATAGTAAGCAAATGGTGAGCATTCAGCCCCCTGCAATGTTGGTACCAGCCTATATACCTTCCAGTATTAGGAGGCACTTTAAAAAAGAGTTCCTCAAAACAAAAGGAAATACCCCATGGGTTCCCCATGACATCATTCCCTTATTTGTTCTTGTCATCCCTTACGTGTCTGTGCTGTCAACCATAGTCAGTGTGCCATTAACTGCCTATGATCTGCTGATTTTGCACATGGAGTCAAGTTGTGACCTAAAATAAATATGTGAGTAAATTTGCACACAAAGATTTCCTAACTGAAGTCTTACTAAACAGAAAGATGGATGAAAATAAGGGTCCATAGAGCTACACCAAGGAGCAACGCAATGGATGTGACATTGTGGATTGTCATTTTTGCCACTACAGTCGATAAATGAATATGTAAACAATGGTAAAGTTATTGGTATATAACTTTTAAATACAAAAAAGAAAGCTAGAGATAGATAGATAGATAGATAGATAGATAGATAGATAGATAGATAGATAGATAGACAGACAGATATTTAGATAGATAGAAGATGGTGTTTACATATGTGCTGATTAGTTATTCACCATCATTTCACATGAGAAATACTTCTTATGACACACTGTAAACTGTATTTTTTCCATCTCTTTATTCTGCAAATGAGGATACCAGGATAAATGTTGTAATTGTGACAGTAACTCACTAGGCCAAACCTGACATGTTTCTAATTACCTGCTAAAATTGTCGCTGTCTCCTAAAGTGCAAATTATCACCCGAAATGACAAGAATAATGAATGAGTAACTCTGATGTAATGCAACAATTAGACCTTAAAGACACTGTCTAATATGGTAATTCTGAACACCCACTCCCTGTTATTAAGTGGCTGATAATTATTTAATTATCTGTCTGCCAGAATGATTTACTTCATTTATTCAGTAGTAGATATGGACCAGAAACAGTAAGACTTAAGGTCACAATGTACTGTCCAGGAGATAACTAATGTTTGTTTGTGGGGCTTTACCTCATAGTTTCATAACCAATTAAACAAGCTTAAAACATTTTCTGCTTATTAGAGTGGGTGTCAGACTACGATGCAAGCTTTGCATGGTACAGCTTTGTTTGTAAATGTTTAAAGCTAAATTCCATCCTTACATTTAGTTTTGCACAGTTGAATAGGCTCCTCTTCTGTACTAAAATGCCTTACTTTGGTTTCACCACTAACAGTGAACATCTTATACCCTGTACACATGGTTGGATTTTCAGACGGAAAAGGTCCGATCGGATTATGTTGTCGGAAAATCCGATCGTGTGTGGGCTCTATTGGACTTTTTTGGTCAGAAATCCAGACGGAAAAAGTTTGAGAGCAGGATCTAAAAATTTCCTACAACAAAATCCGATTGGACTTTTTCTGATCGTTTGTAGAGAATTCCGATGGACATAGTGCCACACATGCTCAGATTAAATTACGAGACAAGGGCTATTGGCTACTAGCCTCTACGTAGTCCCGTCATGCGCAATGAATGTCACCTCTTTCTGAATGATCGGATTTTCCGACAACTTTGTCCAACCATGTGTATACAACACAAGATTGGCACAAAATCCATCGGGAAAAATCGTGTGTACAAGGCATATCAGTGAGCATTAGCAGCTTCAAGAAGCTGATTTGAACCTGCTTCATTTCCTGGATGTAGAAAATCCAGAATCTTCCAATGCCCCATACACGCGATCGGAAATTCCGCCAGCAAAAGTCAGATGTGAGATTTTGATCGGAAATTCCGGCTGTGTGTATACTCCATCTGACTTTTGCTGGAGGAATTTCTGCCAGCAAAAGATTCAGAGCAGGTTCTCCATTTTAAGTTGCGATCAGAAATTCTGATCGTCTGTAGCAAAATTCCTATGCATGCTCAGGATCAATTTGACGCATGCTCAGAAGCATTGAACTTAATTTTCTTGGCTTGTCATAGTGTTGTATATCACCGTGTTCTTGACGGTCAAAAGATCAGAGACATTTTGTGTGAACGTGTGTATGCAAGCCAAACTTAAGCGGAATTCCGTCGGAAAAATCTTAGATGGTTTTTACAATGAAATTCCGCTTAAGCTCGGCTTGCATACACAAATTCCGCTCGTGTGTACAGGGCATAACCCTTTTTTCATATACAGCCAAATCACACAAATATCATCCAAATTTTGATTTGTAATAAAATGAATCACACATGTCTAATAATAATTCAAACACAAATGAAGGTGGGTGGGGAGGATGGGGTGTATGTAGCGAGAGGTTGGGGGGGCAGAGCAGGGTTGGTTATAGTGTGTGGAATGGTTGGGGGCAGGAGAAGGTTGTGTGTAATGTTTAGGAAGAAGTTAGGGGCAGAATATTTTTTGTAATGTGTATAGAGAAACAGAGGAGAGTTGTGTTTACTATATAGGGAGAGGTTGGGGGGGGGGGGGGCAGAGAAGAGTTGTGTTTAGTGTGTTTAGAGAGGTTGTTGGGGCAGAGGAGGGTTGGTGTAGTATGTGGGGAAAAGTTGGGGCAGCAAAGGAGGGTGTTGTATAGTGTGGGGAGCCAGGCTGGCTGGGCAGGGAAGTTTTGTGTATAGTGTGTAGGGAGAGGTTAGGGACATTATGCAGGTTGGGTATAGGGTATTGGGGATGGAAGAAGAGGGCTGTGTGTAGTGTGTGGGGAGAAGTTGGGTAGTAGGTGAGGGTTGTGTAAAGTGTGTCTGGACATGTTGGGGGGGGGGAGTGGAGGATTGGGTGGGATAACAGGAGGATAGAGCTGGAATGGAAGACCCCTTACTCCACCGCTGAGAAAAAAGATGGCAAAAGTATAAGGCTGCTTTTACACCGATGGGTTTCTGCTGCATCTTTACCTTGCTAGAAATGCAAAAGAAAAACAATAAAAAAATATTCCCACTTGGTGTGGTGCATTTTGAAGTCCTGCATGCTGCATCTTTGGTGCACTTATCAAAACCACACCAAAAACTCAGCCAATGAATGAAAAGTGTGTCAAAAATCCATCAAAATGCACTGCACTTGTGTTTTTTGGTGTGTTTTTTGAGCCACGTGTCCATGTTTCACATCTGGACACGGGAAGTCAGGCACCTGAAAAACATATTGGAAATGCATTAAAAACACATATTTTCAATGAAGTACTGTGAAAGCACCCCTGGACAGCAGTCAGTAAACTCTGTGGGGATGCCAAATTGAAAATATGTCACTTTAATTTTAATTTCAGGATAAAAAAATCTGATCCCCAAAATGGGGAATTGTGCTTTTAAAGTGTTTTTTTGTGAATTTGTGATTTTTTTTTAAACCTTTAGACAACAACCTATGATACTGCAAAAAAAAAAAAAAAAAAAAAAAAAAGATCATATGCTATGTTTTGCCTCTGATGAATTAGTATGAAGTTGATAGCTTTATTTTTTTGGAAAAGTAACCTTTCCTATATCTATTGTAGCCTATACTTCCACATGTAAATTCAGGACTTTTACTCCTGGATAAAAAAATTAAATCTAGCAGCAAAAAAAACAAATGTTGGAATTATTCAGATTGGGGTGATGCTGGCATATTTAAGCCAATCAATTATGTAAAACTAAAATAATAATAAATAAATATGTGATGCCAGAATATTGTGTCATAAGCAATTTCTGTGAGAATCATACTGTTCTATAATACCGCATACAGTCTAAAGTTGCATAAAAAGGCTGACCCTCTCCCCAGTGAATGTCCCCCATGGCAGTACCCAGTTCCGCATGCTCTTTGTTTGCCAATCCCTTAGTTATTAATCTTGAAATTTGTCAGAATTGACTTTTAAAATGCACTCACCATTGAATTCAATAGGATTCCGATTAGAGCTTGTCAATTGAGGAATTGATAATGAGTTTGATGAATGGTCCATGAATTGAAACCAGGTTAATTCATAACTAATGAATAGTTGCTATAAATATACTGTATATACTCTGCCTGATGAGAATTCTTTGTAACAAATAACAAGATAACAATAATAAATATATAACAAAACAGTAATTTTCCTTCAACTATTTCCTCAATCATCGTATCTAAAGTGGGATGTATAACACTTACTATAATTATACACTTATCAAAGTTGCAACAGAATCATTGTAAGCCAGAGAATATACTCTACATTCATTTGGATCTGATAAAAGGGCTCTTTCACACCAGAACCTGGTGCTGGAAACCTGAGTTCAGTGTGCGTTTCTTGCACTGCGTTCAAAATGCATCAATGCGATCTGCTGTGGGTGTTAATATATTTGTAATGACAACTTAAACGCAGGTTGCAAACACAGTGATTTTGCCTGCACTGGATAATACCTCAGTACCATGCGATCCACTGCAGAACGTTTTTGAAAAGTATGCATGAACTACTTTTGGTGTGATTAAAGTGGAAATAAACCCTCTTATTGTTTTTAGCCAAGGAAGCTGCCATATTTGCCTCTGTTTAATCTTCAACTGCCATGGTGCTGCACATGTGATCTGTTATGACACCAGCCATTGGATGGTTTGATAGTTTGCTCGAGAGCGCAGCCAATGTGCAGTTAGCATTCCCGGCATGCCAGGAATGTAACTGTGTTTTGAAACTGTTAAATTGATGGGTTTATTTATGCTTTAAGTAGAATTTCAGCCCATTCAAATGTGTAATGTGAAAATTGCACTGCACTGAAATCACACAGGAGTGCGGACCACATTCCTGGGCTGTTCACGTGTAAACCAGCCCTAAGACCATTAGCTAAAAACACATGCATCAAGGACATACTTCCTGTATTAAGTGGCCCCAGGAGGTTTCTGCACATTTTGTTTATGGGTTTTTTGCTTATGCTTTTTTTTTTTTCTCAATAAACTAGTGTAATTGGTTTAGACTTGCAATTGTATTTTGGAAGGCCTCAATGAAGGTTGAACTATTTTAGACATTTAATCATATTATCTTACAGTTTGCTGATACAGTTACAGGTGACCTCCATATACCTCTGCCCATTGAACATTAACCAGTATGGAAGAAAAAAAATGCACAAAATAATGTACAAAGGGAAACGGTGTGAACTATGCAATGTACAGATCTATATAAAGTTTGGAGCAGTGTGGAGTATTCAATGTACCAAACAGCTTACAGTAGTAGTACAGTAGCAGCGTAGAGTTTAAAGTTGGTCATAAATGAAGGAACCAGACACATTTTGATCCATGTGTGACCAGTGAAGTTGAACAGAAGTTGATCTGCTGCAATCACCCTGTCAGATAAAAGACACTTGATCAGAAACTGCAGCCAATGGCTGATCTGTGTATTCTGACAACAGGGAAGTACTCCCATCATTAGAATACATGAGCACAGCAGGGAGGATTCCCCCATCCACCTTGAATGTGTAGATTAGGGGAATCAGTTATGTTTTTTTCATTGAGCACATTGGCTGAATGAAAAAAAAAAATGGTACCATGGATGAGCAGCTTAAGATGTACAATGCAGTTTATAAAGCAGAATAGTGTGTAGTGAATAGATTATAACTTACGGCACAATTTAAAGAGTTGAGCAGTATGCAGTATTCAATGTATCAAACAGCTTACAGTGTCGAGCGGCATAGAGTTTAAGATGTAAAGCATAATGTGTAAAGTAGAGCTGTGTGGCATATATTGAATTTACTTTAACGCATTTTGTAAAAAATAGAAATGTAAGGTTTATATGACATGAAGCAATGAGTATGAGGTGGAGTGGTTTAAAAAATAAAATAAATCATAGTTAAAAGAATGTTAGTGTCACATAGCTGATCAGAGGCTAAAATGATGAGGTAGGCCTCTCTTGTATCTCTAGCCCTGGTCTCACTGAAGATGAAATAGAGGGTACCGAGGTACAGTAGGAACATGAGCAGGTGTTGATAGGAGTGCTTACAGCAGAAAATGCAGTCCCAGCAGGCTGGTAGAACATCAGGTCAGGAACAATAACTGTGCATGGAGATCCAGCTGAAGTTAAAGGGGCATTCCGAATGGGCTGTAGGTTTCAGATATGAGGCCTGTCAGAGCTCCCAGCAGATTTGAGACAGGAACACATTGTGGTTAGCAGAGCTGATACAGATGACAGCCATGTAGGCACTCAAACTGGATGCAAGAACAAAGGAAGGAACAGAAGTATGGTCACAAGGATAGGTGGGGTCAGCAGCAGGTGGGCAGCAAAGTACAAATTTAAATGGGCACAGACATGGTCAGGAACGGAGCCATGGTCAGGAACTGGCCATGCGGCAGGATCAGGATCCAAGTTCATGTCAGAGGCAAGCCAGATTAGCAACAAGGGTAGCAGCATTCTGCAGGGAATAGCTGAAAGACCAGTCAGTACTTAACCACTATAGCCCCGGACCAATAAACACCTTAAGGACCAGAGGTCTTTTTCCAATTTCGCACTGCGCTGCTTTAACTGGTAATTGCGCGGTCATGCAATATTGCACCCAAACGAAATTTGCGTCCTTTTCTTCCCACAAATAGAGCTTTCTTTTGATGGTATTTGATTGCCTCTGCGATTTTTATTTTTTGTGATATAAATGGAAAAAGAGCGGAAATTTTGAAAAAAAAAAGATATTTTCTTCTTTTTGTTATAAGAAAAATCGAATAAACTAAATTTTAGTCATACATTGAGGGCAAAATTTATTCAGCCACATGTCTTTAGTAAAAAAAATGTCAATGAGCGTATATTTTTTGGTTTGCGCAAAAGTTAAAGCGTCTACAAACTAGAGTACATTTTCTGGAATTTACACAGCTTTTAATTTATGACTGCCTATCTCATTTCTTGAGGTGCTAAAATGGCAGGGCAGTACAAACCCCCCCCCCCCCCAAATGACCCCATTTTGGAAAGTAGACACCCCAAGGAAATTATGTATTTATTAGGTATGTTGAGCCCATTGAATATTTATTTTTTTTGTCCTAAGGGATTGAATAATGACAAAAAAAAAAAAGGACATTTCTAAGGATTTCTAAGGGTGCAAATTTTTGATTTAACTCCTCACTACCTATCACAGTTTCGAAGGCCATAAAATGCCAAAATAGCACAAAACCCCCCAAAATGACCCCATTTTGGAAAGTAGACACCCCAAGCTATTTACTGAGAGGCATGTTGAGTCCATGGAATATTTTATATTTTGCCACAAGTTGCGGGAATATTACAAACTTTTTTTTTTTTGCACAAAGTTGTCACTAAATGATATATTGCTCACACATGCTATGGGCATATGTGAAATGACACCCCAAAATACATTCTGCTGCTTCTCCTGAGTACAGGGATACCACATGTGTGGGACTTTTTGGGAGCCTAGCCGTGTACAGGACCCCGAAATCCAAGCACCGCCTTCAGGATTTCTAAGGGCATACATTTTTTATTTTACTCCTCACTACCTATCGCTACCTATCACAGTTTTGAAGGCCATAAAATGCCAAGATGGCACAAAACCCCCCAAAATTACCACATTTTGGAAAGTAGACACCCCAAGCTATTTGCTGAGGGCCATGTTGAGACCATTGAATATTTTTTTTTTTGTCCCAAGGGATTGAATAATGACAAAAAATAAAAACATTTTTTTTTTTTACAAAAAGTTGTCACTAAATGATATATTGCTCACACATGCCATGGTTATATGTGGAATTGCACCCCAAAATATATTCCGCTACTTCTCCCGAGTATGGGGATATCACATGTGTGGGACTTTTTGGGAGTCTAGTCGCGCACGGCACCCTGAAAACCAATCACCACCTTCAGGATTTCTAAGGGTGCAAATTTTTGATTTCACTCCTCACTACCTATCACAGTTTCGAAGGCCATAAAATGCCAAAATAGCACAAAACCCCCCAAAATGACCCCATTTTGGAAAGTAGACACCCCAAGCTATTTACTAAGAGGCATTTTGAGTCCATGGAATATTTTATATTTTGCCACAAGTTGCGGGAATATTACAAACTTTTTTTTTTTTGCACAAAGTTGTCACTAAATGATATATTGCTCACACATGCTATGGGCATAAGTCAAATTACACCCCAAAATAAATTCTGATGCTTCTCCCGAGTACGGGGATACCACATGTGGGGGACTTTTTGGGAGCCTAGCCACGTACGGGACCCCGAAACCAAGCACTGCCTTCCGGATTTAAATATAAATGCTACCAAAAAAACTGTTAGCGATCGCAGGGATCAGGCCTGACTCTGCGATCGCTGCAGTTATGTGTTTAGTGTTTTGTAAGTGACAGTGATCGATCGATTCTGCACTTGGGTGGGCTGGGCAGAGGGGCAAAACGCAGGTGCTAGCAGGTATCTGGGCTGATCCCGCTAACAATGCGTTTTCTTGGAACCCTGAACTGCTGGGGACGTTAGTATAGATCTGATCAGATCAGATATTGATCTGTTCGGATTTTATACCACTACAGGAGGTTTATGCTTTGCGTGTGGGTGTTAGCGGTACTGGCACTAACCTAGCGCTGCCTGGGGCGACGCAGACCCTGACCCTAAAACCTAATTGATATCACCCGCCGGGTGATCAGGGGGTTAAACCTTTATTGGGTAATAAATGGTGGGTGCCCCGATGCTATAAAAAGCAAACTAACCAGAGTCACCCGTAACACTTATGCGGTGATCAGTGGTGAAAGGGTTAACTAGGGGCAATCAGGGGGTTCAAATTTTTATTAGGTAGTATATGGGGGTCCCTGGCGCTATATAAAAACCTGACGGGGAACCTAAATAACTAACTGGCTAACCAGCGTCACCAGTGACACTTATACTGTGATCGCTGGTGAAAGGTTTAACTAGGGGCAATCAGGGGGTTAAAACCATTATTGGGTAGTATATGGGGGTACCTAACGCTATAAAAACCTGGCGGTGAACCTAAAAAAAACTAGCTACCTAGCGACACTAGCGACACTAATGCAGCGATCAGAAAAATGATCGCTTAGTGACACTGGCAAAAGGGGATGAAAGGGTTAACTAGGGGCAATCAGGGGGTTAAAACCATTATTGGGTAGTATATCGGGGTACCTAGCGCTATAAAAACCTGGCGGTGAACCTAAAAAAATAACTAGCTACCTAGCGACAGTAGCGACACTGATGCAGCGATCAGAAAAATTATCGCTTAGTGACACTGGCAAAAGGGGGTGAAAGGGTTAACTAGGGGCAATCAGGGGGTTAAAACCATTATTGGGTAGTATATCGGGGTACCTAGCGATATAAAAACCTGGCGGTGAACCTAAAAAAATAACTAGCTACCTAGCAACAGTAGCGACACTAATGCAGCGATCAGAAAAATGATCGCTTAGTGACACTGGCAAAAGGGGGTGAAAGGGTTAACTAGGGGCAATCAGGGGGTTAAATCTTTATTAGGGGTGATAGGGGGCTACCCTGGACCTAACACTAACTGCCCTGACAGTTTTAACTGTTACAACTGACACTGAATGCAGTGATCAGTAAAGAAATGATCAATGCAATCAGTGACACTGTGACTGGGGGGGGGGGAATCGGGGGGGGGGGGGGGGTTTGTGTACCTATGTGTCAGTGTAGTGTTTTGGTGCACTTACTTTTAGTCTTCTCCTCGTAGTCCGGTCAAAAAGACCGGCCCGAGGAGAATGACATCACTTCCTCCTTCCTGTGTAAACAATACACAGTGGGAGGAAGCTTGTCATTGGCCAGGAGCGATCCAGAGGGGGTGGCCAGAAACCAACGGCTATCCCCTCATCACGGATCGCTCCTGGAGTGAACCGGACCGCCGTATCCAGCGGGAGGGGGTCCGATCGGACCCCCCACCCACTGGAAGGCAGGCACGTACATCTACGTGCTTGTGCCTGCCTGTGCCATTGTGATGACGTACAATGGCAATACGGCGGTCCTTAAGTGGTTAAAGAGGGATTCCACCTGAAAAAAAATATTAAAAGCAAGCAGCTACAAATACTACAGCTGCTGACTTTTAATAAATGGACACTTACCTTTCCTGGGGTCCAGCGGTGTCGGCAGCCGAGGCCGATTGATCACTCGGCTCTCGGCTGCTGCCGTCGCCATTCTCGGTGAGGGAATCGGGAAGTGAAGCATTGGGGCTTCACTTCCCTGTTCCTTACTGCGCATGCGCAAGTCTTGCAGCACAGTGGGAATGGTCCGCGCTGTCTCTGGGACCCGTGTGTGTCCCAGCAGACATCGTAGCAGGACAGGAAGAGGCATAGACACCCGTGGGAGTCTATGCCCAGAAGTGGGTGCAAATACCTGACTTAGACAGGTATCTGCACCCCCCTCCCCCCTGAAAGATGCCAACTGTGGCACCGGGGGGGGGGGGTTCCGATGAGCGGAAGTTCCACTTAGGGTGGAAATCTGCTTTAAATATGAGCAAGAGCATTCTTAAACAGCCCGTCTGGCTCCAACATGCACTATGTGCATGCTCGTGCACTCGTCCATTCACTATTCTCCTAAGAACTCACATGCACATTTCTATGAGCCAAACATCGGATAGGCATTCTCTGACAATTAGTGTATGGAGTGAATGGTGTGGAACACTATGGGGTATATAAAGTACAGCATCAGCAGTATGGTGATTGTAATGCCAATCAGTGCCCACAATGGGCATCACTGATTGGCATGCTTTGTTTGGCACTGATTGGCATCCATCAATACAAAACAATACAATACAATGTTGCCTATCAGTGCCCATCCATGCCAACTATCAGTGCCCATCCATGCCCATCTGTGTCGCCTATCCATGCCCATCTGTGCCACCTACCCCTGCCCATTCATGCTGCCTATCCATGCCAATCTGTGCCAGTTATCAGTGCCAATGTGTGCCACCCATCAGTGCCACCTATCAGTGCCGCCTATCAGTGCCACATATCAGTGCCTATCAATGCCACCTCATCAGTGCCACTTCATTGGTGCCACCTCATCAGTGCCCATCAGTGCCACCTTATCAGTGCCCGTCAGTGCAGCCCCATCAGTGCCCATCAGTGAAGGAGAAAACTTACTTATTTACAAAGTTTTGAAACTGAAATAAAAAAAAACATATATTTTTTCAAAATTTTCAGTCTTTTTTTATTTGTTTAGCAAAAAATAAAAACCGTAGAGGTTATCAAATAGTACCAAAAGAAAGCTCTATTTGTGAGAAAAAAAATTATAAAAATTTCATTTGGGTACAGTGTTGCATGACCGTGCAATTGTCATTCAAAGTGCGACAGCGCTGAAAGCTCAAAATTGGTCTGGGCAGGAAGGTGTTTAAATGCCTGGTATTGAGGTGGTTAATACATTTTTTTTTCTTTTTAATTGAAAGTGAACATGTTCTCTTCCTTTAGTAAATCAGGGTCAATGCAGTTGATTTACTTAATGAGTATAGACTGTTTATTTAGCAAAGTACCCTGTATCTGGATAGGGAGGTGTTAGCAGTATACATGAAAGATGTAAAGAAAAGTATCAAACATACAGTTCTTAAAGCACTCAGTCCATTAACCACTTTCACACCGGACCATTTTGCTGGCTTAAGACCAGACCACTTTTTGCGATTCGGCACTGCTTTGCTTTAACTGACAATTGTGCGTTCGTACGACGTGGCTCCCAAACAAAATTGACATCTTTTTTTTCCCACAGATAAAGTTTTCTTTTGGTAGTATTTGATCACCCCTGCGGTTTTTATTTTTTGCACTATAAACAAAAAAAGAGCGTTCTTTTTTACTTTTTGCAATAATAAATATCCCCCAAAAATGTATAGGCCGATACCTATTCTTCTACATATTTTTGGTAAAAAAAATAACAATAATCGATTATTGATTGGTTTGAGCAAAAGTTACACCCCTTTCACACCAGGGCGTTTTGCAAGTGCTATAGCGTTAGAAATAGCGCCTGCAATCCACCCTAAAGAAGCTGCACCATTGTGTGTAGTGTGAGGATGTCAGAAAAAAGTCCTGCCAGCAGCTTCTTTGGAGCGGTGAAGGAGTGGTGTGTTTACCGCTCCTCCACCGCTGCTCCCCATTGAAATCAATGGAGCAGCGCTGTAATGCCGCCGGCAAATCGCCGCTATTGCGGCGTATTGCCGGCGGTTTTAACCCTTACGCTGTAAAAGCGCCCCGCTAGCGGGCGAAACGTGCTGCAAATCCGGCGGTAAAACGCCGCAAATGTTTTTTTACCGCCGACGCAATGGGCGGTGTGGTGTGAAAGGGGTCTTATAGCGTTTACAAAATAGGGTTCGTTTTATGGCATTTTTATAATTTTTTTTTTTTTTTTACTAATAATGGTGGTGATCAGTGATTTTTATTGTGACTGAGACATTATGGCGGATACATCGGACATTTTTGACACATTTTTGGGACCATTGTCATTTATACAGCAATCAGTGCTATTCAAATGCACTGATTCCTGTGTAAGTGACACTGGCAGTGAAGGGGTTAACCAGGAGGTGGCAATGTAGGGCTTAAATGTGTCCTAGGGGCGCGTTGCTAAGTGTGGGGGTGTGGCTGTGTTTTACTCATCACTGATCTCTGCTCCAATCACAGGGAGCAGAGATCAGTGTCACTGTTGCTAGGCAGAATGGTTAGATGCTTGTTTACTTTAGCATCTCCCCATTCTTAATCTCTGTGAGATGATCGCAGGTATCCCTGCAGTGATCGAGTCTATGGGACACACAATTGGACTCATGGAGGTCCAACCAGCACGCGCCGCCGGTCGGCGCACAAGCAACGGCAGGCGGCACGTTTAAAGGGACCTACCTGTATGCCCATGTGCCTGTCCCTGCCATTCTGCCGACATACATTGTCATGCGCCAGTTGGGAAGCAGTTAATTGAGGTAGGTTTTAAGGCTGCCTACTTTTGTTTGCCCAAGTAAATAACACAAAGGATTACCTTTGCTGGGGTTGGTCAGCTTAACACAGGAACAATTGATTATCTTCTTCCTGGATATTTTACCATACGGCTTGGTCTGCTTAGTTTTTTGTTTATTTCAGCACAGGCTAGACTTGCTATACACTATTCCTGACAAACCTGTAAAAATTCCTTTGTGGGCGACTCTGTTGCTACCGTCTTATTTGACATCCTTGAACTCAAAGGAGTTGTTAGCTGAACAGTGGCTATATTCAAACATATGCTGCCGCTGTTTGGGTATTCTGAAAGCCACTGGAGATGACTTTTAGAATGTTACAACAGCAGTGGGATATTCCTCCATCTGCACTGTACAACGAGGATGGAGGAAACTGTGAGATTTGTTTTTGTTTTCTGAATGAAAACAATATAACAATGTACGAAATAAGAACTGAAAGGGTGTAATCAGGGTGCCTAAGATAGAACACAAAAGGCACATAGCGGAGGAGAGTAAAAAAAGATCCCAAGAAATTCTTTAAGTACATAAATAGTAAAAGATGGAGTATAGACCATATTGGCCCCATAAAGAATGATGAAGGAAATCTGCTTACAGAGGATGGTAAGATGGTAAAAGTTTTGAATGTATTTGTCTACTCAGTCAGGGATTTCAGTAACCAGAACTGCAAGGTTTATCATCATGACACGACACAGGAAGGACCCTCATAGTTATCAGAGGATAAATTTAGAAGCAGACTTGAAAATCTTAACAAAAATAAGTCATCTGGCCAGATGGCTTGCACCCTAGGGTCCTTAAGGAACTCAGTCAAGTAATTGCCAGACCGTTGTTCCTAATTTTTATGAACTGTCTACTGACTGGTATGGTAACAGCTGACTACACACAAGTTAGCCTAACATCAATAATATGCAAGCTCTTGGAAGGGATGATAAGGGACTATATACAAGATTTTAATAATGAAAATGGTATCATTAGCAGTGATCAGCATGGATTCATGAAAAATCATTCTTACCAAACAAATCTATTAACCTTCTATGAGGAGGTGAGCTGCCATCTAGATAAAGGAAGGCCTGTAGACGTGGTCTATCTGAATTTTGCAAAGGTATTTGATACATGTCCCCACAAAAGTTTTATGTACATACTAAGGTCTGTCGGCATGGATCAAAGGGTGAGTACCTGGATTTAAAACTGGCTACAAGGGCAAGTTCAGAGGGTAGGGATAAATGGGGAGGAATACTCATACTCATAATGGTCTGGTGTGGGTCCAATCCTATTTAATTTATTCATAAATGATCTAGAGGATGGAATAAACAGCTCAATATCAGTATTTGTGGATAATACTAAGTTAAGCAGGGCAATAGCTTCTCTGCAGGATGTGGAAACCTTGCAAGAAGATCTGAACAAATTAATAGGGGGGGGGGGGGGGCAACCACATGACAAATGAGGTTTATTGTAGAAAAATTTAAAATAATGCATTTAGATGGCAAAAACATGAATGCAATCTACTTACTAGGGGAGAACCTCCTGGGGAATCTAGGATGGAAAAGGACTTGGGGGTCCTAGTAGATGACAGGCTCAGCAATGGCATGCAATGCCAAGCTGCTGCAAGCAAAGCCCATAGAATATTGGCATGCATTAAAAAGGGAATTGACTCCAGAGATAAAACAATAATTCTCCAACTCTACAAGACTCTGGTCTGGCCACACTTGGAGTATGCTGTCCAGTTCTGGGCTCCAGTCCTCAGTAAAGATGTGCTGGAAATGGAGAGAGTACAGAGAAGGGCAACAGAGTTAATAAAGGGACTAGAGGATCTTAGTTATGAGGAAATATTACAAGCACTGAACTTATTCTCTCTGGAGAAGAGATGCTCGAGAGGGGATATGATTTCAATGTACAAATACCATACTGGTGACCCCACAATAAGGATAAAACATTTCCACATTTCCACAAAAGGGCATTTAAAAAGACTCGCTATTCACTAAAATTAGAAGAAAAACGATTTAACTATAAACTGTGTAGAGGATTCTTTACGATAAGAGCAGTAAAAATGTGTAATTCTCTTCCACAAGCAGTGGTTTCAGCAGAGAGCATAGATAATTACAAAAAACTATTAGATAGGCACCTAAACTACCATAGCATACAGGGATATACAATGTAATATTGACATAAAAGCGCACACACACAGGTTGGACTTGATGGGCTTGTGTCTTTTTTCAACCTTACAAACTATGTAACTTTGTATGTAACTATGTAACGATGTAATGTATGACCAACCTAAAGGCTAGGTTAACTTTAAAAAAAATAAAAATAAAAAGAAATGCATTTTTTTGCAGATAAAAACTGTGCATTTATGATTTTCTTGGCTTAGGAGTTTCCAGGGGATCGCTGATTGATGTTGAGCTCCTGCAGACACTCAGTACAGCTGTCTTCCCATACAGGAGGTACAATTAGGGTAAAATGACTGATGTGCAGGAAGAGTAATGAACTATGAAGGTGCTCCACAGTGCCCTCCCAGTCCATTGAGAACTACAAGCCGTCTGCCGCAGTGGTAGATGACACTTGTAGTTTATTCATTCAAAGAAATATATAGAAGTAGAATTCAATATGTACAAACCAGAAAAATGTTTAAGGCACCCACTCACAATCATATACAATTAAGTTATTTCATTTATATATCCATTAAAAGTAACATATTGGTAAAAAATAGCTGAAATACACATATTTAAAAAAAAAAAATTTGCCTCATCTGGGAAGACTTATGTAGCACTCCCAGCATTACAAAACCATATTCTTATGTATGTAGCATAGTAATAATCCACATATGTATTACTATCAATCAAACATCTATGGCTGAGGGTGTGAATAGCCCAATCTCAACATGTTTTCTGGAATTTAGTTTCTGCTTCTTTAGGAGATGAAATGAAATGTACAGTATGTAGTATAAGTAAAGATATGCTGGAATGTTAACAGGTACCCGACCGGCTCACGCAGATATTCTAGGGCATAATGGCTCTCCTGGGTGAAATCCTGTATATATATATTTCCCAGGAAAGCCACTAGAGGGCGCGCAAGCCCGGCAGGAGGCACGCGTGTGTTACCCCGTTGCACAGCAGGGGACCCAATGTGTGTGACCGGTGGGCGCGATCGCTGGTGGGTGCAATCGGTGCCGGCCGCAAGTGATCCCATGCACGAGACACACAAATCCCTGCGCTCTCAGAGGAGAGAAGATAGATTGTGTGCTCCTACAAAGTAGGGACAGTGATCTGTCATCTCTCTTAGTTAGTCCCATCTCCACACAGATAGAACACAGTGAGGGAACGCACAGTTAACCCATTGATAGCCCCCTAATGTTAACCCCTTTCCTGCCAGTGACATTTATACAGTAATCCGTGCATTTTTATAGCACCGATTGCTCTATAAAGTGTCAGTGGTCCCAAAAATGTGTCAAAAGTCTCCAATCTGTTTGTCACCATGTTGCAATTCCACAAAAAATTGCATATCATCGACATTACTAGTAAAAAAAATGTTTTTAAAAATGCCATAAATCTTTCCCATAGTTTGTAGTCGCTATAATTTTTGTGCAAACCAATCAATATACACTTACTGCAATTTTTTTTTTTTTTTATCAAAAATATGTGGAAGAATATATATTGGCCTAAACTGATGAAGAAAACATTTTTTTTAAATTGTGGGGATATATATTATAGAAAAAAAAAATATATAATTTTTTTTCAAAATTGGCACTTTTTTTTGTTTATAGCACAAAAAATAAAAACCGCAGAGGTGATCAAATACCAGCAAAAGAAAGCTCTATTTGTGGGAAAAAAAGGACGCAAATTTTGTTGGGTACATCATTGCATGACCGTGCAATTATGTTTTTTTTTTTTTTTAAAATGTATATTTATTGAGAAAAAGTTTTCTTTTGCAGAACAAAGTATTTATGCTTCCAATACATACAATCAAAATTAACATTGCAAATGTAACAGCAAAAACCGCCGCAGGCGGGATATTAAATGTTGGTATCTTGATATATCACATTGGGGGGAAAGGAAAAGGATACACCACAGATTTGCAAACAAAGATGCATAGTTAAACCAAATGCCGTAATTTATATAGGGGACGTAGGGATAGGATCCCGGGAATAAGCCGTGGGGAAACTTTCCTGAGAGCTCATATCTACACATCAGAGTGTTGCCTCAGGGTTAAATATGGAGTTGTCCCATCTGTCCCATATTTTAGAGATTTTAGGTAGGGAGTCCTGTACCAAAGCAGTCATATGTTCCATCCTGCGTATGTTTGCAATAGCGGAAATTAACTGTGGAGGAGTGGGGGGGGGGGGGGAGGACAGCCAGAGAACAGGGATCACTCTCTTGGCAGCTAGAAGGATATATGCTGTCAGCTTCTTAGCGCATTTAGATAGCGTCGCAACAGGCAGGCCCAGTAAATAATGCCTAGGGTCCAAAGGGATATCAATCCCCAACACAGTGTGGAGTAGGGATTGGACCATAGACCAAAAAGGTACAATCAAAGAGCAACTCCAAAAAATATGATAATGAGTGCCCTCATGTCGTAGGCACCTCCAACACAGCTTAGATATAGAGGGGTTGTATTTGTGTAACATTTCAGGAGTTTTGTACCAAAACATCAGTATCTTATAAGCTGTCTCTCTCTGCTCCACACACCTAGAGACTTTGGAGGTAGACATCCAGACGTCCTGCCATTGAGAGAGAGTTAAGGGAGTCTGTAAAATAGTGGCCCATCTCCTCATATAGAGGTGAGCTTCCGCGGTAGGGACGGTTGAATTATGAAGTATGCTGTATATAGAGGATATTAGGCCCTTCTGGCAAGGACCCTGGGAGCATAAGGTTTCAAAGGCACTAGGGTTGACCAAAGCCAGGTCAGGGGATCTGGAATGAAAATAGTGTTTAAATTGGAGGTATGAAAAAAGGAGTTGGTTTGGGATATCATATTTATTCTGAAGCTCTAGAAAGGATAGGAATTTACGAGATATCGGGTGCACCAGGTGGCGAAGTTGGAAGATACCCGAACTGAACCAAGGGAACCTATTCTTCAGGGAGAGGCTATCTGGTAAGTCTGGGTTGAAAATGACATTCAACAGGGGTGAGCATGGAGAAGAGAGAGAGAACTTCCTATGACATTTTTTCCATATGGATAGAGTAAATAGCATCGGCCCAAGGAGTATGTGCCGAAGCTGAGCCATAGAGGAGGGCAGATCTGACCACAACATAGAGCAAGGGTGAACAGGACTGACAACACTCATCTCTAGTTCCGACCATCTACTGGTAGCGAAATACGACGACCAGGAGATAGCCGGCAGAAGGTGAGTCGCATAAAAATACTTCACTATATCAGGAGCTCCCAACCCCCCATGGGACCGTGGAGCAAAGACCACAGTCTGGGCGATTCTGTGCATTTTATTTCCCCATATAAATTTAGTGAAGGCCCGTTGAATATTCCGAAGCTGAGGCATGGAAATAGCAATTGGTAACGTTTCAAAGAGATACAAAAACTTAGGGAGTATGGCCATTTTTAATACATTAATCCTACCCATGAGGGATAAAGGGCATGTTGACCAGCCTCGGAGCAGGCTATGTGTTTCCGCAATCAGAGAAACAAAGTTAGCTTCGTATAAGGAATTATATGTAGCGGTTAAATTAATGCCAAGGTACTTGAGGGAGACAGGGCACCAATGGTAGGGGAATTCATTTTTTAAAGAAGCTAGAAGTGGGGGAGGAATGTGAATGGGGAGCACTTCAGTTTTAGTCGTGTTAACCCTATATCCCGAGAGTCTACTGAATGTATCCAGGAGTGTATGAAGTTTGGGAAGGGAGACGTGAGGTTTCGTCAAGGTGAGGAGGATGTCATCGGCAAACAGAGACAACTTGTATTCCTTCAGTCTGAGGGAGATTCCGCTTATATCCGGGTCTTCCCTTATAGCTGCGGCCAAGGGCTCAAGGCATAATATAAACAGCAGGAGGGAGAGGGGACATCCCTGTCTAGTACCATTACTATGCGTAAAGAGCGGGGATCTATAAGATGCCAATTGGACCTGGGACGTGGGAAGCGAGTACAAGGCCTGCAGGGCTGACAGGAAGGAACCAGAAAAACCAAAGCGCTGGAGCGTGGCAAACATGTATGGCCATCCCAGCCTGTCAAAAGCTTTTTGTGCGTCTAAGCTTAAAATAATGGCAGGGCGGGATGTCTTGTCGAGCAGGTCTATGAGGTCGATGGTACGTCTAGTGTTGTCACCGGCTCGTCTACCCAGGACAAAGCCCACCTGATCACTATGGACCAGGGCGGGAATCATCAAGGAAAGTCTATTAGCTAAAATTTTGGTGAAGATCTTATAATCGAAGTTAAGTAAAGCTATGGGTCTGTAATTGTCCGGTAGGGTAGGGGATTTACCCAGCTTCGGGATAACCATTATGTGCGCATGTAGGAACTGGGTACCTTTCTGTAAAGAGGAAAAAAGATTTAGCAAATGGGGGCTCAGAGTCGGGAGGAAAGATTTATAATAAATATAAGGAAGTCTGTCTGGGCCTGGGGATTTATGGGACGGGAGTGCTTTTACTACCGCTGCCAATTCCTCTGGCGTGATGGCAGCGTTCAGGGTATCCACCTGAGAAGAGGACAACACTGGCAATTTCAAAGAGGTACAAAAGTCATTAAAGCTATCTTGAGAGAAAACGTGATTGGGATCGGAAGTTAGGCAGTTATATAATTTTTTGTAAAAAGCACCAAAAACTTTAGTAATTGTTAAGGGGCAGTAAGTCGGAGTGCCATCTGACTGAATAAGAAGATCAGGATAGGAGTGAAATGGGCGGGGTTTGAGCTTATTCACCAACATCCTATGAGGCTTGTTGGCGAACTCATAAAATTTCTGTTTTGCCCAGAGTAGGGCTTTAGAGCATTTATGCATATCTAAAGATTTTAACCTTTCGCATAAGGAGGTCACTGTGCCAGGACGGGACACCGAAGGGGAGGACAAGAGCAGAGCCTCAGCTTTTTGCAATTGTGAAAGAATGTCTAGCCTCAGCGCAGCCGAGTCCCGCTTAAGGCGGGAGCCGGCTGAAATACATATTCCTCTGAAGAAGGCCTTGTGAGCCTCCCAAAGGGTGGACACATCCCGCACAGATCCTACGTTAAGTTGAAAAAAGTCAGTTAAACTTTGGGACAAATGAGCCTCAGTGACCGGATCACGAAGAAGGAAGTCTCCAGTGGCAGGTCCTGGGTGTAGAGGAGGAGAGGGTGAGGCCGAGGCATGATCCGACCATGTCATGGGGTTCAACTCTGAGGCTACTGCCGACGTCAGTAGAGGTGCCGTTACAAAGATATAATCCAATCTAGAGTACCTCTTATGTGGGGGGGAATAGAAAGAAAATTGCCGGTGCGTAGGGTGTTTAATCCTCCAAATGTCTAGAAGGTTATGGGACCTAATAAGTTTGCGAAACGCAGTGGATTGACGTTCAGTTTTAGAGGAGGGGTTACCTGAGAATAGGGTTTGTCTGTCCCTCCTAGCGGACATAGTCATGTTAAAGTCCCCGCCGATGATCATGAATGGCTGGGCATATGTGCCCAGTGTATCCAAGACCTCAGTGAGGAATTGAACCTGACCCGAATTGGGGGCGTAAATATTAATTATAGTAAGAGAGCGGGATAAGTAGTCACAGTCCAGGAGAATATATCTACCCTGCGGGTCAAGGAATGAGGACTTTACCCGTAACGGACAGGTTTTTTTAATCAGTATCGCGACCCCGGCTTTACCAGAGGGGTCGGAGGCCATAAAAGAAACCGGAAAATGTTTGGCAGCAAATTTAAGAGAGCCCCCTGGGCGGAAATGAGTCTCCTGGACTAGGACCATGTCTGCGTTGGAGGACTTTAACTCCTTCAGAGCCAACCAACGCTTATGAATAGAGTTCAAGCCCTTAACATTGTAAGTACCCTCAAAGCCATTGTGCACCAAGTAGTTGGAGCTTAAAGTACCCATAATAAACAGACAATAAACAAATATACCTGTACAAACCAAGGAAATACTGGGAACCGTGGTGTATCCTAGGAATGAAAAGCGGGTGAAAACATATAATAACAACAATGCATCTAAAGAGTGAGAAAGAGAGCATCCAAAATGAGCAAAAAATGAAAAAAAGGCCAAAAAAAAGGCCTAAAAAATAGAAAAATAAACCATAAGTAGTAGAAAAAAGACCTGGGGGGTAAAGACCACCCAGGAGTCCGCAGCGGCAGCCGCGGAACAAAAGGAGGCACATCAGGGGTTCCAGCTCATCTGGAGGGACCCCGCCACCTTCCAGCAAAAGCTACAGGCAGTAAGAACAATATACTATAGTCCCAATCAACCAAAAATGGGGAGAAAAGAAAAGTCACAACCCATAACTAAGGGTGCGAACACCCCCTGTCAAGATGGGAAAAACATGGTGAAATAGGGGCCGAGGCCGAGTCCAACCAAACACAGCATTTGAGAGTTCTCTTCAAGGAGGCAGTCTGGGATGCAAATTACGCTGGGGAGTAGAGAAGGACTTCTGCGATTTCTGGCGAGCTGGAGTCCAAATCTGTGCTGGGATGGACGTGGGTCTGGGCGTCGTTGGAAGCGGGATGGGGTCTTCATCTGGCAGCGGTGGTAAACCCAAATTGCGTATGAAAGCTTCACTTTCCTGAAGGTCCCTCATGGAGTATTGAGTCCCATCTTTAGTAGCCGAGAGACGAAAGGGGAAGCCCCAGCGATACGGGAACTGGTGATTCTGCAGATGGGTAGTTACAGGGCGAAAGCTGCGACGTTTAGCCAAGGTAATGGGGGATAAGTCACTGAAAATTTGTATCTTGGCCCCTTTAAATTCCAGACGAGACTTGTTACGGGTGGCCATGGTCAGAGCTTCTTTGCTGTCGTAGTAGTGGAAGCGTACAATGATGTCTCTAGGGTTGGCCCCAGCCGGGGGCTTTGGGGCTAAAGATCTGTGGGCCCTATCCAATCTCCAATCTATGTCCGGGATTTTAGGGGCGACAACATTGAAGAGGCTGAGTAGGTATGGTTTAATCTCCCCCTCACTAACGGTCTCAGGGACTCCTCTGATGCGTAAGTTTTGGCGGCGTTTCCTGTTCTCCAGGTCCTCCTGTTGGGACTGGAGCTGCGAGACGGATTGCTTCAAACCAGCATTGTCTTCTTCCAAGACGTGTACATATTGCAGTAAATCGTCAAATTTGGTTTCCAGGACGTCAGTCCGTTCCCCAATCTGAGCAAGCTCCCCCCGCAATTCATGGGCGAGTTTACCCATTTCTTTAGAGACATTGCTGGTCAAGTCTTGCAGGAGAACTCGCAGTTTATCATCAAGTACTTCAACTGTAACAGGGGCGGACATTGTGTCTAAGTGGCCCCTTGACAAAGGGCTTGGGTTATCTTGTACGGACAATTGGGAGGCCACTTGTGCATATGTGGAAGAACCTGGAGTTGGAACAGGGGATGCCGGTCTGCTTAGAAAGCGATCTAGAGTCTGTGAGGGCCGCAGATCAGGAGACAGAGACTGAGGGAGGTGTTTCGGTCCGTATTTCACCATGAGGCGTTGGGACTAGGCATATATTCAGTTACACGTGGAGCTCCCCATGTGGAAGTAGCGACTGTAAGCGGTAGGGGAGCATTGGAAGGTGGCTGGGACTCGTAAAGAGTGATCACATGTCTGTTAAACAGGGGGACCCAGGGTGTGACCCCGAAATAGGATGTTGCAGGTTAGAGAGCAAAGGGGGGGGAGGGAGTCCAAGAAACACTGCACCACTGAGTTACAGGGAGAGTCCAGGCACAAATCAGGGTGTAGATTGGGCAGATGTGGGCCTCAGGAGGGTGGAAGGAGGAACAGGGTGCACCAAGATGGCCACTGGTGGGGCCTAGAGCATGTGCAGGACTTAGAGAGGCGTTTGGTCCGGGTGGGCAGCTATCCAGGGGGAGACAGGCTGTGCTGAGACTGGGGTCAATGTCCTCGCTGAAGGAATTTGCGAGTCAGCTGCCAGAGGAGGCATGCAGGTATACTGCAGTAGGCCTCAGGTGTACCAAGATAGCCGCCGGGTCTCACCTCTCAGGCTGTAGCGCTGGTTCCTCTCCAGGCCTCCGACGGGCGATCATCAGCCCCCTGTCCCAGGCGGGGGAGTCCTGTGGGCCCAGCAGCGAGTGGCGTCCTTGGATCCGGCTCGGGATGCATCCCGAAAGCCGCCGTCCGGAGGTCCCGAGGTGCGGAGTAGGCCGCAAGATGGCGGCGGAGACTGGCCTGTCTCGCCGCCCGCGGCCCCGGGTTCGATTTCGGCGTCGGAACGGCCGAAAATAACGGCTCCGTCCGGAGCTTAGATGTTCCCCCGGCTGGATGGAGGATCCGGCGGGGCGAAAAAACGCCCGGTGGACGAGGATGGACGGAGATGCTGAGAGGCCTCAGCGGAGCTCAGCCCCGTGCAATTATGTTAAAGCGACGCAGTGCCAAATTAAGTTAAATTAAGTAAAAAAACACTGCTATTACATTGTCTACCAAGCAGACACCAGGGCAACCTGGTATGTGATGGGGAGAAAGCCACAGAAATATATGAATTGCTGGCAAAAATATTGGGCTAGTCACACTCCCAGACATAGATTGTTGATTGATAGCCATACATCTGTGGATTATTACTATGCTACATATTTGAAAATAGTGTTTTGTAATGCTGGGGGTGCGACATAAACCTTTTCGGATGAGGCTGATTTTTCTGTGTGTGTATTTAGCCTGCTTTTACCAATATGTTACTTTTAATTGATATATAAATACAATAACTTGATTTTATATAATTGTGAGTGGGTACCTTAAAAGTCCATCTGGTTTATACATATTGATTCCCCCTTTATAATTCTTCATATTAGGATGTTGCACCTGAGTTATGAAAGCCCAATTTTTTTATTATTATTATTATACACGATTTATATAGCGCCATCAGTTTACGCAGTGCTTTACAATGTATAGGGGGGGGGGGGGGGCGACACAATTACAATACAGTTCAATACAACAGGTACAGGAGAGCCTTGCTCATAGAGCTTACATTCTAAAAGGAGGGGGTGGTGGCACAAAAGGTAATTTTATTTTAAAATTAAAATTTTCAATCATTCACAGAACAGATCGTTGTGAATGATTAAAGCAGCTGTGTGGGTGGAGAACTGTACAACCTTGCTGCTTTAAAATTGTGACAACGGGTGTGGGGAAAAGATCCCCCCCTGCTGTCACAGTGGGGGATCAAGGTAGCGCACATGCGGGTGTAACATGTTACTAAAGGTAAACATATCATTTAACTCCTTATCTTGCCAGTCACACTGTGACTCTACATTCAGGCCAAACAGGCCTTTGCACATGCCCAGAAGCATCAATTTCCATAGGAGAGCCCTGACTAAATGCAGACTCTTCCCATTTGTGAGAAAAACCCATATACATCCAATTAGACACCTCCACTGGTATACCTGTTCTGAGCTATAAGCCCCTTTTTATGGCTAAAACTGGGGATCACAGTGTCATTTACCATTGTAACAGATATACTTGCTGTCACATACCCCCTCTCTCTTTTTCAAACTGAGGGTTAGAACACCCTACCCCCCTCCCCCCTCAAATAACGACTTCTTTCTAAGCTTGTACAAACACTAAAACCCTTTAATCTATCTTCTTGTTGCTGTACCTGTCCCACAGACGAC
Organism: Lithobates pipiens; assembly: GCF_037356315.1. NCBI lineage: Eukaryota > Metazoa > Chordata > Amphibia > Anura > Ranidae > Lithobates > Lithobates pipiens. Next base: position 27,047,887 of record NW_027507790.1, on the reverse strand, counting down.
TGAAGATCAATAGAATACAATACAACATTCCTTGATTATCCCATCCTATAGTGATATAGAAGGTGGTGGGAGACAACATAGCCTGCAGTGCTCTAGGAAGAGGGGTGTAGGGGGCCTAAGCCTTGGGGAGAGTGGGTGTGAAGTTGAACCTTGCCCTAGGAAGGAGGGTAAAGGGGGCAGAGAGGGAGGGTGGGATTTTCTCTACAGTAGTATATGTAAACTAAATCACTAAAATCTCATGTAAGCTTCAACATAATAGGGTCATTTTTAAAGTAATTTTCAATAGTTATAACACCAGGTGATCCTACTATGAAGGTCATTGTGTCAGCACTTCCTGTTATAAAGTGACAATGGTCTGTCCCCATCTCCCAATTGTTTCCTGAATTGACACAATTTATACACTTCACAATCCACCTTGCTGATCTACATTGCACAGATTTGTTTCAATGTCACCACTTTTAGGAAACCCCTCCTAAAAAATATACAGAAATTGATGGATTTAATTTAAAACAATGTTCACAACCCTTTATAATAAACAGTTCTTTTGATGTAATGCAGCTAGAGTTTACATATAGTTTAAATTCTGTTTATATATTTTTTTCTGTTTTCAAAATAAGAACTTACAATAAAACATATGTCGTTGTTTTAAAATTGACAGTATGGGGATTATTTACTAAAGGAAAATCCACTTTGCACTGCAAGTTCACTTGAAAGTAAAGTTGCTGTAGATCCGAGGGGGACATGCAAGGAAAATAAAAAAACAGCATTTTAGATTGCACATGATTGGATGATAAAATCAGCAGAGCTTCCCCGCATGTCAGATCTATACCTTAAATTTAGAGCGACTGCACTTTCAAGTGCACTTGCAGTGCAAGGTGGATTTGTCTTTCGTAAATAACCCCCTATCTGTCTTAAATTGTCTCTTGTCTAGAGTAAAGATTTTGAACTTATGTATTTATCAAATTGTTCAATGTAATAGTCAGCATTTAGATGAAACTTTTTTTTTTTTTTTTAAATAAAAGATAATCTGTTCGCCAGAGGAACATTTTCTCTTTTTAGTCCTTATTGTTTACTGAATATTTTCACAATTAGGTTATATTTTTAATCTAGCACTTTTCTACAAACATATTAACAATATAGTTAGTAAAAAAAGTATATATTTTCTGCTGTCCTAAATCGCCTACAGCATTTTGCAATGTACTACCGTTGCAACAATTGCCCTTTCTGTACACATTAGTGAAGCCTAATACAGTTTAGACTGGTTCACTGGTTTCATTCTTTGTGGAGAACCTTTCTTTTATCTCTTAACTTGGTTTGTTTGTCAATGGAGTGTGTCTGCTCTCACATCTGTCAGAGAAGCACATTCATCAAGACCCATACAAATCTTCTCTCTTAGTCACTGGAGCATGAGACTTTGTAACAGATTTGTTCTACTGTTGCTTTACTGCAAAAATTCATTAGGACCATGTATAGCTTCCTAAAGCTTTAAAACACTGCTCTCCAGTGAACACTTTATATATAAGTTTACATAAAAAAGTAAATAAAAATAAACACATACACACACATATATATATATATATATATATATATATATATATATATATACACACACCACACTCATACACACTGATGCTGCAATAGTGGCTAACACCATTGCATGCGCTAGCACAAAGGAGTCATTAAACAATAAGAGACAACAGCAATTCTTTCCTTTAAACCATTTATTGTTTTTGGTAAATACATTTTGGCCATAGTGTTGTTCAAGGGGTAAACTGTTAATGTTAAATAAAAATTTAAATAAATATGAAGCCATCTTGGCTATATAACCACAACTCAAAATGTATAAGGTGTCCATCCAGACAATGCTGGATGACTATTCCCCCACTGAACAGTACCACGACTAATTTGATAAATGGGGGGGAGGGGTGGGAGTCCCTGTCCTGTACCACACGGTCTGAAGGTAACGGCCGGACAGCCCTCTTTTATCACCTCCAGATTTGTGGGCTTAGAGCCCGCCAAATTTCACCAATCAGCTGCCTGTTGTTACCCTGCAGAGCTGCTGTTGTTACCAATGGCAATCCTGAAATACAGAAAGGGGAAACATGCATTCCCCTTTGGCTCTCCCATGTGGGTCCTGCATATTACATGGACCTGTCATTCTCTCCATCCAGGCAGTAGTCCTGTAACTTACAATCATGTGTGCATCAATACAGAAATAGTGAGACTAGAATTCAATGCGAAAGTAAATGCCAATGTATGTTATATTATAAAAATTAGGAGAACCACCAGAAGAACAATTAGGAGCAGAATGAACTTCCTGTATACTTAACCAGAGACTTGACAGTACGTGAATATAAATAGGGTTGAACAAAGTTGGTAAATTTAGGTTTTCATAAGGGTCAACAAACCCAGCTTGAAACGTGTAAACCCCCAAAATAGTGCTGAACCTTACTGAAATGTATAAGAACCAAATGTTGGTATCTTTGTGGCTATTTTTACAGATAATTTGCAAGCTGTTGTTGAAAAAAAAAATCGTAGCTGGTTATTGGCATGGGGAACATGTACCAATGAAGATTTAAAAAAAAAAAACACAGGGAGAAAGCAGGGAGAGAGTCTCTTTAGCAGCTTAAAAGGCAACATTGAAAATACTCAAATCCGGCAGCTATCCAACTCATTGAGGAAGTCTTCCACACTATCATGGATACCATGCATATTTATGACCTGAAATGGAGGTCTTGGACTCCATAAAGTGAATTAGGAGCCGATGTGTTAAATTTGGTGTTATCGCTCTCACCCTCTCATATTGATCACTGGAAGTTCAACATGGCACCTCATGGAAAGAACTCTCTAAGGATCTGAAAAAAAGGATTGTTGCTCTACATAAAGATGGCCTAGGCCAGTGATGTTGAACCTTGGCACCCCAGATGTTTTGGAACTACATTTCCCATGATGCTCAACTACACTGCACAGTGCATGAACATCATGGGAAATTTAGTTCCAAATCACCTGGGGTGCCAAGGTTCACCATCACTGGCCTAGGCTATAAGAAGATTGCTAAGACCCTGAAATTGAGCTGTAGCACAGTGGTCAAGATCATACAGTGGTTTAACAGAATATGTTCCACTCAGAACAATCATTGCCATGGGTGACCAAAGAAGTTGAGTGCACACGCTCAGGGTCATATCCAGAAGTTGCCTTTGGGAAATAGACGTATGAGTGCTGCCAGCATTGCTGCAGAGGTTGAAGGGGTGGGGGGTCAGCCTGTCAGTGCTCAGGCCATATGCCGCGCACTGCATCAAATTGGTCTGCATGGCTGTCATCCCAGAAGGAAGCCTCTTCTAAAGATGATGCAAAAGAAAGGCAGCAAACAGTTTGCTGAAGACAAGCAGACTAAAGACATGGATTACTGGAACCATGTCCTGTGGTCTGATGAGACCAAGATAAACGTATTTGGTTCAGATGGTGTCAAGCGTGTGTGGCGGCAACCAGGTGAGGAGTACAAAGTCAAGTGTGTTTTGCCTACAGTCAAGCATGGTGGTAGGTGTGTCATAGTCTGGGGCTGCATGAGTGCTGCTGGCACCGGGGACCTACAGTTCATTGAGGAAACCATGAATGCCAATATGTACTGTGACATACTGAAGAAGAACATGATCCCCTCCCTTTGGAGACTGGGCCACAGGGCAGTATTCCAACATGATAATGACCCCAAACACATCTCCAAGACAACCACTGCCATGCTAAAGAAGCTGAGGATAAAAGGTGATGGGCTGGCCAAGCATGTCTCGTAACCTAAACCCTATTGAGGATCTGTGAGGCATCCTCAAACGGAAGGTGGAGAAGTGCAAGGTCTCTAACATCATGAAGGAGTGACAGAGGACTCCAGTGGCAACCTGTGAAGCTCTGGTTGACTCCATGCCCATGAGGTTTAAGGCAAATCTGGAAAATAATGGTGGCCATACAAAATTTTGACACTTTGGGCCCAATTTGGATATATTTACACCTAGGGGTGTACTCCATTTTTTTGCCTGTGGTTTAGACATTAATTGCTGTGTGTTGCGTTATTTTGAGGGGAGAGCAAATTTATACTATTATGCAAGCTGTACTCTCACTACTTTACATTGTAGCAAATAGGGATGAGCCTGTGGTTCGAGTCAAATGTATGTAGGACTGGAACATCAGGTGTTCGTTTGTTCTAAAACCAACTGAATATACGGTGTGTTTGCGGAAAATTTGAGCGCCACAGAATGTTCACGCCCCACACTATTTAAGTCTGCTTATAGAGCGGCCATGTGTAGTGTTGTTGGTGTGGACAGAGAGATAGCTTCAGTTACATTAAGCAGGCAGGTTATTCCGTTAGTGGCAGTGTATTCGATATATATATATATATATATATATATATATATATATATATATATATATATATATATATATATATATACAGTACAGTCTGTATTTAGCATAGACTATATATTCAGCGTTTACTCATTTACTTTATTCAGTCAGTGCAGGCAGTGTATTAATATATATATATATATATATATATATATATATATATATATATATATATACTCTGCATCCAGTGTAGCCTATATCTACAGTGTATTCTGTGGTGTACTGTTTCTAACACACTTCACTTCAGGTGGTGTATTAAGTGTTTGCTGACCAGCCACTGTCATTCTACTGTGGCAGGTCAGCACGCTCCTGCAATCCATCATAGCTGCACGTCAGACCTTTAAGCAGGGATAGCAGGTGCACGCACACGCCCGCAGCACTTCGGGGGAACCGATGCGCATGGCCGGTGGTGGTGATGACAACCGGCCATGAGCAATTGTGGGCACAAGAGCCAGAACAGGGACGTGTGTGTGTAAACTAGGAGCTAGGAACAATGACCTGTCTTCTCCTGTAGTTAGTTCCTTACACTTACCATGAGGGAACACAGTGAGCCCCTTGATTGCCCCCTAGTGTTAACCCCTTCCCTGGCAGTGACATTTACATAGTAATCAGTGCATTTTTATAGCACTGATCGCTGTATAAATGTCAATGGTCCCAGAAATGTGTCAAAAGTGTCCGATTTGTAAAAATTGCAGATCGCCGCCATTACTAGTAAAAAGAAAAATAATAATAAAAATGCCATAAAAATTCCACAAATATTTCCATAGTTTGTAGACGCTATAACTTTTGTGCAAACCAATCAATATACACTTATTGCGATTTTTATTACCAAAAATATGTGGAAGAATATATATTGACTGATTTGATTGTTAAAAACATTTTGGGGGATATTTATTATAGCAAAAAGTAAAAAATAATGTTTTTTTTCAAAATGTTCTCTTTTTTTTTTTTTTTTTTTTTTTTTAACCAACAAAAGTTTTATTGAGAAAAGGTATGAACATTTACAGCATGAAAAGCCGACATAAAGTACCGCAGGTACTCAATAAGTCATTCAGACATACCACTTCTGAGAGAAGGGAAAATACCTTAAAATGGTACAATACATTAAAACAACTTGAATAGCTTTAAATTCTTGAAACGATCTACAGAAATAAAGACCTCAATGAATGGAACATTTGCGTAACCCAATAATGAAGACAATAGGTGTTCATATACTCAACAATTTTCTTAACAAAAAGACTACATTAGACCAGTTGTTAGACAGTGGAGAAAGAGTTAGGGAGAAGCCCTAACGAATGGCTTAAGTTGAAATAAAAGTGGGAGTACAAGACCCTAGGAAATCAATGCGGAATATTCCGATGAATTTCTGAAATGCTGCCAGCAAGCCCAAATTTTCCAGAAACTGAATGGAGAATCTTTCGATTGGTGTATTAATTCTTCCATCTCAGCCACCTTAGAAATGCGATGGAACCAATCCGAGATGGAAGGAGGAGTACTGGATTTCCATAGGACTGGGATGCACATTCTCGCGGCATTAATGAGGTGCTGCGTCAGTGATCCTCGATATTTTGATCTCGAGATCGAGGAATGATGAAAAAGAAATTGTGCAGGAGTAAAATCAACAGAGAGTGTAGTGATTGTACAGAGAAGACGGTGTACCTCCGTCCAGAAGGGTTGGATATTGGGACATGACCACCAAATGTGTAGGAGAGTTCCCTCTTCCTGGGAGCATCTCCAACAGGTAGAGGGTACTTGGGGGAAAATTTTGTGTAACTGGGAGGGAGTCTTATACCATTTAGCGGCAAGTTTGAAACCATTTTCTTGGACTGACACATTAACAGATCCCTTATGTATATGGAAGAATATAGTTTCCCACTCTTCTTCTGACCATTGCTGATCCAGGTCTGATTCCCAACTGCTGGAGGATTTAAGAGATTTGGGATTACAGTCTGTGAAGAAGAGGGTGTAGATTTTAGATATGAGGTGTCTTTGGGGTTCTATCGTGTCGCAGAGAGATTCAAAAGGAGTGAGTGATCTAGCAAAGTCTGATTGACGCTGGTGTGATAGTAGGAAATGTCTAATTTGAAAGTATACCCATTGAGGAATGGGTTGTCTTGTGTCCAAACACGGTACCGATGAACGTGATAAAAGGTTCCCATTGTTAAAAAAGTGCTGCGCTAGCATCTCTGAATGTGGCCATGTGGAACGGAGAAAGGACTCAGACCGACCAATCGGAAAGTCTGGATTATGTCTGATAGGTGTTAGAGGGCTGCGGTGTGACGAGATACGCTGTGTTTGGCACACTGAGCGAAACACATGTAAGGTAGGAGCAATTAACGGGTGCTGTTTGCAGATCGTGGGAATGTGTTTCTGGTCCAACCAGGGTAAATATCTCGTCGGAATGGGTGTAAGCGTATTTTCCAGCTGTACCCAAGCTTTAGTAGCGTTATGTACTTTCCAGTCTACAACTCTGGAAAGATGACAAGCCCAATAATATTTTCTTATATCTGGTAAGCCTATACCACCTTTTGTTTTAGGAATTGTTAGTCTGTCGTGGCTCAATCTGGGCCTCTTTCCGTTCCACAGGAAATGGGTGCAAATCGATTTGTATGAGTTGAAAAAGGCCATTGGGACCCTAATGGGGATTGTTTGTAATAAATAAAGTAGTCTGGGTAGGATATTCATCTTGACGATCGAGGCTCTGCCAAACCACGAAAAGATTCCCGAGGACCATTTTTTAAGATCGGTTTGAATGGTTTGGAGTAGGGGGAGATAATTAAGCGTATAAAGGTTCTTAAGGTCGGAAGGTAGTTTAATGCCCAGGTATGTGATAGCCGAGCTGTTCCATTTAAAAGGGAAATTTCTTTGACATTGCTCCACTGCAGGTGCGCTAAGGGATATATTAAGTGCTTCCGATTTGCTAAAGTTTATCTGTAAATTAGAGATGTGTTTGAATGAATCTAGATCTTTCAGAAGGTTGGGTAACGTAACATGTGGTTCTGTAAGGAACAATAGGATATCATCAGCGAAAGCTGCTATCTTTTGTACTGTACCTGCCATTGACACACCTCTTATATCACTATTTGCTCGAATACGATTGAGTAAGGGCTCTAACGTGAGAACAAATAGGATGGGCGAGAGCGGGCAGCCCTGGCGGGTCCCGTTGGACACGGAGAAGGCGCTCGACAGGTGGCCATTCACTCTTACCTGGGCTTTCGGCGAGGCATATAGTGCCATAACATGTGAAATAAATTTGTGAGGTAGTCCTATACTCAGTAAAGTTTCTTGCATATAATCCCAGGCCACTCTGTCAAACGCCTTCTCCGCATCCAAGGAGAGGAGGAAGCCGTGTGTATTGGAGGAGGAAAGCCAATTATGTACATTAATTGCTTTAATTGTATTGTCTCTAGCCTCCCTCCCCGGGACAAAGCCCACCTGATCCAGGGAGACCAGTCCCGGCAAGAGAGGCAAGAGACGATTTGATAAAATTTTTAGCGTAAATTTTAAGGTCCACATTTAGTAGGGAAATGGGTCTATAGTTCGAAACTAGGGAATCATCTTTATTCGGTTTGGGAATGACCGTGATGTGTGCTGTAAGCAGATCTCGAGGAGGGGGATTTTCGGTGGAAAAAGAATTAAAAGCCGCTAGAAAGTGGGGTTTCAAGATGTCAATAAATGATTTATAATATCCAGACGTTAATCCATCAGGACCTGGACTTTTGCCTGGTTTAAGACTTTTGAGGGCTATATCCAGTTCGAGTGAGGATATTGGTGCTTCGAGACTATTGGCCGTTTCGGGTGTTATAGGATTGGGGCCATATTGGTGTAAGAATTCTCTAATCAGTTGTGTACGGTGTGCGTTCTGTGACAAATGATGGGTGTCATTCAGATTGTATAGGTTTTTGTAAAATTGAACAAATTGCTCGGCAATTTGATGATTGGAGGAGATCGTGTTTCCTGCTTTGTCTATCAATTGGTGGATAGTGTTTGTGGCTTTCTGTTTACGGAGCGCTCTGGCTAAAAGTTTACCCGATTTATTACTAAACTCATAGAAGGTTTTACGTGAAAGTATGTAGTTTCTTTTAGTTCGAGTGGTTATGTAGTTTAGTAACTCTTGTCTGGCCTCTATAAGTTCGGTAATAGAATTCTCTACCTGGGATAATTTATGTGCTTTTTCCAGAGTTTTAATTTTGTTGGTGAGGTATATTAGGTGAGCGGATCTATCTTTGTTACGTTTAGCCGCCGCCGCCATGAAAGTTCCCCTAATGGTGCATTTATGTGCCTCCCATAACAGCATGGGGGAGATATCAGGGGAGGCATTCTCTTCAAAATAGGACACCAGACTTTCTTTCGTTGTCGCAGCTATAATGGGATCAGTGAGATGGGAAGGGTCTAATCGCCAAATTGGGGATTTGGGGGGATTATCTGAAAGTACTATGGTCATGGATATAGGGTGATGGTCCGAGATAAATTTAGGATCAATGGTAGCATCGATCAGATAAGGAAGATCTCTCTGCGACAGGAATAGATAATCTAACCTGGAGTGTCTCTTGTGTGGGTACGAAAAAAAGGTGTAATCTAATTCATGCGGATTGAGGGTCCGCCAAGAGTCATGAAGACTTAGTTCTTGTAATCTCAATTTGATATTGCGCAAAGTCTTGTGTGGGATTGAGGAAGTTTTGTTCGAAGAATCCTGTATAGGATTAAGCGGTACATTGAAATCTCCTCCCACAATGAGGATTCCCTCCTGAAAGTCTGACAACTTAGTCAAGGTCGATGTAAAAAAGGATGCCTGGCCAGTATTAGGGGCATATAGGTTAGCCAGCGTAACACGCTTGCCCAACAACGTGCCTTTCACGAAAAGGTAACGAGCTTCTGGGTCACGGAGAATGTCCTCAACGTGGAAGGAGCAATGCTTCGCGAACAGGATGGAAACCCCTTTCGATTTACTGTTTTGATTTGTGGAATGTATTGCTGTGGCGAAGTACCTATCTGTTAATTTCGGGATGGAGGAAGATTTGAAATGTGTTTCCTGTAGAAACACTATTTTAGCCTTGTTTTGTTTAAGGAAGAACAATAATTGGGATCTTTTTTCGGGTATGTTCAACCCTTGAGTATTTAAGGAAACAATTTTAGTCCAATTTTGGGGGTTGGTTTTGTGAGGTCTTGTCATCCTGAATATGTGAGAAAGTTACAATCTCTATTAAAGGAAAATGAATGTGAAAGAGAAAGAGAGACTCTATCTGTTTGGGTTAATTACTCAGTTAATGTATAGCTGTACTACAGTATAGTCTGTAGATATGTTCAGGGCCGAACAAGCAAACAGGTTTCACCAAACACAGTAGAGGACTGGGTCTGGTGAACTGAAAGTGTTCGGAGAAATAATCGTTCAGAAGAGAGTGAGGTGGTCTCACTCTGGTCAGAATTCCGGAGAACAGCAAGTACCAGCTTGCCGATCCAATCCACCAGCGGTGGGCGGTGCAAAGCACTGAATCCGGAGTCTACACAGGGTAACAAATATAATATTATCACTGAAGTTGAGCTCACTGGGAACCACTGTGTGTGGGGTATAGGCTCGAGTCGAAAGGATGAGTGAAGAGTGTGATTCAAGGACTACCCGCCAAACGAGGGAAAACCAAGTGTCTGCAAAGAAATGCAACTGATGCGAGGTATAACAAGTCAATAAACATAAAAAGAAAAGATAAGAAACAAAAAAAAACATAAGAGAAGAAAAAAGACGGATCCCTGTGTGGAAATGAAGAGGCAGTTGGGTAGGAAGAGAGGTTAAGTCTGAAAAATTCTTATAGTGTGAAGGGAGGCGGAATTGTGGGGTGAAGTGAAGTGAAACCTGTAGAGTACTTTGACCCCGCGAGTAGAGTATTACGTGCCACAGAGGATAACATGTACTGTTATGGTACTTATCATTAGTCCTGAGCCTAGTCATTCAATTAACCAAAACAAATTATATAGTTTAGAGCCAAACTGTAAACATATACATGTCAAATAAACATTTCAAGAAAAAGTATACTGTTGTTGCAAAAAAAAAAAAAAAAAAAAAAAAAAAAAAAAATTTTTTTTTACTAGGGCCATATGGCCGTAAAGCGGTGGTTAAGAGGGTAGCACCCCCCGTAAGGACTGTGTAAACCTTCTGGAACGTGAGTGTCGTGGAAAAAGGAAGTAAAAATTCCAAAGAGGTAGGCTTATGAAAAATTAGCAGAGGTTTCAAATTCCTCCCCCCGGCCACTAGGATCTTTTCAATGCAAAAGATAGGAAGAAGATAGGAGAAACCCATGCATGTAATGCAGTTGCACAGTCTCGTCCTAAAGATCATACTGGGGTAAGAGGAGAAGTGCTTCAGTGAAGTGTATGTCTTACAGAAAAAAAAAAAAAAAAAAAAAAAAAAAAAAAAAAACAAAAACAAAAACAAAACCATCGTTTACGAGACTCCTTCAGAACCGAAGAGTGCTCCCTTCGCTTAGAAAAAAAGAAAGAACAAACAAATACGAAAAAACAAAAACTCCAGAACGTCGTCATACGGCAAGGTTGCTTGAACAGCCACAAAATAAAAACAACTTGTGGATCAAAGCGAAACAATTCTCAGTCAACGATCCCTTCGGGCTCTTCTAGAGTGCGGGGCTTTCGATGGGCTCTCTCGAACAGTCGCTTCGTTTCTCACGTCAGGGTTCCTAGGATCCGAAGGTGAGCGTCTTCGTCTGGATCTTTGTTCCTGGAACTCCATCCGTTCGGTTTGGACTTTAACTTTTTTCGCTGCTTGCGGACGGTATTCGGCATACCAGTCTGGAGCGTCAGTGAAGGGGATATCAATGGTTTCGCAGAAATACCTGATATCTTCCGGGACCCGGAGAACAGCCGTTCGTCCTCCCGAAGTTGCTGACAAAGCGAAGGGAAACTTCCAGCGGTACGGGATTCCCTTCGTACGTAAAACTTCCAAGATAGGCCGGAGTTCCCTCCGCCGTTGCAGAGTAATAGTAGACAGATCAGGGAAAATGTTTATCACAGTATCTTTGTAAGTCACTGGGGAGGTTAACGCTCTTACCCTGTGGAGAATGTCTTCCTTCTGCCTATAGTCGATGAGACAACAGATCACGTCCCGAGGAGGATCCGATTCTCTGTATCTCGGGCGTAGGGCACGATGAATGCGCTCCATTCCGACGGGGGAGTCTGGCGGCCGCTCCAAGATGGTGTTAAAGAGGGTGGACACTTCTCTGGCTAGATGCTCCGGTTCTATGGATTCTGGAAGACCTCGGAGGCGAAGGTTATGCCTTCTCCCCCTATTGTCGAGGTCTTCCAGATGGCGATTCTGGTCCCGAAGCTGGAGCGTGTGCGTATCTATCACATGGCACGCTTTCCTGAGCACAGTGGAGTGTGTAGCGGTGATCTCTTCCACGTCCTGGACTCTTCCCGCCATTGCTTGTAGATCCAACCGCAGTTCTGAAATGGCGGATGTGAGAGCTGAGGTAAGTGTTTCTTTTATGTCCGCTGCAACGGAGCGTAAGTCACTCAGGCTGGGCTGGAGATGAGGAGTGAGTGTGATGCCCTCAGATGGTGGGCCTTGCGGCGAAGAGACTGGGACAGGGCCCGTTCTTTGTGATGGACCTCGTGAGGCCGCCATATTGCTGTGCTGGGTGCGGAACATCTCCGGGATATTCTGCGAGATCCTGCTCGCCTCGTCTCTCGGGGATCTCGATCTGGACGCCGATGAGTCGCGGGACGAGGTGCCCATGTTGCTGGGTATTTTTAGGGTGAGTTATCCTCCGTTAACGGTTCGGTTTTCCTCTCGTCAGCGGGAGCTATCAAGCTATGCTGCCATCTACCTCCGAGGTCAAGCCACGCCCCTCGTTCTCTTTTTTTATTTATAGCGCAAAAAATAATATTTCAAAAGAAAGCTCTATTTGTGGGAAAAAAAGGACGTCCATTTTGTTTGGGTACAGCATCGCATGATTGTAGCCTATATCTACAGTGCATTCCGTGGTGTACTGTTTCAAATAAACTTCAGGCAGTGTACACAGTATCTAATACAGTGTCTATAGTTTCTACTACTTCTAGTGGTGTACACAGTATACAATACAGTGCAGCCATTGTAAAGTTGCTAATACACTTCAGGTGATGTACATAGTATCTAATTATCTAATACAGTGTTGTGTGGTGTTGCAAAACAAAAAATACATCATGTCCGGAAGACCACCAGGGAGAGGCAGACGCTCACATGCCACTAAAAGAGGGCAAGCAGACTCTGTGTCTACAGTTAACAGTGGTGGTTGTGGACATGGTGCATCCTCTGCAGGTGTCCGTGGGGCACGCTTGTCATTTTTTGCTGCTGCTGACCATGTTATTGAGTCAAAATATGTAGAAGAGTTGGTGGAGTGGATAACAAAGCGGTCCTCATCCTCCTCATCCTCCTCCTCCTCTGCTACCCAGGCTCAGAGTAGTTTGCCTTCAACACAGCTGCCAAAATGGCCTATTCCACCGGCTCCTTGTCCACAGTCACTCCTTCCGTAGCCCCATCATCATGCATGGAGGAGTCCCCAGAATTATTCAACCACAGTGTTGGTTATATGCTGCTGGAGGATGAGAAGCGATTTGAAGGCTCCGATGTTGTTTCCCAGGTTGAGGAAGGGAGTAACGTGAGCCTAGAGAGAGGGGGTGCAATAGAAGGGCAAGAAACTGGCATTCATGTTTCACAGCAGGGCCCGTTCCTACACCCAATAAGAGTATCAGTGAGGGGTTACAGTGTTGTGGCACCACCCCCACCACCACTCAAGGTCTAATTTTTCTGCCCCTGTTTGACAGGGGCATGTAATTACAATTCTTGATACAATATGTTACAGCGGGGCACGTTCCTGCGCCCAACAAGAGTAACTGTGAGGGCCTACAGTTTTCAGGTACCACCAACACCTAAGGTCCAATTTTCTGCACATTATATAGGGCAGGCCATATAGTATATATATATATATATATATATATATATATATATATATATATATATATATGCTATCATATAAATGTACTCACCAAGGCCAAGATGCCGAGAGTGGTCGCTGTTGCGACTCGGCGCAGACCACCCCTGAAGGTGGCACAAAGGGTGGTTGGCACCTAGAGGCACAAGCTACCAGTAGGACAGTCACTTGTTAGTAGATCAGCAGGTAGATTGAGCAGAGCTGATAGGTGATGTCCCATGGGAAGGTCCAGGAGCAATGGTAGTAAGTCCGTAAGGCAAAGGCAGAATCCAGGAGGCAGGCCAGGGGTCAAACACAGTCCAGATCAGAAGACAACAAGTACCAGGAATGCTGAGACAGAAGGGTAATCCAAAGACAAGCCAGGGCTCAATCCCAGGAGATAGTCCAGATGCAGGCTGAGGGTCAAACAGGTGATAGGTGATGTCCCATGGGAAGGTCCAGGAGCAATGGTAGTAAGTCAGTAAGGCAAAGGCAGAATCCAGGAGGCAGGCCAGGGGTCAAACACAGTCCAGATCAGAAGACAACAAGTACCAGGAATGCTGAGAGAGAAGGGTAATCCAAAGACAAGCCAGGGCTCAATCCCAGGAGATAGTCCAGATGCAGGCTGAGGGTCAAATACGTTCAGAAAGTGGGAGTCCAAGGTCAAGCCAGAGGTCAGGTCAGGAGAAGATCAGCGAGGTCGATGAGGCAATCTGGGTCACAACGGGTAATACAGATCACAAGAGCAGAGGTGGGAATCTCAGGAAGCTGAAGATGAACCAGCAGTGTGTTTGGATGCCCTCACTTCCTTTATAGGTCAGTGAGGGGTCACACCCTGTGTGTGCATGCTTGTACACTTTAGCTCATTCATATTGCGCACAACTGTGCGCCAGAGCTCCTTACCCGTGCGCATGCGCATAGGAGTGCGCATTTTATGACATAGCGCCTGGTATGGATTTTGGGGGGGCATCCACATCATTTTTTTCTATATTGCTGGGATCTGACAATACATTACAGCGGCGAACAGTTTTAACCTCCCTGGCGGTATTATTATGTCAGGAATTTTGTACCAAAAGCGGTACAATTTTTTGCATGGAAATTTGGTGTTATGTATTATAGGCCTGCAATTCTTAGTAATTACTTACTTAAACCTGACCAAACAAGACTCTAGTAGACATCCCAGATGTGATAAAGTTTGAAACACAAAATTATGAATTATAATCTAATATAGCCATAGACTGAGTATAGCCTCAAATAGAGAAAAAACGCAATACACATAACAGTACCATCATCCCAGTTGCTAATTGTCAAAGAAATGGGGATTCTCGGAATACCAGGCAGTTGCTGAGGCTGCTCCCTTTCTGTCCACACCCAAAAATGTTTGTTATATGGACTATCTCGGTACTCAATAGGAAATACACAGAAAATACTTTTTATAAAAAATTACAAATGATTTAATAGAGACAAAAAGATACAATATATAGCAAAACATTCACAATGTTAAAATCATATACACAGCAGTTTAACAAACTACCGACGGGTTGCCCCATAAGGTCTCTGTTGAAGAGGGGTGTAGGGAGATTTCCTCTACCGGTTTCACGGCGAACCGCTTGTTCAGGAGGACAGTCTATAAAGTGAGTAAAAGTGTTTACAAATAATCAAATAACAGCAAGTAATATTGAAATATATATGAAAAATTAACTGTGTGCATAAAGGCTGAAGGAACAGTCTAGTCTAGAAAAATCTAGTCTAGAAAGGGAGCAACCTCAGCAACTGCCCCAGTATAATTATAATCTAATAAATAATATAATTTTATTCAATAATGTAATACAAAATAATGAAATTTGTCAAACAAAGAACATTCAATAAACATCCTGAGTGTGATAAATTTTGAAACAAGGTACAGCACACAGTCCGACGTCACAATCAGGACAATGGAACCTGCTTTCTTTTCGGACTTTCTTACCATTGCCATCTCTCTTTGAACAGCAAACCACGCACATCCTGGTAGGTGCTGACTTTTTTGCGGTTGGTGGTATGTAGTCCATAAAGTGACGACCAGTCAGGCGTTCTGGGTTGGCAACGTCAAAAGCACTTTGTCCAGATCTGTTGATAGCTACTGATGGCGTCTGGTGTTTGACAAAAATATGCTCAGCCACCTTCCAGATAAAATCAGAATGAACAAGAGGCGTGTTACTCTTTGCTCTGTACAAGATATATGCATTCCAAAGGTATTGTTCCAGAAGATGCCTGAAAATCTTTTTATAATTTTTTTTTGCTGTTTGCGCATAGCCGCATAAAATGTCATTGCCTGATCGGCTCTGTCGACACCTCCCATAGTGTTATTATAGTTTATCACGACTTGCAGCTTCAGCACATCTTTCCCACCTTTTGTGTGGACCATGGCAGTGGAGGTATTGTGCACAGTACTCATGAGACACACATCCTTCTTGTCTGGTCATCGCACTACCATTATCTTACCGTTCTGCCAGGCAACCATTTCTCTGTTTTTTTTTTTTTGACAAACATAGATGGCATGTCACGTCGGTTAGGTCTAACGGTACCATACGCATCAGTCTTGTTTTGTACAGTTCCAGAGATGTGTAGAAATTGTCCATGATCACACAATATCCTTGGTTCAGCAATGGCACCAGCAGTGTAAGGACAGATGATGTGGCCATCCTATAGCCGCTGTACCCGGGATTGAACTTTGTGCCTTTACTCGCAGAGCATGTAGGATTTGATGCCAAACCACTCTCTTTTTCATGCAATAAACTGTATCCAGCTTAGGTGTCCCTAGTAGACCATCAAACTTTCAGCCACGCTGACGTCCCTTTCTGGCACATAGGTCCACTGGAAATTGGTCATAATAATTTGGCATACCTCCCAGATTTTTTTTAGTTTGGGCACAGGATGCATGGCCTCAAATTCTTCATTGTTCGTGAATTGGAAATACCTCATGATGAGGGAAAACCGGTATTCTGACATCACATTGCCAGAAAACGGAGTGGCCAGTAACTTACTGGTGGTCCAGTACCATTTCTGGAATGGTTTCCCCACCACCCCCTGAAGAATGATGAGTCCCAGAAACTGCCAGATGTCCTCTTTGGTCACCGGTTCCCACTTTCTGCTTCTGGAAAACCTGGCATGCAGCGTAGCGGATTGCTGCTCTTGGTAGCGATTTGTCTCTGTGACAATTTTTTCAATTACCTCCTCAGTGAGGAATAATTGCATGTATGCCAGAGGGTTGTCACTCTCAACATCTACCTTCATTCCAGGTGATCCAGTGAAGGGGAATCTTGGAGGCTACCTGGTCCGTATTGCTGTCAATAGGGCACCAAGTGTGCACATCTCCCCACGACTCACTATTGATCAGTTCTGCGAGCAACTTCGTGTCGCTGTTGCTGTCACTCAACTGGTCCAAAAGTGATTTTGTAGTGAAGTGGCGCTTTTTTGATGCCATCTTAGATATATTTTATGGCTACAAATTACAGTAAAATGGAGGCAAGGGGCACTGTACAGTGATCAAGTGTCAGATCTGAGATGATACAGTGTAATCCTCTCAGATTACAATGTATCACCTCTTTTTATGTTTGTGTTTATGTGTTTCACTTTTTAAATTCCCTGCCCAGTTCCTCTCCCATGTGCCGCTGCTGTTCGCAGGGAATGGAACCAGGAAGTCAGATGCCAGCAATCACAGTGGAGGATGTCACTGGATCACCAGGAGAAGGTAAGGGGCTCCGCTGGCAACTCTGCAATGTTACCCCGAGCGGGACTCGAGGGTTACCGCTCCTGGCATAGAAAATCAACCCCGAGTCACGCTCGGGAATGCCACCAAGGAAGTTAAATTACATTAGAAATGTCATTTTGCTGTGTCACTGTTATAAACATGGGAAATATGTGCTACTTCACAGGCCTACTAGGGACACCCCCAGGCAGGATATTTAAAGGAATATTTCATTTTTATTGTTTCAGTTTAAGCATTATTAAAATCACTGCTTCCAAAAAACTGACATTTTTTAAACTTTTTTTGCATTGATACATGTCCCCTGGGACAGGCCCTGGGTCACCAAACACTTGTTATGGCACTAACTTGCATATTAGCCTTTAAAATTAGCACTTATTTTTCACATTCATGTCCCATAGACTTTAACGGTGTTCGTGTGTTCAAACAAATTTTTTGCCTGTTCTGCTGCTAGTAGCAAAGTGCCATTTCTTCAGTGTTGTCACATGAAAAGATATAATAAAATATTTACAAAAATGTGAGGGGTGCACTCACTTTTGTGAGATACTGTAATACAAATTTAGTTTTTTTTTGTAATAAAAGGTATAAACCTAGAAAAATGCATTTTCCCATAGCTTTTCCTAACATAACATTTGCATTAGCGCACATCCATATATAATTACCCCAAAATATAATCAAGAAAGTCTTCAGATTAAAATTATATTAGCAAGGCTTTTATGTAATGTAGAGGAACAGTACAACTTAAAGTAAACGTGTTTTATTTTCATTTGAGCCTAACTTGAGAGACAAACAGGATCTTGGTGCTTAAATTGTTAGTGTAACATTAGAGGAAGATCACACTGGGTTTATAAGGACACTAATTAGCAAGATGATGACTTTTTCAAATGATCTTGCATTTACATACAGTATGTGAGCATGTGTTGTCATCACAGTGAATGCAAATGTCATAAAAGTCATCTGACAACACTGTTGGGTCCTGGGGATTTTACCTTTTCAAACCAAGCTGGTCAGTGGAGACCCCTCAATGCAACTGTGTAGCAGGAGATCACTCCTAATAGTAATCTAATGCTGGCTGTAATCAGCTGGACATATATCACTATGGCAGTAATACTCTATGTAGCTGCAGGGAGACACTAGACAGAGCTAGGACAGATCTATCTTAGCCTCTGTACTTAGAGGAAGTGATGTGATGTCACTGTGATATCACATATCTTCTATCACAATGCATCAATCTGCTACAAGCACTGCTGCATAGAAAGAATGGAAGTCCAGTAGCTGATTGGTTCAGCTCTTGAGCTTAGCACTGGGCAGGGGCAGACTGACAACTCAAGGGGCCCCCGGGCAATAGGAGATTATGGGGCCCCCAGGCAATCAGAGATTATGGGGCCACACAGTATACACACACAGTATACAATTACATATACACATACATGTACACACAGTATACACAGACATGTTTCTATTGGCTGAGAAGGTACTGGATAGGTGGGGCAGTTATAATCTAAGGATTTTTAGACCAAAAGGATGTTGGTACTCATGTAAGGATGAGTCCCCTTTCCCCTCTACATGGGGAAAAGGTGCTTGATGAAGGAGAAGGTTAGTTACCACTGTTTGCCCCTGTGTGAATTGGTGTTTTTTTGCATGTATCAACTTCTGAATTGGTGTTTTTATTTGGCTCAAATTAACCTAAAAAATCAGTTCAAGCAAACCTGATATTTTAGACTCTTGTGGTCAGACCTACACATATTTTACAGAAAGAACAAGAGGGTTTTAATTCCGCCTTTGGTGTTTATAATGCAATCTATATAACAGAGAGTTCAACTGGAACAGGAGGGCAAGTTGTAAACCTTGAAAAAAACTAAACAACTAAAAAAAACCTGCAATACAAAGGCATAATGAGCCAGTATGCCTTGCATACTAGCTCATTATTAAATACTTACCTTAAAACGGTGGTCTGAATCGGCACAACGAGAATGTGGCTGACATCTTTCACCTGAGTTACTTCTGGGTTCGCTGTGATTGGCCAGAGCCGCAATGACGTATGCGCGCGGGAAACGATGGTCAAGGCACGGGCCCTGAAAACGTCACAAGTGGGGCGTTTTTTCAGTGCGCATGTGCCGATGACATTGGCAAAACCATATTAAGTGAATATCTCCTAAACTGTGCAAGTTTAGGAGATATTTATATTACATACAGGTAAGCCTTATTATAGGCTTACCTGTAGGTACAAGTGGTGTAACAGAGTTTACAAGCACTTTAATTGTTTCAGCTCTCACATCTGTATTAGTGATGGACGAACTTCCGACGGGACGTTTCGCGAACGCGAAACGCGAACGGACACAAACGTTCGCGAAAACGACCGTTCGCCGCGGGCTCCATTGACTTCAATGGGAGGCGAATTTCGCAAACCTTTAGGTCGAATTTGCGGCCACGGGGTAATTATTAGGGGGTAGCACGTAGTCCCACCACCTGGACAATAGCATAATACATGTATGAGGTGAATTTGGGATCGATAACTACAAGCATTTTTTTTTTATTTGGGAAATTGTTCTGACAATTCAGGACTATGGAGCTAATGAAGGCAATGGAGGAGAGGGAAGGTCAGGGACCAGGGTAGGCAAACAAGAGGGTGCAGGAGATACAGAGCACTGACAGCAGCACCGTAATACAGAGCACTGACATCAGCACCGTGACATACAGCGCTGACAGCAGCTCCGTGACATACAGCGCTGACAGCAGCTCCGTGACATACAGCGCTGACAGCAGCTCCGTGACATACAGCGCTGACAGCAGCTCCGTGACATACAGCGCTGACAGCAGCTCCGTGACATACAGCGCTGACAGCAGCACCGTGACATACAGCGCTGACAGCAGCTCCGTGACATACAGCGCTGACAGCAGCTCCGTGACATACAGCGCTGACAGCAGCTCCGTGACATACAGCACTGACAGCAGCTCCGTGACATACAGCGCTGACAGCAGCTCCGTGACATACAGCGCTGACAGCAGCACCGTGACATACAGCGCTGACAGCAGCTCCGTGACATACAGCGCTGACAGCAGCTCCGTGACATACAGCGCTGACAGCAGCTCCGTGACATACAGCGCTGACAGCAGCTCCGTGACATACAGCGCTGACAGCAGCTCCGTGACATACAGCGCTGACAGCAGCTCCGTGACATACAGCGCTGACAGCAGCTCCGTGACATACAGCGCTGACAGCAGCTCCGTGACATACAGCGCTGACAGCAGCTCCGTGACATACAGCGCTGACAGCAGCTCCGTGACATACAGCGCTGACAGCAGCACCGTAAGCAGCCCCAGGAGGAAGTCAGCACAGCACAGGGATGGTGTGATCCCCTCATAATAAGAACCCCCAGGAGGAAGTCAGCACAGCACAGGGATGGTGGGAGCCCCTCATAATAAGAACACCCAGGAGGAAGTCAGCACAGCACAGGGATGGTGGGAACCCCTCATAATAAGCAGCCCCAGTAGAAATATGACACCGCTCAACCTCTTCAAAGAGGAGGGTAGGGGCATATAGTACGGTGTGCTTTTTTGGGTCAGGGAAGTGAGCCAAATGAATTAAGAAGGTCTGTGTGCTTGATTCCAAAAATTGTTTATAGACATATACATGGTCTACTGATCACATGTGTTGAATTCCTCCGAGATCCATGCCTCATTCATTTTTAGAAATGTGAGGTAGTTAACACTGTGGTGAGCTAGGCGAGTACGCTTATCGGTCACAATCCCCCCTGCTGCGCTGAACGTCCTTTCGGACAGGACACTGGATGAGGGGCAAGCCAACAGTTCGATTGCAAATTGGGCAAGCTCTGGCCAGAGGTCAAGCCTGCCCACCCAGTAGTCTAGGGGTTCATCACTCCTCAGAGCGTCCACATCGGCCGTTAACCCAATGTAGTCGGACACCTGACGGTCTAGGCGTTCCCTGATGCTGGATCCGGATGACACCTGTCGATGGGTCGGCTGAAAGAATGACCTCATATCCGAAGTCACCAACACATCTTCAAACCGGCCTCTTCTTGCAGGCGCTGTTGGATTGGTACCCGCAAATCCTTCTCTGGGAGTGGGAATTGCTCCTCTGCCAGCGCACGCAAAAGCAGAATGCAGCATTTCTCGAAGCAAGGCCTGGAAGTGCTGCATTCTGACAGCCCTCTGCGACGGCGGTAACATTTCC
The DNA here is from genome assembly GCF_037356315.1 of Lithobates pipiens. Lineage (NCBI taxonomy): Eukaryota > Metazoa > Chordata > Amphibia > Anura > Ranidae > Lithobates > Lithobates pipiens. The sequence goes on along the minus strand of NW_027507790.1, from coordinate 27,026,598 downwards.
GCCATTTTGTGTTTGTACCGGGGGTCTAAGTACGTTGCCACCCAGTACTGGTCCTTGACCCTCATGCTTTTTATACGGGGGTCCCTATTAAAACACTGGAGCATGAAGGCCCCCATTTGCACTAAAGTGGAAGCGGTGTGGTGGCCTGGCTCCTGCTCATCATCCAGGATAATGTCGTCCTCTTCATTCTCCTCTCCCCATCCTCGCACAACAGGGATCCCAGAAAGGTTTAAAGCATGCTCTTCTTGCTCCTGCTCATCCGCCCCGGCACCATCCTCCTCTGACTCCTCATCAGACTCCTGTTGTTGACTTGTCTCAGATAGAGTAGCCCCCCCTGGGAATTCATCCAGCATTGCGACTTCCTCATCTTCCCGCTCCTGCTCCTCCACAGCCTGATCAATGACACGACGCAATGCACGCTCCAGAAAGAAGGCATAAGGTACCATGTCACTGATGGCGCCATGGCTGCGACTGACCAGTTTGGTGATCTCCTCAAATGGCCGCAGAAGTCTGCATGTGTCGCGCATGAGCAGCCACTGGCGCGGTGAAAAAAAACCCAGCTCCCCAGAACCGTTTCTTTCGCAGAGTTCATACAGGTAGACGTTAACTGCACGTTTCTGCTGGAGCAGCCTATCAAGCATATAGAAGGTTGAGTTCCATCGCGTCGGGCAATCGCAAATAAGACGTCTGACCGGCAGATGGTGTCGCCGCTGAATGTCAGCAAGGCGAGCCATGGCCGTGTAAGATCTTCTGAAATGGGCCGAGATTTTCCTTGCCTGCCGCAAGATGTCCTGGACCCCAGGGTATTTGACAAGGAATCGCTGCACGACCAAGTTTAAGACGTGTGCCATGCACGGCACGTGCGTGATTTTGCCCTGTTTCAATGCGCTAAGCAGATTGGCACCGTTGTCACACACCACTTTACCAACTGTCAAATTGAGCGGTGTTAGCCACTCATCTGCCTGTGAACGCAAAGCTGAAAGGAGTGCCGGGCCAGTGTGGCTCTTTGCTTCCAGGCACAACAGACGCAGCACGGCATGGCAACGTCTCACCTGGCATGTGGAATAGGTTCTGGGGAGCTTGGGCGGTGCAGTGGAAGAGACGCTAGCAGCGGAAAAGGAGGAGGCAGCTGAGGAGGAGAGGGAGGAGGATGGAGTAGGAGGAGGAGAAGAAGAGTCAGGCCTGCATGCAATCCGTGGCGGTAAAACCAAATCTACACGGGTGCCACGGGTTACATGCTTGACGGCCGTCAGAAGGTTCACCCAGTGGGCAGTAAAACTGATATACCTTCCCTGCCCGTGTTTGCTAGACCACGTGTCTGTGGTCAGATGTATCTTGGCACCGACACTGTGTGCCAGAGATACATTCACTTGCCGCTGAACATGGCCATATAGCTCTGGGATGCCCTTCTCTGAGAAATACTTCCTTCCTGGGACCTTCCATTGTGGTGTTCCAATGGCCACAAATTTGCGAAAGGCCTCCGAGTCCACCAGTTTATATGGCAGTAGTTGGCGGGCTATGAGTTCTGACAAGCCAGCCGCCAACCGTTGGGCAAGAGGGTTATCCGGCGTCATCATTTTTTTACGCTCAAACATTAGGCCCACGGAAGCCTGCCTTTTTGCAGAAAAATGTGAGCTTGGCGTGATGGAAGGTGGAGTGGAGGACAATTGTGAGGAGAGAGGAGAAGGAGAAGTAGAAGACGAGGCTGGACGGTGAGAGCCTGCAGTGTGGCTTTGTGTGTTCCGTTGCTCCCACTGGGCTCGGTGATGGCTGCTCATGTGCCTTCTTAAGGCGGTCGTCCCTAGGTGAGTATTGGGCTTACCGCGACTAACGCGTTGACTGCAAAGATTGCAGATGGCAACGCTATTGTCAGCAGCGGACACGTTAAAAAAAGCCCACACTGCGGAGCCATGTGCCGGTGTCCTGGGAGCGCCAGATGTGACCGTACATGGTCGATGACTCGCTCCTGATACATTTGCAGTCTGCTTTGTCCCTGCTGTGCAATGTAAGTCATTGCTGCTTCTCCTCCCTATCTGCTGGTCCATATCTCCCTCTGAACTCCCCTCCTCTTCCTCTCTTGTGGGCACCCACGTGACATCACTAGACACGTCATCATCAACGTCACCTTCCCCACCGCTATAAGTAGAGTAGGCAGCAACACCGGGGACCAACCTCCTCCTTGGGCTGATCTGGGTACTGGCGTCAGACTGCTGAGTAGCGCTTGTTGCTACCTCCTCTTCCTGATCCAATACCAAGAGTGGCTGCGCATCAGAAATGTCCTCTTGATATGGATCGGAAAATAATTCCAGTGACTCAAGCGGAAGGTATGTGGTGGTGGTGGTGGTGGTCGTGTTGTTGGTGGTAGTGTCTTTGGGGGTGCACATAGCAGAGAGTGAAGAAGAGGGTGCAGATCGAGAGGATGAGGAGGGTGCAGAAGAGTAAGGCTGAGCGAGCCACTCAACCAAGTCTGGTGCATCCTTTAAAGTAATTGAACGCACCTTCTGCAACTTCCCACTTTGGCTCAAGCCTGTTGCTCCTGCCCTACCCCTACCACCCCTGCGGAAGGGCCTGCCTCTTCCTCTGCATGTCATTTTTTAAATGACCCTGTGACAAAACTCTTAGTCCCTATACCGCTGAAGGACTGCTGCAGTATAGGTGAGCGGTCAGCAGTGGTGCACGTCAACCCTATCTATTGTGGACCTATAGCGGTCCTTACAGAACAGCAGACTGTACCGCACTCAAGCCTATGTACCGTAGCACCCTATACCAAGTTACCAGTCCTTATAAGAACTTTTGTGGACCAAGCAGGTTGTGTATTAGTGTTTAGCAGACTGTACGTCAGTCCCTATACCGCTGAAGGACTGCTGCAGTATAGGGCAGCGGTCAGCAGTGGTGCACGTCAACCCTATCTATTGTGGACCGATAGCGGTCCTTACAGAACAGCAGACTGTACCGCACTCAAGCCTATGTACCGTAGCACCCTATACCAAGTTACCAGTCCTTATAAGAACTTTTGTGGACCAAGCAGGTTGTGTGTTAGTGTTTAGCAGACTGTGCGTCAGTCCCTATACCGCTGAAGGACTGCTGCAGTATAGGGCAGCGGTCAGCAGTAGTGCACGGCAACCCTATGTATTGTGGACCGATAGCGGTCCTTACAGAACAGCAGACTGTAACGCACTCAGGCCTATGTACCGTAGCACCCTATACCAAGTTACCAGTCCTTATAAGAACTTTTGTGGACCAAGCAGGTTGTGTGTTAGTGATTAGCAGACTGTACGTCAGTCCCTATACCAATGAAGGACTGCTGCAGTATAGGGCAGCGGTCAGCAGTAGTGCACGGCAACCCTATGTATTGTGGACCGATAGCGGTCCTTACAGAACAGCAGACTGTAACGCACTCAGGCCTATGTACCGTAGCACCCTATACCAAGTTACCAGTCCTTATAAAAACTTTTGTGGACCAAGCAGGTTGTGTGTTAGTGTTTAGCAGACTGTGCGTCAGTCCCTATACCGCTGAAGGACTGCTGCAGTATAGGGCAGCGGTCAGCAGTGGTGCACGTCAACCCTATCTATTGTGGACCGATAGCGGTCCTTACAGAACAGCAGACTGTACCGCACTCAAGCCTATGTACCGTAGCACCCTATACCAAGTTACCAGTCCTTATAAGAACTTTTGTGGAACAAGCAGGTTGTGTGTTAGTGATTAGCAGACTGTACGTCAGTCCCTATACCAATGAAGGACTGCTGCAGTATAGGGCAGCGGTCAGCAGTAGTGCACGGCAACCCTATGTATTGTGGACCGATAGCGGTCCTTACAGAACAGCAGACTGTACTGCACTCAGGCCTATGTACCGTAGCACCCTATACCAAGTTACCAGTCCTTATAAAAACTTTTGTGGACCAAGCAGGTTGTGTGTTAGTGTTTAGCAGACTGTGCGTCAGTCCCTATACCGCTGAAGGACTGCTGCAGTATAGGGCAGCGGTCAGCAGTAGTGCACGGCAACCCTATGTATTGTGGACCGATAGCGGTCCTTACAGAACAGCAGACTGTACTGCACTCAGGCCTATGTACCGTAGCACCCTATACCAAGTTACCAGTCCTTATAAGAACTTTTGTGGACCAAGCAGGTTGTGTGTTAGTGATTAGCAGACTGTACGTCAGTCCCTATACCAATGAAGGACTGCTGCAGTATAGGGCAGCGGTCAGCAGTAGTGCACGGCAACCCTATGTATTGTGGACCGATAGCGGTCCTTACAGAACAGCAGACTGTAACGCACTCAGGCCTATGTACCGTAGCACCCTATACCAAGTTACCAGTCCTTATAAAAACTTTTGTGGACCAAGCAGGTTGTGTGTTAGTGTTTAGCAGACTGTGCGTCAGTCCCTATACCGCTGAAGGACTGCTGCAGTATAGGGCAGCGGTCAGCAGTAGTGCACGGCAACCCTATGTATTGTGGACCGATAGCGGTCCTTACAGAACAGCAGACTGTAACGCACTCAGGCCTATGTACCGTAGCACCCTATACCAAGTTACCAGTCCTTATAAGAACTTTTGTGGACCAAGCAGGTTGTGTGTTAGTGATTAGCAGACTGTACGTCAGTCCCTATACCAATGAAGGACTGCTGCAGTATAGGGCAGCGGTCAGCAGTAGTGCACGGCAACCCTATGTATTGTGGACCGATAGCGGTCCTTACAGAACAGCAGACTGTAACGCACTCAGGCCTATGTACCGTAGCACCCTATACCAAGTTACCAGTCCTTATAAGAACTTTTGTGGAACAAGCAGGTTGTGTGTTAGTGATTAGCAGACTGTACGTCAGTCCCTATACCAATGAAGGACTGCTGCAGTATAGGGCAGCGGTCAGCAGTAGTGCACGGCAACCCTATGTATTGTGGACCGATAGCGGTCCTTACAGAACAGCAGACTGTAACGCACTCAGGCCTATGTACCGTAGCACCCTATACCAAGTTACCAGTCCTTATAAGAACTTTTGTGGACCAAGCAGGTTGTGTGTTAGTGATTAGCAGACTGTACGTCAGTCCCTATACCAATGAAGGACTGCTGCAGTATAGGGCAGCGGTCAGCAGTAGTGCACGGCAACCCTATGTATTGTGGACCGATAGCGGTCCTTACAGAACAGCAGACTGTACTGCACTCAGGCCTATGTACCGTAGCACCCTATACCAAGTTACCAGTCCTTATAAAAACTTTTGTGGACCAAGCAGGTTGTGTGTTAGTGTTTAGCAGACTGTGCGTCAGTCCCTATACCGCTGAAGGACTGCTGCAGTATAGGGCAGCGGTCAGCAGTAGTGCACGGCAACCCTATGTATTGTGGACCGATAGCGGTCCTTACAGAACAGCAGACTGTAACGCACTCAGGCCTATGTACCGTAGCACCCTATACCAAGTTACCAGTCCTTATAAGAACTTTTGTGGACCAAGCAGGTTGTGTGTTAGTGATTAGCAGACTGTACGTCAGTCCCTATACCAATGAAGGACTGCTGCAGTATAGGGCAGCGGTCAGCAGTAGTGCACGGCAACCCTATGTATTGTGGACCGATAGCGGTCCTTACAGAACAGCAGACTGTACCGCACCCAAGCCTATGTACCGTAGCACCCTAGACAGACCAAGTTACCAGTCCTGATAAAGAGCTTTGTGGAACAAGTGAGTTGTGAATGATTAGCAGACTGCAGCAGAAGGGCAGCAGTCAAGTATAATATTCTTTCTATATTTGGAAGAAAGAATATTATACGTGTACAAGCCTATTACCGTACCACTGATACCAGTCCTGAAAAGAACCTTTGTGGAACTAATAGTAACAGCAAGTCTTTAAAATTATCCTCACTGCCTGACACACTGCTTCCTGCCTGTCCCTATACAAATTGGCAAAAAAGAGTAGGCTGGAACGATTAGCTGGAACAGCTCTTTTGTGGACCTGATAGTAACAGCTAATGATGATGATGATGATGATGATGAAGAAAGACTAATCTGGCTGAGCTGTCCCTAAAATAGCAGCATACAGCGCTCTGTCCCTTTATCTAAACTGACAAAAGAAACTCAGGCTGCTGACCTAACACCTATACCAGTCCTGAAAAGAACTTTTGTGTACCAAATAGCTAGCGTTTTCTCTGTCCCTACTCCACACAGGATCCTTTCCCTACAGTGACAGAAGAAAGAATGTAAAATGGCCACCGGATCGGGTGTATTTATAGGTTAGGGGGAATGTCCAAGTGTCCATGAGCTGTCATGTCTCAATTGGTTGTCCTGTAACACATGATAAACGTGTCACGAAAGGTTAAAGTTCTTGTATACATTAAACACGTAAGTCCGCCGGGGCGAACGACGGAAAAAGGCGTTCGAACCCGCGGACGGCGAAAGTCGGAAATTCGCCGCGAAACGACCGCCGGGCGAACCGTTCGGCCATCACTAATCTGTATAACCCTAATGGACTAGAGAAATTTTCAGTTTATTCTAATTTTATTTTTAATTATTATAAAGTATTACACATGATTACAATTTCAAACATATATATTACTTACATACATAATAATAACATTTATTATTTTATTTCCTCTTTTCTCCCCTCCCATACATAGCTTGGATATTTTAACATACAAAAAAAAAAAAAAAGGAAAAAATACACATCCAACCCCCCCCCCCCCCCCCATTTTTCTCTCCCTTCCCTCTCTCCTCTCTCCTTCCCTCTGCGAAATCTTTCCTTCCATTTCTTCCCTCCTTCTTCCTCAATTTTTTACCAATTTCCTATGCTGTCTCAAGGGAGTCCAAACCAGGAGGCACCTTTCATACGTATCTAATTCTTGTGCTAAAAGTATCTCCATTCTCTCTATGTTATCCATTTCTAGGGCCCATTCGTTTATCGAAGGAGACTGAGTTGATCGCCAGTGCCGCGGTATCACAGTTCTTGCTGCCGTCAACCAGTACCCGAGAAGATTATTTTTAATGTTTTTATATGTTCTTGGTAACATAGAGAGAAGGGTGATTTGTGGTGTGTTTGGGATTACCTCCCCAGTAACTAATGTGTATAATTGCATAATCTTTTCCCAAAAACCAAAAATTAGGGGACATTCCCACCAAATATGAAGCAATGACCCCTTGTCTGTATGGCACCGCCAACATATATCTGATTTTTCTGGGTATATACGATGAAGTGCCACTGGGCTCCAGTACCATCTTGAGAGCAACTTATAGTTCGTCTCTTGTGCTTTAATTGTCAGTGATAAACAGTGAGAAAAATTAAATGCCTTCTCCCATTCCCCAACCTCAATTTGAGCATTGATCTCATTAGCCCATTTATTTATATATTCCGGGAGCTCCGGGTGATTTTTAATAATAAACATCTTATATAGTGCTGATATAACATGTTTTGGTTTTTGATCTTGTGTCAGGAGAGTTTCAAGTTGTGTTAAATCTCTACCCAGAGACTTGCTTGAACGAATTGTACACCAAAATGACAGTAACTGCCAAAATTCCAACCTTTGCATAAATGATGGTCGCTGTGTAGGAAATAGGTTTAATAAGGACGGAATTGTCCCCTGGCATAAAATATTGCTCAGCCTATAATGGGATTCCCTATTCCATATAAGAAAACTTGTCCTATTTAATTCCGGTGGAAAAAAGGGGTTGCCAAATAGAGGTGTCATAGGTCCTTCATAGGAGGAAAGTTCAAATTTTATAGCTGTTTTACCCCATATATTCAACACATGGGATGTAAGAGAGGGCCTAGTCTCTAACAACTCTAGAGAAATTTTACATTTTAGTTATGGGCGTTTTGATTCTCTGATACATTTGTCATAGTATAAAAAAGTAATTTCTATATTGTTTGTTCCAGTACAAACAAGGTTTTCTCTTGGCAAAAATGTTTTGAAACCCCAATTTTATTTTCTATGAAATCTAAAGACAAAAGATATAGCAAGAAAAAACTTTTTTTTCTTTTTTTTCTAGTTTGACCAGTGATAGTTTTAAAAGCAATTGTAATTCTGTTGTAAAAAAAATGCATATTTTATTCTATAATTTCTCCACTGTATAATGAAATAAACATTTTAATTATTTTACAAGCATAGGTATATTATCAAAGAAAAAAGTGTAAAAAAATAAATAAAAAATATATATGGAGAGGAGGGGGGGGGGTTTAATTAGGGCTTATTAAGGGTAACTAAGGGTTACTAGGGGTTCATTTTTGTATCCACTTCAATACCAGCCACTTTTGCCCTTCCTGCCCAAGCCAAACTTTAGCTTTCAGCTCTGTTGCACTTTGACAATTGCGCGGTCATGCCACACTGTACCCAAACACATTTTTTTAATCATTTTGTTTCCACATATAAAGCTTTTTTTGATGGTATTTAATTACTACTGGAGTCTTTATTTTTTGTACAACAAATAAAAAAAGACCGTAAATTTTGAAAAAAAAAGTTTATCGTTGTTTCTGTTATAAAAAATGTGGAAATAAGTAAGTTTTCTCCTTCACTGATGGGCACTGATGAGACTGCACTGATGGGCACTGATGAGGTGGCACCAATGAGGTGGCACTGATGAGGTGGTACTGATGATGGAGACTGATATGTGGCACTGTTGGGCTCTGATAAGCAGCAATGATGGGCACTGATAGGTGTCACTGGTATGCAGCACTGATGGACATTGATAGGCTGCACCGATGGGCACTCATAGGCAGCACTAATGGGCACTGATAGGCAGCAATGATGGACACTGAAAGGCTGCACTGAAGGGTGGCACTGATAGGTGGCACAGATGGTCACTTTTATTTTCAGCTTCAGCACTTTTATACACAATTATCAAATAAGGGTTCACTTCATAGAGATTTGCAAACCTTTGTACTGGGCTTTCAGAGTGTTCCCATTATTTCAAAATGTGTCACACGGAACTATGTGGTGTTAAACTTGCAGTAATGCACACAGAAGTAAATGGTGTTAAACTGGCAGTAACGCACAAAACTATATGGCATTAAACTGGCAGTAACGCACACAGAACTATATTGCGTTAAACTGGCAGTACACACACAGAACTATATGGTGTTAAACTGGCAGTAACCCACACAGAACTATATGGCATTAAACTGACAGTAACGTGCACAAAACTATATGGTGTTAAACTGGCGGAATCAAATAGACAGTGTTTAACCGTCACTATATTGACGTTATCTGAACTGTCCCTACTCTACACTAATGTATGTATGAATGACACAGTCTCACTACACTACAGTGAAACTACAGTAGGTGACCACGATATTGTGTTAATCTCGCCGCTTTTATCAGCGAGATTGACACCTTGCGAGCCCCATCGCGGGAGCCAGCGCCAAGCTGGCTCATTCATCGGGAAAGGAAAAATGTGTTTTTCCACCCCCTTTCCTGACCGCCCGGGCTGCGTGCTCGGATAAGGGTCTGGTATGGATTTTGTTTCTAATACACTTCAGGCGGTGTACACTATATCTAATATAGTGTGTACAGTTTCTACTGCACTTCAGGTGGTGTACACAGTATCTACTAGAGTGTGTACAATTTCTACTACACGTCTGGTGGTGTACACAGTATACAATACAGTGCAGCCATTGTACAATTTCTAATACAGTGCTGGCGGTTTACACAGAATCTAATAAAGTGTGTACAGTTTCTAATATCTTCAGGTGGTATATTAATATATTCATGCAGTATATATATATATATATATATATATATATATATATATATATATATATATACTCTGCACTCAGTGTAGCCCATATATACAGTGCATTTGGTGGAGTATAGTTTCTAATCTAGTGTGGTCTTGCAAAACGAAAAATACTTTGTGTCGGGAAGGCCACCAAGGAGAGGCAGATGCTCATAAAAGAGGGCAAGTAGCCTCTGTGTCTGCAGTCAACAGTGGTGGTCGTGGACATGGTGCATCCTCTGCAAGAGGCCATGAGGCATGGTTGTCTTTTTTTCTGCTGCTGCTATTTGACCACAGTGTCGGGTAAATGCTGTTGGAGGATGCTCAGCGATTTGAAGGCCCCGATTTTGGTTCCCAGGTTGAAGAAGGGAGTAACTTGAGCCTAGAGAGGGGGGTGCCACAGAAGGACAATAAACTGGCAGTAATGTTCCCCCAGCTGTAGCATATTGCCAAGTTTGCTCCAGTGATGAGGAGGGAGGTGATGATGAGGTCACTGACTGTACTTTGTTGGCTGAGAGAAGAGAGGAGGAAAGTGAGGAGGAGGAGGAGGCACAACTCCAATGAGGCAGGATGTCCTCTAGGGAGCAGCTTAAGGGTAGCCACCCTATTGCATCACACCACAGAGCTCCACAGGTGCAGGGTGCCGCTGACTTTTTAAAAGTTCCTTGGTGTGGGCCTTTTTTGACACATGTGCAGCAGATTGCACCATTGCTGTTTGCAACCTATGTCTGAAGCAGATCAAGCGTGGCCAGAACAGCAGCCGCTTGGGCACCACATGCCTGAACAGACATATAACGACCTGCCATGCAGTCTGTTGGCAACAGCACTTGAAAGACCCACATCAAAGAAAAAGGCAAACTTCTTGCTCCTCATCTGGGATCTCCAACCCTACTATACCTCCAGTCCTCTTAAAAACCGGCACTGAGTGGAATGAAGGTATAGCAATATGTGTCCCAAGTACTTGCAGCCAATCTGCTAGCAGTGCACCACCAATTGATTTTAGCAGGAAAATTTCCCTACCCCAGTTGCTGATCCATAATAAGAAATTTGGTCCTCGCCATCCACATGCTCAGCGTCTAAATGCTAGCTTGGAAATTTCTAGCACTGCAACTGCTGTCTTTTCAGCTGTAGACTCTGCCCCCTTTTGTGAATTTGTGGAATGTGCTGTACCTTAGTGGCAGGTTCCAATACACCGTTTCTTTTCATGGAAATGCCATTCCGGCTCCCTATCTATGTGTAAAGAAATGTTTTGGCCTACTTGGACAGGGTGGTCAGCACTATGGTTCATATTACTGCCAACTCATGGTCAAGCAGGCATGGGCAGGTACGTTACCTATCCTTCACAGCACAAAGGGTAACTCTGCTGGCAGCTGGGAAGGATGCATTACATGGTTCAGTGTTGTTGGAACTTGTTCTGCCACCATGCTTCCAAAATGCTAAATGCCCCAGCTCTCTCCTCCACTCCTCCTCTATTTCCTCTATGGCCTCTTCTGCAGATTTGTCCTCTGAACCAGCTGTCCTCTGTAAGCGTTCAAGGGGCTACGCAAGCATTCAGGCTAAAAGATGCCATGTGGTGCTTGAGTTGGTCTGCCTAGGGGACAGGAGCCACACTGGGGCAGAGATTCTGTCAGCTCTGCAGGGGCAGGTACAGAGGTGGTTGATGCCATGCCAGCTTCAGACAGGAATGTTAGTATGCAACAATGGCACCAACATTCTATCCACCCTCTGACAGGGACACTTGACCCATGTTCCATGTTTGGCACACATCCTGAATTTGGTGGTGCAGCAGTTCTTGACCAGGTACCCAGGCTTACAAGATCCTGAGGCAGGCCAGAAAAGTCTGTGGTCATTTACATCGGCCATACAATGCCAGTGCTTGGCTGGCTGACCTTCAAAGGGAATGCAACCTGCCCACCAACTGTCTCATTTGTGACATGCCCACCAAGTGGAACTCAACCTTTGTAATGCTGCAGCACCTTCACAAACAGCAGAGGGCTATCAATGAGTACCTGGGCGAGTATGGCACTAGGATGGGGTCAGAGGGGCTTGGCTTCTTTTTGTCACGCCAGTGGCTACTGATCATGGATGCATACACTGCCCTGTCACCATTTGAGGAGACCACAAGGATGGTGAGCAGTGACAATGAATACATCAGTGACAATGTCCCTCTAGTCTTCCTGCTGGAGCACATTCTTTATGGAATCATGGACAGGACACTTGAGGCAGAACAGCGGGAGGAAGAGGAGGACTTCCTTTTCTCTCAAGGCCCAAGGCGGGAGGAAGGGGAGAAGGAGGAGGAGGATTGTGTCAACATGGATGTAGAGGATAACACTCAGCAGCAGTCTTCAAGGGATGTTTTTCAGTCCCCAGAAACCCAAGGAGTTGTACATGGCTGGGAGGAGGTAGTTACGGATAATGTGATCCTTAGAGGCCCAGAGGACTCAGAATTGAATGACTCTGAAAACTTACACTGCATGGCCTTCCTGATTCTGCAAAGCCTGAGAAAGGACCCCAGGATTTGTGTTATCAAGGAGAAGGATCATTACTGGCTGGCAACCTTTCTTGATCCACGTTACAAGAGTAAAGTTGCAGAACTCCTCCTACCTTCACAGAGGGAGCAGAAGATGAAAAATCTTCGCTTTCAGACCACCCCCACGTACGTCAGGGCCTTAAAACAACCATGAACTAAGATAATGAAATGACATATAGACTGCTTTACCCGATTGATGGATCGGAACTAAGAAGGGGGGAAAACCAGAGTGATGTAGGTATTTCCCCCCCCCCCCCCACCGGAGGTTGCGTCCCCCCCCCTTTTTTTTTTCTTTCTTCTCGCTTTCCTCCCTTCCCCTCTTTCCCCGTCCAGTGGCCCACCCTGTCTCAGGTCCCCTCCACCCCCTACCTATTTCCTCCCATAAATTCCCATACTTCTGCCTGAAAAACCCCAACACAGACCGCATTAGGTACAGAAACCGGGGTTGACCCGGCTAGTTTCCCACCGACTAAAGCTTATAGCAACTGATAAACAGATCCTTATAGCCTCATCAGTGGGACACATCATACTTAGATCTGGAGACAGAAAGTCCTCCGCCCCACCTTTTCTGCCCACCAGACACTGATCTACCCTCGCACATCAGTTGCAGTCCCCCAATAAGGGACAGAAGGGTAATGAACCCAGGAACTAAAATTTAATTCCCGGTAACAAGATGAAACAGTGTTAAGTGAGTAGACTCATCCCTACCGGGCACCAAGACAAAGATAGGATACCCTTCGAAAGTGTACAATGGAATTTTTGTTTTAGTATGAAGGTTGTACTATACATGCAAGTTTTCGTAGTCGTAAGAGTCTCTAAACAAAATGTTATTTCTGTACGAAATATTTGAGCTTTCTGTGTATGCTCTTCTTTTCAATAAAATGTTAAAAAAAAAAAAAGATGAAACATCTTCAGGAGGCCTTGAAGAAAGGTTTGTGTAACACATTTTCTGACCCTGGGAGGTTACCATTTCTTGGTGCTAGACAATGTGTTGCTGAGGCTTCGTTCAGTCAAAGGAAGAGCGGTGGAGAAGGTTGCCGGCTGCCCGATGCCTTTAAACAATTGTTCAGTCCTCAGAGCCAAGGTCTGATCAGTTCCAGCAACCATCACCAGCATCTGCATTATATGGTTCATGAATATCTAGGGGCAAGAGCAAACTTGGAGACCTTTCCAACAAAGCATCCACTGGGTTAATGGGTCTTGCGGGTGGACCACTTGCCAGAACTTGCTCAATATGAAATTGAGCTACTGGTCTGTCCTGCATTATGCATGCTTTATTAATGCACATTCAGTGCTGCTGGGGGGTTTGTAATGGATCATCAGAGTGTGCCTGACCACAGACTCCATTGATAGGCTCACATTCATAAAAATGAATCAGTCTTGGATCAGCAGATATCAAGCACCCGATGCTGATGTAACTGATTGAATTTGCTAAGGATCTGGGATCCCTTAAAGATTGCTTATGCTGACTATCCTATTCCTCTTCAATCTTGATGATGCTAGTTTCCAACAATATTTTTGGTTTAGGGCACTACCACCACCACCCAAGGCCCAATTTTTCTGCCCCTTTTTAACAGGCACATGTTAAAAAGGCCCAACAAGCGCCCAACAAGAGTAACTGTGAGGGCTTACAGTGTTCTGGTGTCACCAAAACCAAAGGCACAAATTTTCTGCCTCAGTTTAACATGGCCATGTAATTACAATTTTTGAAATAGACTCCAATAGGTGGAACAATAGATGGTCAGTCAAGGCTGATTGTGCCTCAGAGAGTCCTGGAATCAGAGAAGGGATAATTTGTTCCACAGCCTCCACCTGATCATGAAAACTATGAAGACTCTTCTGTAACTCAGCCATATCTCTTTTATGACTGTCATCCATTTGAGGGAACATGGATTCCAAATCTCTCTGGGTGGGCAATAAGCTTAAATATTTCTCTAAGCGATCGTTGGTGGTGTATTGTTCATATTCGCTGCCTGAATCAGAGCAGTCTCTGTCTGTTGCCTGGGGGGCATGGTTATGGGTTTTAAATGGGGAGTTGTTGTGACCTATGTCCACTTCGAGTACTCACACCAGTACTCGGGTACTGGGAAAAAAAGCTCCTATATCTGCCCTTTCATTGGGTGTTCCTACTTTTTTGGGGTTTACTCTTCATATTTTTGCTCATCCTGTTACACCGGGTTATAGGATCCCAGCTAGCACCAGTTGCAGCAATATGGACAAGTGGTCAGTGACAATTATACTAAACAGCAATTAACGCTATACCCACCAGTGATGGCACAAGTCAAGGGTTGATGAGCCAAGCAGCAAATTATAAAGCAGTCAGCCGCCACAGACAGGGCAAGCCAGGGATAACCACAGTTCACCTGGTTTCTCTTTAATAGTTTGGACAATCCAGGTACTCACAGTACAGTAAATTGACTGCTCAAACAGATGCCAAGGTGATCTACACAAATGAGCAGAGCAGGGGCGATTTTAACCGAATAACCACATTTAGTGCAAACCAGGGGCTGCCTCAATACACCCAGTTTTAAACTGCAAGTCTCTTGCTTTAGGACAAGTCCTAGGCACTGCACATACAGAGGGTGGCTTTTGTGTGGCTGGACAGCAAAGCTGCTACAACAGCATCCCCTGATCTCCTCACCCCATGCAGTTCAGTGGCTGTAAGATACCCAAGACCAACCAGATGAGCAGCTGGAGGATAGGTAGGAGAGATTGTGGCTCCAGACGCGGCCAGGCAGCTTCAATTGGGAAAGCAGCTAGCAGAGTTGGGTGAGCCCTAGCGGCAAGGTGATCCATCAACTACCAATTGACACTCGTGGCTAAGGTAGCATCAGGCAGCTCCAGCTAATAGTGGCAGAGACCCCGCGAAGAGTAAGGATTAAGCCGGACCAAGCAACGTTCAACAGGCAATGGGAACATCCAGCACACTGTAGCAGCCACAGCATCGGAAAAATGGAGCCAGCTCATAAAAATAAATAAATGTATTTAAAACAAAACAAAGGAAAACTGATAGTAACTGCAGACTGCACAAAAACGACACTTTAAAAGGTCAAATAGCAGGAATAATAGAAGAATGCATTGAGTTTTAGTTATTACTGTAAAATTAAACAATGATTACATTTATAGATTAAGAATGAAAAACACATTTTATCTTTTGTTCTTTGACGTTAACTTGTTACTTTAAAAGAAGCTGACTGTTCTCTTATTTGAGAAACATTTGATGGGTAAAATATCATGCTTAATAAGGCAGAAATGTTGACAGAAATAACAGATCCTTCATCCATTTGAAACTGCTCTCTATTCAAAAGTGATAACAATTAAGACCTGGTCAGTTTAAGTACTTTCACCTAGAATGTAATGGTGCATGTGAACATACAGGGAAAATGGCTAATAATTTATGAAAGCTTTTCAAGATAAAGGTAACAACTTTTCAGCGAGGAACATATTTGAAAGGTAAACATTTAAAAATGCAGACTGCATATCTCCTGTGTCAATTTAAAATTTACTACATACCATTAACCAACCTAAAATAACTTCCATGGTAATAACCCTTCAGATACAAATGCCTGTGTGCAAGGAGGTATTATTAAGTTAAATTACCCTAAAAGTGTTGGATTGACACAGAAAGGGTTCACTCAGTGATTTGGAAAACGATGGGTCTTGGTAACAAAGGTAAACAGCTACAGCTGTTCTTTTCTTGATAGCCAGATTTTTAAGATTTGCTTTAACATGATTTCAAACGAATCCTTTAAATATTTAATAGACTACCTCCTGAATATCATGTATGTCCTTGGGAATTGCAGTAAGTTTCTTTTTTAAAACCTAAATTCCCTTGAAGGCTTTTAACAGCTAAACTACTTCATCCAGACCATTGCATGCTGGGTGAAATGAGTCATGTTGGAAGGTACTGCAGGACTTTTTTTGTGGAGTCAATGAAAGCACTTAATAACATTTCTTAAGGGCAAATAAATAACAGCTGAGGGACTTTAGGTGTTTATCTAAAATATTTTTTTGAAATTGTTTAAAAGGTTTGTAAATGCGATGATTTCATTTACTGTAAACACTACTTAACATTTTAAAAGGTTGTTTCCATTAATGATATTTAATGATATGCAGCTGCAGACACATTTCTTTGTTACATAGGCATATGGGCCAAGTACTTTTAGGTACCATAATTTCAACCAGCTAACTAGTATTTTTTCTAATGAATTGCTCCAAAAATATCAGTTGAGTTTTAAAATAAAAGTTGATCTGCTTGTTCAGAGTGGTTATGGATAAGGTAAGAGCTAAGCTTAGAAACATTGTAGAAAACTCTAAAGCCCCATATACACGATCAGTTTTTCTGCTGAGTTTTTCCTTCAGATTTACCAAAACCATATAATATTAGGTCAAACCTTAGGAGTTTCAATTTGTAAGCAATCAGGCAGGCCCTTGCACTACATGGTTTTGGTAAATCTGAAGGAAAAACTCAGCAGAAAAACTGATAGTGTGTATGGGGCTTAAGGGTTAGGTTATAGGGGACATGAACTGTGGAAGATGTACTCAGAAAAAGGCAGACAGAGGCAGAAAACTAGTTATCACTTTTGATATAGACGCCATGCAGCCAAAACAAAACTTTGTTTCCTTATGTAAGAGCTACCCCCTTGATGACTAGTTATATGATAACTGATGTACAAATACCCAAGCAGCAGCAGGGGAGGTGTAAAAATCTCAGATCCAATTAGATTAAAGAAGAAGCAATGGGCAAAGGCAAACAAAGGATAACAGACTAGTAAACAGTATTTTCTGTAGGTTCACTGCAGCTGATTTTTTCCCCAATATTAACTTAATCGTGCCCTGTTTTGTACTGGTTTTAGGGACAGTCATTTCTTTTTAGAGAGCAGAGTTTTTCTTCCTTGTGTCAACTGCCTCTCTGATGAATGATGATTTGATGATATTTTGGAGCATATTCAAGTAGTAGCAGCGGAGGGTAGAAAAAAAAAATCACAGTTCCACAGAATGAATGAAGCCAGTTTTACACTGCAGCATTCTTTCCAGCAAGTAGCACAGTAATGCCACATACACACGATCAGACTATCCGGCGGACTTTGCAGCGAAGGTCCGCTGGACTTTCCGAACAAGCGGACTTGCCCATACACACCCAGACATTTCCGGTAAACTAGGTCCAGCAGACAATCCGCTGGACTATGGCGTGGATCCGGACTTTTGAAATGAACGGACTTGCCCACACATGGAGTAAAGTCCGTTTGAACGTGACTTCAGGTAGCTGGGACTAGTGAAGGAAGTCAATGTAGCCACCTCCAGCTGGTCAGGAAAGAGGGTGGGGAAGAGCGAGCACCCCCCTGAGCTGTACAAGGCTGTATGCCCTCAACATGGGGGGGTGCTTTGGGGAAGGGGGGTCCTGCGGCCCCTTGTCCCCATGTTGATCTTCCTGACAACCCTGGCTGTTGGTTGTCAGGGTCTGCAGGTGGGGGGCTTATCAGAATCCAAGAGCCCCCTTTAATAAGGGGGCCTCCAGATCCCGGCCCCCCACCCTATGTGAATTAGTATGGGGTACGATGTACCCCTACCCATTCACCTAGGGAAAAAAGTGTTAATAAAAAAACACAACACAGGTTTTTAAAATACTTTATTAGATAGCTCCGGGGGTCTTCTTCCGTCTTCGGGGGGTCTTCTCCGCTATCGTCTGCTCTTTTACCGCTAGCTATTTTACTAGCGGAGGAGCACGGCTTTCTCCTTCATCGCCGCCTCCTTATGGGGGTCTTCTTCTGACTTCAAGGGTATTATCCTGCTCTTTGGATCTTCTTGCCAGGCCTCCACTATCTTCTTGCAGCTTTTTTACTAGCGTTGGCCCGGTCTTGTCGATGTCGCCTTCTTCTTCTTCCTTCCATAGTTGACACAACACTCTCTCCAGCTGTAATGGCAGGGACGCGTTTTGCGGCAACTTATATAGGTATAAGGGACGGGGTCACCGGGTGATGTCAAATGGTGACCCGCCCCTTAAGATGTCACAGTGCCAGCATCCTCTGCATATCATCATTAGCATCTTCCCAAATATAGAACTTAAACCAACAGGTCTATAGTTATTTGATACAGACTTTGACCCCGTTTTAAATATAAGCACCGCATACCAATCCAGTGGTACTATGCCAGTCATTAAAGACTCCCTAAAATTAAAATAAAATGGCTTTGAAATTACATAACATATATATTTTAACCATAGTGGATCATTTGGGAATGTGTCAATATCATTCTCATTATGGACATCAGCTCACCCGTGCTCCTTTGTCCCCAGTCACACACTCCAGATTATTTTGTAAAGGGCCTACATAATCCAATCTTAATTTTTAACTATTAATATATTTTTGTTTCAATACGCTATTATTAGAGTTTATAGAGTAAAGAAATCCAAAAAGAGTAGGTAGAACAAGAAATAAATAATAACAAGAGTTATTAGTATAGCAATTTAAGACAATCCAGACAAGAAAACATTTGTATTGAGAAGGGGTGCAATTGCTCCTACACAGCAAAATCCAATAAGAATGACAGTTTACAAAAGTATGTTATTTATAATACCACAGTGTCTGTGGTTGCCAAGCTTTCTCAAAGGCCACACTCAAGTCGTATTATTAATATATTTGTGGAATTTTGGGGGGTTTGTCCTACTCAATTTTGCATTCTGTCATTTTTTTTGCATTCTTGATTTCCTTTTTACATATTCTGTTATATTCTTTACAACATCTAAATGGTGAAAGTGTTCTTTCATTTTTATATTTTGTAAAATATCTTTTCTTATTAGTTATAGCTTTTTTTTACGTGTATAGGAAGGGGGAGCCTAGCCCTGAATCGACCACTGAAACCCTGAGTGGTGAGCTCACGAATGAGATATTAAGAAATGCTGTTCTTTTATTTAACTTCTTTCTTGTAAGTGGAATTTTATGGGGGCATTTTAATAAATGATTTATACAGAGAGCATTAGGAAGCAGTTGCCTTTCTATTTCATGGGGTCCATGTGAAAAAAGGAAAACTATATCCAAGGATAAAAGTGGAGATATTCATCCCTGAGGGATTGGCTGGGGTTTTAAGAAAGAAAAGCCTGTAATTAATAGTGAGATGAGAGCACAATTCACCTGGTGGTGGAAGCACTCACTTGCTTTATATGAAAAGATTGTTGAGGAGCACGGCGGTGGACTAATACACATTACAAAGACTTTGATTAAGTTTATTTTATTGTATTTTTAATTTTTTTGTTTTATGAAGTCACAGTTACATTTAGTGTGGTACATTGTATGCACAGTGGAGCAGATTGTATGATAATAGCACTGCACCAAGTGCCATTACTCCAGTCAACTTCTGGGTAATTAAAAACCCACTGTGCCAGCCCTTTCAGCATTTTTTCTGTGCAAGGTGCTGAGTCTCCACCTCCTCATTAAAACTGGGTGGCCTATAACAAACTCCAATAATTAACTTTGATGCTTCAGATTCATCAACTAGGCCCTCTTAGTTAAAGTGAAACTTTAAATTTTTAACTCTCACCTAGCAGTAAAAAGGGTCACTGGTTCAAATCCCAACCACAACACTACCTGCCTGGAGTTTTCTTATTCTCCTTGTGCCTGTGTGGGTTTCCTCTGGGTACTCCGGTTTCCTTCCACACACCAAAGACATGCTGGTAGGTTAATTGACTTCTGTCCCAAATTGGCCCTGGTATGTGAGTTGGGGACCTTGAATTGTAGGGTAGAGACCGATGTGAGTGTGCAATGTATGTGTGTGGAGCACTGCATAAATTGACAGTGCTATATGGGTACCTTAAATAAATAATATATAATAGAGTAGTACCTTAATGAGATACAATGCACATGGATAGGGACAATTGTAGACATGCATCCACACTCACTCAGGTTGGACTGGTGTCTTTATTCAACCTTACTAACTATGTACTTATGCATGCTTTCTTTATTTTATGTATTTATTTTATGAATCAACAGGTAATACAAGCACATGGAAGTTTCCTTTTTAGACATTGTGATTCCAATTTAGTAGTTGAGAATATTCCCACAATAAATTATCTAATTTCGCAATTATCCAATCATATGAAAATACAATTCCTGTTTGCAAATTTAATCCACACATATTTGGTTATTTAAAGTCAAGATTCACACATTTAATTGTGTGGATATTTTCAACTCTTTTAGTAAATAGCCTATTTGTCTCTGATTTAAAATTGGAATAGTGCTGACTGAAAGTTGGAGATGTGAGGGCAATTAGCTTTGTAATTAACAACAATGATAAAATAATACAATAAAAATACACAAAGGCGGGAATTGCAGCAGTGTTTTATATTGAAAGCTTATGTGAAAGGTGTGGATAGACCTGAAGTGGGTCTATCTGATTTATTAGTGTGAAGCACACTATTAACACCAGTTTCTTCTCCACAATCAAACATTATAGTCACTGAACAAATATAGCATGAGCCCATTTTTATAGCCTAAAAAATAAACACTGATATGTATATAGTAACATATTATGATTTGTATCCTATTAGTTGTTTCTAGGGCAGCAGCCTTAACAAATCAGTCAATGTGTCCCTTTCTTTGGCAAATTACTTCAAGTCAAAACATTTTGCCACTCCAACCTGTTGTTATAAGCTTTGCAACAGGCTTTGTATCTACCCTTGACCTCCTATTAATTGGATATGTCTTAAACAACACCTGACCTTCATAAGGACTAAAGAAATAATATACCCAAACCACCCAATGTGGCTGTTCTCGTGTCCACTTTGTACTTTATTTAACCTGCCTGGCGGTATGATTATGTCAGATTTTTGATGCTCAAAGCTGTAAAATGTTTTGCATGGAAATTTGGCATTTTATAGTGTAGGCCTGTAATTCTTAGGAATAACACACTTAAATCTGTCCAAACAAGAGTCCAGTAGACATCCCAGGTGTGATAAAGTTTGAAACATGAAATTATAAATTATAATATAATAAATAACTATAAATAATTATAACAGATAATAATATAATAATAAAATATATTCAATAATATAATCAAATCAAAAACACTGAAATTTGCTCAGTTGCAGAATTGTCGCTGTCATTACTTTCAGTGTTTGATGACGGATCTCCCCACGAATCACTATCGCTTAATTCTGCAAGTGATCCTAATTTATTATCGCTGTTTTCTAAAGATGGTCTAAAACCTCTTTTGATGTAAAGGGATGCTTTTTGGTTGCTATGGACAATCTCCAGTTTCCATGCAGAAAGAACAGTATTTAGAATATAAAACTGCATGCAGGGCACTGGACACACCACTAGGGAGAAAAGGGATGGGAAATAATTTGATACTGTTACTGTATGTAATCTGTAAGATTGCAGTGTACTGTATGTATTGTGTGTTTTTAACTTTTTTAATTTGACACTGTTCTCTGTCCCCATGCATCTGGATCCTGGGGACAAGGTAAATAACTTTGCTTGGATCCTGCAATGCAATCCCGAAAGTGTTACCGCTTTTGGTACTGAAAATTCACCCCGAGCCACACTCGGGAATACAGCTAAGGAGGTTAATGTTTGAGGAGCCCGCCATTGAGCAGATATGAGATGAGATGGAAGAAAAACAGCCATAAAGTTCCTTAGTACAATTTAAAAAAAAATCTCAGTACTTCTTCTTGTAGAGCAACCCACAGGTCTGAGGAAGTACTCTTTAGTAAGGGTTTGGGGTCAATGACACTGTTGGCAACATATTTCTATACAGAATTGGTTTAACCAAACATGCATTTTTTGCAGGAAAATTACTTGGAGCCACCAAACTATATATATTTTCTAAAAGCAAAGATTATGGAGAATAGAATAGTGTTTTATGCATTTTTTTTTGTCACGCAATATTTGAGCATTGGTTTGTTAATTACACATTTTCAGGAAAATTTACAGTTTAATGAATTTTAATGAAAACAAACACAATATAATACCAACATTTTTGGTCAAATATAAAATATAATGGTATACTGAGTAAATAGATACTAACTTATCAATCATTAGAATCGTGCATGCCCACGGAATGGCGACAAAGTATGATACAAACAACCAAAATGAGAAGTGATGAAATCTGCATCCCTTTCAGTTTCTTACACCATAGAGAAGATTGAGGAATGGATCTTCCCCCCTTCTTATCTATGGTGTAGCCAATGAGACTGCGCACTTTGGCTCTAAGCTCCCCCATGGGAATGGAGAGCTTGGTGATGGCAGCACGCGGTGGGCCCATTCCGCTTCTTGTAAAAGTGATTGGGTAGCTGTATAGCCACTCAAATTATTTTTACAAAAAAAGAGAATCGCTGGCTGAAAAAAATAACACCAGGATTATAACTGCAGTTGCATCCATGATCTTGGTATAACCACTTCAAACCAAGACTGTTTCTATATGACCTAAGGGCATGACATGGTTACATTTCTGAATTATGGACAAGTTGACAGAAAAAAGTAAACAAGAAATTTACGTCAGGAATCACGTGTGTACTGAGTCCTCTTAATCAAGGTAAACAGGGATTTACATTTTCATCAAAGAAACACATAATACATTAAGACATTTTAATTGCTGTACTCTTTTAATTGCACATTTATAACATTTTATGTTAAAGTTATGCAGATTCATCTTCATCTAATTCATAAAAACGACTAACAAGACTATGTTTTTATGTTTCTATCTTTTTAGATGGATAAAAGTCTCGAGTAACATCTAGCACTTTCTCATGTCTGACAAAATCAGCCTAAAATAGCACTTCTGTTAATAAATTAAAAATGCCACACGTTCCCTAACCGCATATTACTGTTTATAATTTTGATTGTTAATTTGCATATGAAAATTAGTCCTCTGACATGCATGCATTTTATTTTATTCTTCAACTAATTATAAACAAGAATGCCACATTATTTACATAACTAATTATTGTTCCGTCTGTTCTCCCCTTTTTAGCTCCATTCCCTTCCACATTGGATAAGTATGCAAATGAAAAATCACAGCACACTTCAAAATTTCCTGAATTTGTTCCATTTACATCAACTGCTTTTGAATGTGAGATAATGTGCTTTCCATTTTAATAGACTGAAATTAGGTTGATCTTAATTTATGGTTCATTTAAATGACTAATTTCTCTCTACCTGAGCATATTTTCCAGGGTATAATTGCAGCTGTTTATTAACCAAAGTGTTGCCTTTTCTCTCCAGCAGTTTGATTTGCAAACACTATTTGGGGGCTATGTTTGAAGATGATTATTAAAAGCTAAATGTTTGCTCTTAGAATGAGGACATAATAGTACAAGTTAATAACAAGTGACAAGATACAGTATGTTTTCAGAAGGTAGTATTTTTTTTGTTCATGTAAAGGTCTGTTTAACTTATAGTGGAAAACCTGTCAGTGTGCCGGCCCCTGATTATAAGGATTTTCCCATGAAGAACCCTACCAATCAGTTGTTATGTCTTTTTTTTTTTTTTGCTTTTTTTTTTTTTCTACAAACAGTTTTAATTGTGAAAAGCATGAGATCAGACATCATCATTTTCACTGAAGTTTGCGGCAAAAAAAAAAATTATACTTATACCTATTAGTATATAGACCTTAATAAATATTCCAACAGATTACATTATATAAGCACATGTTGAGATAAATATAGCAAGAGGAGTTGGTATAATTAGCAGAAGAAAAACCAAACAGATACATAGATGAAACATGTAGGAAGGGGCTAGTGGCCTATAATGTCATCACACTCACTGGTGTACCATAGCATTTGTCTGTGAGGTTTTCATACCCTGAGATGTTTGCGAGTATATTTACATGAAATAAATAGCTGTTTTTAGTAATATTACTTTATGGTCTTTTGCATTTTCCTTTGGCTCTTACTGAAGAGAATTGCGCTTTCTGGACAGCCAGTGGAGGACCTGGTAGGCATGGAGGTGTTACTATACCCTAGTGTGATTCATATTTGGTGCATCTTGCACTAGTTATCTCTTATAATCTGGAGATACTGGTTATCTGTTAAGGGAATTCATGTATCTATGTCCGAGTTGGTTGAGACTAAAACACGTGGAACTGTGGCATTTCATTTTCACACAAGATTCTACATTGCCCCCCTAGTGGAGCCCTGAAATATTCTTTTGGGAGTGGACTTTCATTTTCATACAAAATTGTTTATACTGGCCCCCTAGTGGAGACTTGTATATCCCTTTGGAAGTGGACTTTAATTTCTAGTATATTATTGCTTGATTTATATTCAATATACCTTTATTTTACCTTATATTGTTTGTATCACTTTTTTGTTTTCATTTATTATGATTTTTATGGACAAAGGTTTTGCGCACTCTTTTTTTTATTTTTTATTCCTGTATTCAGAACATAGTGTGCAACATTACTCTCTAGCACTAAGTGCATAATTATTTGGTGGTTTATAAGATGGAACCAACAATTTATTATATTCCAGCTAACCAGTCGTTAAATGTGGTCTGCCTCAGTTTTCTTTTCTTTGACTTTTTCCCCTCTGTTTTCATCTGGTGATCAGACCAAGTAACATACCTCCTGTATAGGGATGAGCTTTGAGTTCGAGTCAAACTCATGTTCCACTCGAACATTGCCTGTTTGCCTGTTCACCAAACAGTGAACAATTTGGGGTGTTCACGGCAAATTCTAAAAGCTGTGGAACACCCTGTACAAGTCTATGGGAGAAATCTAAAGTGCTAATTTAAAAGGCTTATATGCAAGTTATTGTCATAAAAAGTGTTTGGGGACCTGGGTCCTGCCCCAGGGGACATGTATCAATGCAAAAAAAAGTTTTAAAAACAGCCGTTTTTTCAGGAGCAGTGATTTTAACGATGGTTAAAGTGAAACAATAAAAGTGTAATATTCCTTTAAATTTCGTACCTGGGGGGTGTGTATAGTATGCCTGTGAAGGGGGTGCATGTTTCCCGTGCTTAGAACTGTCCCTGCACAAAGTGACATTTCTGCAGGAAAAAAAGTCATTTAAAATCACTTGCGGCTATAATGAATTGTCAGCTCCCCATAATACAGAGAACAGTCATTAAAAGCCATTGATAAAAAAAACAGAAAACAAAAACAAAAACATGGGGTTCCCCAAATTCAATTACCAGGCCCTTCAGGTCTGGTATGCATATTAAGGGGAACCCCACGTTAAATAAAAAAAATGAGGTGGGGTTCCCCCAAATATCCATACCAGACCCTTGAGGTCTGGTATGGATTTTAAGGGGAACTCCATGCCAAATTTAGAAAAAAAAAATGGTGTGGAGTTCCCCCTAAAAATCCATACCAGACCCTTTATCCGAGCACGCAACCTGGCAGGCTGCAGGAAAATAGAGGGGGGACAAGAGAGCGCCCCCCCTCCTGAACTGTACCAGGCCACATGACTTCAACATTGGGAGGATGCTTTGGGGTTCCCCCAAAGCACCTTGTCCCCATGTTGATGAGGAAAAGGGCCTCATCCCCACAACCCTGGCCTGATGGGCAGAAATGAGCTGGAAGAGGCAAAACACAGAAAAGCAAATAGGAACTGGATATTGACCAGGTTGCACGAGAACATGAATTGATGAACAACGAGAGAAACCTGGGACTATGAGAGAAACGAAAATTGCATGAGAAACTTAGCTGCACGAGAAACTAACCGCACGAGAAACTAACCGCAAGAGAAACTAACCGCAAGAGAAACTAACCGCAAGAGAAACTAACTGCATGAGAAACTAACCGCATGAGGAACGAACTACATGAGAAATGTGAGTTTGTACAAAATATGTGAGCAGCGTAAGAACAGATGAGGAGACTTGCCACCGAACAAGCCAATTAAAAATGATCACCTCACAAGTAAGACGAGAAAAACCTGGGAAAACGAGAGAAACCTGGGAAAACGAGACAAACCTGGGAAAACGAGAGAAACCTGAAAACGTGAGAAACATGAAAACGTGAGATGGTATAGAAACAAAAGCATGAGAAACGTAGATTGCATGAGAAACGTAAATTGCACGAGAAACGTAAATTGCATGAGAAACGTGAGATTGGTATGAAATATGTAAGCAGCGTAATAACAGATGAGGAGACCTGCCACTGAACAAGCCAATTAAAAACGATCACCTCAATCTGTTAAACCCATAGACGTGATGGGTAACCTGCAATGGAAGAACATAGACAACCCAGCTGTGTGAAAATGACCAAAGAACATAATAGACAACCAGCCCATGACCTAATAATAGCCCTGGTACCTGACAAGTATGAGGATGTGGGTGCAGAAATGACAGGACCAACAGCGCATGAATGTGAACCTAACGACAACACCACCCTAGTGTATGCAGAAGTGTGCCCGAGCAACCTGCAGCCCCAAGACAGGAAATTAACGAACACTGAGGGTAAGGTACCCACAGACAGTGGTGGGTAGTAGTAAAGGTGTAATGGTATGGACGTGTGGACAACAGGCGAGAAGATTGTGGGACAACAATCAATTAAAAATGAAACCTCAGCCCCTTATATATCTGTAGCCGTGACAGATCCTGGATGTGAGCACTAGCTAACGGAACAGCAGAGAACTAAAGGCAATGACATGAAAGGCTTATGACGTGAAATGTGAGCAACATGGGAAACGTGAGCAACATGGGAAACGTGAGCAACATGGGAAATGTGAGAAATATGGGAAACGTGAGCAACACGGGAAACGTGAGCAACACAGGACACGTAAGAAAAACACAGGACACATAAGAAAAACACTGGACACGTATGAAACACTGGACACGTAGGAAACACTGGACACGTAGGAAACACTGGACACGTAGGAAACACTGGACATGTAAGAACATGAGAAAATGTAAGAAAACGTGATTTGGCATGAGAAGCGAAAAATTGCATGAGAAAACCATCAATTGCATGAGACCTGTAAACTGCATGAGAAACTGTAACCTACATGAGAACCCTAAATTGCATGAGAAACGTAAACCGAATGAGAACGTAAATCGAAAGAGAAACGTAAATTGCATGAGAACATAAATCGAAAGAGAAACGTAAAATTGCGTGAGAACGTAAATTGCATGAGAACCGTAAATTTGCATGAGAACGTAAATCACATGAGAAACTGTAAAAATCGAATGAGAACGTAAATTGCATGAGAACGTAAAATTACATGAGAACAGAATTTGCATGAGAGCGTAAATTGCATGAGACAAATGAAGGAACCGAAAAAACTCTGGATAGCCGCACTCCGGATCAGGTAAAATAAGTTGTGCCTTTATTATTTCCACTAAAAAACCTTCACATCATACGAGTCACAACAGCAAAGGGAATGTAGAACAAAGAATACTGACGCGTTTCACGCTGAAATTAGCGCTTACTCATAGCTATCTATGAATATACGTTGAAGTGTCTACGTTATACCATCAATCTTCATGGTGCCATTTACAAGCAGATTCCATCTACACTAAACACAGGCTTCCTCGCTGGAATTGCTACTAGGTACCGCTACATGATTTTAATCTTTTTTATTTTTTTTTAACTCTGGGCACACAAAAAAAAACACGTTAAATGCAGCTCAGCATACACTAGCAAATCATCGAATGCATTTCCAAATAAGCACCCTGGTCTGTATTCTGTACCAGCACTGCTGATTCACCCAAGATCCTGCATATCAGCTTATAAAGATAAATAAATAATTGCTGAGAGAGAAACCGTCTACCGTCTTCCTTGTATGATCTGTGACCCAGAAGTGAGTGAATCAAAAATGCGTTCCAGCAACTTACTGGCAAGCCCTGCTTACCCCCTAAAACTGCAGGAGTCCAGTGAAAATGGCAGGAAGAAGAACTTCCCTCTTACCCGCGCCTGCAGCGCACGAGCCCCTCCGAGAAGACCACTGTAGCCTTTGGTAAGCCGGGCCAGAAATGAGGCAGGGGGAACACACAGTCTGTACATCTTCCTCGTAACACCCGCAACCTGGAAATGACCAAAGAGACACGCCAGAAATTACGTCACACAAGCGCCTATGACCATGAGGGGAGGATTCAAAGGAGGGTAGGCTTTATGCAGCATGACTCCTCCTACAAACCCCTGCGGTCAGCCTTACACTTATCAACATTAAACCTCATCTGACACATAGTCGCCGAATTAAACAGAGCATTGAGGTTGGCTTGTAACTTGGAGACATCCTGTAAGGACGCTATTCCACTGCATAGCTTGGTGTCATCTGCAAAGATGCAAATGTTACTTTTGATCCCAGACCTAATATCATTTATAAAGATATTAAAAAGTAAGGATCCCAGCTCTGAACCTTGGGGTACACCACTGATAACCTAAGACCATTCAGAGAAAGAATTATTAACCACCAGTTTTCTATCCATTTCCAAACTGATATTTCCAAACATGTAGACTTTACCTTACACATGAGCCACGTGTGCGGAACTGTATCAAACGCTTTTGCAAAATCCAAGTATACCACATCCACCACCACCCCTCTGTCCAAGGTTTTACTTACCTCCTCATAAAAAGAAATCAGGTTTGCCTGACAACTTCTGTGTTTCATGAATCCATGCTATCTGTTGCTCAAAATTTTTTTTTTCCTGCAAGAACTCGTCTATGTGTTTTTTTTTCTATGTGGTCTTTTATTAATCTCTCCATTATCTTCCCAACTATAGAAGTTAAACTGACAGGTCTATAGTTACTTGGTAAAGACTTTATTCCCTTTTTAAATATAGGCACCACATATAAAGGGTCTGGTATGGATTTTAAGGGGAACTCCATTCCAAATTTAGAAAAAAAATGGCGTGGAGTTCCCCCTAAAAATCCATACCAGACCCTTTATCCGAGCACGCAACCTGGCAGGCTGCAGGAAAAGAGGGGGGGACAAGAGAGCACCCCCCCTCCTGAACCGTACCAAGCCACATGACTTCAACATTGGGTACTATTCCTGTCATTAATGAGTCCCTAAAAATTAGATACAATGGCTTTGAAATTACAGAGCTCAATTCTTTTAGGATCCGTGGGTGGATGCCATCAGATCCAGGTGCTTTATCCACCTTTATTTTGTCCAAATATTTCTGGACCACATCACCTTTGAGTCATTGTGGATTTGGGGCTGTGTCACTACCACCCCCATTATGGACATGAGCTCTCCCATGCTCCTTTGTATACACTGAGCTGAAAGTATTTCATAAGTTACCCTTCTCTTTGTCCCCAGTCACCCACTCTAGATTATTTTGTAAAGGGCCTACATGCTCAGACTTGACCTTTTTACTATTAATATATTTGAAGAATTTTTTGGGGTTTGTCCTACTATTTTTTGCAATTTGCCTTTCGTTTTGAATGTTTGCATCCTTGATTTCCTTTTTACATCCTTCATTTCCTTTTTACATATTCAGTTATATTTTTTGTAACATTTAACCACTTACAGACCGGAAGATTTTGCTGGTCAAAGACCAGACCACTTTTTTCAATTCGGCACTGCGTCGCTTTAACTGATAATTGCGCGATCGTGCGATGTGGCTCCCAAACAAAATTGACGTCCTTTTTTTCCCACAAATAGAGCTTTCTTTTGGTGGTATTTGATCACCCCTGCGGTTTTTATTTTTTGCGCTATAAACAAAAATAGAGCGACAATTTTGAAAATAACACATTATTTTTTACTTTTTGTTATAATAAATATCCCCCAAAAATATATATAAAAAAAATGTCCCTCATTTTAGGCCGATACGTATACTTCTACATATTTTTGGTAAGAAAAATCGCAATAAGCAATTATTGATTGGTTTGCGCAAAAGTTATAGCGTTTACAAAATAGCGCATAGTTTTATGGCATTTTTATTAATATTTTTTTTTTTTTTTTACTAGTAATGGCGCCGATCAGCGATTTTTATTGTGACTGCAACATTATGGCGGACACATTTTGACACATTGTCATTTATACAGCAATCACTGCTATATAAATGCAGTGATTCTTGTATAAATTACACTGGCAGCAAAGGGGTTAACCAGGGGTGGCAGTGTAGGGGTTAAGTGTTCCTAGGGGTGTGTTACTAATTGTCGGGGGCTGGGCTTTCTTTTAGTGAAAACTGATCTCTGCTCCAATCACATGGAGCAGAGATCAGCGTCACTTGTTGCTAGGCAGAACTGGGAGATACCTTTTACATCGGCATCTCCTAGTTCAGCCGCCCCGTGAGAAGATCTCGGGTATGCCCGTGCGATTCTGCCGACGTACATAGGCGTGCGCCGGTCGGGAAATGGTTAAAAGAATGATCATTGATCACTTAAAAATACACAACTTACTGGATGCAAAGCAGCATGGCTTTACTGGGGGCAGATCATGTCAGGCTAATCTGATTGCATGTTATGACTATATTACCAATGTTTTAGACCAAGGTGGTGCTGTGGACATAGCATATCTTGATTTCAGCAAGGCATTTGATACAGTTCCACATAATGATCTAATACAAAAGTTGTACAAGCTAAGACTTAACCCTTGGGTGGTTCATTGAATACTCAGCTGGCTAAAGGATAGATACCACAGTGTGGTTGTAAATGGGGTTCACTCAGAACAGAGAACAGTCAATAGTTGTGTACCCCAAGGCTCTGTACTGGGTCCCATTCGATTTAATATATATGTAAGTGATATGACTAATGCCGCATACACACGACCGGACTTTTCAGCAGAAAAGGTCTGATGGAATAATTTCATTGGATATTCCAATCATGTGTGGGCTTCATCTGACTATTTTTTCAAAAATTCTGACAGACCTAGAAATAGAACATGTTTTAAATCTTTCAGACGGAATCAATTCCTAACAGGAAAACCATTTGTCTGTATACTGTTCTGACAGACCTAAAACGATGCAAGGGTAGCTATTGGCTACTGGCTATTGAACTTCCTTTTTCTAGTCCCATCATATGTCATCGCATTCTAAACGAACGGACTTTGTTGTGATCGCGTGTAGGCAAGTCCGTTTCAGCGGAACTCCGTCAGAACTCCGTCAGAAAGACCGTCAGAGTTTATTCTGTAGGAAAGTCCAGTCGTGTGTACACAGAATTAAGGTTTGTTGGTTAAGGTATGTCTTTTTGCTGATGACACAAAGGTGTGTAATATGATTGATATCCCTGGAGGTGTCTGTAACATGGAACATGATGTGGCATTGCTGGAAGATTGGTCAAAGAAGTGACTGCAGTTCAATGTTTCTAAATGTAAAATAATACAATAAGTGAGAGGGTACAACATTGGAGATAAAGTGTTGGTCAGCACTAGAGAAAAAAATGATTTGGAGGTACTTATTTCAGATGATTGCAAAATGAGCACACAGTGTGATCAGGCATTGGGAGAAGTGAATAGAATTCTAGGATGCATCACTAGAGGGATCACCAGCAGAATGAAAAAAGGGGACACATTATGGGTCCACTTTCTTGAGATTGTGGACTCCCCAAAATCCCCCCCCCCCCCCCGTCAGCTATTATAGATTAGTGCAGCTAGCAGGACAGCAAAGATTAGGTCATCTGGGTGAGGCCCCTTTAAGAAGGAGAAAGCAAGGGATTAGGGAAGGGCCAATCAGGTTTAAGGGAACTTGCTGGAAGCTTTCCTGAGGTTATATAAGGTTAACAGGTGAAGGGGTATTCCTCTTTGCCTGTGGACCACCAAGAAGATTGGAGCTCTCCTCATAATGGAATCCCTATTGCGTCAGCTCCTGGAGAAGGCAGGCCATGCAGGAGGAGAGGAATGGCTTCGCCGCTGTTTAGAGTCAGACTCTGCCGAACAGCTGGAAGAAGATGGAGGCGGAGACTCAGCAGGGGGTGGTGAGCAGGCTGGTCTTAATGGCGAAGGGAGGAGAGAGAAAGAGCCACCCCTTTGCGGAAGAACGAGGAGAAGTGTTCCTCCCGAACGTTTTCGGCAGGCTGTGGAGGCAGACGAAGAGGAGAGCGGACCTCGCGAACGGTCGGAAGATTCGGTCGGTGTGTCAAGGGGCCGTCGTGGCTTGAAGAAATGGCGGACTTACTCCCAGTCACCAGCAGACAAAGGCGGTCGGCGGAGTCAAGTACAGCAGCCAGCAGCAGAACCAAAGGGGACAAAGCCAGTGCAGCACCTCTCAAGGCAGCCTGCAGCTGAAATGACACAGCAAGGCACTCGGCGAGCTGAGGTGCCTCAGCAGTCCCAGGTTGGGTATTATACACTGTTGAAAACCAATAAAGGTGCCGCGGCCAAGTTTTGCCAAAATTTTAAAAAATGATCTCGTGGTCTTATTTTAGTTAAGGTATTATAGGTAGGTTTGGGGAGAGGTGGGTCCTACAATCTCAGGAAGGAGGTTATGATTCCCTGATATAGATCTTTAGCGAGACCTCATTTAGAATACTGTGTCCTGTTCTGGAGACCTAACTTACAGAAATATATTGATAAAATAACACTAATGGTGAAAGGTTTGGGGGATAAAACATATTGAGAACTACTTCAGGAACTTAAAGTGGATGTAAACTCTCAAACATACCCAGTGAAGTAAACAGCCTCAGATGATACACAGGGATGAAAACAATCTCCCTTCATACGTTTTTCGTGTATATCTGCCGTCTGTATCTGTATATATCCTTTTCTTCCTGTTAGGGGATTTTCTCTTCCTGTTTAACAAGGAGTGTGAAGTCTGGGTATATAGCCAAGACAGCTGATTGGAGTAAAGACTCACACTCCCTCTCCACACAGGCAAAGACTCTCAAGTGTTTTGTGACAAGGCAAGCTACCTGCTAATCTGTTTATAGCTCCCTCCTTGGCACAAAACTCAGGAGTTATCAGGCTGATAACAGAGGAATGAAGCAGGAGACAGCTTTGTCACAATGTCACTTCCTGTTTATTCGGCTGCCAATGATGCCGGATTAAAAAAAATATACAGTATTCAGAAACGCTGTTTCCGGCGATCTGAATACTTTGAAGTCCAAAGGTGAGATTGGAGGTCTTTTAGACCCCCAATCCCTCCATAAAGAGTACCTGTCACCACCTATTACTGTCACAAGGGATGTTTACATTCCTTGTGACAAAAAAAAAAAAGATCACTTTTATTGCTAACACAATTTCATAATATTAAAATAAATAAGAATTTTTATTTTTTTTTAAAGTGCCCCTGTCCCTGCGAGCTTGCGCAGCAAAGAAAACGCACACAGAAGTTGCACCCGCATATGAAAACGGTGTTCAAAATCACACATGTGAGGTATTGCTGTGATTTTTCAGAGCAAGACCAATATTTCTAGTACTAGACCTCCTCTGTAACTCTAACCTGGTAACTGTAAAAAAAAATAAAGTGTTGTCTATGGAGATTTTTAGGTACCGTAGTTTGTCGCTATTCCATGAGTGCATGAAATTATAAAGCGTGACATGTTTGGTATCTATTTACTCAGCAGAACACCATCTTTCACATTATACAAAAACAGGCAAACTTTACTGTAAAAAAAAATTTCAATACATGAAAGTGTCCCTTTTCCCAAAAACTTGCATTTAAAACACTGCTGCACAAATACCGTGTAACACAAAATATTGCAAAAATCACCATTTTATTCTCTAGATTCTTTGCTAAAAAATATATATATAATGTTTGGGGGTTCTAAGTAATTTTCTAGAAACAAAAACGGATTTAACTTGTAAACACCAAATGTCAGAAATAGGCTTAGGCATGAAAGGGTTAATAGAGGAATTGTTAAAAAATGTCTTTTGTGGTTTTTACTTTGACACTTTTTTTGGGTGAATGGGTTGGGGTACAATGTACCCCATACCCATTCAAATAGGGGGGTATCTGGGGGCCCCCTTGTTAAATATAGATATATTAAACTGACTGCACGCCACTAACTAACCTGTCTCTAGCTAACATTCACTCAATCATAACACTATATACGGCAGCTGTGTAAGCAGCCTTATATAGTGTGGGGCATGGACTTAGCCCCCTGAGCCATTATTGGCTAAAGGCACCCTGCCTTTGGCCAATCATCAGACGTCAATGCACTGCGATCTCGCAGTACAGTAGGTGCCGCCGATATTGTGGTTCCCAGCGATAGGCTTCTCAAACCAGCACGATCCTGTCGTGCTGGTTCTCACGGTGGCTGCAATAGGAAAATGTCATTTTCGGATAGTAGCGAGTGAGAGAGATTAGCGACAATGTCTCCTCACTAATGAGACCCACATGCCTTCAGGGGCATACCAGGCCCTGAGGTCTGGTAGGGATTTTAAGGGGAACCCCTACCCCCAAAAAAACGACATTGGGGTCCCCCCAAAATCCATACCAGACCCCTATCCGAGCACGCAGGCTGGCCGATCAGGAAAGGGGGTGGGAACGAGCAAGCGCCCCCCCCCCCCGAGCCCCAGCATCCTCCGGGACTGTGACATCAAAAGGGGGCTGGTTCTCCATGTGACATCACCATGTGACCCCGCCCCTTGTCCCTATATAAGTCACATCACAACGCATCCCTGGCATTGCGGCCAGAGAGAACGTCGAGTCAACATCTCAAGGAAGAAGAAGAAGAGAAGATGAGAAGACGGCGGTGACAGAAGACCGGGCCACCGCTAGTAAAAGAGCTGGAAGAAGAAAACGGAGGCCCGGCAAGAAGAACTGAAGAGGGGGACAAGACCCCCGAAGTCGGAAGAAGACCCCCGGACAGGGGCGGCGACGATGAAGAAGAAAGCCGGCTCCTCCGCTAGTAAAAGAGCTAGCAGAAGATAGCGGAGGAGTTCGGCGAGAAGATCCCCAAGACAGAAGAAGACCCCCGGAGCTGTCTAATAAAGTATTTTAAAAATTTGTGTTGTGTTTTTTATTTACCCTTTTTTCACCAGGTGAATGAGTAGGGGTACATGGTACCCCATACTCATCCACATAGGGTGGGGGGCCGGTATCTGGGAGCCCCCTTATTAAAGGGGGCTCCTGGATTCCCAAAAGCCCCCCGCCCACAGACCCCAGCAACCAACGGCCAAGGGTTGTCGGGAAGAGGCCCTTGTCCTCATCAACATGGGGACAAGGTGCTTTGGGGTGGGGGGGCCGCTGGGCACCCCCCTTCCCCCAAAGCATCCACCCCCATGTTTAGGGCACGCGTGGCCTGGTACGCCTCAGGAGGGGGGTGCTCACTCGTCCTCACCCCCTTTCCTGACCGGCCGGCCTGCATGCTTGGATAGGGGTCTGGTATGGATTTAGGGGGACCCCCACGCCGTTTTTTCAGCGTAGGGGGTTCCCTTAAGGGCCTCGTATGCTTCCGGAGGGGGAACCCATGCCGATTTTTTACTTAAAATTTGGCGTGGCATTCTCCCTTAAGATTCATACCAAATACAGTGCCTGGTATTGGTGGGAATTCAATTCGGAACCTGGCACTAGTGTTAACCCGGCCTTAATGTCAGCAATGCTTGTCGCTTATCGGGAAAGGAAAATAAACATTTTTCCTTTCCTGATGCGAGCCGGCTCGGCGCTGGCTCCCACGACGGGGCTCGCAGGGTGTCAATCTCGCCAATAAAACCGGTGAGATTGACACAATATCGCTGGCACCTACTGTATATTATGTGGTATTCCGCAGGGTCGAATTTGCTGCGAATGCCCCATAATGTTTGGTATTCGGGGAAAGGCTGAAACAACCAATGCGCAAATAGCATTTACATTTGACTTGCACATCGGGCCCATCCCTACGTCAGGCCATCCTCCAAAATTCTTCATCTCCCTGTACATACAAATGCACTCACACCTGCCTGCTGCCATTCCTGTTCAAGCTCTGCACTGGTGGGGCCCTGATCCTGCAGTTGATTTACTTGTAGGAGATGGTCCTGGTACTCGCTAGACTTTCTTGGGCACCCTGCTTTCTTCACAAATGCAGTGGATTTTTTTATGGGATTAAGTTCATTTTCATGGCAAAGAGGGACTTTGCAATTAATTGCAATTCATATGATCACTTTTCATAACATTCTGGAGTGTGTGCAAATTGCCATCATAAAAAAAATGAAGGCAGCAGACTTTGAGAAAATGAATATTTGTGTCAGTCTCAAAACTTTTAGCCATGACTGTACAGTCTGGTGGAAAGAAATGAAAAGGGAGACATGATTGAAACCTTTAAATGCATTAAGGGCGAGAATAAGGTTCAGAAGTGTAGTTTTTTCTAAATTAAACCAAGATCAATAACATGACCTCAAACTAACTGGAGGAAAGTTAAAAACAAATCTTAGAAAGTATTATTTTACTGAAAGGGTAGTTGATGCTTGGAATAAACTACCAGCAGAGGTAGCAAGACAGTCAAAAGTAAATGGCTTCTAGCATGCTTGGGACAAACATAGATCTATACTCAGACAATAAAGTTAATGAAAAAAACAAAAACAAAACTAAAAACAAACCCCCAAAAAACAAAGAACAAAAAAGGGCAGACTCAGTGGACCACTCCATCTTTTTATACAATTATTTTTCTATGTTTCTATACTTCTAAGATACACTCTACTGGATTGGTACTAACTGAGCCTAGTGCATAGCAAAGCAGTATTATAAAGCAGTGTACAACCAGGCTCTTCATAATCTAGAAGTAGGTCAATGCATTTTTCAGTAATATGGCTTCATCGGGACAAAAGAGGATAAGTAGACGAAAGCAGTAGCAGGGACAGAGCACCCTAAAAAGTCTGGTGGGCAGACACAGAGACATAAATAAGATCCCCATCCTCAACAGTGTATTGTATGGGTCCACAAACAAAGATATCTCTGTAAGAAAAAATTAATGACTATATTCAACTGGTCCCAGATAGATTATCAGTGATAGGGGTGACAACAATGTAGTCCAATATCACAAGCATAACATAAAGAGGCCCAATATTTTATAAGGTCAAACAAGATCTAGTCAAAACTTCCATGCATCCCCTGATGGCTCTATCTTATTCTATCCTTCGTATGTAAAGCCAACACGTGCGGCCACACAACATTACCAGATGGTTTTTATGAATGAAGATTTATGATTCAGTGGATCAGCATCATATTTATGGGGAGGATTTGGCTTGTGGGATTTGTTAACCCCTTCATAAACCTGCTC
This sequence comes from Lithobates pipiens, assembly GCF_037356315.1. Lineage (NCBI taxonomy): Eukaryota > Metazoa > Chordata > Amphibia > Anura > Ranidae > Lithobates > Lithobates pipiens. The sequence continues at coordinate 26,989,366 of NW_027507790.1, read as the reverse complement.
TGCTGTGCATCCCATGTCAATGTTGTCTCTGTGTGACATGTATATTTACTCCTTCACCTCACTTATCCCGCAGATTAACCCCCTCATCTCCATTCTTCCATTGTTTGTGATCTGTACATTATCCCCTTCACTGCCTCTCCATCTGTTTACGTGCATAAGGAGATACGCCCACAAAATGGGACTGAAAATCATAACACTAGGAAAAAAGGACATCAGTACTTTATTACATTATTTTAAAATATACAAATAGGCAACAACATATTATATGTTTGTATAAAATGTATAATCAATCGGCTGAATACTCTGTAAGTAGACAAAGATGTAAGTAGTTATCCTCTTCACCCCCATGCATTTCAGAAATTGTTAATTTTTTTCAATAGGGGTAAGGTAGAAGAAGGATGACACAATTATTCTACAATATACGGAAATTAATATTTGTAAAAAAAATGTACAATGATAAACAGAAATTGCAAAAGTTATAGAAATTCAATAGATCGCATACTATCCAGCAAGTACGTAACACGAAGAGCAGCCATTATTAAATTAAAATCGATTTATCATCATCCACCATCGTCAATCAATAAAACTACACCGCCTGGTCCTCCAGAAAGGCCCTAAGTATCTCACATTGGGATCATCCAGCAGCAAAACACAAGTCAATCCAGGAGCATATCAAGGGGAGGTCTGAAGTGAGGGAAACAAAAGTGTAGAAAAGTAAGGGTAATAAAACCTAATATAAATATACTTGGGGCTCAACAACTCAATATAGTGCAGTTTATCAATTAGGATTATATCCCCTATACTACTAGAAAGCCAAGTGGAACCAAAAGGTTTAACAAAATGGCTGAGGGGAAGATAAAAAAACACACAATCGATACTTATTGGGTAAATCATATTAAATGATAGCACCATATGGCAATGATACCTCATCAGAGATAAACTGCAGAATCCATTAGTGTTAAAATGACAAAAAAAGCACATAAGTAGGACATCACATCTTATATTAGGTACTCCAAATGGTCCCGAGTGTGTGGCGCTGAGGGATTCTTACATGGACAAATGGAAAATCTGCTGCTACAGATGCACCTACGCCAGTGCATGACCAATGTGCATCAGTGTTTGACATTGGTCAAAACATGTTAGCCATGGAGATGATCATCCGAACCAGCTATGTGTGGCACCAAGCCATCATGTCCAGCAGGATAAAGTCATGTGTCGAGAGTCTGCCGGCACACACTGCAGCCTTTACTATCTTGCCTCTAACTAATAAACTGTATTTCTCCTTTTTCCATCAGCTCATCCTCCACAGTTACAACCTTTTGTTTTACGTGACCCTGCTTTTTAGATTGTAAGCTCTAATGAGCAGAACCCTCTTCTGTTGTACTTTAACTGTACTGCTTCCCTCCATTTTGTAAAGTGCTGCAGAAACTGTTGGCGCTGTATACATCCTATATTATAATGATAATAATAATAGTACATGTGATAATGTACTTTATCCAATGCACCATTACCATGCTTCATGTTTTAACCACTTTAATACCAACATGTTTTTTTTTTTCATTTCCCAACATAAATGTGGAAAAAAAGGAAATCACAGGGGTTGATTTGCTAAAAGTGGAGAGTGCAAAATCTAGGGCAGCTTTGCATTGTATCCAATCAGCTTATAACTTCATCTTGTTAAGCTCTGACAAAAAAAAAAAACAACTGGAAGCTGATTGGTTTCTATGCAGAGCTGTACCAGATTTGCTCTCTCCAGTTTTAGTAAATCAACCCCATGGTGTACACTTTCCAAAAAATGAGTCATTTTGGGGGTTTTCATATTGTCCTGGCAATTTTTTTTTTTTTAAATACAGTATTTTACAACAGGAAATAAAACAGATTTTATTTTCAAAATGTTTGGTCTTTTTTCCTTTATATAATAGTATATATTTATATAGTAATTGTCATTCAAACTATTGCAGCACTGAGAACTAAAAACTGCCTAGTAATGGCAGGGTATTTATTATAGGCTGTACTTAAGTGGTTAATAAAAAAAAGAACAAGAAAAAGAAAAAGGGGTCCTTAGAATTGATTTGTGCAGCATGTATCTGATTTTTTTTTATTTGTTTTAAGTCTGTAATTTGTCGGAAGCCTTTGTTTTACATTTTTATATTTATCTGGCATAATTAAACAAATTAATATATGGGTAGATTAAGTTTACTTTCCATTACACTGACATAAACATACAGTTGCAAAAATGCGCACTATCACAAATGGTTTAAACATCTCTATTTTCCCATTTTCTTTAGCTGACAAAATGATAATAAGTTTAGTCTACCATTTGGGCAGTACAAGCATTCAGTTGGAACATGTTCAGTAGATTGCAAAACACTGTGTGTATTTTCTCTGTAATGAAAAGGGCTTCCGAAAGTTAAAAAGCCACGCAGCATGTATTTATAATTTAAAAGTCACTTGTCATCACTGAGATGGAACCTTATTTATTTTACTTGGGACCTTTTTTGTTTCAAAGTCTGCTGAGGTTTTACAAAATGAATTACCAAATACCAGTTATGTTACAAAAAAGGACAAGGTTACCACAAGAAATATTTTTTAACATTCATGGAATACAAGGTTGCCTTGTGCAACTCACGGACTAAGATATATTCAACCTTAAAGTGGTATTGTGTAGCTGTTGCAAAGTATAAGCAGATGATTGTTGAACCGATCATGATGTCTGAAAATTGTGAGATTTAATCCAAACCCTATTGAAGCATGGGGACTGATTCTTGAAAATCAATTATGGCCATGTTCAAGGCTAATAGTGATGAGACAAATGTACCTGGGTTTGTTATGGACAGGTTTTGGAAAGCATAACTAAAGTTCAAATGTCAAATCTGAACCCGACTGAAGTCAATGGGAGTCAGATCATGAAAAAAAACTGTTCTTTCCATTTTCTGATCTAAAATGCAAAGGATTGTCAAACAGATGCCATGGGGGAGCGGGGGGTGGGGGTTGGTGTTCAAATCCCCTGGGGTACCTGTGTACCAAAGCAAAAACAAAAAAGAAATAAAGTTTTACAGGGAGCAGTGATTTTAGTAATGTCTGGAGATAAACATTAAAAATGTTAACCTTCATTACATAGCATGCATGGAGGTGTCCTGACCCTGCCTATGAAGTGGTGCATCTGTGCGATGTATACAACACTGGTATTCACAAATAAAAAAGTATGTTTAATGTGTCTGCAAAATGGCATCATTCTGATACTATTCTGATACTAATTCTGATGCATATTGTACAGTCAATGCACAGCAAATTAAGAGGGGAGACCAAACAGGTTTTACCATGAAATAAAAACGAGAGTGTATTATTTCAGTCAATAGTTATAAATATTGTACATACTAGGCTGAAACTTTAAGAGGAAGAAACCTGGGAGGCTTTCACATGAAATAAAATTTGGAATGTATAATTTATATTTATTCACAACAAGTGAATTGAGGATGTGGTGCACTTAACTATGTGGTGATTTCCAGGTAAAGCGGGAGTAAACACAGTTTCAAAAAACACTTAGGCCGCGTACACACGGGTGGACTGTTCGCCCAACTTAGTCCGCTGAACAGTGTTTCAGCGGACAGTCCGCTCGTGTGTGGGCTTCAGCGGACAGTTTCAGCGGACAGTCTGACGAACAAAGTTTTTTGGAATTTCCGTAAGACAGTCCGCTGAAACTTGGTTTCAGCGGACAGTCCGCTCGTGTGTAGGCTTGTTCGACAAACTAAGTTTCGCGCATGCTCGGAAAGGATTTAGACGGCGAAGGTTGCATTGCAGTGTATTGGACGTCGAATTTCTCGTCCCGTCGTACGTGCCGTTCACGTCATCGCACACGCTTTCAGCAGACTGTTCGTTCATCGTGTGTGGTCAAGTCCGTTCATGCAAATTTTGAGCGGACTGTTTGTTGGATTGTTTGACGAACAAAGTTGGGCGAACAGTCCGCCCGTGTGTACGCGGCCTTACATTCCCGGCATGCCAGAAATGCTAGCTTTCACATTGGTTGTGCTCTCAACCAAACTTTCAAACCATCCAATGGCTGGTTTCATAACTGATCACATGTGCAGCATTATGGCAGTTGAAGAATCATTAGAGGCCAAGATGGCAGCTTCCTTGACTGAAAACGATAGAAGGGTTTACTTTCACTTTAATCCAGAAGACAGAAAAAAATAAAGCAGAGTTCAATTTCCTTTGAATATGATTAAAATTGTTTCTAGAGCCCCAAAAGAAGCTTTTACAATAAAAAAAAAACTTTCCAAATAAAAAAAGGGTGCAGTTTTTTACACTTTCTACTATATTAAACATGTTTATACAGTATCAAGTATGTCTTCTCAGAGGATAAAACATTTGAGTTAATTTACTAAAGGGAAATATTCTGTTCACTTTGCAAGGGAGTTACAGCCATACCCCACTTTTAAGTACACAATGGGGTTTATTTACTAAAGCTGGAAAGTGCAAAATCAGGCTCACTTCTACATAGAAACCAATGAGCTTCCAAGTTTTATTACCAAAGCTTAATTGAACAAGCTGGGGTTAGAAGCTAATTGGTTTCTATGCAGAAGTGAGCCTGATTTCGCACTTTCCAGCTTTAGTAAATAAACCCCCATTGTGTACTTAAAAGTGGGGTATGCCTGTATCACTTTGAAAAATACTTTTCCTTTAGATTTGGGAGCATGGCGAAAATTCACTTTGCAAAGAAAACACACAAGAAAACAGTACTCTTGCTTGCACATGATTGAATGAAGCAAGTCAGCAGAGCTTCACTTCATTCACTACTAAGCTATTGGAAAATTTCCTTACAAAGTGAAGTGTATTTGCTTTTAGTAAATTTATTCCATTGAGTTCAGTCAGCAGAGCTCCACTTCATTCACTACTAGGCTCTACTAGGAAATTCCTCTTACAAAGTGAACAGCCTATTTGCTTTTAGTAAATCTATTCCGTTGAGTTCAGTTAATCTTTGTTCATAGCTTAGACCCTCCATGGCCTTTATCAATTTAGTTCCCCTTCTCTACACTTTGTGAACAGGTGCTGAAAAATAAATTGCATGTTTAATTTAAGGTCTTACTTATGCTTTGTATAGAGGTAAGTTTATAGTCTCTTTTTGAGTATACCTTTTCAACACCCTTGAGTACCTTTTAATATAGGAAAGTGGCTTGCATGGTGCTATTAGGTGTACAACTAAGACAACATTAAATTTTTTTTATATATTTAAAAACTAAAATGTCGTCAGATTATTTATGTATTTCTCAGTCTTTATTCTCATTTGGACCTTAATATATGGTATGTTAATACTTATTTATACTAATAAATATTATTTAGTACCTGCTAATATCCTTTTAATCAATAATTTTTTACTTTTCAGTAGAATACTGTATATTCTTATTTTTTATAAACCCATAATAAACATATACAATTCTAAGAGCATGCATTCTTGTCTACGATATTAAACCATTATCCATATCATAATGTGTATTTTCCAACACTTTGACAGCTAAAAAGAGGCAACTGAAGCTGCTTTCACACTGAGGCGCTTTACAGGTGCTATTGTGCTAAAAATAGCGCCTGCATAGCACCTGTAAAGAGCTTTCCCACTGGAGCGGTGCACTGGCAGGACGCCAAAAAAATTCCTGCAAGCCACATCTTTGCAGCGCTGTAGGATAGATGTATATACCGCTCCTAAAACGCTCCTGCCCATTGAAATCAATGGGCAGCGCCATCGAAACCGCCAGCATAGCGCCGCTGTAGCAGCAATTTTACGGCGATTTTAACCCTTTTTCGGACGCAACGCGGGGATTAAAAACACCCCCTGCTATTGGCTTAAAACCTCTGCAAAAATAATAGTAAAGCTCCACTAAAAATAGCAGCGCTTTACCGCCAACACCCCCAACACCCCTGTCTGAAAGTAGCCTTAAAGAGGAAGTAAACCCTGATGAGTTTACTTCCTCTTTCATTCCCTGCAAAGGTAAAGCATAATGGACTACTATGCATCGCATAGTAGTCCATTATGTGTCACTTACCTGACACAGGAGCCAGCGATGTCACTACTGTCCCCTGTAGTCCGGTGCATCCATCTTCTCGGTGGGTCTTGCTGCCATTCGGCTGTAATTCTGCGAAACCGTGATGATGTCACTCCCGCGCATGCGCACGGGAGCCGCCACGCGCGGCATATTCGCCATTGACGATTGCTGCGCTCAGTGCGCCTGTGCGTCGCTGTCTACGGCGCATGCGCCATAGACAGCGGTGCCTGTCTATTGGCAAATATCTCCTAAACCGTGTACGTTTAGGAGATATTTCTTGGACCTACAGGTAAGCCTTAATCTAGGCTTACCTGTAGGTCAAAGTGTGTTGTAAGGGTTTACAACCACTTTAAGAAAATTATTACATGGTTCTCTGTACTGACTTGAATAGCCTTTTAAATATCCTCTTAAGGGTAACAGTAGCTTGACATCTTCTGATTTGTGAGTTTCTGGGGAACAGTGTCTACTTCTTCAGATAAAATTCTTCACAAGACTGGAGCTCTTCAATACTTAATATTTGGTAATCAATGTAATGGATTTTTTGGACATTATTAAATTAATTTAGTATGTGTACCTGAATAAACTGCATGAAGGTTGGATATATAGCTCTACAAAATTACCTGTATAAATTGTTTAAGGTAACAGTTCTGGGTGTACAGATAGCTATAATTATTTAAATGTCTTACCAAAAATAAATACATAAATACATCTTAAAAGGTAAAAAAACTAAATATTTATTTCTTTACAAAAAATAGCTTAACATTTTTTTTTTCAATGCAGTACAGTGTCATAAATACATAACCATATGCAGCATACCAAATTCTGTAAATTGACTACCTACTATTTGGGGCTGTGTTAAATAATGGTGGCAGGGAATACATTACAGATATGATATCCAATGTTATCAACTTAGAATAATTCATTTGACAATCACATATGTCAAGGTGAGATATAAATGAGATTTAGAGATTGAGGCTTTTGGATAAAATTGTAATCAACCATTGTCAATATTAATGAAACCAATTCCATTGAGCTGTCTCTAGACAAAATGTTAGACAAAATGAATCTATAAAAAAAATACTGTATGCACACCTTGCAATAGGCCACATAATTTTTTAAGCAATTCAGCTATATCACTGAGGTGTGTATATATATATATATATATATATATATATATATATATATATATATATATATATATATATATATATATATATATATATATATATATTAGAAAAATATGCCTGAATGGACTACAACTGAAGAAAAGCCAAATAGAAAAAGAGACACTCACTGGATTTAAGCGGTTTTCTGTGTGTTTTCCATGGAATGCACTTTTCTCAAGACAATCCACCTAGCATGCAATGGGGTGAGTTACTAAAACTGGAGCGTTCAAAATTTGGTGCAGCTCTGCATAGAAACCATTCGGCTTCCAGGTTTTATTGTCATAGCTTAATTGAACAAACTCCAGTTATAATCTGATTGGCTACCATGGACAGCTGCACTAGATTCCGAGTGCTCCCGTTTAAGTGATGCCGTATACACACAACCAGACTTTCCGGCAGAAAAGGTCAGACGGAACCATTTCATCGGATATTCCAATCGTGTGTGGGCTTCATCTGACTTTTTTCTTCAAAAATTCTGATGGACCTAGAAAAAGAACATGTTTTGAATCTTTCTGATGGAATCAATTCCTATCGAGAAAACCATTCGTCTGCATGTTATTCCAATGGACCAAATACAACGCAAGGGCAGCTATTGGCTACTGGCTATTGAACTTCCTTTTCCAGTCCAGTCTTATGTCATCGCGTTCAAAATGGATGGACTTTGTTGTGATCATGTGTAGGCAAGTCCTTACGGTTGGAACTCCGTCAGAAAGACCATCAGAGTTTATTCTGATGGAAATTCCGGTCGTGTGTATGTGGCATAAATCTCCCCAGTGTGTTTAAAATATACTACTGATCCAAAATCTGAACCACAACCTGACTTTGAAAGTACCACTTACTTTTTTAAAACAACAAAGCTGTACCAAACCAGACAATCTGGGGTTGTCCACAGAAAAACCTTAACAAATACAGTAAGAATGCATATCATATGGAGGACAATGATGTTCTTGAATGAAAGAATACTAACCATGCCTCAAAGTAAAGCCACAGGGAAATTGAGTTAACATGCTTACAAAACTGCTAAGCTAACACTCGCAAACAGGGGTGGAAGGCTGTAGGTGACCATACTGTCCCATGTTGTCAAGAGAACACAAGGACCCAAGGGTGGTTCTTCTTGGAAAGGAAGCATTTGCTGCCTATACTGAAGTGCATGATCATCAACCATATTCTACCACTCACTAATAGAGGTGACAGCCTGCTTTTTAAAGATAGAGCAACTGGATTTTTTTATTATAAACTTATTCTCCAAGGGGGTTTAATGAACAGTTAAGCTTTATGTGTTTTCTCTAAACAGTTCCACTCACAAGTAAGTGGTTGATTTTGGGGATGCTGCTCCAGATAGATCTAAAAGATGGGCAACCCCAGATTCATTGGTTTGGTTCAGCTTTCATTTTTTAGTTGTGTTCTTAACACAGTGATTGGTACTTTCACAGTCAGGGGTGGGTTCAGGGTAGGAATAAGTAGTGCATATATGACACTGTTGATTGCTTGGTGGATTACCTTGAGAAAGCTACTGTTTGACACATTAAACTGCAGTAATACACCCCTTGTCTCCTCCAAGTGTGTTTTTTCATCTATGCTTCTATATATAAAGTTACATATCTACTTCACATATGAAATAACATACACGCCAAAGGTACGTGTACACCCAGCTATACAAATGACCAACTTAAGGAGTATACCTGCTTGTTAAAATGAAAAACATCAGGATAAACAAAATATATGCATACAATTGGATGAATGATTTTGGTCATTTAAAAAGAATAAGGTATTGTGTGCAAAGCTCTGATATATTTGTAGAGTGCATAGAAAATATACACACTTTCTGGGGTATTTAAACATAAACATGCATACATTACTGAAACTTAATAAGTAACTGTTAAAATATATACGGTAATGTTCCTTTTACTGAGAACTGCTAGCCTAGGGCAGTATGTATTAGCATTCAATATATGGCATTATACTAAATGAAAGCTGGAATTATAGTTAAAGGGTATAATATTAATTATTCAGAACATATTTACGGATATAAACTTTTGATGTACACATGGACAATTAATTTATTTGAAACAGAATAAAATACTTTACTACACTGTATGTTTAGGAATAAAAATGTAAGTAACATGAACAATATTTTAATTAATAAGATAAAAAAATTTAAAAATCCACGCTATTGTTTTAATGATTTACAGTTTATAGGTTAGCAGCATTCTTGTTCCAAAATTATCATGAGTGTTCAATGATTGTCTTACACTGGCATTTAAACCTAGTGTAGAAAAGAATCTTTTATATATTCTGCAATGACCACTGGAAACACATTAAAGTGTTCAATCTTGTTGAGTGTACTCGTAGCTCTTGAATATTCTAATTACAGTTCTATGTTCAGATAGCTATAACTATTGATGTCCTACCAGCTCAAGAGCATTTCAGCCTATTTATAAGCCTTAGTATTGATAAAGCCTCACTGCCAGACCATTTCAGCAACTCATAGTGAAAACAATTCCCTTGATTTATATTTAAACTTATCCTTAATCAATTTCAATCTATGACCTTTGGATCAACTTTTAAAGTCCAGCACAAATAAGATGACCTGGATCTAATTACACAATCCTTCATCCATAATGCATTTTTGATGTATGTTTTTGTTAAGTCCTAGCCAAACCATTTTTACGGATATTATTTTTAAACAACTTCTATACAGAAGTCTAACTGTATATCTTAAAATAAATATATTGTTTTTCATAAATCCTATACATTAAACCATGGTATATTGTTTTCTATTATATAAACATATATATTTCTATATTACAAAAAAAAAAAACTTTTGCATCCAACATTTTATTACTGAAGTGTAAAATACAATTTTGCAAATATTATTGTATGTCACATTGTACAATTGATACCCTAGTTTTAATTTGTAAGACATTTTGTTAAAAAATAGCAAAAAATATGTCAAGAATATGACTTGTAGCTCCAGCTACAGTACACAGGGGTCACTCCCTTAGTAGATCCTCCATTCATAAAAAGCCTTGCATATTTTTCAATGAATGTGTGTGTGTGGATAAACATCACGATCTCCCCCTCCCCATCACAGAATGCCTTACGTTCATTGAAAAAAAAAATGTATTCATGAAAGGAGTGCTGAGTAGTCAACTCCAAGTAATAAGTATACTAGAGCATGGACTATAAGTCTTGGAACAGGACAATAGGCACAGACAGGAAACGCATGTCTGAGTAAAAGTAAGACATATAACAACTGTGGTAGCAGCCAGATATGGGCACACACTTCATTACAGATAACTTATGGTTACTATGCGAATAACCACAAATAAATGGACTGAACATGTACCCAGTCTTGTGTAAAGTATTCTGCTTGGATTGAATTACTGGTGATGTGCTTAAGTATATAAAGTGTAGCGCTAAATATGATAATCTGGTTAGAACATGTCAGGACTAGGGATGAGCTTCGTGTTCGAGTCGAACGTACGTTCAACTCGAACATTGGCTGTTCGTCCGTTCGGCGAAATCCGAACACTTGGTCCGTTCGCGTCAAAATTTGCGTGGCGCTCACGCCCCACAATGCACTGCGATGGCGCAGTGCATTGCTGGCTCATGATTGGCCAAGCATGCACTGTGACCCTGCATGCTTGGCCAATCGCAGCGCCAGCAGCGAGGAGAGCCATGATTGGCCACAGGCAGGATGCCTGTGGCCAATCATAGCTCAGGCTGTGTAGTGCACGCCCCACACTATATAAGGCCGCCATTGAGGCGGCCTCGTGTAGTATGTTGGCATCTGAAGCAGTGGGTGTTCTGTGTACCTTCAACACAGTACACACCGATCGTTTTTGGCTGATTTCCTATCTTGCTGTTGTGTAGTGGTTATTGTCTGTGCCCTGACCGCAGTATACACCACTATATTCACCTCACCTATATAGCTAGTGATCTATCTTTAATAATAGAGCTTGCAGTCAGTAATGTTAGGAGATAGTGCATGCTGTCTGCGTGCTCTGTACCCAGTACATACCGCTATAATCCACCTACATAGCTGTTCTCTATTTGAGCCCAATTGCCATCTGCAGGAGTTATTGGAAGTTGTGTGTGCCTCCAGCACAGCACAGTATACATCTGTATATACCCCTTTATCTCTGCTGTTTTCTGGTTATTGTCTGCATGCTCTGACCGCAGTATACACCGCAATATTCACCTCACCTATATAGCTAGTGATCTATCTTTAATAATAGAGCTTGCAGTCAGTAGTGTTAGGAGATAGTGCGTGCTGTCTGCGTGCTCTGTACCCAGTACATACCGCTATAATCCACCTACATAGCTGTTCTCTATTTGAGCCCAATTGCCATCTGCAGGAGTTATTGGAAGTTGTGTGTGCCTCCAGCACAGCACAGTATACATCTGTATATACCCCTTTATCTCTGGTGTTCTATAAAAAAGGCATCTTCAGGAGTTAGTGGGTGTTGTGTGCCTCCAGCACAATATAAACTACCCAACTGCTGTTTTACCCAACTCCCTTCAGGCCATTACCATGTCTGGAAGGCCAGCAAGGAGAGGCAGACAGGCGCGAGCCGATAAAAGAGGGCAAGCAGGCTCTATGTCTAGAGACAACAGTGCTGGTCGTGGACGCGGTGCATTGTCATCAGCACGTGGCCATGGGACATGCTTGTCCTTCTTTTCGGCAGCTGGACATGTTGAACCGCAACATGCCAACGACTTGGTAGAGTGGATGACCAAGCCCTCTTCATCCTCCTCATCCTCTCTCAACCAGTCTCAGGGTAGTAGCAAAGCAGCTGCCAACGCATCGTCTTCCCTCCTCTCAATGTCATCATCAGTAACTCCTTCCCTAGACCCACCACGTCCTCCTGACGAGTCTCCTGAACTCTTTGAGCACAGTGTTGGGTACATGCTCCAGGAGTATGCCCAGTGTTTGGTGGGCTCTGATGATGACACTCAGCTAGAGGAAGGCAGTAGCATGAGCGCAGAGAGAGGGGATGCTCAACAAGGACAGCAATCTGGCAGTCATGTTCCACAAGCTGCAGCATACTGCCAGGTTTGCTACAGCGATGAAGAGGGAGGGGATGATGAGGGCACTGACTCCACGTGGGTGCCTGGAAGGAGGGAGGAGGAGAAGGAGGAGGAGGCACATGTCCAACGAGGCAGGATGCCCTCCGGGGGCCAGCTTAGGGGCAGCACACCGACTGAATCACACCGCAGAGCTCCGCCTGTGCAGGGCGCTGCCTCTGCGCGTTATTCTAAAAGTTCTTTGGTGTGGGCCTTTTTTGAGACGAGTGCATCAGATCGCACCGCTGCTATTTGCAACATATGTCTCAAGCGTATCTCACGTGGCCAAAACATCAGCCGCTTGGGCACCACATGCTTGACCAGACATATGTTGACCTGCCATGCAGCTCATTGGCAAGCGTACCTCAAAGACCCACACCAAAGAACAAAGCGGACCTCTCCTTGCTCCTCATCAGCTGGCATCTCCAACCCCACTAGACCTTCAGTCCTCTCTGAAACCTGCTCTGAGAGGAATGAAGGTGTAGAATTAGGTGTGTCACAGCCAAGTGCTTCCGGGAACTCTGCTAGTGGTACACCCACGTCCGATTATAGCAGGCAAATGTCCCTGCCCCAGCTGCTGGACCGGCGGATGAAGTTTACTTCCAGCCATCCACATGCCCAGCGGTTGAATGCTAGCTTGGCTAAATTGCTAGCACTTCAACTGCTGCCTTTTCAGTTGGTAGACTCGGCCCCCTTCCGTGAGTTTGTACAATGTGCGGTTCCTCAGTGGCAGGTCCCCAAACGCCACTTTTTCTCACGGAAGGCGATTCCGGCTCTCTACCGGCATGTGGAAGGCAATGTCCTTGCCTCGCTGGACAGGGCAGTCAGCGGTAAGGTGCATATTACCGCTGACTCATGGTCCAGCAGGCATGGACAGGGACGTTACCTGTCTTTCACGGCCCATTGGGTCACTCTTCTGGCTGCTGGGAAGGATGCAGGACAAGGTGCAGTACTGTTGGAGGTTGTTCCGCCACCACGCCTCCAAAATGCTACTATTGGTTGTGACACACCTCTCTCCTCCACCCCCTCCTCTTCTTCTTCCTCCATGGCCTCTTCCAGTGGTCTGTCCTCAGAACCAGCGGTGCTCCGTAGGCGTTCCAGGGGCTACGCAAGTACGCAGGCAAAACGATGCCATGCCGTGCTTGCGCTGGTTTGTTTGGGGGACAGGAGCCACACTGGGGCGGATGTTTTGTCAGCTCTGCAGGGGCAGGCCGAGAGGTGGTTGACGCCACGCCAGCTTAAGCCAGGAATGGTGGTTTGCGACAATGGCACCAACCTCCTCTCCGCCCTCCGACAGGGACAACTGACCCATGTGCCCTGTGTAGCTCACGTCCTTAACCTGGTGGTGCAGCGGTTCTTGGGCAGGTACCCCGGCTTACAGGATGTCCTGAAGCAGGCCAGGAAAGTCTGTGTGCATTTCCGCTGATCATTTAATGCCTGTGCTCGGCTGGCTGAGCTCCAAAAGGAGTTGAACCTGCCCAAGAACCGCCTTATATGTGACATGCCCACCAGGTGGAACTCAACATTGGCCATGCTGCAGCGGCTGCACACGCAGCAGAGGGCCATCAATGAGTACCTGTGCGACTACGGCACCAGGACAGGGTCAGGGGAGCTTGGTTTTTTTCCTCACCACGCCAGTGGGGCACGATCAGGGATGCATGCACTGTCCTGTCACCGTTTGAGGAGGCCACAAGGATGGTGAGCAGTGACAGTGCATGCATCAGTGACACTGTACCTCTTGTCCACCTCTTGGAGCATACGCTGCGTGGAATAATGGACAGGGCACTTGAGGCAGAACAGAGCCAGGAAGAGGAGGACTTCCTTGCCTCTCAAGGCCCCCTTTATCCAGACAGTGTTCCTGCTGTGCCACCCATCACACAGGAAGAGGATGAGGAGGAGGAAGAGGAGGAGGAGGATGATTGTGTCAGCATGGAGGTGGAGGCTGGCACTCAGCATCAGCATCAGCATCAGCAGCAGCAGTCTTGTAGGGATGATTTACAGTCCCAAGAAACACGTGGACTTGTACGTGGCTGGGAGGAGATAGCTGCGGATCATGTTGTCCTTAGTGACCCAGAGGACTCCGGACCGAATGCCTCAGCTAACCTACGCTGCATGGCCTCCCTGATCCTGCAAAGCCTGCGGAAGGATCCTCGTATTCTTCGGATCAAGGAGAGGGACCATTACTGGCGGGCCACTCTCCTTGATCCACGGTACAAGGGTAAGGTTGCCGACCTTATCTTGCCATCGCAGATGGAGCAGAGGATGAGACATCTCCGGGAGGCCTTGCAGAAAGGTCTGTGCAACGCGTTCCCAGAGACTGGGAGGTTACAAACTCCTGGTCCTGGACAACGTGTTGCTGAGGCATCGGTCAGAAGGAGCGGTGGAGAAGGTGGCCGTCTGACTGATGCTTTCAGACAATTTTTTAGTCCGCAGCCCCAAGGTATGATCGGTTCCAGCACCCATCGCCAGCGTCTGATTTACATGGTGCAGGAATACCTAGGGGCAAGGTCAGACTTGGACACCTTTCCCACCGAAAATCCTCTGGCTTACTGGGTCTTGAGGATGGATCACTGGCCAGAGCTTGCACAGTATGCAATTGAGCTACTGGCCTGTCCTGCATCCAGCGTTTTTTCGGAACGCACCTTCATTGCTGCTGGTGGCTTTGTTACCGATCACAGGGTGCGCCTGTCCACCGAATCAGTTGATCGACTGACCTTCATCAAGATGAATCAGTCTTGGATCACCCACAGCTACCAAGCACCTGAAGCTGATGTAACTGAATAATTTTTTTTGAAATACCACATCCCTTCAAGACTGCCTATGCTGATGCTGAGTGACTGTCCTGTTATGTTGATTGTCTATCCTCTTCCTCCTCCGCTGATATGTTGGAAGAACATTTTTGGTTCTGGGTGATGCCAGCAGCCCAATTTTTCTGCCCCTGTTTAAAAGGGGCGTTTAATTCCAATTTTTGATGCAATGCTTTGCAGCAGGGCTAATTCCTGCAATAAAACTAGAGTATATGGCAGAGGTTGCAGTGTGGTGGCACCAGCACCAGTGCCTAAGGCCCAATTTTTCTGCCCCTGTTTAACAGGGGCGTTTAATTACAATTTTTGATGCAATGCTTTGCAGCAGGGCTAATTCCTGCAATAAAACTAGAGTATATGGCAGAGGTTGCAGTGTGGTGGCACCAGCACCAGTGCCTAAGGCCCAATTTTTCTGCCCCTGTTTAACAGGGGCGTTTAAGTACAATTTTTGATGCAATGCTTTGCAGCAGGGCTAATTCCTGCAATAAAACTAGAGTATATGGCATAGGTTGCAGTGTGGTGGCACCAGCACCAGTGCCTAAGGCCCAATTTTTCTGCCCCTGTTTAACAGGGGCGTTTAAGTACAATTTTTGATGCAATGCTTTGCAGCAGGGCTAATTCCAGCAAAAAAAACTAGAGTATATGGAAGAGGTTGCAGTGTGGTGGCACCAGCAGCAGTGCCTAAGGCCAAATTTTTCTGCCCCTGTTTAACAGGGACATGTAATTACAATTCTTGATATAATATTTCACAGGAGGGCCCCTTCCTGTGCCCACCCAGAGTAACGGTGAGGACTTATAGTGTTGTGGCACCAGCACCACAACCACCAAAGGTCAATTTTTCTACCACTGTTCAACAATTGCATGTAATTACAATTCTTGATATAATCGTTCACAGCAGGGCGCTCCAGCGCCCACCAAGAGTCACTTTGAGGGCTTACAATGTTGTGGCAAAACCAACACCTTGTTCCGCCATTTCTGCAGAGCATATAGGGCAGGCCCCTACTTTCAAACATCCAACTTACAAACATCTCCTACTTGCAAACGCAAGGAGACAGCAGCAAGTGAGATGAAAAAAGATGGACGACAAAACAAATTATACAGGGGTGATAACCCTTCCCTATGTTTTCCAAAAAGCTTAAAAATAGTTTTTTTGACTGGAGCTACACTTTAAAAATGTACCAGTTGAAAATTACAAACAGATTCAACTTAACACAACAAACCTACACAGTCCCTGTCTTGTTTGCACCGCCTGTATACTGCTGTTCTGAGTATATAGGGCCTGGGGGCCACACGCATTTCCTTTTTTTAATATGGGTACAGGGTTCCCCTTAATATGCGTACAAGACCCAAATAGGCTGGTAATGGGCAGGGAGGGCTACCCATGCCATTTTTCTGAATGATTTTCAACCATATTGCAGGAACCAGATATAACATTAAAACCGCAAGCAGTTTTAAATGGTGTTATTTCCGTTAAATGTCATTTTGTGCAGGGACTGTTCTAAACACGGGAAACACGTGGCACTTTACAGGCATACTACAGACACCCCACAGGCACCATATTTAAAGGAATATTTCACTTTTTTTTCTTCACTTTAATCGTCATTAAAAATCAGTGCTCCCGCCAAAACGGCCATTTTTAAAACTTTTTTTTGCATTGACCCATGTCCCCTGGGGCAGGAGCCAGGTCTCCAAACCCTTTTTAGGACAGTATCTTGCATATTAGCCGTTAAAATTAGCACTTTCCATTTCCAACGTTCGAGTCCCATAGACTTCAATGGGGTTCTAACGTTCGTAACGAACGTGGGGTCCGTTCGAAAGTTCTGGTGCGAACCGAACCGGGGGGTGTTCGGCTCATCCCTAGTCAGGACCCCCAGACTTATAAACGTGCATGAAATGATACCGTAATGAACTGGTGGCCTATGCTGAAAAAATATCAAATAAAATTACATACAAATGTGATAATATCAAATTCAAAAATACACAGAGTGTAATTAGTGATACACATTAACATTTCATAACATGCAGATATTAACATTTCACATATATAAATCTGAAGCTAGGCTAGTAATGAACCTGCACAGAAAGCCTAATTGATACAACATAAATGAGCATAAACCATGTGAAAAAAAAGTCTTTAGGTGAAAAAGTTAAACGTGCAAGAAGATCCCACGTGGTTGGATATGGGCATTTCTTCAAAAACCTCAAAGAAGAGAAATATGTTGACACGCAATCGCTACTGTGACAATCCCACCATCTGTAAAGATGTGAGCTTACCGAATAGCGCAGACCCAAACGAACGTACGTTCTATAAATCAAAAGAGCTTAGAAGTGTCAGCTGGCAACCTGAGATGCGATATCTTGAACTGCATCCATGAACCTTTCAAAAGGAGTCCGTCTCCACACAGGGATCAAATTTCAACCGATATAATGGAAGAGGATAGAGAAGACCATATAGCGTAATTCCATATAGCAACGAAAATGTATTAAAAAGTAACACACTTACATTTTAAAAGTGTTTCAAGAGCTTGTAAAAAATATGTTGGTGGCAGTAGAGTCCTTCTGACGTGTTTTGTCTCAATAGACTTCATCTGGTAGAAAGAAAAATAAACTGCGCTCAGATATGAACAAACCAAAATATCAAAAACTAAATAAATAAACGAAAGGCAGCAGCTCAAAGTGGGATACACACACTTAATAGACTAGGTAAAAAAGGGTCTCAAGAGCTGCACCACAGACACTATTAACTAACCAAATGCATAATGTATATAATAAGTAAATACATAATGTATATAATAAATAAATACATAATTTATATATATATATATATATATATATATATATATATATATATATATATATATATATATATATAATTAATTGATATATAAATCACATTAATCCCGCATAAACGAATACAAAAATACTTCAAGGCCACAGTTTATCAACCCAGAAGAAAGAAACAGGGCTTATGGAATAAAGTCCTCTGTAAGGGTTCTTTTCAGGACACCACGGTGAATCCACACAAAACAGCAAACAGGTGCCCGTCACCGAGAAGTAGATGAGCTTACCAGATAGCAACACAAATAGAGCCTTATTATTGAACCATCTGTGTCTTTTTCCATACACCAAAAGCTCATGGATCAGCTTTCCCCATATGTAGCAGCGTCACATGAAACTGCCACGATCAGCAATCCCAGATCGATACTAGCACTATTGGCAACTCAAAAAGAGGAGGAAGCCCTCATAATGTAAAACCAATTGGACATTTTATTAAAACAAATGGGTAATTGCACTTACATTTAACTTCCATCTAAAAACACATAAAGAGAAACAACCGAAAACCCGGCCGGCATTCATTCGGGAGCCCGTCCTTCCCTCGTATAGCATGGTGGCATCACTGTGTGCCTTCCCAGGCACGTTTCGTCACAGATGACGTTGTCAATGGGGAACGGGCGGCGCAGCGACGCACCAACATTTATAGCCAAACCTCGTTCTGAGATGCAAGATCCGGCTGACGACGCCATCTTAGTTAATGGCAAAACACTTATCTTTTCCCAATTGGGTGGAAAGCGAACATAAAAACTCGCCCTACCTCCCCTTATTCACTCCCAATAGATCCCGATCCTTAAACAGAAACCAGAGCAACAATATGGCATCCTAAAATGTGTGAAAATTACTACTACATGATCGACAAAAAATTCCGCAAAAAATACCAAAGATTTTACATATTTGTGGTCCCCCCTCTTAATGAAAAACAAAGAGGATATTGATTTAAAGTGATAAACAAATCCCCTACACCAACAAAAATTATATAATAATACAATTAATATATAGTGATAATAATACATATGTATCCGATGTCGGACAGCAATTAGGGAATAGTATGCAATGACATATTATATATAGTGATGGCCGAACGGTTCGCCCGGCGGTCGTTTCGCGGCGAATTTCCGACTTTCGCCGTCCGCGGGTTCGAACGCCTTTTTCCGTCGTTCGCCCCGGCGGACTTACGTGTTTAATGTATACAAGAACTTTAACCTTTCGTGACACGTTTATCATGTGTTACAGGACAACCAATTGAGACATGACAGCTCATGGACACTTGGACATTCCCCCTAACCTATAAATACACCCGATCCGGTGGCCATTTTACATTCTTTCTTCTGTCACTGTAGGGAAAGGATCCTGTGTGGAGTAGGGACAGAGAAAACGCTAGCTATTTGGTACACAAAAGTTCTTTTCAGGACTGGTATAGGTGTTAGGTCAGCAGCCTGAGTTTCTTTTGTCAGTTTAGATAAAGGGACAGAGCGCTGTATGCTGCTATTTTAGGGACAGCTCAGCCAGATTAGTCTTTCTTCATCATCATCATCATCATCATCATTAGCTGTTACTATCAGGTCCACAAAAGAGCTGTTCCAGCTAATCGTTCCAGCCTACTCTTTTTTGCCAATTTGTATAGGGACAGGCAGGAAGCAGTGTGTCAGGCAGTGAGGATAATTTTAAAGACTTGCTGTTACTATTAGTTCCACAAAGGTTCTTTTCAGGACTGGTATCAGTGGTACGGTAATAGGCTTGTACACGTATAATATTCTTTCTTCCAAATATAGAAAGAATATTATACTTGACTGCTGCCCTTCTGCTGCAGTCTGCTAATCATTCACAACTCACTTGTTCCACAAAGCTCTTTATCAGGACTGGTAACTTGGTCTGTCTAGGGTGCTACGGTACATAGGCTTGGGTGCGGTACAGTCTGCTGTTCTGTAAGGACCGCTATCGGTCCACAATACATAGGGTTGCCGTGCACTACTGCTGACCGCTGCCCTATACTGCAGCAGTCCTTCAGCGGTATAGGGACTGACGCACAGTCTGCTAAACACTAATACACAACCTGCTTGGTCCACAAAAGTTCTTATAAGGACTGGTAACTTGGTATAGGGTGCTACGGTACATAGGCCTGAGTGCAGTACAGTCTGCTGTTCTGTAAGGACCGCTATCGGTCCACAATACATAGGGTTGCCGTGCACTACTGCTGACCGCTGCCCTATACTGCAGCAGTCCTTCATTGGTATAGGGACTGACGTACAGTCTGCTAATCACTAACACACAACCTGCTTGGTCCACAAAAGTTCTTATAAGGACTGGTAACTTGGTATAGGGTGCTACGGTACATAGGCCTGAGTGCAGTACAGTCTGCTGTTCTGTAAGGACCGCTATCGGTCCACAATACATAGGGTTGCCGTGCACTACTGCTGACCGCTGCCCTATACTGCAGCAGTCCTTCATTGGTATAGGGACTGACGTACAGTCTGCTAATCACTAACACACAACCTGCTTGGTCCACAAAAGTTCTTATAAGGACTGGTAACTTGGTATAGGGTGCTACGGTACATAGGCCTGAGTGCGTTACAGTCTGCTGTTCTGTAAGGACCGCTATCGGTCCACAATACATAGGGTTGCCGTGCACTACTGCTGACCGCTGCCCTATACTGCAGCAGTCCTTCAGCGGTATAGGGACTGACGCACAGTCTGCTAAACACTAACACACAACCTGCTTGGTCCACAAAAGTTTTTATAAGGACTGGTAACTTGGTATAGGGTGCTACGGTACATAGGCCTGAGTGCAGTACAGTCTGCTGTTCTGTAAGGACCGCTATCGGTCCACAATACATAGGGTTGCCGTGCACTACTGCTGACCGCTGCCCTATACTGCAGCAGTCCTTCATTGGTATAGGGACTGACGTACAGTCTGCTAATCACTAACACACAACCTGCTTGGTCCACAAAAGTTCTTATAAGGACTGGTAACTTGGTATAGGGTGCTACGGTACATAGGCCTGAGTGCGTTACAGTCTGCTGTTCTGTAAGGACCGCTATCGGTCCACAATACATAGGGTTGCCGTGCACTACTGCTGACCGCTGCCCTATACTGCAGCAGTCCTTCATTGGTATAGGGACTGACGTACAGTCTGCTAATCACTAACACACAACCTGCTTGTTCCACAAAAGTTCTTATAAGGACTGGTAACTTGGTATAGGGTGCTACGGTACATAGGCTTGAGTGCGGTACAGTCTGCTGTTCTGTAAGGACCGCTATCGGTCCACAATAGATAGGGTTGACGTGCACCACTGCTGACCGCTGCCCTATACTGCAGCAGTCCTTCAGCGGTATAGGGACTGACGTACAGTCTGCTAAACACTAATACACAACCTGCTTGGTCCACAAAAGTTCTTATAAGGACTGGTAACTTGGTATAGGGTGCTACGGTACATAGGCTTGAGTGCGGTACAGTCTGCTGTTCTGTAAGGACCGCTATCGGTCCACAATAGATAGGGTTGACGTGCACCACTGCTGACCGCTGCCCTATACTGCAGCAGTCCTTCAGCGGTATAGGGACTGACGTACAGTCTGCTAAACACTAATACACAACCTGCTTGGTCCACAAAAGTTCTTATAAGGACTGGTAACTTGGTATAGGGTGCTACGGTACATAGGCTTGAGTGCGGTACAGTCTGCTGTTCTGTAAGGACCGCTATCGGTCCACAATAGATAGGGTTGACGTGCACCACTGCTGACCGCTGCCCTATACTGCAGCAGTCCTTCAGCGGTATAGGGACTGACGTACAGTCTGCTAAACACTAATACACAACCTGCTTGGTCCACAAAAGTTCTTATAAGGACTGGTAACTTGGTATAGGGTGCTACGGTACATAGGCTTGAGTGCGGTACAGTCTGCTGTTCTGTAAGGACCGCTATCGGTCCACAATAGATAGGGTTGACGTGCACCACTGCTGACCGCTCACCTATACTGCAGCAGTCCTTCAGCGGTATAGGGACTGACGTACAGTCTGCTAATCACTAACACACAACCTGCTTGTTCCACAAAAGTTCTTATAAGGACTGGTAACTTGGTATAGGGTGCTACGGTACATAGGCTTGAGTGCGGTACAGTCTGCTGTTCTGTAAGGACCGCTATCGGTCCACAATAGATAGGGTTGACGTGCACCACTGCTGACCGCTGCCCTATACTGCAGCAGTCCTTCAGCGGTATAGGGACTGACGTACAGTCTGCTAAACACTAATACACAACCTGCTTGGTCCACAAAAGTTCTTATAAGGACTGGTAACTTGGTATAGGGTGCTACGGTACATAGGCTTGAGTGCGGTACAGTCTGCTGTTCTGTAAGGACCGCTATCGGTCCACAATAGATAGGGTTGACGTGCACCACTGCTGACCGCTGCCCTATACTGCAGCAGTCCTTCAGCGGTATAGGGACTGACGTACAGTCTGCTAAACACTAATACACAACCTGCTTGGTCCACAAAAGTTCTTATAAGGACTGGTAACTTGGTATAGGGTGCTACGGTACATAGGCTTGAGTGCGGTACAGTCTGCTGTTCTGTAAGGACCGCTATCGGTCCACAATAGATAGGGTTGACGTGCACCACTGCTGACCGCTCACCTATACTGCAGCAGTCCTTCAGCGGTATAGGGACTAAGAGTTTTGTCACAGGGTCATTTAAAAAATGACATGCAGAGGAAGAGGCAGGCCCTTCCGCAGGGGTGGTAGGGGTAGGGCAGGAGCAACAGGCTTGAGCCAAAGTGGGAAGTTGCAGAAGGTGCGTTCAATTACTTTAAAGGATGCACCAGACTTGGTTGAGTGGCTCGCTCAGCCTTACTCTTCTGCACCCTCCTCATCCTCTCGATCTGCACCCTCTTCTTCACTCTCTGCTATGTGCACCCCCAAAGACACTACCACCAACAACACGACCACCACCACCACCACCACATACCTTCCGCTTGAGTCACTGGAATTATTTTCCGATCCATATCAAGAGGACATTTCTGATGCGCAGCCACTCTTGGTATTGGATCAGGAAGAGGAGGTAGCAACAAGCGCTACTCAGCAGTCTGACGCCAGTACCCAGATCAGCCCAAGGAGGAGGTTGGTCCCCGGTGTTGCTGCCTACTCTACTTATAGCGGTGGGGAAGGTGACGTTGATGATGACGTGTCTAGTGATGTCACGTGGGTGCCCACAAGAGAGGAAGAGGAGGGGAGTTCAGAGGGAGATATGGACCAGCAGATAGGGAGGAGAAGCAGCAATGACTTACATTGCACAGCAGGGACAAAGCAGACTGCAAATGTATCAGGAGCGAGTCATCGACCATGTACGGTCACATCTGGCGCTCCCAGGACACCGGCACATGGCTCCGCAGTGTGGGCTTTTTTTAACGTGTCCGCTGCTGACAATAGCGTTGCCATCTGCAATCTTTGCAGTCAACGCGTTAGTCGCGGTAAGCCCAATACTCACCTAGGGACGACCGCCTTAAGAAGGCACATGAGCAGCCATCACCGAGCCCAGTGGGAGCAACGGAACACACAAAGCCACACTGCAGGCTCTCACCGTCCAGCCTCGTCTTCTACTTCTCCTTCTCCTCTCTCCTCACAATTGTCCTCCACTCCACCTTCCATCACGCCAAGCTCACATTTTTCTGCAAAAAGGCAGGCTTCCGTGGGCCTAATGTTTGAGCGTAAAAAAATGATGACGCCGGATAACCCTCTTGCCCAACGGTTGGCGGCTGGCTTGTCAGAACTCATAGCCCGCCAACTACTGCCATATAAACTGGTGGACTCGGAGGCCTTTCGCAAATTTGTGGCCATTGGAACACCACAATGGAAGGTCCCAGGAAGGAAGTATTTCTCAGAGAAGGGCATCCCAGAGCTATATGGCCATGTTCAGCGGCAAGTGAATGTATCTCTGGCACACAGTGTCGGTGCCAAGATACATCTGACCACAGACACGTGGTCTAGCAAACACGGGCAGGGAAGGTATATCAGTTTTACTGCCCACTGGGTGAACCTTCTGACGGCCGTCAAGCATGTAACCCGTGGCACCCGTGTAGATTTGGTTTTACCGCCACGGATTGCATGCAGGCCTGACTCTTCTTCTCCTCCTCCTACTCCATCCTCCTCCCTCTCCTCCTCAGCTGCCTCCTCCTTTTCCGCTGCTAGCGTCTCTTCCACTGCACCGCCCAAGCTCCCCAGAACCTATTCCACATGCCAGGTGAGACGTTGCCATGCCGTGCTGCGTCTGTTGTGCCTGGAAGCAAAGAGCCACACTGGCCCGGCACTCCTTTCAGCTTTGCGTTCACAGGCAGATGAGTGGCTAACACCGCTCAATTTGACAGTTGGTAAAGTGGTGTGTGACAACGGTGCCAATCTGCTTAGCGCATTGAAACAGGGCAAAATCACGCACGTGCCGTGCATGGCACACGTCTTAAACTTGGTCGTGCAGCGATTCCTTGTCAAATACCCTGGGGTCCAGGACATCTTGCGGCAGGCAAGGAAAATCTCGGCCCATTTCAGAAGATCTTACACGGCCATGGCTCGCCTTGCTGACATTCAGCGGCGACACCATCTGCCGGTCAGACGTCTTATTTGCGATTGCCCGACGCGATGGAACTCAACCTTCTATATGCTTGATAGGCTGCTCCAGCAGAAACGTGCAGTTAACGTCTACCTGTATGAACTCTGCGAAAGAAACGGTTCTGGGGAGCTGGGTTTTTTTTCACCGCGCCAGTGGCTGCTCATGCGCGACACATGCAGACTTCTGCGGCCATTTGAGGAGATCACCAAACTGGTCAGTCGCAGCCATGGCGCCATCAGTGACATGGTACCTTATGCCTTCTTTCTGGAGCGTGCATTGCGTCGTTTCATTGATCAGGCTGTGGAGGAGCAGGAGCGGGAAGATGAGGAAGTCGCAATGCTGGATGAATTCCCAGGGGGGGCTACTCTATCTGAGACAAGTCAACAACAGGAGTCTGATGAGGAGTCAGAGGAGGATGGTGCCGGGGCGGATGAGCAGGAGCAAGAAGAGCATGCTTTAAACCTTTCTGGGATCCCTGTTGTGCGAGGATGGGGAGAGGAGAATGAAGAGGACGACATTATCCTGGATGATGAGCAGGAGCCAGGCCACCACACCGCTTCCACTTTAGTGCAAATGGGGGCCTTCATGCTCCAGTGTTTTAATAGGGACCCCCGTATAAAAAGCATGAGGGTCAAGGACCAGTACTGGGTGGCAACGTACTTAGACCCCCGGTACAAACACAAAATGGCGGAAATGTTACCGCCGTCGCAGAGGGCTGTCAGAATGCAGCACTTCCAGGCCTTGCTTCGAGAAATGCTGCATTCTGCTTTTGCGTGCGCTGGCAGAGGAGCAATTCCCACTCCCAGAGAAGGATTTGCGGGTACCAATCCAACAGCGCCTGCAAGAAGAGGCCGGTTTGAAGATGTGTTGGTGACTTCGGATATGAGGTCATTCTTTCAGCCGACCCATCGACAGGTGTCATCCGGATCCAGCATCAGGGAACGCCTAGACCGTCAGGTGTCCGACTACATTGGGTTAACGGCCGATGTGGACGCTCTGAGGAGTGATGAACCCCTAGACTACTGGGTGGGCAGGCTTGACCTCTGGCCAGAGCTTGCCCAATTTGCAATCGAACTGTTGGCTTGCCCCTCATCCAGTGTCCTGTCCGAAAGGACGTTCAGCGCAGCAGGGGGGATTGTGACCGATAAGCGTACTCGCCTAGCTCACCACAGTGTTAACTACCTCACATTTCTAAAAATGAATGAGGCATGGATCTCGGAGGAATTCAACACATGTGATCAGTAGACCATGTATATGTCTATAAACAATTTTTGGAATCAAGCACACAGACCTTCTTAATTCATTTGGCTCACTTCCCTGACCCAAAAAAGCACACCGTACTATATGCCCCTACCCTCCTCTTTGAAGAGGTTGAGCGGTGTCATATTTCTACTGGGGCTGCTTATTATGAGGGGTTCCCACCATCCCTGTGCTGTGCTGACTTCCTCCTGGGTGTTCTTATTATGAGGGGCTCCCACCATCCCTGTGCTGTGCTGACTTCCTCCTGGGGGTTCTTATTATGAGGGGATCACACCATCCCTGTGCTGTGCTGACTTCCTCCTGGGGCTGCTTACGGTGCTGCTGTCAGCGCTGTATGTCACGGAGCTGCTGTCAGCGCTGTATGTCACGGAGCTGCTGTCAGCGCTGTATGTCACGGAGCTGCTGTCAGCGCTGTATGTCACGGAGCTGCTGTCAGCGCTGTATGTCACGGAGCTGCTGTCAGCGCTGTATGTCACGGAGCTGCTGTCAGCGCTGTATGTCACGGAGCTGCTGTCAGCGCTGTATGTCACGGAGCTGCTGTCAGCGCTGTATGTCACGGAGCTGCTGTCAGCGCTGTATGTCACGGAGCTGCTGTCAGCGCTGTATGTCACGGTGCTGCTGTCAGCGCTGTATGTCACGGAGCTGCTGTCAGCGCTGTATGTCACGGAGCTGCTGTCAGTGCTGTATGTCACGGAGCTGCTGTCAGCGCTGTATGTCACGGAGCTGCTGTCAGCGCTGTATGTCACGGAGCTGCTGTCAGCGCTGTATGTCACGGTGCTGCTGTCAGCGCTGTATGTCACGGAGCTGCTGTCAGCGCTGTATGTCACGGAGCTGCTGTCAGCGCTGTATGTCACGGAGCTGCTGTCAGCGCTGTATGTCACGGAGCTGCTGTCAGCGCTGTATGTCACGGAGCTGCTGTCAGCGCTGTATGTCACGGTGCTGATGTCAGTGCTCTGTATTACGGTGCTGCTGTCAGTGCTCTGTATCTCCTGCACCCTCTTGTTTGCCTACCCTGGTCCCTGACCTTCCCTCTCCTCCATTGCCTTCATTAGCTCCATAGTCCTGAATTGTCAGAACAATTTCCCAAATAAAAAAAAAATGCTTGTAGTTATCGATCCCAAATTCACCTCATACATGTATTATGCTATTGTCCAGGTGGTGGGACTACGTGCTACCCCCTAATAATTACCCCGTGGCCGCAAATTCGACCTAAAGGTTTGCGAAATTCGCCTCCCATTGAAGTCAATGGAGCCCGCGGCGAACGGTCGTTTTCGCGAACGTTTGTGTCCGTTCGCGTTTCGCGTTCGCGAAACGTCCCGTCGGAAGTTCGTCCATCACTAATTATATATATACCATTATGTGAATACCCTAAATATATATTTACGTACCCATAATGTTAAATGAATTGATTTTTATCATTAATTATTGAATCAACTAAAATCCAACGTGATAATAATAATATCATTAAATAATACCCCAACAGGAAATTAGACCCGCATAATTTCCTAGTAACATACTTTCCAAAAAAAAGGCCTATCATGCATCTCAGAACGAGTTTACAAAAATGCAACAATAGTGCAGATTTCATTAATATCTTTTAATAAAAATAAAAATAAAAATCAAGAATTATCTATAAAAGCATTAACATCAGTATCGATATTTAGTCCATGCGGGACATATGACTTTAAACAGTGAATCCAAGCCATTTCAAGCTTGAATATGTCCGCCCCACATATTGTAACCCACACGGGCACTGCAACATGTAGACTACCCCGGTTGTGGAACACGTAATGCACTGCTTAATGACATGGTCTACACCTGTAACTGTACTATTAAACGTAGTGGTACGTCTACTTGAACATGAATTCAGAGAGCAAACCCTGCATCTCCCACAATTATAGAAACCTGTTAGTTGGTCAAAGAAACCACTACTTTTTAAAGGTGGATCGATAACAATTGGTGCCAATCGGTTTCTTAACGAAGGAGCACCCCTAAATACTATTCTTGGTCTTTCCAACACCACATTTTTTTAGTACAGCATCACTGCTGACTATATACCAGTGTTTGTTGACTAACTTTTTTATGCTCTTATGTTGGAATAAATAAGTAGTCACAAAGGGGACACTTCCCTGAATGGCATTTTCCTGTGGACCTCTCTCCACAAGCAGCTCTTGTCGATCCAAATTGGTCACACTGCTCAGGGTGTCAGACAGAAAATCCTGTTGGTATTCTTTCTCAAGAAACCTTGAGGTAAGGACCTCTGCCTGTGTAAGGAATTCTCCTGCATCTGAACAATTACGTCTCAGTCTTATATATTGGCTTTTGGGAATCGACCGGAGCTAAGGAATATGATGACAACTATCCGTAGGGATGAAGGAGTTCCTATCCATATCCTTAAAGAACGTGGAGGTGACCAACCCGATCGTCTTTCACTGAAATAACAAGATCTAAGAAATAGATTTTTGATTGAATCATCTCATAATTAAGATGTATACCCTTTTGGTTCCTATTGAGGGACTCCAAAAATTCCTTCAAGTCATGGTCCTGACCATCCCACAGGAGGAGGACGTCATCTATGTACCAAGACCATAGGGCTAATTGTGGTATATTTTGAGCATAGATGACGTCCTCCTCCCACCTGGCCATAAAAAGATTTGCCAGGCTGGGGGCATATTTAGCCCCCATGGCAACTCCCATAATCTGCCTATAAAATTGGTTACCAAACCAAAAGTAGTTGTGGGAGGCCGCAAACCTAAGTAAAGACATAAGAAAAGCCACTTGTTCTTTAGAAAGGCCAGAATCTCTTTCCAAATAAGTCTGAACTGCTTCAAACCCCAAATTGTGTGGAATGATCGTGTATAATGAGGCAACGTCAGCCGTTACCATCCAAATACCAGGCTTAGCGGAAATATTTGCCAGCAAGTTTCCTACTACACTCTGGGCCTTTTTTGCTGCTCTGGCTTGCCTCCCCCCTCTGGTTCCTCTCCTCTTTCCCCCAGCCTTTTGATGCCTTGTAAAGGTTTGGGAAAACCCCAATTATTTGGTCCCATCAAACCAAAGTAACCTCTTCCTATTGGGGTCTATAGTTGGAACCCGCTGAGGACCAGCCATTGGGGTTTCCCCAATAGATGGAAACGGAGGTTGTAAATTTAGTTCCACTTCAGGACCGTTTAGGTCGCTCAGTGGAAAAAACTAATTTCTGGTGGGAATATTATATTCTCAATCAGAACGTCCTCCCATATTGTCATAGACAAATCATTCATGATCGTATTCATTACCGTTATGGTGACCCCACCCACCTTGATAATTCATAGGTGGGTCCCTTCCTCTCTGATTGGAATATTGGCCCCACTCTCTCCTCCGGGTGGATAATTCCCATTTTGGGAGAGTAGTCCCTGATAGTTTGCACCCCCATTAACATGGCCATTAAAGGTTCTTGGGGGACCGGGAGGTTTCAAAGGACCTTGTTGGGGCACCGCCCCTCTACTGTTACCACGTCCCCTCCGAGGGGATTGATAGGAATAATTGGTCACATTTTGTTGAATTTTATTGATGGGATATATCTTTTTCTGGTTAAGGGGTTGGGTGGGTTGTGAGCCCACTTCCCCTGAAGCACCCACTACCTGGGGTACCTCCATCTCCATACTGTTCTGTTTGGAAAGGTCTTCCAAAAGTTTATTTTGCCATTCGAAAACTATATTGCTGTTATAATCAGCAAGGTCCCTATTATATTTTTTCTTTTTTTTGGCCCTCTGATCTCTATCTTCCTTTTCAAGAATTTTTAAAAGATTTGGGGATTTATCCTGATATTGAACACTTTCTTTTTTTTTTTTTTTAATTAATGTTTATTGAAGAAGAGAAGCATGTACAATAGCATAGCAATCAATACAGAAACCAATACCGAGGGCAGTGTTATTACATCGTTAGTTATTATGGATCAGAGCAACCTACTGCCCACGAGGACCTAGCCACCAGAGGTACAAATCACCGCTGCTGGAACAA
This sequence comes from Lithobates pipiens, assembly GCF_037356315.1. Classification (NCBI taxonomy): domain Eukaryota; kingdom Metazoa; phylum Chordata; class Amphibia; order Anura; family Ranidae; genus Lithobates; species Lithobates pipiens. The sequence continues at coordinate 26,959,599 of NW_027507790.1, read as the reverse complement.
ACAACCTCTGCGGTAATACAAATACACCCCTCTCTTCCATTATTAAAGAGAGAATACAATAGACAGGGATAGAGAAAGAGTAGAGAAAAGGAAGAAAGGAAGAAAGAGACATAGAGAAAAAAAAGGGGGGATGTGGTAGTGGGGGGGGGGGGGGGGAGGGAGGGAGGGCAGGTCCACCTCTGATAACCAACTCCAAAATTACATTATAAACCGAAAGAATTATGATCACATCACAGTGGTTGAGACATTATGGCTGCATAGCTAGAGGAGTATTTAAAGGCAACCCAACAGGCCCAGATCTTCGTCGCCAGCTCAGATTTACCACGGAGGGAGAAAGTCATGTCCTCCATGTAATAGGTGGTATCCACGTTGAGTAACCAACGTCGGAGCGTAGGGATCTTCCTCAGTTTCCAAAACTGTGGAATGAGGGTTTTGGCGGCATTAAGAAGGTGGGGCGTAATCAACCTCTTATAAGGGCCCATTGGCTTCCCCGTGCAGTGGAACAGAACGTACCACGGGTCGTTGGGGACCTCCCAGCCCTGGATCTCTTTAATCCAATATAGAATCGCCAGCCAGAATGGGCGGATCCTCGGGCAGTACCACCAAATATGAGCACGAGAAGCTTCCTCCCCGCACTCCCGCCAACACAATGGGGAGGACTGAGGGGAAAACCTGTGTAATACTACAGGCGTGTAGTGCCATCTGGTCAAAAGTTTATACGCCATTTCTGATGCTTTAGAGGATCCGGAGGATGTATGTGCCAGGGTTAGGATCTGTGATTTCTGGGACGGTGAGAGATCCGTATGCAGTTCCCTTTCCCAGCATCGTAGAAATGTGGGAGTACCAGTAGAAGTGAGGGACAGCAGTGCTTGATAAAAGTACGAGACCGGCCTCTCAGTTGGGCTAGTGTCGACAAATGCGGTTTCCACAGGTGTAAGCTCTGCCAAGGAGCGTAAGGGTTTTGGAAGCAAGCGAACAAAGTCCAACAGTTGATGATGTTTCCAGCGGTCCATATAGGATATGGGGGAGTCACCCATGATGGAAGAAAGTGACAAAACGCCGGAGGGGCCAGCGAATTGATGCAGGTAGGTGTTATTGCCCAGCCGCCATGGATGAGTCTGAGGGTCCATGTTACCAGGCGGGAAGAAATCGTGACCCACCAAGGGCATCAGGGGGGAGTTATACGACCAGCCATGCGTCCTACAGATAGAGTCCCATACCATCAAGGATGAGTGCGTTAGCGGGGACGTGGTAGGCAAAAGAGTCCGGAATTTCCTCGGGATCCACATCAGCGTGGAAGGTTCAGCGCCACATAGGTCCATTTCTAGATTCACCCAAAGTTTCGTATCTTTGCAATATTTCAAATCAGAGAGCCTAGTCAGCACAATGGATCTATAATAAAGTTTAAAATCTGGCACAGCTAAACCACCCTTACATTTAGGGCGGGTGAGGAGAGACCTAGGCAGCCTGGGTCTTTTCCTATTTCATATATATCGATATACCAAAGATGTCAAGATTGTAAAGAAACCCACCGGTATCCCAAACGGGACCATCTGAAGCATGAAGAGCACCCTGGGCAGCAAATTCATCTTAACCAGACCAATTCTGCCCAACCAAGAATGTCGTAGCTGGGACCATTTCTGGATATCTGACCTAAGTGTGTTGAGCAGGGGTACAAAGTTGGCGCGGAAAAGGGACGATAGGGAGGGCGTAAGTTGAATACCTAGATATTTCATGGAGCTCATCTGCCAAGTAAAGGGATAGTTCTGTTTCAGGTGAGACACCTGTCTGGCAGGGACAGAGATGTTTAACAGTTCCGATTTGGACATATTAATTTTAAAATTCGAGACCAAGCCATAGGCCGAAAACTCCGACATAAGATTGGGGAGGGTGATCAATGGCTGTTGTACATAAAATAATATATCATCAGCGTAAGCTGCGTATTTGTGTTCCATCTTACCTATTGATATGCCATGTATACTCGGGTTTTGCCTGATAAGGGAGAGAAAGGGTTCCAGGGAGATCGCAAACAAAATTGGCGAGAGTGGGCATCCCTGACGGGTGCCATTGTATAAAGTGAAGGGGTCACTGAGGGTGCCATTAATCCGTATCTGAGCAGTGGGGTGGCGGTACAACGCCGATATTTTAGAGCGCAAAGAAGGACCAATGCCCAGGTGCGCCAGCGTAGCCATAAGAAAGTCCCAGTCCACCCTGTCAAACGCCTTCTCAGCATCCGTGGAGAGTAACAGGGTGGGCTGGGAGGTCCGCCGCACATACGCCATCAGTGATAGTGTGCGAAGAGAATTATCCCGCGCTTCCCTCCCAGGGATGAACCCCGTCTGATCCCGCGAGATCCATTGTGGTATCAAGGGGAGCAGCCTGTTCGCTATAGCTTTAGCATAAATTTTCGCGTCAATATTCAATAGCGAGATAGGACGGTAGCTTGCGCAGTCACAGGGGTCTTTGCCCGCCTTGGGTAGAACAGTGATGTGGGCATGAGTGGTCTCCGGGCGAAGGTCTCCGCCGGTCAAGGTCACGTTAGCGTAATTGGTTAAGTAAGGGAGCAGTATGTCAGCGTACGCTCGATACTAAGTCACCGTGAGGCCTTCCGGGCCCGGGGCCTTACCACTGGCCATACTCCTCATGGCCCCCAGAAGCTCCGCAGCCGTAAACTCGCTCTCCAAGGAAGCCAAAACCTCCACGGAGAGCGTCGGGAGGGTGGCACGGGCCAGATAGTCCCGAATAAGGCGTCCCCGTGTATCCCCATCTCGGACGTCCCGTTGCACCTGATACAGACGTTGATAAAAGTCTCTGAACGTCCGGGCTATACGGGGGGTATCAAACAGCAGGTCTCCCGAGGGGGTCTTAACTTTAGCGATAAACGCCGCGTTTTTACGCTGTCGCACCGAGTTGGCCAGCAACCTACTGGGTTTATCCCCCCACTCATAAAATCGGTGAGCTACTAACCGTGAACGTCGCTTCTGGTCCAAGTGAAGGAGGGACTTTAGGGTCTCCCGCTTCTCCGTCAGGGCGTGGAAAAGGGCCGGGGTCTGGTTCAGTTTATGCTGGCGTTCTAAGTCTGCAATTTCACGCAACAAGGTAGACTGGTGTAGCATGCGCTCCCTCTTTTTCCTAGATCCCAATTCCATAAACTTACCCCTAATATACACCTTGTGGGCCTCCCATAACACTCCCGGTGAGACGTCAGGACTTACATTAGTCTTAAAATAAAACTCTAGATTGTCACCCATCACCTTTTTATCTGCCTCCTCGGCTATCAGGTCCTCATTCAATTTCCAATTAGTGGATTTCAGGGGTACGGACTCTACTTTGATGGTTAAGGAGATCGGTGCGTGATCGGACAGGGGGGAGGAGTCAATGCTTGACTTCACTATGAGCGGTAGATGTTGATGATCAATGAAACACAGATCAATTCTAGAATATGTTTGGTGTACGGAGGAATAGTAGGTAAAGTCCCTTTCCCGTGGGTGAGCGATTCTCCAGACATCCATCATCCAAGAATGTCGTAGCTGGGACCATTTCTGGATATCTGACCTAAGTGTGTTGAGCAGGGGTACAAAGTTGGCGCGGAAAAGGGACGATAGGGAGGGCGTAAGTTGAATACCTAGATATTTCATGGAGCTCATCTGCCAAGTAAAGGGATAGTTCTGTTTCAGGTGAGACACCTGTCTGGCAGGGACAGAGATGTTTAACAGTTCCGATTTGGACATATTAATTTTAAAATTCGAGACCAAGCCATAGGCCGAAAACTCCGACATAAGATTGGGGAGGGTGATCAATGGCTGTTGTACATAAAATAATATATCATCAGCGTAAGCTGCGTATTTGTGTTCCATCTTACCTATTGATATGCCATGTATACTCGGGTTTTGCCTGATAAGGGAGAGAAAGGGTTCCAGGGAGATCGCAAACAAAATTGGCGAGAGTGGGCATCCCTGACGGGTGCCATTGTATAAAGTGAAGGGGTCACTGAGGGTGCCATTAATCCGTATCTGAGCAGTGGGGTGGCGGTACAACGCCGATATTTTAGAGCGCAAAGAAGGACCAATGCCCAGGTGCGCCAGCGTAGCCATAAGAAAGTCCCAGTCCACCCTGTCAAACGCCTTCTCAGCATCCGTGGAGAGTAACAGGGTGGGCTGGGAGGTCCGCCGCACATACGCCATCAGTGATAGTGTGCGAAGAGAATTATCCCGCGCTTCCCTCCCAGGGATGAACCCCGTCTGATCCCGCGAGATCCATTGTGGTATCAAGGGGAGCAGCCTGTTCGCTATAGCTTTAGCATAAATTTTCGCGTCAATATTCAATAGCGAGATAGGACGGTAGCTTGCGCAGTCACAGGGGTCTTTGCCCGCCTTGGGTAGAACAGTGATGTGGGCATGAGTGGTCTCCGGGCGAAGGTCTCCGCCGGTCGAGGTCACGTTAGCGTAATTGGTTAAGTAAGGGAGCAGTATGTCAGCGTACGCTCGATACTAAGTCACCGTGAGGCCTTCCGGGCCCGGGGCCTTACCACTGGCCATACTCCTCATGGCCCCCAGAAGCTCCGCAGCCGTAAACTCGCTCTCCAAGGAAGCCAAAACCTCCACGGAGAGCGTCGGGAGGGTGGCACGGGCCAGATAGTCCCGAATAAGGCGTCCCCGTGTATCCCCATCTCGGACGTCCCGTTGCACCTGATACAGACGTTGATAAAAGTCTCTGAACGTCCGGGCTATACGGGGGGTATCAAACAGCAGGTCTCCCGAGGGGGTCTTAACTTTAGCGATAAACGCCGCGTTTTTACGCTGTCGCACCGAGTTGGCCAGCAACCTACTGGGTTTATCCCCCCACTCATAAAATCGGTGAGCTACTAACCGTGAACGTCGCTTCTGGTCCAAGTGAAGGAGGGACTTTAGGGTCTCCCGCTTCTCCGTCAGGGCGTGGAAAAGGGCCGGGGTCTGGTTCAGTTTATGCTGGCGTTCTAAGTCTGCAATTTCACGCAACAAGGTAGACTGGTGTAGCATGCGCTCCCTCTTTTTCCTAGATCCCAATTCCATAAACTTACCCCTAATATACACCTTGTGGGCCTCCCATAACACTCCCGGTGAGACGTCAGGACTTACATTAGTCTTAAAATAAAACTCTAGATTGTCACCCATCACCTTTTTATCTGCCTCCTCGGCTATCAGGTCCTCATTCAATTTCCAATTAGTGGATTTCAGGGGTACGGACTCTACTTTGATGGTTAAGGAGATCGGTGCGTGATCGGACAGGGGGGAGGAGTCAATGCTTGACTTCACTATGAGCGGTAGATGTTGATGATCAATGAAACACAGATCAATTCTAGAATATGTTTGGTGTACGGAGGAATAGTAGGTAAAGTCCCTTTCCCGTGGGTGAGCGATTCTCCAGACATCCATCAACTGCAGGTCATGGAGTCGAGAGCGTATAAACCTCAATCCTCTGCTGGATAGAGAGGAACCACCCCTAGAGGTGTCTAAAGTAGGTTCCAGGGGAACATTAAAGTCGCCCGCTAGTAAGATGCATCCACGGGCAAAACTCCGCAAGGAGCTGAGTGTGGAGGCAAGGAAACTCGCTTGATTCTTGTTAGGGGAATACAAAGTGGCCAAAGTACACTGCTAGCTGCCCAGGGTTCCCCGGATAAACAGAAAACGTCCCGCAGGATCACTCAACATATCTTCAAACGTGAACGCGGTTCCCCTACGAATCCCAATGGCCACACCCTTTGCTTTAGGAATGTCGGAGAGGCTGTAGTACCACGTGGGGTACTTCGGTGAGTGTAGTCTAACTAGGGTCGTATGTGTGAGGTGGGTCTCCTGAAGGAAGACCACGTCCCCCCTCAAACGGCCCAGCTCCCTATATAAATTGTGTCTCTTCCCCGGGGCATGAAGGCCCCGTACATTAAAAGATACAAGGTTCACAGTAGCCATGGGGTCTCAGGAGGAGGAACCGCGAACACCAAAACATTACCAGTGCAACACAGAGGCGGACCGCCGCTAAATGGGGGGGAGGGGAGCAGAGAAGGTGGAGGAAGTAGACAAGAGGGGGGAAAGGGAGAAGAAAAGGAGAAGAGAAAGAAACAAGAAAATGAAAGACCCCACCACAGTGGGAAAAACAAAATGAACCAGAAAAAATGCTGTCTGCCAACAGCTAGTAGTGCACGCATTTTCATGCCGTGCGCGAGCGGGCCACACGTCCGCCACAGGGCCCCCGCGCCCCCCACCCCAACAGGGGTACGGACACTAGGGCCCCGCGCCGGGCAGCCCCCGCTCAAAAAGGGGGGACGGGACTCGGGCAACCGGGCGCAAACCACACCTTGAAGGTCCGAAGCAGCGCCCCGCGGCCCGGTGCCGACACCAACACATAAAAATACAAAAAGCACATCATCCATTACGGAGAACAGTAAAACGCCTGTATAGAAAAATATGAAACTAGGGCGGTAAAGCATATAGGGGGGATACCGCAAGCCAATCAAGTGCAAAAAGCAAGGGGAGGGAGAGGGAAAAGTAAAAACGCCATTAAATAAAACATATGTAAAACACAGACAACACCATCAGAGGACCCATAACAAAAAAGAAAACAAAAAAGAAAAAATAGCAATGTCCACTCTCGGGTAGGGGCCCCTAATGAGGTGCCAAGATGTGGGCCACACGGCTAAGGATGACCCACCCACGGCCCCGCAAGGTCCAGCAGCCGCCAGAAGCGGTCGACGTCCACGTACAACCATGGTAGGGAAACCCTCACACCCTCGCTCAGGCGGTATGCCCCGCAAGTGCAATTAATCATCCAGAACAGGGAAGCAAGCTGTAGGGCATGGTGCCGCTTCAAGGGCGGTAATCAGGTGCGGGAGTGCGACGGGCATGGCTCACTCTCTGCCAACCTTGGTCGGCCCCAGCGGGCATGGGCGGGATGCCATCCTGCCAGCCAGGCAGTTCTGGGACAGAGACCTTCATATCATTGCAGAATTTGGGCAGATCCTCCGGGAAGCGAAGTATCGCGTTTTTGCCATCCTTAGAAGCAATTAGGGCAGCAGGGAAGCCCCATTTATATTTAATGGACGCCGCCCGAAGCAGCTCCGTGAGGGGACGCAGGGCCCTGCGTCGATCCAAGGTTTCCTTCGCCAGATCCGGGAAAAAGGATAACATCGCCCCATCAAAGTCAAATGGTGTAGCTCCCCTAGCCTTCTGCATAATCAGCTCCTTTTCGGGGTAATGGTGGACCCAGCAGATGACGTCCCGTGGGATGTCCGTAGTAAGGTTGCGGGGTCGGAGCGCCCTATGCACCCGATCAATCTTTAAGGGAGCATCAGCTGCTCGGCCCAGAAGACTGTTAAAAATGCCTCTGACGGATGGTAAGGGGTCGTCGTCCCCAGTCGCTTCGGGGAGACCCCGGATCCGAACGTTATTACGTCTGTTGCGATTCTCTTGGTCTTCGAGCTTGTAAACGGTCGTTCGATGCGCAATGGCAAGTTGACGTGTAGTCGCCTGCAAGGACCGAATAGTGTTCGCATGTCGGTCTAGACGTTGTTCCGATTCTTCGACTCGTAACAACACTTGAGATAGATCCGATCGGACTGCGGAGACCTCCTTCTTAATGACCCGCTCGAGGTTCAGCAGCATAGAGGCCAGGTCAGAGGTGGTAGGTAGGCCGCTCACCTTCGACGCCACTCCGGCGGAAGGATGCTGATCCACTTCATCGCCCGAGCCCACAGAAGACTCGGGCGAGCGCGACCTCCGGTCCGGCTCATCGCGGGAGGGGAGGTCCACTCCACCACGCGGCTTGCGGCCTAGGCCATCCTGCTCCTCCGCATCATCCGGTTCCACGGAGAGGAACCGCTTGATCGACCCCGTTGAGGCACCTTTCTTGGGCAGAGACTTGCCCGTTCGCCGGCCCATCGTCAAGGCAGGAAAATAAGGTAATATTTGATGATTTTAGGCAGTTTTAGTGGTGTCGGCCCCGGAGCTCACAGAGCACACGTCCGCTCTAGTGCATCGCCAGGCCACGCCCCTGAACACTTTCTTTAACAGAGGTGAGTTTAACCTGAATGTTCTTAATTTCCTCATCCAATTTAGATAATTTAACTGTTTTCCTATCCACCAAAAATCAAAGAAAGGAAACTCCAGCCTGATTAAAGTATTTGAACCACTCTTCTAGGTCTGTATCTCCTTTCTGAGGGGCTACCTCCCATCTCAAACTTCTAGGGACCATTGCGTACTTAATATATGTTTCTAAATAAGCAATGTCCCATTTTGTGTGATTCTCAGAGACCATGAGGTTTTTTAACCTTGTAAACATCCCTCCTTCATCATATTTATAAAGTTCAAACACCCCTTCTATATTTACCACTTTAGTGGCCCTAAAATCAAAAATATCCATATTGCAAGAACTGACCTAGGTACATAGATGACGTCCTCCTCCTGTGGGATGGTCAGGAACATGACTTGAAGGAATTCTTTGAGTCCTTCATTAGGAACCAAAAGGGTATGCAACTTAATCATGAGATGAGTCAATCAAAAATCTATTTCTTAGATCTTGTTATTTCAGTGAAAGACGATTGGTTTGTCCCCTCCACGTTCTTTAAGGATATGGATAGGAACTCCTTCATCCCTACCTATGGTTGTCATCATATTCCTTGGCTCAGGTCGATTCCCAAAAGCCAATATATAAGACTGAGACATAATTGTTCAGATGTAGGAGAATTCCTTACACAGGCAGATGTCCTTACCTCAAGGTTTCTTGAGAAAGGATACCAACAGAATTTTCTGTCTGACACCCTGAGCAGTGTGACCAATATGAATAGACAAGAGCTGCTTGTGGAGAGAAGTCCACGGGAAAACGCCATTCAGGGAAGTGTCCCCGTTGTGACTGGTTTCTATAAATGTGGGAGATGCAGGGTTTGCTCTCTGAATTCATGTTCACGTAGACATACCACTACGTTTAATAGTACAGTTACAGGGGTAGACCATGTCATTAAGCCGTGCATTGCGTGTTCCACAACCGGGGTAGTCTACATGTTGCAGTGCCCGTGTGGGTTACAATATGTTGGGCGGACCAAACGCCCATTACAGGTACGGCTTAATGAGCACATTACCAACATATTGATTGGATTTCCAAGACATTCTGTATCCAAACATTATTTGTTGGCACACAATAAGGACCCTTCTAAAACTCTGTTCCTTGGAATAGATAAGTTTAAACCTCATTGGTGAGGAAGTTCTTTGGTGAGGGAAATTTCAAAGCTTGAAATGGCTTGGATTCACCGTTTAAAGTCATATGCCCGGCATGGACTAAATATCGATACTGACGTTAATGCTTTTATAGATAATTCTTGATTTTGATTTTTATTAAAAAATATTAATGAAATCTGCACTATTGTTGCATTTTTGTAAACTCGTTCTGAGATGCATGATAGGCCTTTTTTTTTTTGGGCAATTATGTTACTATGAAATTATGCGGGTCTAATTTCCCGTTGGGGTATTATTTAATTATAATTATTAATCACGTTGGATTTTATATTTATTTAGTTGATTCAATAATTAATGATAATGATCAATTAATTTAACATTATGGGTACACAAATATATATTTAGGGTATTCACATAATGGTATATATATATATATATATATATATATATATATATATATATATATAATATGTCATTGCATACTATTCACTAATTGCTGTTCAACATCGGATACATATGTATTATTATCACTATATATTAATTATATAATTTTTGTTGGTGTAGGGGATTTGTTTATCACTTTAAATCAATATCCTCTTTGTTTTTCATTAAGAGGGGGATCCACAACTATATGTAAAATCTTTGGTATTTTTTGCGGCATTTTTTATCGATCATGTAGTAGTAATTTTCACACATTTTAGGATGCCATATTGTTGCTCTGGTTTCTGTTTAAGGATCAGGATCTATTGGGGGTGAATAAGGGGAGGTAGGGCGAGTTTTTATGTTCGCTTCCCACTCAATTGGGAAAAGATAATTGTAAGATGGCATAGTCAGCCGTCTCTTGCATCTCAGAACGAGGTTTGGCTATAAATGGTGGTGCATCGCTGCCGTTCCCCATTGACAATGTCTTCTGTGACGAAACGCTTCTGGATAGGCACGCAGTGACACCACCACGCTGTACGAGGGGAGGACAGGCCCCCAAACGAATGCCGGCTAGCTTTTCGGTTGTTTCTCTTTATGCGTTTTTAGATGGAAGTTAAATGTAAGTGAAATTATCCATTTGTTTTAATAAAATGTCCAATTGGTTTTACACTATGAGGGCTTCCTTGTCTTTTTGAGTTGCAAATAGTGCTACTATCGATCTGGGATTGCTGATCGTGGGAGTTTCATGTGACGCTGCTACATACGGGGAAAGCTGATCCATGAGCTTTTGGTGTATGGAAAAAGACACAGATGGTTCAATAATATGTGTTGCTATCTGGTAAGCTCATCCACTTCTCGGTGATGGGGCACCTGTTTGCTGTTTTGTGTGGATTCAACGTGGTGTCCTGAAAAGAACCCTTACAGAGGACTTTATTCCATAAGCCCTGTTTCTTTCTTCTGGGTTGATGAACTGTGGCCTTGAAGTCTTTTTGTATTAATTTATGCGGGATTAATGTGATTTATATATCAATTAATTTTATATATATATATATATATATATATATATATATATATATATATATATATATATATAAATTATTTATTTATTTATTATATACATCATGCATTTGGTTAGTTAATAGCTTCTTTTTTTCCTAGACTTCGTCTGGTGATGTGCTTTCAATATTTTATGTTTCTGGATAATTTTGGACATTAAGCTGGCTTAATGGTCCGCACGCTTGTCTGCATGAGATTTTTTCATTTTCCAAAAACTTGCTTTGGTGTTACATAGTTACATAGTTAGTCAGGTTGAACAAAGACACAAGTTCATCCAGTTCAACCACAAAAAATAATAATATCAATAATAATAATATCATACAATCCCATATACCCAATTATATACGCACAGTTGATCCAGAGGAAGGCAAAAAACCCAAACAGAGCATGATCCAATTTGTTAAAGCAGGGGAAAAAATTCCTTCCTGATCCCCCGAGAGGCAATCGGATTTTCCCCGGATCAACTTTACCTATAAATGTTAGTACCCAGTTATATTATGTACATTTAGGAAATAATCCAGGCCTTTCTTAAAGCAATCTACTGAGCTGGCCAGAACCACCTCTGCAGGGAGTCTATTCCACATTTTCACAGCTCTTGCTGTGAAGAAACCTTTCCGTGTTTGGAGATGAAATCTCTTATCCTCTAGATGTAAAGAGTGCCCCCTTGTCCTCTTTGTTGACTGTAAAGTGAATAACTCAACACCAAGTTCACTATATGGACCCCTTATATATTTGTACATGTTGATCATATCCACCCTTAATCTCCTCTTATTAAGAGTGAATAAATTTGGTTCCTCTAATATTTCCTCATAGCTGAGCTCCTCCTTGCCTTTTATCAGTTTGGTTGCCCTTCTCTGCACTTTCTCCAGTTCCCCAATATGCTTTTTGAGAACTGGTGCCCAAAACTGAACTGAACTGAAATTCTAGATGAGGTCTTACTAATGATTTGAACAGGGGCAAAATTATATCTCTCTCTCTGGAGTCCATACCACTCTTAATACAAGACTTTGCTTGCTTTGAAAACCTTGGCTTTGCATTGCATGCTATTATTGAGCTTATGATCTACCAAAACCCCCAGATCCTTCTCCACTATGGATCCCCCCAGTTTTACTCACCCTATTATGTATGATGCCTGCATATTCTTAGGCCCCAAGTGCATAACTTTACATTTATCAACATGAAACCTCATCTGCCACATAGTTGCCCAATTAGACAGAGCATTGAGGCTGGCTTGTAAATTGGAGACATCCTGTTAAGGACGTTATTCCACTGCATAGCTTGGTGTCATCTGTAAAGATGCAAATGTTACTTTTGATCCCAGACCCAATATAATTTATAAAGATATTAAAAAGTAAGGGTCCCAGCACTGAACCTTGGAGTACACCACTGATAACTTAGACCATTCAGAGTAAGAATCATTAACCACTACTCTCTGAATTCTGTCTTTTAGCCAGTTATCTATCCATTTACAAACTGATATTTCCAAACCTGTAGACTTTACCTTACAAATAAGCCATGTGTGCGGAACTGTATCAAACGCTTTTGCAAAATCCAAGTATACCACGTCCACCACACCCCTCTGTCCAAGGTTTTACTTACCTCCTCATAAAAAGAAATCAGGTTTGTCTGACAACTTCTGTGTTTCATGAATCCATGCTGTCCGTTGCTTAAAATATTTTTTCCTGCAAGAACTACGGGTGACCCCGGCCCCCTCTGATGTAATGCAGGTTTCCGTTTTCCCTCTCCCCCATCAGAGGGGGGCGGGGGTATATTACACTTTTATTGTTTCACTTTAAGCATTATTAAGATCACTGCTCCCGAAAAAACTGACGTTTTGCATTGATACATGTCCCCTGGGGCAGGACCCAGGTCCCAAACACTTTTTATGACAATAACTTGCATATAAGCCTTTAAAATGATCACTTTATATTTCTCCCATAGACTTGTACAGGGTGTTCCGCAGCTTTTTGAATTTCGCTGTTTGGCGAACAAGCAATGTTTGAGTCGAACATGAGTTCAACTCGAACTCGAAGCTCATCCCTATTGAGGAAGTATCCCTCTTCCCCAGGTCAGGCTGACCTATAGAAGAAGTACAATGTTGAGCATGCTCACCTTTCTTTGTTCTGTTTGCTGTGCATATACTTGTGCATGTGCTTCTACATATGGTGAAAATATATCTTCTCCTGTCATCTCCCTTTCCATTGGTGGTTTGCACTGAGCCCATTGTATACTGTGTTCTCCACAGCTCCAAACATTGATTCACTTGCCCACTTGTGTCGAGGCGCATGCTCGTGCAAGTCTTGGGACTCTCTGTGGGCGTCCATGAGTGTTCAGGGCGCCATTGGCAGTACCGTGACTGCCATGTCCCTGACAACTTGCCAAGGTGGCTGTTGTCTATGCAATCTATCAATTTCTGCTTTCTTGGTTTCCTCCACCACTTTATATAATCCTGATCATGATCTCACTGGCAGGCCTGGAGGAGCTGTCCCAGCACATTCCTGGTTCTACCGCACTGACTCCAGTAGAAGTAGTGCAGCAGCTGAGAGTTTGACATTGGTAATGCTAATGTATCAGCAGGACAAAGGCCAGCTGACAAACTAGCCAGTTGATTGATAGGATGCAGGAGACAAGGCAGGAGAGTACAGTAAGGGCGTGTGAAGCATGCGACACCCCTTGGATCTTTTGACTTCTCCTTCTCTTCATATGACCAGATGACTTAAGCTTAGCCACCAAAACACTAGGTCACTAAATCACTAAGACAGTTGGTAAAGCACTGCTTGGCACTGTTAGACACTGCAAGACAAAAACAGATAATGATATGTAAAGCTGCTAGTAAAACTGGCAATTGTACAGGTCTGGCAGCTACACAAGCCCTGTTGGTTGTGAGATAAGTGGCAGTAAAGTTCATAAGAGTAAGCACTTTGTTAAATAAATAAATGAGTTGTCTAAAAGCTGCACATGCTGAGTAGCAGGAGTTAAGCAGTTGGGGAGTACAAAAAGCAAGCACTCGTTTGGATGGGTGAGTTTGAAAGTTAGAGTCCAAAATGGCAAGCACTTAATTAATTAAATGGATGAGTTGTCTGAAAGCTACACAAGCCACATAAGTGAGTTGAGCAGCAGCAGAATAGTCCAAACAGCAAGTGTTAGGATGTATAAGCAAGTTAGAAAACTGAATAATCCACAGAAGTTAAATATATAGTGCATCATTGAGCACCAAGCAATAGTCACATAAAGCCCCATACACACTATCAGATTTTCTGCAATTTTTTTGTCTTCAGATTTACCAAAACCATGTAGTGCAAGGGCCTGCCTGATTGCATACAAATTGAAACCTTTATCCTAAGGTTTGACTTCATATTACATGGTTTTGGTAAATCTGAAGACAAAACTCAGCAGAAAATCTGAGTTTTGAGTGTATATGGGTTTAAGAGGTTTCCCCTCAATGCAGGTTCTTGGGACTATGCCAGGCATTGATCGGGGTCACTAAGCCTTGCTCAGGTTAAAATGTCACCCAATGGCATGTTCAATGATGCCTGGGGGCCAGGCAGGATCTGCGGTCATGTGAAAAGTCAAACACTGGGGTGGTATCCTAACTCCATGATGAGCCACATGTGTGCAATACCCAAAATACAGAGGTCCTTCATTAAACTGCATTGTCCCATGTCCCACACACTTGTTCTGATGTATGTGTTCCCTCCACCAGTTAGTGTACCTCCGTTACCTCACTCCCAGTAACAGAATGGGGTCCCGCCAAGCACATAACATAAACTTCATATGTGCTCTCACTTAACTCTTCTCTTTCCATACCAAGTAACCAGGTGTAGCTCTCCATAACACTAGTCCACTCCGGCTGACTGATGGAGACAGACAGATAGGGAGGGAGTCAAAGCATTGACCCCCGCACTACAGGAGAACCTGGCACCTATCAGGTACTACCCCAATCACTGGTTGCTGTTTCTCCTCATAGTTACTCATGAATCTTTGCTGCATTGATGCTTCATGTACCCTATATTATGGTTGAGGACCCAAGTTCTTTAATAGTAGGTCTAGAACTCACATGCACCCCTTGAATAACTTCAGACAAGGCTCTGAGAAGTTCAATCAATATTTAATGTAACTTGGCAAACATGTATAACACCTAACAATGTTATGATCCTAACTGAAAATAACTGTGTCTGCCCCAGGTTAATTGCACAGATGAAGTCGCTTAGAGGAAAGTCCAAACTTGACGATAGAAAAAAAAAAATCTACATTCCAGGGTTCTTTCAGCAAATCAGTGTTCTTATGTAGACCATAGGTCCCAGCAAGTTCTTAGCGTATGTTCCTCATGCATTTTTCCATGTGTTCCCCAGAGCCCCCTTCAAATCTGGACCTCTTTCATTTTATAGAATACAGGAGGGAGGCTGGACCCCAGTGAAAGCCCTGACCTGGGTAGCCGAGTACTAACTATACATACAGTAGACTACTTGCCTACAACACAATTACTAAGGCTAAGAATCTAGGTCACTATTCACAATACCACAGGATCATTGGTTGCCTCCTTCCAATATCAACTGGGCACTCTTCAGTGAGGGAGAAACAAAGCTCACAATATCACAGCTGGACACCCTCCTCCGACTTCCACTGGGCACTTTTTAGTGAGTTCACAAACCAAAATCCCAGACTAGGAACTTTAAAGTAGGCCCCTCGAATTTGCTACAGCTGGGACCTTGATGAACATCCAGCAGTGTTCCAGCCAACTACCCTAGGGTCAGGGGCCCCCCAGGCTGAGGGCTCCACCTGCAGGACTAGACCAAGAGCCAGCTCAACTCTGCTCCTGACCATAGATTATTTATAGGCTCTCCAGCCTTCTACTGTGCACATCTCTTCAGGCATTGGATGGGTCCCCATAAATATTCCGACTGCCCTCCTGCCTTTCCTCCCACTGTGATTCCAGAACTTTCTATAATGCAAGGGGAATAGTCAGATCAGTAGCATGTGAAACACTGATGAGCCAAAGCAATCAATAACTGCTCCACTGGCTATAGAGGAGCCAAACTAAATTTACCTAGCATCCTATACTCTAACTAGGAAGGTGCAAAAAATACATTTAAAAAGTAATCGGGGAGACCAGAGCAGAAACCACTTGGTCTAATTAGGTGAATGTTATCTGTTGGCCACTAAAACCGGGTGAACAAGCATTTGGTTTAGTAAATGGATGTGTTGTCTGACAGCTGCACAAACCGGGTGAGTAATTTAAACAGTAGGAGAGACCAAATAGCAAACACACGATTGGATGGATGAGTAGATGGATAAGATGGATGGATCAGTGAACTGAAGGCTCCAAAGCAGCACGTGAGTGAGTTAAGCATCAGGAGACTCTGTAGGTTGCCTGAGGGATAAGTAACTTTTCTGACAGCTGCACATGCCAGGTAAATGAATTGAGCAACACATAAGTTCAAGACAGTAAGCACTCAGATAAAGACATAGCAGGGCAGTGACAACAGTCAAGCCATTGACATCAAGTCAGATGGAGAAAAAAGTACATAAATTTCTGAGGTCTAAGGCAGGGTAGCAAATCTGTGGCCAGTCCAGGAGGACTAGGAAAACATAAACACTGACTGCAGATAGAATATTGGTTGGATCTGAGCCAAGGTCAAAGCTGGTCATAGACAGCATTGTTACTAGATGTCACCATGCAATTTTTTTGGTCATGTTTATGTAAATTGAAAAATATGCTTGTGATCATTTGCATAATCAGATTATTCATTCATTGTATTTGCTTCAGTTCAGTATAGATTAAAGTTTCTTTTTTTTTTTTTTTGTTAATAGTTTTTATTGTATTGCATGAAGAATGACTGATTCCATTATATATAATAATGATGTTGGCTAGCTAGCTTTTTAGTTTTGGAGTCTAGATTTAAGAATAAATCTATTTTAATTGGTACCATCATAATCCACTATCTGCTTCCACATAATTATTTGGAGAAATTACTTTCTATCTTTTTGGCACTGCTTTTTTTACTATAGGGAAATTATATTAATATGATCTTTAAATCATACTTGCTATCAGGTAAGGTAGATATTAATTCTCTTACTATGAAATTCCTCAGGTATATATAAATATTTGGATATATATTATTGAGAATAAAATTTTGAAGGTATAAGCATGATTCTGGCATTTGTGAGAAATCGCTGTTTTAACTTGGATTTCTCTGTCATGCTGATATAAAACAGGAGTATAACAATTAGGTATTGTAATAAAGAATTAAAATATGGAAAAGCTAATTTGGTTAAACAAAAGAAACCTGTAATTAATTTGTAAAAAAAAAAAAAAAAAACCCCATCAAAATGAGCTTTAGACAGCTCATGTAAAGCTATTTGATCAATAATTATATACAGTTGTGCTCATAAGTTTACATACCCTGGCAGCCATTTTTCAGAGAATATGAATGATAACACAAAAAAATTTCTTTCACTAGCGGTTAGTGTTTGGCTGAAGTCGTTTATTATCTTTAGTGATTGGGTGTTGGATGTATGGTATCTTGGTTTTGTACCTGCAGCCCCGTAAGCGTTGTGCTAGGAGTTTCCCCGTCCTGTTACCATTTACATAATAGTTCATATTTAGACGCCTAGTAGACTTTTCAAAATTTCCTAATAGCAGCAATCGAAGATCATAATGGTGTTGGGATAATTGTTTAGAAATTGAGGGTGTAGGTTTTTGTTTATTACTAATTTCTAAGTTGTGAATTTTGTTTGTGAGATCCTGTATTTGCTGTTGGTGCTGCCTCTTCCTCCTTGCCCCCAGTTTAATAAAGATACCCCTCATGAACGCCTTATGGGCATTCCACAATGTAAGGCCGCGTACACACACGCGGACTGTTCGCCCAACTTTGTCCGCTGAACAGTGTTTGGGCGGACAGTCCGCTCGTGTGTGGGCTTTCAGCGGACAGTTTCAGCGGACAGTTTGACGGACAAGGTTTTTCGGAAATTCCGTAAAACTGTCCGCTGAAACCTTGTTTCAGCGAACAGTCCGCTCGTGGGTAGGCTTGTTCGTCAAACAAAGTTGCGCGCATGCTCAGAAAGGATTTTCACGCCGAAAGCTATAATGCAGTGTATAGGACGTCGTATTTTTCGTCCCGTCGTACGTGCCGTTCACGTCATCGCGCGCGGTTTCAGCAAACTGTTCGTCCGTCGTGTGTGGCCATGTCCGTCCATGCTAAGTTTGAGCGGACTGTTTGCCGAAACTGTTGGACGGACAAAGTTGGGTGAACAGTCCGCGCGTGTGTACGCGGCCTTAACTTATCATCCACAGAATTCACATTATCGCTAAAATATTGCATTAAATGTTGTTCCAATATAGTTTTAGTAGATTTTTCTTGTAAAATAAGTGGGTTAGCTCTCCAGATGGGAACAGGGTTGGAGGAAAATGAGTGACTGATTGTCAGCACTACAGACGCGTGATCTGACCACGTAATATAATTTATGGATACTGCTACAGTTCTGGACCAGGTCCATTGATCTACTAGGAATAGATCAATTTGTGAGTATGACCTGTGTGTTGAAGAAAAAAAAAAGTATTTTTCCCCTGCGTGAAGCCATCTCAAGGCGTTGAATACGTTTTGTTGATATATGGTGTTTTTAAGCATTTGGGTTTTTCTGATGGGGGTAGAAGTGGAATGAAGGTGTGAGTCTGGGATAAGGCTGAAGTCCCCACATATCACCAGGGCTTCTTTTTGGTGGGCCCGTATCTTCTGAAAAGTTTTGTTAATTAAGCATATTTAGTTGGAATTCGGGGCGTAAAGGTTCACAATAGTGTACATTGAGGAGTTGATATTGCAAATTAATATTATGAACCGTCCTTGTGGGTCTGCAATCATTTCATGGAGTTGAAATGAGACAGTGTCCCTTATTGCAATAAGAACTCCTCTTTTTTTGAATCTACGTTTGCAGTAAAGATATGCGGGAACTGTTTATTTGTGCATTTTGGGGGAGACGAACTATTAAAATGCGTTTCCTGAGCACATAGGACTTCGCTTTTGAATTGTTGAGCTTCCTTCCATAATGACTTACGCTTGACAGGGTGATTAAGTCCTTTGGCATTTATAGAAAGAAATGTCACCCCCATGTGGACAAAGTAGGTTTAGATGTTTGACATTCTGTGTTCATGTAAGTTCTTTTGTGAGTGGAGAGCTCCCTCAAGTGGTCAGAGCTGGTATAGATTGTATTCTTAAAGCGGTAGTAAACCCGCAAATTAATTTTTTTTTTTTTACCACCTGCAAAGCAAAAGGCATAATGAGCTAGTATGCACCGCATACTAGCTCATTATGAAATACTTACCTTAGAACGAGGCCCCGACATCTGGCCCGATCCTGACATGCTCCCTCGTCGTTTCTTCCGGGTATCACGGCTCCTGCGCTGTGAGTGGCTGGAGCCACGATATTGTCACTCCCGCGCATGAACGCGGGAGATTGCATCCTGGCCAAGTCCGTCCACTGCCGGACTTTCAGCCGAGAATCCCCTTGTGCGCATGCGCCGCTGCAGTCAATGGCGCATACCGAGGGGAATATCTCCCAAACCGTACAGGTTTAGGAGATATTTTTTTTACCTACAGGTAAGCCTTATTATAGGCTTTCCTGTAGGTAAAAGTTAAAAAAATGAGTATACAACCACTTTAAGTGTTAGTGCAGACGAGAGATTTGTTGTACTTACATTTGGAAGCGCAGGCATCTTTCCAGCCTGGCTGTGCTGGTGAAGTCTCTTTGGAGGTGTTGTCCTGAGAGAAACAGTAGTGGCTTCATCTGAGAACTGTAAACTAATCTGTAAATTCTGATGGTGTTGTAAAAATATAAAAAGAAGAAAAACAAAACTGAATATGAAAATAAAAACTTGAACTTTGAATAACATGTTTAAACTTGTGAAGTGAACATTGTGATCCAAGTATGGGTATGGCATACCCATATACAGCATTTTGCTGCTCAAGTAGTATCAGGGGAGTGAGTTTGTGAGCCAAGAGAGGCTACTCTCCCCATAGAATAGAAGATAATACTTATTAGCTTTCCAGGTATTCAGTGATTTTTAGCATTTTTAGCCATTACCTTTTGTCATCCAGGATCTGCATGAGGAATGCTCCTAGGGGAGTCAGACCTGCTGACAGGCTCTGGAAGTATCTGCCATTCGTTGAACAGGGACAGACATTTTTCTAGGGAGTCTATGGTGAAGGTATGACCCTCTTTGGTAATCGTGAGTTTTATGATGATGGCCCATCTGTAGTTGATCATATGTTTCCTGAGGGCTTTGGTAATTGTGGTGAGGCTTCTTCTTTTTTGGAGAGTGTATTGCGATAGATCTGAAACAAATTGCAGATTTTGATGCTATGGAGGGATATTATCCTTAGTGTTCATTGCAGACATTAATTTTTCTTTTGCATGGTAAAAATGTAACCGTAGTATTACATCCCTAGGAATCTGATCGGGGAGGTATAAAGGTTTAGACAGGCGATGGATCCTGTCTAGATCCATGAGGTCAGGAAGGATTTCTTTAAACAGAGTAGCAACTCTTTAGTGTTCTCCCCAGAGTCAGTGCTGGGACTAGCTGTGGGGCTGCATCCAGAGCCATCCATCCATCCATCCAGAATTTGGCTTTAGCTGGGCTTTCAGATTGAGGGGTTTTAGGGTAGGCTGTCTGGGGACCCACTATTTTTGCTGACCAATGCAGAGTTAGCAGGGGTGGAGTGTGTGTTGTGGGCCAGGGTGGATGAACGGCCGGTGCCATCTTGCCTACCTCCTCTGCCATGAAACAAAATCCATCAGTTTCTGGGGCTTCCTGAGGTATTTTCTTTTCCTGACCGTGGTCATTGATGCTGTGATGTGCAGATCGCTCTATTTTGGGGTGAAAACCCCCTCTGGAAAGTCGCTATTAGCTGCTGTTTGTCTGTGAGGAGAGGAGCTCAGCTCTCACACATCCATCTAGCTCTGCAGCCGGCCACACCCCCCGAAGCCATTTCTAATCAAATGTGTTTACTCTTTTTAAATCATAATGGCAACAGAAACTACCCAAATTACCCTGATCAAAAGTTTACACACCCTGGTAATTTTTGCCTGATAACATGCGTACAAGTTGACACAAATCGGTTTGAATGGCTATTAAAGGTAACCATCCTCACCTGTGATCTGTTTGCTTGTAATTGGTGTGTGTGTATAAATGGTTGACATGGACATTCACTGTACTGTTCATTTAAGCACAAGAGACTCCATTTTGTTCTCACTGCTGAAATGTGTTCTGTAACCTTCACCTAACACACAGAAACATCTCCTGCTAAACACTCTCTACTCCCCCCTCCCTTCTCAATGTTTTACTTTGGCAATTGTTCTATTCACTAGCTTTTAATAATATATTTCTATTTGTTAGCTTTTAATAACATATTTCTATTTGTTAGTTTTTAATAACATCGTACACCACCCCTTTTTTATCTATGTATAAAATAACATGTAATAATACATTTTGGCACTGAACGGACATTTTAAACACAGTGATTGAGTCCTGTGAATCTGTTCCTGCAGCTGCAGTATTAACTTTATTTTAGAGTCCCAATCAGAAATTAGTCATAACAATGGTCAATGAGTTTCTGGACTCCTGACAGACCCTTGCATCTTTCATGCGGAATATTGTTCGGGATGCAAAGAAAAACCCAAAAATAACTTCAGTTAAAATACAAGATGCACAATAAGGAGGCACTTGAAGAAAGATGGGCTGCATGGTTGAGTCGCCAGAAGAAAGCCATTACTATGCAAATGCCACAAAGTATCCTGCGTACAATATGCCATACATCACAGAGACAAGCCTCAAACCTTCTGGCACAAAGTCATTTGGAGGGATGAGACCAAAATGGAGCTTTTTGGACACAACCTTACATTTACAGTACATTTGCAGAGGAAACAACAAGGACTATGATGAAAGGTACACCATTCCTACTGTGAAACACGGAGGTGGATCACTGATGTTTTGGGGATGTGTGAGCTACAAAGGCACAGGAAATGTGGTCAAAATTGATGGCAAGGTGAATGTTTCAAACAAGTCATCATTCCCAGATATGTCCAACAGAGAGTCTATCTCAGAGTCCCGTAACTCTTCTGCCGGTAGATATCTGCAAACAGATATTCCTGTAGTGGATTCCTCGGGATCGATCGCTTTCCCAGGTTCCGGTCCAGGCAATCTCTGAAGTAGGTCTCGACCACGGCTGCGGGAGGCTTTCACATATCCCACTTTCTTTTGGGTAGATGCAGGAAAATCAGTAGTGGTGGAAGGAGCAGCTTCCACAATGTCCACAGTTGTTCTTCTGATGGCAGTAACAGTACCATCTCCCTCAGTTGTAGCAGTTGATTTTGAAGATGTAGGCCTGGCCACAGGAGTAAATGTAGTGGTCTCCTCAGTGGCGATGCCCATAGCCCAGTCCATCCTATATGCACGAGGTAGTACGGTAGGCTGCTCCACTGTGAACAGGTACTCCCCACAATGCAAGCATTGGACATATGGACGGGGGTTTGCGACCAGTCCCTCGCACCTGTTGCACAGCATGCCCAAGGCCTCAACATCTCCTGTATTATACAGCATGAAACACCCCTGCAGTCTCAGGCGAATCCATGTATCTGTCAACAGAGTTCCATGCAGTCTGAAACTTGTAGTGGTACCCCAGAGAACATCCTGGGTCCCATAACAGATGGTGGTCCTGGCATTCAAAACATTTTCTTTAGCGAAAGATCAACTCTTCCCTTCAGCGTCTCGACACAGACACGTGGGGGGCCTCGTGCAGCAAGTAGATAGAGAAGACTCCTGCTACTGGCTCCTCTGGTCACATAAGTCGCAGGCTTTTCTTGACTCCACCCACAGCTCACGTGCCAGGTAGTGACCTGCAATTAACCCCTTGTAAAGAAAGTACAGCACAGTCCAGAACCCTCTATTGCATAGACTTCCAACAAACAGCTTCCCTGAGTTGCGAGAGGTAATGCCAAATCCCAGACATACGAGCCCCCACATGTAGTACAAACCCTGTAGGATCTGCTTGTTTTATTTGGGCTTACCGTTACCTCACCTGCTCGTCTCTCTGTCACAGGGGTCCCGTTGGAAAGTAGCCCAAATGATTTTGAATCTGACACTTAGTCCTTTTTTAACATTTATTCAGAATACGCACAAAAGTCCTTCAATAGAGGGTCAAAGGATAAAGGGGGAGTTCAGGCACCTAGTAATGGTGCCTGAACTCGGGTTAGAGGTATTGGTCAGATCCAGAGGACAAACAGCTTCACAGACTGGATCCATCGGAC
The DNA here is from genome assembly GCF_037356315.1 of Lithobates pipiens. NCBI lineage: Eukaryota > Metazoa > Chordata > Amphibia > Anura > Ranidae > Lithobates > Lithobates pipiens. The sequence goes on along the minus strand of NW_027507790.1, from coordinate 26,936,621 downwards.
AGGCCCCTCTCACTTGACCTAGAAGCTGATGAGACGCTCAACAATGTCTCTGACACAGACTTGTCAATTGAACTAAGAAATCTTGAGAGTTTTAAAGAACTACCATACAGTACCAGGTTCTTTCAACCGACCCGGCGATACCGTAAGGGTAATGATCTGGGTTGCATCCTCCAACTGAGTTTCCAGGCTCCTCCAGCCTTGCACTAGGTCCTCTACTAAAAAAGTCCTCCCCTGGATCCTCCAGTTTTCTTGGCCTCTCCCCACAGGCGAGACAGCACAGAACCACCCCTGGATCAGAAGGCCCCAAGACTTTTCTGGGCCTACCCTCTCAGTTGCAGAGCCTCGAGGCGCAGGACCATGCGACACAGACCCCAGGTCAGGAGGGCTACGAGGTCTGCATAGCGGACCCCGGAAAATGAACTACCAAAAATGGCGTCGGTGCCTTAAATACCCTCTCCCAGAATGCACAGCAGGGAAACCACTCCCACTGAGCTATTTCCGAGCAAGAGGTAGTATTCAATCCACCCAGCCTGCTGCATTTCCACACTTACCGGCGGGGACAGTGACACCTACAGTCAAGTGGGAACCAGTGCAACCCAGCTGGACTGGTACAGAAACCAGAACTTTTAGGAAAAAATTTGCCTGAGCCAACTGCAGCTTCAGACAACTAAATTTGAAAAATAATAGCATCTGTCCATTAGGAGCAGGGCGCTTCATATGCATATTTTGTATTGTGCTTACAGTTACTACCACATTTAGATGTAATCTAACGCCAAAGTTCAGCTCCAAGGCCACTAGACAAACCCTTCATTGATACACAGAGGCACTAGACAAGGATGCCCCTATTTCCTATTATTTTTGCCATAGCAATTGAAACTCTAGCCACCGCAATAAGAAACCACCCAGATATACATGGTGTTACTTGCAGCTCCCGTGTCCATAAATGTGCTTTGCTTGCAGATGATCTGCTGCTATTCATTACTTCCCCCCTTATTTCTATTCCTAATATTTTTAAACTCCTACAGGATATTGGCAAAGTCTCAGGGTTGAGAGTTAACATGGCCTAATCTTTGGCCTTAAATATTACAACCCCAGTACCTCTGGTGGAGCGACTCAAAAACCACTTTGCATTTGCCTGGGACTTCGATCCCTTATTTGGGTGTCAAATTGATAGCTAGTATTGACCAATTATATAACGCCAATTACCCCCCATGTATAAAAAACTGAAGGAGGACCTCTCTAGTTGGGGACGGGCGAATCTGTCCTGGTTAGACAGGGTAAACGCTGTAAAAACAACCCTCTTACCTAGGATTTTATACTTATTTTGATCCATACCCATCCAAATCCTAAGATCACCTCTGCAAAAATTCAAATCAAATCATAATTTATAAATATATTTGATATTTTACATTTATAATTAACCAGTATGGAATATTAGCCCATTTTTAAATGACCAAATAGAACAATGCATACAAGCCAAATCACTAGAATTCAACAGTGCATATTATTCAATAGTAGCTTATCTCGCAAATTAGTGAATCTGTCTTTTAAACCACCGTATGTAAAACCATGTTTTTTGAAAAAACTTGCTCTTTTTACATTAACATTTCTGTTCCATGGGCATTTGTCAACACTATTAACAATCAGCAACACTGTCTAAGTTTGTGCTGTGGATAAATAGTTCTCTACCTTTTCAAAGTAATGTTCACAAATACTTCAACGAACATGACTACACTTATTTATAGAAAGAAATAGGGACACAAAAAGGAAAGGAGGCGATAACAGAGGGCAGGATAGAAGAGGTAAGAGAGAAAGGGTATGGTCGGAAGGCCCACGAGAACCACGGACCGCAAACTGGTGCCCGTTCTGGGCTAAGGAGCCATAAGACGAGTATCAAAATCTTTTGGTAGGAAATGGTCCACCCAAGGTTGCCATATTTTATTAAACAATGGGATCCTATCCAGGACGACTGCCTCTATCTTAGCGTGAATCATTGTAATTCTATGTTTAGTTTCAGTTATATTCAAGGAAGGTGTCCTCCAGGCTCTCGCAACCGTTTGTTTAGCCGCAGTTGTTACTTGGAGAAAGAGTCGGTTTTGGGCTTTAGTAAGATCTTGGGGTAGCCAATTCAGCAAAGCCATTGCTGGGTTAGGAGCCACGGGGTGTTGCAGCAATTTAGTTAACAGGTGGAATACCGAGGACCAGAAATTTGCCACGATGGGACAGGTCCACCAAATGTGGAGATGGGTGCCCCGGTCTTTGCAACCTCTAAAACAGTCGGGTGAGTAGTTAGGCACAAATTTGGAAATTCTAGAGGGGACCAGATACCACCGCATCAGGACCTTATAATTCGCTTCAGATGCCACTACATTCTGTGAGGAATTTTTGGTATTGGTCCATATATCAGTCCATGACTCTGTATCAAGATTAAGTGATAAGTCTGTGGCCCACGCGGTAGCATAACATGGAAGATCTTCAGATTCGGTGGAAAGGCAAGAATAAAGGCATGAGATAATGCCTGGGGCATGTGGATCAGAGGAGCATATGGTTTCAAATTGGGACATAGAGTTAAGATTGGGGCTAGATTTAATGTGCGTCTGGAAGAAATGGACTATCTGCAGGTAGTGGAAACATTCTCTAGGAGTAGTTGGGCCTGCGTCTGTAGGTCAGGGAATGTAGTGAAAGAGGCACCCGAAGACAGGTCACATACTCGAGTAAGGCGTGCGCGGGACCAGGCCGAAAAGGCACCCGGTTCCGTGTAGGCGAAGAAATTCGGGTGACCCAGGAGCGAGAGCAAGGGGAGATGAGGAAATAGTAGTTTAAAAGAGGTGCGTACCATGTGCCAAATTTTGAGGGAGTGACACGTAACGGGGTTAGTAAGTGACCTGCATGTCTGAGGGGGGAGCCAAAGTATATTGGAAACGGAGATAGGATGGGCTTCCACTGCTTCCAGACTGACCCATAGCGGGATTTCAGACATAGCGTGGTAGAGGGCCATTTGCGATAGCTGAGCTGCATAATAGTTTTTAAAATGTGGTATCCCTAGGCCCCCTTGAAGCTTATGTAGAAAAAGAACAGACTTAGAAATCCTAGGTCTCGTATTGCCCCAAATATACTTGAAAGTTCAACTTTGAATAGCCTTGTGAAAATATAGTGGGACCGTGACGGGAGAACTCTATATAAATATAGTAATTTGGGCAGCAGAGACATTTTTACAGCCGCAATGCGTCCAAGCCAGGAGACACATAGAGGCTGCCAGGAATTGAGGAGTAATGACAGATTACGCAACATGGGTAGATAATTAGTTTGGTATAGGTGGGCTGGGTTACTAGTCAATTTAACTCCTAAATAGGGAATGTAGGATGTGGACCACTGAAATGAATAGTTAGCACGCAAACATTGAAGAGTCTCTGTTGGGAGGGATACTGCAAGAGCTCTAGACTTAGCCTGATTTACCTCGAGACCTGAGACTTGTGCAAATGCGTCAAGGAGTTTAAAAAGGTTGGGCAGGGTGGTATGGGGAGAAGTGATAAATAGGAGGGCGTCGTCAGCAAAGAGGCATAATTTATGGGTTGTGGAGGCTATCTCTACTCCCTGGATATCAGGGTTGGATCTGATCAGAGCTGCTAGTGGCTCTATGGCGAGAGCAAAAAGCAGGGGCGACAAAGGGCACCCCTGCCTAGTACCTCGTTGTATCGGGAATCTACTAGAACTGAAGCCGGAGTAGCGGACAAATGCTTGAGGATGTGCATATAGGGCGTCAATCCAGCGATGAAAATGGGGGCCGAAGCCCCATCTAAGCAAAATATGTTTGAGGTAGGGCCAGGATACAGTATCAAAAGCTTTACGAATATCAAGGGATAAAAGGTGCATTGGGATACCTCGGGATCTAGCCAAATGTTGTAGTAAAATAACCCAGCGTACGTTATCACTTGCTTGGCGCTTGGGTATGAACCCTACCTGGTCTCTATGGATCAGCCCTCCAATGTGCGGATTCAAGCGTGATGACAAAATCTTTGCTAGAAGTTTTATGTCAAGATTTAAGAGTGATATAGGTCTGTAGTTGGACCATACGGAGTGGTCAGTATCGGGCTTAGGTATCATAGAGACGGAGGCTGTAAAAGTATCACTACCGAAGGCACCCCCTTTTAAGAGGGCGTTAAAGGAATTCGCCAGGAGAGGGGCCAGGATATCTGCAAATTTCTTATAATATAGCCCTGTAAACCCGTCTGGGCCAGGTTGCTTATTAGGTTTAATTAATTTGATAGCCTGGAGTACCTCAGAAGGCGAGATCTCTGTATCAATGGCAGTGCGGATCGGGGTGGAGAGGGAAGGGATCGGTAGATCACGGAATAGGGCCTCAGCCCTATCCTGAGAAAAGGGGGCGGGAGATTCATATAGCTTGGCGAGGCGTTTGGAGAATTCATTAACTATTCTAGCCGGATTACTAGTATGGGTTCCATTATGCACTTTGAGCCTAATTGGTTTGTGGATTCGCTCAGGTTGTCTAAGGCGGAGAGCCAAAAAAGTGTTTGGCTTGTTGGATTTAGTATAGATAGTGTGATAGGCCCTGCGCAGAGTTTTGTCAGCCGCTTCTGAGAAGAGCAAGTCCAACTCCAGTCGAGTATTGTCTAAATTAGACTTGTTCGTCTCCGAAGGAGTGGTCTGAAACAGCAAAAATTGGCGTTGATATTCAGATTCTAGGTGTTGTAGACGTTTGAGCCTATCTTTTTTAAGAAAAGAGGTGGTGGAAATACACTTACCCCGTATAACTGGTTTATGGGCTTCCCATAAAAGAATAGGAGGTGTGTCTGGGGTGGCATTGTGCATGAGATAATCACGTAGTGCTACTTCTATATCAAGTCGAAAAGGATTGGTTAGTTAAATACTTATCATTCATGCGCCAAGACCTTTCTTTAGGTTTTGGTATAAGTGAAGAGATAGTGGTAATCACTGCACAATGGTCAGACCAGGTAATTGGATGAATAGAGGATTGAAGCAATATTGGGGAAGATGCTATGGGGATAAAAATGTGATCTATTCTAGAGAACGAATTATGGGGGTTGGAATAAAAGGAATAATTTTTCTTAGTGGGATTACATTCCCTCCAAGTATCTAGTATAGAGTATTGCTGAAGCAGGGAGCGAAATTGAATCGATAGTGATTGGTGGTCCGGTGCATAGGGGGATTTATCAATAGATGGGTGAATAACTAAATTTGAGCCTCCACACATAATCAAGGTACCTTTAAGGTGGGTTTTGATTACCTGAAAGAGGTGTGAAAAGAAGGGAATGGGATTAGAGTTGGGAGCATAATAGGAGACTAGAGTAACATCAGTTTCTTGGAGGGAGCCTATTAAAATAATATACCGTCCCTCAGGATCCTTGATAGCAGAAGTAAAAGTAAATGGGAGGGAACAATGGAGAGCCAGGAGGACACCTCGCTGCTTCGTAGCTGCAGAGGCTGTGTATACCGAAGGATAATTGCTATGGAAAAATTTAGGGGTACTGTGTGTGGAAAAGTGTGTCTCTTGAAGTGCTACTATACCTGCCTGTAAGGAAACAAAGGTGCGAAATGCTTTGACCCATTTATTGGGGGAGTTAAGACCTTTTACATTTAACGATAATATATTCAGGGGGGCCATAAATCAAAATGTGGGTAGAAGATATGTTAAAGTTCGGGGTCCCCCCGGGCCAACCGACCATAGACAGCAGGAAAGACAAGAAGGGGGGGGTGAGCGGGGAGAAGAAGAAGAATAGTAGGAGAAGGACAAAGGAACATCAGAGTAAGTACGTAAGGCGAAACATGAGAAAGTAGGTACGAAATGGGAAAATCCGAATCGCCCGACTTTAATGTGTGTGGTCTCCACGGCTGGGAATCCCGCCATAGAGAGAACGCACTAGGTTGGGGGGGAGCAGTGACTATCCCCCGCAGCATACCGGGAAAGGAGATAACATTTTTGGTGTAAGCACAAGATATAGCATAGCAGCCTAAAACAACTCTAGTAAATGTAAAGAGAATAAACTTACAATAAACTTTGTAGAGTATAAAAAAGAAAAAAAATAGCATTAAAGCTAACAACATTATTATCAAACCCTGCGTGAAGGAGGGGGTGAAAGGAAAAAAAAAGGGGGGGAGGGGAGTGGGGGAGGAGGAAGGGAGAGGCAGGTCCCCATTAAAGGTGATATAGGGGAAAGCTATAGGGTATGATTTTTCAACACTCCTGAGCCAATTATTGCTTACGTACTGAAGTCCCCAATAAAGGATAAGTAATACGTTTTCGTGACAGTCAGGAGGAGCCACAGTGGTGAGGAGGGGGAAGAAGAAAAAAAAGTCCTCCAAACACACAGGGGCCCATTAAACATGACAGGCTAATCGAGCCGGTAGGCCAGGGCTCAGAGTACCCGCAAACTTGGGCAAGGTAGAAGAGTCAATGATGAGGTGGTAGACACAGCTCAGCGGGGCACAAAGACTCTAGGACTATAGGGGTTTGCAGCAGAGGCCTTCGCTGGTGTACCCTTCCGGATGGATCGCGGTGAGCGCAGGTCCCTGGGGTCTCACTTGGGGGTAGCTGCATAAGGGTAAGGGGTTAGGCGAGCAGGGGTGCGTGGAAGTGCAGTCTCAGCCTGCTGATCTGGAGTAGTCAGATGCAGAGATTCAAGGAGGCGTTGCAAAGCTTCCGGGGAGGTACAGGTGTATTGTTGGCCATTGTGGTTGAAATGGAGAGCAAAAGGGAATCGCCACATATATTTAATTTGGTGAAGGATAAGTACCTGTAGTTGCGGCTTCATGGATCGTCGCTTTGCAATTGTGAGGGGAGCCAGGTCAGTAAACAACTGGTATGTGTGGCCCTGAAAGGTGAGAGTGTCCTCTTTGTTGCGGGCAGCTGCGAGAAGTTGTTCTTTGGATCTAAAAAAGTGAAGCTTCACAATAATGTCTCGCGGGGGGCCCTCAGGTTGACGGCGTGTCAGGGCTCTATGAATCCTGTCAAACTCCAGGCGTTCGATCGGGATGGATGGGGAGAGTTCTTGAAATAAGGCCGTGGTGAAAGACTGTAAATCTAGCACTGATTCTGGAATGCCGCGAAGGCGCAAATTGGACCTTCTGGAGCGATTCTCGGCATCTTCAAGCCGAGAAAGTAGCGCAGCGTTTTCCTCACGGAGGGCCAGTTGTTACTGGGCATGTTCTCTAAGGGTTATTTCCATATCATCAGCCCTGGTTTCAAGATCAGCAGTGCGCTGTCCTAATTCGCGTATTTCACGCGGCAGCTTGGTAGTGATTTGCTCTGAGGTCGCTTTAAGGGCCTTATGAAGCATTTTTTCTATATGGGTGAGGAAGTCTGCTTGTGGCATACCTGGGGTTGGCAGTGCTGGGAAGTCCTCTGAGCTGGGCCCACACTCCTCGTCCAAATCATCGCTGTGCTGGTCAGCTGTATCTGCTGGAGAGCTGGGGCGCTGCGAGGCGGCCTGCGCTTGTGCCTTCGCCGCCATCTTGGAAGAGGCCCGCACGAGCGCTTCCTTGATAGGCTTTGGCTTCGCTTTACCCCGGTGTCCCGTTAGGACCATCCCGGGGGGTGCACAGTGGTATCGGCGGACCGTACCGGCGGGGTGCGTGTTAGTTTCGCTGTCGGTGGTGCAGTATAAGCCCGGAACCGCTGCGGGGAATGCGGAGCTCTAATGAAAGGCGTCCATCACGTCGAGCTGCGCGCATGCGCCCCCGGTTTTATTCATTTTGACCGTTCTTATTTAGCGATACACATTTATATATTATCTTCACTTGCAATTGTCATTTGCTGTGTTGGCTGCTGTGTTGTATTTAGGGGACAGCGCGGTATTGTTTACTTTTTCACATTCCTTAAATGACATTGGGCAGTGCGTAGTCAAAGTGAGTGATGAAAAATAATCCCAATAAAAGCAACTTGGGCTTGGTTTTCAAGGGGCTTCACAGGGATAAAGAAAATTACTTGAAAGCTAACTTTTATTTGTGTATTTGAGGGCAACATAAAGTGCCTGAACTGCAACGCTGCTGTTACTTGAGAAATGTTTTACGCTAAAAAAGATTAACTTTAGTAATGAAGGACAAATAATAATTATAGTAAGAAAAAATAGGCAAAAATGTTTGGACATTGGCTAACTTTTGCATTTCTTTCAACAGCTACATATTTTAACAGCTAAAAAAAGAACATGGTTTAAATACTTACTTATGTAACCATATAAGAATAAATAGGTTTCTATTACACAGAGCCTATATTTATTCATCTGCTGTACTTATTTCATGTTCTATAGCCTGTATGCTACTTTTATTTTTAGATTTCAGAAAAGTAGCTTTCATTTTAACACTGTTAAATTAAATTTCTAGGTCTGCAAATATCCCCATGCTAAATTAATATATTGAAATGTTCAAATAATTGTTCCAGTAATTAAGCAGTAAGATAGTTTAGAGAATGACGGCATTTTAGTTCTGCTATCTCAAATCTGTTCACCTTTAACCTATTCTTGCTGTTACCAAGGCAGTGTAAAAATGATTGGATAATTGGATGTTTCATGTTCTTGTGAAATCATCAAAGCACAAGGAGAACAAGTTGGACAAAAGTTAGCAATGAACCGTAATATATGGCTTGGTAATTATGTCTTTTCTTTTCATTTTTTCTGTCTATTGTTAAACTTCAGAAATTATTGTCTACAAAAACCCCTAGAGTCATTTCTTAAACCTTACAGGTATTAATAGTGAGTGAATATACCAAGCATAATTATAACATAGATAGTCTAAGTGAACCTTTGATATGAGACCACTCATGTATGGCTTTACATAATATCACAGCGAAGCTGCACTGAACCCTGAAGCCATGGGTCATATTTCCTGACCATGACACCAATTCTGATAATTTTGTGTACACTCTTGTGTAAACTTGTTTTACATCTCAAATCCCTAAGGGCAAAGATTAACGATGGAATTGTATAAATGTCTTGAAAATATGTTTTAAATGTATATTAAGACATACGTGTCCACATTTCATGCAAAATATTGCATGCTATACATAATGAATGAGTAACAACTCAAATGTGATGTCAAATTAGACAGCCAATACATTGGAAAAAGATAATAATGATAAAGATGATAATACTAAAAGTACTAATATTACTACTACTACTACTACTAGTATTAATTGATTGAAATGAACAAATATATGCAATACATTTTTATGTACTTTCTTTCCTTTAGGACAGCAGGTTATATGCAATTTAGAAGTGTATATGTACTTTTACTTGAACTTTAAAATTATAGTTATGAAAAACTGATGTATTTGTGTGAAGCCTTGTGTATATGAGTCTGAGGTGTACATATCCCTCCTCCCCAGGCTGGTCCAGTGTTGGTCTTGCGTTCAGGATTACAGGCCACTTACGGTTTTGGCAGAGCGGCGGCCGGCCGCTGCAGTCTCATGTTGGTCCCTCTCTCAGGGCTCACGCCGGGCAGCATGGGGGGCCATCCACCCACTCCTCCTCCCAGACTTACACTGGCATATGCTTGGGGGCCATGCACCCACTCCTCCACCTGGGCTCACGCTGGTATCTGAAGGGGGCGTGCATCCACTCCTCCTCTTGGGCTCACGCTTGCATCTGAGGGGGGGAGGCGTGCGCCCACTCCTGCTCCCAGGCTTATGCTGGCATCTGGAGAGGTTTGCACACACTCCTCATGAGGTCGCGCTGGTAGCATGGGGGGTGGCTGTTCACCAATTCTCCTGGGGTCGCAATGGTAGCACGGGGAGGGAGGCTGTTGACATGATTCTCCTGGGGTCATGTTGGCAGCATGAGGGGGGGTCTGTTCACCTAATTCTCCCAGGGTCACGCTTGCAGCATGAGGGGGGTCTGTTCAACAATTCTTCTAGGGTCATTCTGGCAGCATGAGGAGGGCTGTTGACATAATTCTCCCGGGGTCACACTGGCAGCATGAGGGGGAGTCTGTTCACCGAATTCTCCTGAGATCACGCTGGCAACATGAGGGGGGACTGTTCACCTAATTCTCCCGGGGTCCCACTGGCATCATGGAGGGGCACCAATTCTCACGGGCTGACGCTGGCAACATGGGGGGCACCCATTCGCTAAAGGTAGCTAGATTGCAGAATTTATTTGCAGATCTCAAGTATCCTCTCAAAATCCAACGCAAATGTTGCTAAAAATTAAGGGTAGAAAGCTGCATCTACACAGGATGGTGGTCATACTGCTGACTAGCAATGGGCAAATCATTAGTCTCTTCTTATATGTTATTCCAACTCGAGTAACAATCTTTCATCAAGGTTCTGTCATAGCGTGTTCTGTCATAGCGTATCCAGTCTCAGCAAGCATGTCACAATCACAGCGTGTTCTATCATAGCGTGTCCAGTCATAGAGCATACAGTAAGCATGTGTCAATTATAGCATTTGCCAGTCAGCATGGTACAATCATAGCATGTTCAGTCAGCATGTCACAGCGTTTCTGTCTCAGCAGGTCTGTCTCGGCGGTTCTGTCTCGGCAGTTCTGTCTCGGTGGTTCTGTCATAGTGTGGTTCTGTCATAGAGGTCATGTTGTAGCATGTTCTGTCGTAGCAGGTCGGTGTCATGCAGTTCAGCATACACTAACAGCCATTTCATCTTTGTTTGTTTCCATGTCCCATTGTAACTTTCGCTCGTGTTTCTTTGTTTACCTGGGTTTAGTTAGCTAGTGCTCACATCGCAGGATCTGTCACGTCTACAGATCCATATGGGCTGAGGTTTCATTTGTTAATGATTGTTGACCACAATCTTCTCGCCCATATAACACACATCAACCCTAGTGTTCAACAATTACTTGTCTCTGTGCTGCAGGTTATTCGGGCTCATTTACTTCATGCACTGGGCGGACAGCATCAGGGTCATTCATGCTCTGTGGCCTGGTCATTACTGCTCACATCCTCTTACTCAGGTAGGCACAGAGGGGTGGTGTTCTCATGTCTGGTTGTCTGTTGTCAGATTTCTTTAGGTTGTGTTTCCTTGGGTTTGGGCATGCCGCACATTTCAGAATCAATTTCAGGTTCATCCTTTCAACCGCACGTGGGGGTTCAGAGCATGGTAGCACTCCATCATCTAGGAGTTGGTTCATACTTCAGCACATAACGGAGTTTGCCACAGGGGTTTTTCTCTCCTGGCCACAGCTGGGCTAGTGGCATGTTTCGGATTGTTTCCAATTCTGTCCCAGCTTCTCATCTACCAGTGTGGAACATTTTCCAGGCATCATACTTTAACGCAGATTCATGTGAGCTAATATGCTCTCCATGACCTGTTACTATTGCTACTCAGGATGGAGGTGATCATAGCTTTCTCGGTCAGAGGCGGGGTCAGCTCTTCCAAAATTCCTGCAGGCAAGTCAGCATCCGCTTAGTCCAACAGTCTTATCAAACCTTCTTGTTCAATATTTTTTGAGCCAAGTAATGTTCCTTGGCAGGGACTGTGTGGGAATTTCCCATCCGGCCCTGACTGGAAGATTTTTTTCAGGCCTGCACGTGGGCTTCATCACCATCTCGTCTGAGTCTTTCATGTGTAGTATCTTGATATCAGCAGCAGACTGTTGCCTTATGAGGAGTTTGTGAATAATTGCCATTAGCAACTGGGAATATATATATATATATATATATATATATATATATATATATATATATATATATATAGTTTAGAATAAGAAATAAGATTAGTGTGTATAAAATATTGCTGTAGGTAAGGGGCTGACCTACCTAGATATAAATATATGACAGGCTTTGGGCTTGAGTATCTAATTAATTTAACAGTTATCAGGAATTGTAGGCATGTGTGTGTTATGGGAGATAGCTGTTGTAAATTAAAATGCAAGGAAGAAATACCATCTGAGTTGAATACTGTAGTGAAGACTTGATGGGACCAAATTCATTAGCTAAGATAAAGGCTTTGTAGTCCCCTGTGTTAACCAATCCTTTATTCACTTCAAAGGGTGTTTGATATGCTTAGAATATTCCTTTTATCTGTTCAGGAATGGACAATTTGCCCCGGCTATGACCATGCATAGTTAAGTGCCCCATTCGAGAGAAGAGATGACCTTCTCTTTAATTAATTTCTCTATAAACAAATTATCTCCCCAAGAGAGGAGGTGCTATGGAGGGGCTGAGCTATGCTAAATTAAGGGGCAGGGGACATTGTCCAATCTTGGAGTATATAAGCCCAGAGGGAGGAGAGGGGTAACATAATCACCAATCAGGGGGGCCCTGTTCAAGTAAATGAAAGATGAGCCTATACAGGGGTCAAGTCCTGGGGAAAAGAGTGTGGGAACTCCCACCCAAGATCCACTCCCTCACCAAAAAAAAAAAATGATACGCTCATATGCACAAACACTTCAAAAGTGGTATTTTTCATCCAATTTTCATATTGTGTGTATGAAGCTTAACTGTTAGTACATAAAAAAAAAAAAAACAATCCTCAACAAACATAAATACATAATTCTCTGAATAATCAGCATTCATTCAATTGTTCTTCCATGCAAATGTATTTATTTGGGAATGTTATTTTGTATATAGAGTGTTTATGTGGTGAGTTTACACTTTTCATTGAACAGAGTTTGGAGAACACAGGATTAAACGGAAAGCTCATAAATTAACTGCACATTATCTGGACAGAATGCTTAGGGAGATAGTGATGTGTTCCTGCTTAGGGGATGTATGTTAGCTTGGTGGGCTGAAAACTCTGCAGGGCTCCAACACACACTAGCTGCTATTCCAACCCTTTACATCAGGTATGTCCAAAGTCCGGCCCGCGGGCCAATTGCGGCCCGCGGCCCGGTTTTGAACGGCCCGCCTGGTTATTTGGACATACATATCTTTTGTGGCCCCCGACGATCTCCCAGCGCCGGGGCCACAAAAGATATATATCAGCCGTCACTAAATGGCGGCCCGCGGTCCGAGTCCGGACCGAGCAGCGCTTCTGCCCGGACCGCCGTGTAGCAAGCGACAGCAATCACTGGTTTGCTGGGACCGCGGGTTTCCCCAGCAACCAGTGACGCTGCGCGCATGCGCCCGCCCCCTGCTCCTGGCCGCGTCTCTCGGAGCTGAAGAGACACGGGCAGTAGGGGTGTGACGTCACGTGCGCGCCCCGCCCCCCTGCTGCCCACGGTTCCCGGGTCCTGGATCTCATCGCGAGGCAGCTTCAGTTGTGCCCACACTCCTGCAGTTAAGGTATGTGGGCACATTAGTTATCTATTAGTGATCAGTGTTGTGCACACTGTTGGGCATATTTTAAGGGGCTTTTTTTTGTAAAGGGCACGCTGATGGGAAAATTTTATGTTAAAGGACACTCTGATGGGCACATTTTATTTTAAGGGGCACGCTGATGGATATATTTTTTATGTGCACACTGATGGGCATGTTTTGTTAAGGTGCCCCTTAACAAAATATGCCCATCGATGTGCACATTAAAAATATACCCATCAGCGTGTCCCTTAAAATAAAATGTGCCCATCAGAGTGCCCTTTAACATAAAATTTTCCCATCAACGTGCCCCTTAACATAAAATAAGGGTCACGCTGATGGGCACCTTTTATGTTAAGGGGTAATCCGATGGACAAATTTTATTTTACGGGGCACGCTGATGGGTATATTTTTAATGTGCACATCGATGGGCATATTTTGTTAAGGGGCACGCTGATGGGTACAACAAAATGTGCCCTACAAAATATGCCCATCGATGTGCACATTAAAAATATACTCATCAGCATGCCCCTTAAAATAAAAATTGTCCATCAGAATGCCTCCTAACATAATAGGTGCCCATCAGTGTGACCCTTATTTCATGTTAAGGGGCACGCTGATGGGCAGATTTTATTTTAAGAGCAACACTGATAGGTACATTTTATATTAAAAGGGGCACTTTGATGGGCAAATTTTAAGTTAAGGGGCATGTTTTGTTGTGTCCATCAGAGTGCCCCTTAATATAAAATGTGCCCATCAGCATGACACTTATTTTATGTTAAGGGAAATCCTGATGTGCACATTTTATGTTAAGGGGCACTGTGATGGGGACACCAGATTTAAAGGGGCACTGTGATGGGGACACCTGATTTAAAGGGGCACTGTGATGGGGACACCTGATGTAAAGGGGCACTGTGATGGGGACACCTGATGTAAAGGGGCACTGTGATGGGGACACCTGATGTAAAGGGGCACTGTGATGGGGACACCAGATTTAAAGGGGCACTGTGATGGGGACACCTGATTTAAAGGGGCACTGTGATGGGGACACCTGATTTAAAGGGGCACTGTGATGGGGACACCTGATTTAAAGGGGCACTGTGATGGGGACACCTGATGTAAAGGGGCACTGTGATGGGGACACCTGATTTAAAGGGGCACTGTGATGGGGACACCTGATTTAAAGGGGCACTGTGATGGGGACACCTGATGTAAAGGGGCACTGTGATGGGGACACCTGATTTAAAGGGGCACTGTGAAGGGGACACCTGATTTAAAGGGACACTGTGATGGGGACACCTGATGTAAAGGGGCACTGTGATGGGGACACCTGATGTAAAGGGGCACTGTGATGGGGACACCTGATGTAAAGGGTCACTGTGATGGGGACACCTGATGTAAAGGGGCACTGTGATGGGGACACCTGATGTAAAGGGGCACTGTGATGGGGACACCTGATTTAAAGAAGCACTGTGATGGGGACACCTGATGTAAAGGGGCACTGTGATGGGGACACCAGATTTAAAGGGGCACTGTGATGGGGACACCAGATTTAAAGGGGCACTGTGATGGGGACACCAGATTTAACTTGATCTGGGATCACCAGATGTAACTTGACAATAAATATTGTTGAAATGCTAAGGAAATTGTACATTTCTCATGTTTTTGATAGATATACAGTTACTACAATATTTCTGAGTCGTAGCACAGACTTGAGATTCGGACCTCGGCCCAAAGAAAATTTTGGCGACCGGACCTCCTTTAATTTTAATTCATTACCCCTGATATATATGCTTCGGAAGGTACAGGGAGGACAGGACCGAGCGCCGTACACAGGAGAATTTCCTGTTTACGGGCGGCCTCTGTAATTGGAAGTCCTTCTCCTGCACTGCCATTGGACGACTTTTCTGTCCATCAAAGGAGGCGGGACTTTCTATTAAAGAAGCCGCCGTGTAAACAGGAGATTCTCCTTTGGCGCTCGTCAGTGCATTCCTGGCAATGGTGCTGTGTTCCTGGCAATGATGCTGCGTCCCTGGCAATGGTGCTGCGTCCCTGGCAATGGTGCTGCGTCCTTGGAAATGGTGCTGCGTTCCTGGCAATGGTGAGTCATTCCTGGCAATGGTGCTGCATTCCTGGCAATGGTGAGGCATTTGGGGAGGCATTCCTGGCAATGGTGCTGTGTCCCAGGCAATGGTGCTGTGTCCCTGGCAATGGTGCTGTGTTCCTGGCTATGGTGGGGGAATTCCTGGCTATGTTTGGGGAATTCCTGGCTATGGTGGGGGCATTCCTTGCTATGGGGGGGCATTCCTGGCTATGGGGGGGCATTCCTGGCTATGGGGGGGGGGCATTCCTGGCTATGGTGGGGGCATTCCTGGCTGTGGTGGGTGTGTTCCTGGCAAAGGTGGGTCTGCAGATGTGCACTGATTAGGCTGCATTGGTGGTGTGTCCCTGGCAATGGTGCTGTGTCCCTGGCAATGGTGTGGGAATTCCTGGCTATGGTGGGGGAATTCCTGGCTATGGTGGGGGAATTCCTGGCTATGGTGGGGGCATTCCTTGCTATGGGGGGGCATTCCTGGCTATGGGGGGGCATTCCTGGCTATGGGGGGGCATTCCTGGCTATGGGGGGGGCATTCCTGGCTATGGTGGGGGCATTCCTGGCTGTGGTGGGTGTGTTCCTGGCAAAGGTGGGTCTGCAGATGTGCACTGATTAGGCTGCATTGGTGGGCACTGACCATTATTTTGCTTCACAGTTCTTTATTTAAACATTTTTTTTTCCTGAAACTTCCCTCTTAAAGTGAAGGTGTGTGTTATACTCCAATTAATACAGTATGTACAAATACGCCCAAGCTCATTTCTTCCCACACACAGCCACAAAGGCAAGAGAATTCTTGTTGGGCAGTGTATTAGAGCTCGAACGAACACACTTAGACCGAATTTTAACGATTCAAAGAATGTCAGGCAAAATGGTCGGCCCTCGCGCATGTTCACTTCATCAAATCCGGCCCTCTTTGAAAAAAGTTTGGACACCCCTGCTTTACATATTTCCACATAAACTGCCCTCCTGGCATTAAACTTTGCCAGGTATTGTGCTCAGCTTACCACCCCAAACTGATGTTCCTCCCTCAGCTCACCTCTCTCCCTGCATGTCCAGTGAGCAGAATAGCTGTGCTCCTCCTCTGGGTTCTATTCATCATATGGCACTGAAGATAGAGGAGGGGGGATTCAGCGGGACACACAGAGCAAGTATGCAGGAGACTGGGGAGGGGTGAGGAGACAGAAAATCAGGAGGGGCCGGCGGGGAGGAGCACATCACGAGAGGTGTGACTAAATACAATCTCTTAGCAGCAGGGACCTGATCTACCCATCAGCTAGCTGTGATTGACAGGTAGATTGAAGAGGAAGCTGTCATGGGGCCCCCTACTGGCAATGCCTGAATGGTCAGGTGTGCAGCACTTACTACTTCGAGCTGTGTCGGCGGCTGCTGGTGTAGCACCTGCCACGCAGCTCGCATACTTCAAAGTCTTGCAGGACGCGGCTGCTAACGGGAACTGAGTTCCTGTTGTGGAAAAAGTACAGGAACTCCGTTCCTATGAGTTCTCGTGGGACTTGAGCCCTGAGCCTATATTAGTGTGAGTTCAGAATAGAGGAGAGATGAATCTGACTTGGGCCTAAAGACATCACTACCTGTAAATACCAGGTCAGCTCCCAGCACTTAAAGGTATACCTGCTTGTCATATGTTTGTTTGTTTGATGTTTGTATTGTGATGAATATACTCTGTATTCTTTTATTTTAACCTAATATTTTCTTCCTTGAGGTAAACTATAGATAGATGGTTGTGTATTAGATAGACTTTCAACTATTTACCAATAAATGTTGTTATTGTATTAAAGCTTTCACTCTTGGTCAAAGAACAATCATTTAACCCACATCATATCTTTGAGATATTAAATCTTAAATATAATAAACGGGTAACAAGACAGTCATACTTTTGTTGCCAATCAAGGTACTGGAGGCAGTAATTTCCAAGAGGGGCTTGGTCTGGTTCTTCACCTTCGTTCGTTAGGTGGTGGGTCGGCCCACTGGGGTGACCAATTGCAATTTTCCCATATTGTTTGTTATTTTTTGGCTGCCCTCTTTTACGACTGAAATTTTTTTATCATAGTACTTGTCCGGGGATTTCACGTTTCAGCACTTGCTTCAGTTGGGGGGTGGGTGTATTAGCTTTCTAAGCTGATATCACCAATGCTTGAAGCTACTTCCATCAGACCTGCTGTTGGGAGGGCAAGACAACGGTGCATATGTTGTTTCTCCATTGGGTTACTCTTGGCCCAAAAGCAGTCCTTGCTTCAAAAATCTTTAACCGGCATTCCATTGGATCTTTGGTTTCTGCAGGGGGGTCAGGGGTTTAATTCATTTAGTTGAGTTCCTGTTGCGTGAAGACCCTGCTTACCGCCCAATGATCTGCAGTCTCTCACAGAGTGTGTGATGAGCCAACGTCCTCTTGACGGCCCACAAGTGGTAGGTGCAGGCCGTATATCATTCTTTTCCTGGGGCCCACTCTTGGCTCCAATCTCTTGATTGCAAGATTGCCTGGGGAACCATGCAGGTACATCAGACCATTCATTTTTTGCACGATCCCAAGACTAAGGTGGATACACAGTCACTTTGGTATGCTGAATCATGCCACAAGATTTATTCCCCAGGGTGGAGTATGGCACTTCTTGTCCTGTTTAGGACTCTGACTCGGTTGTCAGGTAGCATGACCAAATCATGTGAAACCAGTTTTCAGCGTGACTGGTATGGTTTCTCCATGTTTAACGATGAATATTGTCAGCACATTGGCCTTGTCCGTCAACTCCACCAAACACTTCCATCAGGTATCCAGCACTCCAGACCCCTGTAACTCTTGCCAGTTCTTCCATTTTTGCGGCTTACCCTCTCGCTTCCTCATACGAAGTATAGGTAGGTCAAGGGTTTGTGGGAATTACACAGGACTACTTAACTGGTGTATTTCGGTTCTGGGCAGCTTAGCAGGTTTCAGTAGGGGATCCCTCCTTATCAAGTCATGAGACAGTGGTTTTCCTCCTGTCATAACGGATACATACCGGATACATATACTGTGGCCATGGCGCCCCTGATGATGCACTTTTGGTGATTAAATGTTGGGTGGAGCTTGGGACATGAGATGCAGGTCGTGGGCGGTGGTGTGGCGGCCATCTTAGTGGTTTGTAACGCTGGATGTTTCTACATGCCAGTTTTACCTACATTAAATGTGAGTGGATCCATTTTTATTTTATTTTCAATAAATCATTTTGTATTGATCATTGCGTAATGAGCATTCCTTTCTATTTTTACATATATGTGGATGCTGGAGAATGCCTGTAGTAGGTTTTTTTCTGGATGTGGAGTGATTTCCTTACCCTTAATGATCTTACATGAGGTGGAGTAGCTTTAACTGCATGTGGAGTGGAACAGTGTTTGCTGCAAGGATCGATCGTGCCGCTATTCAGTACATTTAAAAGTGTATACCCTATACACTAATGATAAGAGTCAGTACTATTGGGTGATGGTGATGGTCTTTCTTTCCTTCCATAAATGAAGACATTTTAAATGGACTTTATGCTGATCGATCAAACGTTTTTTTATGAACTTTATTATTCATTTTTATTTTTTAAGCGCTATACTTCCTTTTCCATTTTCTTTAATTGTACCAAGTAACTTAGTGTTAGCAGCTCTTTATTTTTATTTTTTGTATTTTATTATTTATTTTCTTTGTATCTGGAGCGAAAAATCCTTGTACTATTCCACTCAGAACAGGCCTCACCATGGTCAACCAAAGAAGTTGAGTGTACATGCTCAGCATCATATCCAGAGGTTGTCTTTCAGAAATGAGTGCTGACAGCATTGCTGCAGAGGTTGAAGGGGTGGGGGTCAGCCTGTCAGTGCCACACACTGCATCAAATTGGCCTGCATGGCTGTCTTCTCAGAAGGAACTCTCTTCTAAAGATTATGCTCAAGAAAGCCTGCAAACAGTTTGTTGAAGAGAAGCAGACTAAGGACATGGATTACTGGAACCATGTCCTGTGGTCTGATAAGACCAAGATACTTATTTGGTTCTTTGGTTCGACAACCAGGTGAGGAGTACAAAGACAAGTTTTCCTTGCCTACAGTCAAGCATGGTGGTCGGAGTGTCATGGCCTGGGCTGCATGAGTGTTACCGGCATGCCGGCACTGGGGAACTACAGTACATTGAAGGAACCATGAATGCCAACATGTACTGTGACATACTGAAGCAGAGCATGATCCCTTTCCTTCAGAGACTGGGTTGCAGGGCAGTATTCCTACATGATAACGATCCCATCTGTTGGTAATCCTCAAACGGAAAGTAAAGGAGCACAAGGTCTCTAACATCCACCAGCTCTGCGATGTCATAATGGAGGAGTGGAAGAGGACTCCAGTGGCAACCTGTGAAGGTCTACTAAGCTCCATGCCCAAGAGGGTTAAGGTAGGGATGGAAAATAATGATGGCCACACAAAATATTGACACCTTGGGCCCAATTTGGACATTTTCACTTAGGGGGTGTACTCATTTTTGTTCCCAGCGGTTTAGACATTAATGGCTGTGTGTTGAGTTATTTTGAGGGTGCGGCAAATTTACACTGTTATACAAGCTGTACACTCACTACATTACATTGTAGCAAAGTGTCATTTCTTCAGTGTTGTCACATGAGGTATAATACAATATTTTCAAAAATGTGAGGGGTGTACTCACTTTTGTGAGATACTATATATTAGAAGGCCAGTATGGTGTGCTGAATTTGTGGGAGGAGCTCAGTGGGTATTTAAGCTGACCACTCGCCTTTGCTCTCTGTTGGTTCCAGTGCGCAAATTTGTTATGTCACCAGGCTGACTCTTCAGCTCACTGCGTGTTCATGAGTCTGTTGTTCCGAATACAGTTTGTTGCGGTTGCTTATTCGTGGTTTGTCAATCAAGTCCTGCTCGCAGTCAATGGTAAGATTCGTAACCCCGCTTGTCGTATAATTTTCAACCAGCTTACTTCTCATTATGTTCCCCATTCCGTTGTTCGGTTCTGCCAAGGAGCTTATGAATGCATGCCTCCAGTACGCAGTAGTTAAAGGCCTGCTTGCTGTTTCTTCTCTGATTCACATCGGATGCATGGCACACTTACCACAGTCTGATTCGTACCTAGGGCATCAATGGCACAATGGTTTGCATCGGATATATCCCTCACCAATTCATACTGCTCACTCCCATACCCTAAAAACGATTCCTTGTCTCACTCACCAGTTCATATGACTTCATACTATATGCATCACTCCGATGTGAGCCTAGTCGCTTTGGCGGCACAAAGTTTTGAATCACTCACATCCCACGCACCGATTCGTAGCTGTTCCCTATGATTCATTATTCATATTATTGTTCTGACTGATTCGGATCACGTTAGCAGCTACATGCATCCCACTCCAAACCGAACCTAGTCACACCGGCAGCACATCGGTTCACATCACGAGTATCCCACACACCAATTCGTAAAACACTCCCTATCATAAATCTATGATTCACTATGTATGCAATATTTACACAGGTCATTCCTACACATATTATTTCTGCTATCCTTTTCTTTTCACCTATCAGTAGGTTACCTTTGTTGCAATCGCTGCAAGAATACGCATCTAGCAATCAATGCAAAACATATATCTCAGCATATACCTATTGCATTTGCTACAAACATGCTTCTCAGCCATCAGCAATTGCTGCAAGTACACGCATCTCAGCAGTTACCCATTTGCTAGGCTGCAAACATGCATCTCAGCCTAAACTCCTTGAAAACGCTGCAAGTACACATCTCAACATAACTTCTTGCAAATCGATGCAAGCACACTTATGCCACGTACACACAATCGGACTATTCGGCGGACTTAATACGGCGGACAAACCTCTGGACTTTGCAGCTGAGTTCCGCCGGACTGTCCAAACGAGCGGACCTGCCCACACATGACCAGACTTTTCGGCCACGCTAGGTATGGCAGGAGTCCGCCGGACTTTTGAAATGAACGGACTTGCCCACACGGAGAAAAGTCCGTTCATTTTGAACATGGCTGAAGGTAGCTGGGACTAGCGAAGGAAGTGAATGTCGCCGCCTCCATCGGCAAGATTGAGACCTTGCTAGCCCCGTCACCTGGTATGGATTTAAAGGGGAGGCCCTACGCCGAAAAAACGGCATGGGGGTCCCCCCAAAGTCCATAGCCGACCCTTATCCGAGCACACAGCCCAGCCGGTCAGGAAAGAGGATGAGACGAGAGAGTGCCCCCCCTGAGCCGATGTACCCCTACCCACTCACCTGGTGAAAAAAGTGCAAAATAATTTATTAGACAGCTCTGGTGGTCTTCTGTTCTTCCGTCTTGGGAGGTCTTCTTGCTGGACTCCTCCGTTATCTTCTGCTAGCTCTTTTACTAGCGGAGGAGCCTGGCTTTCTTCTTTGTCATCACCACTGCCATCAGGGGGGTCTTTTTCCGACTTCGGGGTCTTGTCCCCCTCTCTTCGGGGGTCTTGTCCCACTCTTCGGTTCTTCTTGCTGGGCCTCCGCTATCTTCTTATAGCTCTTTTACTAGCATTGGCACGGTCTGCTGTGGCTGCCGCTGCCTTCTCTTCTTCTTCCATGCGATGTTGACACAACGCTCTCTCTGGCCGCAATGGCAGGGACGCGTTGTGCGGCGACTTATATAGGGACAAGGGGCGGGTCACCAGGTGATGTCACCTGGTGACCCCATCCCCTTATGATGTCACAGTCCCAGCATCCTCCGGGACTGTGACATAATAAGGGGGCGGGGTCACCACGTGACATCACCCGGTGACCCTGCCCCTTGTCCCTATATAAGTCGCCGCACAATGCGTCCCTACCATTGCGGCCAGAAAGAGCGTTGTGTCAACATCGCAAAGAAGAAGAAGAGAAGAAGAAGAAGAAGAAGAAGAAGAAGAGAAGAAGAGAAGAAGGTGTAGGCGGTGACAGAAGACCGGGCCACCACTAGTAAAAGAGCTATAAGAAGATAGCGGAGGCCCGGCAAGAAGAACCGAAAAATGGGACAAGACCCCCGAAGAGCGGGACAAGACCCCGAAGTCGGAAGAAGACCCCCGGACGGCAGTGGTGACAATGAAGAAGAAAGCGGGGCTCCTCCGCTAGTAAAAAAGCTAGCAGAAGATAGCGGAGGAGTCTGGCGAGAAGACCCCCCCAAGACAGAAGAAAAGAAGACCACCGGAGCTGTCTAATAAATTATTTAAAAAACTTGTGTGGTTTTTTTATTTACACTTTTTTCACCAGGTGAATGGGTAGGGGTACATCGTACCCCATACTCATTCACATAGGGAGGGGGGCCAGTATCTTATCGGATTCCGATAAGCCCCCCATCCGCAGACCCGACAGCCAGCGGCCAGGGTTGTTGGGAAGAGGGTCTTGTCCTCATCAACATGCTATGGACTTTGGGGGGACCCCACGCCGATTTTTAGGTGTAGGGCTTCCCCTTTAAATCCATACCAGGTGACGGGGTTAGCAAGGTGTCAATCTCACCAATAGAGGTGGGGACATTCACTTCCTTCGCTAGTCCCGGCTACCTGGAGCCACGTTCAAAATGAACAGACTTTTCTCCATGTGGGCAAGCCCGTTCATTTCAAAAGTCCTCAGCACACAGACGGGCGGATTGTCCGCCGGACTGCCAAGTCTGGTGGACAATTTTGAGTCAAAACTTCTTTCTAAGTCCGCCGGACTCTTGGGAAGAAAAAGTCAGTCGGAGCCCACACACGGGCGGATTGTCTGGCGGACTCAGGTCCGCCGAATAGTCGATCGTGTATACACGGCATCAGTGGCACTCACACAGGCACACTTCATTTTAATGGCACTTAATCAGCCACTCGTCTCCAGTGGCATTCATACAAGCCACTCATTATTTTCTGTCTGTCTTTCTCCCTCAGGTCATTTGAGTTCAGGTTCCGTACTGTACCAGGTTGGACGTTACTTTCCAGGTAAAAAAAGAAAAAAAAAAAAAAAAGCAATGATTGCATCTTTACCAGGGCCATTCGCATACAAAGGGCACAAAAAGGAGAGTAAAAAAAATAAAAAAATCTTGTTGCACTTATGTCACCCCTACTATAGATGTTCCTGGTCGACCGAGTTTCGATCCTAACCAGGACCTCGCTACTAGAGGGTCAGTCAGGTGCACGGGTTTCTCTATCACATCACTCTACAGCACTATTCTGTTACTTCACAAACATCTCGCAGACAAGGTTGCTTAACAGTAGGCTTGCTGGCAGTGCAAGTATTAGTAGGTCAAGCATACGTCACCCACTACAGATGGCAACATTCCTACGTAGGCCGTACCAGACTTCATCTTCTCGTTCATCTTCAATGCTACCTGGGGTTCTGGTCTTTAGGTTTGTGCTTTGCTACAAACAGGCACCTGAGCTATTGATTATCTGGCCAGTCATCTCCTGACCCACCTTGGTCACCTCGCGCTCTTCTGTGTTTTCAAAATTTTCACTCTACATAGTTCTGCCAGAACAGAACACTGTCGGCTCCTGTCTACACCTATCATTCCTTTTCCTGTACTTCTCTTTTTTCTCTCTCTCCAAGTTTTCTCTTTACCACTCCGCTCTCCATTCTATGACTAAGTCTCTTCTTAACATGAGCACCCTCACCTTTTGTCTTCTAGCCAGAGCCATGTCACAGGCTGGCAGCAAGGACTCCAACTGCCCCTCTGTCACCCTTGGCGGGCTCAGAGCATGGCAGCGTATAGTCCCTCAGGGGATGGACCATCCCAAAACTCATTTATGAGCTGAGGTGCAGGGATATTCCCTTTCCTGCTATGGCCAGGAAGCCAGAGCTTTTCAGGCTCCTATTTCCAGCTCCAGCTGCAGCTGGGCCCTGCACCCAGCAGGTATTCCTGCAATCCATCTCCAGGGCCATTTCCCAGCTGGATTCTTTGGTCTCTTCCTTAACCGCAACAGTTTTGGACGTTCAGACCAGAATCACACTTTTGGAAGATCGCCAACCCATGGCCCTCCCCAATCAGGTCTTGGTCCTGATGACAGCTTCTTCTTCTGCAGGTACACCAGGAACTACACCTATCACCACTCATCTTGTCCCGGCTAGCGTCAGGAATGATATGTTAGAGGGCAAAGATGACAATTTGGCATTCCTGCTCCTCTCAACCCACGGCTAAGCTGACAACAAATCTTACACCTGGGGGGACCTCTCAGTTGTTGTCAAGTCAAAAGATCCCAGGCTCAGTTGTAAGCTGTTAGCCACTGAGTTTGCCCTGGCCTTCAGGATATTCAGAGATGTCCTTTGTTCAGCCACCCCCAGCAGCAGGGAGGAGCTGGACTTATACCTCCATGCAGTGTTAGATCTTGCTTACTTTTGTTTACTTCTTGCTTACTTTTGCCTTCTACGGCTATCATTGGTCATTCTCAGCCAAAGAAGCAGCAAGACTCACCCAGCTCCAGATCAATACTGACTGGAGCGTCTCAGACAGGTAATTGTTTTGTGCCACTTTGCTGGTCTTTGTTCCCCACTGTGCGATTTGCCAATCTTAAACCCACACAGCAAATTGGTGCTCTGAGGCACCCACAAGATGCCCCTTCAATTTATCTTCCACCTCTGGCTTCAACCAGGGCCCGTTAGGCCCACCACAACAGCAGCAGGTAGAAAAGTTGGGACGACCAGTCTTTTCAGTGGGGGCGCTGATATGCAACAACTTCAACCAAGGCAGATGCTCCTTCAGCCTGTGCCGCCTACTGCATGGCTGTTTTTCATGCCACAAGGCACACCCAAAGACCACTTGTCATCTAAATCAGCTAAACAAATCCTGACTAAGCTAAGTGGGTGTCCTGTGGCTGGGCTTCTAACTCTCCACATACCCCACCCCTTCACTGGCAGTATTCTAGCTATGTGGCTTTACGGCAGGATTCCACACCGGCCTCATTACCTCATCTCCACTCAGTGGAGTGCAAGAACCTGCAGCCATAGATGCTCAGGCCATAGACACCTTCTTACAGATGGAATTAGATACATGGTTCACAATCGGCCCATTCTCACAGTCACCTTTCCAGATTTGGAGAGTCAGCCCTATTGAACTTGTCAAGGGCAAGTTCACAAATAAACTTTGCTTAGTTTACGACTTGTCTGCACCTCATTTCTCACAAATACCTAGTTTGAACCCCCTGATCCCTTCCAAGGAATTCCTCCCAAGTACACGTCAGTCGACATGGCCATCCAGCCAATCATTAAGATAGGCACCAGCGCCTGGCTATCCAAAGCAGATATTGCAGATGCCTTCAAGCTCCTGCCTATCCAGCCATCCCTCTGGTGGTGGCATGACATGAAGTGGAGGAATTCTTACTATTTTGCCACCAATCTGACCTTTGGCTCTAAATACAGCCCGTGGCTGTTTGACATTTTCACCCAGTCCCTCACTTGGATCCTATCACACCAGGCCCAATGCCACAGGGTTATCCATTATCTCGATGACTTTCTGCTCATTGAACAGCCAGACATACCCCCTGTAGATCTAGACAAGCTAAGAGGGGTCTTCAACAATCTCAGTGTGCCTATAGCAAAGTGGAAGGCCCGGCACATTCCATTACCTTCTTAGGTATCATCCTGGATACACATGCCAGCCTGCCTTCTGACAAACTAGCCCGTGTTAGGTCAGTCATTCACAATTTTCGTTTCAATATATTTTTATTTTGCATCAAGAACATGAAACAAAGTCAACGTGAAAATGACTAGAACATAGTGAGAGGTAATATACAAATATAGACAGTCTGAAGTTTGAAAATGTCAAGCCAGTTTGCAAGCTTACCGAGCATTATAATACGGACCAGGATCCAACACAAAATATATATGATAGGAAGTACACAGTCATGCACCTGAGGTAATCAATTGCCTCTAATAGGCCTGAGCTAACTTAGGCATTTGAATAAAATCCCAGTCAAAGAAGAGAAAAAAAAAAATACATAAAAAATATAATGGTCAAAGAAGGAGGGAGGGATCTCCGCCACCCCATAAGGGCTCTTTGCTGTGGCCGAGGACCCCTATGCCCCTGCCCAAAATGAAGACAGAGAGGACCAGGAGTAAATCCACAAGAGGTATTAAATTATGTACGTGAGCCAACATATGTAACCAAAACATGCAGCATGACTATAATGCCAGAGTAAACCTGGGATGACTGGAACAACATCCCGAACGTGCATAGAAGCCCAGTGCAACTGGATGAAAGTATACACTGCAGGTTTCTGTGAACCGAGAGTAAAATACTGAGATCTACATCGCGATGCAGGAACTGGCCCTGAAATCAGCTGGCCTGGCCCTACTCCGCAATGAAGCATCCGCTACAGACCGTCTCTCACTAGGCTACCTAGAAGAAGGCGAAGAAAGAAGATAGGAGGAAAGGAGAAGAAGAGAGAGGGAGAAAGATAAAAGGAAGGTAAAGGGAAGTGGCATTTTCTTACAGGAGTCACCTGGGGGTAACAAAACCGTAATCAGGGTCTAAAACTGGGAGCATCTATGTGGATAGAGAAACTCCCACGAAGTGCGCCCATGGTTCCCAAGTGGCCCTGAATTTGTCCGAGCGGTCCAGGAGTACGCTTGCCGTCTTTTCTTGTAGCATGATCCAGGAAATTTTCCTTTTGGCCTGTACAGAGGAAACAGAGGGCTGCTTCCAGGCTTTGGCAATCGTGAGCTTGGCTCCCAATAAAATGAATGTGATGAGGCGTTGCGTACTCCTGGAGGCTCCCTCTGTAGGGAAATTAAGAAGTGCCACCAAAGGAGATATCTGAACCGGTGTGGCGGAGACTCTGGATATCCAGGTAAAGATCCTATACCAGAACTGCCGTATTCTAGGGCATGTCCACCACGTGTGTATCATGTCACCTCGAAGGCCGCATCCCCTGAAGCACAGTGGGGAGGTGGAAGGGAACATTTTAGCCAATTTCGAGGGGACTAGGTACCATCTCGTTAGCACCTTGACACCAGCCTCTATCATACTTGGGTTAAGGATACCTCTGAAGGACTTCAGGAACAGACCATGCCACAGCTCGATGTTCCAAGACTGGCCAAGGTCCTCTTCCCAAGCCAACATGTAAGATGTCTTGGACTTTGTGGAAGACAGTGCCTTATAAATGACTGAAATCCCCCCCCCCTCTGCTCATCGGACTGACCGCACCATGTTTCATAAGCCGTCACCTGGGGACCACTTGGAAGGGACTTGCATTTTTTGTGTAAGAAATTTGAGATCTGAGTGAATCGAAATATTTCAGTGGGGGGCATATCAAGTTTGCTGGTGCAATAGGCTTTAGATATTGGGCCTACTGGTCTGAGGAAGTGACCTATTCTATATAGCCCCTTGTCCAGCCACCATTGAAAGGCTTTAACGTCCAGGCCCGGAGGGAAGTCTGGGTTATGGAATAAATGAGATAAAGGTTTTAATTGGGAAATTAGGAGTGTGAGAGAGTTGGGGAGAGGATCGGAGGTCTCATTTTTTTAGGGCTCCACATAAGGAAGTCTAGCGTGTGCCTAGGTACCGCTTGTCTCTCTATCTGTATCCAATCAGGCTGTTCCCATCTAGAATAGATAGCTGACACCTGTGCCAACTGGGCTGCTTGATAGTATAGACGTAAGTTTGGGAGTCCCAAACCTCCTTCCGATTTAGATCGGAATAAAATAGATTTAGAGAATCTATGTCCACCCTTACCCCAGACAAATTTAATAACTTTAGCTTGAAAGCATTGCAGGCGCACTCTATCCACTGGGATGGGAAGAGCCCTGAAATAGTACAGAATACGGGGGAGCAGCGTCATCTTTATGGCATTGATTCTACCCAGCCAGGATAGGGACAGCCCAGTCCACCCGATGAGATCTTCCTCCAACTTGTGGAATAACGGAGGGTAATTAGCTTGATGGAGGAGATCGATCCTGGGGGTTAATTTAATCCCCAGATACGATATCGAAGAGTCACTCCAGGTGAACTTGAAGCTGTCCCTAAGCCCCTCTATGAGTGATTCAGGGATATTAACATTGAGGGCTTGAGATTTCTGATAATTAACCCTGAGACCTGAAATCGATCCAAAGTCATCTAGGAGACTACAAACATTGGGCAAAGAGGTCAGGGGGGAAGAGACGAACATGAGGATGTCGTCCGCAAATAAGGCACATTTGTGCTGGCCAGAACCGCAATGAATACCCTGTATATTTGGGTTATGCCTAATGGCTATGGCCAAGGATTCGATCACTATTGCAAATATTAAAGGGGAAAGCAGACATCCCTGTCTGGTCCCTCTGGATATGGGGAATGATTCCGAATAAAATCCTTGCAGACGTACCTGGGCCGTTGGGGATGAGTACAAGGCGTGCAAGACATTGAGAAAAGAATCTCCAAATCCCCAACGTTGTAGGGTGGTGAAAATATATGACCAGTGTACAGAGTTAAACGCTTTTTGGAGATCTAAAGACAAGAGGCATCCCTGTCTGGTAGATTTCCCGTCCCAATTCGAATTAAGAAGCGATATGATGTCTATGGCCCTGCGCGTTTGATCCGGGCCTTGTCGACCCGGAATGAATCTCACTTGGTCCTTGTGTATGTATAAGCTAATGAAGGAAGCCAGACGGTCCGCAAGGATCTTGGTCAGAATCTTTAAATCATTATTGATAAGAGAGATTGGTCTATAATTACCGACTGAACTAGCATCTTTATTAGGCTTAGGGAGAACAGTGATGTAAGCCTCATTGAGAGAGGAATCTAAACCCCCCCCCCCCCTTCGGAGAGTGTTGAAAAAACGGGCCATGTATGGGGCAAACGTAGGGGCAAACGCCTTATAGTAGGGTATCGAAAACCCATCCGGACCAGGGGCCGAATGCGTTTTCAAATTTTTAATCACCGCGCACACCTCATCCGCTGAAATGGGCGAATCCATCCTAGATTTGTGTCTATCTTCTAGTGAGGGGATCGGGAGGGTATCAAGGAATTTGTTAATGTCTGCAGGGGATGGACTATGAGTACTACTGTACAATGATGTGTAAAAGTCATGGAATTCGCGCATAATGCGCTGGGGGTTCTGGGACATGGAGCCTCCTTGTATTCTGATTTTGGGGAGAGCCGGGGTTCGGAATTTAGGTGTCAGTCTCTTGGCCAACATAGAACCAATATTATCACCCTGATAGTAGAATCTTGCTCTATTCCAGCGCAGCCATTTTTCGGCTTTGGTGGTTAGGGCCAAGTTCAAAGCCACTCTAGCAGCATCGAGCTGGGGAATGGGGACAGAGCTTGGGTTCTTTTTATGTTGTTTGGCTAGTTTGGTGTACTCCTTGTCCAGATTTTCAATATTAGCTTTGTTAGCTTTGTTGATTTGGGAAGAAAGTTGTATAAGTTGACCCCTAATTACCGCCTTATGGGCAGCCCACAGGCAAGTGGCATCTATGTCAGGTGTATCATTTGTGGCAAAGTACTGAAGGATATTTCGTTCAATCTCTTGAACGTTAGCGGGATCATTCAAAATAGACTCATTAAGTCTCCAACGTCTACTCGGCCTGTGGTTAGCAGGACGAGAGAGGAACAAAACTACCATTGAATGATCTGACCAGACCACCTCTTTAATACTAGCCCTTGTAGCCAGAGGGATAGAGGCAGATTCGATAAGGATGTGATCTATCCGGGAGAAGGAGCCATGAGGGTTAGAATAGTGTGTAAAGTCTCTTAGAGTCGGATTCACTTCTCTCCAGATGTCAACCAAACCTCGCTGAAAAAACAGCTTGGCTATACGTAGGCTTTGATTGGTAGGTCTGGTCAGGCGTTTGCCAGGAGGGCGTGATTTGTCTAAACCCTGGTCAAATGCGGTATTGGAGTCCCCACCGAAAACTACAGTACCCTCCAGTAATGGCGATAGAGTGGAGAGCATACGTTTAAAAAAGGCTAGCTGGCCCTTGTTAGGAGCATAGTAAGAAACTAATGAGTACAGTTTTCCATCGAGATCACCCACCACTAACAAGAACCTACCCTCCGTGTCCTTGAATTCAGATTTCAGTGTAAATTTGCAGCGTTTAGAAACAAAAATGCCCACTCCCCTCGTTTTATCCTCAGCATTGGCCAGGTAAAATAGAGGGAATTTAGAGTGTATAAAGGATGGATTAAATCTTTTAGGGAAGTGTGTTTCCTGAAGCAGAGCTACATCCACCCCATGTTTGTATAGATACTGAAAAACTTTGCGACGTTTAATGGGAGAGTTCAGTCCCTGGGAATTGTGGGAAATTATTTTGAGTGGAGATAGTGGAGGCAAGGGCGTATCAGTCATTGAGCAGAGAGGGGGGACCGCCATAGAAATCAAAAGCACTTACCCCACAGATCCCACCGGACCCAATCCATTCTACAAACCATGGGAGAAACCCCTGAGGAAGATGAATGTTCCGATGCAATGCCCCTCCGGCGACTCCTGCAATGATAGTGTAAAAATAAATACAGAAGGAAAGAAGAAAAGAGAGAAGGAGAACTAGAAAGACGGGTGACAAGAGAGCCAACCGTATAGTGGAGGGGACAGAGCCCTCCACAAGCAACGACCAAACATTCACACAAACTGTCCCTTCAAAAAATAGGGACATGGTTTGTCCAGTCACTAGGACCAATACGCCCCAGTAAGCCAGACAAATGGGGGGTACATGAGTACCGCCGCAGCAGGCAGGCCCCAACAGTTATGGGAGAACCATAAAACATATAAAAATAAGCTTAAATAAGGCACCATTGCAACCAAGGCTCTCGTGCCTCCACTATGATTAATAAGTTGGGATAAGCTAAAGTGGAGGGGGAGGACCGAGAGCCGTTTTGCAGCTTTAAATGTGAAAAAAATCAACATACGAAAAATGTAAGGAAAATGTATGAACAGGAACACAAATAACACCTGAAACTAAGAGGAATTGAAAGTCACGGACATTTGGCATGTGGATGAGTAAAAATAAACAAAAAGAAAAATCACCGGCCTCACGGGTGGGCGAGGGTGGGAACCACTAATGAGACCCGAGGTGTCATCAAGGGAGAAAAATAAAATGACCAAACACATTCCCCCCCCCCCCCCCAAAACAAGCATGAGAAGGAGTGGGACATGGGGAGAAACAATGGGAAGTCCCAAAGGGGGTAACACGACCTGGTCACTTTCCAATGTCCGCCTCATGTCCACCGTTGATGGGAGAGGCATTAGTAGACAGAGGAAAGAGTCAGGACCCCAGGCACAAGTGGGGTGGCAGTTGCTCCCGGGGAGCTTCTGAGAGGTTACAAAGTACTTGAAAAGCTTGTGGTTGGTGCTCTCAGGGGGGACCAGTTTCCTTAGACTTCTTGGAGCGCACTGTCTCCCACACTGGAGGCAGGGGGCTGGTGGGCAGTTGTCTCTTGGCAGACTGTAGCGTGTTTCCATGAGGAGCGTGATTTGGAGTCTGGCTGATGAGGCCTAGCTGCAGCAGGAGTTTTTCCCCTTCATGCAGGGAACCAAAAGTGTAGGCTTTGCCTCTCCAAACAAATTTGAGCTGGAATGGAAAGAGCCACCAATACTTGATTTCTTTCTCCATCAGGACTTGAAGCAGAGGTTTCAAGGTTCTCCTTTTTTGGATAGTAGACGGAGATAAGTCAGCAAAGATCTGCAGATGATGGCCTTGAAAAATGATCTTCGGCAAGGATCTTGATTTGCGCATTATTTCCTCTTTGACCGAATAGAAGTGGGGTTTAACCACGATGTCTTGGGGGAGGCCATCCGCCCTGGGAGGTCTGAGGGCTCTGTGGGCCCTATCCAATTCCAGTCGGTGGTTCGGGATATCTGGAATTAGTGTTTTGATGATGGAAGAAACCGTTTCAGGAACATCTTTGAAGGATTCAGGAAGCCCCCTGACCCAAAAATTGTACCTTCGATTTCTATTTTCGAGATCGTCTATTTTAGCTTGTGCAGTCTCCAATTGTTCTTGTAGATTCTGTATGCACGCCATGTTTTGATTGGTCCTGGTAATAGTGGTTTCCAAATTAGACTCGACTATTTCAATGCGGGAGCCTATATGTTGAAGGTCAGCCTTAATGTCACTTGTAATCTTGTTTGCTGTTATGTTCAGGAGTTCAGCAAACTTAGTAAAGAGATCAGATACATTCAGGTTATGATGTAGGCCCGAGGCCTCAGACTGTAGTGAGGGATGAGACTGAGGTGGGCCAGCCTCCATAGGTGAGAGACCCATGTCTGCCAGGGTATGCTCCAGGAGGGAAGCTGTAGAAGCAGGAGAGGTGGCTCCCAGGGGGGGGGGGGAAATCAGCTAAGGGGTCCGGTGCCAGTAAGGACGGGGATGCCGCTGTGTGTAGGCTAGGCGAGCGCGCGGGGCCTGGGCAGCGCGGATCCGCCGCCATCTTGGCCGTTTCTGACAGGGACACAGCGGCTTCGAATGCGGGCTTCAGGTTCCTCCTTACCGCTCCCGCGTACATCGGATGTGTCCCCGAGGCTTCCGCTGGCTGTATGGGTACTTTCCAGACGAATATCGCTGCGGGGGGTGCTGAAAGAGAGGCCGGAGCTGCTGCGGCGGGACGGAGCTCTCGGACTACGCGTGCATCTTAGGAGCCTCCGCGCATGCGCCTTTCGTCATTCACAATTTTACCCGGTCACAGGGCTGTACTAAAAGACAGCTGCAGTCCTTAATAGGGATGCTCAATTGTGCGATGAGGATTATTCCGCAGGGGGTGGTCGTTCATCTCACAGCTCTTGGTCTTTTCCGCCCGATTACAGGAGACCGCACAAGTCCTCAGACTAGACCCAGCTGCCATAGTGGACTTAGCTATGTGTGGACGAGTTCCTCACCAACTGGAATGGCATATCCATGTTTATTCCCTCAGTGTCAGCCCAGTCACCATCAAGTAGTCACAGACGCTGCAGCCTCCACAGGCATTGCTGCTATTTATGGCCACCACTGGTTCACCAGTCCCTGACCCCAAGAAATCTGCTTGATTCCTGGTTTCACTCGATCCTTGTCTTTGTTCGAACTATACCACATCGTGGCAGCAGCCCAAGTCTGGGGCCACACGTGGGCTCTTCACCACAGACAACCAGACTACAGCCGACATCATTAATAAGGCTGGTGCAATTATAACTACATCACTACACCAATTTAACATTTACTGTGAGCATATCACTGGCAAGTGCAATGCCGCAGCAGATGCACTGTCTCACTTCAATTTTGTCTCATTCTTCCAGCAGGAATCTGGAGCTGACTCATCATCCACTATCCCACCGTGGTCTCAACTAACAATGGTTTGAAGCCACATCTTGCCAATGCAACCCGATTCATCAACCACTCGCTGTCTAGCAACACACTTAAGGAGTATTGCATGGCCTGTTGGAATTGAGTCCATCGGACAGATTTGAAACATGTTCTATTTCTAGGTCTGTCGGATTTTTTAAACAAAAAATGATCGGGTTAGCCCACACATGATCAGATTGTCCGATGAACTGATTCTGTCTGACCTAGCCTGCCGTAAAGTCCGATCGTTTGTACGTGGCAGAAAACTTGTGTCTTTATGTGATCCACATCTGTCTCGGTCTTAGGGCCACGACCATAAATTAGATGGCCAGTATGGTGGCCTGAATTTATGGGAGGAGCCCAGTAGGTATTTAAGCTGACCACTTGCCCTTGCTCGCTGTCGGTTCCAGTGTGCGATACCATTCCGTTCCCCTTTTTTACAGCATTTCTCAGCACAATCTCCTCCACAATCATGCATTACTTATCTTGGGTATGGCCCCTTTTCTTGGCTTACCTACCAGACGACCAAAAGCCAGACCTCTATTTTAAGGTTTATTTATGTTGTAAGTCTTGTCGTATGTTTATATGATCCCCATCTGTCTTGGTCTTAGGGCCACGACCATATATATATTGTAACATTGGGGTGTTTAGCTCAAGTGGTTAGAGGCATTTTTCAGTCCACATCAGGCAGGCGTTTATAGTTAAGGGCCTGGTAGCCCACGTTTATTAAAAGGAAAAACAAAATAAAAGTCCATCCAGGAATCCCACGCAGGGGTACAATCTTAAATTAAATACACACAATCCAAATGAAAATGCTAGCCCACCTGGCTACTCTTCAGCAGTAGTGCTGCTATAGGTACTTGCCCCTCAAACGAGCTGCTTGGATACACACAGTCTTAGGCTCCTTGGACGCACACAGCTTCAAGCCCTTCAACACACAGCTTTGGACTCCTTGGATGCACACAGCTTCAACCCTTCAACGCACACAGCTTTGGGCTCTTTGGATGCACACAGCTTCAACCCTTCAACGCGCACAGCTTTAGGCTCTTTGGACATGCACAGCAGCAAGCTACTCCACTCCACCATCCCTCACACTCCATTCCCAACAGCCCTTCATTATATGGCCTGTGTGCAGCTGGGCACACACCCTGCTCGTTATCATTAAGACCTGGACACAGGGCTGGAGATATGCAAACTCTGTCTCTTTTTTCTCCGATTTTATAAGGACAGAGCCTCGCTCTGTCACATATCCCCCCCCTTTGTTTCGATCCAGAGGGAGGAACACCAGCACCCATCATGATGGTTGGGACACCTCTGTGCTGGCTGTCAGCCACGTAGGCCCAACCTTTTTTCCGGGTGTGCTTCCAGGCATGCCTTACCCTGGATCGCAACGGGGTCCTACAGTTCTGTATCCGCAGCCTACTTTCTCTGTCCTTGGGGTTCCTGAGCTCCCATTTATTTTCTGGTGGCCCACCGCCTTTCCTGCTACTTCCTTTCAACTCTGTTTCCAGATTCCGTAGGGAACCTGCTTCAGACAATACACCTGATGAGGAACTACCTTTTCCCTCACTGGTACTGGTTTTCCCCATCACAACAGGTCTCTTGGGTTTACCAACTCCTTTACCTTTACCCTTGACCACCAACTCCCCAGAGCTTAACATCTGTGTATCACGCTCATTTTCCAAGAAATTATTTATGTTCATATCAAGGCCATTTTTTTCACCAACCTTCAGTAATATACCACCATTTCTCCAATTACCAATACCATCAGTTCTTTCTTGCTCGGGATTTGTTAGGGCCAGGCCCAAGGAGGGACAACACACAGGTGAGCAGTTATCCCCTATGGTATCTTCACAAGGCTCCACTTCACCTGTTGTCCAAATCTCTGTGGGCAATTGTCCTAACAATTGACATTGAACAACGCATGACCTATTTTCACCAGTACCAATCTTTGCCAGCTCACACTTTTCCATGTCACAATTTTTGTTCCTCTCCATACTATATTTGAGAGCGTCTCCGGGTACCCAAACTTGTACCTCTCTGCAGGTGATAGACAGAATCTCTGCTTCTGCTGTGTCCATATCTGGCCCTTCCTTCTTACGAGGTCTAGCGGGTGACGCAGTATCCACACCATTTACTGAACCCTGCTCAGCCGCACCTCGGACTGCACCAGCAGACATGTCTATCACTGCACCAGGCGGAGAGACCTCTGATGTCTCCAGCAGCCCCCTAGAGCGCCTTCCGTACTGAACCGTATCCGGAAGCACTCTCACAGGGAACTGTGACATCACTTTCCAGACTATTAAGCACCATACCACCCAGTTCCACTGGGGATTAATGTTACCCAGCACAGCTTGCATTACCTGGCTCCACCCTTTGGTACCATGCAGCATTACCACATCTGACTGTAACAGAGGCACCCATGTGTACAAGGAATGTGCTTTCATCAGTTCAAACAGTTCTACTAGCATATCTGTAAATTCTACACACTCCACATCAATATGCAAAACATTTTTGGGGACCTTTCCCTTATCAGAGACATAGAGGGGCTCATTCACTGCAGTGTGAGGGGCCACGACATTTAAGGGGGCCTCCACCTCACTGGAGGTATCCATCACAGCCTGACGCGCCTCTGGAACACTGTTAGATGCATGTCTCTTATTCATCCCCTCTAACTCACCAATAAGCCTCTGCAAGTCAAAATTTATTACTGTGTCACCTTGACACTTGACATTTAGCGGCTGGGTTGTGAGCACCACATCTGCCATGCATGCGCCCTGATCTGGTCCTTCCGACTGGAGGGAAACATCCCTTGCAGTGACCAACGCACCCTCAACCATCGGTCGCTCTGCAATCTCCCTGTCTGGCATAGCAGTTGTTGTATTCACACCCCTGTCACTCAACATAGCCTTGTCTAACATGGCTAGTAATTGATTGGCCCAACTGTCCCAATCCATTGTGCTTCCATAATGAGGGCTCAGCAGTACCTCATCGGCTTTAGGAGGCACCTGGGATTCTGCAGCACAATCAGTACCTTTGTCAGTTCTATATAAATCACATTTTGATGACTTGCTTTTATTCTTTGCTATTGCTTCAAACAAGGCAGGCTGCAATACACCATCACCACCTTGCTTCTGGGGCGCAAGCACACTCAGCTGTGTACCTTCAGCTTTGGCCAGCGGACTTAACCCCTTACCAGCTGGGTTACACATATGGTAAACAGACTGCTCACACAAACTATCACTGCATGGTGTAGACCCAGTCTGTTCCACCAGAGCAAGTTCAGTGCTGTCCTGGAAAATCTCTGGCTCAAACGCATGGAGGGCCCCTGAGACTTCCATGGGCAACCCTGTGGCTCTGCGTCTGGTTGCCAAGGGAGACATCCCTCTTTCCTCATTACTTTTGAACAAATCAGAATAAGTACATTTATCATCGGCATTCATAGACATAGCAGTGTTATAAGCTTTAACAGGCTGTTTTTGGTCAGTACACTCAGCACCCCATGTACCGCTCAG
This sequence comes from Lithobates pipiens, assembly GCF_037356315.1. Taxonomy (NCBI): domain Eukaryota; kingdom Metazoa; phylum Chordata; class Amphibia; order Anura; family Ranidae; genus Lithobates; species Lithobates pipiens. Next base: position 26,899,563 of record NW_027507790.1, on the reverse strand, counting down.
CACACCACCCTTCCTCTCCAAAGGCATTATTTTGCCCATTTGGGCGGCTCCACAGTTGTCCTGGGAAACCACGTGCCTCACCACTGCGGGCTCCTGGTAGGTTTCCCTGGGCATCTCTGTAGCACCAGTCACTAGGGAACATGGCATACAAACTGTATTGGTCACCCCTAGGTTACCACTTCCAGCACTCTGGTGGATTACACCAGGCACATACAGAGTCCAGTCTTTTTGAGTTCTTAACCTTGCTGCAGGTTGAGCTTCAACCTGTGTCTCCCCACTACTCAGGGTAGCACACTGCAGCAAGTCCATTTTTACACCTTCTGCTGATCTTCCAGCCGGATATACTCCCACTTCACTGGAATCAGTCCCACAAACTGCAACAGTCTTACCATAATCTGTAGCAGGTAACTCTGGCTTCATTTGAGTACGTTGTCTCTCCTTTATCACGCTTTTACTGGCCAACTCTCCCTGGTGGCCATGGAACGAAACTGCAACAGCCACTTCTGACTCCTTAGTACCCCCTGCAAGCACAACAGGTACTTCCTCACTGTTGCCAGAGGTGACTGACAACATGTTTGCACAAAAATCTAGGCTTGCGGACAAAGACTTCTGCCCAGTAACTACATCTCCAGGCATGTTCCATAACCTGGGACAAGAAAAAATACCATGCCCCAGTTGACCACATTCCAGTCATGGTACATTTCTGCACATATCTTTAGGGGGACGCTGCTCCACATCTCCACTGTAGCTCCTCCTTCCGGTTAACACCCCATCTCTTGTTGCCAAGGGAGCTGGCACTCTTCCAGCTGTACTTTGACTCTCCCAAATGCAGCGATTTTGCACTCCTTGAAGCATTGTTGCTTTCACCTTGCCACAATCCTCTGCAGGCCATACTTTTCTCACGTGGTCGTCTGCAGCCTTCACATTACCACGGTTGCTACGGGCAACCACATACTTATTGAACTTCTGATCAGCCTTTTGGGCACTCCTGGGACTCAAATCAGGTTTCCTAAACATTTTAGACTTTTGTCTGGCCATGTCACTTTGTATTGGAGACAGAGACAATGGGCACGTGGCGACAACATGACCCCACTCTCTGCACCGCAAACAGCGCTCTTGTTTCAGAGCCTTAACAGGGCTTCCCCAATTGCATCCCCTTTCAAAATTAGGCTTCTGCACATTGATAGCTGGCCTGCTTGCACCAGCGTTGTCAGGGGCAACAATATGCACGTCCCCTTTAACTGGGGTTGGTGTAGCAAAAAACAGTCTGCAATACTCTCCAGCAGGCTCAAACCCTTGCTTCATCTTTGCAGTCTCTCCACCAGACTTTTGCGCCTTCCACCAAAAAAAAAAAAAATGTAACGCTGTCACTTTAAAGCAAGTTGCTTTTCTCTTCGTGCAAGCTCTCCTCAGCTGCACACACAGATTGTGCTGTCTCATGCACACAAACACAGTTCATAGCAAGGAAAACAAATTTTTAGACTTTTCATTCACAGGTACACCACTTGCAACACGCAATGCCTTTTGCCTGGCTGCACTTCCACACACAGCCAATAGTTCCTGACTTGAACTTACTGTAGGGCAAGGACCCAGATTCCACCGTCTTGTGCCCGCATTCGAACACCACTTGTAACATTGGGGTTAGAGGCATTTTTCAGTCCACATCAGGCAGGCGTTTATAGTTAAGGGCCTGGTAGCCCACGTTTATTAAAAGGAAAAACAAAATAAAAGTCCATCCAGGAATCCCACGCAGGGGTCCAATCTTAAATGAAATACACACAATCCAAATGAAAATGCTAGCCCACCTGGCTACTCTTCAGCAGTAGTGCTGCTATAGGTACTTGCCCCTCAAACGAGCTGCTTGGATACACACAGTCTTAGGCTCCTTGGACGCACACAGCTTCAAGCCCTTCAACACACAGCTTTGGACTCCTTGGATGCACACAGCTTCAACCCTTCAACGCACACAGCTTTGGGCTCTTTGGATGCACACAGCTTCAACCCTTCAACGCGCACAGCTTTGGGCTCTTTGGACATGCACAGCAGCAAGCTACTCCACTCCACCATCCCTCACACTCCATTCCCAACAGCCCTTCATTATATGGCCTGTGTGCAGCTGGGCACACACCCTGCTCGTTATCATTAAGACCTGGACACAGGGCTGGAGATATGCAAACTCTGTCTCTTTTTCCTCCGACTTTATAAGGACAGAGCCTCGCTCTGTCACGATATATATATATATATATATATATATATATATATATATATATATATATATATATAATTTAGTTAGCATGGGTGACAAAGCTAACTCAAAGTGCTTTACTTATCGAGGGACCCATCGTTGCCACTAGGGATGAGCTTCGAGTTCGAGTCGAACTCATGTTCTACCCGAACATTGCCTGTTCGCCTGTTCAGCGAACAGTGAACAATTTGGGCTGTTCGCAGCAAATTCGAAAAGCCGGAACACCCTATACAAGTCTATGGGAGAAATCTAAAGTGCTAATTTTAAAGGGTACTATGCAGGTTACTGTCCTAAAAAGTGTTTGAGGACCCGGGTCCTGCCCCAGGGGACATGGATCAATGCAAAAAAAAGTTTTAAAAACGGCCGTTTTTTCAGGAGCAGTGATTTTAATAATGATTAAAGTGAAACAATAAAAGTGTAATATTCCTTTAAATTTCGTAGCTGGGGGGTATCTATAGTATGCCTGTGAAGGGGCGCATGTTTCTGGTGCTTAGAACTGTCCCTGCACCACAAAGTGTCATTTTTGCAGGAAAAAAAGTCTTTTAAAATCACTTGCGGCTATTGTCGGGTCCCGTAATACAGAGAACACTCAATGAGTGTTCTCTGCATTAGCCGACAATTCATTCATTCATTGATAAAAAAAAAAAAAAAAAAGCGTGGGGGTTCCCCTAAATTCAATTACCAGGCCCTTCAGGTCTGACATGGATATTAAGGGGAACCCCGTGTCAAATTAAAAAAAAAAATTGACGTGGGGGTCCCCCTAAATATCCATAACCAGACCCTTCAGGTCTGATATGGATATTAAGGGGAACCCCGCATCAAATTTAAAAAAAAATTGACGTGGGGGTCCCCCTAAAAATCCATATCAGACCCTTTATCCGAGCACGCAACCTGGCAGGCCGCAGGAAAAGAGGGGGGGGTGAGAGAGCGGCCCCCCTCCCTCCTGAACCGTACCAGGCCACATACCCTCAACATTGGGAGGATGCTTTGGGGGTCTGTGACCCCTCAAAGCACCTTGTCCCCATGTTGATGAGGACAAGGGCCTCATCCTCACAACCCTGGCCGTTGGTTGTGAGGGTCTGCGGGCGGGGGGCTTATCAGAATCTGGAAGCCCCCTTTAACAAGGGGACCCCCAGATCCCGCCCCCCCCTGTTTGAAATGGTAAGGGGATACAAAAGTACCCCTACCATTTCACAAAGAAAGTGTCAAAATGGTTAAATAAGACAAACACACTTTTGAAAAATTCCTTTATTAAAAATAAAAAAAATAAAAAAAAGATTCCAGCGGTACTAATCCACTCTTGCTATCCAGCGACGGGTCTCCGGGGTCCAGCGATGGATGATCATATCCAGCGACGGGGGATCTCTCAGTCCAGCGCTGTCCATACATCCTTCTTCTGTCTCCACTCCGGAGACACTGCAGAGATCCCAGCGCTGACGTTTCTTATATTAGGAGGGCGGGGCCACCCGTCACCTGACCCCGCCCCTCTGACGCTGGAGAGGGAAGCCAGGGGTTCCCCAGTGATGTGTGGATGACCCCGCCCCCTCTGATGTAACGGAAACCTGCATTACATCAGAGGGGGCGGGGAGACCCGTCGCTGGATAGCAAGAGTGGATTAGCACCGCTGGAATCTTTTTTTTATTTTTTTTATTTTTAATAAAGGAATTTTTCAAAAGTGTGTTTGTCTTATTTAACCATTTTGACACTTTCTTTGTGAAATGGTAGGGGTACTTTTGTACCCCCTTACCATTTCAAACAGGGGGGGGGGGGCGGGATCTGGGGGTCCCCTTGTTAAAGGGGGCTTCCAGATTCTGATAAGCCCCCCGCCCGCAGACCCTCACAACCAACGGCCAGGGTTGTGAGGATGAGGCCCTTGTCCTCATCAACATGGGGACAAGGTGCTTTGAGGGGTCACAGACCCCCAAAGCATCCCCCCAATGTTGAGGGTATGTGGCCTGGTACGGTTCAGGAGGGAGGGGGGGCCGCTCTCTCGTCCCCCCTCTTTTCCTGCGGCCTGCCAGGTTGCGTGCTCGGATAAAGGGTCTGATATGGATTTTTAGGGGGACCCCCACGTCAATTTTTTTTTAATTTGATGCGGGGTTCCCCTTAATATCCATATCAGACCTGAAGGGTCTGGTTATGGATATTTAGGGGGACCCCCACGTCAATTTTTTTTAAAATTTGACACGGGGTTCCCCTTAATATCCATGTCAGACCTGAAGGGCCTGGTAATTGAATTTAGGGGAACCCCCACGCTTTTATTTTTTATTTTTATTTTTTATCAATGAATGAATGAATTGTCGGCTAATACAGAGACAACTCATTGAGTGTTCTCTGTATTACGGGACCCGACAATAGCCGCAAGTGATTTTAAAAGACTTTTTTTCCTGCACAAATGACACTTTGTGCAGGGACAGTTCTAAGCACCAGAAACATGCGCCGCTTCACAGGCATACTATAGATACCACCCAGCTACGAAATTTAAAGGAATATTACACTTCTATTGTTTCACTTTAATCATAATTAAAATCACTGCTCATGAAAAAACGGCAGTTTTTAAAACTTTTTTTTGCATTGATCCATGTCCCCTGGGGCAGGACCCGGGTCCCCAAACACTTTTTAGGACAGTAACCTGCATATTACCCTTTAAAATGAGCACTTTAGATTGTGAACGTTCGAGTCCCATAGACTTTAATAGGGTTCTAAAGTTCACACGAAGTTTAGGTCTGTTTGCAGGTTCTGGTGCGAACCGAACAGGGGGGTGTTCGGCTCATCCCTAGTTGCCACCCAGGTTGAACTTCAAACATGTCTACCTTGTTCATCTTCATTACATGACAACTGGGAAGATTAACAGTTTACACAAAATGCTAAAGATTTATTTTCTTTCCATTTAAATCAGCTCACAGTAGGAGACAAGGATTAACAGATCTTTTTTCTCCTGAAAAGCCTACATAAAAAACATCTAAAGACTTGTAAGTTGCAATATAGTTAACCACTTGCTGCCTGCCATATAGCAATATGACCTCAACAAAGTGGTTCTGTTACCCTTACTGGACGTCGTATGACGTGTTCAGGATAACAAAGCTAGCGTGCACTCACGGAGGCACTCAGTGTGGTGATCAGAAGTGCTGTGTGTCAGTCTGACACACTGCATCACTGATCATGATATTGAGCCTTTGATGGAGGCTTCTTACCACATGATCAGCTGTGACCAATCACAGCTGATCATCTTGTGAGCCAGGAAGTGCCTGTAAACATCTTTTCTCCATTTGCATTGACAGGGAGAGCTGATCGGTGCTGATAATCAGCACATTGATTATCAGTGCACCCCCCATCAGAGGTGCCCATCAGCTGCCAGTTACTGCTTATCAGCTGCCAGCCTGTGCCCCATAAAGAGCGCCTGTCGGTAACCAAAGTGCCAATCAGTGCCCATAAATGTGTCAATCAGTGCCCATAAAAGTGTCAATCAGTGCCCCATCAGTAATGCCTGTCAGTGCCCTTCAGATGCGAAACAGTAATGCCTGTCAGTAGCTCAGTACAGTACCCATCAGTGCCATCAGTGCAGTCTATCACTGCCACCTATTAGTGCCCATCAGTGCTGCCTATCAGTGCCCAGGTTTTTTTTTTTTTTCTAAATTTTCTGTATTTTTTAGTTTGATAACAAAAAATAAAACCCCAGTGGTGATCAAATACCACCAAAAGAAAGCTCTATTTGTGGGAAGTGTGTGTGTGTGGGGGGGGGGGGGGGCATGGCTATGTGCGACACATCACTACACTGATCTCTGCTCAGAATGGGGAGAGGTTTATTTACATTAGCATCTCCCCATTCTTCCTCTCCATGAGACGATTTCGGGTATCCCCACGGACATCGAGTCCATGGGATCTGCGACCCGATTCACGGAGCTTGCCACGGGCACCTGCAGGCTGCCTCTTAAAGGGCAACCTGCAGGTACATTAGTTTGCCTGTACGAGCCCTTCTGCCACAGTATATCTGCGTGAGGCAGTCGGCATGCGGTTAAAGTGGGTAAAGCCACTATGATATGATTATACCATACCCCTCTGTTAAATAAGGATAGGTGCCCCAGTGTATGTGTTTTATAAAAACAATGCCGATTTCTACCTTATTTCACAGTGCCTCCCGGAGCTCACGTGACCGCTCGCCTCTCTCCTCTCCTGGGCTGACAGCTACAGTGGGAGGAGCAGAGAACTCCCGCTGACATCAGCCAGGAGGAGTGGAGGAGAAGAATAGTGCAGTGAGCTCGGAGGAACTGTAAAATAAGGTAGAAATCGGTATAGTATTTACAAAACTCATGCAGTGGGGCACAATTCCTTGCTTAACAGAGGGTATGGTATATTCATACCATATTCATATCACCCCCCCAGGCAATGGGGGGGGGGGGTGACAGAGGAGAGCTGCAGATAGCTGCAGATGACAGAAGCATGCAAACTGACCACAGTGTCAGGGCTCAGAAGCCATAATAAACCATGGTTTACATGGGGGAGGGCAGAACCAGGCAGGATCTGACAGGTCATTTATATGATACAAGAGGCCAAATTACATAGCACAGTCACTGTGCTGTATAACATGCTTTAAAGGAACAGGATCTTCTTTTTTTTTTTTAGAGTAACAAACACTTTAAATATTAGATTCTTAGGTTTAATTATCTATTAACCATTTTGTTGCAACCAACATAAGGCTTATGTAAGCAGCAGTGGGGGTATTTACACATGGGGACCTGGCTCCTGCCCCAGGGGACATGGGTCAATGCCTAAAATGTTTTTTAAAATGGCCATTTTGGCGGGAGCACTGATTTTAAAATCAAAAAGTGAAATATTTCTTTAAATATGGGGGTGCCTGGGGGTGTCTTTAGTATGCCTGTGAAGCGCCACGTGTTTCCCGTGTTTAGAACAGTCCCTGCACAAAATTACATTTAACAGATAAAAAGTAATTTAAAACTGCTTGCGTTTTTAATGTAATATCTGGTTCCGGCAATATGGATGAAAATCATTGATAAAAATGGCATGGGTAGCCCCCGTACCCATTACCAGCCCCTTTGGGTCTTGTACGGATATTAAGGGGAACCCCGTACCCATATTAAAAAACAGGAAAGGCGTGGGGCCCCCAGGCCCTATATACTCAGGACAGCAGTATACAGGCGGTGCAAACAAGACAGGGACGGTGTGGGTTTGTTGTGTTAAGTAGAATCTGTTTGTAATTTTCAACTGGTACATTTTTAAAGTGTAGCTCCAGTCAAATAAATCTATTTTTAAGCTTTTTGGAAAACATAGGGAAGGGTTATCACCCCTGTATAATTTGTCTGTCTTTTTTCATCTCACTTCCTGTTGTCTCCTTCTGTTTGCAAGTAAGAGACGTTTGTAAGTTGGATGTTTGAAAGTAGGGGCCTGCCCTATATGCTCTGCAGAAATGGCGGAACAAGGTGTTGGTGTTGCCACAACATTATAAGCCCTCAAAGTGACTCTTGGTGGGCGCTGGAGCGCCCTGCTGTGAACGATTATATCAAGAATTGTAATTACATGCCATTGTTGAACAGTGGTAGAAAAATTGGGCCTTTGGTGGTTGTGGTGCTGGTGCTGGTGCCACAACACTATAAGCCCTCACAGTTACTCTCGGTGGGCACAGGAACGGGCCCTGCTGTGAAATATTATATCAAGAACTGTAATTACATGTTAAACAGGGGCTGAAAAATTGGGCCTTAGGCACTGGTGCTGGTGCCACGACACTGCAACCTCTCCCATATACTCTAGCTGTAGTGCAGGAATGAGCCCGGCTGCAAAGCATTGCATCAAAAATAGTAATTAAATGCCCCTGTTAAACAGGGGATGAAAAATTGGGCCTTAGGCACTGGTGCTGGTGCCACGACACTGCAACCTCTCCCATATACTCTAGTTGTAGTGCAGGAATGAGCCCGGCTGCAAAGCATTGCATCAAAAATTGTAATTAAATTCCCCTGTTAAACAGGGGCAGAAAAATTGGACCTTAGGCACTGGTGCTGGTGCCACGACACTGCAACCTCTCCCATATGCTCTAGTTGTAGTGCAGGAATGAGCCCTGCTGCAAAGCATTGCATCAAAAATTGTAATTAAACGCCCCTGTTAAACAGGGGCTGAAAAATTGAGCTGGTGGCACTGGTGCTGGTGCCACGGCACTGCAACCTCTCCCATATACTCTAGTTGTGGTGCAGGAATGAGCCCTGCTGCAAAGCATTGCATCAAAAATTGTAATTAAACGCCCCTGTTAAACAGGGGCTGAAAAATTGGGCTGGTGGCATCACCCAGAACCAAAAATGTTCTTCCAACATATCAGCAAAGGAGGAAGAGGATAGACAATCAGCATAACAGGACAGTCACTCAGCATAGGCAGTCTTGAAGGGATGTGATATTTAAAAAAAAAAAATTATTTGGTTACATCAGCTTCAGGTGCTTGGTAGCTGTGGGTGATCCAAAACCGATTCATCTTTATGAAGGTCAGTCGATCAACCGAGTCAGTGGACAGGCGCACCCTGTGATCGGTAACAAAGCCACCAGCAGCACTGAAGGTGCGTTACGAAAGAACGCTGGATGCAGGACAGGCCAGTATCTCAATTGCATACTGTGCAAGCTCGGGCCAGTGATCCATCCTCAAGACCCAGTAAGCCAGAGGATTTTCGGTGGGAAAGGTGTCCAAGTCCAAGTCTGACCTTGCCCCTAGGTATTCCTGCACCATGTAAATCAGCGATGGTTGCTGGAACCGATCATACCTTGGGGCTGCGGACTAAAAAATTGTCTGAACGCAACGGTCAGGCGGCCACCTTCTCCACCGCTCCTTCTGACCAATGCCTCAGCAAAACGTTGTCCGTGACCAGGAGTTTGTAACCTCCCAGTCTCTGGGAACGCGTTGCACAGACCTTTCTGCAAGGCCTCCCGGAGATGTCTCATCCTCTGCTCCCTCTGCGATGGCAAGATAAGGTCGGCAACCTTACCCTTGTACCGTGGATCAAGGAGAGTGGCCAACCAGTAATGGTCCCTCTCCTTGATCCGAAGAATACAAGGATCCTTCCGCAGGCTTTGCAGGATCAGGGAGGCCATGCAGCGTAGGTTAGCTGAGGCATTCGGTCCGGAGTCCTCTGGGTCACTAAGGACAACATGATCTGCAGCTACCTCCTCCCAGCCACGTACAAGTCCACGGGTTTCTTGGGACTGTAAATCATCCCTACAAGACTTCTGCTGCTGCTGATGCTGAGTGCAAGCCTCCACCTCCATGCTGACACAATCATCCTCCTCCTCCTCCTCCTCCTCCTCCTCTTCCTGTGTGATGGGTGGGACAGCTGGAACACTGTCTGGATAAAGGGGGCCTTGAGAGGCAAGGAAGTCCTCCTCTTCCTGCCTCTGTTCTGCCTCAAGTGCCCTGTCCATTATTCCACGCAGTGTATGCTCCAACAGGTGGACAAGAGGTACAGTGTCACTGATGCATGCACTGTCACTGCTCACCATCCTTGTGGCCTCCTCAAATGGTGACAGGACAGTGCATGCATCCCTGATTATGCCCCACTGGCGTGGTGATCAAAAACCGAGCTCCCCTGACCCTATCCTGGTGCCGTAGTCGCACAGGTACTCATTGATGGACCTCAGCTGCGTGTGCAGCCGCTGCAACATGGCCAACGTTGAGTTCCACCTGGTGCGCATGTCACATATAAGGCAGTTCTTGGGCAGGTTCAACTCCTTTTGGAGCTCAGCCAGCCGAGCACAGGCATTAAATGATCGGCGGAAATGCACACAGGTTTTCCTGGCCTGCTTCAGGACATCCTGTAAGCCCAGGTACCTGCCCAAGAACCGCTACACCACCAGGTTAAGGACGTGAGCCACACAGGGCACATGGGTCAGTTGTCCCTGTCGGAGGGCGGAGAGGAGATTGGTGCCATTGTCGCAAACCACCATTCCTGGCTTAAGCTGGCGTGGCGTCAACCACCTCTCGGCCTGCCCCTGCAGAGCTGACAAAATATCTGCCCCAGTGTGGCTCCTGTTCCCCAAACAAACCAGCGCAAGCAAGGCATGGCATCGTTTTGCCTGCGTACTTGCGTAGCCCCTTGAACGCCTACGGAGCACCGCTGGTTCTGAGGACAGAGCACTGGAAGAGGCCATGGAGGAAGAAGAAGAGGAGGGGGTGGAGGAGAGAGGTGTGTCACAACCAGTAGTAGAATTTTGGAGGCGTGGTGGCGGAACAACCTCCAACACTACTGCACCTTGTCCTGCATCCTTCCCAGCTACCAGAAGAGTGACCCAATGGGCCGTGAAAGACAGGTAACGTCCCTGTCCATGCCTGCTGGACCATGAGTCAGCGGTAATATGCACCTTACCGCTGACCGCCCTGTCCAGCGAGGCAAGGACATTGCCTTCCACATTCCGTTAGAGAGCCGGGATCGCCTTCCGTGAGAAAAAGTGGCGTTTGGGGACCTGCCACTGAGGAACCGCACATTGCACAAACTCATGGAAGGGGGCCGAGTCTACCAACTGAAAAGGCAGCAGTTGAAGTGCTAGCAATTGAGCCAAGCTAGCATTCAACCGCTGGGCATGTGGGTGGCTGGGAGTGAATTTCTTTTGACGGTCCAGCAGCTGGGGCAGGGAAATTTGCCTGCTATAATCGGACGTGAGTGTACTGCTAGCAGAGTACTCGCAAGTACTTAGCTGTGACACACCTAAATCTACACCTTCATTCCTCTCAGTGCAGGTTTCAGAGAGGACTGAATGTCTAGTGGGGTTGGAGATCCCAGCTGATGAGGAGCAAGGAGAGGTCCCCTTTGTTCTTTGGTGTGGGTCTTTGAGGTACACTTGCCAACGAGCTGATTGGCAGGTCAACATATATCTGGTCAAGCATGTGGTGCCCAAGCGGCTGATGTTTTGGCCACACGAGATACCCTTGAGACATATGTTGCAAATAGCGATCTAATGCACTTGTCTCAAAAAAGGCCCACACCAAAGAACTTTTAGAATAACGTGCAGAGGCAGCGCCCTGCACAGGCGGAGCTCTGCGGTGTGAATCAGTCGGTGTGCTGCCCCTAAGCTGGCCCCCGTTGGACATGTGCCTCCTCCTCCTCCTCCTCTCTCCTACCAGGCACCCACGTGGAGTCAGTGCCCTCATCATCCACTCCCTCTTCATCGCTGGAGCAAACCTGGCAGTATGCTGCAGCTTGTGGAACATGACTGCCAGATTGCTGTCCTTCTTGAGCATCCTCTCTTTCTGCACTCACGCTACTGCCTTCCTCTTGCTGAGTATCATCATCAGAGCCTACAAAACACTGGGCATCCTCCTGGAGCATGTACCCAACACTGTGCTCAAAGAGTTCAGGGGACTCCTCAGGAGGACGTGGATGGTCTAGGGAAGGAGTCACTGATGATGACATTGAGACGAGGGAAGATGATGCGTTGGCAGCTGCTTTGCTAGTACCCTGAGCCTGGGTGAGAGAGGATGAGGAGGATGAAGAGGGCTTGAAGAGGGCTTGGTCATCCACTCTACCAAGTCTTCGGCATGATGCGGTTCAACACGTCCAGCTGCCGAAAATAAGGACAAGTATGTCCCATGGCCACGTACTGATGATGATGATGCACCGCGTCCACGGCCAGCACTGTTGTCTCTAGACACAGAGCCTGCTTGCCCTCTTTTATCGGCTTGTGCCTGTCTGCCTCTCCTTGTTGGCCTTCCAGACATGGTAATGGCCTGAAGGGAGATGGGAAAACCAGCAATTGGGTAGTGTATATTGTGCTGGAGGCACACAACACCCACTAACTCCTGCAGAACCTTTATTATAGAACAGGAATTAAAGGGTAGATACTGGTATTAACTGTGCTGTGCTGGAAGCACACAACACCAACTAACTCCTGCAGAAGAGCAATATAGCTAGCTATATAGGTGGATATAATGGTGTATAGTGCGGTCAGGGCACGCAGACAACACGCACAATCTCCTACAACTGACTGAAAGCTCTATTACAGAAGAGCAATATAGCTAGCTATATAGGTGGATATAATGGTGTATACTGTGGTCAGGGCACGCAGACAACACCCACAAACTCCTGCAGATTGCTAAAAGCTCAATTACAGAAGAGCAAGAACACAAAATTGTCCGATAACGAAAGATGTATACTGTGTTGAAGGTACACAGAGAACACCCACTAACTCCTACAGACGCCAACACACTACACAAGGCCGCCGTGCTGGCGGCCTTATATAGTGTGGGGCGTGTACTACACAGCCTGAGCTAAGATTGGCCACAGGCATCCTGCCTGTGGCTAATCATGGCTCTCCTCGCTGCCGGTGCTGTGATTGGCCAAGCATGCACTGTGACCCTGCAGTGCATTGTGGGCCGTGAGCGCCACACGAATTTGGCACGAACGGCCCATAACGTTCGGTATTCGCCGAACGTGCGAACAGCCGATGTTCGAGTCGAACATATGTTCGACTCTAACACAAAGCTCATCCCTAGATATATAACACATGTAGACGAGTTCAAATCCCAGTTAAGTGACAAAAACATCTTGTTAACCACTTCCCGACCGCCGCACGACGATGTACGTCGACAGAATGGCACGGGCAGGCATAAGGGCTTACATGTACGTCCTTGCCTGCCCGCGGGTCGGGGGCCCGATCGGGCCCCCGCCCGGTGCCTGCGGCGGTCGGTATTCGTTCGGGAGCGATCCCGGATGAGGGGACGGCCATTCATTCATGGCCACCCCCTCGCGATCGCTCCCGACGAATGAAAATCCTCCGTGACATCACTTCCTCTCCTGTAATGTAAACACAGGAGAGGAAGTGATGTAATCTCTCCTCCGTGTCGGTATTTTTCGTTCCGACACCAAGGAGAGAGGATCGGTGAGTTGCACCAACATGACACTACACAGTAGAACATGCCAGGCACACTCACACCCCCCCGATCACCCCCCCAATTACCCCTGCCCTCCAGTCACAGTGACACCAGTGTCATTTTTTTTTTTTTTTGCATTGGTGTCATTTGTGACTGTAATAACTGTTAGGGCAGTTAGGGTTAGCCCCCTTTAGTTCTAATGTACCCCCCTAACCCCCCCAATAAAGGTTTAACCCCGTGATCACCCCCCGTCGCCAGTGTCACTAAGGCTGGGTTCACATTGCAGCGGTTTATGAGAACAAATGTGATTCACACCGCACTGCAGTGCAAATCACATCCGATCTCTGTGCGATTCGAGTTCAGCCATACAGATAGTATGGCTGAATTCGCATCGCACCCACCGCACCCGCCGCACCCGCCGCAAATTCGCACGGGACCCTTTTTTTGGCCCGCAGCAGAATCGGATCGCATGGGTGTTCACACCATGCGATCCGAGTTTGCAGATCGCACTGCGATATGCGAACTGATCTGGGGGTGTCATTAACATTTCACTGACACTCCCAGCAGTTCGCATAGGGCAGTGTGAACTGCCGCCGGGAGGCATGTGATGCGGGAACCCGTCGCGGATTCGTGGCGTTCCCGCATCGCTCCAGTGTGAACCCAGCCTAATAAGCGATCGTTTTTCTGATCGCTGTATTCGTGTCACAGGTGACGCTAGTTAGGCAGGTAGGTATTTAGGTTCGCCGCAGCTTTCTATAGCGCCAGGGACCCCCATATACTACCGCATAAAGCCCCCTGATTGCCCCCTAGTTAACCCTTTCACCAGTGATCACCATATAACTGTTACAGGTGACGCTGGTTGGTTAGTTATTTTTTTATAGTTTCAGGGCACCCGCCATTTATTACCTAGTCTCACTAGTGTACCCCTAAATTTAGGGGTGTCTACTTTCCAAAATGGGGTCATTTGGGGGGGGTTTGTGCCATCTTGGCATTTTATGGCCTTCAAAACTGTATCGCCCTTAGAAAGCCTGAAGGCGGTGCTTGGTTTTCGGGGCCCCGTACGCGGCTAGGCTCCCAAAAAGTCCCACATATGTGGTATCCCCGTACTCAGGAGAAGCAGCAGAATTTATTTTGGGGTGTCATTTCACATATGCCCATGGCATGCGTGAGCAATATATCATTTAGTGACAACTTTGTGAAAAAAAAAAGTTTGTAATTTTCCCGCAACTTGTGGCAAAATATAAAATATTCCATGGACTCAACATGCCTCTCAGCAAATAGCTTGGGGTGTCTACTTTCTAAAATGGGGTCATTTGTGGGGGTTTTGTGCCATCTTGGCATTTTTTTTTTTTTTTTTAAATGTATTTTTATTGATTTTCATACAACAGGTGAAATCGTACACAGTGATACAAATAGTCAAGATTGATAATGCAACATCGTCAAAGAAAACCGCCGCAGGCGGGAAATAGACTGTGAACATTGCAGTATATCACATCAAAAAGTAAAAAGAAAAAGGACACACCACGAGTCTACCAGTAAAGATGCATAGAAAAACCAAAGAATATATATATCAGTGTGGGAGGGGTTGTGGAGCAGAAATCCCAAGGCCAAACCTGAGAAAACCATTCCCTAGAGTAAATGGTCAAAAGAGTTAAGGTACAGTCTCAGGGTTAACCATGGAAATGTCCCACTTGTCCCATATTTTAGAAAACTTGGGTAGAGTATCTTGCACCAGCGCAGTCAGATGTTCCATTCTGCGTATATATGCAATAGCAGAGATTAGCTGCGATTGGGACGGAGGGGAGGTGGACAACCAAAGAGTGGGAATCGGTCTCTTAGCAGCTAGAAGAATATAGGCTGTCAATTTATTGGCGTATTTAGATAACGCCGCGATAGGCAGGCCTAACAAGTAGTGTTTAGGGTCTAATGGAATTGTAGTAGGGATTGGACCATGGACCAAAAAGGCACAATCAAAGGGCAGCTCCAGAAAATATGGTAATGGGTGCCCTCATCTCGTTGGCATCTCCAACACAACTTAGATACGGAATGATCATATTTATGTAACATTTCAGGGGTTTTGTACGAGAACATTAGTATCTTGTAGGCCGTCTCTCTCTGCTCCACACATCTGGAGACTCTAGAGGTAGAGGTCCAGATGTCCTGCCATTGGGAAATGGTTAAGGGGGATGGTAAAATTGTAGCCCATCTTCTCATATAGAGATGTGTGTCTGTGGTGGGTGAGATTGAATTGTGGAGGGCACTATAAATAGAGGATATAAGTCCTTTCTGGTACGGGCCTTGTGAGCACAAAGTTTCAAAAGTGTTAGGATTGGCCAGAGTCAGGTCAGGAGATCTAGAGTGGAAATAATGTTTGAATTGAATGTAAGAGAAAGAGAGTCGATCAGGAATGCCATATTTGTCCTGAAGCTCAGGAAAGGATAGGAATTTGCGAGATACTGGATGCACCAGATGGCGGAGTTGAAAGACGCCAGACCTATACCAAGGAAACATATTCTTCACCGAAAGGCTGTCAGGCATATCTGGATTAAAAATGACATTCAGCAGGGGTGAGCATGGAGAAGAGAGAGAGAACCATATGTGACACTGTTTCCATACGGAGAGAGTAAAAAGCATCGGTCCCAGGCATATACGCCTAAGCTGAGCCATAGAGGAGGTCAGATCAGACCATAGCATGGAGCACGGATGGACCGGGGTGACCACACTCATTTCTAGCTCTGACCATCTACTGGTAGCAAAATATGACGACCAGGAGACAGCCGCCACTAGTTGCGACGCATAGTAATACTTCACGATATCGGGGGCTCCCAGTCCTCCATGAGATCGTGGAGCAAAAACCACCGTTTGGGCAATCCGATGCCTCTTATTCCCCCATATAAATTTAGCAAAGGCTCGCTGAATATTCCTAAGCTGAGGCATGGAGATAGCAACTGGTAATGTTTCGAAAAGATATAAAAACTTAGGGAGTATGGCCATTTTCAATACATTAATCCTACCCAGGAGAGATAGGGGCAGGACGACCAACTTCTGAGTAGACCATGCGTTTCCGCTATTAAGGATATATAGTTAGCTTCATAAAGGGAGCCGTAGTTGGCGGTCAGGTTAATGCCAAGATATTTGAGAGAAACGGGGCACCAACGGTAGGGGTACGTGGATTCTAAGGAAGCTTGAAGTGCGGGGGGGATATGAATAGGGAGCGCTTCGGTTTTAGACGTATTTACCTTATAACCCGAGAGCCTACCGAAGGAATCTAAAAGAGTGTGAAGTTTGGGAAGGGAGGTTAGGGGTTTCGTCAGTGTGAGGAGAATGTCGTCCGCAAAAAGAGACAGCTTGTATTCTTTCAGTCTGAGGGAGACTCCCCTTATGTCTGAATCCGCCCGTATAGCTGCAGCCAAGGTTTCTAAGCATAATATAAACAGCAAGGGGGATAGGGGGCATCCCTGTCTGGTACCATTACTATGTGTGAATAGCGGGGATCTGTAAGATGCCAATTGGACTTGGGACGTGGGAGACGAGTATAGGGCTTGCAGGGCCGATAGGAAAGAACCAGAAAGGCCAAAGCGCTTAAGCGTTGCAGACATGTAGGGCCATCCCAGCCTGTCAAAGGCTTTTTGTGCGTCTAAACTCAAAACAATAGCCGGGCGAGACATTTTATCGAGTAGATCTATGAGGTCAATGGTACGCCTGGTATTATCCCCAGCCCGTCTACCCAGTACAAATCCCACCTGGTCATTATGAATCAGAGCAGGAATCAATAAGGAAAGCCTATTAGCTAAAATTTTGGTGAAGATTTTATAGTCGGAGTTGAGTAAGGCTATGGGTCTGTAGTTATCTGGCAGTGTAGGGGATTTACCCGGTTTCGGGATAACTGTGATATGTGCGTGGAGAAACTGAGAATGCGGAACATTGCCCCTTTGCAGGGAGGTGAAAAGATTAAGCAGATGGGGGCTCAGTGTCGGGAGAAAAGTTTTATAATAAACATAAGGAAGCCCATCAGGACCCGGGGATTTATGGGACGGAAGGTCTTTTACAACCGCAGCTAGCTCCTCCGGTGTAACGGGGGCATTTAAGGTGTCTACTTGTGGGGAAGACAACACTGGTAATTTCAAAGAAGCGCAGAAATCATCAAAGCTACTTTGGGAGAACTCATGATTGGGGTCAGAAGCTAGGCAGTTATATAATTTTTTGTAAAAAGTGCCAAACACTTTAGTCATCGTCAAGGGGCAGTAAGTTGGAGTGCCGTCCGGCTGTAGCAGGAGGTCAGGATAGGAGTGAAATGGACGGGGCTTAAGCTTGTTCACCAACATCCTATGAGGCTTGTTGGCAAATTCATAGAACCTTTGTTTAGTCCAAAGCAGAGCCTTAGAACACTTGTGCATATCCAAGGACTTTAACCGTTCGCGGAGAGAGGTCACTGTGCGAAGACGCGGCACCGATGGGGAGGACACAAGCAGAGCTTCAGCTCTTTGCAATTGCGAGAGGAGGTCCAGTCTCTGCGCTGCCGAGTCCCGCTTAAGGCAGGAGCCAGCCGAGATACATAATCCTCTAAAAACAGCCTTGTGGGCCTCCCAAAGGGTGGACACGTCCCGCACCGACCCTTCATTAAGCTGAAAAAATTCGGCTAACCCGTGGGATAGATGAGCTTCGGTAACCGGGTCGCGGAGGAGGAACTCGTTGAATCTCCAGTGGCAGGTCTTAGGTGTAGAGAGGGTGAGGGCGAGGTCAAGCTGTACCGATGCGTGATCAGACCACGTTATGGGATTCAACTCCGAGGCCACTACCGACGTTAGGAGAGGCGCCGAAACAAAGATGTAGTCCAATCTAGAGTACATCTTGTGTGTGGGAGAGTAAAAGGAGAATTGCCGATGTGTAGGGTGTTTAATCCTCCAGGTGTCCAAAAAATTATGAGACCTAATGAGCTTGCGAAACGCAGCAGATTGACGTTCCGTTTTTAAAGAGGGATTGTCTGAAAACAGGGTCGGCTGTCCAAGACCTCAGTGAGGAAGTGAATCTGGCCTGAATTGGGAGCATAAACATTGATTATAGTAAGAGAATGAGATAAGTAGTCACAGTCCAGGAGAATGTACCTGCCCCGAGGATCGATAAATGAGGACTTAACCCGTAGCGGGCATGTCTTTTTAATCAGTATTGCCACCCCTGCTTTACCAGAGGGGTCGGAGGCCATAAAAGAGACCGGAAAATGTTTGGCCGCAAATTTAAGAGATCCCCCCGGGCGAAAGTGGGTCTCCTGGACTAGGACCACATCCGCATTAGAGGACTTGAACTCCTTCAAAGCCAACCAGCGCTTATGGATTGAGTTCAGGCCCTTAACATTGTAAGTAAGTACCCTCAAAGCCATCGTATAGAAATCAGAGAAAGCTTAAGACATCCATAATATACATATAAAAAACGGACATAACCATACCAACCATGAAGAAATCGGGACTCGTGGCGTGTCCTAGAAGTAAAAGGCAAATGAAGACATAGAATAACAACAATGTGATTATAAATTGTAGTAGAAAGCATCCAAATTGAACAAAAGATGAAAAAAAGGCCAAAAAATAGGCCTAGAAAGTAGAAAAAAAAAACATTACTAATAGAAAAATGCCTGGGGGGTGAAAACCACCCAGGAGTCCACAGCCGTAGCCATGGAACCAAAGAAGGCACATCAGGGGTTCCAGCTCATCTGGAGAGACCCCGCCACCTTCCAGCAAAAATTACAGGAAATAAGAGCAAAACACTGTAGTCCCAACAACCAAAAAAGAACAGAGGCAGTGGAAAATGGAACCTGTAACTAAAGTTGCAAATATCCCTTGTTAAAGAGGAAACATGGTGAGACAGGGGCCGAGGCCAAGATCAGCCAAACATGACACTTGGAAGCTTCCATCAGGGAGGGAGTCTAGGATGCAGGTTACGTTGAGGGGTAGAGAAGGATTTCTGCGGCTTCTGGCGTGCAGGGGTCCAGATCCGAGCATAAATGGAGGAGGGTCTGGGCGTCGTCGGAAGCGGCATGGGGTCTTCGTCTGGAAGCGGTGGTAGGCCCAGGTTACGTATGAAAGCTTCACTCTCCTGAAGATCTCTCATAGAGTATTGAATCCCATCTTTAGTAGCAGAAAGGCGGAAAAGAAACCCCCAACGATATGGAAACTGATGATTTTGTAGATGAGCAGTCACGGGGCGAAAGCTGCGATGCTTGGCAAGAGTAATAGGGGATAAGTCACTAAAAATTTGAATCTTGGCTCCTTTAAATTCCAAGCGGGATTTGTTCCGGGTGGCCATGGTCAAAGCCTCTTTGCTATCGTAGTAATGAAAGCGTACGATAATGTCTCTGGGATTGGCTCCGGCAGGCGGTTTTGGGGCCAGGGATCTGTGGGCCCTATCCATTCTCCAGTCTATGTCCGGGACTTTAGGGGCAACAACGTCAAAGAGGCTGAGTAGGTAAGGTTTGATCTCCCCCTCACTAATAGCCTCTGGAACGCCTCTGATCCGAAGGTTTTGGCGACGTTCCCTATTCTCCAAATCTTCCTGTTGGGATTGGAGCTGAGAGACCGATTGTTTCAGACCGGCGTTGTCTTCTTCCAAAACGTGGACATATTGTATCAGGTCATCAAATTTGGTTTCCAGGACATCAGTCCGTTCTCCAATCTGGGCAAGCTCTCCCCGCAGTTCATGGGCCAGCTTACCCATTTCCTTTGAAACATTGCTCGTCAAGTCTTGCTCGTCAAGCACATCAACTGTGACCGGGGCGGACATCGTGTCTGAGTGGCTGTGTGACAAGGAATGTGGACTGTCGTGCGCCGGTGCTTGGGATGCCACTTGTGCATACGTGAAGGAACCTGAAGAAGGGGCTGGGGAGGCCGGCCTGCTTAAAAATCGATCCAGAGTCTGTGTCTGTGAGGGCCGCAAATTCGGGGACGTAGACTGAGGAAGGTGTTTCGGCCCGTATTTCACCATGAGGCGTTGGGACTAGGCGTATAATCAGTTACATGCGGTGTTTCCCATAGAAAAGTAGCGACTGCGAGTAGCACGGGAGCATTGGAAGGCGGCTAAGGCCTATGTAGGATGATCACATGGCTGTCAAACAAGTGGGACCCAAGATGAGACCCCAAGATAGTATGCTACCGTTCAGAAGATCCAAACCAACTGTGGGGGGAGGGGGGGATGGAGCAGGAGTGCAGGCCGCAGCAGTCAACTGTGAGGGGAGGGAGATGAAGTAGGAGGGCAGTCTGTAGCAGTCCCAAGCAACCAGGGGGGGGAATCCAGACCCCACTGCCCCACTGGGTGGTATAAGGGGAGAGGGCACCAGTTAAGGCAGGAACCAGGGCAATTAGCAGGCAGGTACAGGCCACTGGTAGTAGGAGAAGGAGATGGGTGGACCAAGATGGCCGCTGAGCAGGCCGAGGATAGGTGCAGGGTAGGAGGGTGAGAGAGATTTAGGCAGGCAGATACTCAGGAGGGTTGCTATGCACAGCTGAGGCAGGGATCAATGCCTGTTCTGGATGGGTCAGCAATCCGGCCACAGAGGAGGGAGAGCAGATATGTTGGTAAAGGCCTCGGGTGGAACAAGATGGCCGCCGGAGCTCACCTTTCTAGCTGGGGCCTGGGCTTCCTCTCTGGCATCCGAGCGGCGGCCAGCAGGGGTCCGGTGTAGGAAAGGCTATCCGAAGGGATCCGCGCCAGGTGTCCGCTGCAGTCCCGGCCGGGATAGGGCCTAGGATGCGCCGTCCGGAGGCTCCGTGTGTCGGTGTAGGCCGCAAGATGGCGGCGTCCGGCCTGCCTCGCCGCCCGCCGCTGCGGAGCGAGAACGGCGGCGGGCTCAGCAGCAATATCAGCTCCGTCCGGAGCTCCGATGGCCCACCGACGAGATGGAGAGGTCGGTGGGCAGAAATAGGGTGCGGTGGCCGAGGATGGGGTTCGATTGGAGCTAGGCCTCAGCGGAGCTCTCCCCAGGCACGTCCGTCGTCCTCGGCTTCCGGTCACGCCCCCCCATCTTGGCATTTTATGGCCTTCAAAACTGTAATAGGTAGTGAGGAGTGAAGTCAAATATTTACGCCCTTAGAAAACCTGAAGGCGGTTCTTGGTTTTCGGGGCCCCGTACGCGGCTAGGCTCCCAAAAAGTCCCACATATGTGGTATCCCCGTACTCAGGAGAAGCAGCAGAATTTATTTTGGGGTGTCATTTCACATATGCCCATAGCATGTGTGAGCAATATATCATTTAGTGACAACTTTGTGAAAAAAAAATAAAAAAAAATTAAAGTTTGTAATTTTCCCGCAACTTGTGGCAAAATATAAAATATTCCATGGACTCAAAATGCCTCTCAGCAAATAGCTTGGGGTGTCTACTTTCTAAAATGGGGTCATTTGTGGGGGTTTTGTGCCATCTTGGCATTTTATGGCCTTCAAAACTGTAATAGGTAGTGAGAAGTGAAATCAAAAATTTACGCCCTTAGAAAGCCTGAAGGCGGTGCTTGGTTTTCGGGGCCCCGTACGCGGCTAGGCTCCCAAAAAGTCCCACATATGTGGTATCCCCGTACTCAGGAGAAGCAGCAGAATTTATTTTGGGGTGTCATTTCACATATGCCCATAGCATGTGTGAGCAATATATCATTTAGTGACAACTTTGTGTAAAAAAAAAAAAAAAAAATTATTTTTTGTCATTATTCAGTCGCTTGAGGCAAAAAAATAAAATATTCAATGGGCTCAACATGCCACTTATCAATTTCCTTAGGGGGTCTACTTTCCAAAATGGGGTCATTTGGGGGGGTTTTGTACTGCCCTGCCATTTTAGCACCTCAAGAAATGAGATAGGCAGTCGTAAACTAAAAGCTGCGTAATTTCCAGAAAACGTACCTTAGTTTGTAGATGTGACAACTTTTGCGCAAACCAATAAATATACAATTATTTACTTTTTTTTTACCAAAGACATGTGGCTGAATACATTTTGGCCTAAATGTATGACTAAAATTGAGTTTATTGGATTTTTCTAATAACAAAAAGTAGAAAATATCATTTTTTTAAAAAATTTGCGGTCTTTTTACGTTTATATCGCAAAAAATAAAAATCGCAGAGGCAATCAAATACCATCAAAAGAAAGCTCTATTTGTGGGAAGAAAAGGACGCAAATTTTGTTTGGGTACAACATTGCATGACCGCGCAATTACCAGTTAAAACAGCGCAGTGCCAAATTGTAAAAAGACCTCTGGTCATTTACCAGCAAAATGGTCCGGTCTGAAAGTGGTTAATGATGGCTGTAGGTAACAACATAGGTCAGTGAAGAATGACTTATAGTACAAGAATGGCTGATAGTACGCAAATAATAAAATGTCAATTTTTTCATTTCACAAATGTTCTGTACCTAGAAACCTGTAGAGGAAAAAAAATAAAAATAAAATAAACATAATGACACTAGGAATGAAAATGTGGCATTACTGTTGGAGAATTGAGGCAGTGAAAGTGGAGAGTTAATACAGTATGTTCAAGTGGCAGTGGTTGTGGTGATATAAGCTGAGGATGAAAAAGCCTCCCCCCAAGCATAGAAGTACAATTTTCCTTGCGTTTTACGGAAACTTTAAATGGAACATCTAGGGCAGTGGTTCTCAACCTGGGGGGCTTTTTAAAAGTCAGCAGCTACAAATACCGCAGCTGCTGACTTTTAAAATAAGGACACTCACCTGTCCCAGGGTCCAGCGATGTCGGCACCTGAGGCCGAGCCATCCCTCAGTCCTCGGATGCTGTCCCGTGGGAGTCTGTGCCTGAGTCTTAGACAGGTTTCTGCACCCCCCTCCCCCCTGAAAGGTGCCAAATGTGACACCGGGGTGGGGAGGGTTACAAAAAGCGGAGGTTCAATATTTGGGTGAACCTCCGCTTTAAGGTATTAAAATTATCGTTGTACACCTTCTCAATTGTTGTGACTGAGTAATGCAAACCTTTTGAAGCATGATATATTTACAAATGATTCCTCCTAAAAGTTCTAAATAATTATCAATGCATGGATAGTTCACCTTCAACAAAAAGTTCAGATTTGTGGCATATTGTAGCTCATGCAGATTAATTTGTTCATCAACAATATTAACCTGCAATGGATAGTGAGCCATGAAAAGACCCTTTAATTTTATGTTTTATGTAGGGATGAACTTTGAGTTCAGTTTAAACATAAGTCTGAGCTGAACCCATCCTAGTGTAGTAAATGGGTGAACAAACTAACCATATTTGGCTAGTTTGCCAGCCCAAACCTGGCTGATGTTATTTTGTATACTTCTTGCTACTCGTTCACAAAACACAAAAAAATACACCATGAAAAAAAAAAGATTCCCTGATTTAACTCCAACATCATCCAGTGGTATAGATCTTTGTCACTCACCATCACTTGCTAGCCAACAATATTGTCCTGTTGGTAATCAGATCCCCAGCTGGCTGCTGTATATAAAGAATGGTGGTTGATCAATGATGGGACAAAGGATTTCCAGCAGTTTTATATGTGACAGAATTGATGCTGCTGACAATTTGTCTTAAAACAGTGCCTTCCTTGTGTACATACAGGAATGGTGTAGCTTCCCTTGGATAGAGCAAGTAGTATGATCATTCGTTTTTACCAGGGCTTTTTTTCCGCTGGAACTTGGTGGAACTCAGTTCCACCACCTCTGGCTCAAGCTCTCTGCTTCCTGCTCAACATTATCACTTGTAAACATAGAAGTTTGGCTTCTGTGTTTTAGACACGTGCAGAGTGAAATATTTTGTTTCAGAATTTAGTTTACGTCCGAAAAATTCACTTATTTAGTTACTCCCGAAATTCGTTTTTATTTAATTTGTTTTTCATTCAAAAATTGCATTCGTCTGAAAATCTACATGAATTATGGTCGAATCTGTCTTTGAAGGCTTATGGTGTCTGTTGAATGTATAAAGAAGATTAGACGGAGCTGCTAAACTCTATATAGCCTATAGGTGGAGCATTTGACTCTGGAAATGTAGGATTGCAGCGTCGTACAGTTTCGATGCTCTGTCGCATATTATTATAAACGTGTGTGTTTTACGTTGCTTTGTTGAATCTCTGTCGTTCATGTTGAATGAATGGTCTAAGTCTCACAGTGTCAGGTGTCAAATAGTGAGTGACTGATAATAACGAATATGGCAGCAAGCAGGGGCGGACTGACAACTCATGGGGCCCCCGGGCAATAGGGGATCATGGGGCCCCCTTTGTCACCACCCACTCACGCACAAGCCACACCCTCACAAAGCCCCACATATATATTGCATTACATGCGTTGGTCACAGAATTTCTCTACTGTATGTTCAAAATAAATGTTTAAAGAGTTAAGAAAATAAAGAACAATAAACGCACATATAACCACGTACATTTTCTGTGGGGCTGCGTCTCCTGTGAGCAGAATCACGTACAGGTACGGTACTTCTACACTTGTGGGTCTGTGCGCTGTTTGACCCACTGCCGCCTTGATTGGACACACCGAGAGCTAATTAGTGGGTCTGGTGGACCCGATGTCCACTGGGTCCAGACGATCCTTTCCATCAGAGGCAGAACGGTGGTCTGCCGATGTAAACAAGTTAGATCGCCATTCTGTTAGTAGGGAAGACCGAGATCCTGTGTGTCTGCTAAACAGGAACACAGATATGTCTTCCCACATTTAAAGCACCTCCCCCACACAGTTAGAAAGCACTTCCTAGGAACACATTTAACCCTTTGATCGCCCCCTGGTGTTAACCCCTTCCCTACCAGTGTCATTAGTACAGTTAACCATTACTAGTAAAAAATTCTATAAAAATATCCCATAGCATATTGGGATTTTTACCAACATGTAGAAAATACATATTGGCCTAAACTGATGGAGAAATTTGATTCTGAGGCTAGAGCCCATAGCAGCAAAGTAAAGAAAGTATATATAATATACACACACACACACACACACACTGCAAAGGCTGCGGTCATGGTACAGGGGTCAGAGGCTGCGGTCATGGTACAGGGTTCAGAGGCTGCGGTCATGGTACAGGGGTCAGAGGCTGAAGTCATGGTAGAGGGGTCAGAGGCTGCAGTCATGGTACAGGGGTCAGAGGCTGCGGACATGGTACAGGGGTCAAAGGCTGCGGACATGGAACAGGGGTCAGAGGCTGCAGACATGGTACAGGGGTCAGAGGCTGCAGACATGGTACAGGGGTCAGAGGCTGCGGTCATGGTACAGGGGTCAGAGGCTGCGGTCATGGTACAGGGGTCAGAGGCTGCGGTCATGGTACAGGGGTCAGAGGCTGCGGTCATGGTACAGGGGTCAGAGGCTGCGGTCATGGTACAGGGGCCAGAGGCTGCGGTCATGGTACAGGGGTCAGAGGCTGCGGTCATGGTACAGGGGTCAGAGGCTGCGGAGGGGTCTTACTAGGCTGTGATGAGAGGTGCGCGCCACTCCTGAAACCTCACAAAGTGCCACTGCTGCCTTACATTTAAAAATGGTGTCGCCCGGTGCCATTATGTCACTGCGCATGCATGTTTGAAAATGCGTGTAAGGGCTTGCCCATGCGGCGGCGGTGCATGTGCAGAGGACACTCCAGCCCCCCTCATCATACCATACAAGGTTAATGTTACTTTATGGTATGTGATGAGGCTGGGGTTTTAGAGGAAGAGAGCAGTGCAGCTGGCTGGAGCATGAAAACAGCAAACACACACACACACTGCAAAAATTTACTTTATCTTAATTTCCTGGAGATGGGCTGTATTGTGGCACCACATCCTTTGCTGTTATTGCGCACATTCATGAATATGTTAGAAATATACTGGGACTTTTCAGGTGCTACAGAGATATTCTACATACACATATATTAAAAATAATTATTTTGTGAAAATGCATCTGATGTATGTAGTACCTGAAATGTCCCAGTTGATTCTTAACATATTCAAGAATTTTACTTTCACCAGACCTGTCCTGCTGAGGTACAGGACAAGTTTAAAGCACATATTTATACAGTGTGGAAGGCAGAACAATCGTGACTCACAGAAGAATGCAGTCTGCCATCCGTCCTGTTATCTTGTCTTGGGGGAGCTCCAGTGACTACTTTATGGGTAGCAATGATCGCTACTGTGTTGTCCTGTTTGCTCTGTTCTCCCCCCGGGAGGGGAGGGGGGAAGGAGGCTCGGGTGCTGCCTGACACACACAAGCATGGACAAGATCGAGTTTCACCTTTATCCATTGACCCGAGGGGTGTCTTATATGAGCAGACTAGTGACAATGTCCAGGCTCCTGGGGTGATGCTCTCCCTCTCCCTCACTCCGTCGGCTCAGCTCAGTTTCTTATGTGCGCTAGTTGTCAGCGCTGACATTTTCGATGCTTCCTCCAGCTAGCTCCTCTCCTGCTCAGGACTCAGATTTGGCGCCACAAATTCAGCTTCTCTGGAGCCAATAAGAGACGAGGGGTGTGGATTGAAGACGGAAGCCTCCTCCCCCAATTGGAGAATAGTGAGTGATTCTCTCTCTTCCATTTACACACAGCCACAGCACCCTATAAGAAACTCGGGGCTATGGATTCCAAATTCTGAGCTTTTCACGGCCCCCTACTGGCCACGGGCCCTCGGTCGGCGCCCGAATGACCTAATGGTCAGTCCGCCCCTGGCAGCAAGCCATTGTGAGAGCAACATGGAGGCATTGGAGGATGTTCCTGGGCCATCTACAAGTGTTTCTGTATATATATATATATATATATATTATATACCGTATTTATTGGCGTATAACACGCACTTTTTTCCCCTTAAAAGCAGGGGAAAATCATGGGTGCGTGTTATACACCGATCCCCCGAAATTCTAAGCCTCTGGGCGGCTTTCAGCCGCCTTTGGCTCTTCAAGGCGGCTTTCGGCCGCCTTTGGCCATTATCGGCGGCTTTCGGCGACTCACCGCGACCAAACGGAGAGGTCCCCAGAGAGTGGTTGGCATTCCTGTAGCGGCGGACATCACCGGCAGCATGACTAAACGGCAGAAAAACAATAGACCGCCCCAGCGCCTCACAAATTTCTATCCGGCGGTGCCTCAGCACATCCAAGATGGCGTCGGCGCTCGCTCCGGCGGAGGACACAGCACGAGCGTGGGCCTTCAGTCTGGTGTGAGTCAGGCTCCTGCTGTTCTGAGGGACACAGGGGAGAGCTCACCCCCTTCTACCCCCACTATGCGCAGCCCTGCTAAATCCAGGCAGCGAAGGGAGGGAGATGAATTCTCTGCTGGGCTGCAGCATGTCTCCTCACAGCTCTCCTCACAGAAGACACAGGCTGAGCCTTCAATTGATATGTTTCCAGCCTCTGACAATGCTATCTCTGAGAGCACCATGAAAAGTATGCTCTTATCTCTCAGGAGCACTTTATTCACTGATTTCTCTGACATGTTTGCCTCTGTGAACAATACTTTTCAGGCTCACTCTACACAAATTCATCATTTAGAGTCTAAAATGGCGGATCTTTACATGGCCCATAATGAGCTTGTTGATGCGTACACTGATCAGGAAGCTGAGTTGCAACGCCTCCAATATAAATTATCAGATTTGGAAGACCGCTCAAAGAGGAAAAACATCAAGTTCAGAGGTATTCCTGAAACTATCCCTCCGAGTGATCTCACCAATTTTGTTCAACGCCTTATGAAAGCTCTTATTCCGTCTCTGACAGACATTGAATTGTGTGTGGATAGGGCGCACCGTATTCCGAAACCAAAATTTCTCCCTGACACTGCACCTAGAGATACTCTGGCGCGTATTCATTATTATCACGTGAAAGAAAGGATAATGGTGGCGGCTAAACAAAGCCCGGTTGTTCCTGATGAATTTACTCGTATCTCTCTATATACCGACATCTCACAACAAGCGGCATTGAATAGGAAGAAACGAAATCCACTCACGAAAATTCTGCGCAACAACAACATAAATTACAGATGGGGATTTCCCACTAAGCTCCTTGTCTCCTGGAATGGTAAATTATTCCCCATACATAGTGTGGATAAAGGTATACAACTGTTTAAACAGTGGAATCTGCTCCCGCCTGATGCACAACCCCCCCGTTCCACCTGCTCCAGAACACCTGGCTACGGAATGGTCATGACCCACCTATTGAGAAGTCCAAGTCCTCTCTGTTCCGTTGCTACTTTTCCGTAGCGTGAGGCAAGGAGGTTGAACGTTTAGTTTGCACCTTTATTGTTGTGCCTAGTGGCCTATCTACCCCACACTGTTGTTGAAGCAGCTTTGGCTGCCCATTGTCCTGTTTCTACAGGTCTTTTTTACTTATGTTGATCTTGTTCCCCTTTCTTTCCTTCGTCCTGTGGTTCTCCCCTTCCCTTTCTTCTTGGGTCACCGCTTACGGACTATCCTTCACTACAAGAGAGCATGGCTTCTGGTCTGCGTCTCCTCCATGGATTGTTGCTCTACCTGGACTGCTATTCCTTCAGATGCAAGTACACCGCCTTTTCCAAGAGAATGTATATCCCAACTCTGCCTGGCTCCTTCTAACAGGGATGCACGAGTCTACTAAGTACTCTCTTCAAGGTAACTGGACTACCTGGTACCGCGACCTCTCAGCACATACCCAAACTTTGTCATGCCCTTGACGTTTATGTCAATTAATGCAAAAGGCCTCAATAGCCCCTTTAAACGATCTGCAATGTTAAAAGAAGCCCGCTCACTTAAAGCAGATGTCATATTCGCTCAGAAGACCCATTTTGCTGCCCATAAGTGCCCTAAACTGTATTTCAGGAACTATTCCCAAGTTTTCACTTCTAATGGTCCTAAAAAGGCATGTGGAGTCCTAATTGCTATTAAAGACTCTGTCTTGTTCCGTCCCATCCACACCATCCAATACCCCCTTGGAAGGTACCTCATACTTATTTGTGAACTCAACCAAAAGACGTTTACATTGGTCAATCTGTATGCTCCCAATACCCGACAAAAAAAGTTTCTTGCTCCTCTGCTTACCAAAATTTCAGAGGTGGTTCAGGATACCCTCCTTGTGGGTGGAGATTTCAACGCAGTCCTTGACCCCACCTTGGACTCCTCAGCCCAATCCAGGAGACCATGGCAATCTATTGTTCCTCTGCTTCTGCAATATGAATTGTATGATGTTTGGCGCTGTTTCCATGGCTCAGAGAAGAATTATACGTTCTTATCAGCGGCACATTCTTCTTACTCTCGCATAGATTTATTTTTGACTGGGAAAAATTCGCTCCAGAATGTCTTGAGATCCGATATTGGCACAATATCTTGGTCAGACCACGCACCGATTGTGTTATGCTTTGAAGATACATTGCGTCACACTCCTCCACTTTGGAGACTGAACGCCTCCCTTCTGGGAGACAAGCTATTGTGCCAAACGATCTTAGAGGAGCATCAGAATTTCTTTGAATTTAATGACTCGCCTGATATTAATAGATTCACATTGTGGAATGCTTATAAAGTGTATATGAGGGGGGTATTGATTAAGTTGGCATCCATTGTTTAAAAAAAGAGGACGAAGCAGATTGACGATTTGTTCCATTCCATGTCCTCTAAAGAACGAGACAACAAAATTAACCCAGACCCCCAACTGACGCAGGATATCCTTCGGGATAGACAGCAACTGAGGTCCCTACTTCTTTATAAGCAAGCAAACCACCTCAAATTCCTTAAAGCCTCCTATTACGGGTTGCATAACAAGGCGGGGGCATGGTTGGCTAGAGTGGTGAAGGCAAAACAGATCAAAAGAAGAATAGCTGCCCTTACTCATCCGCTTACGAAACAATCTGTTACTAACCCTAAAGATATGGCCAATGTGTTTGCGGATTATTAGCAGTCTTTATACGATCTTCGTAATGATGTGTCTACCCCTCAACCATCTCCAGAACTTATTGATGAGTTCTTACGGAAATTAAAGCTTCCCACCCTCTCCAAGGATCAAATCGATTCCATATCTCAATCATATACTACCCAAGAGATCTGTTCGGCCATCCACCAACTTCCCAACCGTAAGTCTCCTGGTGAAGATGGTTTTATAAATGAGTACTATAAACACCTATTCCCAAATAAGCTGCGCTATACTGATCCGATAAATGCTATGTGAAGCAAATGAGTGAATAAATAAAGCATGAAATCAAAAAATATTAACAAAGTGCAGACAGGGAAATGCATATACTAATGTTCAAATATTAGTCCATCATCCCATCAACAAAAAACGTTTTGCTTGTAATCTCCAACGTGTTTTAAACACACCACACCGATATAGGAAAAGTGTCATCAGAGTTTGCAGGAAAAAAGAGGACTTCCACCACCAACACTACTGCCGCTTACCAGCTACACTGATCCCATCTCAGAGACCAGATATCGCCAAATCAAAAACGCTTCCTCTGAGTCAGGACTGCATGGAGGGTGTATCCTCTTTAAGCTAAATAAATAAATAAAGTCGCGCTATGGAAAAATCAGATCTCCAATGTGATAGAAATATGTGAAATAAATTAAATATAAAGAGTGGAGAGAGAAAAGGAAATATACTGGGTTAGAGCTGCCTGTGCCTGAAGCCCTCACTTCCTTATTGGGGAGGAGAGGGAAATGAGAAATGAGAAATAAAAAGGTTATGGCGCTAAACCCTATTAGTGATGAGATGAGTTGACTTATCAAATCCTAGTGTTTATTTATATAAAAAGAAAGAGGAAAAGAAAAAGTTGTTGGTGATACCGTGCAGAGATATCCTAAAACAATTTTATCCAAAACAAATTGTGTGTGATTAATGTGGAGTCAACATTCATGTTCCATTATAGTTAAAACCTAAAAATGGGTGTTAAATTATCCTATACGTATCAACCTACTGGAAACATGTAAACCTTCATTAAATGTGCAAAATAGTGGAAATAATGTTAATATTCGAAAATATGTTAGTTTAAAACAGATTGTGCAAACATGTGCAAAAAATGTGCAAAAAAGCAACTAAAGGTCAGAGCAACCAAGGATCAAAAATAATTCAACCATAAAATCGCATGAAGACGCTAAATGTGCAAATAGACAATATTTTCAACCAATAATCGCATGAAGATGCATCTGTGTCCAATATAAGTCCAAAATTAATATTTGGCTTGATAGTACTGCCTCTTCAGATTATTGTTGTAATTGTTACAAAAAGTCAATGGGGGGTATTTGATTCACTCGTGCAAATAGTGCGGGCTTTCAATTAGAGAACTTCATCCCCGGTGCGCCACTCTGTGCTGTAATATGTGAATGCTCTCACCAGAGTTAATGCCCCTGTGGGGCTGGATGGACCTTCACAATGTAAGCCACTGTGTCGCTCTCTGGCTGCTGCTGGTGCACTGGGTGAAGCTTCGTTGTTCCGTCCGTATGGTATCCAACGTTAATTATATAAGGGAAGACATATCCATAGTGTAATACGTTCTTAACCAAATCGTTCGTTTATTAATATTAAAATCTACTCACATTTTACATTAAAAGCATATGCGTATAGAAAAAACTCCGCCGTTCGTCTCAAACGAGTGCACACAACGTGGCCACGCCCTACGCGTTTCGTCACTACGACGTCCTCTGGAGCGGCCATATTGGTGCACCTTATTGCTTAAATAGGGTGCATCAAAAAACACTGGCCGATTTTACAAGCAGACAGCTCACTCCAGGCCATGTTGCCGAACAAACCACGGTTCATCTACAGGAGGGCTCCAACACTCCGAAACAAATTAGTAAAAAATGTGGTGGACCCACCAAAACAAATAAGAATCTCTGAGACCCTAAAAGGATTCTATAAGTGCGGAAACTGCCTCCCATGCAGAAATAGTAAAAAGACCGAAAAAAAGAAAACTACTTTTAATTCCACCTCTAATGGAAAAGAATATAAAATCAAAGAATTGATTACTTGTAACAGCTCCCACGTCACCTACGTTATTGAATGTCCTTGCCATAAGCAATATGTGGGAAGGACCACCAGGGAGTTAAAAGTTAGGATAAGGGAACATATTGCAAATATCAAAAAAGGCTTCCAGAAACACAGTGTTTCCAAACACTTTAGGGATTTCCACAATCGGGACCCTGGTCAAATGATTTTCTACGGAATAGACAAAATAAGAGGCCACTGGAGAGGGGAAGACAAAACGATCAAAATATCCAGGAATGAAACGAAATGGATTTTTAATTTAGATACCCTCCAGCCAAGGGGAATGAACATAGAATTAGACCTCAATTGCTTCTTAACTAACTTCTAATAGTTAACTGTTTGCCTCAGCATTGGATAATGCTGGACGAACATTCCGTAGTCGAATGTTATCCATACACATACATAATGTTACAGGATCCCGACGAGACCTAACCACATATATAAGTAACCTATCTACCCCAACATAACACCTTATGGCCCACACCTCCGGGTTCAGGTCGAATGTTATTCATTCAAAATACATTAGATGTGTCGGAACTACAACAAGACTTATCTAAATTATCTAAAAGTTCCCCTGTAGGAACCAAACACACAGTCACAAATATCACAACCACCTATAGGACGATGTTAAATAGACCTCCTTAGTACCTCCACACACATCTATATCTTTTTAAGAATTTTATTTAATTCCTCCCCAAAAACTTTTTCCTCTTGAAAAACTTTCCTCTGGAATAATTTCTTCATTTATATTTACATATTAGTATGCATAAAAAAACTTTTTTAAACATATTAAAAACCCCTTAAATAATTTTTATAATTTTTATAATTTTTATAATTTTTATAAATTTTCATGCGTTTTCTTCAGTATTAATGTGTACCCCCCTGTTCTATATATGAATTTTTTATATATGAATTTTTTATATATGTATAAATCTTATATATGTGATTTTTATATATGTATTCCTATACATATATTTATTTTCTGGATTTTAGTTTTTTACCGTATATACTCGAGTATAAGCCGAGATTTTCAGCCTCTTTTTTGAGGCTGAAAGTGCCCCCCTCGGCTTATACTCGAGTCATCGCTGTCTGCCCGCTCGATCAGCGTGTCGAGCAGACAGACAGCGGCCATTCTGATTCAAAAGCCGCGCCTCCGGCTCCCCCTTCGCCTGTGATAGGCGGAACACTGAATTTCCCAGCAGCCTGTGTTCCGCCTATCACGGACTTCGTATCATCCTCGTACTACGGACGAGGATGATACGATGTACGTGATAGGCGGAACACAGGCTGCTGGGAAATTCAGTGTTCCGCCTATCACAGGCGAAGGCGGCGGCACAGCTTTTGAATTTTACAATGGCCGCCGAGGCGCCGACGAACGAAGAGGGCACGGGACGGAGGCAAGGCACAGGACGGCACGGCACGGGACGGGACGGGACGGGACCGGAGGCAAGGCATGGCGGCGAGGCACGGCGGCGAGGCACGGAGGCAAGGAGGCTCGGCACGGGACGGAGGCTCGGGACAAAGGCTCAGGACACAGGTAGGCTGGACACACACACACACACACACACACACACACACACACACACACACACACACACACACACACACACACGGATACACACACACACAGGGATGGATGGATGGATGGAGACACACACACACAGGGATGGATGGATGGATGGACACACACACACACACAGGGATGGATGGACGGACACACAGGGATGGACGGACACACAGGGATGGACGGACACACAGGGATGGACGGACACACACACAGGGATGGACAGGCATGTCTTACCCTCGGCTTATACACGAGTCAATAAGTTTGCCAGTTTTTTTGGGGGTAAATTGGGGGCCTCGGCTTATATTCGGGTCGGCCTATACTCGAGTATATACGGTAAATATAAACGTCTGGTTAAATGGGAAAAGACTAAGGAATGTCATCTAGATTGAGTATGGTTTATGGGTAGGCTGCAGTGCTCCAAGGCTAATTACATCTATCTTCCCTAAGGGCGCTAGGGGGAATAATGGTATTCATCCCCAGCAGAGTAAGGGCATCCCACACCCAAAATGGCGCTGTTATTTCAGCGCAGGCGTAGTGGAGCACTGCACCCTATTTAAGCAATAAGGTGCACCAATATGGCCGCTCCAGAGGACGTCGTAGTGACGAAACGCGTAGGGCGTGGCCACGTTGTGTGCACTCGTTTGAGACGAACGGCGGAGTTTTTTCTATACGCATATGCTTTTAATGTAAAATGTGAGTAGATTTTAATATTAATAAACGAACGATTTGGTTAAGAACGTATTACACTATGGATATGTCTTCCCTTATATAATTAACGTTGGATACCATACGGACGGAACAACGAAGCTTCACCCAGTGCACCAGCAGCAGCCAGAGAGCGACACAGTGGCTTACATTGTGAAGGTCCATCCAGCCCCACAGGGGCATTAACTCTGGTGAGAGCATTCACATATTACAGCACAGAGTGGCGCACCGGGGATGAAGTTCTCTAATTGAAAGCCCGCACTATTTGCACGAGTGAATCAAATACCCCCCATTGACTTTTTGTAACAATTACAACAATAATCTGAAGAGGCAGTACTATCAAGCCAAATATTAATTTTGGACTTATATTGGACACAGATGCATCTTCATGCGATTATTGGTTGAAAATATTGTCTATTTGCACATTTAGCGTCTTCATGCGATTTTATGGTTGAATTATTTTTGATCCTTGGTTGCTCTGACCTTTAGTTGCTTTTTTGCACATTTTTTGCACATGTTTGCACAATCTGTTTTAAACTAACATATTTTCGAATATTAACATTATTTCCACTATTTTGCACATTTAATGAAGGTTTACATGTTTCCAGTAGGTTGATACGTATAGGATAATTTAACACCCATTTTTAGGTTTTAACTATAATGGAACATGAATGTTGACTCCACATTAATCACACACAATTTGTTTTGGATAAAATTGTTTTAGGATATCTCTGCACGGTATCACCAACAACTTTTTCTTTTCCTCTTTCTTTTTATATAAATAAACACTAGGATTTGATAAGTCAACTCATCTCATCACTAATAGGGTTTAGCGCCATAACCTTTTTATTTCTCATTATCCTCTTTGGTTAGAAGAATCCTACGGCCACACCGCTTATTCCAATGGTTAGAAAAATCCTACGGCCACACCGCTCATTGCCCAGCACATATAATAACGAAAGGAATCGCCATAGTGTGATATAGTCACGAAATTTAATATAATAAAAAAGATTGCACTTACATCAAGTAGAAAAAACTTTGCTTTGTAAAACAAACAAATTCGCCGGCCGGCTTAGTAACGCTGCCCGTCGCTTCCGGGTCCAGCGTAGATCGCGGTGACGTCAGTACGTCGCTCCTCCCACTATAAACACCTCTCTAAAGAAATTGCCCCACACCTACAATCAGTCTTCAATCTTGCTTCATCCTCTGGAAATTTTCCACCTGACATGCTTAGAGCGGTGATAGTGACGTTGCCTAAACCCGATAAGGATCCTACTAGTCCAGTAAATTATAGACCTATTTCCCTCCTTAATACGGATGTGAAGCTGTATGCCAAAATTATAGCTACTAGATTGCAATCAGTCCTTCCCTGCCTAGTTCACCCGGACCAAGTGGGGTTTGTACCCGGTCGACAGGCCCCGGACGGCACCAGACGTCTTCTCAACCTAATCTCACAGGCTGGATCCTCTCGAGTGCCTTCTCTGCTTCTCTCTTTGGATGCGGAGAAGGCATTCGACAGGGTCCACTGGGGTTACCTTCAGGCAGTACTCAACGCCTTTGGAATTGCGGGCTGGATACAAACGGCCATATTAGCCCTTTACTCCACCCCCTCAGCCACGGTACTTACATCAGGGATTACCTCAAAACCGATACACATAACCAACGGGACAAGGCAAGGGTGCCCCCTTTCCCCAATCATTTTTACACTTCTCATGGAACCGCTAGCAGAGCATATTAGATCCCATCCTCACATAACAGGACTGTCTATAGCTGGTAAAGAGCATAAAATCAGCTTATTCGCTGATGATGTGATGCTCATACTCTCTAACCCCTTGACATCGTTGACTGAGACTCAGCAACTGCTACAGGATTTCAGTGCCGTATCCTATTATAAATTAAATGCCACAAAATCCCAAATACTTGGTATCAACGTCTCCGCGCCCATGAAATCCACTTTAACCAGAAAATTCCCCTTTACTTGGTCCACTCACTCTATACCCTTTTTAGGTATCCATTTGACCCGCCAGACCTCTCAATTGTATAACTATAATTTTAAACCCTTTCTAGAAGCCTTACCCCAACAACTGTCACATCTACATACTCAAGGTCTGTCCACAACGGGGAAAATAGCGGCACTTAAAATGATCATCCTCCCTAAACTTCTTTATTTATTTCGCACACTAATCATTCCTTTTCTTTCCTCGGTTCAAATGATGTTTAATCAGTATATTTGGAACTGTAAGCCGCCTAGATGCTCTATCACTATTCTGCTAAAACATAAGAAAATCGGGGGCATGGGTGCCCCTAATGTAACAGCGTACTACTACGCGTCCGTCCTAGATCAACTTAAATATTGTGTTCCCCCTCCGAACACAAAACGTGGACATCCATGGAGGTCGGCAGTAATCCTAATAGAGACCTTAAATCAACCCTGATTGCTATTCAATTGGGTGCTCTTGTCCCTCCCTCCCCTATACCCACTATCCAGATTTCTACCACCTTATGGTCAGAGTTTTCTATTTCCTCCATACCTAATCAGCCACTCTGTAAACTATCTACCCCACTTTCGGTTCTTTACGATTTCATTCCGTACCTTGATTTAAATCCTTGGATCTCCAAAGGCATTACTTTTATCAAAGATTTATACCATGACGCGTCCCTTTACAAATTTGGTGATTTGGTCTCCAGATTTTCTCTCCCCTCCTCAGCTTATTTCTCCTACCTACAAATTTACTCGTTTCTAATGAAGCACCCCTTACTCTTTTACCTGATGTTACCTTCCTCACTCTATAAGTTCCTCCAGGACCCTAGTAGCCCCATCAAAGGAATTTCCCTATTCTATGGTATTTATAACTCCCACGACTCTTTTTCTAAAACAACTACTATCTCTAAATGGGAAAAGGTTGTGGGTAAATCCTTTCCTGATAATTACTGGAAGTCAGCATTTTCTATTACATATACTTCTTCCAGATGTTCTAATCATTGGGAACTGTTTCAAAAAGTTGTTCATTCCTGGTATCTCACCCCCTATAGATTGAGTAAATATTGTCATGATCGCACGGCCTTCTGTTGGAGAGGTTGCGGAGACTTGGGTACTTTGTACCACATCTTGTGGTCTTGTAAATCGGTGCGATCCTTCTGGAACAAAATTTTTATGTTGATATCCGAATTAAGCGCTACCCATGTAGATCCCTCCCCTGAACTCGCTCTGCTTCACCTCACAATACATGAATTTCCACCCAACACTAGAATAGTACTTACTCAACTTTTGCTAGCAGCTAAACTGACTATCACCCGACTGTGGAACTCAGATAAATCTCCATCTCCTACAGATGCAGTACTTACTCTCAATCATCAGTGCGAGATGGAGAAATTATTACCTATCACTGATCTTAGGATTATGTCATTTTGGACCAAATGGAAACTCTGGCTTTCGCACCCATGGTGTACGGTTAAAGATTGATAACGTGTTTTCATTCCTCAAGCCATCCCATGTACTCGTACCTATCATTTATCTTTGTCCTCGATACTTACATAAGGTGACTCCTCCCTCTCTCCCTCTCCCGTTATTCCTTCATCTCCCTCTTGTTCATCTGCGAGAGCACCATATCTCCAAGGTAATCAACTAATGGAAGTGAAAGGATCTCTACGGGGACTATGTTGAACTTTCTATCATCTTTGCTACCTGGTGCCTCTTGAGGTCTGCATTTCTTGTATCTTCATAATGCCCCGCTTGCCTCCCCTATTTTTGTACCCTTTCCTTCTGTGTCTGTCTACTTTCCCTTTTTTTTTTTTTTTTGTTCTTAACCACTTTCAGACCGGACCATTTTGCTGGTAAATGACCAGAGGTCTTTTTACACTTTGGCACTGCGCTGCTTTAACTGGTAATTGCGCGGTCATGCAATGTTGTACCCAAACAAAATTTGCGTCCTTTTCTTCCCACAAATAGAGCTTTCTTTTGATGGTATTTGATTGCCTCTGCGATTTTTATTTTTTGCGATATAAACGTAAAAAGACCGCAAATTTTGAAAAAAAATGATATTTTCTACTTTTTGTTATTAGAAAAATCCAATAAACTCAATTTTAGTCATACATTCAGGACAAAATGTATTCAGCCACATGTCTTTGGTAAAAAAAAAGTCAATAATTGTATATTTATTGGTTTGCGCAAAAGTTGTCACATCTACAAACTAAGGTACGTTTTCTGGAATTTACGCAGCTTTTAGTTTACGACTGCCTATCTCATTTCTTGAGGTGCTAAAATGACAGGGCAGTACAAAACCCCCCCAAATGACCCCATTTTGGAAAGTAGACCCCCTAAGGAAATTGATAAGAGGCATGTTGAGCCCATTGAATATTTTATTTTTTTGCCTCAAGCGATTGAATAATGACAAAAAAAAAATTTTTTTTTTTTTTTTACACAAAGTTGTCACTAAATGATATATTGCTCACACATGCTATGGGCGTATGTGAAATGACACCCCAAAATAAATTCTGCTGCTTCTCCTGAGTACGGGGATACCACATATGTGGGACTTTTTGGGAGCCTAGCCGCGTACAGGGCCCCGAAAACCAAGCACCGCCTTCAGGCTTTCTAAGGGCGTCAATTTTTGATTTCACGCCTCACTACCTATTACAGTTTTGAAGGCCATAAAATGCCAAGATGGCACAAAACCCCCACAAATGACCCCATTTTAGAAAGTAGACACCCCAAGCTATTTGCTGAGAGGCATGTTGAGTCCATGGAATATTTTATATTTTGCCACAAGTTGCGGGAAAATTACAAACTTTTTTTTTTTTTTTTTTTTTTTCACAAAGTTGTCACTAAATGATATATTGCTCATGCATGCCATGGGCATATGTGAAATGACACCCCAAAATAAATTCTGCTGCTTCTCCTGAGTACGGGGATACCACATATGTGGGACTTTTTGGGAGCCTAGCCGCGTACGGGGCC
Organism: Lithobates pipiens; assembly: GCF_037356315.1. Lineage (NCBI taxonomy): Eukaryota > Metazoa > Chordata > Amphibia > Anura > Ranidae > Lithobates > Lithobates pipiens. Next base: position 26,860,346 of record NW_027507790.1, on the reverse strand, counting down.
CCGAAAACCAAGCACCGCCTTCAGGCTTTCTAAGGGCGTAATTTTTTGAGTTCACTTCTCACTACCTATTACAGTTTTGAAGGCCATAAAATGCCAAGATGGCACAAAACCCCCACAAATGACCCCATTTTAGAAAGTAGACACCCCAAGCTATTTGCTGAGAGGCATGTTGAGTCCATGGAATATTTTATATTTTGCCACAAGTTGCGGGAAAATTACAAACTTTTTTTTTTTTTCACAAAGTTGTCACTAAATGATATATTGCTCACGCATGCCATGGGCATATGTGAAATGACACCCCAAAATAAATTCTGCTGCTTCTCCTGAGTACGGGGATACCACATATGTGGGACTTTTTGGGAGCCTAGCCGCGTACGGGGCCCCAAAAACCAAGCACCGCCTTCAGGCTTTCTAAGGGCGTTACAGTTTTGAAGGCCATAAAATGCCAAGATGGCACAAACCCCCCCCCCCCCAAATGACCCCATTTTAGAAAGTAGACACCCCTAAATTTAGGGGTACACTAGTGAGACTAGGTAATAAATGGCGGGTGCCCTGAAACTATAAAAAAATAACTAACCAACCAGCGTCACCTGTAACAGTTATATGGTGATCACTGGTGAAAGGGTTAACTAGGGGGCAATCAGGGGGCTTTATGCGGTAGTATATGGGGGTCCCTGGCGCTATAAAAAGCTGCGGCGAACCTAAATACCTACCTGCCTAACTAGCGTCACCTGTGACACTAATACAGCGATCAGAAAAACGATCGCTTATTAGGCTGGGTTCACACTGGAGCGATGCGGGAACGCCACGAATGCGCGGCGGGTTCCCGCATCGCATGCCTCCCGGCGGCAGTTCACACTGCCCTATGCGAACTGCTGGGAGTGTCAGTGAAATGTTAATGACACCCCCAGATCAGTTCGCATATCGCAGTGCGATCTGCAAACTTGGATCGCATGGTGTGAACACCCATGCGATCCGATTCTGCTGCGGACCAAAAAAAGGGTCCCGTGCGAGTTTGCGGCGGGTGCGACACGAATTCAGCCATACTATCTGTATAGCTGAACTCGAATCGCACAGAGATCGGATGTGATTTGCACTGCAGTGCGGTGCGAATCACATCCGTTCTCATAAACCGCTGCAATGTGAACCCAGCCTTAGTGACACTGGCGACGGGGGGTGATCACGGGGTTAAACCTTTATTGGGGGGGTTAGGGGGGTACCTTAGAACTAAAGGGGGCTAACCCTAACTGCCCTAACAGTTATTAGTCACAAATGACACCTGCCGGGTGATCAGGGGGTTAAACCTTTATTAGGTAATAAATGGCGGGTGCCCTGAAACTATAAAAAAATAACTAACCAACCAGCGTCACCTGTAACAGTTATATGGTGATCACTGGTGAAAGGGTTAACTAGGGGGCAATCAGGGGGCTTTATGCGGTAGTATATGGGGGTCCCTAGCGCTATAAAAAGCTGCGGCGAACCTAAATACCTACCTGCCTAACTAGCGTCACCTGTGACACTAATACGGCGATCAGAAAAATGATCGCTTATTAGGCTGGGTTCACACTGGAGCGATGCGGAAACGCCGCGAATCCGCGGCGGGTTCCCGCATCGCATGCCTCCCGGCGGCAGTTCACACTGCCCTATGCGAACTGCTGGGAGTGTCAGTGAAATGTTACTGACACCCCCAGATCAGTTCGCATATCGCAGTGCGATCTGCAAACTCGGATCGCATGGTGTGAACACCCATGCGATCCGATTCTGCTGCGGGCCAAAAAAAGGGTCCCGTGCGAATTTGCGGCGGGTGCGGCGGGTGTGGCGGGTGCGGCGGGTGCGGCGAATGGCTGAACTCGAATCGCACAGAGATCGGATGTGATTTGCACTGCAGTGCGGTGCGAATCACATTCGTTCTCATAAACCGCTGCAATGTGAACCCAGCCTTAGTGACACTGGCGACGGGGGGTGATCACGGGGTTAAACCTTTATTGGGGGGGTTAGGGGGGTACATTAGAACTAAAGGGGGCTAACCCTAACTGCCCTAACAGTTATTACAGTCACAAATGACACCAATGCAAAAAAAAAAAAAAAAAAAAAAAAAATGACATTGGTGTCACTGTGACTGGGGGGCAGGGGTAATTGGGGGGGTGATCGGGGGGTAAAGGGGGGGTGTGAGTGTGCCTGGCATGTTCTACTGTGTGTGGGATGTGTTGGTGCAACTCACTGATCCGCTCTCCTCCGTGTCGGAACGAAAAATACCGACACGGAGGAGAGAATACATCACTTCCTCTCCTGTGTTTACATTACAGGAGAGGAAGTGATGTCACCGGGGATTTCCATTCGTCGGGAGCGATCGCGAGGGGGTGGCCATGAATGAATGGCCGTCCCCTCGTCCGGGATCGCTCCCGAACGAAAACCGACCGCCGCAGGCACCGGGCGGGGGCCCGATCGGGCCCCCGACCCGCGGGAGGCAAAGGACGTACATATATGTGCTTATGCCTGCCCGTGCCATTCTGATGACGTACATCGGCGTGAGGCGGTCGGCAAGTGGTTAATAATGTAGAATTTGACGGGTGGGGGGCCCCTTCCCTCTCAGGCACAGTGTGATCCCATTGGGGTGCCAGTGAGGGAATGGGGGGATACCTCTTACCTGATATCTGAGTGAGTTATTCCTTTTCTAAACTCTTTTTGTACAGATTTGCCAATGTACGCAACTATTTCATGCTAGCTGTTCATTGTATGGCAGATATTGGTTATATGACTTTGTTTCTTTGCGGTTTGTGTTATTTTCTAAAACTTCAATAAAAACTATTGAAATTAAAAAAAATTCCTTTAAATATCGTGTCTGGGGGCCCCCTTAGTCTGCCTGTAAAGTGGCTCAAATGTGTGATGCATAGAACATGCCGCAACAACAATGACATTTCTAAAGGAAAAAATGTAATTCAAAATTGCTTGCGTCTGTAATATATTGTTGGCTTCCAGCAATATAGATGAAAAATCTGTGAAAAAAGCCCCCCCCCCCCCAGTCCATTCCACACCAAAATGTAAAAGAAAAATAGCATAGGGTCCCAGTAAAATCCATACCAGACCCAGCATGCAGCCTGGCAGGTCAGGATGGCAAGAGAGCGCATCCCCTCCTTAACCATGCTAGACCACATGCCCTCAACATGGAGGGATTGGTGCTTTGAGGCGGGGGGACTCTACTCTGCTCCCCCCACCCCAAAGCACCTTGTCCCCATGTTGATAAATGGTGGTTGTCAGGGTCTGCAAGTGGGGGGCATATCGGAATCTGGAAGCCCCCTTTAACAAGAGGGCCCCATATCCCGCCCCTACATGTGAATGGGTATCAGGTACATTGTACTCCTACCCATTCACCAAAAAAAGTGTAAAAAATTGTCAAAAGTAAAAACCCACAGGAGACCATTTTTGACAATTCCTTTATTAAAAAATTGTAAAAAAAAAAAATGCCCTGTGATGTAAATTCATCATCAATCACACCGCCCTAATGGACCCAAAATATAGAAAAACAAAAAAAACTCTGCCTCCATAGGAGGCCTTCCGGCGACTGCTGTCTTTTTTCACTTTGACAGCTCTTATATAGGCAAGGGTAAGGTCATCCGCAGATGAAGCCAGCTGACCCCACTCCCTCTGACATCACATGATGCCTCATGATGTCAGAAGGGGGTAGGCTCACTCGGTTATATTACTGGGATGGCCCCACTGTTGCCTATATAACAGCTGTTAAAGAGAAGGGTGGCATGATTGAAGATGGATGGACATCGTGGACACTTTTTTATTTTTATTTTTTAATAAAAGAATTGTCAAAAACTGTCTGTTGTGGTTTTTACTTTTTGACACTTTTTGGGCTCCCCAGCCCCAAAGCACCCCCGCCATGTTTAGGGCATGTGGCCTGGTATGGTTCAGGAGGGGGCACTCACTTGTCCCCCTCCCCTTCCCGCTTTATTTTCCTGGCCTGGTATGCTGCAGGCTTGGATAAGGGTCTGGTATGGATGTTGAAGGGGACCCCACGCCATTTAAAAAAAAAAAAAATGTCATAGGGTTTCCCTTAAAATCCACACCAGCCCCGAAGGGCCTGGTATGGATTGGGGAGGGGCACGCCATTTTTTCTTCCATTGCTGGCAATGGTATTGTATTGCAGACAATTTAAATGTCTTTTTTTTTTCTTTACGAATTTCAGTTCTTCTGCAGTAGGTTGTATACATGGTGCCACTTTACAGGCAGGCTAAGGGGATCCCCCAAGCATTATATTTAAAAGGATGTTTCATTTTTATTGTTTCACTTTAAGCATTATTAAAATCACTGCTCCTTTAAAAAAGTATCTTTTTAAAGGTTTTTTTTGCATTCATACACATGCCCAGGGCAGTAACCAGGTCCCCATACCATTTTTATGGCCAATAACTTGCATATAAGTCCTCAAAATGGAAACTTTTTGACTACACTAGGGTTCAATCAAACTTTTGCTATGTTTGGGAGTTCTGGTGCAAACCAAACTGAGGGGTGTTCGGCCCATCTCTACTCCTGATATATATGTGAGGTAGACAGCGTGCCACAGATTTTTTTTCTTTTAAGGTGTGATGTCTGCTAAAAATACAACAAAATGCATTCTGTCCACCTTTTCACTGAAATTCTTTATAGTGTTAAGTGCAAATCGCAGATTCAAAATGCTCATAGCATCTTTAAAAGAACTAAATATCAGTGAAAGGAATTGCATCATCTATTTCCTGTAGATGTCTCTCCTATTTCCTATGGATGTTACTGAGGGTAGTTATTGTCACAATACATTACTCATTCCTAAAAAAAAATTAAAAACCATGAATGCCTGTTTGGCTATAAGGGGCACTACAATTGTTATGGCCTGGCACCAAGGTCATTTGCCCTGCATCTTTTGCGGGGTGCCTTGGGGTCCCCAATGCTGTAATTCCCCGCCACTGCAGCAGCCAGCATCTACCCCTGTTGGCTGCTTGTCACAAACTTCAGAGCCAAAGGAAGCTTTTCAGCTTTAGCATGTCACACAAAGAAGAGCCTGGAAGGACAAACATCTCCCATGTTGCACTGTATCTGAGGTCTGTAAGTTCAGGGAGGGGTGGGGTGATTGTATTGGGAGACAAAATGAGCTGAGAATGAGAGTGTTATTGGTGAGAGGAGGGAATTGGGTAAGGAAAGGATTTGTTCTAGGAAGGTGTATTTTGGGGGAGGGACAGATTTTTGGGGTAAAGGTTCAGGGTCCATCCAAGCCAGCTGCTGAGTTACAATACAAGCACTGGTGTGAGCTGCAGTGCAGGCGATGCTAATGCCTCGATTCCAGCGCATTGTACTGTTCACTTATTTTTAACAAACTTTGTTGAAATGTTACACAGTGAAATTTCATATAGTTCTATTAGCTGGTATGTGGTGACTGCACTGTGGTGGAAAAAAAAGTACAGCTTGTAGCACTTTTTTTAGTGTGAATTGGTCACTCTGAAGACAAGGAATTTTTGCAATAAGGGTGTGATGGGACTGCACTGGAATAGGTGCCCAATGCAGCCCCACCGTACCTGGTGTGAATAAACCATCAGTGTCAGTTGAGAATTTGGGTTTTATGCTGGGGGGGATTTGGGGTGGTGAGAAGATTTGTGTTGGGGGATCAAGAAATGGTTAATGTTAGGAGCAGGATTAGAATAAGGATTTGTGCTAGGGAGATGAAATTTGTTGGGGTGGGGGGCTTTGTGCTAAGAGGGGGGATTTGGGGGTAAGATGATTTGTGCTTGGAAGGGGCTTTTTGGGTGGAGAGGATTAATGCTGTGGGTGGATTTTGAGGAGGGGACGGTTTGTGCTGGGGAGATGGAATTTTGGGGCTAGAAGGGGGGCTTGGGGGGAGGATTAGTCCAGGGGCAGATTTTGGGATTTGTCCTCGTGGAGAATTTGGGTGGGTGAGAGTTCTGACATTGTACTACAAGGGAAAATTGGAGAAGGTAGAGGAAGATTAGCCCAGAGGAGGGGGAGATTTGATGGAGGATTTGAGCTAGGAGGGTGAATTGGTGGAAGTGTAGGGGGGGAATTGTCCTAAGATGGAGGAAGTTGATTTGTGCTGGAAAGGGGAGGGTGGGATGTGGTTGAGTGGAGAAGATTAGTGTTTGGGGGATTTGTGGGGATGTGGAAGAGAGAGAGAGAGGGAGGGCAATCAAAGCACATTTCATGGGTACAAGAAAGCTGTTATTTTATTTACCCATGCCCCTTTCATCCAATTCCACTGTTAATGCAATTCAATCACACCCACTTTTCACTACACATTACTGCTCTTCTTTGGGTATCCAAAGGTTCTCCATGTCTTTTTCAATCCTAGCAATGTCCCTTGCGACTGTTTAGGTTTAGGAATCTGCAGAGAGGAGAAGGAAAAAAGCACTTCTGGCAAATGCCTACTTCAGAGGGGGACAGTTATGGTCAAAGAAGGTCTTTTAACTTTCTAATAACTTTCTAATAAACTTGTTCCCTCCAAAAGCAGTTGGTCAGAGCCTCTCATCAGGGATTCAATCATCTGGCAAAAAACAACTGGGTCATGTATTTTTTTTATCACATGTCTATAGGGCACCTTAGGGATCTTTCCAGCAGATCAGAAATTAATTTTGCCACCTCAAAAAATTACAAAACTCTAAGGAAACTTGACCAGACACCATTAGTTTCATAAACAACATCATACATTACATGGAGCTGAACTTCTCAACATCAGAATAGTACACCCTTAGCCCCTGTACACATGGTCGGAGATTCTGCCAACCAAATCCGTCGCACTAAGTTGTCGAAAAATCCGATCTTTCAGAACGTGATGACGTAATTTTGTTACGATGGGACTAGATTCAGGCTAGTAGCCAATAGCTTTGATGTAGGAATTTGATCTGAGCATGCGTGGCACTTGGTCCGATCAAAATTCTCTACACATGATCGGATTACGTCCGACCGGCCCAGTTGGTCGGGAAATATTTCCAACATGTTGGAAAATTGGGTCGGACGGAGATTGGGACGGAATCAGTCCGATGCATACCACACACAGTCGGATTATCTGATGACACGGTCCGATAAGACGCATTCCGACGGATTCTCCGACCGTGTGTACGCGGCTTTAAGCTGGATTCACACCTATGCATTTTTTGTGCATTTTGCATTTTGCAGATTTGCACTACAGAACGTGTTCCATAGGAAACAATGTTAAATGGACTGTAGTCCAAATCTGCAAATTGAAAAAAGCACTAAAAATGCATAGGTGTGAATCCAGCCTTAGTGACTTATATGCAGCCATAGTGAATAATATTCTTTATCTAGTGAAATGTTGCATGTCCTAAAGACACAGATACAGTAAATATTTAGAAACATTTCATGCATTCAAACTATATAGAATAAGAAAAAGTATTCTTATAGGAATCATTTTAATTTAACTGACAAAACAATATATAGAATAAAATGGCATACACAATTTCTTATAGTGTACCCACATCTCCAACATTCCTTTAGGTCTGGCTTTAGAATCTGCCACCATCCTTTTTTCTTGGTTAACAATCCTTTTTTTATACTCTTCTTTGTGAGTTTATAATATGGACCTACTCTTAATACCTTTTATGTCATAATGGAAAATAAAGCTTTTAAAATGATCTATGGGAGAATGACCATATAGCTGTGCAGTCAAGTGTGAAAGCTTTAGTAAAGGTCAGATTTTTTTTTTTACTGCATTCCCCAAATTAGCCCTCTGTGTGAACGGCATCTGAAACCTACGAGAACACAGCAATGCACAGGAATAAGAAGGATTAGTATAACAGCTGTGGAAAATCTGAGCCAAAAATGCTCATATAGGTTGGGAAAAATGCTGCAGGTGAACATTGTTTACTTGCAACTCCATTTAGAGGTTCTGAGGAATTATTATTTTTATTATTTTTTTTCTTTTTATTCTTTATGTTCATTTCATTTCATTCCTATAAGGGAGAAAGAAAGAAAATAGAAGTAGATGGGGCACTGCTCGTGCGATTCATACAATATTTTCTACATGCGGAAGCTTAGCTTCTCCTCGCTCTCGTTCAGGGCTACAGCATCCTCGTTGCCTTGCGGTGGTATCGCAGGAGGTCTTGTGCACTAGGGGCACAGCGGAACACCAATAAAGCATCCCGGATCGGCTAAGCCTAAAGCCCCATATACACGGTCGGATTTTTCCCAAAACGTTTGTTGCATACACACGGTCGCACAAAGTTGTCAGAAAATCCAATCGTTCGGAACAAGGTGACATACAAAAGGTACGATGGGACTACGTAGAGGCCAGTAGCCAATAGTTTTCGTCTCCAAATTTTTTTTTCTGAGCATGCGTGGCACTTTGTGCGTTGGAATTCTCTACACACGATCAGAAAAAGTCAGATCGGATTTTGCTGTTGGAAAATTTTAGATCCAGCTCTCAAACTTTTTTCCGCCAGATATTCCGACGGAAAAAGTCTGATAGAGCCCACACACGATCAGATTTTCTGACAACATAATCCGATCTGACTTTTTCCTTCTAAATTTCTGACCGTTTGTATGGGGCATAAGGGTGCTACACAGAATACTGTGAATGCCTTATACCCCAGGCAGGGGAGAAATTTCTGGTGAGTGCATTCACTAGGGATGAGCCGAACAACCCCCCCCCCCCCCCGGTAAGGTTCGCATCCAGAACATGCGAACAGGAAAAAAAATTGTTGGAACACGCAAACAGCGTTAAAGTCTATGGGACACGAATATGAATAATCAAAAGTGACCATTTTAAAGGCTTATATGCAATTTATTGTCATAAAAAGTGTTTGGGGTCCCGAGTCCTGCCCCAAGGGACATGCATCATTGCAAAAATGACCCCCCCCTCTTATATAGAATTCTGAGGAGTGTATAGGACACCTGAAGGGGGTGTGCGCTTCTTAACATCATTGTCTCCATCCATTGAAGCAAATTAATCAGCATATGTAGTACTAGTACTTTAAATATTAACATGGGGACAAGGTGCTTTGGGGACCCCAAAGCATCTTCCCCATGCTGAGGGCATGTGGCCTGGTATGGTTCAGGAGGGGGGGCACTCTCTCACCCCCCCCCCCCTCTTTTCCTGCTGCCTGCCAGGTTGCATGTTCAGATAACGGTCTGGTATGGATTTTGGGGGGACCCCTACGCCATTTTTTTACATTTTGCAGCAGATTTCCCCTTAATATTCATACCAGACCTGAAGGGCCTGGTAGGGATTTTGGGAGGTCCCCCACGCATTTTTTAAAAAATTTTGTTTCAGGGTTCACCTTAATATTCATGCTAGACCCAAAGGGCCTGGTAATGGACTGGGGGGACCCATGCCATTTTTTTCAATACATTTTATCTATATTGCCGGGACCCGACAATTCGTTACAGCCACGATCAGTTTTAAATTACTTTTTTTTGCTTTAGAAATTTTATTTTGTTGTGGTGTTGTTCTAAACATGGGGAAACTGCACCATTTTAGCAGGCATACTATAGACACCTCCCAGGCACGATATTTAAAAGGAATATTTCATTTTTATTGTTTCACTTTAAGCATTATTAAAATCACTGCTCCAGAAAAAGAGGCCATTTTAAAACTTTTGATACGCTTGGGGTGGGACTAGGGTCCCCAAACACTTTTTACGGCAATAACATGCATTTTAAAATGAGCACTTGATTTTCATGCTCGCATCCCAAAGACTTTAAATGTGTTTGCGTGTTCGTCCAAATTTTTTGCCTGTTCGCAAGTGGGGTGTTATATATAGGGAGTTTTAGTTTTGGTTCTAGAAATTTTTAACCTTTGAGCCAGAAATGTACCTGCTTGGTTGCCAGATGAATAATGGGTTATTTTGAGTGAATGGACATATTTGTCATACTGTTCAATAAGCAGACACCTGAGATCGAGACAGAGTTGAGAGAGTTTGTTAGCAGTTTTTGGGTCTGCGCTATTTTTGTTTAGAGATTCTAGGGTCTGAATTTCCCCAAGAAGGCGGTCTAATTCCTGTGTCCTCAGCCTCTTCTCCTGAGAGCATAATTGTAGCATGATCCCTCTGATGAAAGCCTTATGAGCCCGCCACAAGTATGCTGGACTCAGAGTGTGCCCCTCCACCACCGTTATGGAGACAGGCGCATGGTCCGACCAAGATATTCATGGATAGTGGAGGAGGACACTGCCTGCAGCAGCACCCTGTCAACTAAAATAAAATCAATTCTGGAATATGAATTGTGCCTAGATGAACATAAAGTCTTTCTCACTCGCATGCTGGCACCTCCACACATCATAAACATCTTCAGAGTTCAAAAAGGGTTGGTCCCAGGCAAAGGTCTCTTGGACCTGGAGGTTGTGTCCATTACATAGTGAACTGTCATATTATAGTCTGCGCAGACAACCAAGGAGCCTTTCCGGGTCTTGTTGATTCTAAGGAACAGTCTGTTCAAAAATCAAAGTTGATGTGAGTTTGGCGTATAAAGATTGACAATCGTGTACGGTTTGTTATTGAGCTCAGCTGTCAGGATTATATATCGCCCATCTGTACTCAGAGTGAAGACAATTGTATCCTTTATGGCGATGACGACCCCCTTCTGTTTCTTTGAAGCTGAGGCTAGAAATATGTGGGGGAATTTAATGTGCTGGAACCTAGGAGTATCTGTGGTGGAGAAGTCGGACTCCTGAATGCACAGCACATCAGCTCAGAGTTTTAGCGCCTCTCTCCAAACCGAGGCTCTCTTGGCTGGATGGTTTAGGCCATGAACATTAAAAGAGACAAATTTGAGCTCCATGGTTACAGGGTTATTAAGGAGATTGATAGTACCTTGTATGCGTCTTCTTGAGATTCCATAGTGCGATGTTCCAACAGACAGGCATAATGCTGCAGGCCAGTGGCCACCGACCCAAGGAGATAAAGAACTTCAGACCCAGAACAGACCAGACCGAAAGGAAAAATATAAACTGAAAAAGAAATAAACAGCATTGAAAAACAGTTAAATGAACAGGGTATTAAAAAAGTAGATCCTCTCAGGAATCTGGAGGCAGAATAACTGCCCATTTCTTGGGGGGGAAAAATTTAGGCGCACTGGAGTTCCTTAAGCTTCAGGAATCCAGTAGTAGATTAATTGGGTTGCAAAGGAGTATATTAGGAGTTACGTTTTTTGTTCTTTTTTTTCTTCCACGACACCATTTTCCAGTCTTCCTGAGTGTTCAATCACGCAGGCGGAGATGGAGATGGGTCCGCGGCGGGTTCCTCAGGTAGGATATCTAGGGAGCAGAGCAGTGCCAGAACCTCCTCTAGGGTAGTGATCACTGAGTTCCCTTCATGGGTAATCGTCAGTCTTAACGGGTAACCCCATCTATAAGGGACATTGTGGTTGCGTAATGCCTTTGTTACCGGCACGAGCGCTTTCCATCTCTGCATGGTATACAGGGAAAGATCTGCATACATCTGTATGTAGCGGATGACATTTTGGACAAAATATCATACACATGTAAATTTAGTTTTTGCCGTAGAACAGTAGGGGCACTGAGGGTTAATTACATAGGTTGGCCTTAAAATCAGTCTGGCCAGGCTGTGCTTGGAATTTCTGCCTGGTCATGTGAACGGTGAGGTGCACATGACAGGCTAGAACCAGGCCTGGTTGGATGTTTAGGTATCAGCCTTCTCTGAGCCAGGGGCCTGCTGAGGAGTCTGAGAAGGGGTACTTAAGAGGTGTGGGTCACGTGTTCAGGGAGAGGAGTTTGTGAGACCCATGTGGTCTGGTCTAGCTCCAGGGCCGGGGTAAATCCGTGAGGGGTCCCTGGTCACGGGGTGTTCAATATCCCGCAACATGTTCCTGTTAGAGGCCCTTGGTAGACCCGTCTGGCCTGGGGTAGGGATCCGTCTGTTTCCGAGTCTCGGAACCTGCTGGTACAAGGCGCAGTAACTGAGGGAGGATTCAAGGTGTTCTCCCCGCTTGGAGAGGCACCACAGCTCGTGGAGGTAACTGGGGGAGGACTCTTTGGAGGAGGGCCGGCAAGTGGCATCCTGGGAAGTGCCTGGTTACTGAGTTGGGAAGGACATTGACATATTCACGCTTTTCCAGTACCATTGAGGAGACGGGAAACGTTCCAGGTACTGAGGGAAAAGGTTCCTGTTCACCCTTAGTTACAACTTGTCCACGTTCATAGGATTGTTTCAAGTTTTGAGTCAATGTGCTGACTGCCATGATCTCTGGTTAGAGATATGTTCAGCCTTGAAGTACATAGCTGTGAGTGGCTACTCTCTGGGTGGAAGTAGAGACTTTGCTAGGCCTGCAGTTCAAGTTGCCTGAGTTCTTCACCCGTGCCCTCTGTTCCCACAAGAGACTGTGTTATTGGATGTTACTACTGAAAAATAAAAGCTTTGTTAAAGGACTTTATCTGTGTCAGTGTTCAAGTCGGTGGGTATCAACCCTGGAAACCTCTAGATGTGGAAGAGCTGGCCAGGAGAAGGTAACTGGTAAGCCCAATAAATCAAGGCCGCCCTGCAGCGGGTTGTGGCCTCTACATGTATGTTGGAAAAAATTTCTGGAAGTAGTCCCGCTTTGCAGAAAGCTAACATAAGCTGCTCCTTTACATGATAAATATGGACCCGCATCAGGACATCCCTAGGGATATTGTCAGGAAGGTGGGATGGCTTGGATAGCCGATGGATGCGGTCAATAATCAGACATGGCTCTGATAACAAGGGTAGTAAGGCCCTCATGAGGTCATGAACATATTGAGTTAGTTGTGCCGGTAGTATAGCCTCAGGGATTCCCCATAATTTGACATTGTTACTAGAGATGAACGAACTTCCAACGGGACGTTTCGCAAACGTGAACCGCGAACGCGGGAAAAAGTTTGCGAACCGCAAATTTCGCGGCAGGCCCCATTGACTTCAATGGCAGGCAAACTTTAAAAAGCTACAGATCATATTTTCAGCCACAAAATACGTAGCTGTGCACACATAGTCCCACCACATGGCCACTGACTTAACACATGTATGAAGTGAATCTGGGATCGAAAACTACAAGCATTCTTTTTTATCTGTGAAATTTTGACAATTCAGGACTCAGGAGCGCATGAAGGCAATGGAGGAGAGGAAAGGTCAGGGTAGGCTATGAAGAGGGTGCAGGAGATGATCACCAGCACTGTGATATAGAGAACTGACACCAGCACCATGATAGAATGCACTGACACCAGCACCGTGATATAGAGCACTGACACCAGCACCGTGATAGAGTGCACTGACACCAGCACAGTGAGAGCACTGGCACCAGCACCATTATAGAGTGCACTGACACTAGCACCGTGAGAGCACTGACACCAGCACCGTGATATAGAGCACTGACACCAGCACCGTGATATAGAGCACTGACACCAGCACAGTGATAGAGTGCACTGACACCAGCACCTTGATATAGAGCACTGACACCAGCACCGTGAGAGCACTGACACCAGCACCGTGATAGAGAGCACTGACACCAGCAACATGATAGAGTGCACTGACACCAGCACCGTGAGAGCACTGACACCAGCACCGTGATAGAGTGCACTGACACCAGCACCGTGATATAGAGCACTGACACCAGCACCATGATAGAGTGTACTAACACCAGCACCATGAGAGCACTGACATCAGCACCGTGATAGAGTGCACTGACACCAGCACCGAAATAGAGTGTACTGACACCAGCACCGTGATAGAGTGCACTGACACCAGCACCGTGAGAGCACTGACACCAGAACCGTGATAGAGAGCACTGACACCAGCACCATGATAGAGTGCACTGACACCAGCACCGTGAGAGCACTGACACCAGCACCGTGATAGAGAGCACTGACACCAGCACCGTGATAGAGTGCACTGACACCAGCACCGTGATATAGAGCACTGACACCAGCACCATGATAGAGTGTACTGACACCAGCACCGTGATATAGAGCACTGACACCAGCACCGTGATAGAGTGCACGGACACCAGCACCGTGATAGAGTGCACTGACACCAACACCGAGATAGAGTGTACTGACACCAGCACCGTGTTAGAGTGCACTGACACCAGCACCGTGAGAGCACTGACACCAGCACCGGGATATAGTGCACTGACACCAGCACTGTGATAGAGTGCACTGACACCAGCACTGTGATATATAGCACTGACACCAGCACCGTGATAGAGTGCACTGACACCAGCACTGAGATAGAGAGCACTGACAACAGCACCGTGAGAGCACTGACACCAGCACTGTTATATAGAGCACTGACACCAGCACTGTGATAGAGTGCACTGACACCAGCACTAAGATAGAGAGCACTGACACCAGCACCGTGATATAGAGCACTGACACCAGCACCGTGATAGAGTGCACTGACACCAGCACTGAGATAGAGAGCACTGACACCAGCACCATGAGAGCACTGACACCATCACTGTTATATAGAGCACTGACACCATCACCGTGATAGAGAGCACTGACTCCAGCACCGTGATATAGTGCACTGACACCAGCACCGAGATAGAGAGCACTGACACCAGCACCTTGATAGAGAGCACTGACACCAGCACCGTGAGAGCACTGACACCAGCACTGTGATAGAGTGCACTGCCACCAGCACCGAGATAGAGAACACTGACACCAGCGCCGTGATAGAGTGCAATGACACCAGCACCGTGATATAGAGCACTGACACCAGCACCGTGATAGAGTGCACTGACACCAGCACTGTGAGAGCACTGACACCAGCACTGTTATATAGAGCACGGACACCATCACCGTGATAGAGAGCACTGACACCAGCACCGTGATATAGTGCACTGACACCAGCACCGTGATATAGAGCACTGGCGCCAGCACCGTGATATTGAGCACTGACACCAGCACCGTGATAGAGTGCACTGACACCAGCATCGTGAGAGCACTGACACCAGCACTGTTATATAGAGCACAGACACCATCACCGTGATAGAGAGCACTGACACCAGTACCGTGATATAGTGCACTGACACCAGCACCGTGATATAGAGCACTGGTGCCAGCACCATGATAGAGAGCACTGACACCAGCACCGTGATAGAGTGTACTGACACCAGCACCGTGATATAGAGCACTGACACCAGCACAGTGATAGAGTGCACTGACACCAGCACCTTGATATAGAGCACTGACACCAGCACTGTGAGAGCACTGACACCAGCACCGCGATAGAGAGCACTGACACCAGCACCATGATAGAGTGCACTGACACCAGCACTGTGAGAGCACTGACAACAGCACCGTGATAGAGTGCACTGACACCAGCACCGTGATATAGGGCACTGACACCAGCACCATGATAGAGTGTACTAACACCAGCACTGTGAGAGCACTGACACCAGCACCGTGATAGAGTGCACTGACACCAGCACCGAGATAGAGAGTACTGACACCAGAACCGTGATAGAGTGCACTGACACCAGCACCGTGAGAGCACTGACACCAGCACCGTGATAGAGAGCACTGACACCAGCACCATGATAGAGTGCACTGACACCAGCACCATGAGAGCACTGACACCAGCACTGTGATAGAGAGCACTGACACCAGCACCATGATAGAGTGCACTGACACCAGCACCGTGAGAGCCCTGACACCAGCACCGTGATAGAGTGCACTGACACCAGCACCGTGATATAGAGCACTGACACCAGCACCATGATAGAGTGTACTGACACCAGCACCGTGATAGAGAGCACTGACACCAGCACTGTGATAGAGAGCACTGACACCAGCACCATGATAGAGTGCACTGACACCAGCACCGTGAGAGCACTGACACCAGCACCGTGATAGAGAGCACTGACACCAGCACCATGATAGAGTGCACTGACACCAGCACCATGAGAGCACTGACACCAGCACTGTGATAGAGAGCACTGACACCAGCACCATGATAGAGTGCACTGACACCAGCACCGTGAGAGCACTGACATCAGCACCGTGATAGAGTGCACTGACACCAGCACCGTGAGAGCACTGACACCAGCACCGTGATAGAGAGCACTGAAACCAGCACCATGATAGAGTGCACTGACACCAGCACCGTGAGAACCCTGACACCAGCACCGTGATAGAGTGCACTGACACCAGCACCATGATGTAGAGCACTGACACCAGCACCATGATAGAGTGTACTGACACCAGCACCATGATATAGAGCACTGACACCAGCACCGTGAGAGCCCTGACACCAGCACCGTGATAGAGTGCACTGACACCAGCACCATGATGTAGAGCACTGACACCAGCACCGTGATAGAGTGCACTGACACCAGCACTGTGAGAGCACTGACACCAGCACTGTTATATAGAGCACGGACACCATCACCGTGATAGAGAGCACTGACACCAGCACCGTGATATAGTGCACTGACACCAGCACCGTGATATAGAGCACTGGCGCCAGCACCGTGATATAGAGCACTGACACCAGCACCGTGATAGAGTGCACTGACACCAGCACCGTGAGAGCAATGACACCAGCACTGTTATATAGAGCACAGACACCATCACCGTGATAGAGAGCACTGACACCAGTACCGTGATATAGTGCACTGACACCAGCACCGTGATATAGAGCACTGGTGCCAGCACCAAGATAGAGAGCACTGACACCAGCACCGTGATAGAGTGTACTGACACCAGCACCGTGATATAGAGCACTGACACCAGCACAGTGATAGAGTGCACTGACACCAGCACCTTGATATAGAGCACTGACACCAGCACTGTGAGAGCACTGACACCAGCACCGCGATAGAGAGCACTGACACCAGCACCATGATAGAGTGCACTGACACCAGCACCGTGAGAGCACTGACAACAGCACCGTGATAGAGTGCACTGACACCAGCACCGTGATATAGGGCACTGACACCAGCACCATGATAGAGTGTACTAACACCAGCACTGTGAGAGCACTGACACCAGCACCGTGATAGAGTGCACTGACACCAGCACCGAGATAGAGAGTACTGACACCAGAACCGTGATAGAGTGCACTGACACCAGCACCGTGAGAGCACTGACACCAGCACCGTGATAGAGAGCACTGACACCAGCACCATGATAGAGTGCACTGACACCAGCACCATGAGAGCACTGACACCAGCACTGTGATAGAGAGCACTGACACCAGCACCATGATAGAATGCACTGACACCAGTACCGTGAGAGCCCTGACACCAGCACCGTGATAGAGTGCACTGACACCAGCACCGCGATATAGAGCACTGACACCAGCACCATGATAGAGTGTACTGACACCAGCACTGTGATAGAGAGCACTGACACCAGCACCGTGATAGAGAGCACTGACACCAGCACCGTGATAGAGTGCACGGACACCAGCACCGTGATAGAGTGCACTGACACCAGCACCGTGAGAGCACTGACATCAGCACCGTGATAGAGTGCACTGACACCAGCACCGTGAGAGCACTGACACCAGCACCGTGATAGAGTGCACTGACACCAGCACCATGATGTAGAGCACTGACACCAGCACCATGATAGAGTGTACTGACACCAGCACCGTGAGAGCCCTGACACCAGCACCGTGATAGAGTGCACTGACACCAGCACCATGATGTAGAGCACTGACACCAGCACCATGATAGAGTGTACTGACACCAGCACCATGATATAGAGCACTGACACCAGCACCGTGATAGAGAGCACTGACACCAGCACCGTGATAGAGTGCACGGACACCAGCACCGTGATAGAGTGCACTGACACCAACACCGAGATAGAGTGTACTGACACCAGCACCATGATAGAGTGTACTGACACCAGCACCATGATATAGAGCACTGACACCAGCACCGTGATAGAGAGCACTGACACCAGCACCGTGATAGAGTGCACGGACACCAGCACCGTGATAGAGTGCACTGACACCAACACCGAGATAGAGTGTACTGACACCAGCACCGTGATAGAGTGCACTGACACCAGCACCGTGAGAGCACTGACACCAGCACCGGGATAGAGTGCACTGACACCAGCACTGTGATAGAGTGCACTGACACCAGCACTGTGATAGAGTGCACTGACACCAGCACCGTGATAGAGTGCACTGACACCAGCACCGTGAGAGCACTGACACCAGCACCGGGATAGAGTGCACTGACACCAGCACTGTGATAGAGTGCACTGACACCAGCACTGTGATATATAGCACTGACACCAGCCCCGTGATAGAGTGCACTGACACCAGCACCGTGAGAGAGTGCACTGACACCAGTACTGTGAGAGCACTGACACCAGCACCATGATAGAGAGCACTGACACCAGCACCGTGATAGAGTGTACTGACACCAGCACCGTGATATAGAGCACTGACACCAGCACCGCGATAGAGAGCACTGACACAGCACCGTGATAGAGTGCACTGACACCAGCACCGTAATTGAGTGCACTGACACCAACACCGAGTTAGAGTGTACTGACACCAGCACCGTGATAGAGTGCACTGACACCAGCACCGTGAGAGCACTGACACCAGCACCGGGATAAAGTGCACTGACACCAGCACCGGGATAGAGTGCACTGACACCAGCACTGTGATAGAATGCACTGACACCAGCACTGTGATATATAGCACTGACGCTAGCACCGTGATAGAGTGCACTGACACCAGCACCGTGAGAGAGTGCACTGACACCAGTACCGTGAGAGCACTGACACCAGCACTGTGATAGAGTGCACTGACACCAGCACCGAGATAGAGAGCACTGACACCAGCACCGTGATATAGAGCTCTGACACCAGCACCGTGATAGAGTGCACTGACACCAGCACCGTGATAGTGTGCACTGACACCAGCACTGTGATATAGAGCACTGACACCAGCACTGTGATATAGAGCACTGATACCAGCACTGTGATAGAGTGTACTGACACCAGTACTGTGATATAGAACACTGACACCAGCACCGTGATAGAGTGCACTGACACCAGCACCGTCATAGAATGCACTGATACCAGCACTGTGATATAGAGCACTGACAGCAGCACCGTGATAGAGTGCACTGACACCAGCACCGAGATAGAGAGCACTGACACCATCACTGTTATATAGAGCTCTGGCACCATCACCGTGATAGAGAGAACTGACTCCAGCACCGTGAGAGCACTGACAACAGCACCGTGATAGAGTGCACTGACACCAGCACCGTGATATAGGGCACTGACACCAGCACCATGATAGAGTGCACTGACACCAGCACGGAGATAGAGAGCACTGACACCAGCACCTTGATAGAGAGCACTGACACCAGCACCGTAATAGAGTGCACTGACACCAACACCGAGATAGAGTGAAACAAAACATTTTTTTTTGGTGTTACGCTGCTGGGTTATGTATGTCCAGGATGGGGGAGGCTTGTTGGCAACGGAGGGGGGGGGGGGGAAATGGGATGGGGAGATAAGAGGTATATGCTGTGGCTAACAGTATTAGGGTTTCAAATCTGCTGCTCCACAGAATTCTGCAGTTCTTAGTAAATATGGCAGATAATAGTCAATAAGTAACTGGCAGGTTTTGATGTAAAATCATAGGTTGTAGCAATAGTCAACAGTTATAAGAACAGTTAGTTATAGCCATAGGGAAAGGAGGATTTCTTAGCACAAGCAGGTAGGCAGCATCTTCAAGGGTAGAAGGCACCTTTAGAAGATATACAAACAGAAGAAAAACAGCGCCAACCTAAGTGCAGTATTTTAGATCACAGGTATTTATTTGTAATGTAGTACACTCACTCTCTGTCGGAATGGTTCAGGCACATCACGTTTTACGTGTAAGAGAAGTTTGTGGGGGACATCACAGGGCTCCCTGGGAGAAGCGATCCTCTTTCTGCTGTTGTTTCCCGTCCGGTGGCGCCGGTGGTTCCCAGCGTCTCATGGCCCGGTGTCGCAGCGTCAGGGAGGTCAGCTCGTTGGTCGTACCGGGTCGCGCTGTGATAACGTTGTTGCACGCGTTCGGAGCATGCGTGCTCCTTCCTCAGGCATATCGACCACCATGTTGGAAGTGGTCAAATAGGGAAAGGGCGGTGCTGATTGGTCAGTATAGTTAGGGTGTTGCAGGCTGGCTGCATGACATCATGTGTGTACCTATGTATAAGACTTAGTATGAAAACAGTTCATTGTATAAAAGCCTTTTGAAGAATGGTATTTTGTGAAGAATAAAAAAGTTTTATTTATGAATATATATGAAAGAATATATAATAGAAAAAATATATAAAAAAATATATAATAAAAAATGGTTAATAAGAAATGGATTTGAATTTTTAGTGTCACGAGAAAAAAGGGGGTGAAAATGTGGATAGAAAGATTAATGTGGATAAAAAAATAATGATAAAAAAAATGAAATTTTATTATTAAAAGCAAGAGGATTTTTGCAAAGGAAAATAAAAATGTAAATATAAATATAAAAAAAATATACATATATTATAAAAAATGCGAAAAGAGTCACCAAGGATGTATTTCTTTATGAGATATTCAAAAATTGATAATTAAAAGTTAATTAAAAGATAATTGAAAGTTAAAAAAAATCGATAATCTAAAAAAGAATTTTTTTATATATGAAATATGAAATAAGAGAAAATATATGGAGGAGGGATATATGTATGCAAAATAATGTTAATAATTAATTTAATTAGTGATGTTAAAAAAATTTTTGTAAAAAATTGATGATGGTAGAAAATTAATAAGCACATATATGCATATATATGGGAGAAAGGGAGCACTTTGGATGATAACCAAATAATGGAGAATAGGTAGGACCAGGTGATAGTGATATATATATATATATATATATATATATATATATATATATATATATATATATATATATATATATATATATATATAAACTTATGAGAACGAGGTTAATGAGAATGAAAATAAGCATAAACATAAAAATAAAAATAATAATAATAATAATAATAATAATAATAATAAAAGATAAAAATAAAAGTAAAAATAAAAATAAGAAAAAAAATTGAAAAGAAATAAAAGTGAAATGAGAATAAAGGTAAAGGTAAAGATAAATAGAAATAGAAATGAATACAAAAATAGAGAGATGAAAATAGAAAGAAAATAAGAATAAAAATAATAATAAAGAATAAAGATAATAAAGATAAAGATAGGAATAAAAATTAAAATGAAAAAAGGGGGGCGGGGGGGGGGAGTGCTTCCATGCGCTCCTACATACACGTGTGCACTCCTGTATAGAATCAGATATGTAATATGGACAGGAGGATCTAAAAAGGCGCGTCAATCTTAATTTTTGTTAAGGGGGAAAGGGGGGGGGGAGGGGGGACTATAGGGGGACAAGGAGAGGGACGAGAGATGTGTTAGGAAGGTATGGTAAACGAAGACTATGCATCTCTCGTCGTGCCATCCCTGGTTACACAACTGAGTTTATTTCTATTTCTTCGTTGAGGCCTCCAGGCGTAAGGGTGTCTAGCGTGTATATCCAGAAGGTTTCTCTCTCACAGAGACGTTTAAAACACTCTGCGAGGGAGAAGGATCCAGGTACCTGTTCAATGGCCCATACTTGCATACCCTCAGTGGAACCTTGGTGATGTTCTTTAAAATGTCGTGGGATGGTAAGATTGGAGTCTCCTTCCACCTGCGATGCTCGCCGAACCTCTTTCTCAGGGTTTGAGTGGTACGCCCAATGTAGAGTAGGTTGCAGGGGCAACGGATTGCATATACTACGAATTCAGAAGAGCAGTTGTAAAATTCTTTAAGTTGATATGTATTGCCCTTAGTGGTAAAAGATTTTTGACGATGGTGGATGAATTTACAGGTCAAACACTTCAGTTTTTTACATTGATACATGCCCTTCAGGGTAAGAAACGTCCTGGGTGATTTAGATTTGTTATTAGTTGTTTTCAGTTTACTCGGGGCGATGAAACTTTTTACATTACGGGCTCTGCGGTATGTGATCCTGGGGGTATTTGTAATGGAGGTTTTTAGTAGGGGGTCTTCCAGAAGGATACCCCAATGGTTTTGGAAAAGCCTTTTCATTTTTTTGTGTTGAGAGTGATATTGGGTGATAAATCTGGTGATATGAGTTTGGGAATGGGCAGTCTGTTTGTTCGGTATGGTTTCGTGTTGCTGGGGTAAGTCATGGGGTGTTTCTAACTGGGTGTCCAGGAATTTGGCAAAGGCTTCCTCCACTAGGGTGGAGGGATAACCTTTGTCCTCAAATTTTCTTTTAAACAGGGTACCTTGCTCTATGTAGTCTGAATTGTGGGTGCAATTTCGTTTCAGACGATTGAATTGGCTTTTTGGGATATTAGTGATCCACCTCGGGTGGTGGCAACTTTGGAAATGTAGATAAGAGTTTCCTGCAATGGGTTTGATGTGGTTTCTTGCGAAAATGCTTTTGTCAGTATGGCAAAGTTCAAGATCTAAAAAGGGTAAACTATCCGGACTGAATTCGAAAGAAAAAGATAGACCCAGATTGTTAGCGTTACAATGGGATACGAAGTCATCTATGGGTGGCCCGGTACTGTCCCATATGATGATAATATCGTCTATGTAACAACCTATGTAGATTATGTGTTCTGTATAGGGATTATTGTTCCAGATGTATAGATGTTCCCAGAGGCCCATTGCCAGATTTGCATAGCTAGGTGCAAAATTAGCGCCCATAGCTGTCCCTTGGATTTGTAGGTAGAATTTTTTATTGAAGGAAAAGTAATTGTGAGTGAGGCAGAAGTTTGTAGACATGTGCAGACTAGAATATTTCGTTTCGTTTTTTCGTTTTCGTCCGTAAATTTTATTTATTTAGTTACTCCCGAAATTCGTTTTTATTTATTTCGTTTTTCGTGCAAAAATTGCATTCGCCTGAAAATCCACATGAATTACGGTCGAATCTGTCTTGGAAGGCTTATGGTATCTGTCGAATGGATAAAGAAGATTTGATGGAGCTGCTAAACTATATAGCCTATAGGCGGAGCATTCGATTGCCGAAATGTACGATTGCAGTGTCGTATAGTTGCGACGATCCCGTCGAATATTATTATAAACGTGCAACGATCCCGTCGAATATTATTATAAACGTGCAACGATCCCGTCGAATATTATTTTAAACGTGCAACGATCCCGTCGAATATTATCATTATTTTTTTTAATTTACTTCCCCCACCCAATTCCAGTATCGTTTCTCTCTGTCGATTCTGTTCTCTCTATGTCGAATATTTACTCTCTGTCGAAGCTTTTCTATATAATAGGACTAATAGAGGTAAACGAAACTTAGGCACATTCGACCACAGGTTCAATAGACATATGGAGTCACGTCGAATCTCCTATTCTATATCGAACGGCCACTTCGAATCTCCTATTCTATATCGAACTGTTGTAACAACGAAAACGAAAAAAAGCATTTATTTATGTCGGATCTTTCGTTTTTCGGAATCTGTACTTTCGTTATCGTTTGTCAAAACGAAAACGAAAATACCTGAAATTCGGACGAAAATGCATTCGGACGAAAACGAATGCACATGTCTAGAAGTTTGTGGAGTCTAGGATGAACTCTGCTTGCGCAGTTTTTAGGGATGGGTCTAGGGCTTGAAAATGTTTTACTGCTCGAAGGCCAACATCATGGGGGATTGATGTATATAGAGAGTTGACATCCAAAGAGACCCACTGATAGGTGGGCTCCCAGGGATAGGTTTTTAGAATGTCTAGCAGATGTGTGCCATCGCGTATGTAGTTTTGGAGATTTTGTGCCAACGGTTGCAAGAAATGATCAATATAGATGGAAAAGGAGCTGGTTATGCTTTCCATTGCAGCAACAATAGGTCTACCTGGGGGATTTTCTGAATTTTTATGTATTTTCGGGAGGTGATAAAAGTATGGGGTGTTATAATAGGTTTTAGATAAGAAGGAAGCTTCTGCTTTCCTGATAATTTGATGCCTAAGGGCTTGTTTTATGAGTGCTTCAGCTTCTAGAGAGAAGAGGGGGAGTGGGTCACTTTTTAAGGGTTTATATGTATTTTTATCAGAAAGTAGTCTGTTGGCTTCGTTTATATAGTCATCGTAGTTCTGGATTACTACACCACCCCCTTTGTCCGCTGTTTTGATGACAATGGAGTTGTTTTTTGTTAGATTCTGAAGGGCCCGAGTTTCTTGGGGAGTGAGGTTGTTCTTATGACGCTGTAAGGGAGAGGTGGGCTTAAGTTTGCAAAGACGTTTTATATCTGCTTAAACAACCTGGTAGAAACTTTGTATGTATGGGCCTTTGGCCTGGCTGGGGTTGAATATGGATTTTGGCCTAAATGGGGTGTGCTTCACTGGGGGGGAATCTAACTGATAATGTGTAACAAAAAGAAGTGTCTGAGAAACTGGTAGGGTCTTCATTCATATTGTATAATTCTTCCAGAATGGCTAAGCAAGGATCTTCTTGATCTGCATTTGTTGTACATAGAGGGGAAATATTGTTAACACTGGATTTTGTAGTATTGCTGGGAATTTCTTTGTTGGATTTGATATTGAAGAAGCGTTTTACTGTGAGATTTCGTATGAATTTATTTAGATCCACAAATAGAGTAAAGGGGTTGGGATGGGTGGTGGGTGCAAAATTGAGTCCTTTATTTAACAGGGAGATTTCATCTGGAACCAGGGTATGTGAGGAGAGGTTGTAAATTTTTATAGTTTGGCAAATTTTTCTTTGGGTTTTGTTTCTTCTACCCCCTCTTCTGCCTCTTCTAGTTTTCTTTTTTTGTGCAGGTTGAGGGGTTAGGACTAAAAAAGACTGATCATCAGTTGGTGTGGAAAAGTCGAGAGGATGGTTACTAAGTAATTGGGAATTGTTTTTTTGCTGAACAACTGTAATGTTAGTGTCCTGTGTGCCTTGGAGAGATTGTTCTGCAGGGAGTTGCGGGGTTGTTATGCTAGAAGTAACCTGATTGCTCTTTTTTGTGTGTCCTGTAGGGATGTTTTCATCTCTAATAGAATTATTTTTGTTTCCATTTTTGTTTTGGTTGGGGATGTTTGCTAAATTGTTGTCAGCTATGCTGTCAGTAGGAGTCGTGGTATATTTTTTATTCTGAATGATTTGGATATTTCTTTTTGGTTTTCTGTACCGTTTAGGTTGTGGTTGTAGAATGTGAGAGCTATTTTCCCTTGTGGGCTCTGGATGATGGACTAATCTGTGCTCGGTTGATTGGTTGTTGTGTTTTGAGTGTGGATGTTGAGAGGGGTGTGCGAATGGGTGACATGTTTTGAAGGGCCGAAAAGAAGGAGGGAATTGGATCTGCATTAGAGGCACTGGGGCAGAGTTTTTGGTTTTCCACTGGAAGACCCTTTTATTGTTATAGTCATCTACATCTCGTCTCATTTTTTGAAGTTTTACCTTTATTAGTTTTTCTTCATCTAGTTTTGTTTTTCTTTTTAGTATATCTAGCCATGCACTGGGAAGATTTGGTGTCTCATTTGTGAGATTCGATAATTGGTTTTTGAGCTTTTCTAGGAGTGATGCGCTTTTGAGATCTCGCTGCTTCATAATAATGTTGATCCATTTTTGGGAACAAAATTCAGAGATATGTTCCCATTTGGTTTGGAGGTCGAATGAGAGGAAGGCGCATCTAGTTTTGATTCTGAGGCCCCTCGGGGTGACTTTGGAGGAAAGGTAATTTTGAAGAAAAAACTTGTCCCATTTTTGGTGATTGAGTGTTATGATAGAGTCTTCAATTTTTCTAAATAATGTGCATAATTTCATATACATATTTTCTCCTACTTCAAAATGTGTCTTAAAGAAATCTTTCGGGAATTATGAGAATAATTCATCTAAAAAGACATATTTAGAATATTGCTAGTGTATAGAAACTATTAATTGGAGACTAAACCTTTTTTCATAATTTTTTTTTTATTTTTTTTTTATTTATTTTTTTTTTATTTTTTTTATTTACATTATTTATTTATCTACTTATTAATTTTTTTTTATTATATAATTTTTTTAGCCCGCTGACTTCACCGTATGTGCGTATTGGCGGTGTCGGGCGCTGTGGGTGCTGTAGCTGTGCCCGTCCCTGTCATGACCCGGGGTTGCGACGTGCACTGGGGACTTCTCCCCCCGCCCCGTTCTGACGTGAGGTGGGTGGGGTCTTCTCCACTGCTCGTCGATGTCATGCTTCCGGCGCCAGATAAGCAACGTCTTTTTGGCGTGCTTGTTCTGGCTGCCGTGTTAACCATCTCTGACCATTCAGGGGCTGGATTTGGAACGTGCGGCTGTCTAGTCTGGTCTTTACGGCTGGCAGCTGTGTGATGCCTTCCCGGCCCCCTTGGATTTCAGTTGCATGACGTTGGGGGTAGGTCTATGGCGGCGCTATGCCATGGGCTTCCCCCTGTGCAGGGTCTCACTCTCTGGATTTCCCTCCCTCACTCCCCATCAGCCACAACTTTATCCATGGCTTTTTTGCCCTTATTCAGATAGCACAAGGTAATTATCCATCTAATTCTATCCATTTTTCTATTACAATTCTTTCTCACAATACCTTTTTCCTTTTTCACTCCAATTTGCCACCCTTTCTTTTCCAGTTTACACCCTTACACATACCTTTCACACATATCTCAACATACACTTATTTTACTTGCTTACTTTTTATAGGTTCCCATATGAGGTCACCTCACTTCCCACACTCATCTTTTGCCACATCCCTTATCCCAACCTGCTATGGGGGTGGTGTGTGCGTTCTGGTTGTCGCCCTAGGCCTGCTCCCTCAGCCCCGGACCTGGGCAGTTTTTGGGTCGGCTCGACTCTCGGTGCACTGTGCCGCCTCTACGCAGATATATATGTAAGTCTGTGGGTCGAATGTGCATATGTGGGGGGTTCTCCATGTCTGTACATTTGTTTACTTTTCTTTACATTTTTCATTTTTTTATTTTTATTTTTATTATTTTTTTATATATATATATATATATTTTTTTTTTTTTTTTTTTTTTTTTTATTTCTTATTTTTTTCTCCAAAAAATTGGCTGTTTATTTTATTTTATTTTATTTTATTTTACTTTATTCCTAGGCTACCACTACGGTGTTGCTCCTGACGAGTGGCTACAAGGTCACGAAACGCGTAGAGCTTCCAACTGCCGTTTTGTGTATACAATTGTCAACAAAGCATGAACGTTCCTTTTATGGTTTTTTTTTTTTTTTTTTTTTTTAAATGATGCCTCTAATGAGTCATGTATTTATATATAATCTATGCTTATTGAATACTCAGTTCTTCGCATGTTTGCAATCAAGTCCATGTTGGAATGTGTAAACATTGATGAAATAGAAAACATTAATGTATAACTGTGCAATAACATGTAAATATATGATCACTTGTATTTATTAAAAACTTGCTTTTTACCAAATTTTATGCTTCTGCTCCCGTGTGCCTCATACAAAGTCCCGCCTGCTGCTTTCGTCTTTTTTCAAATATTAAATCGGGATGGAGGAGGGGATGTGAACGGCCCCTATTACCTCATTTAAAGTCCCAAATAATTTCCTCTCTTCCTTTTAACAAACAAACTAGGGATGGAGGTACGCGGTAGCACTAACATTTGATTTAATTTACCCCTTTTTCTACAATTTTTCTTTTGTGATTCTCTTTTGTATGAATTCTGATTGCTAATGTATAGAAACTATTAATTGGAGACTAAACCTTTTTTCATAATTTTTTTTTTATTTTTTTTTTTTTATTTACATTATTTATTTATCTACTTATTAATTTTTTTTTATTATATAATTTTTTTAGCCCGCTGACTTCACCGTATGTGCGTATTGGCGGTGTCGGGCGCTGTGGGTGCTGTAGCTGTGCCCGTCCCTGTCATGACCCGGGGTTGCGACGTGCACTGGGGACTTCTCCCCCCGCCCCGTTCTGACGTGAGGTGAGTGGGGTCTTCTCCACTGCTCGTCGACGTCATGCTTCCGGCGCCAGATAAGCGACGTCTTTTTGGCGTGCTTGTTCTGGCTGCCGTGTCAACCATCTCTGACCATTCGGGGGCTGGATTTGGAACGTGCGGCTGTCTAGTCTGGTCTTTACGGCTGGCAGCTGTGTGATGCCTTCCCGGCCCCCTTGGATTTCAGTTGCATGACGTTGGGGGTAGGTCTATGGCGGCGCTATGCCATGGGCTTCCCCCTGTGCAGGGTCTCACTCTCTGGATTTCCCTCCCTCACTCCCCATCAGCCACAACTTTATCCATGGCTTTTTTGCCCTTATTCAGATAGCACAAGGTAATTATCCATCTAATTCTATCCATTTTTCTATTACAATTCTTTCTCACAATACCTTTTTCCTTTTTCACTCCAATTTGCCACCCTTTCTTTTCCAGTTTACACCCTTACACATACCTTTCACACATATCTCAACATACACTTATTTTACTTGCTTACTTTTTATAGGTTCCCATATGAGGTCACCTCACTTCCCACACTCATCTTTTGCCACATCCCTTATCCCAACCTGCTATGGGGGTGGTGTGTGCGTTCTGGTTGTCGCCCTAGGCCTGCTCCCTCACCCCCGGACCTGGGCAGTTTTTGGGTCGGCTCGACTCTCGGTGCACTGTGCCGCCTCTACGCAGATATATATGTAAGTCTGTGGGTCGAATGTGCATATGTGGGGGGTTCTCCATGTCTGTACATTTGTTTACTTTTCTTTACATTTTTCATTTTTTTATTTTTATTTTTATTATTTTTTTATATATATATATATATATATTTTTTTTTTTTTTTTTTTTTTTTATTTCTTATTTTTTTCTCCAAAAAAATTGGCTGTTTATTTTATTTTATTTTATTTTATTTTACTTTATTCCTAGGCTACCACTACGGTGTTGCTCCTGACGAGTGGCTACAAGGTCACGAAACGCGTAGAGCTTCCAACTGCCGTTTTGTGTATACAATTGTCAACAAAGCATGAACGTTCCTTTTATGGTTTTTTTTTTTTTTTTTTTTTTTTTTTTTTTTTTTTAATGATGCCTCTAATGAGTCATGTATTTATATATAATCTATGCTTATTGAATACTCAGTTCTTCGCATGTTTGCAATCAAGTCCATGTTGGAATGTGTAAACATTGATGAAATAGAAAACATTAATGTATAACTGTGCAATAACATGTAAATATATGATCACTTGTATTTATTAAAAACTTGCTTTTTACCAAATTTTATGCTTCTGCTCCCGTGTGCCTCATACAAAGTCCCGCCTGCTGCTTTCGTCTTTTTTCAAATATTAAATCGGGATGGAGGAGGGGATGTGAACGGCCCCTATTACCTCATTTAAAGTCCCAAATAATTTCCTCTCTTCCTTTTAACAAACAAACTAGGGATGGAGGTACGCGGTAGCACTAACATTTGATTTAATTTACCCCTTTTTCTACAATTTTTCTTTTGTGATTCTCTTTTGTATGAATTCTGATTGCTAATGTATAGAAACTATTAATTGGAGACTAAACCTTTTTTCATAATTTTTTTTTTATTTTTTTATTTTTTTATTTTTTTTTTTTTTTATTTACATTATTTATTTATCTACTTATTAATTTTTTTTTATTATATAATTTTTTTAGCCCGCTGACTTCACCGTATGTGCGTATTGGCGGTGTCGGGCGCTGTGGGTGCTGTAGCTGTGCCCGTCCCTGTCATGACCCGGGGTTGCGACGTGCACTGGGGACTTCTCCCCCCGCCCCGTTCTGACGTGAGGTGGGTGGGGTCTTCTCCACTGCTCGTCGACGTCATGCTTCCGGCGCCAGATAAGCGACGTCTTTTTGGCGTGCTTGTTCTGGCTGCCGTGTCAACCATCTCTGACCATTCGGGGGCTGGATTTGGAACGTGCGGCTGTCTAGTCTGGTCTTTACGGCTGGCAGCTGTGTGATGCCTTCCCGGCCCCCTTGGATTTCAGTTGCATGACGTTGGGGGTAGGTCTATGGCGGCGCTATGCCATGGGCTTCCCCCTGTGCAGGGTCTCACTCTCTGGATTTCCCTCCCTCACTCCCCATCAGCCACAACTTTATCCATGGCTTTTTTGCCCTTATTCAGATAGCACAAGGTAATTATCCATCTAATTCTATCCATTTTTCTATTACAATTCTTTCTCACAATACCTTTTTCCTTTTTCACTCCAATTTGCCACCCTTTCTTTTCCAGTTTACACCCTTACACATACCTTTCACACATATCTCAACATACACTTATTTTACTTGCTTACTTTTTATAGGTTCCCATATGAGGTCACCTCACTTCCCACACTCATCTTTTGCCACATCCCTTATCCCAACCTGCTATGGGGGTGGTGTGTGCGTTCTGGTTGTCGCCCTAGGCCTGCTCCCTCAGCCCCGGACCTGGGCAGTTTTTGGGTCGGCTCGACTCTCGGTGCACTGTGCCGCCTCTACGCAGATATATATGTAAGTCTGTGGGTCGAATGTGCATATGTGGGGGGTTCTCCATGTCTGTACATTTGTTTACTTTTCTTTACATTTTTCATTTTTTTATTTTTATTTTTATTATTTTTTTATATATATATATATTTTTTTTTTTTTTTTTTTTTTTTTATTTATTTCTTATTTTTTTCTCCAAAAAATTGGCTGTTTATTTTATTTTATTTTATTTTATTTTATTTTACTTTATTCCTAGGCTACCACTACGGTGTTGCTCCTGACGAGTGGCTACAAGGTCACGAAACGCGTAGAGCTTCCAACTGCCGTTTTGTGTATACAATTGTCAACAAAGCATGAACGTTCCTTTTATGGTTTTTTTTTTTTATTTTTATTTATTTTTTTTTTTTAAATGATGCCTCTAATGAGTCATGTATTTATATATAATCTATGCTTATTGAATACTCAGTTCTTCGCATGTTTGCAATCAAGTCCATGTTGGAATGTGTAAACATTGATGAAATAGAAAACATTAATGTATAACTGTGCAATAACATGTAAATATATGATCACTTGTATTTATTAAAAACTTGCTTTTTACCAAATTTTATGCTTCTGCTCCCGTGTGCCTCATACAAAGTCCCGCCTGCTGCTTTCGTCTTTTTTCAAATATTAAATCGGGATGGAGGAGGGGATGTGAACGGCCCCTATTACCTCATTTAAAGTCCCAAATAATTTCCTCTCTTCCTTTTAACAAACAAACTAGGGATGGAGGTACGCGGTAGCACTAACATTTGATTTAATTTACCCCTTTTTCTACAATTTTTCTTTTGTGATTCTCTTTTGTATGAATTCTGATTGCTAGTGTATAGAAACTATTAATTGGAGACTAAACCTTTTTTCATAATTTTTTTTTTATTTTTTATTTTTTTTTTTTTTTTTATTTACATTATTTATTTATCTACTTATTAATTTTTTTTTATTATATAATTTTTTTAGCCCGCTGACTTCACCGTATGTGCGTATTGGCGGTGTCGGGCGCTGTGGGTGCTGTAGCTGTGCCCGTCCCTGTCATGACCCGGGGTTGCGACGTGCACTGGGGACTTCTCCCCCCGCCCCGTTCTGACGTGAGGTGGATGGGGTCTTCTCCACTGCTCGTCGACGTCATGCTTCCGGCGCCAGATAAGCGACGTCTTTTTGGCGTGCTTGTTCTGGCTGCCGTGTCAACCATCTCTGACCATTCGGGGGCTGGATTTGGAACGTGCGGCTGTCTAGTCTGGTCTTTACGGCTGGCAGCTGTGTGATGCCTTCCCGGCCCCCTTGGATTTCAGTTGCATGACGTTGGGGGTAGGTCTATGGCGGCGCTATGCCATGGGCTTCCCCCTGTGCAGGGTCTCACTCTCTGGATTTCCCTCCCTCACTCCCCATCAGCCACAACTTTATCCATGGCTTTTTTGCCCTTATTCAGATAGCACAAGGTAATTATCCATCTAATTCTATCCATTTTTCTATTACAATTCTTTCTCACAATACCTTTTTCCTTTTTCACTCCAATTTGCCACCCTTTCTTTTCCAGTTTACACCCTTACACATACCTTTCACACATATCTCAACATACACTTATTTTACTTGCTTACTTTTTATAGGTTCCCATATGAGGTCACCTCACTTCTCACACTCATCTTTTGCCACATCCCTTATCCCAACCTGCTATGGGGGTGGTGTGTGCGTTCTGGTTGTCGCCCTAGGCCTGCTCCCTCAGCCCCGGACCTGGGCAGTTTTTGGGTCGGCTCGACTCTCGGTGCACTGTGCCGCCTCTACGCAGATATATATGTAAGTCTGTGGGTCGAATGTGCATATGTGGGGGGTTCTCCATGTCTGTACATTTGTTTACTTTTCTTTACATTTTTCATTTTTTTATTTTTATTTTTATTATTTTTTTATATATATATATATTTTTTTTTTTTTTTATTTCTTATTTTTTTCTCCAAAAAATTGGCTGTTTATTTTATTTTATTTTATTTTATTTTATTTTACTTTATTCCTAGGCTACCACTACGGTGTTGCTCCTGACGAGTGGCTACAAGGTCACGAAACGCGTAGAGCTTCCAACTGCCGTTTTGTGTATACAATTGTCAACAAAGCATGAACGTTCCTTTTATGGTTTTTTTTTTTTTTTTTTTTTTTTTTTAAATGATGCCTCTAATGAGTCATGTATTTATATATAATCTATGCTTATTGAATACTCAGTTCTTCGCATGTTTGCAATCAAGTCCATGTTGGAATGTGTAAACATTGATGAAATAGAAAACATTAATGTATAACTGTGCAATAACATGTAAATATATGATCACTTGTATTTATTAAAAACTTGCTTTTTACCAAATTGTATGCTTCTGCTCCCGTGTGCCTCATACAAAGTCCCGCCTGCTGCTTTCGTCTTTTTTCACATATTTAGAATGTTCCACTGATTGGAGCATGTCCATAGTGGAAAAAAAAAGGGGGGGAGGTCAAATTTATATATACACTCATACGCACATGTGTGTGTGTGTTGTTATGAGGGTATTTGGAAATATATTTAAACAGATGGATATGCTTGTATATCTCTCTGATGTGAGTGGTATATAGTATATGTATGGATGCATATACACACATATATATGTGTATATTATTTTCTCATATCCAGAGCTGCAAACACAGACTTCTAGTGCATATACAGAGTAAAACAAAACATTTTTTTGTGTGTTGCGCTGCTGGGTTATGTATGTCCAGGATGGGGGGAGGCTTGTGGGAAACGGAGGGGGGGAAATGGGATGGGGAGATAAGGGGTATATGCTGTGGCTAACAGTATTAGGGTTTCAAATCTGCTGCTCCACAGAATTCTGCAGTTCTTAGTAAATATGGCAGATAATAGTCAATAAGTAACTGGCAGGTTTTGATGTAAAATCATAGGTTGTAGCCAATAGTCAACAGTTATAAGAACAGTTAGTTATAGCCATAGGGAAAGGAGGATTTCTTAGCACAAGCAGGTAGGCAGCATGTTCAAGGGTAGAAGGCACCTTTAGAAGATATACAAACAGAAAAAAGAAAAACAGCGCCAACCTAAGTGCAGTATTTTAGATCACAGATATTTATTTGTAATGTAGTACACTCCATCTCTGTCGGAATGGTTCAGGCACATCACGTTTTACGTGTAAGAGAAGTTTGTGGGGGACATCACAGGGCTCCCGGGGAGAAGCGATCCTCTTTCTGCTGTTGTTTCCCGTCCGGTGGCGCCGGTGGTTCCCAGCATCTCACGGCCTGGTGTCGCAGCGGCAGGGAGGTCAGCTCGTTGGTCGTACGGGGTCGCGCTGTGATGACGTTGTTGCACGCGTTCGGAGCATGCGTGCTCCTTCCTCAGGCATATCGACCACCATGTTGGAAGTGGTCAAATAGGGAAAGGGCGGTGCTGATTGGTCAGTATAGTTAGGGTGCCACCCTCTGTGGGGCGGGGTTATTGCGGCCAGAGCCTGGTGTTGATAGGCTATGTGTTGCAGGCTGGCTGCGTGACATCATGTGTGTACCTATGTATAAGACTTAGTATGAAAACAGTTCATTGTATAAAAGCCTTTTGAAGAATGGTATTTTGTGAAGAATAAAAAAGTTTTATTTATGAATATATATGAAAGAATATATAATAGAAAAAATATATAAAAAAATATATAATAAAAAATGGTTAATAAGAAATGGATTTGAATTTTTAGTGTCACGAGAAAAAAGGGGGGGAAAAATGTGGATAGAAAGATTAATGTGGATAAAAAAATAATGATAAAAAAATGAAATTTTATTATTAAAAGCAAGAGGATTTTTGCAAAGGAAAATAAAAATGTAAATATAAATATAAAAATAAATATACATATATTATAAAAAATGCGAAAAGAGTCACCAATGATGTATTTCTTTATGAGATATTCAAAAATTGATAATCTAAAAAAATCGATAATCTAAAAAAAGAATTTTTTTATATATGAAATATGAAATAAGAGAAAATATATGGAGGAATATATGTATGCAAAATAATGTTAATAATTAATTTAATTAGTGATGGTAAAAAAAAAATTGTAAAAAATTGATGATGGTAGAAAATTAATAAGCACATATATGCATATATATGGGAGAAAGGGAGCACTTTGGATGATAACCAAATAATGGAGAATAGGTAGGACCAGGTGATAGTGATATATATATATATATATATATATATATATATATATATATATATATATATATATATATATATATATATATATATATATATATATATATATATAAAGAAGTAAATGGGGCCAGGTGATATATATATATATATATATATATATATATATAGAAAACTTATGAGAACGAGGTTAATGAGAATGAAAATAAGAATAAACATAAAAATAAAAATAATAATAATAATAATAAAAGATAAAAATAAAAGTAAAAAATAAAAATAAAAATAAGAAAAAAATTGAAAAGATATAAAAGTGAAATGAGAATAAAGGTAAAGGTAAAGATAAATAGAAATAGAAATGAATACAAAAATAGAGAGATGAAAATAGAAAGAAAATAAGAATAAAAATAATAATAAAGAATAAAGATAATAAAGATAAAGATAGGAATAAAAATTAAAATGAAAAAAGGGGGGCAGGGGGGAGTGCTTCCGTGCGCTCCTACATACACGTGTGCACTCCTGTATTCCTGTATAGAATCAGATATGCAATATGGACAGGAGGATCCAAAAAGGCACGTCAATCTTAATTTTTGTTAAGGGGGGGGAAGAGAAAAAGGGGGGGGGGACTATAGGGGGACAAGGAGAGGGACGGGAGATGTGTTAGGAAGGTATGGTAAACAAAGATTATGCATCTCTCATCGTGCCATCCCTGGTTACACAACTGAGTTTATTTCTATTTCTTCGTTGAGGCCTCCAGGCGTAAGGGTGTCTAGCGTGTATATCCAGAAGTTTCTCTCTCACAGAGACGTTTAAAACGCTCTGCGAGGGAGAAGGATCCAGGTACCTGTTCAATGGTCCATACTTGCATACCCTCAGTGGAACCTTGGTGATGTTCTTTAAAATGTCGTGGGATGGTAAGATTGGAGTCTCCTTCCACCAATCTGCGATGCTCGCCGAACCTCTTTCTCAGGGTTCAAGTGGTACACCCAATGTAGAGTAGGTTGCAGGGGCAACGGATCGCATATACTACGAATTCAGAAGAGCAGTTGTAAAATTCTTTAAGTTGATATGTATTGCCCTTAGTGGTAAAAGATTTTTGACGATGGTGGATGAATTTACAGGTCAAACACTTCAGTTTTTTACATTGATACATGCCCTTCAGGGTAAGAAACGTCCTGGGTGGTTTAGATTTGTTATTAGTTGTTTTCAGTTTACTCGGGGCGATGAAACTTTTTACATTACGGGCTCTGCGGTATGTGATCCTGGGGGTATTTGTAATGGAGGTTTTTAGTAGGGGTCTTCCAGAAGGATACCCCAATGGTTTTGGAAAATCCTTTCCATTTTTTTGTGTTGAGAGTGATATTGGGTGATAAATCTGGTGATATGAGTTTGGGAATGGGCAGTCTGTTTGTTCGGTATGGTTTCGTGTTGCTGGGGTAAGTCATGGGGTGTTTCTAACTGGGTGTCCAGGAATTTGGCAAAGGCTTCCTCCACTAGGGTGGAGGGATAACCTTTGTCCTCAAATTTTCTTTTAAACAGGGTACCTTGCTCTATGTAGTCTGAATTGTGGGTGCAATTTCGTTTCAGACGATTGAATTGGCTTTTTGGGATATTAGTGATCCACCTCGGGTGGTGGCAACTTTGGAAATGTAGATAAGAGTTTCCTGCAGTGGGTTTGATGTGGTTTCTTGCGAAAATGCTTTTGTCAGTATGGCAAAGTTCAAGATCTAAAAAGGGTAGAGTGTACTGACACCAGCACCGTGATAGAGTGCACTGACACCAGCACCGTGAGAGCACTAACACCAGCACCGGGATAGAGTTCACTGACACCAGCACTGTGATAGAGTGCACTGACACCAGCACTGTGATATATAGCACTGACACCAGCACCGTGATAGAGTGCACTGACACCAGCACCGTGAGAGAGTAGACTGACACCAGTACCGTGAGAGCACTGACATCAGCACCGTGATAGAGTGCACTGACACCAGCACCGAGATAGAGAGCACTGACACCAGCACCGTGATATAGAGCACTGACACCAGCACTGTTATAGAGTGCACTGACACCAGCACCGTGATAGTGTGCACTGACACCAGCACTGTGATATAAAGCACCGACACCAGCACTGTGATAGAGTGTACTGACACCAGTACTGTGATATAGAGCACTGACACCAGCACCGTGATAGAGTGCACTGACACCAGCACCGTGATAGAATGCACTAACACCAGCACCATGATAAAGTGCACTGACACCAGCACCGAGATAGAGAGCACTGACACCAGAACCGTGATAGAGTGCACTGACACCAGCACCATGATATAGAACACTGACACCAGCACCATGATAGAGTGCACTGACACCAGCACCGTGAGAGCACTGACACCAGCACTGTTATATAGAGCACTGACACCAGCACCGTGATAGAAAGCACTGACACCAGCACCGTGATAGAGTGCACTGACACCAGCACCGTGATAGAGTGCACTGACACCAGCACCGTGATATAGAGCACTGACACCAGCACTGTGATAGAGTGCACTGACACCGGCACTGTGAGAGCACTGACACCAGCACCGTGATAGAGTGCACTGACACCAGCACCGAGATAGAGAGCACTGACACCAGCACCTTGATAGAGTGCACTGGCACCAGCACCGTGTTATAGAGCACTGACAGCAGCACTGATACCAGCAACTCGCTGCTGGGCCCAAAAAATATGATACCGCTCAACCTCTTCAAACAGGAGGGTACGGGCATATAGTACGGTGTGCTTTTTTGTTCAAGGAAGTGAGCCAAATGTAGAAAAAGGGTCTGTGTGCTTGATTAAATAAATCATTTATAGAGATGTACATGGTCTAATGGTCACATGTGTTGAATTCCTCCGAGATCCATGCCTCATTAATTTTTATAAATATGAGGTAGTCAACACTATCATGAGCTAGGCGAGTGCGCTTATTGGTCACAATCCCCCCTGCTGCGCTGAATGTCCTTTCGGACAGGACACTGGACAAGGGGCAAGCCAACAGTTCCATTGCAAATTGGGCAAGCTCTGGCCAGAGGTCCAGCCTGCCCACCCAGTAGTCCAGGGGTTCATCACTCCTCAGAGCGTCCACATCGGCCGTTAACCCGTTGTAGTCGGACACCTGTCGGTCTAGGCATTTCTTGATGCAGGATCCAGATGAGACCTGTCGATGGGTCGGCTGAAAGAATGACCTCATATCAGAAGCCACCAACACATCTTCAAACCGGCCTCTTCTTGCAGGCGCTGTTGGATTGGTACCCACAACTCTTTCTCTGGGAGTAGGAATTCCTCCTCTGCCAGCTCACGCAAAAGCAGAATGCAGTATTTCCTCGAAGCAAGGCCTGGAAGTGCTCCATTCTGACAGCCCTCTGTGACGGTGGTAACATTTCCGCCATTTTGTGTTTGTACCGGGGGTCTAAGTAGGTTGCCACCCAGTACTGGTCCTTGACACTTATGCTTTTTATACGGGGGTCCCTGTTAAAACACTGGAGCATGAAGGCTCCCATTTGCACTAAACTGGAAGCGGTGTGGTGGCCTGGCTCCTGCTCATCATCCAGGATAATATCGTCCTCCTCGTTCTCCTCTCCCCATCCACGCACAACAACAGGGATCCCAGAAAGGTTTAAAGCATGCTCTTCTTGCCCCTCCTCATCCACCCAGGCACCATCCTCCTCAGACTCCTGTTGTTGACTTGTCTCAGATAGAGTAGCCCCCCTGGGAATTCATCCAGCATTGTGACTTCCTCATCTTCCCGCTCCTGCTCCTCCATGGCTTGATCAATGACACGACGCAATGTACGCTCCATAAAGAAGGCATAGGGTACCATGTAACTGATGGTGCCATGGCTGTGACTGACCAGTTTGGTGATCTCATCAAATGGCCGCAGAAGTCTGCA
Source organism: Lithobates pipiens (assembly GCF_037356315.1). Lineage (NCBI taxonomy): Eukaryota > Metazoa > Chordata > Amphibia > Anura > Ranidae > Lithobates > Lithobates pipiens. The sequence goes on along the minus strand of NW_027507790.1, from coordinate 26,821,834 downwards.
TGCATCGCGCATGAGCAGCCACTGGTGCGGTGAAAAAAAACAAGCTCCCAGAACCTGTTCTGCCGCAGAGTTCGTACAGGTAGACGTTTCTGCTGGAGCAGCCTATCAAGCATATATAAGGTCGAGTTCCATCGCGTCGGGTAATCACAAATAAGACATCTAACCGGCAGATTGTGTCGCCGCTGAATGTTAGCAAGGCGAGCCATGGCCGTGTAAGATCTTCTGAAATGGGCCGAGATTTTCCTTGCTTGCTGCAAGATGTCCTGGACCCCAGGGTATTTGACAACGAATCGCTGCACGACCAAGTTTAAGACGTGTGCCATACATGGCATGTGCGTCATTTTGCCCTGTTTCAATGCGCTAAGCAGATTGGCACCGTTGTCACACACCACTTTACCAACTGTCAAATTGAGCGGTGTTAGCCACTGATCTGCCTGTGAACGCAAAGCTGAAAGGAGTGCAGCTCTTGGCTTCCAGGCACAACAGACGCAGCACAGCATGGCAACGTCTCACCTGGCATGTCGAATAGGTTCTGGGGAGCTTGGGCGGCGCAGCAGAAGAGACGCTAGCAGCGGAAAAGGAGGAGTCAGCCAAGGAGGAGAGGAAAGAGGATGGAGTAGGAGGAGAAGAAGAGCCAGGCCTGCATGCAATCCATGGCAGTAAAACCAAATCTACCCGGGTGCCACGGGTTACATGCTTGACGGCCACCAGAAGGTTCACCCAGTGGGCAGTAAAAGTGATATACCTTCCCTGCCCGTGTTTGCTAGATCACGTATCTGTGGTCAGATGTATCTTGGCACCGACACTGGGTGCCAGAGATACATTCACTTGCCGCTGAACATGGCCATATAGCTCTGGGATGCCTTTCTGTGAGAAATACTTCCTTCCTGGGACCTTCCATTGTGGTGTTCCAATGGCCACAAATTTTTGAAAGGCCTCTGAGTCCACCAGTTTATATGGCAGTAGTTGGCGGGCTATCAGTTCTGACAAGCCAGCCGTCAACCGTTGGGCAAGAGGGTTATCCGGCGTCATCATTTTTTTACGCTCAAACATTTGGCCCATGGAAGCCTGCCTTTTTGCAGAAAAACGTGAGGATGGTGTGATGGAATGTGGAGTGGAGGACAATTGTGAGGAGAGAGGAGAAGGAGAAGTAGAAGACGAGGCTGGACGGTGAGAGCCTGGAGTGTGGCTTTGTGTGTTCCGTTGCTCCCACTGGGCTCGGTGATGGCAGCTCATGTGCCTTCTTAAGGCGGTCGTCCCTAGGTGAGTTTTGGGCTTACCGCGACTTATGCGTTGACTGCAAAGATTGGAGCTGACAACACTATTGTCAGCAGAAGGCACGTTAAAAAAAGCCCACACTGCAGAGCCATGTGCCCTCGTCCTGGGAGCGCCAGATGTGACCGTACATGGTTGATGCCTCGCTCCTGATACATTAGCAGTCTGCTTTGTCCCACCTGTGAATTGTAAGTTCTTCCTGCTTCTCCTCCCTATCTGCTGGTCCATATCTCCCTCTGAACTCCCCTCCACTTCCTCTCTTGTGGGCACCCACGTGACATCACTAGACACGTCATCATCGACGTCACCTTCCCCAACACTATAATTAGAGATCTCGGAGTAGGCAGCAACAGCGGGGACCAACTGCTGAGTGGCAGTTGTTGCTACCTCCTCTTCCTGATCCAATGCCAAGAGTGGCTGTGCATCGGAAATGTCTTGATATGGATCGGAAAATAATTCCTGTGACTCAAGTGGAAGGTATATGGTGGTGTTGGTGGTGTTGGTGGTAGTGTCTTTGGGGGTGCACACAGCAGAGAGTGAAGAAGAGGGTGCAGATCGAGAGGATGAGGAGGGTGCAGAAGAGTAAGGCTGAGTGAGCCACTCAACCAAGTCTCGTGAGTCCTTTGACGTAATTGCATGCACCTTCTGCAATTTGCCACTTTGGCTCAAGCCTGTTGCTCCTGTCCTACCCCTACCACCCCTGCGGAAGGGCCTGCCTCTTCCTCTGCCTGTCCTTTTTTTAAATGACCCTGTAACAAAAGTCTCTAGAAAACTGCAGTATGTATGTGGAAGAAGGTATATAACACCTGCTTCAATCTGTCATTTTTGGGGGCCACTGGTCTATCACACCAGTTATAATACTTTTTTTTATTGCGTTTGTCACTCTTTGTAGTATCGCTGCAGCAGTATAAGCGCAGCAGTCACAATGCTGCACAGTGGAAATGCACTATACTATGCTTTCTATATGTGCAAGTATTTTATATGTGCATTACACACCTATATACTGCACACCAAATAGTACACCTATACCAGTCCTTAAAAGAACCTTTGTGGACCTAGTAGTAATAGCTAGCTAGTGATTAAATTGACTGTTCCTGCTCCACACAGCGTCCTTTCCCTACACTGACAAAAGACAGCTGCAATCACCAGCACAGCAATGCACCAGCACCCTATATATTGTACACCTATACCAGTCCTTAAAAGGACCTTTGTGGACCTAGTAGTAATAGCTAGCTAGTGATTAAACTGACTGTCCCTGCTCCACACAGTAACCTGTCCCTACACTGACAAAAAGACAGCTGCAATCACCAACACAGCAATGCACCAGCTCTCCAAATATTGTACACCTATACCAATCCTTAAAAGGACCTTTGTGGACCTAGTAGTAATATCTAGGTAGTGATTAAACTGACTGTCCCTGCTCCACACAGCGTCCTGTCCCTACACTGACAAAAGACAGCTGCAATCACCAGCACAGCAGTGCACTGAACCCTATATACTGTACTACAGCTATACTAGTCCTTAAAAGGACCTTTGTGGACCTAGTAGCTAGTGATTTGCAGACTGTCCCTCAGTCCCTACACTGATAAAAGACAGCTGCAGAAACGAGCAGTAATCTGCAGCACAGCAATGCACCAGCACCCTATATATTGTACACCTATACGAGTCCTTAACCACTTCTCGACCAGCGCACGCCGATGTACGTCGGCAGAATGGCACGGCAGGCATATTGGCGTACAGGTACGTAAAATCTTTAATGCCGCCCTGCCATCACGAGCATGCTGCTGGTCGGGTCCCCCGTAAGTCCGGATGCGGGTCCCGTGTACTCAATCGCCACGGGCATACCCGCGATCATCTCACGGGGTGGCTGAAGGAGAGATGCCGTTGTAAACAGCATCTCCCCGTTCTGCCTAGCAACAAGTGACGCTGATCTCTGCTCCATGTGATTGGAGCAGAGATCAGTGTTCACGAAAAGAAAACCCAGCTCCCAACAGTTAGTAACACACCCCTAGGAACACTTAACCCCTACACTGCCACCCACTGGTTAACCCCTTCACTGCCAGTGTCATTTACACAGGAATCACTGCATTTGTATAGCAGTGATTGCTGTATAAATGATAATGGTCCCAAAAATGTGTCAAAAATGTCCGATGTGTCCGCCATAATGTCATAGTCACAATAAAAATTGCTGATCGCCGCCATTACTAGTAAAACAAAAATATTAATAAAAATGTCATAAAACTATCCCCTATTTTGTAAACGCTATAACTTTTGCACAAACCAATCAATAAACGCTTATGGCGATTTTTTTACCAAAAATATGTAGAAGAATATGTATCGGCCTAAACTAAGGGAAAAAAAATGTTTTTTTTTTATATATTTTTGGGGGATATTTATTAGAACAAAAAGTAAAAAACAATGCGTTTTTTTCAAAATTGTCGCTCTATTTTTGCTTATAGCGCAAAAAATAAAAAATGCAGGGGTGATCAAATACCACCAAAAGAAAGCTCTATTTTTGGGAAAAAAATGACATCAATTTTGTTTGGGAGCCACGTCGCATGACCGCGTAATTGTCGGTTAAAGCGACGCAGTGACGAATTGCAAAAAGCGGTCTGGTCTTTGGCCAGCAAAATGGTCCGGGGCTGAAGTGGTTAAAAGGACCATTGTGGACCTAGTAATAATAGTTAGCTAGTGATTAAACTGACTGTCCCTGCTCCACACAGCATCCTGTCCCTCAGTCGCTACACTGATAAAAGACTGCTGCAGAATAGGGCACCAGTCAGCAGCAGTGCACCACAACCCTATATATTGTACACCTATACCAGTCCTTAACCACTTCAGCTCCGGACCAATAAACACCTTAAGGACCAGAGGTCTTTTTGCAATTTCGCACTGCGCTGCTTTAACTGGTAATTGCGCGGTCATGCAATATTGCACCCAAACGAAATTTGCGTCCTTTTCTTCCCATAAATAGAGCTTTCTTTTGATGGTATTTGATTGCCTCTGCGATTTTTTTTTTTTGCGATATAAATGGAAAAAGAGCGAAAATTTTGAAAAAAAAAGATATTTTCTACTTTTTGTTATAAGAAAAATCGAATAAACTAAATTTTAGTCATACATTGAGGGCAAAATTTATTCAGCCACATGTCTTTAGTAAAAAAAATGTCAATAAGCGTATATTTTTTGGTTTGCGCAAAAGTTATAGCGTCTACAAACTAGAGTACATTTTCTGGAATTTACACAGCTTTTAATTTATAACTGCCGATCTCATTTCTTGAGGTGCTAAAATGGCAGGGCAGTACAAATCCCCCCCAAATGACCCCATTTTGGAAAGTAGACACCCCAAGGAAATTGCTGATGGGTATGTTGAGCCCATTGAATATTTATTTTTTTTGTCCTAAGGGATTGAATAATGACAAAAAAAAAAAAAAAAATTTTTACAAAAAGTTGTCACTAAATGATATATTGCTCACACATGCCATGGTTATATGTGGAATTGCACCCCAAAATATATTCCGCTACTTCTCCCGAGTATGGGAATACCACATGTGTGGGACTTTTTGGGAGTCTAGTCGCGCACGGCACCCCGAAAACCAATCACCACCTTCAGGATTTCTAAGGGTGCAAATTTTTGATTTAACTCCTCACTACCTATCACAGTTTCGAAGGCCATAAAATGCCAAAATAGCACAAAACCCCCCAAAATGACCCCATTTTGGAAAGTAGACACCCCAAGCTATTTACTGAGAGGCATGTTGAGTCCATGGAATATTTTATATTTTGCCACAAGTTGCGGGAATATTACAAACTTTTTTTTTTTTGCACCAAGTTGTCACTAAATGATATATTGCTCACACATGCTATGGGCATATGTGAAATGACACCCCAAAATACATTCTGCTGCTTCTCCTGAGTACGGGGATACCACATGTGTGGGACTTTTTGGGAGTCTAGTCACGCACGGCACCCCGAAAACCAATCACCACCTTCAGGATTTCTAAGGGTGCAAATTTTTGATTTAACTCCTCACTACCTATCACAGTTTCGAAGGCCATAAAATGCCAAAATAGCACAAAACCCCCCCAAATGACCCCATTTTGGAAAGTAGACACCCCAAGCTATTTACTGAGAGGCATGTTGAGTCCATGGAATATTTTATATTTTGCCAAAAGTTGCAGGAATATTACAAACTTTTTTTTTTTTTGCACAAAGTTGTCACTAAATGATATATTGCTCACACATGCTATGGGCAGAAGTCAAATTACACCCCAAAATAAATTCTGCTGCTTCTCCCGAGTACGGGGATACCACATGTGGGGGACTTTTTGGGAGCCTAGCCACGTACGGGACCCCGAAAACCAAGCACTGCCTTCCGGATTTGAATATAAAATGCTACCAAAAAACCTGTTAGCGATGGCAGGGATCAGGCCTGACTCTGCGATCGCTGCAGTTATGTGTTTAGTGTTTTGTAAGTGACAGTGATCGATCGATACTGCACTTGGGTGGGCTGGGCAGAGGGGCAAAACGCAGGTGCTAGCAGGTATTTGGGCTGATCCCGCTAACAATGCGTTTTTTTGGAACCCTAAACTGCTGGGGACGCTAGTATAGATCTGATCAGATCAGATATTGATCTGTTCAGATTCTATACCACTACGGGAGGTGTATGCTTTGCGTGTGGGTGTTAGCGGTACTGGCACTAACCTAGCGCTGCCTGGGGCGACGCAGACCCTGACCCTAAAACCTAATTGATATCACCCGCCGGGTGATCAGGGGGTTAAACCTTTATTGGGTAATAAATGGTGGGTGCCCTGATGCTATAAAAAACAAACTAACCAGAGTCACCCGTAACACTTATACGGTGATCAGTGGTGAAAGGGTTAACTAGGGGCAATCAGGGGGTTCAAATTTTTATTAGGTAGTATATGGGGGTCCCTGGCGCTATATAAAAACCTGACGGGGAACCTAAATAACTAACTGGCTAACCAGCGTCACCAGTGACACTTATACTGTGATCGCTGGTAAAAGGGGGTGAAAGGGTTAACTAGCAGCAATCAGGGGGTTAAAACCATTATTGGGTAGTATATCGGGGTACCTAGCGCTATAAAAACCTGGCGGTGAACCTAAAAAAATAACTAGCTACCTAGTGACACTGGCGACACTGATGCAGCGTTCAGAAAAATGATCGCTTAGTGACACTGGCAAAAGGGGGTGAAAGGGTTAACTAGCGGAAATCAGGGGGTTAAAACCATTATTGGGTAGTATATCGGGGTACCTAGCGCTATAAAAACCTGGCGGTGAACCTAAAAAAATAACTAGCTACCTAGCGACTGTAGCGACACTAATGCAGCGATCAGAAAAACGATCGCTTAGTGACACTGGCAAAAGGGGGTGAAAGGGTTAACTAGCGGCAATCAGGGGGTTAAAACCCATTATTGGGTAGTATATCGGGGTACCTAGCGATATAAAAACCTGGCGGTGAACCTAAAAAAATAACTAGCTACCTAGCGACACATGCAGCGATCAGAAAAATGATCGCTTAGTGACACTGGCAAAAGGGGGTGAAAGGGTTAACTAGCGGCAATCAGGGGGTTAAAACCATTATTGGGTAGTATATCGGGGTACCTAGCGCTATAAAAACCTGGCGGTGAACCTAAAAAAATAACTAGCTACCTAGCGACTGTAGCGACACTAATGCAGCGATCAGAAAAACGATCGCTTAGTGACACTGGCAAAAGGGGGTGAAAGGGTTAACTAGCGGCAATCAGGGGGTTAAAACCATTATTGGGTAGTATATCGGGGTACCTAGCGATATAAAAACCTGGCGGTGAACCTAAAAAAATAACTAGCTACCTAGCGACACATGCAGCGATCAGAAAAATTATCGCTTAGTGACACTGGCAAAAGGGGGTGAAAGGGTTAACTCTAGGGGCAATCAGGGGGTTAAATCTTTATTGGGGGGTGATAGGGGGCTACCCTGGACCTAACACTAACTGTCCTGACAGTTTTTACTGTCACAACTGACACTGAATGCATTGATCAGTAAAGAAATGATCAATGCAATCAGTGACACTGTGACTGGGGGGGGGAGGGGGGGCGGGGGGGGGATCGGGGGGCGATTGGGGGGGGGTTCGGGGGGGGTTTGTGTGCCTGTGTGTACCTACATGTCAGTGTAGTGTTGGTGCACACTTACTATTAGTCTTCTCCTCGTAGTCCGGTCAAAAAGACCGCCCCGAGGAGAATGACATCACTTCCTCCTTCCTGTGTAAACAATACACAGTGGGAGGAAGCTTCTCATTGGCCAGGAGCGATCCAGAGGGGGTGGCCGAAAACCAACGGCCATCCCCTCATCACGGAGCGCTCCTGGAACGAACCGGACCGCCGTAACCAGCGGGAGGGGGTCCGATCGGACCCCCCACCCGCTGGAAGGCAATCACGTACATCTACGTGATTGTGCCTGCCTGTGCCATTGTGTTGACGTACATTGGCAATACGGCGGTCCTGAAGTGGTTAAAAGTACCTTTGTGGACCTAATAGTAATAGCTAGCTAGTGATTAAACTGACTGCCCCTGCTGCACACAACGTCCTGTCCCCACACTGACAAAAGACAGCTGCAATCACCAGCACAGCAGTGCACTGAACCCTATATACTGTTCTACACCTATACCAGTCCTTAAAAGAACTTTTGTGGACCTAAAAGCTAGTGATTTGTGTCACTACAGTCTCTCTCTGCTGCACACAGCGTCCTGTCCATATGTCCCTACACTGACAAAAGACAGGCTGCTGCAATCACCAGCACAGCAGTGCACTGAACACTATATACTGTACTACACCTATACCAGTCATTAAAAGGACTTTTGTGGACCTAATAGCTAGCGATTTGTGTCACTACAGTCTCTCCCTGCTCCACACAGTGTCCTATCCCTACACTGACATAAGACAGAATGTAAAATGGCCACCAGATCAGATCTATTTATAAGGTAGGGGGAATGTCCAATTGTCCATGTGCTGAAATGTCTCAATTGGCTGTCCTGTACCCCATGATGGATGTGTCATCATGGGTCAAAGTTCTTTCACACTGTAAACACATATGTCCACCAGGCAAACAGCGGCAATTGTCCACCGATCGGGTGAATCGCGAACACGCAAAATACACCGCTAACAGTTCGGTCATCCCTAATTGTTATGCCTGGACTGGTCTTCCAGCTCCACCATCTTGGATTTAAGTCAGGCGATATCATCAGATTGCTCGTTGTGAGCATCCACTAATGTGTTATCTGCAGAGGCAAAGTCAATCTGTATCTACCCTTTATTGCTGGTGTTCTCTAATACAGCCATCTGCAGGAGTTAGTGGGTGTTGTGTGCCTCCAGCACAGTATACACCTGTATCTACTCTTTATTGCTGGTGTTCTATAATAAAGGCATCTGCAGGAGTTAGTGGGTGTTGTGTGCCTCCAACACAGCACAGTATACACCTGTATCTACCCTTTATTGCTGGTGTTCTCTAATACAGGCATCTGCAGGAGTTAGTGGGTGTTGTGTGCCTCCAGCACAATATACACTACCTAATTGCTGGTTTTCCCATCTCCCTGCAGGGCATTACAATGTCTGGAAGGCCAACAAGGAGAAGCAGACAGTCACAAGCCAATAAAAGAGGGCAAGCAGGCTCTGTGTCTAGAGACAACAGTGCTGGTCATGGATGTGGTGCATCATCATCAGCACGTGGCCATGGGACACGCTTGTCCTTATTTTTGGCAGCTGGACGTGTTGAGCCACATCATGCTGAAGACTTGGTAGAGTGGATGACCAAGCCTTGTTCATCCTCCTCATCCTCTCTCACCCAGGCTCAGGGTACTAGCAAAGCAGCTGCCAACGCATCGTCTTCCCTCCTCTCAATGTCATCATCAGTGACTCCTTCCCTAGACCCACCATGTCCTCCTGAGGAGTCTCCTGAACTCTTTGAGAACAGTGTTGGGTACATGCTCCAGGAGCATGCCCAGCGTTTTGAAGGCTCTGATGATGATACCCAGCTAGAGGAAGGCAGTAGCATGAGCACAGAGAGAGGGGATGCTAAAGAAGGACAGCAATCTGGCAGTCATGTTCCACCAGCTGCAGCATACTGCCAGGTTTGCTCCAGTGATGAAGAGGGAGGGGATGATGAGGTCACTGACTCCACATGGGTGCCTGATAGGAGAGAGGAGGAGGAGGAGGCACATCTTCAACATGGCAGGATGCCCTCCGGGGGCCAGCTTAGGGGCAGCACACCGAGTGAATCCCACCGCAGAGTTCCGCCTGTGCAGGGCACTGCCTCTGAGCGTTATTCCAAAAGTTCTTTGGTGTGGGCCTTTTTTGAGACCAGTGCATCAGATCCCACCGCTGCTATTTGAAACATATGTCTCAAGTGTATCTCATGTGGCCAAAACATCAGCCGCTTGGGCACCACATGCTTGACCAGACATATGTTGACCTGCCATGCTTATTGGTAAGCGTACCTTAAAGACCTACACCAAAGAACAAAGCGGACCTCTCCTTGCGCCTCATCAGCTGGGATCTCCATCCCCACTAGACCTTCAGTCTTCTTTGAAACCTGCACTGAGAGGAATAAAGGTGTAGAATTAGGTGTGTCAGAGCCAAGTACTTGCGGGCCCTCTGCTAGCAATACACCCGCGTCCAATTGTAGCAAGCAAATTTCCCTACCCCATCGAAAGAAGTTCACTCCCAGCCATCCACATGCCCAGCGGTTGAATACTAGCTTGGCTAAATTGCTAGCACTTCAACTGCTGCCTTTTCAGTTGATAGACTCGGCCCCCTTCCGTGAGTTTGTGCAATGTACGGTTCAGTGGCAGGTCCCCAAATGCCACTTTTTCTCAAGGAAGGCAATTCCAGCTCTCTACCGGCATGTGGAAGGCAATGTCCTTGCCTCACTGGACAGGGCGGTCAGCGGTAAGGTGCATATTACCGTTGACTCATGGTCCAGCACGCATGGACAGGGACGTTACCTATATTTCATGGCCCATTGGGTCACTCTTCTGACATCTGGGAAGAATGCAGGAAAAGGTGCAGTAGTGTTGGAGGTTGTTCTGCCACCATGCCTCCAAAATGCTACTACTGGTTGTGACACACCTCTCTCCTCCACTTCCTCCTCTTCTTCTTCCTCCATGGCCTCTTCCATCTTCCAGTGCTCTGTCCTCGGAACCAGGCGTTCAAGGGGCTACGCAAGTACGCAGGCAAAAATGTGCCATGCCGTGATTGCTCTATTTTGTTTGGGGGACAGGAGCCACACTGGGGCAGGTATTTTGTCAGCTCTGCAGGGCCAGGCCGAGAGGTGGTTGACGCCATGCGAGCTGACCCATGTGCCCTGTGTGGCCCACATCCTTAACCTGGTGGTGCAGTGGTTCTTGGGCAGGTACCCGGGCTTACAGGATGTCCTGAGGCAGGCCAGGAAAGTCTGTGTGCATTTCTGACGATAATTTAATGCCAGTGCTCGGCTAGCTGAGCTCCAAAAGGAGTTGAACCTGCCCAAGAACCACCTTATATGTGACATGCCCACCAGGTGGAACGCAACATTGGCCATGCTGCAGTGGCTGCACACGCAGCAGAGGGCCATCAATGAGTACCTGTGTGACTACGGCACCAGGACAGGGTCAGGGGAGCTCATTTTTTTTTCCACCACACCAGTGGGGTATGATCAGTCATGGCTATAGAGAAGTGACCTCTTTTGAATACAAAGCAGCAGCTGGCAGTGTGAGGATTTCTTATAGTGAATCTTTCTCTGATAAGATGTGAGTAGTTTTCTGTTTTCAATAACCCTTTCTTAAAGACATACTACACTATGGATTCTCCTCCTTTTTACATGTAACGTTTAAATGAGAATCTAAACTGTGGATGGATGAATAAAAAAATTCCCAGGGAGATGCCAGAGAGCAACACAGGGGCTATACACTGTGAATGCGGTTTTCCCCCAGTAGGGGTAAAGATCTGGTGAGCGCAATATAATTCATTTTCACCAAAGCGCACCAGGGATTTTCTTTGGATATTTGCACGAGGCACCATTTGGATTATGAACTGTTTAATATATTACAAAGGACTTGTCGACATTTTATGTTTATAGGATAATAATATTGCATTTATTTTTCACTAGTTTTATATTACCAATTTTTTTTTTTTTTTTAATGTTTCACAACCTTTATTGCTATTCACCCATGTCCCTTGGGGCAGAAGCCGGGTCCCAAATCCTTTTTAGGACAATATCTTGCATATTAGCCATTAAGATTAGCAATTTTTATTTCTGAACGTTCGAGTCCTATAGACTTCAATGGAGTTCTAAAGTCTGTACGAATTTCCGGTCCGTTCGAAAGTCCTGGTACAAACCGAACCGGGAGGTGTTCGGCTCATCCCTAGTCAGCAGTTGCAGGGGGAGGTAAACTGTCAATCTCCTCAGGTGCTGGTATATTGGAGGTTTCCCTTGGCTCTAGAGCTGTATGCAGGGTGGCAGTTGTGCTTGAACTGCTTGTTCTGCTGGAGCGTTTCCCCTGATTGGGCATCATCTTGGGCCGTCTGCATGCCCGAGTAGACATAGTAGTGAGTGAGGAGGCGGGTGCAGTAGGCATACATTTCTTCTTGGACATGCCGGTGTGGGTCTCCCCTCTTAGGGAGATAGCAGGGGAGATGAAGTCATGCTGGGTTGCTTTAAATCTGAGCTGTGGTGCGGAGCAAGGGATTCAGGTTGCCATCTCCATCTGCAGCAGGCCACACCCCCTAGAAATTCTGTGATTTTTTCAACAATTAATCACTGAATAAATACCGAATTACCTGTTTTCTAGTAAATCATCTGTGTACTGAGGACACTTTACAAGGAATGCTTGAGGGTAATTGATACTATTAGCCCTTGTACACATGGTTAGACAATCCGAGAACCAAATCCGTCGGATAAATTCCAACGGATTTAGTCTGTAAGTGGTCCGGAAATGGTGTTGCATACACACGGTCAGACTAAGTTGTCGGAATTTCCGGTTGCCAAGAACGCGGTGACGTAAGCCACGTAGGGCGGCACTAGAAAAGGGAAGTTCAGCACCATGTCCGGCACCCTTTGGGCTGCTGCTGATCTCATGTTTATCACGTATTAGTAGAAGTTTGGTTAGAGACGATTCACGCTTTTCAGATTTGTGCTTCAGATCATTACTGCTCTTCAGTTTGTGCTTGTCGGTGCGTATCTGCTTATCAGTGCGTGTAGTCAGTTAGCATTTGTTTGTCATTGTGGACTATATCTTGGTATAGTACGCTTTGATTTTCATTGCTTATTGTCTGCTCGTTTCTGGTTTTCAGTTCGTTCTTTCAGGCCTTGCTGTTTATCGGTGCTTTCTGTTGTCCGTTCTGACCAGCCGACCGTTTTCAAGCCATGTTTCGTGTACGTACTCGTCGTAGAGTTCGTGCTGTGCAGGGGCTTGGTGTTGGGCTTTTAGCTTTGACACAAGTCCAGTCCATGAACAGGGAGAGGAGGAGTTCATGGACCAAGAATTGGTTGCTCCAGCGTGACCAGTTCTTGCACATGCCTTTGCTCAGTGAGATCCGGGAGAATAATCCGGATGATTTCAGGAATTATCTCTGGATAACGGACCCTGTTTTTCACCGTCTACTGGCTTTGCTGTCCCCTTATATCAGCAGGCAGAATACCTGCATGCGGCAAGCCATTACTCCGGAGCAGAGGCTCTCGACAGTTCTCGACAGGCATCTCCCCCCAGGCTCTGGGAATCATTATTCCAGAGACCTGTTCTGCCATCATTCTGATCCTGCAGAAGGACTATATGAATGTGTTTTCTCCTTTAACATCACATTATATGTATTAAATGTTTGCTAATGTATTGGATTTCTTTCCTCATTCCCTAATTACCATGATTGCAATATGCTCTAATTGATATGCTGTGCCCCTTTGTCCTCATGCATGCTGGAAGCTTTTCAAGTTCCCTTTTTGTCCTTCATGCATATTTGCCTTCACTAATTTCCCCAGCATGCTCTTATGGGGTCATAAACCTATAGCCTAGTCACTTAGCAATGTATTTTATCCGCTCCATAGTATTGCTTTCCCCTAAACACCCCCTAAAATGTGTACAAATGTTATGTGTGTGCTTAAATTCATGCCGAGTGCCAGAGGTTTTTTTTGGTTGGGCCAAACTCATTAGGAACCCCCCCTCCCCCCAACTGCTAAGTCAGCTTATAGCAATCCTCTATCTGCTGACTTTGCCAAACCCAATACACACTATACTTACCTCTTTTCTGGTGAGATTTATGGATGAATTCACTAAAGCATGTAGTGCAAGGGCCTGCCTCAATACTTTCAAATGCCACAGTTTAAAGTTTTTTTTCTCCTATTATTATCTTGATAGGTAATAGCAGAATGTCAAAATGTGCTTCCATTTTTTTTGTATTATGACACTTCTTACCCGTCCGGTGGGCTGCTAATAGCGTAAGTAAGGAGGGGCTGGCCAAAGTATCACACATTATTTATGCATTCAGCTCTCAATGAAGAGGAGAGGGTTACCTGTCCAAAACACCCCCCCCCCCTTCATTTTTTGCAATGGCCCATCAGATGGGAGGGATGGGGGGGTGATGATGAATCTGATAAGGAGACCTTATACTTCAGGCTTTAAATACTCAGTTTCCAAAATGTTATACTGATATTGTCCAAAAATGTTTGTGTCTAATCTGCTTGCAATGTTGATGTGCAAAATTAGTAATTTTTTTTCTTGTTTGACTCCACAGTTTCCTTCAACGCCACAGGAATGGCAGACTGTGACCTCCCACTTTGCCAGCCATTGGGACTTTCCCAATTGTGGAGGTGCAATTTACGGGAAACACGTCCACATCGTCCCATAATTACAAGAGGTTTAATAGTATCGTGATGTTGGCAGTGGTGTCAGCGACCTATGACTTCCTTTATGTGGACGTGGGGCAAAATTACTGGATGTCGGATGGTGTAGTGTTCGCACAGACGGAATTCTACTGGCGTCTCCAGAGTGGCAGTCTGGGCTTGCCACCTCCAGACGAGAATGTAGAAGAACTCCCGTTCGTTTTCGTCGAGGATGAGGCGTTTGCTCTGGCAAACCACCTGATGCGGCCTTTCCTGATGAGGATCCTCACCCCGGATCAGAGGATCTTTAATGTGCGGCTGGCCAGGTACAGAAGAGTCGTGGAGAACACTTTCGGAATAATGGCCAGCTGGTTCCACCTATTTTTGATGCCAATACACATGGCCGAATATAAATCAAATCACATTGTGCTAGCCTGCTGTGTTCTGCACAACATTCATCAAACTATATGGTCTCAGTTGGCCCTGATGCAGACTTGCCGGAAAATGTCAACCTCACGGCCCTTGAAGCTGCTCATCCTGGCTTGTCCCCCCAAAGCGCCCGCGAGGTCAGAAACCAATACATGGAGTACTTTGTGGGTAAGAAGGCCATTGAGATGCCAGACAATGTCTGAGAGGCATTTTTTTAATACATTTTTCTTTGAAACTCCAATAATCGTTGTTTTCATTGACTGCTTGGCTTTGTTTTAGGTGTCTCCTAGGTATTTTTGCAGTTTTTTTGGGCCTTTTCTAACAACAGTGCAAACCCAAGTTCTGAGCAAGATGAGGTGACAGTCTCTTTTTCAAATAATCTTATTATGTTGTGGGTCTGCTACACACACACCTTGTTTTTGTTGATAATGTATGTAGTGCATTACTGACAAAAATATTGCTCATTTTCTGCACCATGGCAGAAATATGTGGGGTCATGAAAATGGCGTGATTGGGGAAATTTAAACATCACTGTGGGTGTTTTTTACTAAAGGCAAATCCACTATGCACTACAAGTGCACTGCAAAAGTGCACCTGAAACTGCACTTGGAGTGCAAAGTGGATTTGCCTTTAGTAAATAACACCCATTACCACAGAAAACAACAACTTTACTCCAAATACTGCTTTTGCGCATTGAAAACTTTTTACTCAAAGCACATTCACATGTGCGTTTAGAAATGGGTTTTTAAAACAAACCAACATATTTGGTGTATATACCTGTAACATTATTTTGGGGAACATTTTTATAACTTGGCGTTTTTGTGTAAACAGGCATGTATCAAAGCATAACATACAGAACGCAGGAACTTACAAAGTTCAACTTTGAAAGTGAAGACAATATCAGACATGAGTATGTACAAACTGTGCTGATATTGCCTTCATCGGATGGGGTGTCACCCCTGGAAAAGCCAAATTTGGAAGATGCACACAAATTGAGAATTATAAAGTGGCCATTTTCCTCCCGATCCCTAATGTCAACATGTGCTATCTCCCATCATGGGGTATCAATGTACGTGTTTTGGGGGTGCAACCCCTTCATCTCCGCCACTTTAGTAGCAAGGAAGGAGTTGCACCCACAAAACACGAACATTGATCCCCCATGATGGGAGATAGTACATGTTGACACACTGTGTGCATCTTCCAAATTTGGCTTTTCTAAAAATGTAAAAGTGTTTTTGAAAATTTAAAAACGATGCTAGCTAGTTTGGGGTGTTTCAGACTCTCCCCAAAACATCAATGATGTTCTTCATTTTTTGTTGAACATCATTGATGTTTTTCTGTCTATTCTCTAAATTGCGATTGCACCCCATTATCTCCCCAATGAGGATCTGGGCACTTTCACTGGTAAAATGCGATTCTTCTTCCACATCACCTAAAAAAAAAAAAAACACCATGTATTATAAATATGCAGACATACATTGATTAGCTTACCAGAAGCTGTGGTCTCCGACACTCACCTGTTGTGGTGCCATTTTCAACAATATCTCCTTCATCCTCTTCCTCTGCTTGTGCTTTTGGTATTTCCCCTTCTTTGGGAGGTGTGGGGTCCCTGTTGTCCTCAGACGTCCCGAGTCTTCTCTCCCCTATGAGAATGTAAAAAAGGAATAATTAGCATACAGAGGGCATAAATAGGAATATGAAACATTGCTTGGAAGTGTCGTACAATTGTGTTTTTTGGCAGAGTTCAACTGTGAAAACATTATTTTTGACACTTTCTAAAGTTGGAATACTTACCTGTAGTGTGAACAAATGTAGTCAAGTGCAACTTGGCAAAACTTTGTTTTGGGAGTGGGCTAACGAACAATGTTTATTACGAACGATTGAACTCATGAACATGAAAGTGGCCATTTTAAACTGTACAACATTAAATTAAAGCACATGGAGCAGTATGCAAGCAATAATAATAATATGAAAACACAACAACTACTTACATTTTTGAAGAACTCGCTTGATCCTTCTGTACTGATCGTGCACCCTCAGTTTCAGGTCTGACCAACGTTTTCTCAGTTGATCCTTGGATCATCGTACCCCAAAATTCTTCTGAAGACTCTTCACAACTTTAATCATGATCTTGACATTTGAGTTTGGGTAAGGTCCATACTTCCCATCATAGTCGTTCCTCTTCAATATGTCCACCATCTCCAACATCTCAACAAAAGACATATTTGAGGCCTTAAATCTTCTCCTCCAGGATCTGGACATTTCAGGCTCCAGGCTTTCCTCGTTCTCCTCCTCGTTTGTCTTGGGTTTGTCTTGTGTTGTGTCTTGCAGACAATATGGATCCCTTCCAAAAATCGCAGTTTATGGGGCTATTCATTTATATGCTCAGGGAGCTGCCCTGCCTGTGGCAAATGAACAACCCCTTTTATAATGACCTAAGAAAGAGGAAGGCAGCGCTGCAGAAACTGCTTGGTTTTGTAAAGACCATGGTCCCCACAGCAGACATGACCTATGTGAAGGGGAAAATTGGTGCCCTGAGGAGTATATATCTCAGGGAGCGCAAGAAGCACCAGAATTCCCTGAAATCAGGAGATCCAGATGCCATCTATGTCCTCAGGATGGTGTACTACGAGAGGCTGCATTTTCTGGCAGACCAGGGGGAACCCAGGCCACTACTCTACAGTCTTCCTTCAAGGCTTCCTTCACCCCCAGCTGAGGCTTCCGATGTCCAACCTGGGCCTTCCAGGCAGCAACATGTGGAGGGGCCCAGCTTGAGACAGGTATAGTATTGTTGAACATATTTCTTGTTGTACATTTAATGATGTTAACTAGATGTTATTATTGATCAGTAAGTTGTGATTTAACAAAGTGGTTTACATATCCATAGACAGCAGTGACCAAAAATGATTGGGACAATAATGAAAAATGCTGGGCTCAGAATGATAGTCTGTTCTATTTGGTAGCATTCAATTTGCAACAGTCATGAGCACAAAATTGTGTGATTGATGACCAAAAAACTAAAACTATGTCCCATTTTCATACACAGGAAGACCTCAGCTGGGAAGAGGCTGTGGCAAGTGGCAGCCGGGAGGTCGACCATCGCCCTCCTTCTCCTCCTCCTCCTGCCACAACTACAGGAGCTGAGCCACAGCCTGGAAGGAAGCCTGGAGGGAAGTGCCCAAGGAAGACCAGAGAGTGATGGCCTGGGTTCAGTCTGCTGTGACAGAAGATGCAGCCTCTTGTAGGACCACAGCCTGGGGACATAGATGGCATCTGCTCTTCCTGATCTCTTGGACTTCTGGACCAGACTGCTCTCCCTGAAATATGTACTCTTCAGGCCACCAATTTTGCATTTTCAAATTAGTTCATGTCTGCCCTGGGGGCCAAAGGCTTTGCCAAATTGACCAGTTTCACCAGCGCTGCCTCCCTTTTTATTTGTTTAACACCTAAATAAAGTTTTTTTTCGTTAAAGAAATACTTGCCTATGTGTTTTACAAGGGGAACCAACACCAAACAACTTCCTCTAGATTAAAAAAGAAAACAATAAAATAAAAAGATAATAATGGTGTTGTGGTAAGTTGACACACAAAACACACCAAAAAAACTGCGAAGATGAGCAAACTGTCAAAAAAGGAGATGTTGATTAAAAACAAAAAAAAAAAACAAATTTAAAACCAAAAATAAAGGGGGGCGTGGCCTGCTGCTGCATGGAGTAGGACGCACTCTCCATGAGCTCCGGCTGATATACATCCGTTATTCTATCCTGTTGGGCTGATCTTCGCCGCTAACAAGGCATAACCTTCGCCCCTTCCCGGGAGTGTGTCCCGCACGAATGCCCCCGCCGAAGAAGTCCCAGAGCGCGGTTGCCAGGCTCGGTAAGTTCCGAGCCGATGCTCCGGACCACGTGGAGGAAGATGGCGCCGAGCCCAGCCGCGGAGAGCTCCTCTACTGATGACACAGCTCGCATCCTCGAGGCGGTCAATCTCTGCCGCACATCCCTTACCTCCAGGATAGAGGAGGTTAAGGTTGACATCTCTCTTATACGCCAGGACCTGCACAAATTGAGAGAGCGAGTGGGGGAGACTGAGCGCAGAATTGGGCAAGTGGAGGATGATATTCCCCCCCTGCAAGTTACTACTGAAAGGCTACAGCACCAACTGAATACGATCCTGAGCAAACAGGATGAGCTTGAAAATAGAATGCGCCGCTGCAATCTCCGCTTCGTTGGACTGCCTGAAAAAGTGGAGGGCTCTGACCCCCCTGCTTTCCTTGAACGCTTTCTGATTACTAACTTTGGCCGCGAGGCCTTCTCCTCCACGTTTGCGGTCGAGCGCGCTCACCGCCTGGCCTCACGACCTCCACCTCCGGGCGCCCCACCGCGCACTTTCATCGCAAAAATGTTGAATTATCGAGACCGTGATGCGGTTCTGCGTCTCACTCGCGAGAAAGGCAACATCCCATACGAGGACAAGCGCATAGCGGTGTTCCCGGATTTCTCCGCTGAGATTCAGAAGAGGAGAGCTAGATTCACAGAGGCCAAGCGTCAGCTCCGCATCCGCCACCTGGCTTACGCGATGATGTTCCCTGCTCGGCTCCGTGTTATCCGCGACGGCAAGACCCACTTCTTTGAGGACCCCGCTGCTGTGCTATCCTGGCTTGAACAACGCCCGGACGACGCTCCTGCTTGATCCTGCTGGTTCCCCTGTTGTCTTAAGTTCGCCCTGTTTCTTGCTACTGTGTCGGGGGGACCGTGAGTAACTTTGCCTCTTAGCGGCCCCCTTTTTATTTCCCCCCCCCCTCTTAGTTCTACTGTCCCACGACCAGGTTTGCAGCCGGAGCTTTGGACACTGCTCTTGGCCAGGACTTCCACACGTTGAGGATTCCTGCTCGACAGCACAGCACGATTGACTCTTGTTCGCCCCTATTTCTGGTGGGGGTTGCGTTTGGTCACACATACTTTTACGTTTGGCTGCGTCTTTTATTGCCCCTGGTGGCCGAGCGCACCCCCCACTGCCAGGCTAAGTTCTGTTTCCCTGGCCGGCCTCAGCCTTCCAACACTGTCTGGTTTGCTGTGTATTTTACCCGCATTGCCGGTCCAGTGAGGGTACTGTTTTGCTACACGTTAGCATGCTTAGTTTTGGTTTGTTGTTCCACATTAATTAATTTCTCCATGTCTGTACTTATTCATTCATGTCTGTCAGTTGCTCTACTGTCTAACCGTTTATTTCAGGTGAAGTTCATGTTGCTTATGGGTTCCCTTGTTCATGTGGGAGAGTGGCTCCTCCTTTCCCTTCTATGGTATTTCTTATTGCATTCTACTTTGTTTTGTTTTTCTGGTGGGTGTGGGGACTGTGCCCGTGGCGGGTGGGGGGTGCCCCGTCGCCCGCTATGCCGCCCTCTGTGGGGGCTCTTCCCCTGGTATCCTTCGGGCCGGGGTGTCTATTGCTGGCTTCCCCGCCTCCGATATGCGATCCCTACTTGTCATGGCGACCCTTAAGGTAGTTACGTGGAATGTGCGGGGTTTACGGGATAGATCTAAGAGGGTGGCTGTGTTGTCTCATCTCAGGCAAATGCACGCGGATATCATGGTGCTGGTTGAGACGCATATTACGGGTCAGCTGCAGATGTCTCTTAAGAAGCCATGGGTCGGGTGGATGTACCATGCCCCTTATACCAATAATTCCAGTGGAGTCGCTGTCCTGGTAGCTAAAACTGCCCAATTTACACTACATAACTTACGGACGGACAGGCGGGGACGCTATGTGTTTTTACATGCTACCGTGGGTGGCATGGAACTCCTTTTATTGGCCTTTTACATACCACCGCCCTTTCACTTTGAGGCCCTCCAGGCAGGGATTGAGTTTATGTTGCAGCACCCCACCCTCCCGTCTATGTGGTTGGGCGATTTCAACTCAGTGGTATCTCCTGCCGTGGATAGACTGCACGGCCCCTCTATGCCACCCCCCTCCCAGACTAGGTTTGGCCGATTCCTTGCTGAGTTTGCCCTTGCGGACACCTGGAGGTATATGCACCCCACCTCGCGTGCGTACTCCTGCTTCACGCCGGCTCGAGATGCCATGTCCCGGATTGACATGATCCTGGGCTCCTCTGCTCTGCTCCCATGCTTGCGGGACGCGGGGATTGGGATCAGGGTCCTGTCTGATCACTCGCCCTGTTGGGCCAAGTTCAGCTTACCCTCCACCCCGGTATCCCGGTTGTGGAGGCTGAATCCTTTCTGGTTGACGATCCTCCCTGACTTGGAGGCGATCCGGCGTGAATGGGACTATTTTTTCCAGGCTAATACGGGCACTGCCCCGTTTGGCCTGGTGTGGGAAACTTTTAAATTACACGCACGCGCCCTGCTGTCAACTCATATTACTCGTTACAAGCGCTCCTCGCGGCTCGCTTTGCAGCGGGCTGAGGGGGTGCTGGCTGAGATGGAAAGGGAATTTCTGGTGCATCCCACTCCCTCCAATTCCGCTAGGGTGAAAATGCAGTCCAGACTTACTGACCATTTGCACCTTGATAGAGCAGAGAGACAGGTTTTTTATTGTAAACAAAAGGGTTATGAATATGGGGAGAGGGCTGGCAAGCTGCTTGCCTATATGGCCCACCTGGACCATAGCCCTCCGGTTGTGGTCCGACTCAGGTCTGCGTCTGGAGTTACGCTGTCGGACCCAACGGAGGTGGCCCATGAGTTTAGGCGCTTTTACGCAGATCTTTACACCTCGGGGGCTGCTGACTCCTTGGTTGGACTGCGTGCTCTACTCCAGACTGTGACTTTCCCAGTCCTCACGGACTCCCAAGTGGAGCTCCTGGAGGCTCCCATAACTGAAGACTGTATAGCAGAAGCCATTGCATGCCTACCACCGTCCAAGGCCCCTGGTTCAGACGGTCTCCCACGGGAATTCTATACTCAGTTCCAGGAGGTCCTTCTCCCTAAACTCCACCTACTATACACGCATATATTTGACACAGTGTGCTTCCCAGGTCCATGAATGAAGCTTTGCTTGTGTTGATCCCGAAACCGGGTAAGGACCCTCTCTGCCCCGAGTCCTATCGCCCCATATCACTTCTGCAATTGGATATCAAAATCCTGGCTAAGATCCTTGCTCTTAGGCTCAACAAGGTTATTCTCCACCTCATTCACACTGACCAGACAGGTTTTATGCCTAGAAAGAATGCGGCCTTCAACCTTAGGAGACTGTTCATGAACCTACAGGCCCCCCGCGACAATCCCGGGTCCAGGGTGGTGGTTAGCTTGGATGCTGCTAAAGCGTTTGACTCGGTGGAGTGGGGGTATCTGTGGGAATGCCTCCACAAATTTGGCTTCGGCCCTAGATTTATACGGTGGATCCAGCTTCTCTATCAGGCCCCCACTGCCCGCATCCTGGTTAACGGCCGGATATCCAGCCCCTTCTCCCTGTCGCGGGGCACGCGTCAGGGGTGCCCTATATCGCCCATGCTGTACGCGTTGGCGGTGGAGCCCTTGGCTATTGCCCTTAGAGCTCACCCGGACATTCGCGGACTTCGTCTGGGTCGGATGTCCGAGGTTGTGAGTCTCTACGCGGACGATATGCTGCTGTACCTGGAGGATGCTGGCCCCTCCCTATCGGCGGTGTTGGAGGTGATTCGACGCTTTGGGGTATTCTCCGGATTACGTATAAATTGGTCCAAATCCCAAATTCTCCCCATCGATGTCTCCGTCCCCTCGGAGGCGCAGGCCCTACTACCCTTAATGTATACGGATAAGATTAAATACCTAGGAGTGTACTGCTCTAGATCCCCCGCAGACTACGTTAGCCTTAATCTTACGCCTGTTTTTTCTTTGTTAAAACAAAAGACCCAGGTGTGGTCCAGGCTCCCCCTTGGGGTCATGGGCCGTCTGGGTCTTGTTAAAATGATTCTTCTCCCAAAGTTATTGTACCTGTTTTGGCATGCCCCGCTTCGGGTGCCGCCCCGCCTGTTCCATGGAATCAATCATCAACTCCTTTGTTTGGGGTTCTTCCAGGCACAAGTTAGCCTGGCAGACCCTCAAATGTCCAGTTCGCCTTGGGGGGGTTGCGCTCCCTGACTTGGAGACGTATTACATGGCATCCCAGCTCTCACACTTTTATTACTTTAACTCATACGATAAAATGCGGTACTCGTATTTGGTATGTACCTCGGCGACCGATGTGATCGCGCACCCCTTTCAAATTGTTTTCTGCAAACACAGAGGCGTCCATCGCTCGGATACCGGCCGCAGCATGCTCGCACATCACGCCCGGGTTTGGTGGCTGGCGCTGTCCAGATCTGAGGCTCCTTCCCTACATGCACACACACCCATTTGGGATAACCTTGAGTTGCCTGAGCTACTGAGCGTACCAGATTATAAGGTGTGGATTTGCAGAGGTATTATATATTTATCTCAACTTTTTACCAACCAGGGCGTCAAGACGTTTCAGGCACTTAAGGAGGAATTTGGCCTTCCTAATCATATATTTTTTCGATACCTACAGGTCCACCATGCCCTGCAGGCACAGTTTGGGAGTGCGCCCCCCGGACTCGCGGACACCCCGCTGGCGAAATTGTTTTTTGGTGAGGATCCCCGTAAACTTATCTCCACCCTGTACGCATATCTACTCACCCCACGGGCAACAACTCATGCGTATAGTCTTAGAACTAGGTGGGAGGCTGACATTGGGCGGGTGGAGGACGATCACTGGGAGGAGATGTTGGCAGTGTCGACTGAGGTATCCCCCAAATTGTCTGACAGGCTGACCCATCTTTATATATTACATCGCTCCTATCTGACCCCGGCCCGGCTTGCCAAATACAGACCCGACTTTGCTCCTATTTGCCCCAGGTGCGGCGACGGAGACAGCACGTTCTTCCACCTTATCTGGACATGTCCTCCCATTCACAGATACTGGGCACAGATCATACAATTCCTACATGACCATATGGGCTCCCCCCTTACGCTTTGCCCACGCCAATGTGTCCTTGGTCTCCTCCCCCTCCAGGAGGAAAGTAAATACTTACGTACCTTCCTACAGGAGACTCTTTTCACCGCTAGGATGCAGATAGCACTGGTGTGGCTTAGGCCTGACCCCCCTACGATCCAGCAGTGGAAGACAGCTATTAACCGCACCTTACCTTTTAAGAAAATTATATACTCTAATAGAGGGTGCCCGTTGAAATTCCATAAAGTTTGGGATAGGTGGCTGGAAAGCACTAACAGCTGTGAGGACTAGGCCTCTGGGATCATTCTATGGGATGTGGCCGTTTCCTTTTTATTGGATCCACCTGGACGAGTTACTGTTGTATCTATGTGTGTACTGCTGTTAGACATAGAAACATGTATATTGCACTTTTATTATGCTATGTCAGATATGGAGTGTATCCTTATTTTTCTGATGTTCGGTGCCTGTTGCACCATTCTTGGGTTGAATACTCCTCTGTAACCTTTTGTTTTGCTCATGCTCAATAAACCTTATCTTGTTTAAAAAAATAAATAAATAAATAAAATAAAATAAAAAAATGATTGGGGAGATGTGACGAATTAAAATATTGTATTCATGAAATGAGTAAAAAAAATAAAGAAATACGTTTGGGAGAAGTGTGTATGAATATGAGCAGCAAAACAACTTCATTCTTGTAGCATTGTAAAGAAAAATAGAATGTGCTGCATTAAAGAATTTTTTTCTTCCAATAGATTTTTATTGTTTTGCAAAGGTAATACAAAGGAAGGTGTTACATGACATGTTGATTTTACAAAAGTAATCAGTTGTCGATGCAGTTCAGAAAGGGAAGAGGGTATGAGTGAACAAGGTAACAAGGGAGGAGATAAAAAAAAAAAAAAAACGAGGAAGAAAATAGGTGGTTACACAAACAACAATACAAGTACTTGTTACTGCACAGAACTGTTCTTATCAGGACTAAGATCTAAGTCAAAGATTTCTTATATTTGGTAGTCCAGATTTTCCATTGCGTATCAAATAGTCTGCACTTCAGTGCATTTATGGCTAGTGCACGCTCTACATTATGGTGTTGGTTTACTCTTCTGATCAGGTCAGAGATGTTTACCGTCATGGCAGTTTTCCAGTGTTGTAATATCAGGGATCTAGCAGAAAGAAGAATGTTGGAGATAACAATCCTCATGTCATGTGGAAATTTGTCAATACCTATATGTAGGATCGCTAGGGATGGATTGGAATGAGTGTTGATACCCGTGAGTGATGTTATTAGTTGGAACACTTGGTTCCAGTAGCTAACCAGATTAGGGCACTCCCAAAACATATGCAGTAGGTGTCCTGGTTGTCCACAGTTCCTCCAACATGTACTCGGGGCGCATGGGGAAAATTTTGCTAGTCTACATGGTGTGTATTGCCATCTATTGATAATTCTAATGGTCATTGCCCAGTGATTAATAGAGCGTGAGGCTTTTTGGAGTTCGCGGAATGCAGTCGTCCACTGGTCATCCGTGAATGTTTTCCCTAAGTCTGCCTCCCATTTATTAATCGATTTTGTCTTTACAAAGGACTGCTTATCCTGTAGGAGGGAGTAGAAAAGCGAGATGCCTTTCCTTGTGGGGCGCTCGCGAGTGAAGAAGTTCCATGCAATGGATGGCAATGTTAGCGTGGGGGGAGGGTTGTGTTTTAAAAAGTGTGCCACCTGGATGCACACTAATTGGTATTTGTTGGGAAGATCATATTGAGCCATGATCTGTGCGCTGGTGAGAGCTTTACCATTGGACAGTAGGTCCTGGATGGTATGGATACCATGTTTGGGGAACTGCTTTAGGGACAGCATAGGAATTCTAGTTTCGAGTAGGCTAAGTGGAAATTTGTAGTCCACGGTGTTTGGAGATGTATGGGCATGGTGTAAGAAGAACCTCCATGCTTGTAAGGAGGCTTGGATGGTAGGGGCGATGGAGTGGAGAGCCCAAGGCTTCCAGACATCACTCACGAGTAGTGCCACTAGATCCGGTATTGGGGCCATGTGTTTTTCCAACTCAACCCAAAGCGGTATATCTACAGTCTTGAACCAGTGTTGGAGTTGGTCTAGTCTAGACGCCCACAAGTAATCAGGAACGCCAATTAGTCCCACTCCACCTACTCGGCTATGCAGGGTCAGGTTGCTAGGAGAGCAACAAGCTTTTTTCCCATTCCACAAAAATTTCCACAGAGTGGTAGACAAGGTCTTAAGGAAATGGGTCGGGATAGGTAAAGGTATGGATCTGAATGTATACAATATGAGAGGGAGAACCAACATCTTACACGCTGCCAATCTACCCATCCAGGACAATTCAGTCTTGACTATGCATTGAAGCGTTTCGTCAATCTTTAGAAGCAGTGGTTTAATGTTGGTAGAGACCAGGGTTTTCGTGGAGTTGGTGATCCTAATACCTAAGTAGGGTATGCTATCATCCTTCCATTTATATGGCAGGGTATTTTGAAGTTGGAGTCTGATACGCTTGTCAATTTCTAAGTCTAAAATCAAGGATTTAGCGAAATTAACTAAGTAGTATGATATCTCACCAAAGTTTTTCAAAGTTTCATGAACTAAGGGGAGAGACCGGGATGGGTTTGTTAGCATCAGGACAACGTCGTCTGTGAATAAGTTGATAACGTGGTTACGGGATCCTAACACGTGTCCAGTAATATTGACCTGAGATCTAATGGCCTCCGCCAGGGGTTCAATCATAAGATTAAAAATAGCTGGGGATAGCGGACACCCCTGACGGGTGCCATTAGAGATAGGGAAGGGTGTGGAGAGCATACCAGCTGTCAAGACTTGGGCAGATGGACTGGAATACAAAGCTAACATTGCGTTGGAGATAAGACCGTGGAAGCCAAATCTCTGGAGGACTTCTTTCATGTAACACCATTCTACCCTATCAAGCGCCTTCTCTGCGTCTATGGAGAGCAGCAGAGAAGGCGTTTTAGATATACTAGCATAATGAACAATATTGACAATACGTCTTGTAGCATCAGAAGTTTGTCTCCCCCTTATGAAGCCCATCTGGTCGCTCTTGATTAAGGATGGCATAAACTCTGCTAGTCTAAGGGCGATAAGTTTGGCGTAAATCTTTATATCCATGTTCAGGAGGGAAATAGGTCTAAAATTACTAGGAGTAGTGGGATCTTTACCAGGTTTGGGTACGGTGGTCATGTAGGCTTTTAACATTTCATGAGGAAAGGACGTTGAGTCTGCTGCTTGTGTGAACATTTTTTGGAGACATGGGGAGAGAATAGTGGAGAATGTTTTGAAATACTCATTGTTTAGTCCATCAGGACCGGGGGATTTCCCATGAGGAAGTGAGGTGATAACTGATGCTATCTCATGAATTGTGAAGGGTGAATTCAGCAATTCAAGCTGTTTTTCCGAGAGCATAGGGAGATCTAAATCTTTGAGGAAATGCTGTATCTTAGGAACAGTGGGTTGAGTAGTGTGGGGGTCGGTATTGAGGTTATAAAGCTCACTGTAGTATTGTGCAAAGTGGTTCGCGATGTCCTGAGGATTAATGATTTTGTGATGGGATGTAGGGTGTATCAAATGGGAAATCCTAGTTTTGGTGCTTATTGCTCTGATCCTATTGGCGAGGTATTTGCCTGCTCTGTTTGCACTGGTGTAGGTACGCAGCTGCAAACGACAAAGGTAAAAATCATAGTTTTGGGCCAAGTGATCTCTCAATTTTGACTTAAATTGATGACTTATTAAGGGCTTCTAAGTTGTGGATGTCGGAAGTTATGGAGTCTATGGTTGCTGTATATTTCTTTTTAGGTCTAGCACCTAGCTGGATAAGGATGCCTCTGATAAACGCATTATGAGCATTCCAGAGCGTAAAAGGACTCTCTACTGAGTGTTCATTTTGTTGAAATTATGTTTGTAGGTTTTGAGAGATCAGTTCCCTAGTACCGGGGTCTTGTAGCAATCTAACATTGCAGCGCCAGATGGGTGAAGAGGGGGAGACACCCTTCTCATGAATAGAAAGTGATATGGCAGCGTGGTCCGACCACGCAATGTCATAAATCTTAGAGGATGATACATTTTGTAGAGTCCATTGATCCGTTAAAAATAAGTCTATCCTTGAGTAAGAACCATGCCTATGGGAGAAGAAGGTAAAGTCTTTCTCGTTGCCATGTGTACATCTCCACGCGTCGTACAGTTTCTCTGAGTGTAGGATCTTATTAAGGTAGGTATTGCTACTACGGTTGACATTAGAAGTGTCAAGTTGTGGATCGACAATGAGGTTGAAATCGCCACCAATAATGAGACTACCGTATTGGATAGAGTGCACTTTACGGAGTAGTCTGTTCAAAAATCTGACCTGTCGGGTGTTAGGGGCATATATGGATACAATGGTGTAAGGTTTAGAGTTGATATCACCCTGAACAATGATGTAGCGACCGTTGTCGGCTGCAATGGAGTTCTTGAGGTGGAAGGAGACCGTGTCACGGACGGCAAGGAGAACACTTCCGCTTTTTTTATTCTGAGTAGGTGCTATGAACACATGTGGGTAATTCTTGTGTGCGCATTTGGGATGGTTGTCTTTTTGGAAATGGGTTTCCTGCACACACAGGATATCCGCCCTTAGTTTCTGGGCTTCGGTTCACAGCGAGTGGCGTTTAACGAGGTGGTCGAGGCCTCTGGCATTAATGGAAACAAATGTAACAGTCATTTTTCAGGTAGGAGAAAGCTTGTAAGCGTACTTACAGTGTCTTCTGAGAGTCGTCAGGGTCAACTGATCTCAACAAGGTCGGCAGGGCAGGAGGTGATGGTCCATAATGTGTAGGTCCGGTGCTATTAAAACATAAGGTGTAACCACAAAAATAAACAATAACATACAGAATAATAAAAATAGAATCATGAAAGTGATCCAGATGCAGACAAAGCTGCATAAATGACAAATGTCAGGGGTAAGAACAAGGAAAGATGAAGAGCCCTTGTGTCCAAGGAGAGAACTGAGTGGTTAGCGGTGTATGATCATGTATTTCCATTGGTGGCATTTTTGGGGGCCCGTCTGCGTGAAACTACTTGCCACTCATTTGGAATGGAGCGTAGTTGTGTAGCGGGTGGTTCCAGAGGGCTTTGTTGTGGAAGTATGCCCCATTGTCGCAAGAGTGCAATACCTTCAGCTAAAGTGGCAATTGTGTGCATGGTACCATCATGTGAGATGGACAACTTTGCTGGATAACGCCACTTGTGGGGTATATTGTGATTGCGCAAGGCCTTCATGATGGTCGCCAGGTTTCAGCGCAATTGAAGGGTATGCCTTGACAGGTCAGGGAGGAGGATTAATTCTGCATATTGAGAGAGGTTGTTGCCTCGTGTACGAAACGCAGCCATAATTTGTTCCTTGATATGATAGTAATGCATTTTGAGCAAAACATCCCGAGGGGCGCCTTCAGGAAGGAATGCTGGCTTGGGGATCCTATGTATCCTATCAATGGTCAGTTCTTGAGAAGATAATGTAGGGATAATGGTGGAGAATAGCGTGTGTACATACTGCAGCAATTGGTTTGGAGGTACAGCTTCAGGGACACCTCTGATTTTAATATTGCACCTCCTAGAGCGGTCCTCGAGGTCTGCTATCTTACTTTTTAGACATGCTATCTCTTCATCATGAGACTTGTGGGCCTCTACTAGAGTATTGAAAGAGGTAGTGCATTCCCCTATGCTGCGTTCCACTTGATCCACTCGGTTGCCCAGGGCCAAAACTTCTCTATGGCAGTTAGCGAATTCCACAGTGAGGTCAGCTTGTATTGAGGCTTTGAGGGATAGCAACATCTCCTTAAGGACCGTATCCGAGACCGGTCGATCGGAGGTGGGGTAGGCCGCAATCGGGTCGGAGGCCGTTGGATGTGGAGCATGGCCTATAGGAGCGGATCCGCTTACCTCCATGTCGCGATCCGCTCGGTTTGCGTCCGGAGAAGAGATCCTCTGCCTTCGCTTGGCTGGGCTTCTTGTCATCGGGCTATCCATCCCCAAGAAGGATCCGCTGAGGGAAGCCGCCCAGAGGTGATGCTGTTGTAAGGCCTTCTCCGGACGCTCAGTCTCGCGCGATCCGGCGCCATTTTGTGTAGTCCCGCGCGCTTCGAAGAAGTTCGAGAGTTTCTGTGGCGTCTGTGGATTCTTCTTATTTTTGGGCATATTTAGTGGATGCAGCGGTGTCTGCGCTACACCTCGGATAGGTTTATGCAGGTATATGTCACCGATGGAGTTGCGACAGGGTAGTTCTCTCCTGTGGCCGAGCGGAGCTCTTAGCTCAGGCGTCCATCTTGGAGCTCGGTCGCCACACCCCCCGCATTAAAGAATTTTTAACATTGCAGCGTGACGAATGTGCTATATCGATTACGAGCAGTAGTTTTACCTGACCAAGCGCTTCCGTCTCAGAATTTTATTGTGAGCATGCTTGGCACCTTTTCCTTCGGACTAGGCTACACACGATCGGAACTGATGCGATCGGATCATGTTGTTGGAAAATTTTATAGCCAAGCTCTCAAACTTGGTCAGTCGGAATATTCCGACGGAAACAGTCCGATGGAGCCCACATACTGTCGGATTATCCAACAACAGGGTCCGATCGGACATTTTCCGTCATAATGTCCGACCGCGTGTACAAGGGCTTAAGGTGAACATAGAAGAATGTTAGCCCACTATTCTAAGGCCTAATCTGCTTAAACTTGCTGTTACATTAATTGTGCAGGGTTTATTGATGTTTTAAGTGATTTTTGAATCAATCTTTTTTTATTGAATTTTTCACAGAACATAAGTGAAAAAACATGTAGAAAATTATTCATTCAGACATGCACTTCTTCAGCTTATTACACAGTCTTGAGTATTGTTCTATAAAAAAGTCTGTATACAATAAACATGTAAACCAAGGTAAAAAATGTGATATATAAAGTATATCCTGTTAGATCATGAGTGAGGAACACCACTCCCCTGCCCATGCACCCCAACTGGGAACACACTGCGCACAGGAAGAGAGCAGTAACCCCCAGCCCTCCATCTGAAGAGGATTTTCTGCAATAATTCCCATAAGTTTATACTCTTTGTCACAGCGCACATGATGTGAAGTGCCTTTCGCCATTGTTCCAGGGAGTAAGAGGTATCTAAGTCCTTCTCCCAGGCAATCATATGAGTTGTTTTCAAGGGTATATCCTTATTTTTCAGTATATTATAGAACAATGATATACCTTTAATCTTGGTGGTAAGGTTTGTGTAGTATTGGTGTACTCTCCATGGCATCTCAATAATTGTTTTCAAGTTGGAGCGTAGTAGATGTGTAATTCTATGGTATGTGTAATATTCTGAGTTAGCTAGTTTTTATTCTATTTGTAAGGACCTGAAAGTTTTAGGAGTTGGACCTATCCTCATATGTTCAATTTTTTCTATCCCTTTTTCCACTCAGCTTGAGACATTTAAGTCAGGTATGATGTGTGTCAAGCTATAGGTAGGCATTGATAGCATGGAGGCAATGGAGTCCTGAGATGGAGTGTTAAATAAAGCTCTCCAGGCATAACGTGATGCTGTGATGGTGGGCGAAAGCGATGCATATCTAGGGTTGTATTGTTGGCTAGTAAGAAGAAAGTGATAAAGAGTGCCACCTTTAAGTTGTATATTTTCCAATTCCTTCCATCTGGTATTGGGGCTTTGGGGGAGCCATGTTTTAATTTGGGCCAATATTGAGGCAATGTAGTAGTCTTTAATTACTACTAAGCCCATTCCTCCTGCCTTCTTAGTATTGATTAGTTTGGAGAATGTACACCCCGCCCTCTTTCCTTGCCAAAGATATCTGTTGATCATAGATCGGGCTTTAATAAAGAAGATGTTAGGCACTGGGATAGGGATGGTCCTAAATAGGTATAGAAATTGTGGTTGCAGTACCATTTTAAAGGTTGCCAGTCTCCCAGACCAGAATAATTCTGTTTTTGCTAGATCTTGGAGTTTGGGGTATAGTTTATCTAAAAATATGGAGTAATTTGCTTCGAACAATTCCTCTGTCTTATGTGTTAAGGTGATGCCTAGGTATTTTACGCCATTGTCTTTCCAAATGTATGGGAAATCTTTACTGATACTGTCCTTAACTTCTTTGGATAATCCCAATCCTAGCAGATATGATTTAGAGTCATTGATCTTGTAATATGAAATTGAATTGAATTTTTGCAGTGCACGGTATACCGAAGCCAGGGACGATTGAACATTAGTGAGCGTTAAAATTATATCGTCCGCAAATAGACTGATTAGGTGTTTCCTATTCTTTATCTTGAAGCCTGGAAAACCCAGGTGCTGGCAAATATATGTAGCCATGGGCTCCATCAGGAGATTGAAGATCAAAGGTGACAATGGACACCCTTGTTGTGTACCATTGGTTATCTGGAATGGGGTTGAGAGTGATCCTGAAATATATACCTGGGCTGATGGATTGGTGTAAAGTGCCATGATGGCTTGGTATATTTGACCTCTGAAGCCAAAGCTTTCCAGGGTTTGTGCAAGGTAGTTCCAATGGATTTGGTCGAGCTCCTTCTCTGCATCCAAAAATAGGAGCAGAGAAGGCGTTCCAGTTTTGTTGGCTAAGTGTATAATATTGATCAAGCATCTAGTGGCATCAGCCGTTTGGAGGGATGGTAACAGATTCACCAATCTGCCTGCTATCAATTTAGCATAGATTTTTAAGTCATTTTTTAGCAAGGAGATGGGACAAAAATTTTGGGGCATGTTGGGTTCCTTCTCCGGCTTCAGTAGCACAACAATCATGGCTTGGGGCATTTCAGAGGGAAAGGAGGACGAGGAGACGGCGTGGTTAAAAATCTCAGTTAAATGTGGAGCTAAGATGCTTTTGAAGATTTTAAAGTATTCCCCCATAAAACCATCTGGCCCAGGTGATTTATTATTCGGGAGTGAATCTATGGTTTGAGTGATTTCTAGCAGAGTGAATGGTGCATTTAGTGCATTTAGTTGTACCTCCGTTATTTGTGGAAGTTTAAGTGTGCTCAGGAATTCTGAGATCAAAGAGGGGGAAGGTTGGGTGGTTTCAGGGTCCAGGTTTAAGTTATATAATGAGCTATAGTAAGTACTAAATGCATTTGCGATGGCCTGGGGGTGGTATAATTTGGCTTTGGAAGTTGGGTGTAGGATATATGAAATTTTGTTTTTTTGTCTATGACTTTTAAGTCGAGAAGCAAGCAGCTTCCCTGCTTTATTGCCGCTAGTATAGTATGACATTTTCAGCCTCCTGGCGGACTTATCAAAGTCCTCCAGTAGGAGTAGCCGCAGGTCATGTCTTAAATGTGTTAATTGTTGGGATGATTCAGTTGTAGCTTTAATTTTGTTTTGGGCCTCAAGGTGTTGGATCCTAGAAGTGAGCTCTTGGATTTGCCGTCCCTTCTGTTTCCTGGCCCTCACTCCCATTTTGATAAATATACCTCGTATAAATGCTTTTTGAGCATTCCAAGTTACAAAAGGATCAGTTACTGATTCTGCATTAAATTAAAAAAATTCAGTTAACGCTTTCATTAGTTCAGACCTGGTTGGATCTGCCTGGATCAGCCGAGGGTTTGATATACGAACATAGGAGAGGTTTTTAGTTCATCTTCCACCTGCAGCAATACTGAGGTATGATCCGACCAGGTTATAGTATTAATGTAGGATAGCCGGATTCTGGGTAGTAGCCATCTGTCCACCAGGAAAAGGTCCAGTCTTGTATAGACTCTGTGCCTGGTGGAGAAAAAGGAGTAGTCCCTTTCTGAGGCGTTTAAACACCTCCATGCATCATACAGTTTGTGACTAGAAATTGCAGGTTTCAGTGAACGTTGATGTCTGTTAGAGGTTGTAGTAAAGTCTACACCAGGGTCAGGAGGGAGATTGAAATCACTGCACAGTAACAAGAAGCCCTGCTTTATAAGATTTAAGCCCTGTACACACTATCAGATTGTCTGCTGAGTTTTTCCTTCAGACTTACCAAAACCATGTAGTAGAAGGGCCTGCCTGATTACATACACATTGAAACTCCTAAGGTTTGACCTCATATTATATGGTTTTGGTAAATTTGAAGGAAAAACTCAGCAGACAATCTGATAGTGTGTACGGGGCTTAACCTTCCTCATAACTCTGTAAAAGAATCGGGTTTGGTGCACGTTTGGTGCTTACACATTCACTATTGTATATTTGGTATGATTAATGTCACAAACCAATATATGGAATCTTCCTTGTGGATCAGATAGTTTGTGGTGCATTGTGAATACCACCGTGTCCTTTACAGCTGTGAGCACTCCTCTTTTTTTTGCTGTTGTGTTGGCAAAAAAGATGTGCGGGAACTTAGGATTTGAACACTTGGTCTGTGCTAGGCTGTTAAAGTGCGTTTCTTGGATGCAGAGGACATCGTACTTTTGTTGTGCCGCCTCTTTCCACATGGATTTACATTTACCTGGATGATTAAGGCCTTTAGCATTGATTTTCATAAATGTTATAGCCATTCCCGCATGTTGAGGTGTGGAGTTGTGTACAAGGTGCATAAACAGCACTTATATATGGTGCTAGAACCACGACATGATCTCCTACAGGGAGAGTTGGTCCATCCAGGCTTCAGGCGTCAAGCTGCTGTGTGGGTTCTGGAACAGGACGAAATCCTCCACCTTGTTTGTAGCCATAGGCAATGATTGACTGCGAAACTTAAAAAGGAACAAAACAGACATATAACTAAAAACCAAAAGTTAGAAGGGGTCATTGTGATCCGGGTGCAGCTATCGCCACTCAACATGGTCAGGGGTATTCTACAAGGAGTCAAATCAAGTGAGCTTCCACGTCAGCCAAAAGGACAAGGACAACAGAGGAGCACAGAGCTCTGCTATCCAAACTCTCCCACTCATGGAGGCGGTAAAGGATTTGTCTGGCTACAGAGTGGTCAGGTGTGTTTGCGAGTGTTTTTCGCGGTAACAAGGCTCCAATCCTCAGTTACCTGTTCTGGATTTTTAGAGGTGTGTGAGTGGGGAGAGTCCTCTGGCACTATCTGCCCCGATTTAAGCAACTGCAAGCCTTTGGCCAAAGAATCCACCAAATGGTCTTTCCCCTCCCTGGTTATGATCAGCTTTGTAGGGAACCCCCATTTGTAGGCAATTGTATGATTTCTCAGTGCTTTCGAGATAGTGTTGAGGTTCGTTCTTTTCTGAAGAGTAAATTGGGATAAGTCCGCAAAAAATTGCAGATTTTGGTACTGTGAAGGCAACTGGTCTCTGTTGCATGCTGCCGCCATTAGATGCTCTTTCACATGGATAAAGTGTAGACGGAGTATAACATCCCTGGGTATGTTATCCAATAAGTAAGTTGGCTTAGAGACTTTATCCACAAAATATCCAGTTCAGTTAACTTGGGCGACAAGGATTTAAACATTTGCGCTACATACTCGCAAAGATCAGATTGCTTGACCGTTTCGGGGACCCCCTTAATTTTTAAATTGTTTCCCCTGGAGTGGTCTTCGATGTCAGCAAGTTTAGATTTAACTGCCTCCATTTCATCCTCATTAGTGTCATGGGCATCCACCAAATCATTGATAGTGGTGGCAAATGCCTCATTGTTTCCATATGGTCCACCCGGGATGCTGTGGCCTGTAGTTCCAACCCAACCCCTATGCAGGACATCATGTCTATATGTAGTGAGCTCCTTAAGGAGACCAACATGTCCTTTAGTGTGGTATCAAGAACAGGCTGATTACTGGTGGGGAACAGGTCTATTGAGTCTGGGAGGTCTCTAGTGTCTTCCCCTGATTCTAGACCCCTGCTCACCTCAAGGCTTGTATCTGTGGCATCCAGTCTCATCCTGGCTTTTTCAGGACTGCCCGAGGATGGGGTGTGTAGCCGAGACTGTGGGTTCTTAGGCCGCATACACACGGGCGGACTGTTCGTCCAACTTTGTCCGCTGAACAGTGTTTCAGCGGACAGTCCACTCGTGTGTGGGCTTCAGCAGACAGTTTCAGCGGACAGTCTGACGAACAAAGTTTTTTGGAATTTCCGTAAGACTGTCCGCTGAAACTTGGTTTGAGCGGACAGTCCGCTCGTGTGTAGGCTTGTTCGGCAAACTAAGTCTCGCGCATGCTCAGAAAGAATTTACACGGCGAAGGTTGCATTGCAGTGTATCGGACGCCGAATTTCTCGTCCCGTCGTACGTGCCGTTCACGTCATCGCGCAAGTTTTCAGCGGACTGTTCGTTCGTCGTGTGTGGTCAAGTGCGTTCATGCTAATTTTGAACGGACTGTTTGTCAAACTGTTTGACGAACCTAGTTGGGCGGACAGTCCGCCCGTGTGTACGCGGCCTTAGAGGAGCAGTTCCTTTTTGCTGGATGAGAAAAATAACAAATTTACTAAATTTTATAACAGAAACGAAGAAAAAATCATATTTTTACAGAATTTTCTATCTTTTTTCTTTTATAGCACAAAAACCCAGCGGTGATTGAATACCACCAAAAAAAATCTCCATTTGTGTGAAAAAAGGACAACAATTTCATATAGGTACAGTGTTGCATGGCTGAGTAATTGTCATTCAAAATGTGAGAGCACCGAAAGCTGAAAATTGGTCTGGTTATTAAGGGGGTTTAAGTGCCCAATGGTCAAGTGGTTAAGCGGTGAAGGTGTTCCACTGTTTGATTGCAAGATTCGGGCACAAGATTCACTTTTTCATGGACTTGTATTGTTTATTTTATAGTTTGGTCATATGTCTAGTATGTGTATCACTTAATTGCATATAGTGTAATTAGGCATCACAGTATTGAAGATATTGTGTCAGGTTCATTCATAGTTATGCACAATTACTGTTGGTAATTATTTATATTTTTTAAGCACATTATCCAATAACCAGGTATTTGGTGTTTCTAATTTAGTTCTAATTAGATAGCCTGGTAAGTGCAATTTTTATTGATAATTTACTTAATTTTTAATATTCTAAATACATTTTTTTTCACCAGTATATGTTGTTATTAGTGCTCCCCATCAACTTTTTCCAACTTGGTTTCATCCTCAGTTTAGGGGCAGCAGCTTAGTATTATGTTGCATTAATTAGGAGGCGTGGGATTCACTTTTGTTATTCAATCGAGAGGAGAGCAGTGCCTCTGAAATGGTCAAGGCCTACCTATATGAAGTGGACCCTTTGACCTATTGGGATGGTAAGAAAAGTGTGTGGCCTGCTCTTTGCCTGGTTGCCCAGAAGCTACTATCCTGTCCTCCAACCACCATGCATAGTGAGAGAATTTTCTCTATTACTGGGAACATCCTGAATCCACACCATGCACAATCGACACCCCATTTGATGTAACAAATACATTTCCTCTGATTTAACCTCCCCAAGCTTAAGTTGTGAGACCTGGATCCTTGTCACCATGTGAAGATAGATAGGACTCGGAGGAACCATCTAAATGTTGAGGAAAATCACATTTTTGAATTTTCTTACCATTTGACAATTGCAGTTGTCTTTGGAGTGACCCCAAGATTTAAATTTAATTATATTGTTTTAAGCAATCTAAATGTTTCCATTTAATCCTTCCATCAATCTTTTTTGGAAAATACAATGATGAGTGTTGTGTAGACTAGAGTGTGTGCGATTAATGAGTGAATGTTGTGCGAATGGACAGTAGCAAGGATTGAAGCCTCAACGTGACGCTACTGCTCACTGCTTGCTGTCTTTGTATATACAAATAGAAGCATGTGCTAATTTAACAATTTTTGTATGATGGTCTGGGATTAAGAGACATTGATTAAAAATGTTTGAGGAAACTAACCTCAACAGCATGACAATTCCACTTGATGGAGAGACTATCAACCCAAGGATCAGAATATGTTACCAACATAGCACAAAGAAGCATACATCTGGAAACATAATTCTATGCAAGATAGATTAGTTGGTCACTGCTGAGCTGCACCCAGATGACCAAGATGTATACCATTTGCCTCCTCTTACCCTGGGGACACCAGTGCCCTCTCTGATCCTCTGCCTGTTTCATGACCATCTGCAATTGTCAGAAGTCACCAGTGTGAGCAATCTATCCTGCTGCCATGTTACTCAAGCCCTGGAAATGATGACTGCTCTATGAACTGTTACCTATGGGTCTGCCAGCTTTTGAACTGCTGCCCCTTAGGATTGCGCTAGCCTGGGAACCTCCGTCCAGTTAACCATTACCCTCATGATTGCAAGCCTGCAACCTATGCCCTGTGAACTGTTGAGGACGGTATCATTAACCCCTGCTGTAACTAACTATCTGGTGTGTATTCTGGCGGGGGGCAAGCTGAAGGACGTGACTGGATACAATATACAATGGGATTACCATTTACACATTGAAATAGTGTAAAGAGAAATCTCTTACATTTTCTCAGTTCAGACTGATGGTTAAATGTAGAAAATCTGCAATTGTAAGGCCTCTAGTAAGTTAGTAACAATAAATGGATTAGTACATTTAGATAAACATCACATAATGAACCTAACAAGGAAAACAAAACTCAAGAAAACAATTAGTTCTGAACAAAAACATTTTTATTTTGAACATAAATAAAAATAAAAATAAAACATTAGGAAAGCTGATTCTCCCCCATTCTGGTGAGCAGTAGCTCTAGGGGCCTATTGGTCCCAGCAATCTGGTCACCAAGGTAGGACATACAAGCCTTCAGTTGCCTCCCAAAGCTACATTTGGACCTCTCCAAAACCACATTGTGACGATGCTGCCGGCAATTGTGGAGGGCCACAGAGCGAAATAGCCTATTGATTACAGCATATTGTCGCTCTTGGACCTCCACACTTGGACCTCCACAATGCAGATATACATTCACATGTGGTTCTAGAGGGGGGATGTGCACTGGAGCAGATGGAGAATCCTCACCAGGATGCACTGGGGAGGAGGCACCAATGGGTGGGACCAGTTGCGGGATAGTGGAGGGTGGAGGAGAGCATACACCGGAGAAACCGATGGGGAGTAAAGATAGTGAGCCAAACCAGATGTGGACAGGTCCAGGGCTTCGTCCAACCGGCGGAGGTGAAGGATGAAGAAGTCACCTGCGAAGAAAATAAAATACATTAGATAATACAATACGCATAGCTGCTTCACCCTAAAATTATATAAAGGCAATTATCACCCAGCCCTTGTTGACGAGCATGTAACATCTTCAGATGTTTTCACTTCTACATACCAGTTTTTCAGTTATGATATTCAGTGAGATGCACCTAATCAATTTGTGTGTGGGAGATAGTGACGACTGTGTTTATGTGTTGCGTCACCGTCATCCCAAGTATGCAGAGCTGCACAGGAAGGTGTAGTACTTTACTGTACTCTGACTGGGGCGGAGCTGAGTGAACGCCCCGGTCAGAGTACAAAGGGATTGCCCTCTACACATTGAGCAGTGTAAAGGGGAATCTCCCAAAGATGTTATCCACTCTCTCACATGGCCGGCTGGAGAAAATCTTAAGGTGTAATGGACATCTAAGTGCTGACCACTAACTAATCTACCTCATCCAGACTGACTGACTGATGCAAATCTGGAAGATCAGTTGCGCTTTCAAGTAGAAACATATCAGCTAGCTTTACCAGCTATTAACATTACTCTCACCAAAGAGAAGACATTCAAGCCATCACATTAGAGGTAACTTAAAAAGTTGTTTAATAAAATACAGCGGGCTACTTCTTAGAGTTGATAATTTTGTATGGCCACTGAATAAGCCCCACTCCTGTTCTAGGCTAGGTAGGTTACTCACTCCTGGTCTAGGCTAGGTGATATAACAGAGAATTTACAATTATTGATCTTCTGGGGACCAGGGACTGCCAGCAAATAGCTGGAGATTCTTGTCTGACACAACCCCTCCAGCCTGCTGTGTTAGTCATGATAATTAACAGTGATTGGCTCAGAAAAGGAATCTGAACTGCAGTAAGAAGGTGGTGTGACCAGGGAAGTGACATTGAGGAAATAACAAGCACAGGTCACTCTAACAGGAAGACAGAGGCAGAAGACTGGAATCAGCTGCAGCAGGGGACTAATAATTCCAGCTAAACCAAAGCCTTGCAGAATAAATCACAATCATTTCTAGACAAGGAATGCCATCATCATTTCATATTTAAAATGCAATTTTTGCATGGAAAATACAAAAACAAGTTGTACATACTCCCTGGTTCTGCCATGTCTGGCTGTTGCTCACCAACTTCCGCATCCCCTGCAACCTCTACAGGGCAGGTCTCCTCCACCTTCTGCTCAGCCTCAGCAGCTTTTGAGTAATATAGAAAAGAACATTACAATCTGCAGTGTACAACAATCTCACACATTAGAATATTGAAACATATAAGATCAGCAGATACAAGCAAGATTATACTAACTTACATGTGGCATGTGCCGCCTCAGCCGCCTCTTCCCGAGTCTCCCCCTCTGACCGGATGACACCATAATATAGAGGAGAAATGATCAAGTGTTCAAGCTTCAAATTACTATAAATAAATACTGTATATAGATACAATTAATTATCCATTAGCATGGCAATACAGGGCAGGTCACTAACGTTTATCTACAAGGCAGGGACATGCATTCACTAGAGGCAGATCCTCACCTGCCATTTAGGAAGAAAAAATAAATAAATCAGTAAAAATAGAAAAAGAACGAGGCACTTACCTGTCTTGGTTCCAGCAGTGAGTGCTAGGTGCACACCGCTGCTGATCCGGTCCCTCAGTTCAGATAGAGTGGCAGCGTTCTGTCAGATTACGCAAGTTACATAAGCACTTGCTTTACCTGACAGAGCGTCGCCGAGGCTCTATCTGTCACTGCTTCAGCGAGAAGCAGTGATGCTAAAATTGATAATGGAAGGCTAGACAAATGTAAAATGGCCCACTTTATTAGTGTTACCACTACAGTACTGATTGCATGATGATGAAGTGGAGGACTCATGCTCCTCCGCCCTCCACCTCCAGTGGCTCTGGACCTGGATACGATCTTTAAATAAAATCCACCACAACATGGTAAATGACATGCTTTACAAAAAAAATGAAAAAATGAATGCTGACACCAACCTTGATGAGCCAGGAGCTGGGTGATCTCATCCTCCCCTACACCCGCTAGGAGCTCCGCCTCGTGGGGGAAGAGAGGCACCTGCTTCCCTCTGCACCCCGCCTGCCTGCATTTACGCGCTATGGTGCTGCAAAACAAAAAGAAAAGAGAAACAGGTTCCATAATTAAACTACCATTGTAATCTGAAAATGACATCAACACATGAAACAAATGTAGAATGAACCCGTAGAATGAAACAATGCAAACGGAATTTTTGGATTAGGTACATTTTTTCAAGTAGCACAAGATTTGCACATTTTTTTTTTATGAACCAAATTTATTTTTTGGAAAAAGGAAAAATTTATGCTTTTTGGTGCACAATAAAATATAAAAGACAGGATTGTGCAGAGTAAATAGATGTCCAGTCTACCTTTCTAATTACGCTCTTGTATGAACTGAATGGTGTAAATTTCCGTTCCTTTTTCCTTTGCAAAGCATTAACCACTTGCAGACCCTCTCATAGCAAGCATACAGCGGGTCCACAAGCTGGTTAAGTCCAGACACTGTAACACAACAATTTTTAATTTTTTTTTATATTTGAAACTTTTTTTGTTTCAATAACAAAAAATTTAAAACCCAGCGGTGATCTAATACCATCAAAAAAATCTCTATATATGGAGGGAAAAGGGCATAAATTCAATTTGGATAGTACAGCGCAAGAGCGCGCAACTGTCAAACATGTTACTTACCATTTTATGTCTCTTATTTTTTTACAACAGGCAGATTGGTCACGCTGATGGTGCTGCATCTTCTCAAGATCTCCTCCCACTTCTGTTGCTTCCACAACAAAGTGGTCTCCCTGCCACACAGCTGAATCCAGCAAGGAAGCATTTACATTTCCTGCCGTTTGCAGCTTGTGTCCCCCTCTTGCACTTTTTTGATGGTGAGGGTGATGCTGCTGCTGGCTGCTGCCTCTATAGAAGGGCCAGGAACCTCCATGGGATCAAACTGCTTGGAGCCACAGTCGGATGTTGCCATCACACTTGAATCAGAACCGTTTGGAGCACAGAGCGAAAAGTTATATCCTTGAATTTCAATACAACGCAATTCCATTGGCTGACTTTTGGGGTAGACCGTTTGACATGAACAGAAACCAACAATATCATATCATTCGAAGCGATCAAAAATATGTATAGTACCAGGTGACATGAAGATTCAACAAAGCAGCTAAAAACCTATGATCGCTACGGGCAGACATTTATGGTCAAATTCTCCGCCCACAGGCTATAGAAGAATTCTTATGTTGTTTGACTAGTAATAATAATTCATAATTATAGTATTACTCACTTAACCACTTGCCGACCGCCGCACGACGATGTACGTCGACAGAATGGCACGGGCAGGCATATGGGCGTACCTGTACCTGCGGCGGTCGGTATTCGTTCGGGAGCGATCCGGGATGAGGGGGCGGCCATTCATTCATGGCCACCCCCTCGCGATCGCTCCCGACGAATGGAAATCCTTCGTGACATCACTTCCTCTCCTGTAATGTAAACACAGGAGAGGAAGTGATGTAATCTCTCCTCCGTGTCGGTATTTTTCGTTCCGGCACCGAGGAGAGAGGATCGGTGAGTTGCACCAACACGGCACTTCACAGTAGAACATGCCAGGCACACTCACACCCCCCCTTTACCCCCCGATCACCCCCCCCAATTACCCCTGCCCCCCCAGTCACAGTGACACCAATGCATTTTTTTTTTTTTTGCATTGGTGTCATTTGTGACTGTAATAACTGTTAGGGCAGTTAGAGTTAGCCCCCTTTAGTTCTAATGTACCCCCCTAACCCCCCCCAATAAAGGTTTAACCCCGTGATCACCCCCTTAGTGACAGTGTCACTAAGGCTGGGTTCACATTGCAGCGGTTTATGAGAACGGATGTGATTCGCACCGCACTGCAGTGCAAATCACATCCGATCTCTGCGATTCGAGTTCAGCCATTCGCCGCACCCGCCGCAAATTCGCACGGGACCCTTTTTTTGGTCCGCAGCAGAATCGGATCGCATGGGTGTTCACACCATGCGATCGGAGTTTGCAGATCGCACTGCGATATGCGAACTGATCTGGGGGTGTCATTAACATTTCACTGACACTCCCAGCAGTTCGCATAGGGCAGTGTGAACTGCCGCCGGGAGGCATGCGATGCGGGAACCCGCCGCGGATTCGTGGCGTTCCCGCATCGCTCCAGTGTGAACCCAGCCTAATAAGCGATCGTTTTTCTGATCGCTGTATTAGTGTCACAGGTGACGCTAGTTAGGCAGGTAGGTATTTAGGTTCGCCGCAGCTTTTTATAGCACCAGGGACCCCCATATACTACCGCATAAAGCCCCCTGATTGCCCCCTAGTTAACCCTTTCACCAGTGATCACCATATAACTGTTACAGGTGACGCTGGTTGGTTAGTTATTTTTTTATAGTTTCAGGGCACCCGCCATTTATTACCTAATAAAGGTTTAACCCCCTGATCACCCGGCGGGTGTCATTTGTGACTGTAATAACTGTTAGGGCAGTTAGGGTTAGCCCCCTTTAGTTCTAAGGTACCCCCCTAACCCCCCAATAAAGGTTTAACCCCGTGATCACCCCCCGTCGCCAGTGTCACTAAGGCTGGGTTCACATTGCAGCGGTTTATGAGAACGGATGTGATTCGCACCGCACTGCAGTGCAAATCACATCCGATCTCTGTGCGATTCGAGTTCAGCCATACAGATAGTATGGCTGAATTCGCGTTGCACCCGCCGCACCCGCCGCAAACTCGCACGGGACCCTTTATTTGGTCCGCAGCAGAATCGGATCGCATGGGTGTTCACACCATGCGATCCGAGTTTGCAGATCGCACTGCGATATGCAAACTGATCTGGGGGTGTCATTAACATTTCACTGACACTCCCAGCAGTTCGCATAGGGCAGTGTGAACTGCCGCCAGGAGGCATGCGATGCGGGAACCCGCCGCGGATTCGTGGCGTTCCCGCATCGCTCCAGTGTGAACCCAGCCTAATAAGCGATCGTTTTTCTGATCGCTGTATTAGTGTCACAGGTGACGCTAGTTAGGCAGGTAGGTATTTAGGTTCGCCGCAGCTTTTTATAGCGCCAGGGACCCCCATATACTACCGCATAAAGCCCCCTGATTGCCCCCTAGTTAACCCTTTCACCAGTGATCACCATATAACCGTTAAAGGTGACGCTGGTTGGTTAGTTATTTTTTTATAGTTTCAGGGCACCCGCCATTTATTACCTAGTC
This sequence comes from Lithobates pipiens, assembly GCF_037356315.1. Taxonomy (NCBI): domain Eukaryota; kingdom Metazoa; phylum Chordata; class Amphibia; order Anura; family Ranidae; genus Lithobates; species Lithobates pipiens. Next base: position 26,778,002 of record NW_027507790.1, on the reverse strand, counting down.
TCACTAGTGTACCCCTAAATTTAGGGGTGTCTACTTTCCAAAATGGGGTCATTTGGGGGGGGTTTGTGCCATCTTGGCATTTTATGGCCTTCAAAACTGTAACGCCCTTAGAAAGCCTGAAGGCGGTGCTTGGTTTTCGGGGCCCCGTATGCAGCTAGGCTCCCAAAAAGTCCCACATATGTGGTATCCCCGTACTCAGGAGAAGCAGCAGAATTTATTTTGGGGTGTCATTTCACATATGCCCATGGCATGCGTGAGCAATATATCATTTAGTGACAACTTTGTGAAAGAAAAAAAAAAAAAAAAAAGTTTGTAATTTTCCCGCAACTTGTGGCAAAATATAAAATATTCCATGGACTCAACATGCCTCTCAGCAAATAGCTTGGGGTGTCTACTTTCTAAAATGGGGTCATTTGTGGGGGTTTTGTGCCATCTTGGCATTTTATGGCCTTCAAAACTGTAATAGGTAGTGAGGAGTGAAGTCAAATATTTACGCCCTTAGAAAACCTGAAGGCGGTTCTTGGCTTTCGGGGCCCCGTACGTGGCTAGGCTCCCAAAAAATCCCACACATGTGGTATCTCCGTACTCAGGAGAAGCAGCAGAATTTATTTTGGGGTGTCATTTCACATATGCCCATGGCATGCGTGAGCAATATATCATTTAGTGACAACTTTGTGAAAAAAAAATAAAAAAAAATAAAAGTTTGTAATTTTCCCGCAACTTGTGGCAAAATATAAAATATTCCATGGACTCAACATGCCTCTCAGCAAATAGCTTGGGGTGTCTACTTTCTAAAATGGGGTCATTTGTGGGGATTTTGTGCCATCTTGGCATTTTATGGCCTTCAAAACTGTAATAGGTAGTGAGAAGTGAAATCAAAAATGTACGCCCTTAGAAAGCCTGAAGGCGGTGCTTGGTTTTCGGGGCCCCGTACGCGGCTAGGCTCCCAAAAAGTCCCACATATGTGGTATCCCCATACTCAGGAGAAGCAGCAGAATTTATTTTGGGGTGTAATTTCACATATGCCCATAGCATGTGTGAGCAATATATCATTTAGTGACAACTTTGTGTAAAAAAAAAAGATTATATATTGTCATTATTCAATCGCTTGAGGCAAAAAAATAAAATATTCAATGGGCTCAACATGCCACTTATCAATTTCCTTAGGGGGTCTACTTTCCAAAATGGTCATTTGGGGGGGTTTTGTACTGCCCTGCCATTTTAGCACCTCAAGAAATGAGATAGGCAGTCGTAAACTAAAAGCTGCGTAAATTCCAGAAAACGTACCTTAGTTTGTAGATGTGACAACTTTTGCGCAAACCAATAAATATACAGTTATTGACTTTTTTTTTAACAAAGACATGTGGCTGAATACATTTTGGCCTAAATGTATGACTAAAATTGAGTTTATTGGATTTTTCTAATAACAAAAAGTAGAAAATATCATTTTTTTTCAAAATTTGCGGTCTTTTTACGTTTATATCGCAAAAAATAAAAATCGCAGTCAGTCAAATACCTTTAAAAGAAAGCTCTATTTGTGGGAAGAAAAGGACGCAAATTTCGTTTGGGTACAACATTGCATGACCGCGCAATTACCAGTTAAAGCAGCGCAGTGCCAAAGTGTAAAAAGACCTCTGGTCATTTACCAGCAAAATGGTCCGGTCTGAAAGTGGTTAAGGACTGAGCCTCTTTCTGAGATTAGGTGTTTACAAGTAAAAAAACATTTTTTTTGCTAGAAAATTACTTAGAAAAAAAATATAACGTTTGGGGGTTCTAACACCCTAGAGAATAAAATGGTGGTTGTTGTAGTACCGCAGCAGTACCGCAGTACCGCAGCGGTCTTACAATCACACATTTTTTGAAAAAAAATTATTTTACAATAAAAAATAAGACATCAGAAAAGTTAGCCCAATTTTTTTAAATTGTGAAAGATAATGTTACGCTGAGTAGATTGATACCCAACATGTCATGTTTCAAAATTGCGCCCTCCATAGGCGACGTTTAAAAAATTCTACAGGTTGCATGTTTTGAGCAACAGAGAAGGTCTAGGGCTAGAATTATTGCTCTCACTCTAAAGCCGCGTACACACGTAGCGGTACTCCTCCGCTAGCAAAAGAGCTACAAGAAGATAGCGGAGGAGTCCGGCGAGAAGACCCCCGAAGACGGAAGACCCCCGGAGCTGTGCAATAAAGTATTTTATCTCGTGTGTTGTGTTTTTTTTGTACTTTTATTTTACAGGTGAATGGGTAGGGGTACATTGTACCCCATACTCATTCACATAGGGTGGGGGCCGGTATCCGGGGGCCCCCTTATTAAAGGGGGCTCCCGGATTCCAATAAGCCCCCCGCCCGCAGACCCCGACAACCAACGGCCAGGGTTGTCGGGAAGAGGCCCTTGTCCTCATCAACATGGGGACAAGGTGCTTTGGGGTGGGGGGCCCCCCCTTCCCCAAGGCACCCCCCATGTTGAGGGCACGCGGCCTGGTACGGCTCAGGGGGAGGGGGCGCTCGCTCGCCCTCCCTTTCCTGGCTGGCAGGGTAGCGTGCTCGGACAAGGGTCTGTTGTGGACTTGGGGGACCCCCACGCCGATTTTTTTCGGCGTTGGGGTTCCCCTTTAAGTCCATACCAGGCGGCGGGGCCAGCGACGTCTCCTTCGCGGGCCCCGCCTACCTGGAGACCCGCTCAAAATGAGCGGACTTTTCTCCGGGCGGGAAAAGTCCACTCATTTCAAAAGTACGGCGGACTGGCATACACACGGCCGGATTGTCCGCCGAAATGCGAGTCCGGCGGGAAGATTGGAGTGCAACACAGCATTCTAAGTCCGCCGTACTTTTGGGTCAAAAAAGTATGCCGGAGGCTACACACGGGGGGATTGTTTGGCGGACTTGAGTTTGCCGGACTTTTCCACCGGATTGTTTGATCGTGTGTACGCGGCATTACGATCCCGTGATACCTCACATGTGTGGTTTAAACACTGTTTTCATATGCGGGCGCTATGAAAGTGGAAGGGGTAAATTCTTCCAGGGCTAAAGTGGTTAAAAGTGTCTTCACATCTTTTTCTCTCTTTTTATCTCAACAATTCAGCACTAAACAGCCAACTTTCACCATATACAGCAACTATATATCTCCATATCTAACTCCAAATCAATAGTTCCTATTATTTTTAACCTCCTGGATTCTAAGCTAATGTAGGGCTAACCCCTAAGGACCCGCTGGGTTTTTGGGTCCACCTATAGTCTGCCCAGCCAGGCAACATGCATTTTATAACTTGCATCCAGACACAAGAAACAGCCCATGGGCTTGGTTTTTAGGATTTATTATGCACTTGGATAGGGAAAAAGGGGTTATGTGATGCCTGACTTGACTCAAAGAACATCAAAATGATAAAAACTTCCTTCTCTGGCACACTGCAAGCAACATATATTTGACTTGGTTCCCTCCGAAACAGCAACAGTCTTTAGTAAAGTAATCCCCTCCTAGGAGTTTGCTCTCTTCGAGTGGATTTTTAGCAAAGTTCTGAATTGTAGGAGCTCTCAGTCCCCTTAATGAAAAATACCAACCCACCTGGCTATGGTTTCAGGTCCCAAAGCAAGGGGTTGGGTAAGCAATAAACTGTTCCCTAAAGACTTACCAAAACTTGCATCTATCAGATGTTTCCCTTGTAGGCCCTGGGTGTGTAGAGGCACTCACACTGTATTTGTCCTGCAGCTATGGATAGAACGGCTTTCAGGCCTTCCACTGGGCTGGTTCCTTTCCAGGCTATGCAGGCTGTCCTCTCCTGGTTAGCTGCAGGGCAGTGAAGCTTCCTCTTTCATCTTTTTCTCCATCTTCCAACCTCCAGCCTGGAGACAGAACCCTCCTTCTCTGGGGCCCCCTTACCAGGCTATACAGCAGCACCTCAACCATCCATCTTCCACCCAACTCCCCTTGCTGGCCAAGCTCCTCATTATTTATGAGCTGATTCAGCCCCCTTGCCAGGCCTCCTGCTGATTGACCAGATTCCCATGAATATTTAAATCAGCATCCTCTGGCCTCTGACCACTAGCTTCTAGAACCAGGGGGAGGTACTAGATGCCGGGCCTGCAGAGCCCTCCAACCTGACCTAAAGTAAATCATTTGGTTCATCCTGGACTGAGATACGTCACAGCCAACAGATACCTTCCATGAATATCAGCCCAATTCATAAACCCCTGAGAAAAACCCTTAACATTAAGGGTGGTCCAGGTTTCCCACACTCCCAGAAATGTACCAAATTCAGAACAGCTTAACTCTTGAAAACAGCAGAGTATGTGGTGTGCATAGTAGAAGAAATAGGTGTTAATGAGTATTAATGCTTTACTTTGCAAATTGGGCTTTAAAACAGAGTCATTTTATCTCCCCATTACCAATTAATCCCTGATATGAGATCTTGTGATTTCTTCTTTAATAGTTTAATGTTTCCTCTAGCTAGTAATACCAATAAAATAAATAAACATTGCTTATCTTTATCCTCATGTTTTTTCTTAAGTTTTTATCGATGTAAGCAGAAGTACTAACCTTATCACAATTGTAATGTATCTCTTTGAATATTATAGCACAATAAACTAAAACAGTTTCAATGTGATTATGAAGCTGTAGAACAAGATAACTTTATATGCCCTTCAGTAGAAGTCACAGATAAGGAAATGCTGTGTATTTCATGATTTCATTGCCATCATAGATCCCAAATGGGCAATCATCAAATAAATGTTCCACGTTTAGAATTTTTACACTTTTGACAAATAGCTTTCAAGTCATTAAATATCAAGCAATTTTTTTTTTATGCAAGTGAATTTTAGCTTTCTGGATAAACATTCGTGCATCTTTTTTAAGTTTTTTTTTTTTTTTAAGTTATTAATATATAATAGTAAAACTTAAAATACCCCAAAAAATAAAAACAGGAAAATATATCCAGAATGCACAGAACCATTTGTTAACATTTAAGGATGCTAAATAAGGAACATACTGTATTTGTGTACATACTGTATACAGTATAATATATATATATATATATATATATATATATATATATATATATATATACAGGTGCATCTAAAAATATTCCTTATGAGAAAGGTAAGTACTGAAAAAGAAATTGCCCTCACAAGAGTCATGGTGTGAATATGCACTTACTTTGAATTGTAACCTTGTATTTTTTAATGAATCCTGGAAACTAAAGTTTGTCTACCTTAAAAAATATATCTGACCAACTACTGGATATGTTATAATAACATATAAAGACTGTTAAAGTTTACGCTTTATTTTCTGTTATCATCCACTGTTTCATCAATTGTGTTCTGTGTATTCACGAACTGTATTTAAATCATTTGTAATTTTTGTTTGAGAGCAATAAACGGAGTTAAAAAAAAAAAAAAAAAAAAACATATGCTTTAGATCAGATAACCTGCTGTTATGTTTTATCTGTTTGATGGGCAGTTCTACATGAAAAGACAAGGGGCATACACTTCCCATTTTGCTGACAATTTATAAACCAGCCTAGAAAGAGGAGAAATAGTGCATTGAATAGTGCATTGAAGAATACACTTTGCTGTAAAGAATACATTTATTTAACCTGGCTGCTTATAACAAATTCAGCCTATAAACTATGAAGAATTTAATGTTATGTTAAATATGACACAAGAAGCAAGCAATTAATATTATTATGTTCATTTAAGAAATACTAAAGATTTTAAGGGTCAACATACATAGGTATATAACTTAAAATTGCAGCACTAAAATAGCAAGTGATAAAACCAAAAAGCAAATTAAATAAACAGTGATACGTCTAAAATATTAATGTTCAAATCTGTGAGAAAATCCAACATAAATTAAGTTCTTAAATATTTGTGTCTCAGGGAAGATAAACGATTGAACACCAAAAGTGCACCTTCCACCTTGAAAAAAGAAAGGCTGTGCTCTTACCGGATGACTAGACTCCACGTTATAGGAGCCTAGTAAAGCGTGGATGAGTGTAATACATACAATCCGTACTTTGGATATAAACAGGATGATGGAAGTATCAACACAGGTGGCTGCTCTCTCGGTTTCTTGCTCCTAAGTACAATAAAAGAAAGGAGAAGAAGAATGGCAAAATATCAATAAACCGTGATGGTTTATTGAGGTAGCATAAGTCCAAACAGACAAGGATAAAACAGTTTCCAAGGTAAAAAATGGTCTGCAGATCACATAGGAACTAGTGAGAATTAGCATAGACTCCACCCACCATAGGTAGATGTTTCTTTGAGAATAGTAGCAAGACATCTGTCCCCAAGGCTTATGGACCCATGTGCTGTCAGGACCTGTTGCTCAGTCCGAACCTTGCTAACAGTTTTATTTCTTGTTCTTTTCAGAAATGAGAATAATCAGGGTACAGTTTCTCAACATGTTGAAGGAAGACCGGCATTGCTTTGCTTATGCCCATCCACATATGACCACCCTAAAGCAAACCCGTGCTTTGACCACTCAGAGCAGAAAAATGTCAAAATTGCAGAACTAGGTAAAGTGAACACTGGTCTTTAACAGGGTAATTTAATTGAATTGTGGCAATGTTAATTTTTTTTTTTTTAACTGAGGTTACTAGTAATAAGCGGAATCAGAATCAGATAATACAATAATAAGGTTCTTGAGTGCACTATGTGTGCAAAGCCCTTTAATAGGTGGATTTATGCATTCCTAATAAAGGGGTACCCCGGAGGGCAACTTCAAGTACATGGTGCCTGTAGGCAGTGCCCATAAATCTGTCCCTTTAAGGGTGTGGGTAATGAGTAGATGAATGGCAGATGAGCTGCTAAGTAAGATCCTTCTTTAGAGCGTTTATTGTGTGTAGCAAGAGTTCAGGATGTGTGGTTCAGCTCAGCACCCCTGGCAGGCAGCAGGCTCGGTCCCACTAACTTGGCAGTTAGCTGTCTCAGAAGTCTCAGTCCTCACAGACAAGTTTTCCCAATCAGTTCCTCATTGGCAGTAGACACACAGACTGTCCCTTGTCTTTGGGGTTCCAACATGGCAAGAGTACCTCCTGTGTCTCAGTCTCTGGTTCCAGACATGAGCATAAGTACTCCCCAGATAAATAAGCTATTTCTCTGATTGCTCAAGTAACCAAGCAGTCACCTTGTTCCCCTCTTAAGCTCTGGTCCCTCAGGTGTATGGCGCAGACTCTGACAATACGTCTGTATTTTTTGTTCTCCTCTCAGGACTGACCCAGCTCACCTAAAAAGCTCATAAATACTCCTATGTCTCTCCACCCCTGATTGCAGGGATTTTTGGGTCCAGAAGTCTGCAGCACCATTAGCCTTGATTGTCCAATGCACTGTTACCTCCTCCATTCTCCCCGATTAGCTTGGTTCCTCTGCTACCAGGAGGAGGGGGAGGAGATATGAGGGGGATAGAGTAGGCAGACACATACAGCCCAGAGCTCTCTAGAATGCTCTGTTTACATAGAGTCATGCCAACGCCAGTACTTATGGGTATGGAATAGCATGTGATTCATCTATGTGGCAGCTCTAGACCAATCACAAGACAGGTCATAGCCCTGTGTGACTTGGGACTCTAAGGACTTGTAGTCTACAAAGTGCTTTGCTTTCATTCCCAGATCCTCAATGGAGCAGAGGGTGAGTGAAATGAATGTTTGTTTATGTGTCTGTTATGGTGTTGGGGTGTTTATGCTCATGTGTTGGGTGCTTTTTCAATGAGTTACACCATTTTAAACTGTACTTCAGGGCATGGTAGTCCACTTTTATTGAACAAAACTGGGTTCACATAAACATAATTTACCCATGTAGGAGTTTCCATCATCGACATGAAAAGTCAACTGAAAGTACCAAGCCATCTGGCTTTCTTGTCATGAGCACTGTTGATCTCCTTACCAGTTCTTCTGACTGTGTTGTCCAGCTCTTCTGGTTTACTTGGCTCACTTAGCCCTTAGTCACAGCACCCTACTGCGTGGCTCATTCTTGGCCTCTGGGTAGGGGTTCTCCTGACTCCCCAATAGGAGCCGACCTGTCTTCTCAGATGAGACCTCATGTCTCCTTGCAACTGGCTGGGACACCGCTGACTAAGGATGAGCCGAACACCCCCCTGTTCAGTTTGTACCAGAACCTGCAAACAGACCTAAACTTCGTGTGAACTTTAGAACCCTATTAAATTCTATGGGACTCAAACGTTCACAATCTAAAGTGCGAATTTTAAAGGCGAATATGCAAGTTATTGTCATAAAAAGTGTTTGGGGACCTGGGTCCTGCCCCAGGGGACATGGATCAATGCAAAAAAAAGTTTTAAAAACTGATGTTTTTTCAGGAGCAGTGATTTTAATAATGATTAAAGTGAAACAATAAAAGTGTAATATTCCTTAAAATTTCATACCTGGGGGGTGTCTATAGTATGCCTGTGAAGGGGAGCATGTTTCCCGTGCTTAGAACTGTCCCTGCAGAAAGTGTCATTTCTGCAGGAAAAAAAGTATTTTAAAATCACTTGTGGCTATATTGTCGGCTCCTGTAATACAGAGAACACTCAATGAGACAATTCATTCATTGATAAAAAAAAAAGTGTGGGGGTTCCCCTAAATTCAATTACCAGGCCCTTCAGGTCTGGTATGGGTATTAAGGGGAACCCCGCATCAAATTAAAAAAAAATTGATGTGGGGGTCCCCCTAAAAATCCATACCAGACCCTTTATCCGAGCATGCAACCTGGCAGGCCGCAGGAAAAGAGGGGGGACCCCTCAAAGCACCATGTCCCCATGTTGATGTGGAGAAGGGCCTCATCCTCACAACCCTGAGCGGTGGTTGTGGGGGTCTGCGGGCGGGGGGCTTATCAGAATCTGGAAGCCCCCTTTAACAAGGGGACCCCCAGATCCCACCCCCCTGTTTGAAATGGTAAGGGGGTACAAAAGTACCCCTACTATTTCACAAAGAAAGTGTAAAAATGGTTAAATAAGACAAACACACTTTTGAAAAATTCCTTTATTAAAAATAAAAAAAAATGAAAAAAAGATTCCAGTGGTGCTAATCCACTCTTGCTATCCAGCGATGGATGATCATCTCTCCGGGGTCCAGCGATGACTGATCTGATCCAGCGACGGGGATCTCTCAGTCCAGCGCTGTCCATACATCCGTCTTCTGTCTCCAATGCGGAGACACTGCGGGGATCCTAGCGCTGACGTTTCTTATATTAGGAGGGCAGGGCCACCCATCACCTGACCCCACCCCCTCTGACGCTGGTGAGGGGAGCCAGGGATTCCCTAATGACGTATGGGTGACCCCGCCCCCCTCTGATGTAACGGAAACCTGCGTTACATCAGAGGGGGGCGAGGTCACCCATACGTCACTGGGGAACCCCATAGCTTTCCTCACCGGCGTCAGAGGGGGTGACGCAGTCTTTAAAATTAGCACTTTAGATTTCTCCCATAGACTTGTACAGGGTGTTCCGCTTTTCGAATTTGCTGCGAACAGCCCAAATGGATAATTGTTCGCTGAACAGGCGAACAGACAATGTTCGAGTTGAACATGAGTTCGACTCGAACTCGAAGCTCATCCCTACCGCTAACCCCTGGTTGAGACCTGCTGTCTATTGACTCCTGGCTGGGCACCTCAGACCCCTGCTTAAGACCTCCTGTCTCTAATCTGAGCGTTGTCTCCAAACTGGGAGCACTGAGCTATACTCAGGCTTGAATATATCATGACCCTATACACCTGCATACTCACATAGGCTGCAGGCATCCAGTAAAATCCAAACACAGGGTTGAAAGTTTCCCCTACCCAAGATACTTTATAAACCTTCAAGCTCCAGTCCTTGATCCAGGTCTACAGAATCCAGAGAAAGACAAAAATACATTATTATAAACCTTCTCTAGTAGGTCAATATAAACTGCAGTGAGGTTTTTAGTATTTGGGCAAATACCTTTTTTAAGCAGCACTTCTTCACTGTCCTAGCTTTCTTTCCCCTCTCATTCCCAATCTCTATGAGTCCAATAGGGAGGGAGCCAGAAGAAAATCTGTGCCCTTTAACCTAGTTTCAGCACGGTGCTGATTGGTGCTGTGCCGGTCACATGTTAAAAAAAAAAAAAGAGGGGTGGAACAGCTGCTGTTGAATGATCAGTCATTCAAGGCTGGAGAGGAAGGGAGGGACGGGAAGTTATTTGGCTTCAAACAGACAGAGACACATACCTCAGAAATTACAGGGAGAGGGGGGGGGGGAGATGCAGGAACCCTGATGAGAAAGCCAGATGATGAAAAGGCGTAAACTGACCACACTATCATGGATCAGCAGCCATGATAAGCATGGTCAGTTTGGAGAGGGGAACAAATGAAAGAGGCAGAAGCAACCAGGTATTGCAGAATACCTGTCTAGGCCATCATTACAGTGGATCCTTTACATTGTCCTGCAATGACTGTAGTTACTATACAGACATTTACATTGAAATATATGAGATTGATAATAGATCATGACAAAGATTTTTTTTTTTTTCTCAGTGCTTTTTTTTTTTTTAATGAAAATTTACAGTTTCTTCTTTTAGTACAAGACATATATGGTACCAGTAAGGGTCATGACTTTATAGACCAGTTAGGCATAAGTTATTTAATTTAGTGTTACATGAATACACTGTAGGGAAGGGGAGCATTGGGTCTAGTCTCTGATGATAAGGATTCACTAGGAACCATGTAGATGCATCTATAAGCCATCAACTGGTACTCAGCTCCATATAGGTGAACCCTGCGCTGGTTGTAAAAAGAAAACAGAAGAGTTCAAAAGGACTGATAAGAAATTGGGATATTGGGGAGAGAAAGGAGAGGGATGCCAAACTGCCATGGCTCTCCACCAACCCTTTGGCCAGGTGCAACTGCATGCCTCATGTCCCTCACATCAGGTTCAGTTCTGAGTCTGTGGGGAGAAGATAAAGTGAGTGGGGTTTCCAAAAGATTCCATAGTTTCCATATTTGAGTGTAAGTGTCTAATCAATTATTTAAAGACTGTTAGAATTTACAACCTCTTTACATCTCTGATTCTCGATTGTAGCTCGACCAAGGATGGAGGCTCCCCTTTTTTCCATTTAAGTTCCATCAAGCACCTTCCTGCAGTTAAGACATGCATCAAAATGTTCGGGTGGGGGAAATCCCAAAAGGACATTTTTAGAGTTAAAGAGACTCCAGGACCCAAAGAGAGAATGGATGAGAGTGTGAACAGTCTGCCAATAGAGTATGAGTATAAGCCAATTCCAGCAGATATGGTGCAATGTTCCTAGCTCCTTCTTGCAGCACCAGCAGTGATTTTCAACAGAGAGATATATGGAGTGGAGCAGTTCTGAGGTTAGCTATCAATGAAAGAGGATTTTCTTACTGGTTTTCCTTGTATAATGTGCAAATTGAGATCTTAGGAGACTGTGACCATATAATTTGCCTTATAGTAAAGGGCAGCTCTTTCCTTAGAATCTGCTCTGACTTTTTCATATATGGGTGCTGAGGTGGAACTCGGGCAGGCGTGGAGATGAGAGTTTTAGAGATATGGGAAATTAGTCTTTCAGAGAATGGGCCTGCCAGGCATTTTGAAAATTGTAGGGAACGTGTGAAAGATTATGCATAGTGACAAATTTGTAAGTAACTGAAAAAAGCCTGGGGAGGTCATAGAATTCTTGCAGGTTTTTAGAAGAATGCAATATTCTGGTTCTATCAATTAACCAAAGTGAAACAAAGGCTTATCTTTTCAAAAGTGGGACATCTGCAAGGTTAAAAGGGCTGTAAACCCTCGTGTTTTTTCATACTTACCGCCCCCCAGCCCCCCTCTTTACTCACCTGAGCCCTTCATTCCCTCAGCGGTGACGCATTGTAACTCTGCCCAGGGTTCTCGGCTCTTGATTGGATGGATTGATAGCCGTGCAGCCATTGGCTCACACTGCTGTCAATCAAATCCAATGACGCGGGCACCAGGGGCAGGGCTGAGTTTGGCATTCTGTGTCTATAGATGCAAATGTTGGACTCGGGAGTGAGCCCTCAAGAGCGCTTCTTGCAAGGGGTTTATGGATGCGAGGAGGAGCCGTGAGAGCTACCGGGGGACCCCAGAAGACAATGATAGGGGCCACTCTGTGCAAAACTAACTGCACAGTGGAGGTAAGCATGACATGTTTGTTATTTAAAAAAAAAAGATGAGGGTTTATAAACCCTTTAAACTGTCCAGTATATCAGATTGTTGTGGAAATTTTTATTAATGTATGTTGTCAGATGTCCCCCAGTGTCAGTTTTGTTGTAATATGCTCATGAGAGCTTATTCGCACATACAGACGTTGGTGGAAGACCATTGGCTGCGGAAACCTTCCTGTGGACATGATAGATCTGTTTGCTCTTTTAACCACTTCCTGCCCATCGCATGACGATGTACATCGGTAGAATGGCATGGACAGGCAAATGGGTGTACAGGTACGTCCCTTTGAATTTGCCGCTGTGCCATTGCGTGCGCACCACTGGCGGCATGTGTGCGCCAGTCATGACCTCCGTAAGTCCGATCACCGTGGGGATACCCGCGATCATCTCACGGGAGGGAGAACGGTGAGATGCCGATGTAAACAGAATCTCCCTGTTCTGCTTAGCAACAAGTGTCACTGATCTCTGCTCCTTGTGATTGGAGCAGAGATCAGTGATCTGTAAAACAAAGCCACGCCCCCACAGTTAGTAACACACCCCTATGACACACTTAACCCCTACACTGCCACCACCTGGTTAACCCCTTCATTTACACAGGAATCAGTGCATTTGTATAGCACTGATTGCTGTATAAATGACAATGGTCCCAAAAATGTGTCAAAAATGTCCGATGTGTCTGCCATAATGTCGCAGTCACCATAAAAATCTCTGATCGCCGAAATTCCTAGTAAAAAAAAATTATTAATAAAAATGCCAAAAAACTATCCCTATTTTGTAAACGCTATAACTTTTGCGCAAACCAATCAATCGCGTATTGCTTATTTTTTATATATATTTTTGGAGATATTTATTATACCAAAAAGTAAAAAAATAATGCGTTTTTTTTTCTAAATTGTCGATCTTTTTTTGTTTATAGCACAAAAAATAAAAAACGCAAAGGTGATCAAATACCACCAAAAGAAAGCTCTATTTGTGGGGAAAAAAGGACGTAAATTTTGTTAAGGAGCCACATCGCACAACCACGCAATTGTCAGTTAAAATGATACAGTGCCAAATCACAAAAAGTTCTCTGGTCTTAAGCCAGCAAAATGCTTCGGTCTGAAAGTGGTTAAGGATGTTTGTTTATACTTCACCAAGGGACTGGCCTCTTCATGGCGACTGCCGCATGGCTTTGCACATAACTATCATCACAAGTCACTACTGTATTTCTATTTAAATATATACATGTGTGTGATTGGTTCTTTTGAAAGAATACAAGTGTCTGATTGGCTGATTCTGAAGCCACCACCTTTCTTTGTTATTCATGTTTACACTATAAAAAAAGGGAGCTGCCTATTCTATGAAGGATTCTGCTAAGCTCAAAGTGATAACAGCATCTGTGTCTGTGTTATTTGGAGATATACAAGCGTGCATTTCCGGCATTATACAAGAGAGCTGTTTTTGTGCTTTTAAGCGCAAAGAAATTATTTGCTTATAAGGAGAAGCTTAAAATTTCCTGGACAAAACATAAATAAGAAGAAATTTTACTAAAGAGGCTTCAGAGGTAAGAAGGTATGACTGCTTAGCACATTTCCACAAGGTTTGCTAGGAGAGACATAGGCACCAACAGATGAGTGAAATTGAAGGTAACATCTTTACTCCACAGCATGGATTTTGGGTGAATAGGAGCCAACCATAGCTACTCAAACTTTGTCCCGGGATTATAAGTGTAGCGCTGGCTCCTGACGAGCAGGCGCTATATTTTTTTTTTTAAAGTTAATTTGCGTGAAACCACAGTTGGGTTACAGGACTATTTCTCCAAATTTCTGGTCTCCGTATCAGCACAGCTGGGTTGCACTGAGTTGTCTTCGATCGCAGGTGTTGCTGTCACCGCCAGCAAGAGTAGAAATGCAGCCTAGCTGGGTGCATTGAATGCCACTATTCTCTCAGAAACAGCCCAGTGGAAGGATTTTCCTGCTGTGCATTCTGGGGGGAGGTATTTAAGGTACCGACGCCATGTTGGCAAGGGTTCTTGTGTGATTATTTTCTGTCTGTTCAGTTCTGGTGGTCCTCCTGACCCAGCCCCATGGCCCTCCTGGCCTGGGGTGTGGAACCATGCATCCTAAGTCTTGGGGCCGGCTGACCCGAGGTGATGCAACTGAGGGGACAGGCCCGAATGGATTTCGGGGCCTACTGATCCAAGGATGGTCCGGTGCCATCTCATCTGAAGGGAGAGGCCCAGCAACTGAAGAACCCCCGGGGAGGACTCATTCAGGAGAAGACCCTGCACAAGGCTGGTTTCTCTGAAGGAGCCTGGAGGCTCAGTTGAAGAACAAAACCTGGATCAACATTCATACAGTATCGCCGGATCGGCTGAGAGAACCTGGTACCATATGTCAGTTCTTTAAATTTATCCACATCCCTCAGTAACGCTCAAGTGTATCTCACAAGTCTGTGGCAGAGACTTTGTTGAGCACCCCATCGGCTGCTAGGCCTAGTGAGAGAGGTCTATCCAGGGGTTGTTAAATCCAGTTGTGAAACAGTCTCTATTCTCTGGATTTTCTCTAAATACTTTAATTTTTGCAATCCAAGTACCTGAACTCACTCCAAACCATCTACCCTTTATTGAAAGACTCTGTTTCTGTTCTAAATAAATAAACCAAAAGAGGATTCAGTGTCAGTTTCCACATTCTTTGGGCCATCTACCACGGGAACCCCAAGACGGAGAAGCAAACGAGGAGGTAAAGGTAAGCCCAAATAAAACTAGCAGCTCCTTCAGGGGTCCATGCTACATAAGCATAGAGGGTGTACCAGTCCTGTATTTTTCGCAGTTCCATAGGAAATTAAAGTGGAGGGCCACCCTGAAAAAAAAAATACATTAAAAATTAGAAAGAAAAAAAAATGTTTTTTTTTTTTTAACTTACCAGAAATGCCTGTTGCTAGGCACATCATCCTAATCTGCCTCTTCCTCCTCCACTGAGATCTTCTGGTTGTCTCTCCTCCATGTGGCATCTTCTGGGTAATGGGTCGCGCTGTGTTCTGGGAACTGTGTGTCACAAAGCACTGCGCGACTTGCGCATGCGCAGTAGGAAACGGGCAGTGAAGCCGCAAGGCTCCACTGCCTATTTCCCTTAGCCAAAATGGCGGCGCCGGGACCCAAGACCGAGGGACGGGTCAGCCTTGGGCGGCCGACATCGCGGGCGCCCTGGACAGGTAAGTGTGCTTATTAGAAGTCAGCAGCTACAGTGTTGACTTTAAATTTTTATTTTTTTTTAAACCGGCCCTCCTCTTTAACCACTTTCAGACCGGACCAATTTGCTGGTCAAAGACCAGACCACTTTTTGCGATTCGGCACTGCGTCGCTTTAACTGACAATTGCGCGGTCGTGCGACGTGGCTCCCAAACAAAATTAACGTCCTTTTGTTTCCACAAATAGAGCTTTCTTTTGATGGTATTTGATCACCCCTGCGGTTTTTATTTTTTGCGCTATAAACAAAAATAGAGCGATAATTTTGAAAAAAACGCATTATTTTTTACTTTTTGTAATAATAAATATCCCCCAAAAATATTTAAAAAAACATTTTTTTCCCTCAGTTTAGGCCGATACGTATTCTTCTACATATTTTTGGTAAAAAAAATCGCAATAAGTGATTATTGATTGGTTTGCGCAAAAGTTATAGCGTTTACAAAATAGGGATAGTTTTATAGCATTTTTATTAATAATTTTTTATTATTTTTTTTTTTACTAGTAATGGCGGCGATATGCGATTTTTATTGTGACTGTGACATTGTGGGGGACCCATCGGACATTTTTGACACATTTTTGGCACCATTGTCATTTATACAGTAATCACTGCTATATAAATGCAGTGATTCCTGTGTAAATGACACTGGCAGTGAAAGGGTTAACCAGTGGGTGGCAGTGTAGGGGTTAAGTGTTCCTAGGGGTGTGTTACTAACTGTGGGGGGGGTTGGGCTTTCATTTAGTGTACACTGATCTCTGCTCCAATCACATGGAGCAGAGATCAGCGTCACTAGTTGCTAGGCAGAATGGAAAAATGTTGTTTATACAGCATTTCCTCCATTCGGCCGCTCCGTGAGACGATCGCGGGGATGCCCGCGGTGATCGAGTCCGCGGGTCCCGCGACCGGACTCACGGGGGTCCCGACCAGCGCGGGAGCGCGCCGCTGGCGGCACGCTCCCGATGGCACGGCGGCAACGAATATTGGACGTACATGTACGCCAATATGCCTGCCCGTGCCATTCTATCGACGTACATCGTCGTGCGCTGGTCGGGAAGTGGTTAAGCAGGATAGATTGTTGTTTTTTTATGGTGGAAGGATGGAACAGGTGCTCAAACAGAAAAGGTATTTGGGCAGGATAACCATTTTAATGATTGTAATGCTGCCAAAGAACAAAAATGACATCATGCTATAAAGACGGTAACTTTTCCCCTGTTATAGGTAAGGGTTAGGTTGATGCCAAAGTATTTTAATGTAGAGGATTTCCACCAATAGGGTACCAAAAAAGATAAATTCTGCAACATGTGACGAGGCATGTTAAGGGGGAGGGTCTTCATTTTCTTTCAAATCGTTTTTATTAAAGCTTAAATTTACACAGTACATAACAATATTTATGCAAGTGAAAAATGTAAAAAAGTGGTATTGCGTAGCCCAACAAAGGATGTGGGTGAAAGTACATAAAACTCATAACTGTCATATAGGGTACTATAACTGTTCACATACGCTTAAGGGGGCACAACACCTTCCAATTGATGCTGCACTCTCCTGTAGCCGTGCAATAGGTGCAGAATTGTATGTAAAGATGCCAAATATTCAATAAATCAAGAAAGAACATAAAATCTAAAGTAAACAAAAAGAAAAGAAAATATTTAAACTAACACCACAAAATGAAATAAATGAAGTTGCATTTTTTCTTAAGGCCCCTGTACATTCATAATTTTAAGGTTAGTTTTAAATTTAAGGGAATGTTCGGGTCCAATAACTCCATGCAGTTCCATAGGCTTCTATTTTACCTGCAGCAAATGCAAAGGTTTTCTCATATTGATAAGCAGCTTTGACCCTTATGCCGCGTACACACGATCGGACAGTCCGACAACAAAACCATGGATTTTTTTCCAACGGATGTTGGCTCAAACTTGTCTTGCATACACACAGTCACACAAATGTTGTCGGAAATTCCGATCACCAAGAACATGTTGACATACAACACGTAGGATTGGACTAGGAAAAGGAAGTTCAATACCAAGTTTGCCACCCTTTGGGCTCCTTCTGCTAATCTTGTGTTAGTAGAAGTTTGGTGAGAGACGATTTGCGCTTTTCAGTCTCATGCTTTTCAGTTTGATACTGCTCTTCAGTTTGTGATTGTGGGTTCGTAACTGTTCTTCAGTGCGTGTAGTCAGTTCGTATCTGTTTTGTAGTGAGTTCTTGTCCGCTCGTTTCTGCTTTTCAGCTTGCTCGTCTGAGGCCTTTCTGATTTTCAGTGTGTTCCTTCAGTACATTCTGACTAGTCGACCGTTTTTGATTACGTACTCATCATAGAGTTTGTGCTATGCAGGGGCTTGGTATTGGGGTTCTTACTTTGACTCAAGCCCAGTCCATTAACAGGGGGATGAGGAGTTCATGGACGACAAATTGGTTGCTCCAACATGACCAATTCTCGCACATGCCTTTGTTGCGGGAGATCCAGGAGAATAATCCTGATGATTTCAGGAATTATCTCTGGATGACGGACCCCGTTTTTCACCATCTGTTGGCTTTGCTGTCCCCTTATATTATGAAGCAGGACACCTGCACGCGGCAAGCCATCACTCCAGAACAAAGGCTTGTCACCATCTTGTGGTACTGTCAGAAACCATGAAACAGACTGAGACAGAAGTACAATCAAATCACACTTGTTTATTAATAAAAATAAAAAGGTAAATAGAAAAAAGCGTAGTCAAGCATAGCCAGAGTACAGTAGCCAGATCGGGTAGTTAGCCAGTCCAAGGTTCATTATCCAGATCAGGTAATCAACCAGGCCTGAAGTCAGGGATCCAAGGAGAGCAACTGCAAACAGGACACAAAGCCAGGAGGGATTTCAGCAAGCCAGTCTTGAAACAAACAGCAGGAGATGGTTCCTTGTGATGTGACCAATGCGAAGGCAAAGGAAAAAGTGAGCTGGAAGGCTTTAAATAGGCAGGTCAGACGAGCATCATCGGGAACAGCTGGTAACTGTGGAAAGAGAAGAGAGCTGGCAATTAGCCGACAGCCAGCCCAAAGGAGAAAGGGCTAAGCGAGCCCTGACAGGTACTTGGCAGTGGGGAGAAGTCTGCAGGACATCAAGTTCTTGACAGGCATCTCCCCCCAGGCTCTGGGGATCATTATTCCAGAGACCTGTTTTGCCATCATTCAGGTCCTGCAGAAGGACTATATTAAGGTAAGTTTTATCCTTTAACATCACATTCTATGTATTTAATGTTTTCTAATCTATTTGGTTTATTTCAACATTCCATAATTAACATGATTGTAATATGCTGTGAATGTTTTCTTTGTCCTCATGCATGCTGGAAGCTTGTAACTTTCCTTCATGCATTTTTGCCCTCACTAACTCCCCCTAGCATGCTATCCTGGGCACATAGACACCTAGCCTAGTCACTTAACAATGTATTTTGCAGCTCCATAGTAGTGTTTTACCCTAAAAAAATAAAAATAAAATGTGTATAAATGTTATTGCTGTCCTTAAATTCAGGCAAGAGGCTTTTTTGGGGGCTCAAACTCATTTGGAACCCCCTCCCCCCAACTGCTAAGTCAACCAATACCAATCCTCTATCTGCTGACTTAGCCAAACCCATGCGCACTATACCTACCTCTTTTTTGGTCAGATTTATGGATGAATTCACCAAAGCTTGTAGTGCAAGAGCCTGAATACTTTCAAATGCTATGGTTTAAAGTTTTGTTCTCCTATTATCTTGATAGGTAATTGCAGAATGTAAACATGTGCTTCAATTTTTACAGTGTGTATTCATATTTTTGTATTATTACACTTCTTACCAAGTAAGGATGGGCTGGCCAAAGTAACATACATTATTTATGCATTCAGCTCTCAATGAAGTGGAGAGGGTTACATGTCCAAAACACACCCCCCCCCCCCCCCCCTAAAAATTTTTTACAATGGGCCATCAGAGGGGTTAAGAAATCATGTTATGAAATCATGTTATAATTATGTTGGCCACGAATGTTTGTTTCTAATCTGCTTGCAATGTTATGTGCAAAAGTACTATTCATTTTTTTTTTGTTTCACTCCACAGTTTCCTTCAAACCCATAGGAATGGCAAACTGTGGCCTCCCAGTTTGCCCTAACTGTGGAGGGGCAATCAATGGGAAACATGTCCACATCCTCCCACCCCCCAACTCTGGGTCATACTATTATAATTATAAGGGGTTTAATAGTAATGTGATGTTGGCGGTGGTGTCGGTGACATACGAGTTTTTGTATGTGGACGTGGGAAAGAATGGCCGGATGTCAGATGGTGGAGTCATCACACAGATGGAGTTCTACAGACGGCTCCAGAATGGCAGCTTGGGCTTGCCATCTGTGGAAGACAACGTGGCTGGTCTTCGGTTTGTTTCGTCGCTGATGAAGCGTTCGGGCTAGGAGAACATCTGATGAGGCCATTTACCATGAGGACCCTCACCCCAGACCAGAGGATTTTTAACTATCGGCTTGCCAGAACCAGAAGAGTGGTTGAGAATGCTTTCAGGATAATGCCCAGATGGTTCCGCCTATTTCTAACACCAATCCACATGGCGGAATATAAACTCAACCATATTGTGCTTGCCTGCTGCATTCTGCACAATTTTCTATGAAAAAATGCTACAAACTATGTGGCCTCAGTTGGGCCTGAGGCCGGATTTCCTGATCAATCAACCCTGGCTTGCCCCCCCAAATTGCCCGTGAAGTCAGACAAAAATATCTGGAGTACTTTGGTAGGGGCCATTGATATGCCAGCAAATGGGTGAAACATTTTTAAAATACATTTTTATTTTAAAATGAACTAATATTTAATTTGATTTACTGCTTGTGTTTCTTTTATCTGTCTCCTAGGTTCTACAGTGAGCTTTTCTTTTTGGCCATTTTCTTCAATAGTGCAAACATATTTTATTTGATACATGAGGTGACAATCTCTTCTTCAGCTAACTGTTATGTTGTGGGTCTTCTACACACACACACGCATTGTTTTTGTTGTTAATGTATGTAATGCATTAATTATAAAAATATTCATCCTTTTCAGCACCATGAATTCAATGTTTTGAGTGCCTAAAATGGCCTGATTGGGGCCAATTTTAGAGCACTGTGGGTGTTATTTACTAAAGGCAAATCCACTTTGCACTACAAGTGCACTGCAATTGCACTTGAAAGTGCACTGAAAGTGCACTTGAAAGTGCACTGAAACTGCACTTAAAGTGCACTTGTAGTGCAAAGTGGATTTACCGTTAGTAAATAACTCCCATTGTCACAATAAACTACAACAACTTACTCCAAAAACTAGTATTGAGCACTGAAATAAGATGCCACACATCGTGTTGAGTATAAAACATTTTACTCGGTGCACATTCATATGTACATTAGAAAAGGGTTTTTGAACAAACCAACATCTTTGGTGTATAACATTTTTATGGTTGACATTAGAAATAGCCTTTTTTGGTTAAACAGGCATATTTAAAACCATAATAATATACACAACTTAGGAACTTACAAAGTTCAACTTTGAAAAATTGAAGGCAATATCAGACATTAGTATGTCCAAACTGTGTTGATCTTGCCTTCATCAGATGGGGTGATGTCACCCCTGTAAAAGCCACATTTTGAAGATTGGGAGGCAAAATGTGGATTTTCCTTCTAATCTCATGCCTAATGTCAACATGTGCTAGCTCCCATCCCCAATCAACTCTCCTGTTAGCAATTCCTCAGTATCCGTAAGGTCATACAAAGGTAAATAAAACCAACATAGTGTAAAACCGTTTCATCTTTAACCACTTGCTTACTGGGCACTTAAACCCCCTCTCCTGCCCAGACTAATTTTCAGCTTTCAGCGCTGATGCACTTTGAATGACAATTGTGCGGTCATACAACACTGTACCCAAATTAAATTTTTATAATTTTATCAGAGTTGATTGGGGATTGGTTATCCGTTGAATGAACCGAAGGCTCATTATATGGTAAAGTCTGGTGAGTGACCATTCTTTAAGGTGGTGGTGGCACGAGTTTGTTTTTCTTTGGTGACACTTGTGGATTATTCACCAGAAGACACATGGGAATTGAGACAGCGGAACCTGATTGAAATTACCATTGCATCACAAGGACTATGAATTAATAATATATATAGACACATGGAATTTATGGTTTATAATATATATAATCTTTTTTGATTTAAGAGTGAATAAGCAGAAATATTTTTTTTTCAAATTTAGGGAATAACACAAGGAGGCGCAAACAGGTATTGTACACTGAATTGTCGGTTTTGGCAGAGTTCCAAGCTGAAGACATGAATATTTCCCTTTCTTCAAGCTGGAATACTTACTTTTTTGGTAAAGTTTCCCACATGGAGACACCCCTAGTATCCACTGGAGCACCTGTGTGGGACACTCTAAAAAAGGATGTTCTGGTGTCCCACACTAGTGCTGCTGCATCCAGATGTGTAAACAGCTGCCGAGGGTCCTCTACTTACAGTGAATCAAGTTTGCATTTCATTCTAGTTACAAACACATTTTACAGACAACAAACTTCTTTTAATACAAATAGGCCTGAACACAGGGCATATCCTAGGGTCAAAGACGCCTGTATGCAGAAATGTTTCTGGTGCCCTAAGGAATCTTCATTACTATGGGATCATCCTACAATCCCTTATCAATAAACAAAATACAGGAAGAGAAGCAAAGTACTAATGGGACCTGGAGGTGTATCTCTCTAATGGACACAGAAAGGGCCTCTGTTAGAGTGTTAGAAAGAGCCCACAGGCATACTACAGGAGATAATCAGAGACTGCAGACATGATACAAGAGATGGTCAGAGACTGCAGAAATGATACAAGAGATCAAGGCAGCCTCATCAGTGTCCATAAAATGCAGCTTATCAGTGCCCATAGAATGTAGGCTACTAGTTCACACCAAATGCAGCCTTACCAGTGCCCATCAATTGCAACCTTATCAGTACCCACCAATTTCAGCATTATCAGTGCCCACCAATTGCAGCCTACTAGTGCCCACCAATTGTAGCCTACCAGTGCCCACTAATTGTAGCCTACCAGTGCCCACTAATTGTAGCCTACCAGTGCCCACCAATTTCAGCCTACCAGTGCCCACCAATTGCAGCCTACCAGTGTCCTTAGATGGCTCATACAGAGCAGCCATTTCCTGCTGTCACGAAGCTTGGATTCAAACTCGCGGGCTCCTATGATACACGTCACGCTGATTCAATTTCACGCATTGGAGCAGTGTGCCGTCTATTAGGAGAGCCCAGTCTAGGAGGAGGAACTTTGTTACAGCGCCGCAAGGCATTTTGGAAAGCTCAGTGCAGTATGTGGTACCAGGGCTGGTGCAAGGATTTTTGTCTACACAGGAAAAGGTGTATTTTGGTGCCCCCCACTGTACTCCCACCACACCCCCCTTCCACAATGAAATGTCCTTTTACATTAAAGTCCCCAACATTTCCACCTTACAATCAAATTTCTCAGTGCCCCTCTTACATCAGAGTCAGCAGAGTTTACAAATCAGAGCAGCCCTTTTCCATGTGATCAGCTGTGTTCAATCACCCCATCAGTACCTATTAATTCTGCAGCCTATCAGTGGCCATCAGTGCAGCCACATCAGCGCCCATCAGTACAGCCACATCAGTGCAGCCACATCAGTGCCGATCGTGTTAACAAAGGTACAATTTTAACTTGGGGCATCAGTGGTTAGTGGCCTATACTGCTTAGAGATTGAGGCCTATATTGGGACAAGATTATGAGAGTTTAGCCTGACATTAGGGTTTGTCTTGTGTTGTGTTTTGCAGATAAAATGGATATATTCAATGATCATGACTTCCTCCCTAGCTTCATTGATTAATACAGCGAGCTGCCCTGTCTGTGGCAGGTGAAACACCTATTTTATAATAATCAAATAAAGAGGAAGGCAGTGCTGGATCAATTGCTGGAATTGGTGAAGCCGGTTATTCCCACGGCATCCATCCCCTATTTGAAGTGAAAATTGGTGGCCTGAGGAGCACATATAATAGGGAGCGCAAAAAGGTCCAGGATTCTATGAGATCAAGAGCAGCAGCAAATTATGTTTATGTCCCTAGGCTGTGGTACTACAACATACTGCGTTTTTTGTCAGACCAGACTGAAATCAGGCCGTCACTCTCAACCCTTCCTTCCACACTTCCTTCTACCTCATATGAGGCTTCCAATGTACAACCTAGGCCCTCCACCCAGGAAGAAGATGTGGAGGATCCCAGTTTGAGCCAGGTATAGCATTGTTCAACATTTCTTGCCACAAAATCAATGATGTTAACCCTTTGAGGATCATAAGATTACCGTCAACAATATAAAAATAATATATTTTTTTGCCTTTAAGAATGTATTAGAACAATAAATAAAAACATTTCTACACTTATGTCATTTTTGGGGGAGGAATTAATAACATCTGACTATTTAGGTTACTTTTTATGGGGAAAAAAAGAAGCAGTTTTTATTTTCGTACAGTTTTGTAATTTCGTACACTTCAGTTGCTGTTACGAAGCCATTTCATGAAATAACTGGCAAAAAAAGCTAGATCCATTTGTTAATAAGAACTAATATTTTAAGTATTTAAAATAAATATAGTATTTTAATCAGATAATACAGGCAATTAAAAACATGGGACAAATATGTCTCTTGGGCCTCAAATGCTATTATTGATCACTAATTTCTGATTTAACAAAGGTTTACAGATCAATAGACAGTAGTAGCCAAAAATATTTGGGACAACAATGAAAAATGCTGGGGTCAGAAGGATAGTCTTTTATATTTGTTAAGATTCAATTTGCAAGTCATGAGCTCAAAATTGTGTGTGATTGATGATCAAAACACTAAAACTATATACCATTTTCATAAACAAGAAAGTCTCACCCAGGAGGAGGCCAGGGAAAGTGGCAGCTAGGAGGTGGCCATGTCCAGTTGCCTGACCGAATCGCAGGTTCCTCCCCTCCGTCTTCCAACAAAAAGGCCCAGGAAGGGGAATAACGTGGAGGAATCAGTGCTTTCTTTGATTCAGCAGGCTACCGCGGTCCTCAGAACCACCAATAATCTTCAAGAGGCCTATGCCTGCATAGCAGCCAGCAAAATGCAGGAAATGGAGGTGGGACATTGCCTCATTTGTGAGGAAGTCATCTATCAGGCCCTAAATAAGGGGGTGCTGGGCGAACTCACAAAAGAAGTCACATATGTGAGTTGGACCATACTCCTCCTCCACCTCCTGCCACAACTCCAGCACCACAGCCACAGTCTGGAAGGAAGCATGCAAGAAAGTGTGTTTTACTTCAAGGACGGTTTGTTTGTGAGTAGGCAGGTACATTTCAAAAATACAATGTCAAATTAACAAGGGACAACAACACCAACCAATCTCCTTGAGGTTAAAAAATATAAGATAATAATGATGTTGTGGTAAAACTAAAAACTAAAAAAAATATACATATATTATGGCGATCACTAGAAAAAAAAAATCGGGAGATCTTGATAAAAAAAAAAGGAGATCACTAGAAAAAAAAATCGAAACATTATTCTGGAGATCTGGCGTTAAAAAAAAAAATATTCCGGAGATCACGAGAAATAATAAAGAAATCAGTTAGAACTCTGTGTGAATATCAGCAGCAAAACAACTTCATTATTCTAGCATTATAAAGAATAAGAGAATGCGCTGCATTAAAAGATTAATAAATTTGCAGCGTGACGAATGTGCTATCTCCATTATGAACTCTAGTTTTACCAGACCGAGCGCTTCCGTCTTGTATTTGATTCAGAGCATACGTGGAATTTGGTGCGTCGGAATTGTCTACATGCACTCGCAATTTACAACAATGGATTTTGATCCAGCTCTCAAACATCTGTTGTCAGAAATTCAAACACCAAATGTCCGATGGAGCCTACACACGGTCGGAATTTCCAACAACAAGCTCACATCGAACATTTGTTGTTGGAATTTCCGATCATGTGTACACGGCATTAGTATTACTTCTGTTACATCTGGAGCCTTATCCTGTTACCAGAGGGCCTCCATTTTCATGGTGTTAATGATAAAATCGGAGAGAAAGCTGTCGAATCCATTTCTTTGTGGAGGTTAGGGAGGAATATAAGTGGTTGATTGAGTGCCAGGAGGATATCATCTACAAAGAGGGATAACTTAAAGGTTCTATTATGGACCAGAATGCTGTGTATGTCTCGATTATGTCTGATGCACGCGGCCAGAGGTTCAATACAGAGACATTGGGGCTGATTTACTAAGATGAATGCGCTGCGCCGTTTCATACCTTCATTTGTGCGGCAGACAAATTATTAAGTGTATGAACCGGCGCACTCATAAGTGCAACAGATTACAATATGCCGGTGCACGCGATAATAATATGCCATTGATAATAGCACACACCGTATCATTAACAGTCCATTCACACAGGGGCAACATGACTTTCAGCGTGACTTTGGGAGGCAACTTGGACACGACTTGAGTGTGAATCACAGTGCGACTTGGGGCGAATTACAACACGATCTCAGGCCAGGCGACTTTAATTAAAATAAAAAACGCCATGGGTTCCCCTCCAAGAGCATACCAGGCCCTTCAGGTCTGGTGTGGATATTAAGAGGAACCCCACACAAAAAATGGCCTGGGGCCCCTCTCAAAATCCATACCAGGCCCTTCAGGTCTGGCATGGATTTTAAGGGGAACCCTTCAAAATCCATACCAGACCCTTATCTGAGCATGCAACCTGGCAGGCTGCAGGAAAAGGGGTGGGACGAGAGAGCGCCCCCCCCCCTCCTGAACCGTACCAGGCCACATGCCATCAACATTGGGAGGATGCTTTGGGGTCCCCCCAAAGCACCTTGTCCCCATGTTGATGAGGACAAGGGCCTCATCCCCACAACCCTGGCCAGTGGTTGTAAGGGGGTACCCCTGCCATTTCACAAAAAAAAGTGACAAAAGTGTTAAAAATGACAAGAGACAGTTTTTGACAATTCCTTTATTAACGTCTTCTTCTTTCATCTTCTTTCTTCTGGTCTTCTTCCTTCTTCTTTCCTTCATCCTTCGGTTTCTTCCTCCAGCTTCTTCTTCCTCCATCTTCTTCTTCCTCTGATCCTCTGCTTCTTGCTCCGGTGTTCTCGCCCAGCATCTTCCTCCACGGTGTCTCTTCTTCATTCTTGGCCACTCTGCTCAATGGGAAGCTCCGGCTGCATGACGCTTCTCTTCTTCGGACACTTATATAACAGAACTGTGCGTCAGAGGGGGCGGGGTCACCGGGTGGCCCTGCCCTCCCTTTATATAAGAGCTGTCGGAAGAAGAGAAGCATCACACAGCGGGAGCGGCCCGAGAACAAAGAAGAGACGCCGTGGAGGAAGATGCCAGACAAGAACACCGGAGCAAAAAGAAGAGGATTTGAAAGAGAAGAAGATGGAGGAAGAAACCGAAGGATGAAGGAAAGAAGAAGGAAGAAGATCCGAAGACTACTCTGGACGGGTCATTTTATGCAAGAAAACTTTTAATATTTCTAAGGACTCTGGGGTTGAGGGCCAGGGGTAATATAGGGCATGGAGCTTGATTAAACCAGGAGATAGATTGAATATCGAATGCAGGCTCTCAGAGCAGGGGCCGTTTACAAAGAAATAGTCCATCCGCAAGTGTGATTTATGCGGATGGAAAAAAAAAAGATAAAATGTTTGTCGGAGGGATCTGATGTATGCCAATCATCAAACAGAGCATATTTTTTAGTAAGTTAAGATTAACACAAAACCAAAAAGCTATCATGAAAAAGATCTTAATATAAAATGAATGGAACTGAGTTTAAAAGACTTAACAGAGCATCCGCTCATTATGATTTTCCTGTCACTTTTTACTGACACACAATGCAGCAGATATTACAGTTTTTTTTATATAATAGATGCAATAAAAATAGGTTATCAAGAATTATGTGTTTATTATTTTCTCTTTTATTTAGAGTTTTAGGCTGTATTTTGTTTTGTAACAAATAAAATTGGCTTTAGAAGTAAAGATCCTGAACTTGTAAGTCCATGGACTTTAAATCACTTGTACCGAGATGCTATGGACCCTATTAGTGATTATAATTCATAAAAGTTCAAATAGCCTAAGGTAATGCCGGAGGCTGAAGACATCTAATTTAGCCAGATACGTTCTTGCTGTACCAATGCACAATTAGTAATAGTAGATACAATTTGAGATGTCTTTATACATTTAAGCCCATATTTTAATTAGTGTGCTGCAGCTGGTACCACATTGACTACCCATACAATTTGTAAGTAATCTCTATTTTAACTAAAATAATGCTTTTATATATAATGTGATTTCATTAGAACATTAAAATGTATGTTTTCTTTTTTTTCATAACATTAATAGCAGTGTTAAATTTCAATGGTACTAACTGCTTTAAAGGAAACAGGTTATCCTTTGAATCCCATCTCTGTGTAGCTTTGGGGGTAGCCTAAGGCTAAACCAGCTTGGACCACTAAAATTAGATACAGACTGTCTCTGAGAAAAGTGAAGAATAACGAATGGCAAAATCTAATGGCATTATTATGGTTCCACAAAACCATACCATTTTAAAACATGCCAATTATGTAGCAAACAAAAAACTTTTACAATTATATTTGTATTCTACATGCAAACATGTTCACTTTTTAGATAGACATTTATCTTTTTTTATACTAAGCAGTAAAGTGTGTCATGATATTTAAGAAACTGCCATGTTTAATGGTCTATGCCATTTGCAGAAAACATTAGGACGTAATGTGGAAAAAAAAAATGGGATTTCATAATTAACTGTGATATTCAGTCCTTACTAGCTAGTTACATACACATTAGATAGATCGCACTAGCCTGGGCAAGTATGACTTATTGCTCCAACCCCATTATTTACCTCCTCAATTCTGCAGTAACTCTATGCAAAAGTCAGTTTTATGGATGTTTCAGCATAAAAGGCACAATAAGAAATTGATGTTGTTATTAGTTTACAACTTGTCTTTCACTTTTTAGACAACTCTTAAAAGTAAAAAACCACTCTCCATAGACATTACAGCTCCTTCATAGCATAAATCCAAATACAAACAAGTCTTACGACATATGATGATAGGATCAATTATAAGCTTACAAAGACATAAATTGGCAATGTTATAAATAGTATTTATGATTTACTTTTCCTGAAAGGTGGTACTAAAGCTTAAAGAAGAATACCAGCTTTTCCTTCTCGAAACAACAGTTGCATTGTATATGTAAATGAGTCAAAACCCTGCTGTCAGGTTGTGTGTAACTTACCTCCTGTAGCTGTACACAGCAGGTTTCTGTCTGTGATGTCACTCCTTCTGGCTGGATTTCAAAGTTCTCTGACTCTGGTTTCCTTCCTTTTCCAGTCCTTATACTACATGTCCCATGACCCTTTAAGCCTCCGTAACGCCGTAAGGGTGGGCTATGGGAGTCACTTGTACCAGTTCTGGGAATTTATGTGGGCAGGTCTTAGGCTACTGTGGGTGTTTATGTGGGTGGTGAAAGGTCTAAATGTGTCATACCTCCTATGTCATTCCTGTCTTGCAGCATGCCAAAGAATAATGGCTTACTGCAAATCTACAGATGATTGACTATGGAAAGTTATAATCAAGGTGTTTCCTTCATATGTAAATTAATCATTTCACAGAGAGCAGTGCTCTTCTTGGGCAGGATCTGATGGGTGGGGCTCTCCCTGTACACATTGGTTGGCATATTTAACTGGCCAGGATTGAATTGTAATTGTGATCTATTCAAGCTTGCCCAACAGCAGCACAGCTAATTTATTGAATAATGCTGTGATCTATGAGGCAGGACTTTGGATGTTTGGACTCTTCCTGTAGGTGTGACTGGGAAGAACTGAATATTATTTATGATGTATTCAATACCACCCACCATCAGAGCTGTGAAGGAAGTTACATCACTTGCAGAGTTTGAAAGGCTACAGAGGGGAGTGTTACAGACTTCAAGTGGCTGTGGAAGGGACAGAGTTTATCAGCAGGATATACAGCATGATACAGAGGCATAATCTATTCTGGGATTGTGCATTCCATTCAGTTCTAGTGAAAACAAAGTTGGAATTCAGCTTTGATGTCATGTGTGCTTGTTCATAAATACTGCTGTGTGCACCTGTATTGCTGTATTAACAACCAAGGCTTTTTAAAACTGCTGTGTCAAAGATTATATAAATAATTTAGTGATTAATGCTAATTTTATGGCCAATTTGAAATTATAAATAACAGCCAACATCGGGCTCGGACTAGGACAATAAATAGGCCCCAGCATTTTAGACTGAGCAGTCCATGGCTACTACACTGCACCACACCAAAATGGCAGAAAACCATACCAGTACTATGGACCACCAATACTTCACCACACACTAAATGGCTTCTACACCTCACACCACACCAAAACTACAACCCAACACACTAATACTGCACATCATTACCGCTCACTTATTGGTTGTTAGAGGTTATTGCACATCAGTCCCATTCACTGATTGGTTGCTAGAGGTTACTGAACATTATTACTGCTCACTGGTTGCTAGAGGATACTGCACAGGATTATTGCTCACTGGTTGTTAGAGGTTACTGCACATTATTACTACCCACTGATTGGTTGATAGAACTTACTGCTTATCATTACTGCTCACCTATTGTGTACTAGAGGTTACTGCACATCATTCCAGCTCGCTAATTGGTTGCTAGAGGTTACTGCACATCATTACTGCTAACTGTTTGGTTGCTAGAGATTACAGCAGGTGAATAGTGTACCACCAGCACATTTCTGTACTGCAATACACCAACATACCCTCAGCACAACTCTTTCCCCTCCAGAACATCTTTGTATCTCTAGAATATTTCAGCCCCCCCAGCACACCTCAGCACCCCAGCACTCTTCCATATCCATCAGCACATCTTTGTATACTCTTGAATATCTCTGCACCCTCCACCCCTCCCACAAACACACACACAAACCTCCCAGCATCCACTGTATACCCCAGCACACCTTTGTACCCCCAATATACCTCCTTACCCCCAGCAAGTCTCTGCGCCCCCCTACTAAATTTCTGCACTCCCCCTTGTACCCCTCCATATGCTCTGCACATCTCTGTGCCTCCAAAACACCTTTGTACCCCCTGCAAGTCTCTGCACCCCAGTATTCCTTTGCACCCCCTTCCCCAGTACATCTATTTACACCCCCAGCACATCTTTGCAACCCCCTCCTGCACCTCTCAATACCCCCGTACCTTCCAGAATCCTATGTAAACTGCCCCATCTTTGTAACCTGTTTAATACCCCATGGCTACATACTGTTCCATTCCATTTCTTAGGATGTGGGGTCCCTGGTGACAGCGAGAATACACCAATGGTGGAGCCTACACAGAACTTCATGTAGCTGGGTAGCTAGTGTTGATATTATGGGCAGCTGACCTGCCCAGAGCCTCTCTCTCTTTACCTCCTGCAGCTTCCAGTATACAGTGGAGTAGGGATTCTGGAGGGGCACCTGTGCCCAGAGGACACTGGCTTCAGTACACTTACTGGGCTTGTTTACTGAAGCTTGAGGTTTCCCGGCACAAACGCACCTCTCTACTCCACGTAAGATGCTGGAGGTGAAGAGAGAGAGGCACTAGTGACCCTAATGCAGAGTGTTCTCCTGCCACCACCAGAGAAGCAACAGAGCTGCTGGCCGAAGGTGCAGTGGCAAATCGGGAATGGGACAGAACAATTGCCATGTATGCTATGTGCAGGCTCAAGAGACAACTGCTTTTGGTTCCACAACAATGGATGGGCCCAGGGCAGCTGTCCCTTTTGCCAGCCCTGGTTAAGACATGCAGCCTGGCAGCCCCAGCCCACCAGGAAAATGCCTACTGTGCCCTATGGTCAGAGTCCAGGCTTGGCCAACATGCATCTGTAAATGCTAAAAACTGAGCTTTAGCCTAGTCATTATCACATATAATTATTAAATCTGAGAGAGTGTTTCATTTTTCTTACACACTGAAGTCAAGAGCAACCATACACTGGCAATACATTTTAATGGGGATAACACGAGGGGTCTGCCCATACTGGTTTATATGATGTATTACCAGACCAAATGGAACCTACATAGCCTTAGGCAACCTTTCTACTTGATGAACAAGCATTCACTGAGTGAATAAAGAGATGTTTCAACATGTAAAAACATGTAAAATCCGCAGCTAATCAACTATCCCAGTACTTTCTACCCTACAGGACCAATGCATGGTCTGGTGAATTATTTTTAAATACTTTTCAAATACTGGAAATATGTTTGTTTAGCATCTTTGTGATTTTATCTGAGCTTTAAATTAGCATCTTGGTGATTTAAATTGGACTAATTATCGAATGCAGCCATTTAAACCTTTTTTAGCATGGATGAATTGTTGAAATAACTTTCTTGGCTCAGGGAACCCCTACTAATAATTTTTATATCTACACCTCACTGTACATTAGTATGATGGCTATGGTGAAGAAGAATTCTCCCTACAGTTGTGGTCATAGATCTTTGTTGTCAGTGGTTACTTATCTAAGAGGCAGAAGTTCATTGGTCAGAGAACCTTTAGCATCCCCTGGTTGGGAAAAGATGATCTAATGACTATTAATTCTGAAGTTTACTTGATACCCTTATACTCCTTCATATATCAAATATAATATTTATATGTTTCTCTGCAACACTGAACGTGGATTAGTATTCCAGAACCATTCTATTATTTCATTTTTGGATCCACAACTAATCATGCTGTGAGATTATTATTATTATTTTTTTGTTTACTTGGAATTCTAGATCTAAAGTTTCAATTTCCCTTGGTGGTGTTTCTACACATTAGACTGGCAATTAAAGTCGTTTAAAAATCTATATTTAAATTTAAGAAAGCACAACTCCTGGCTAGCAGTGACTGATGAATAATTACAACTTTAAGCACTTGCTGGGTTTTGTCCTTAGCTTTTACCTTTGACACAGCTGGCTCCAGATGTTCAGCCACTGCATGAATACAGTTTTATTAGCTTTGTTGAGTTAATTACACAACATTGCAAGTATTGCTTAATCATAGTCACTATTTTGCAGAAAATAAAATTAACTAGACATGTAGTCCAACTTGGGAGTACCCTTTTGTGTTAATATTTGATATGAATGTTGTAGAGGTGTTTTATTATTGATGTGATTTAATGTCTCAGACTGTAATGACGAGGGGAAAGTAATCTGATTAATTTACAATTTTATTTGCTAAAATATTGTAAAAATAAATACAAAGATATCAGATTAGATAACACTAAGCCCTTGTACACATGGTCGGAGATTCTGTCGGAATGTGTCCGATCGGAGCGGTTTGTCGGATATTCCGACTGTGTGTGGTATGCATCGGACTGTTTCCGTCGGAATATTCGTCGGACCAAATTTTCCAACTTGCTGGAAATATTTTCTGACAAACTGCTTCGATCGGACATACTCCGATCATGTGTAGAGAATTACGATCGGACAAATTGCCACGCCCACTGACCTGGCTCCAAAAGAGAGTAACTTAAGCACCTGACCAGACCACAGTTCTACGCCTCTCACAAGAGACAGTGCCCCCTGTGGCCAGGCTGAACATCTCACAGCCCAGTCAGACTGACACATAAGTCTAATTTAGGCAAATAGACCCAAACCAAACTGTAGTTTGGGTAAAATTTAACTTTGAAAAGCACATAGTGCTTGCTGTTCAGGAGCCCGCTACTACACAGTTAAACTGGAAAATGTCCCAGAGTCTAGCACAGAATTCTATGCACTCTGGTGTCCAATACTGCATTAGGCCTACTATAAGGCATCTATCCTTGATCAGGTCAGATACTGGTTAAGCCCTATCCAACAAACCACTTGGCTTCAAATCAAACAAACTGCTCTTTAAATCAATAATCTTTCAAAAGCATGCCTCTCCCTCATATTTAGGCACAATCAATGCCACGACAATCTGGGTGGCACTACCTAAGTAACTGCTTTTATAAAGCTGCTTTTACTCTTACCTCTTACTTCCATGTAATTTCTGATATTTCATTTGCCTCATGGGTCTCTGCAGGCAAAAAATAATTTGGGGATCTATTCAAATATTCATGTCTGTCTTTGTTTCAACACCTACAAACTCAATATGACCTAGACTCTAAATATTTATACTTACAACTTTGCTAGGCCCTCTCTCGTATATATCTTGGTTTGACCATCTACTGATGTGACATCTAGTAAAATTCTATGATCATTCTCTACCTCAGCACAAAGGGATCTCTCATGTCTACAAACATGCCGCAAAAGATGAGAGTTTTTCGTCGAAAAATGCAACCATGTGTACTCTCCATTGTACTTTTACTGGCTAAATTTCAGCCAGCAAAAGATTGAGAGCATGGTCTCAATTTTTTGGTCAGGAAAAGTTCCTATCCAAAAATGTGATCGTCTCTGGCAATTCCAACGTGCAAAAAACCCACGCATGCTCATAATCAAGTAGGAGATGGAGCCGCTCGGTCTGGCAAAACTACTGTTCATAATGGAGATGGCACATTCGTCATACAGATGATTTTTAAATCTTTCAATGCAGCCCATTTTCTTCTTCTTTACAATGCTAGAAGAATGAAGTTGTTTTGCTGCCGATATTCACACAGAGTTCTCATAAACGTATTTCTTTATTATTTCACATGATCTCATGAATAATCTTTTTTGTTTTTCAAGCCAGATCTTCATAATAATGTTTATTATTTTTTTTCTTTTCAAATAGTTTTATTGACAAAGAAAATTATACAGAAAGAACCGTACAAAACAGTTTCAAACAGATAAATGTAACATAGCAAACGACACAGCAATGACATCACGTTAGCATATATTATAGTACATGGTACAGATTCCAAGATACAAACAGTACAATTAAGATGTATTGTTTAGCTACAGTAGGGTGGACCTGATTTACAGTATGCAAGAAGGGAGTCCTGAGAAACAGGAAGACCCACATCAATTCTCATTTCCCTTTTATAGAACTTGGGGACATCCCTTAGGAGGCTTGCTCTATCGTACTATATTTTTGGGGACAAGGAAAGAAGTGGCAATGTGGAGGAAGAAAGCAGGGAACGTAAGTAAAGGGAAAAAGTGAAGAATAGAGAGGCTCTGTGGGGGGGGGGGGAGAGGGTGGCCGGGCGACCCCAGGGCATGAGTTGTTACTATGGAGCGATTTATAGATTGGGTTAAGGTTCCAAGAGCCGTCTGTCAAAGTTAGGGGGTAGGAAATGTTCCACCCACGGTTGCCATACCTTTCTATGTAGGGGAAGTTTGTCAAGAATTGTTGCCTCTATCTTGCTATGAATCATAGCCTGGGTAACTCTATTTTTGATCTCTATTACTTGTAAGGATGGGGACTTGCAGGCCTTTGCAATTTTTTGCTTGGCTGCCGTTGTTATCTGAAGAAGAAGCCGCGACTGGGCTTGAGTAAGCTCGTGGGTACTAAGTTTAGCAGGGCAACTGCTGGGTCTGGTATTGGGGTGATTTGCATCAACACTGATAATATGTAAAATATTGTCGCCCAAAAGCATTTTGCCACTGGGTTCCAAATCTGTACAGGTTTTTATCGTAGATTGGATAAAATGGTTTATTTGGAGGTATCGGAAACACTCTTTGTGAGGGAGCTGGGCTTGAGCTTGCAGGACTGGGAACGTTAGGATTGAGTTACCCGAAGTCAAGTCACATACACGAGTGAGACCCACTTGGGACCAAGCCGAGAATGCAGAAGGATTTGTGTAGGCTGGGTAAAAGTGTGGGTGGCCAAAGAATGAGAGTAAGGGGGAATGGGGAGACTTCAATTTAAATGGAACTCTTAGTTTATCCCAGATCCCACAGGAATGTTGGGTTATAGGGTTGTTAACTGATCTTCTCGTATGGGGGGGCAACCATAACAGGTTAGATATTATTAGAGGGTGAGCGTCTATTGCTTCAAGACTAACCCATAATGGTGTTTCACTTGTCGCATGGTACAGGGCCATTTGAGCCAACTGGTCTGCGTAGAAGTAATTACAGAGATTGAGTACTCCTAGGCCCCCATTTGTTTTATGACGAAACAGACTTAGTCTAGGGATTATAGGTTTCATTGCTCCTCAAATGTATTTAAAAATGGGGCTCTGTATCACCCTATGGAAATAT
This sequence comes from Lithobates pipiens, assembly GCF_037356315.1. Taxonomy (NCBI): domain Eukaryota; kingdom Metazoa; phylum Chordata; class Amphibia; order Anura; family Ranidae; genus Lithobates; species Lithobates pipiens. The sequence goes on along the minus strand of NW_027507790.1, from coordinate 26,742,428 downwards.
GGGGGGACCGTGACCGGGAGAACTCTATAGAGGTATAATAGCTTAGGTAGCGGGGACATTTTCACAGCCGCAATCTGCCCCAACCAAGAGACACACAGAGGCTGCCAGGAAGAAAGAAGAGACGTAAGGTTGCGTAATGTAGGGAGGTAATTAACGTGAAACAGCTGGGCAGGATTGCTAGACAGTTTTATGCCCAAATAGGGTATAGAGGTTGTCGTCCATTGAAAGGGGAAATTTTCCTCCAAGATTTTAAGTTCTTCCTGTGGCAGAGACACATCAAGGGCCCTCGATTTATTTTGGTTTACTTCTAGACCTTTAACTTTAGCAAACGTACCTAACAGTTGAAAAAGATTTGGTAAAGTAGTGTGAGGTGAAGTAATGAATAGCAGGGCATCATAAGCAAATAATTTGTGCGTTGTCGAAGCAATTTCTAAACCACGTATGTTTGGGTTCGCTCTAATTAGAGAGGTTGAATGGCTAAAGCAAAGATTAAAGGGGAAAGGGGACACCCCTGCGTAATTCCATGTTGAATTAAGAATCTGTCAGAGGCAAAGCCAGAGTATTTTACATAAGCTTGCGGATGGGTATAAAGAGCCTGTACCCATTGAAGAAAATGTGGGCCAAATCGCTATCACTGTAATATATAGTGCAGATATGGCCAGGATACCGTGTAAAATGCCTTACGTATATCCAAAGAAAGGAGATGCATAGACATGTTACGGGATCTGGCAATATGTTGTAAAAGGACAACACTGCGTACATTGTCACTAGCCTGACGTCTGGGGATAAAGCCCACTTGGTCTTTGTGGACCAAATTTCCTATGAGTGGGTATAGACGTAAGGCTAAAATTTTGGCTAGTATCTAAATGTCCACGTTTAATAAAGAGATGGGTCTGTAATTGGACCAAAGCGTACTGTCTGCTTTGGGTATCATTGATATAATAGCCATTAACGTGTCTCTGCCAAAGGACCCACCCTTGAGTAAGGTGTTGAATGAGTTTGCTAACAATGGGGCTAAAATTGCAGCAATTTTTTTTTAGTATGAGCTAGAGAGTTAATCGGGACCAGGTCTTTTGTGTGGTTTCAGGGTCTGAATAGCGTGTAATACTTCTTGATTCATGATCGGGGCCTCCATAGATTCTCGGCTTGTATTGGTTAGTGAGGGGATCGGAAGGTCTCAAAACAAAGTTTCAGTTAGGTCTTGGGGAAAAGGAATCGTAGATTCATAAAACTTGGCTAGTCTTTTGCTGAATTCAAACAGCACTTTGACCGGGTTACTAGTAAGGGTATCTTTATCTGTCTTGATTCTAATTGGTTTAAAAGTTCATTCTGGATGTCTGAGACGTAGTGCTATAAAGCTGTCAGGTTTATTGGCTTTAGTGTAGATAGTATGTTTAGATCTATGGATAACTTTATCTGCAGCCTCAGCAAGGAGTAGGTCCATAGTTATTTTATTGGCTGCAGTCGGGCGGATTAAAATTGCAGAAAGTGTTGCTGAAAGTAAGCTTCTAGCTGCTGCAATTTCAATGCTTTGTCCTTTTTGAGATGTGTGGTTATGGAAATATACTTACCTCTGATCACTGGCTTATGCGTCTCCCAGAGGAGGATAGGAGAGATCTCTGGAATGCTATTATGTTGCAAGTATTCTGTTAGGGCTAATTGGATATCGAAATAGAATGATTGATTCGTTAAGTGTTTATCATTCATACACCAGATTCTATCTTTGGATTGGGGTATTAAGGATGAGATAGTAGTAATGACTGCACAGTGGTCAGACCAAAAAATTGGGTGTATGGATTGGAGTAATATAGGGGAGGATGCAATGGGGACAAAGATGTGGTCCATTCTAGAAAATGATTTGTGGGGGTTAGAGTAGAACGTGTAATTTTTCTTTGCAGGATTACATTCTCTCCAAGTGTTTAATAAAGAAGCCTGCTGTAGCAGGGTATGAAGTTGGGCCAAGGTTGAGAAATGTTCTGGAGAGTAGGGGGATTTGTCTAGATGTGGATGAATGACTAAGTTGGAATCCCCACACATGATCAGAGTGCCTTTGGAATGGGTTCTAACTATTTGGAAAAGGTGAGAAAAAAATGTACCGTATATACTCGAGTATAGGCCGACCCGAATATAAGCCGAGGTCCCCAATTTACCCCCAAAAAACTGGAAAAAATTATTGACTCGTGTATAAGCCGAGGGTGAGACATGCCTGTCCATCCCTGTGTGTCGTCCATCCCTGTGTGTGTCCATGCATCCGTGTGTGTGTGTGTCCATGCATCCGTGTGTGTGTGTGTGTGTCCATGCATCCGTGTGTGTGTGTGTGTGTCCATGCATCCGTGTGTGTGTGTGTCCATCCATCCCTGTGTGTGTGCATGCATCCGTGTGTGTGTGTGTGTGTGTGTGTGTGTGTGTGTGTCCATGCATCCGTGTGTGTCCATCCATCCCTGTGTGTGCATGCATCCGTGTGTGTGTGTGTGTGTGTGTGTGTGTGTGTGTGTGTGTGTGTGTGTGTGTGTGTGTGTGTGTCCGTGCAGCCTACCTGTGTCCAGCCTGCCTGTGTCCGTCCAGCCTGTGTCCGTCCAGCCTGTGTCCGTCCCGGCCTGCGTCCCGTCCCGGCCTGCGTCCCGTCCCGGCCTGCGTCCCGTCCCGGCCTGCGTCCCGGCCCGTCCCGCAGCTCTTCGTCGGTGGCCATTCTAGGATTCAAAAGCCGCGCCTCCGTCGGTGATAGGCGGAACACTCAATTTCCCACTGACTGCTGGGAAATTGAGTGTTCCGCCTATCGGATGTCCGTGATAGGCGGAACACTCAATTTCCCAGCAGTCAGTGGTCCGCCTATCATGGACGTCCGCTCATCCTCATACTACGGACGAGGATGAGAGGACGTCCGTGATAGGCGGAACACAGACTGCTGGGAAATTCAGTGTTCCGCCTATCACAGGCGAAGGCGGAGACGGAGGCGCGGCCTTTGAATCCTAGAATGGCCGCTGTCTGTCTGCTCGACACGCTGATCGGGCAGACAGACAGCAATGACTCGAGTATAAGCCGAGGGGGGCACTTTCAGCCTCAAAAAAGAGGCTGAAAATCTCGGCTTATACTCGAGTATATACGGTAATAGGATTTGTGTTGGGGCGTAATAGAAGACTAGGGTGATTTCTGATTCTTGGAGAAGGCCTACTAAGACTATATAGAGACCTTCTGGATCTTTTATTTCTAAAGTGGGGGAAATGGTAGAAAGTGATGTAGAGCTAGAAGGACCCCTTTTTGCTTCATTGCTGCAGAGGCCGTAAAGACCTGTGGGTATTTAGAGTTAAAAGATTTGGGGGTCTTATCGGAAGAGAAATGAGTCTCTTGTAGTGCAACTATACTAGCTTTCAGGAACACAAATGAACAAAATGCTTTGACTCTTTTATTTGGAGAATTGAGCCCTTTAACATTTAACGATAGGATATTTAGAGGGGCCATGTGTTGAAGTTGGAATAACAATTATTATATAACCAGGGACCCGCACAGGCCACCCGACCATGGGAAGGGATGACAGTGGTATAGAGGTAGGGAGAAATTTTATTGTTCTTCCTTAAACATGACTGTGCTTCATGACTCACAGTTTTCAATCTTTCTCCAAGTTTATGTTTGCTAACGAGATGTCTCTACTTAAAGTAACGCTCCGCAATTCACATAGGAAACTGTTTGCATTTCATGCTGGGATGCTGTCCACAGCTATTTACCCTGTACAAATCACTAAGATTCGGTCTCTCACTTGCTTTCCCTGAGACTTTGGTACTAACCAACTTATACTACAATCCCCAAAATCCTTTGCGGTTGCACTTCCGCCTCACGCAGGATGTCGTCTCTGGGTCTTGCATAGTGAATGCCTGAGCTACCCCGGAAACACAATGGCTCCTAGGCTTTCCTCTCTGAACGCCTACATAGTTAAAGCTTCGTTCTCACGCTTCTGCCTTATATCCGGATATCAAGGTTGCAGAACGGATGATAGTCGAATTCTCCACTGTGCAGCTCAACCCATCTCACCATGGATTGGCTTCATTCCCGATCATACGCATCGGAAAGCAGCAGCAACAACAGATCCAGTCGTCCCGGTTGGTGCAGTATTCATGGACCATTAGGCACCACACTTTGAACACTCCTCCTGCTCTCCCCATATTCCCCTGAGGTGCCGCTTTAAACCCTCTTCCCAGCAACGTAAGATCCGGGACTCCTTCCTGCCCAGCACAGGTTAGCATAATCTCTATGCTATTCTACTGATACACGAACAAGGACATTTTTTTCCTCCCCTGAGCTGTTCTCCGGGTTTTTTTTATTTTTTTTATTTTTTTTGGCCTTAAGGGCTTACTGTTGTTCCTCTAACACCTCTGACTCTTATGCCTTGTGCTCCTAGTTTATCTAACTGATCTTCCTCCCGCAGGGTTTTTCTAGTACTCTAGTGGAAAATTTAGCTATGTCTTGCCCGCCTGGTTAAAAGGCTTATTTTGTTTGCAAAGTTAACTTGTTGATTTGAATGTCAGTTACCGGTTCGACCATATTATTGCAATGTTCCTAAGTTCTGCACCCCGGACGGGTCGCCTGGGTCCCCACTTTTAGGGGTTCGGGAGATTTGTCCGGAGACTGTTTTTATCCTCTTTATCCTCGATCTACTTACTGATATAGGGTTACATAGTATCCTCGTACACAAATATGTTTTGTTATAGCAGACCTCCCTCCTGAACTCATATGTTCCCAGCTTGCCTCTACGGTGCTAACAACACTACCTACACTCTCCTAGACTACACATCTCCTTTCTTATTGTAGTCTGAAGTCGTGAGTCGGCTTGTCAGCATCACTCTTTCTTTATTTTCCATCCCAGGTAGGTACCAACCCCCACACAGCGGCGGTGTACAGTAAGTCTGTCCGGTATAGGATAGGTTTGCTGTCCTCGCGCTGTACATTCACCGATCATATTACCGAGACAACAGGACACTGTCCTCTCATTGTCTCATCGGTTTTCTAGTGGTCATCACCACAATCCACCCTTACCTATTCCATAAGGATTTAAATACGCTCCTCTATCCCTGTGTATAAACCCCTTCCCGAGTGGCCACCATGACCACATCACCCACATCACAACCCATAGCTCCACCTCAACGAACGCTTAAGCTATGCTCTATCAATATACAGGGTCTTAACACGCCTGAGAAACAAACGCAACTACTTTCTTCCTTACAACATTCCAAACCTGATATTGCTCTAATTCAAGAAACCCACTTTAGAGCTGACTCCGTCCCGAAATTATATAACAAACACTTTCCCATGGTCTATCATGCACCCAATGCAGAAGCCAAATCCAAAGGCGTCTCTATACTAATATCAAGACACTGCCCAATCCAAATCCTTGATGTCCAGTCAGACACGCAGGGAAGATTTCTATTTCTAAAAGGCACGCTTTACAATAGGCCTATCACAATTGCCAACATCTATGCTCCTAACACACACCAGGTCACTTTCTTCCGAAACACCCTACAACACCTCACCGCGTTTCAATCTGGCACCCTCGTTGTCAGCGGAGATTTTAATGTAGCCCTCAATCCCTCCCTCGACACCTCTAATGGGGCATCCACATTAACGTACAGGGCCCTCCGCGCAATAAAAACTCAATTCCAAGACCTATTATTGCATGACTCGTGGCGCACATTGCATCCCAACGAAAAAGACTTCACTTTTTTTTCCTCGCCCCACAACAAATACTCCAGACTTGACTATCTTCTTCTGTCCCAAAATGAACTTTCCTTTCTACTCAAAGCGACTATAGAACCACGGATCTTATCAGATCATAACCTGATCTCCATGACCTTGTCACTCCCAGATTTGGCGTCTTGACAATTCCCTTCTTACTGATACTGATAATGTTCAAAAAATATCCCACTGTCTCTCTAACTACTTTTCAGAAAACTCTTTGATGGATTCCCCTCCTATTATGCTTTGGGCAGCCCACAAATGCGTTATCCGGGGAGACTTTATCTCTCTAGCCGCAGCTCGCCGTAGACTTAGACAAAAACACATTAAGGACTTAACCAATAGGATATACACTCTGGAAAAATCACATAAATCCTCCCTAGCTGTGGATGTTCTGGCAGAACTGACAAGTGCGCGAGAAGAACTTCTGGGTGAGTTACATAAAAGAGTAAAACGTAACTTCACACTCTCCCGAAAATTCTTCTACGAATATAGCAACAAATCCGGGAAGATGCTAGCCAGAGCTCTTCAGGTCAAAAAAGCGTTACACACCATTCATGCCATTAAAACCGCCTCAGGTGAAACATTGTCCAAGACGGATGACATTATGAACAAATTTGTCCAATACTTCTCCGATCTCTATAACCTTCCCTTTCCTCTCCAACAGCCCGTTCCGAATGATCGTGCGGCTGCTATTCAGTCTTTTCTTCGTGAATACTCGCCCAACCCTCTTACTAGTGAGTACACCGCTGGTCTAGATGCGCCACTATCAGTGGCAGAAACTATTAAAGCCTTGAAACAGATGAAGCCCGGGAAAAGCCAAGGCCCGGATGGCCTCACAGTAAGCTACTACAAGTCCTTCCCAGACATTTTACTTCCCCACTTGGTCAATGTCTTCAATGATGTTACATCCTCCTCTGGTGCCCCAAGGGACATCCTAGAAGCCCATATTACTCTTATCCCCAAGCCAGATAAAGACTCCACATTGGTCACCAATTATCGCCCCATATCACTACTTAATGTGGATGTGAAAATATTTACCAAAGTATTGGCGAACCAAATTTTGCCCCTCCTTCCAAGATTGATTGATCTAGACCAAGTTTGTTTTGTTCCTGGCAGGGAAGCCAGGGATAACACCACTAAAGCACTTAACATACATCACTGGTTGACTACTACATCTACTCCTGGCTTCTTCTTATCCCTTGACACGGAGAAGGTGTTCGACCGGGTGGCCTGGGACTACATGGAGACAGCGCTACAGATGATGGGATTGCCACAACGTCTGTTACGGATGATAATGGTCTTATATTCGTCCCCCACAGTGAAACTCAGAATTAATGGTCGCCTGTCGAACGCCTTCTCCGTCGCTAATGGTACTCGCCAGGGTTGTCCCCTCTCACCCTTGCGCTTTATTCTTACCATGGAACCTTTTCTCCGTAAGCTTAGAGATAACCCGGACATAAAAGGTCTCTCAATTAACCACAAAACATACAAGATAGCAGCATATGCTGATGACATCCTACTTTTCCTTTCAGATCCCATTACCTCTATCCCTAACCTCCTTAAAGACTTTGCTCTCTTCCAAGATCTGTCTAATTTGAAAATTAACTCCTCCAAATCAAAAGCACTTAATATTTCCCTTACACCTCCACTAGTGAATCAATGTAAACAAAATTTTCCCTTTAGCTGGGAACCTGAGGCCATCAAATATCTGGGAATCCACATTCCTGTCAATTTAAAAAACCTATACGCAAAAAATTTTCAACCGATTCTCCATACTATTCAAACCGATTTACACAAGTGGCAAGTTGGTCCCTTTTCATGGTTTGGCAGAATGGCCATCTTGAAAATGAATATACTCCCTCGGATCCTTTACTTGCTCCAAGCGATCCCCATATCTATCCCACAGTCCTTTTTTAGTGCTTACAAGCGCCTCTGCAGACACTTTATATGGATGTCTAAAGCACCCAGACATAGCTGGGATAGACTGACGCTTCCTAAAAACATTGGAGGTCTTGGGGTGCCAGACATCTAAAAATACCATTTGGCTTGTCACTTGAACAGGATAGTCGACTGGCACTCCCAGGTACTTCACAAGGATTGGATCTGACTTGAGCAGGCTTTCACCCAGTGCCCTCTTGCACACTTACCTTGGATATCTAGGTCACTCACCCCAAAAGACTCATTAACCAATCCGTTCATACACGCTACACTGCATCGATTTAGAGAGGCTTGCAAATTTTTACAGTTGATCCCTACCCCGGGCCTACTAACTCCCTTGGACCAGAATCCAGAATTTCCACCGGGTCTATCCCTGCATCTATCACATACAGATCCATCTGCACCTAACCCAACCGCGCACTGTTTTTTCCAGAATGGGAAACTTTTATCACATTCACTCATGTCCTCAAAATTCCCGGAGTACCACATCCCCTTCTTCAAATTCCTACATATTCGGCACTTCCTTCAAGACTCCAATGATAGCACGAAATGGCACAGAGACCTTACCCCTTTCGAAACCTTATGCAACAGCCACGAACCCCAGAGACATGTTATATCGGCGGTTTACTCACTCCTTTTCTCCCCACATGAGATTAAACAGGAAGTCTTAGTTAAACGTTGGGAATCTGACCTCAATCTAAACCTTACCACTGCTGATTGGGAAAATATTTTCCACAATATCCACAAAGCCTCCGTAAACGCCACCACTCAAGAAAGCAGATACAAAATATTCTCGCGCTGGTACAGGACCCCAGATAAAATTCATAAATTCCATCCCACTACTCCCCCTACCTGCTGGAGATGCAACGGACCCACTGGGACACTTCTTCACATTTGGTGGGAATGCCCACTCATACAAACATTTTGGAAAGAAATACATAGCCTAATTACTCAAATCACAACATATACCCCAGACTTCACTCCTGCCCAATTCTTATTGCATCACACCCTTACTCCCAAGCGTGCCTACACCAAATCCCTAACTATACACCTCATTAATGCAGCCAATCACTGCATTCCTGTACACTGGAGATGTACAACACCTCCCTCATTAACTGAATGGATGAAACGGGTAGACACCATAGCCGATATAGAAGAACTTATACATCAAGCTCATGACACGCCGACCGCTTATGGGAAAACATGGGCGTGCTGGAAACATTTCCGAAACTCCACATTGCCTAGAAACCCTGGTGACATCGGGCTGGTGAGCTTACAGAACATTCTGCCAACTCCCTTCCTGCTACAAACGCCCTCCTCCACCACCCCGGTAGGTAGGTTGAACATTCTTCGGTGTTACATTTGACTCCAGTACATCACAATGGCCCTCCCTCCTGAACGGTCTTAGACGGGACATCTTTACAGTTATATTATGTCTAAAATCCAAGACCTAATAACTTTATAACCACAGTCCTTGCGATGACACCCCTTTTTATAGTACCATCTTCTATCCAACCCTGGGCGCTTCTTAGGCCGCGTACACACGCGGGGACTGTTCGCCCAACTTTGTCCGCTGAACAGTGTTTCGGCAAACAGTCCGCTCGTGTGTGGGCTTTCAGCGGACAGTTTCAGCGAACAGTCCGCTGAACAAGGTTTTTCGGAAATTCCGAAAAACTGTCCACTGAAACCTTGTTTCAGCGAACAGTCCCCTCGTGTGTAGGCTTGTTCGTCAAACTAAGTTCCGCGCATGCTCAGAAAGGATTTACACGCCGAAAGTTATAATGCAGTGTATAGGACGTCGTATTTTTCGTCCCGTCGTACGTGCCGTTCACGTCATCGTGCACGGTTTCAGCAAACTGTTCGTCCGTCGTGTGTGGCCATGTCCGTCCATGCTAATTTTGAGCGGACTGTTTGCCGAAACTGTTTGACGGACAAAGTTGGGCGAACAGTCCCCGCGTGTGTACGCGGCCTTATTGCCCATCCTGCAGTTACAGTCAGATCCCTCTAGGGGTGACTGGAGATGGATGTATATTCATCAATACATTCTCACAATAATAATTTCTTTAGCTCACACGCTCATGTCTCTATTTCTTGACTCCTTTAGACATGGAAACAGTCCTCTCCACATCTGGGACATTTTCACGGACTTAAAATTTCTTGGACTCTATGGACTCTATGATATCTCGTCTGCTATCTCCACCCATAAAACCCTGCATTCGCTTTGAGCTCCCATTTGTATTTTCTTCTTCTTTTTTTATATATACCTCTACTGGTTACCACTACAACATTGTTTTGTATTTCATGTACCTTCTGTTCCTCTGTATTACAATGGAAATATCATCATTGATAGCACCATATTGATCCAAAGATCTCTATTGTTGCTCCCTATACCTCCTTCTTTACCCTATAATTCCCCTCCACCCTCTGCCACCTTCCCTACCCTTCCCCCTCCCTTCTCCTCTTATATTGATTCTTATACATTCTGGTATGGATATGTCTTATTGCTAGCTATGCATATGTTCCACTGTTTATTCTACTTCATATTGGTGCCCAAGCACTTTGTTCAGTGCACACCTTGTACTGATCCAACTTTGGTAACTGTGATTTATATTCTGTTTATTGTATTTCGTTTGTGTATTCATACCACTGTACTTTTTGGAAAACTCAATAAAATATTTTGAGAAAAAAAAATTACTTGATTGAGTGCCAGCATATCATATCCCTTTGACAAAAAATGTATTCTTAAAGCAGAGGCCTTCCACACAAAATCTTCAATTTTCTTGCAGTTCCTCCTAAGCCGTAAGAATTGACTAACCAGGACAGATTTTAGCCAGGCAGGATAGTGACAGCTTTTAGTGCTAATAAAACCATTTCTGTCTATCTCTTCAAAAGAATGTTGATGTGACAATGACTCCATCCAGCACTCTGATCTATTTGATTCATGCTGGAGTAAAATACCCCTATCATTGGACTTCAGGAAGGTTGTAAAATCATCCAAGCCACACTGTTCACCATCCCATATGAGGAGAACGTTGTCAATGTACCTTTTCCAGAGGATTAACACTGGTCTAGGACTCGCATAGATGACATCCTCCTCCCACTTAGCCATAAAGAGATTAGCCATACTGGGCACAAATTTAGTACCCATGGCCACACCCCAATCCTGCAGGTAATAGGATCCGCCAAACTAGAAATAGTTTTGTCCCATAGCAAATTCAAGAATTGATAAGAGAAAATCTCTTTGTGATGACGCCAAATTATCAGTTTCAAGATAATGTCTCACCGCCTCTCGAAATGAAATAATCATATATAGGGACAAAACGTCTGCGGTAACCAGGATATAACTGTCCTTCCATCCTTGTATTGAGAGTGTTGCATAGAATCATGTAAAAATTATGGTGTTTTGATGAGTAGTGGTTGAAAGAAATGATCATTGTACTTACCCACCCAGGAAGTAATCAAATTAATACTACTTATAATCGGCCTTCCCAGGGGTTGTACAGGATTCTTGTGTACCTTAGGCAGGTAATAAATCACAGGTACACGAGGAGCAGCTGGAACCAAAAAAGATTTATCTTTTTTGGACAGAATCTTATTTTGATAACCTTCCTCCACCAAGGATATAAGTTCCTTTTTATATTTGGTTGTCGGGTTCCCAGCCAAAGGAACATAGATATCATGGTCAGATAGTAATCTGGACATCTCTGTCTTCTAAGCCCCAGAGTCCAGAATCACTATCCCACCCCCCTTGTCCACAGGTCACACCACTATGTCCTTGTATTCCCTCAGAAGATCAAGACCCTTTTTAAAAATATCATTTCTCCTGTTTTTCTTTTTTTCAAGCTGACGCTGCTCCAAATCTTTAGTAACCATGTCTCTGAACACTGAGAGCGAGGGGGCCAGACTACCAGGAGGATTAAAAACAGAAGTGTTGGCCAGAGAGGTATTCCTAACTCCCGATCCAATGGTAACATTAGTTTGAAATGGATTAGTAATCAGGTATTGTTTAATATTCATCTTTCAAACAAACTTCTGAAGGTCAATAAAAGTCTCAAACGTATTAAGTGGGCGTGAAGGTGCAAACTTAAGACCGTGATTCAACACATACCTCTCTTCATCAGAAATGGAGGCAGAGCTAAAATTAAACAGGCTGGAGTCCTTCAGACCTGCCTTCTTTTTTGAGCGGACCTGCCTCGCCTCTCTGGTGCCTCTTTTTGATCTATTGACCTTTTTATTTTTGGAAATACACCATGACAAAAATAATTGTTTTGATTATTACTTGGACCCCCCGCCAGAGTATTCAATCTCAGACTGATAACTACTTTGTTGATAATAGTTATTACCATTATTATGAGATATTGCTGGTGAATAACCATCACCCTGACCTCCAGTCAGAGGGGTGTTTGGTAACATAATATGTCTGGTGATATATCTATCACCAGCAGAATTCCCTTCTCTTAGGAGTGGATCAAACCTATTAGAGGTACTAATGGAATTCTCATACCGAAGGAAGGGGTGTCTCCCGATCCCACTTCCTCTACCCTGACCCCGGGGAACCCCCCTAAATGGGGGACCAGTAGAATGGGGATAATCATAGTATGGGGGTTCTGTTTGAATGAAGATATCCTGTAGTGGATGGAGGTTGGCCCTGAGATGGAACTTGGGTCCCACACCCACACTTTCCTGAACTACAGGCATTCCACCCTGCATTCCCTCTTTTGTTTGCCATTTAAATACTTTTTGGCTTTTATAATCAGAAAGATCTCTAAGATATTTTTTATTTTTGTTTATTTTTTACTCCAATTCCTCTTTCTCCAAATGCCTTTTTAAGTTTTCAGATATTTTAATGTAGTCCTCACTTCCTATATATGGATTGAGTTTCTCTTTTAGAGAACTAATTTCCTCATCCAACGTCACTATTTTTTGTCTTTTTTTATTAAAGTGGGAGTCCGCCGGGACTCCGCATTTTTTTTTTTTTTTAAAAGCCAGCAGCTACAAATACTGCAGCTGCTGACTTTTAAAATAGTGACACTTACCTGTCCAGCGCGCCCGCGATGTCGGCACCCGAAGCCGATCTCTAGATCGTCTGTCGGGTGCTGCCGCCGCCATCTTGGGTATGGGAATCAGGAAATGGAGCCTTTCGGCTTCATTTCCCGGTTCCCTACTGCGCATGCGCGAGCCGCGCTGCGCAATAAGGACGGTCCCCGCTGCCTCTGGGATCTGTGTGTTTCCCAGCAGGCAGCAGGGCACTTGCGGAAAGGGGCGGGCACTTGCGGAAAGGGGCGTAATCTACGCCCCTTTCCGCAGAGAGCTATCCCGGAAGTGGGTGCAGAATACCTGTACTGTACAGGTATCTGCACCCCCCTGAAAGGTGCCAATTGTGGGGCCGGAGGGGGGGAGGGTTCCGATGAGCGGAAGGTCCACTTTAGGGTGGACCTCCGCTTTAAGCATAAAGCCCAATTATGCAATCTCTGCCGTGTTAAAATATTTATACCATTCAAGCTGATTGAGAATATCACTTTGTGGGACCATGCCTTTCAAGATATAACTCTCAAATAAGGCAATTCCCAATTAGTGTGTAGTTCTGATGTAACTAGATTCTTCAATCTAACAAACATACCACCCAAATCATCTGATGGTGAACTATCAGCACTAAATATGCCATTGACATTAATCAAATGGGTAGCCCTAAAATCGAATATGTCCATAGTGAAAATTAAATAATACTAGCAGCAGCACTATACATTTCTATACACAAAATAAATAAATAAATATCTGCTGCACTTATATCAATTCTAGTATGGACATTAATAGTACTATTGTACTGAAAGTAGCACCCAATCACACAGCCGCTCAGCTCACTCAGCTGAACTTGCATAATTTTATTCCGTATGTCAGTCCCAACTTCAGGGGCGATGTCAGAGACATCTGTGCAGGTTGCTGCACAGAAGTCTATGGAAATCGCACCCCAAAGTCGCCAAAAGTAGTACAGAAACTACTTGCGCCGTTGCACCGATTCGGACGGTGCCATTGCCGCAAATTGCTGCCAATTTTGTCAAATCACATGCCAAATTGCTCCAATGTGAACCAGGGTTAAGTGAATATTCACTATTCTATGTGAACATGCTCTAATCCTTTAGTAAATAAACTATGTTGTGTCATCAATATTCTATGATTATGTGATTTGATAATGCACTGTACAATAAGGCTCCATTCACATCTTGGCTTATGGGGGTGACAATCGCAGTAAAATCATGCACATAGAATCACGGGGCACCCAAAAAAAGATCATGTACTTCTTTTGGGTGACAGGCATCCCTCAACTGACGATTTTACCACAATTGTCGCCGCCATATGCCAAAATGTGAATGGAGCCTTATTGTACAGTGCATTATCGAATCACATAATCCTTGAATATTGATGACAATCGCGCCGCGTTTGGGGTGCTATTGAAACTGACGGGCAACGCACAGGCAATTTCACCTGCGATTCAGAATGTGGAGATGTGAACAGAGCCTAAAATGTGACTTTACCAGGAGAATTTAATTGTTTACATTGTACATCTGTGTAAAGTAAATTTTTAACATCTTTAGCTTGCAGTGCTGGAGACAGTGCAATTCATTTATTCAAGGCAAATAGGCTGTTCACTTTGAAGGGAATTTATACTTTGCAAGGGAATTTTCACTTAGCTTAGTGGATGTGGTGAAAAAGCCCGCAGTGATCCAATCTGTTAGTGAGATGTCTGGGATGAAGGTTGTTACTGCTGCCATAGGGATGAGGATTAGTGATCGATGAGGGACACTCCTGGTATGCTGGTGAGTTGCTCTCCACATTTTGCCAGTTGTATTGATAGTTCTGAGGTATGTATGTGTTCCATGAAGATTAAGAAGCAAGGCGCTAAGGTGGGTCTTCGGACATATTGATAGGACTGTTCTTTTGATCTGCAGCCAGGTGTTGCAAGGTGAATTTTCACCGGGTTTTTGCTTGATCCAGTATGTTTGCTTTAAAGTATGCTTTTATGTTTGGGGCTCCCATTCCCTCAGCTAATGTGGGTGTGCATAGTGTGGCATGTTTGATCCTAGGATGTTTCCCATTCCAAATGAAAGAGGTTATAATAGCTTGTATTTTGTTGAGGTGGGATTGAAAAAAAGGATAAGGGGTAGTTCTGAAAGTGTACAACACATGAGGCAGGAGGTAGATTTTGGATAGAGCGATGTGACCAGCCCAGGCGGCCTGCACATCTTGGAGATCCTGCATGACCCTTTGGAGTTTGGAGATGAGATGTGAGAAGTTAAGGCATAATATCGAGAAGTGGGAGTAGCTAGTTGAATACCTACAGTAAGTAATTGAGAGTAGAATTGGGGCCCATGAGAAGGAGGTGTTGATAGTGATGTTTAGTATGTGGATCAATCTGGGCTCCTAACATGCAAAAAATGTGTAAAAAAAAAAAGTGTAAAAAACAAATGTAAAAAAAAAAAATGGAAAAATAAAATATAAATCACACAGGTACCTACATGGGATGGAATCTGTTTGTTTAGTGGTGGGTCGGTCTGCTAATCCCCCACGGATAACAGGTCCGTCTCGGCTCCACTGTGCAGAGCAGAGATGGACACAGTCCCACTCTACTCTAAGGGGAGATTGGGTGAAAACAGACCGCCTGTCCATTTTCATGCAATCATATCTGATCCATCAGACAGATGGAAAATAGGACCTCCATCCGTCTGTTTTTTGAAGGCAGGATCAGATAGCGACGGGTATCAGCAGACATGTCACTGCTGACATCTGCCACACTATAGGGGAGACTGGAGGGTCTGATCAAGTCTGCCTGAATAAACTGACAGGTGGACCAGATTGTACAGCTTGTGTGAAAGGGTCCTAAGGTTAAATTTAGACATGTGTCTAAATCGCCCTTTCCTCTAAAGCCCAAGACTACCCTCTAGAGGCTACTGACAGGCAGTGAGGGAACAATGCAATGCCTCCTCACCACCTGTTTTAATCCCATTTTTGCCAACAAATGTGCTGCAACTGCATGCCGATCCCCCCAACTGTAAATGTCTAAACAAAGCCTAAGGCCTTGTTGACACAGGGCATACCACTACAGGGCCATGTTTAGCTGCAGAGGGATGCACAGGTGTTCCGTGCATTCCTGTGAGGGCAGTCCCATTTGTGTCAATTGGGATGCAGCAGCTGCAAAGCCCCTTGACATCCGTGTGGGTGCATGTCCCTGAACTCACACTGTCTGGATTTGAGTCCATGAATCCATGCACCTACACCCACATGGATGTTAGATCTGTCCTTGCAGCTGCCGTGTCCCATTTGACAATAATAGGACTGCTTGCACAGGGATGCACAAAATACCTGTGTATCCACCTGCAGGAAAACACAGCCCTCCATGGGTGTACACTTTAGCACACCCCACTCAACAAGGCCTTACTAGGAATTTAGCAGGAATTATGTACGTTATATTGTGTTTATGTATGGAAATAAGGATTTTAGTGATTTGATAAACATTTGAACAAAAAATAGCAGGGCCTTAAAAATCAATTTTTAAGCACCTTATTTTTATTCTACTGGTCATGTGCTTTCAGAAAATATATGGTTTGGTGGGTCTTTCACATATTCTAAATGCTGTAAGGGAAAAATTAAAACCTTCAGATTAAAAAAAACATTTATATTTAAATATTTGCGCACGTTTGATTTTAACTATTTTGCAAAAATATGCAATGTAAAAATTACAAATATTTGTTATTTATTAACTCCATACAGGTTAAGCCTTTATATTTATTTGGAATTTAACAGGAATTCTGTAAAATTTGCTGTGTTTTTATCTGCTAATAATGTTTTTAGTGTATTTTTAGCAAAAATATTTTTTTGATAAACATTTGCACAAATACTGTGGGGCCTAAAAATTCAGTAGCTCCTTACGTTTATTCTAGAGGTCATATGCTTTCAGAAAATATATGGTTTTGGGGGTCTTTCAAAAATTCTGAAAGCTGTAAGAGAAAAATTAAAACGTTCAGATTTTTAGAGAAATTTGGATATTTACATGTTTGCGTATGTTTGTTTTTCACCATTTTGGCAAAAAGGCGCAATGTAAAAATTCTAATTTTTTGTTATTTATTAACTCCATACAGGTAAGCTTTTATATTAAGTATGGATTTAGCAGACATTTTTGCAAAGTATCTGTGTTTTTATTTATTTTTATTTTTTTTTGTCATTCAAGAAAGGTTTATTGGCAAATAAAGACAAATAGTACAAGGTTATGCAAAAGACACTGCGTAAACGAAACAATGCTTAACAAGATGTAAACTGTGTCGATAACATTCCATAGTCGGCTATTGGGGTATCATCTAATACATCAAGTCCCTCCATTGTAGGCCCAGCCGGACCCAGAAGGGCAAGTCATCATCCAACCCCGGATTCCTTCAGGAACCCTTCATTCTCAATGAACAGCTAAAAGACGTATCTAAAGAGGCTAGTAATTTATCGAAGAAACCAGGTATAGACATATACAAGGATAGAAATAGAGAGTATAGAGAAAAGGAAAGAGAAGAAAAAAAAATTGCCTTGTTCCGGGAGCTCCAGTAAGTGAACATGAGCAATGTTAGTGCGTTATTAGAGTAGTAGAGAACTAATTGTCAGGACCCCTCCTCTCATCAGGCCATCAGATCTCGGCCCGTGTAGTCCCCAAAAGACTGGGAGTATTTAAAGGCAAACCACGGAGACCAGGTCTTATGATAACCATCCACTCGCTCATCAGATTGGGCTGCCGTGTCCTCCATCTCACAGATAAACGCAATTTTAAGCAGCCATTCTCTTATAGTAGGGGTAGTTTTGGATTTCCAGTATAGTGGGATTAGGGAGTTGGCTGCGTTTATCATGTGTCTGGTGAGCGACCTCTTGTATTTCTTAAAAGATGTGTTGGTGATGTGTAGCAAACAGCAAGCCGCATCTAGTCTTAGACTGGTCTCCGTGATCCGCCCAATCAGCTCCTTCACCCCTGACCAATACTGTTGTAGCCGGTCACATTGCCACCAAATGTGGAGTAAAGTACCCTCCTCCTGTTCACACCGCCAACATCTATCCGATGAGTGTGGAAACCATTTGTGGATTCTCTCCGGGGTGGCATACCAATGAGTCAACAGTTTGTAGGACGTTTCCTGCATCCTCGTGCTCAATGAGCATTTGTGTGAGAAAATGCAGGCCCTATCCCACTGGTCGTCCGAAATCGGCGTACCTATGGCCCGAGCCCACTTCTCCCTGAGCCTGTGGTCCTCACGTGGACCCAGTGATCACAACCATGCATATGCAAGCGTAGTGTTTTTTTGGGTGGGTTCACCTTTCAGGCAAACTGACTCTAAGTCTGTCACTGCTCTCGTTAAGTGCGGTCTACGTGTGGTATCATTGCAGTAGCTCCTAAGTTGAAAGTATGTCCAGAGTGGTATTCGTGGCAAGTCATTGTCAACCTTGAGGTCTGAGAAGTCTTTCATCAGGTTACCATTGAAACAGTCCATCGCTAAGAGCGGTCTTTTCGGTCTCTGTGTTCTGAGTAACGGGTTCTGTAAACCCGGCGTAAAGTCCGGGTTATCTCAGATAGGGGTTAAGGGGCTCAGAGGGGTGGAGAAATCGGGTTGTTTAGCCAGCACATGAAAAATATTGAGAGTAGTGCCTATAGTGGGGTGGGATAGCATAGATCTGGGATACCTAGGCTGTGGGATCCAGGGAGAGAATTGGAGAGTGATCGTACTTGCTTCCTCTTCCAAAAACACCCAATCTTTAACCTGGGCGTGACAATGCCAATCTATGATACGCGCAATATGCGCAGCATAATAATAAAGTTTGTAATCAGGTAAACCCAGGCCACCCCTTTCTTTGGGTTTGGTCAGAAGAGACTTTCTCAATCTGGGGGGTTTGCGCGACCAGATAAAACTAGTTTGAAGGGAGTGCAACGATTTGAAAAAGCTCATGGGAATCTTGATGGGCAGTGTACGGATCAAGTAAAGTACCTTTGGCAGTATAGCCATCTTACAAATGGCCGCCCTGCCAAACCATGAGAAGTAGCCCGATCCCCACCTCTGGAGGTCTTGCTCGACGCTTTTAAGTAGGGGGGGGGAATTCTGTGCATATGTCAGTGAAAGTCTGGGGGTCAACCAAATTCCCAAGTATTTAATAGCTGAGGCTGCCCATTTAAAGGGGGTACCGGCTCTGGCCACCGACAGTCGGGCCTCGGGAAGAGACACATTCATGGCCATCGATTTAGAGTAGTTTATTTTGAAGTTGGATACATATCCAAATCTTGCAAAATCGTTCAAAAGAGAGGGAATAGAAGTGTGAGGTTCTGTTAAAAAGAACAATAAGTCATCGGCGTAAGCCGCGATTTTAAAAATTCGCTCTTTGAGTTGAAATCCCCTGATCGATGGGTTCATGATGGTGTGTCTTATGAATGGCTCCAGAGCAATAATGAAAAGCAGGGGCGACAATGGACACCCCTGCCTTGTACCATTCTTGATAAGCACTGTCTCCGATAGTGAACCATTCACTTTAAGCCTAGCTGAAGGGTTCCAGTACAGTGCCGAGATCCAGGCCATCATGCCGGGGCCCAAGCCAGCACGCCTACACGCCTCAAACATATAATCCCAAGCTACTCGATCGAAGGCCTTCTCCGCGTCGGTCGACAAGAGAAAGCCCTCGATCTTTCGCTGGTGCGCCACATGTATCAAGTTTAGGGACTTCGTCACATTGTCCTTAGCCTCTCTGCCCGGCATGAAGCCTGCCTGTTCGGGTCCAATCAGTTCGTGAAGTAGGGGTTTCAATCTGTTAGCCAAGATCTTTGCTACCAGCTTCACGTCCGTATTTAGTAGGGATATGGGCCTGTAACTGGAGCAGTTAAGAGGATCCTTCCCCTCCTTGGGAAGAACAGTAATAAAGGACAAAGACAAGAAATCGTTTGAGTTCGGTCTCTGGGTTGTCAAAGAGTTCATTGCATCTCTAAAAGGGTTGAGTAGAATCTCTGTGAATGTCTTATAATAAATGGCGCTAAACCCTTCTGGCCCCGGACTCTTTCCCGTCTTTAACTCTCTTATGGCCGTCTTAATTTCGGAGTCGTCGAAGGGTCTGTCCAACTGGACGCTGTCTTCTTCGTCGAGTCTGGGGAGATTCGCTGCGTCTAAGTAATTCCGAATCGCTTGGGCCCTATCTGCCCCCAAATCTGGCGGTCTCTGCTGGTTTGGGAGGTTGTATAGGGTTGTATAATATTTTTGAAAGTGTTGGGCAATCTTCTCAGTTTCTATGTCTATCTTCCCGTCACCATCAGTAATACCTCTGATGTGATTGTGCGCTATTCGAGTGTTTAGGGCCCTCGCCAGAACTTTACCCGTTTTGTCCCCGTGTTCGTAGTAGACTTTCTTTCTAAAGAATAAGAACCTTCTGGTGGTGTTGTCTAGAAGCTGTTTAAGAGCTTTCCGTGTCTCAAGTAATGACTCTGCTGAGTTTACTGTAAGGGAGCGTTTATGTAACGATTCAAGGGATCTAATTTTTGCGGTCAAGTCATTAATCATTTTGTCTCTCTCTCCCGTTTTTTACGAGTTCCCATACGTATCAGCTCGCCCCTAATATGACATTTGTGAGCCTCCCAGATCACTAAGGGGTTCATCCCAGGTGTAATGTTTAGCTTGAAAAATTCAGTTAAGGAGGAAACCAAGTCCGGTAGTAGCGTGGGGTCTGTTAGTAGTGACGAATTCAGTCTCCACGTAGCGTGTCTGGCTGGGGTGTTTGTCCAGTCTAGGGACACAGATATTGGAGCGTGGTCAGAGATGGATTGTATCCCAACGTGGGCAGCGCTCAGCTGCGACAAGTCTCTCTGAGAAACGAAGATATAGTCTATTCGTGAGTGACGGTTATGTGGAATGGAAAAGAAGGAATAGTCCCTGCCTTCCGGATTCAGGTGACGCCATGTGTCTACCAGACTCAGGGAATGCAGGAGCTTTTTAATGCTCTTAAGAGCCCTGTAAGGGATGGCGGTTTTGCCATTAGAAGTATCCTCAGTCGGTATAAGGGGTACGTTAAAATCTCCACCCAGAATCAGTATACCCGAACCGAAGCACTTCAGTTCATCAATCATTCTTCGGCAAAAAGTGAGTTGCGCCGAATTGGGGAAGTACACGTTTGCCAGAGTCAGGGGAGTCCCTCTGCAGGTCCCCTTAAGGAAGAGGAACCTCCCCTCTGGGTCGACCAGCGTATCCGTGACCTCAAAGTCAGCATCCCTACTCACCAGTATCGAGACCCCTTTTGATTTGGTCCCGGGACTGGTGGCATGGTATGCGTCCACGAAGTAGGAGTCAGTCAGTTTTGGCGTGTGTCCGGTATTGAAGTGGGTCTCCTGTAATAATACAAAATTGGGCCTACCTTTTTTAAGTTCTCTTAGTAAAGTGGTTCTTTTTTCGGGGATGTTAAGCCCTTTGACATTGTGGGAGATTACCGTTGGGTTACGTCCCAAATCAGAATATGCCATGGTTCAGGCTCAGGGAGGCGCAGGATCCGACACCTGCAGGAACAATCTCAACAAGATAGCAGAAAGTTATGGAGTAGTCAATAATCAAGAGCATACAGTATATTTGCACTATCGTGTGTATCGTGGTAAGGCAGAGTAGAGAGAAAGAAAGCGGAGAAAGGTAGGAAAGATGAAAGGAGATGAAGACGGAGTTGTAGGTTACACCCCCTTAAGATTAAGTAACCGTCCCAAGGGGGTCAAGATTAGTGCGTAGGACAGGCCCCTAAGTAACCCGTCTGGAGCACTAATGTGGGGTTCGGGAAGGCCCACCCCGGAGATAGCAACCCTCACCGTGCAGACCACCGTCGGTGAACGAACCCGGCGTCTGCACCGAGAAGGTATGTATCTAAAGTCACTGTACCGTCGTCTATTACAGCGGCAAATCAACTATAAGTGCAAGGAGCCGTCGTGTGCGGCTCCACTAGGCCTATGGTAGGTGCTAAATGGTCTGTCACAGCAGCAAACATATCATGTGAACTGGTATCTGAATAATAAAATGAAAAAGCAGTACACAAAAAACCAAAACAGAAATAAAAAACAGAAATAGGACAAGCAAACCTAGCAAATGGTAATAAATGATAAGTTCAGGCACTTTCAACCATCCAGTGTATCACACCCGCCCTCCACCCGCTTGAGAACGAGCTGATGTAGCCGTTACTGCCCCAGGCAAGCAATCCCGCCCATTGGTCACGGTTCCTCAAACACCATCACCCCGCTAGAGCTGCATTACTCATAAAGTCAGCCGTTGTCCCTTAGCCTAAATACCCCACAATTGCAAATGTTGAGTACTGGTGTGGTATTTCCTAAGAAACACCTAAGAATCAGGGTTAAATCGAACGGATCATGGTATCAGAGGGAGTCGTTCCTGCGATACGTAAACAGTTGTGTAGAAATGCTCAGCAGTTGGTGATGGCGGGACATGGAATCCCCAAAGACTGGATGGTAACCAGGTGGGCAAAGAGCGGTGTAGGTGTACCCGGGAAGAAGGTAGGTATGAGAGCCTCATAAATCTTAAATCTTATGCTTCCATTAGGTTTCTGGAGGAGTGTGGGCGACTTTGGGGAGTTCCCCTCGGTGAGAAGTCTCCTCGTCCCTGTCTCTGTCGTTTGGTGAGGTGCTTTTCGGGCGATGCGAACGGTGAGAAAGGTGGACTTCTGTCCTTAGCTGGCATGGAGAACTCCTGGTACCAGTCGGGCAGAACGATCGGATCAAGCTGGAGAGCTGCGCAAAAGTCCGGGAGTTCTGCAGGCGTTCGTAGGATATGTTGCCTACCTCCATGTGTAACCAGTAAGGCGAAGGGAAAGCGCCAAGAGTATCACAACTCTTTCTCCCGTAGCTTATCAAGCAGAGGACGTAAAGCCCTTCGGTTTTTCAGAGTTATTTGGGACAGGTCTTGGAAAAGTTTTATATTCTCCCCGTTAAACACTATTTGGTCGTTCCTGCGAGCCTTGGCCATTACATCTTCTTTAAGTGTGAAGCTCTGCAAACAACAGATGATATCGCGTGGGGGTAGGGTATCAGGTCCCCTCGCTCTGAGTGCCCTGTGCGCTCTAACGAAGTCAATGGCAGAGTCCTCCAGACGTTCGAGTAGAGTATTGAATACCCTCTGTAGGACTGAGGTGATTTGGTCGGGCGCAACGGACTCCGGTATACCGCGTACCCTAATATTGTTACGCCTCCCCCTGTTATCCAGGTCCTCTAAATGTCTGTTCATCTCTATGAAATGTAGGGAGTGAGCTGTGACAACCTCATCAAGCCTGTGTATTGACCTGTCTCTCATCTTCCCCGCCGTCTCCGCAGCCGCCATTTTTTCCTGCATGACCAGGAAGCTGGTCTTTAAGTCCGTGATCGCTGCGGAGAATGAGGCCTTGATGTCGGCTGCAAAACCGGACATATCCTCGTAGGTAAGTGGGTGCATGGAACGGGAGCTGTGCCTACCGTTGTCCTCGGTGGCTGATTGCGAGTCCTCGCTGTATTCCTCGTCCGCATGGACCGGCGCCATCTTGTCCTCCTCCGGGGCCTGTAGTGCTGAGGCCTGGTTCTTGAAGATGTCGGAGATATCCCGGCCGGGATTAACTGCCACCGAGCGGCGGGGACGGGTCTGGTGCTGGTGCTTAGTCTGCTTGTTCATGATTACGCCGTTTGCTGCTGTAGTCAGACGGGCTGGGGCCGCTTTCCGACGGAGCTCTCCCTCTAGGCTGCCATCTCCGTTGCGCGCCAAGCCACGCCCCTGTGTTTTTATCTGCTAATAATGGTTTTAGTGTATTTTTAGCGACAATATTATTTTGATAAACATTTGCGCAAATACCGCAAAGTCTAAAATATCTGTAGAACCTTGTTTTTGTTCTAGAGGTCATATGCTTTCAGAAAATATATGTTTTTGGGGTTCTTTCACAAATTCTTTTATTTTTTTTGTTTACAGAAAGTTTTATTGAGATAAAAAGTTTACAGTTTACAGTAAAAATCCGCACAGTTGAATTTTGAATCAATATCATAAAATGAACTGTAAGACAGCATAATGATATAATAATAGACCCACAACTGTCGCGGGAGCTAACAACAAAATTGTAGGCAATCCAATGTCAAGTAACATAAGGTGCTGGAGCAGGATATAACACTGTGTAGTAAATGTATATCAAATGAAAGAATAAATGTCGACTAAACAAAAAGAACATTCAGTACAAAACTAAACACAGCAAAAATCCATTACATGAAAGCCTGGGAGAACAAAAAACGATGCTGCCAAGTGAGATCAATCGCTACGGTGGTAAATGAACCAAGGGTCCCACGTAGCATCAAAGATAGGTATGGAATCATGTAATGTGTGGAAAATTTTCTCTATCATAATAATCTGATCAATACGAGAAATGACTTGAGAGAACGGTCCACTTATGACTTTACAGCTTAGGGCAATCGCCAATGGAATAACAACACATATGGAATGTATACATTTTAACAGGCATTTAGAAATATCAGGGATCCTTTCAAATAGAAGGCAATGTAGGTGAGTTAAAGCGAGATGTCTTCCGAAAGCGTATCCACAAGGGTGAACAGTGCATTCCATGTGGTTTGTATTCTAGCCTAGCCCCAGAACACATGCAAAAAGGAGCACAACCTCGGAAACAGGAGGGGGAAACCTGTGGAAAAATAGTATGTAATCTAGAAGGGGTATAATACCAGCGCACAAAAAAGTTTAAGCTCCGTCTCACATATAGTTATGGATTTAGTACAGTTATGCATATGTTTCCATTTAGTCTTGCAGGTCAAATTCTAAGTTTAGCTCCTGTTCCCAACTGTACATGTGTTTTAACTTGGGATTAGTTCCTATTCCCATCATAGATTTATAAAGGCCAGAGATTAAGCCCTTCTATCTAGGGGAGCGTCCACAAAGGAATTCAAAGGAGGTCTGGGAGTCTGACGAGGTTAGGGAATAATGTGTCACAAAAAAATGCAGAATTTTGAGATAATGATAAAACTCCCATGGTGGTATATTTTTTGGGTTTGTAATTGAGAAAACGAAATGAATCGTGATTCATACTGAAAATTGCTCAGTCTTGCAGGTTCTGGTCTATCCACCTTTGGAATTTTGGCGGGTCCTCAAATGCTGTGGAAAATTTGGCATCCCCAAGAAAAGAAGCCCCTGGAGAAGTCTTAGAAATTAACACAAGCCTGAGCCTATATAAGTCCCATAACTTCAACAAGTGCATTACAACTGTATTATGTGCGCCTACATGTATGTTAAAAACAGGGAGATTAGAGGACCACAATAAGCTGGGGAGATAGTAGGGAGAGATCAATGCTTGTTCAAATCTTAGCCAGGGGACCTGTGAGTCCACAATATTCCATTGGGCAAGTTGGAAAAATCTGCTTGCCACATAATAATATAGCCCTACTTGAGGGACACCCAGATCTCCCAACCTATGAGCAAAATATAACACTGTTCTAGAAAATCTTTTTATTTTGCCAAATAAATTGTTAAATACTGCTTGAATTTAAAGAAGATAGGATTTAGAGATTATAAGGGGTAAGGCCGGAATAAATAAAGGAGTTTAGGGAGTATAGTCATCTTTATGGCAGTTGTTCTACCCATGAATGAAATGTATTACGCCGACCAGTTTTTTAGTAATTGTCTCAGTTTAATTAGAAAAGGGGAAATCACACTCAAAGAATAACTTCAGGGAGTACTATTCCAAGCTAGGATAAGGATGAGTTCACCCAAACAAACGGGAACAATATTTTCAGATTCTCCAGCTCAACAGGTATAGTAAATTGGAAGGGCTACTGATTTGGATATATACACTGAAAGGCCTGATAATTCAGCAAATTGTGTTAGAATCTTTAGTAGATTAGGTAAAGTGACTGTGGGGTTTGTGAGAAATAATAACACATCATCTGCATACATACAGAGTTTGAAATGTAAGGGTTCTTTAATATATCCAGAAAAATCAGGGTGGTTGAGAATAGCTGTGGCCAGGGGTTCACTAGCAAGGGAAAATATGAGAGGTGACCACTGGCGCCCTTGTCTGGCACCCCTACTGAGCTGAAAAAAGTTTGAGTTGCATCCAGGGATTCTAATCCTGTCCTGGAGCTGTGGTACAGAGCCTGAAACTTCCATAAAAACTCGCCCTGAAATTCATAATGCTGTAGCAGGAGAGACAAATAGCTCATCGATACACTGTCAAAATCCTTATGCATATCTAGACTGAGCATTAATAGTTTTTTAGAGAATAAATTTGCATCTTGAATAACATTTGCTGCAAGGAAGATATTGTCTGTAATGAGATGATTAGAAATGAATTCAGACTGATACAGTGATATTAAAGAGGGGGTTATCTCCAGTTTATTAGCCAAAACTCTGCTAAAGATTTTTAGATTAACGTTAATGATAATGATAATAGCCCTTTAGTTCTGTGGCAGAGCATGGTCCTTTTACGGCTTCAGAATCAGTGACATGTTGGCTAACAACATGACCTTGAAGGATATGATTGAAAAGCCAATCCAGTCTAGGAGATAATTGACAAGAAAACTTTTTTATAATATAGGGAAGTAAATTCGTCTGGTCCAGAGCTTTTTTTTTCATTGAATAACCTTCACATTTTCAGGTAGGGTAATTGGAGAATTGAGAGATTCAAGTTGTGATAAGGTAGGGATCAGTATAGTATCAAACCAGGCTTATATCGGGGAAGAAGGGGTATTTTGGAGAGGAGACAACAGAGCCGAACAAAAATTTTCAAAGATTTTCAGAACCTCCTGTGGGTATACACATGGAGGGCACAGAGACTGTGTCAGGTGTGTGTATGGATATAAAGCTGCTAAGAGGGCTCCCCTTGTGGCTAAGTGCAGTGTGTTCCTGAAGTTGGGGACAGGAAGTGCGGTGCCCAAAGAAGCACGGTTGGCCCGGGACTTGCTTGCAGTTTGATGAGCTCGGCCATTGAGGGATGGTCAGAGCAGGCGGAGTAGAACGTGCTGTGTTTAAATAGATGGAGAAACCAGGAGCAAGGCCAGGGGTCATACATAGATCAGTCCAGAGAATACACAGGGGAGAGTCAAGGTCAAACACAGGTAGGGTCCAGGTACAAGCCAAAGGTCAAACTGGGAGTCTAGGAGCAGGCCAAGGATCAGGCAAGGAGATCAGGAAACAAGGTCAAGGCAAGCCAGGTCACAATGAGTATCTTAGCCCAGGAAGCAAGGTCAAGGTACACAAGGGAGCTAAGGAGATAATCCAGCAATGTTCTGTGGTTACAGGCCAGCTTAAATAAGGCCACTGGCGACAGAGTCTGTCACGCCAGTTGTGCACCCCATGCACGTGTAGTATTGCGTGTGTGTGTGTGTGTGTGTGTGTGTGTGTGTGTGCGCCGATGAGCACCGGTATGCACCAATACGTGCTAATGCAAACCGGCATGCTCTGATGCACACCGGCATGTGCCAATGCGCGCTGATGCGCACTGGCATGCGCCAATGTGCACTGATGCACGGTGCATGCTCGTGCATGTCTTGGGACCCTCCGTGTGCATCCATGAATGTTCTGGGCGACATTACCAGCACCGTGATCGCCATGTCCATGACAGACTGGTTCAGTTTTCTAGCAAACATAGTGGAGGCGGAATTGCTATGTAATAGAAGCTTGGCCTTGGACCATCTCAGGGCTTCCTCCACTTTGGCCGTGAGTAATGTGTCAAGTTCCAAACGTTTCTGCTCTACAGCAAGTCTAAAGGACTCTAGGCCCAGATCCATAGAGTTTATATATAATTATAATATAGTTCCTGTGTAAGGGACCATATGTTGTGCTGATTCGCTTTATTGCAAAAGGCTGCTAGACTAATACGTTTACCTCTCAAAACTGCCTTGTGTGCTACCCACTCTGTAGGAACAGAGATTTTAGGAGCTGCAGTCAGTTCAAACTACTTATTTATTGTCTTTGAAAACCTCTGCCTCCATGGCGACATCTGAAAGGAGATCCTCTTTAAGTCTCCATGTATATGGAGTGGGAGCAAGTTTGACAAAGGAGGTGACTTGATGGTCAGACCATACACAATTATAGATATAGGCTTCAGTAGAATTAGCCAGTACAATGGGGGTTGAAAGGATGTAACTAATGTGAGGGTGGCAAAGGAATGTGTATTCCCTTGCACCAACATTATTAGCTTGCCATGTGTCAATTAATTGAAAATCTTGGAGTCTATGGTTGAGGAATTTAGGAAAGAATTTTCAATGTGTAGCATAAGTACTGTGATCTAGGGTTGGATTTTCCACCATGTTAAAGTCACCTCCCACAATCATATGACGAGATTGATATTTTGCAAGAAGCTCAAAAACAGAGGCAAAAAGGATGTAGAGATTTCATTTGGACTATTTATACTAGCAATTGTAAGTTCTATGCCATGTGGGATTCCTTTAATAATATATCTGCTTTCTTTATCTCTATGAATCTGTCTAACCTCCATTGGAAAATATGCATGTACAGATATGGCAGCACCTCTACTCTTAGAGGAATGTTCAGTGTAGAAAGATTGTGGGTGAGAGGATGCCGAGAGACGTGCGTTTCCTGTATCAGAAGACTTTTAGCACCTAGCTTTTTGTAGTAAGAAAAGGCCGTGCGTCTCTCAATGGGGGAATTAAAGAGGAAGTAAAGCCAAATGAATAAAAAAAAATAGACCCTGCAAGGCAAAGGCATAATGAGCTAGTATGCTGTGCATTATCAATAACTTACCTGAGATGGAAGCCCCCGAAGCGACCCCCATTGTCCTCCTCTGACACCGGCGCTGTGACTGGCCAGATCCATGATGACGTCACTACCATGCATGTGCACGGAAGCCCCCACTACGCATGCGCCGTAGACAGCGGGCCTTTCTTTTGCAAATATATCCTAAACCATGCAGGTTTAGGAGATATTTGTTGTACCTAGAGGTAAGCCTTAATCTAGGCTTACATGTAGGTAAAAGTGGTCTGTAAGGGTTTACCACAAGGGTTTAAAATAAAGTGTGTCCAGCCTTTAATAGCTCCCGAGTAGCCATCAGAGTTCCTCAGGCAGGAAGCAATAAAGGATTATTTGAAAGGGATAGATATTCCCAGGGATAAACAAATAGAAATGGAAGCATTAGAAGCCCCAATATAAAAAGGGGAAGTTGAATGGGCGATTAAAAATACAGCTAAGGGAGGTTGCCCTGGGCCAGATGGTTTCCCGATCTCATACTATAAGCAATTTCAAAATCATCTGGTCCCAAAATTATGCGATTATTTCAATGCAGTGGGGAGAGGTGGAAAATTTCGAGAAGAGACATTACTGGCACATGTGGTCCTGATCCTGAAAGAGGCAAAGGATCCGCTTGCAGTGGAAAGCTATAGGCCAATTTCCTTGCTAAATTCAGATATTAAACTCTTTGCAAAAATTATCTCTGAACGATTAAGACCTCATGTGCCAGAGTGGATACAGCAGGATCAGGTTGGATTTATTCAAGGGAGAGAAGGGCGAGATAACGTATTAAAGACCATTATGTTAAGCCAGGAAATCATAAGGCAGGGGGCCCCCACGATACTCATGTCTATAGATGCTGAAAAGGCATTTGACAGGGTTAGTTGGGGGTTCCTATTTGAAGTGTTGGAACAATATGGATTAGGGGAGAGGATGAGAGGCTGGATAGAAGCTTTGTATACCCACCCTAAAGCTAAAATAAGAATAAACGGGGCCCTGTCCTGCCCCCTTGAACTGTGCAACGGGACAAGACAGGGCTGTCCGCTCTCCCCACTATTATTCATATTTTCACTAGAACCCCTCTTGACGGCTATTAGGAAGAATCAAAACATCCAGGGAATACGGGTTGAAGGGAGGGAGTATAGGGTTGCTGCTTTTGCAGACGATCTTCTGCTCTACATCTCTAGCCCTGAGACCTCTATACCGGCGACCATGGAAGAACTGTTAAAATTTGGGAAAGTTTCCAATTTTAAGGTTAACGCAACTAAATCTGAAATTTTAAATTTAA
This sequence comes from Lithobates pipiens, assembly GCF_037356315.1. Taxonomy (NCBI): domain Eukaryota; kingdom Metazoa; phylum Chordata; class Amphibia; order Anura; family Ranidae; genus Lithobates; species Lithobates pipiens. The sequence continues at coordinate 26,712,734 of NW_027507790.1, read as the reverse complement.
ATATACCAGCAGAAGAGCAGAGAATCCTACAAACTAAATTCCCTTTTAGGTGGTGTGGGAGGGAGCTAGTCTATTTGGGAATAAAGCTGACGGCAGAGATGGGTGACTTGTTTGAGGTCAACTACATTCCCCTACTAAATAAAATCAAACAGCATTTGGATAGGATCCAATATAAAGCTTTATCATGGATAGGAAGAATAAACGTAGTTAAAATGTTCATCCTACCAATGTTTACTTACACATGTCAAATGGTCCCCATACTATTACCACAGGGTTATTTAAATAAACTAAAAACTATGGTTAAAAGATTCATATGGAAAAAAAAAGCGACGAGGGTGGCTTTTAATACTCTGACAAGAAGTAAAGACAGAGGATGATTAGCAATGCCCGATTTTAAAAGATACTATGAGGCTATAGCAATTTCACGAATCACAGATTGGACACATAATAAAAAGGGGAAGGAATGGGTGGAATTAGAAATAAAGTTAAGTAGAAGGGATCTAGGAGAGATACTATGGATACCTGCAAAATATAGAGAATTAGGGAACAGCACAAATTTATTGACAAAAGATTCACTTCGAATTTGGGATACAATAAATAAGAGACATAACTTGGAGCACAATTCACCATTTATTCCACTATTGGACACTAATTTTTTTTTACCAGGTCAAGAGGAATACGTATACTATAGTAGATGGGCTAAGAAAGATAATATTAAATTACAAGATGTTATGGAAGGGAATAGGTTCTGCACATATGAGGAAATTATAGGGAAGTGGGGTCACAAGCCATTAGACAAATGGAGATATTCACAACTACATTATTTTACTCAGTCTTTAATACAGCCACTACGGGGTAAGGAGCAACTTAGACCCCTGGAGAAGTTGGTAGTGAACCGTCAATGCTTGGTAAAAATGATCTCAAAAATATATGAAATCCTAATAGATGTAGGAGAGCAAAAGCCCCCCCCCCCTATTTGGAGAAGTGGGAAAGTGAAATTGGGCCTCTGGATAACGACCTCCATAGAAACAGGATTATTAGACGAACTTACTCGGTCGCTAAAGACTCACAAACTAGAGAGATGTCATATAAACTCTTAACAAGGTGGTATATAACCCCACAGCAAGGAAATAAAATTAGTAGGGAGACCCCCTCAACATGTTGGAGAGGCTGCTCAGTGGTGGGTACCTTCGCTCATTTATGGTGGGAGTGCCCCAAGATACAGCTATTTTGGGAGAAAATTATAAAAGCTATCCCTGAAATAACAGGAGAAGGGATTAGGAGGGACCCATGGGTATGTTTATTCCACGATCCTAAAAAAGGAGAGAGAGAGTATGGGCATTCTCTGGTCCCTGGTTTATTGAACTCTGCTAAGGCACTGATCCCACGTAGATGGAGGAATCCCGACCCTCCCTTGATGAAGGCGTGGGTAGAAAGATTAGAAAGGATACGAAATATTGAAGAAACAATGTATAAATTGGATAATTTAGAAGGGAGATACCAGAATAAATGGCGACCCTGGATACAATTTGGAAAAACCGAAAGCTATTTGAAGATGCTCGAATGTTAGTAAAAAAAAAAAAAAAAGAATGCCCTGGGTAAGGATCGAGTGAGGGGGGGGGGGGGGGGGGGGGCTGAGGGATAAGGAAGACTATCTTCAAAGAAATGTTGTTGTATTTATTATTACGCTGAACAGTTTATATTTGTATATTTTGAAAAATTAAGAAAATAAAGAATAACTAAGCCTCATAAAAAAAAAAAAGAGTTCCTCAGGCAAGCAGAGCTACAGCTTCAGGTGGCCATCCAACTCAGCGCCATGCATGCGCCCCCTTTTCAAAAATTCTTAAAGCTGTAAGGGAACAATGAAAACCTTCAGATTATTTGAGAAATTTGCATATTTACACTTGTGTCTGTTTGATTTTCACCATTTTGTATGACACAATTTAAAGTTACAAATATTTGTAATTTATTAACTCAATACAGGGTAAGCTTTTATATTTTGCAGGAATTTTGTAAAATTTGCTGAGTTTTTATCTGCTAATAATTTGATTGTAAAAATTATTTTAGTGGATTTTTAGCAAAAATATTGTTTAGATAAACATTTGCACAAATATTGTGGGACCTTAAAAATCAGTAGCACCTTCTTTTCATTCTACTGGTTATGTACTTTCAGAAAATGTATGGTTTGTGGGGGGGGGGGGGCTGTCTTTTACAAACTTTGAAAGCTATAAGTGAAAAATAAAAAAGCAAAGGAAAAAATGCAAAAATGGTCTGGCCACTAGACATGTGCACATTGAAATATTTTGTTTCAGAATTTCGTTTTCGTCTGAAAAATACATTTATTTAGTTACCCCCGAAATTTGTTTTTATTTATTTTGTTTGGTTAAAAAATGCATTTGTCCGAAAATAATTAAGGTCAAATCTGTCATTGAAGGCTTATGGTGTCGGTCGAATGTTTCACCTACAAGCTATAGTAGAATTCTAATGTTGTATGGCACTAGTAATAATTATATTTATTAATTATCATTACTAGTCAGCCAACATTAGAATTCTTCTATAGCCTATGGGCAGAGCATTTGACCATAAAAGTCCACTCGCAGCGACTGTTTCGTCAAATCTTCATGTCAAATCTTTTCTCTCTATACAAAACATATTACAGCCCACACATTCAAGAATGACATTTCCTGCAGGCTAGTTAAAAACATCTAAACATACTCAAAAAATACAGGGGGTTGGTCACACTATATGGTTATATAGTACTAAGCCCACTTACTGCATCAAAGTACCCCAAATTAGTGGGTTCTACCCTAGTAATAGAATGAAAGATCCTGCGTCTCAACCATGGGAGCCAAACTCCTCTATGTGGGAGAACTGAAGGGATTCCTCCTATGCACTGGTGGTCACTAAATAAGAGGTAATGAAGACGGGGAAGAGTGTTCCAGCCCAAAAAAAACCTGGTCAGGGTCTATTACTATATACAAAAAACATATTTGGGGGGCACACCCTAATGCTTTTAAATTCAAGATGGTGCTGCTATAAGACCAACAAACAACACAAAACATATTACAGCGCACGCATTCAAGAAAGACATTTCCTGCAGGCTAGTTAAAAACACCTGACATATTTATATTTTCTCTCTATGTCAAATAATCTTGAGCCGCGTACACACGGGGCGGACTGTCTGGCCAACTTAGTCCGTCAGACAATCCGACGGACAGTGCGTCATACTTTCGAATGAACGGACTTGCCCACAAACGGCACTTTTTGAGCGGACTAATACAGCGTACTAAGTCCGCCATACTATCCGCCCTACTTTTGAAATGAACGGACTCGCCCACACACGCGGAGGAAAGTCCGCTCATTTCGAGCGCGTCTCCAGGTAGGCGGGGCCCGCGAAGGAGACGTTGCTGGCCCCGCCGCCTGGTATGGACTTAAAGGGGAACCCCAACGCCGAAAAAATCGGCGTGGGGTCCCCCCAAATCCACAACAGACCCTTGTACGAGCACGCTACCCGGCCAGCCAGGAAAGGGGGCGAGCGAGCGCCCCCCCTCCTGAGCCGTACCAGGCCGCGTGCCCTCAACATGGGGGGGTGCCTTGGGGAAGGGGGGGCCGCGCGGCCCCCCCACCCCAAAGCACCTTGTCCCCATGTTGATGAGGACAAGGGCCTCTTCCCGACAACCCTGGCCGTTGGTTGTCGGGGTCTGCGGGCGGGGGGCTTATCGGAATCCGGGAGCCCCCTTTAATAAGGGGGCCCCCCGGATACCGGCCCCCCACCCTATGTGAATGAGTATGGGGTACAATGTACCCCTACCCATTCACCTGTAAAATAAAAGTACAAAAAAAAACACAACACACGAGATAAAATACTTTATTGCACAGCTCCGGGGGTCTTCCGTCTTCGGGGGTCTTCTCGCCGGACTCCTCCGCTATCTTCTTGTAGCTCTTTTGCTAGCGGAGGAGTCCGGCTTTCTTCCTCGCCGCCGGCCTCTTCTCCCGACTTCGGGGGTCTTGTCCCCCTCTTCGGTTCTTCTGCCGGGCCACCGCGTCTTCTTATAGCTCTTTTACAGGCGGTGGCCCGGTCTTCTGTCGCCGCCGTCGCCGCCGTCGCCGCCGCCTTCCGTTCTTCTTCTTCTTCTTCTTCTTCTCCAGGAGATGTTGCCTCGACGATCTCTCCGGCCGGAATGCCAGGGACGCACTGCGCGGCCACTTATATAGGGACAATGGGGTGGTGTCACATGGCTTTATGTCACATGGGTTGGTCACACGGGCCCCGCCTACCTGGATACCTGCTCGAAATGAGCGGACTTTTCTCCGGGCGGGAAAAGTCCGCTCATTTCAAAAGTACGGCGGACTGGCACACACACGGCCGGATTGTCCGCCGAAATGCGAGTCCGACGGACAGTATTACGGAAATTCCGAAATACTTAGTCCGCCAGACTGCACGCTGAAAAAGTCCGCTGAAGCCCACACACGAGCGGACTGTCCGCTGAAATGTGTTTCGGCGGACTAAGTAGGCCAGACAGTCCGCCCGTGTGTACGCGGCTTTGGACTTATAGAGTTAGGTTAGGCACATTCGACCTTTTTTGCTATTGTCTCAAATCTTTTCTCTCTATGTCGAATCTTTTCTCTTTATGTAGAATAATCTTGGACTAATAGAGCTAAGGTTAGGCACATTCGACCACAGGTTCGATGGACACAGATTGCTTTTGTCAGAGTCATGTCGAATCTCCTATCTATATGCAACTGTTGTCACAACAAAAACGAAAGTAAAGCATTTGTTTATGTCGGATCTTTTGGTTTTCAGATTCTGCACGTTCATTATCGTTTTAAAAAACGATACCGAAAATACCCAAAATTCGGACGAAAATGCATTCGGACGAAAACGAATGCACATATCTACTGGCCATCTGAGTGTAAAAATGGAGCACAAGGCCTGACAGCGAAAGGGTTAAATATTGGACCCAAAAAGCTAAGTTTTTTTCAAAACTACTTTAAGAAAGTTCTAATCTACCCTATCAAATTCCTTCTTGGAATCAAGTGAGACGAACAGAGAATGCACTTGGTGATGCTCAACCCATTGTAACAGGTCTATGAATCGGTGGGTACTGTCTGACGCTTGTCTGCCAGCCACAAACCCCACCTGGACAGAATAGATTAAATGGGGAATGATACTAGACAGGCGGTGTCTAGCAATTTAGCATAAAGTTTTGTGTCTGTGTTCAATAAAGAGATGGGTCTGTAGCTGGCAGGGTCATTATATGGTTTACGAGGCTTTGGAATTGTAGTGATGTGGCAGCTAGGGATTCTGGGGGGATAGAGCCTGTTGAGGCAATGTGAGTAAAGAAATGGCAGAGGTTAGAGTGAGTAGCAAACTGTTTATAGTATTCATTGCTGAACCCGTCAGGATCGGGGGCTTTGAGCAGTGGAGGGGAGGTAACTGCTTGTTCGATCTTGAGTGGGAAAAAGGGGCTGAGAGAATTTGGAGTTGTTCTTGTGAAACTGATGGTAGTTGTACCTGGTCCAGGAAATGTCTTCTTTGGAAGGTGCTGGGACATTGCAGAGAGTGGAAAGATTGTATAGATTGGCATAAAAGGCGTTAAATTGATTGGCTATATCCTTAGGGTTGGTAAGACAGGTACTTGAGGGGGAAGTATGGAATTTTAGAGTAGGTTAGGCATTGTTTGAGCTGTCTAGCAAGGCAAGCGGCCCGTTTGTTGTTGTGTGTGTAGAAATGTAGACAAAGTCTTTTAAGGGACAGGTCAAAATTGTTGTGGAGTATAGTACATTGTCTAGATGTAGTGAAGGTTGTGTATTGTTGGCAAGTTCTAGAGTGTGAATGCGGTCTATTGTCCCGTACACACAGTCGGACATTCCGACAACAAAATCCCTCCGATTTTTTCAGATGGCTGTTGGCTCAAACTTGTCTTGCATACACACGGTCGCACAAAGTTGTCAGAATTTCTGATCATCAAGAACGCGGTGGCGTACAACGCGTACAACGGGACTATAAAAGTTCAGCAACATGTGTGGCACCCTTTGGGCTCCTTCTGCTGATCTCGTGTTTATCGAGTGTTAGTAGAAGTTTGGTTAGAGACGATTCACGCTTTTCAGACTTGTGCTTCAGATCGTGCTCTTCAGTTTGTGCTTGTCAGTGCGTATCTGCTTATCAGTGTGTGTAGTCAGTTCGCATTTGTTTGTCATCGTGTGCTATTTTAGATAGTACTCTTTGATTTTCAGTGCTTATTGTCCGCTCGTTTCTAATTTTGAGTTCGTTCTTTCAGGCCTTGCTGTTTATCTGTGCTTTCTGATAGTCTGTTCTGACCAGCTGACCGTTTTGAAGCCATGTTGCATGTACGTACTAGTCATAGAGTTCATGCTGTGCAGGGGCTTAATGTTGTGCTTTTAGCTTTGACACAAGCCCTGTCCATGAACAGGGTGAGGAGGAGTTCATGGAACAAGAATTGGTTGCTCCAGTGTGACTAATTCTCACACATGCCTTTGCTTAGTGAGATTCGGGAGAATAATTCTGATGATTTCAAGAATTATCTCAGGATGACGGACCCCGTTTTTCATCGTCTGTTGGCTTTGCTGACCCCTTATAACACCAGGCAGGATACCTGCATAAGGCAAGCCATCACTCCGGAGCAGAGGCTAGTTTCCACGTTTCGGTACTTGGCGACAGGGAGAAGCCTTCAGAACCTCAAGTTCTCTACAGGCTCTGGGGATCAGTATTCTAGAGACCTCTTCTGCCATCATTCAAGTCCTGCAGAAGGACTATATTTAGGTAAGTTTTCTCCTTTAACATCACATTCTATGTATTTAATGTTTGTTAATGTGTTGTATTTCTTTCATCATTCCCTAATTACCATGATTGTAATATGCTACAATACGCCGTGCCCCTTTGTCCACATGCATGCTAGAAGCTTTTAAAGTTCCTTTTTTGTCCTTCATGCATATTTGCCTGCACTAACCTCCCCAGCATGCTCTTCTGTGCCCATATACACCTATAGCCTAGTCACTTAACAATGTATTTTGTATTTTATAGTACTGCTTTCCCCTAAACACCCCCTAAAATGTGTACAAATGTTATGTGTGTGCTTAAATTCATGCAGAGTGCCAGAAGCTTTTTCTTGGTGGACCAAACTCATTAGGAACCCCCCTCCCCCAACTGCTAAGTCAGATAATAGCTATCTTCTATCTGCTGACTTTGCCAAACCCATACAATACCTACCTCTTTTATGGTCAGATTTATGGATGAATTCACTTAAGCATGTAGTGCAAGGGCCCGCCTCAGTACTTGAAAATGCTACTGTTTAAAGTTTAAAAGTAAAAATGTGCTTCCATTTGTTCAGTGTGTATATATTTTTTTGGTATTATGACACTTCTTACCTGTCCAGTGGGCTGCCAATAGTGTAGGTAAGGAGGGGCTGGCCAAAGTTAACACACATTATTTATGCATTCAGCTCTCAATGAAGTGGAGAGGGTTACCTGTCCAAAACACCTCCCCCCCCCCTAATTTTTTGCAATGGGCCATCAGATGGGGTGAGGTATCTGATAAGGGGACCTTATACTTTTGGCTCTAAATACTAATTTTCAAAAATGTTATACTGATGTTGACCAAAAATGTTTGTGTCTAATTTGCTTACCATGTTGATGTGAAAAATGACTATTTTTTTTTTCTTGTATGACTCCACAGTTTCCTTCAACGCCACAGGAATGGCAGACTGTGGCCTCCCACTTTGCCACCTGTTGGGACTTTCCCAATTGTGGAGGTGCAATTGATGGGAAACACGTTTTCATCGCCCCACCCCCCAACTCGGGGTCCTACTATTATAATTACAAGGGGTATAATAGTATTGTGATGTTGGTGTCAGCTACCTACGAGTTCCTGTATGTGGACGTGGGGAAAAATGGCCGGATGTCAGATGGTTGAGTGATTGCGCAGACGAAATTCTACTGGTGTCTGCAGAGTGGCAGTTTGTGCTTTCCACCTCCAGAGGAGAATGTGGAAGGACTCCCCTTCGTCTTTGTCGTGGATGAAGCGTTTGCGCTGGGGGACCATCTTATGCGGCCATTCCCGATGAGGACCCTCACCCTGGACCAGAGGGTTTTTATTTTCAATGATTTTTATAGAAATTTTGTCACTGATATCAACATGAAATAATATAACATACAGAAATATACATAACAGTGTCTGTTAAGCAAGATCCAATAGTTTTGCAAGAAATCACAAACAGGCTAGTGTATGAAGCGATATGGCAATATCAGTACATGTATTGTTGTTAATTCAATGTCGGCTAATCAGCTATTCTAGATATAGTGGAGGTATTGGGGGTAGCTGCCCTCCTGGACCCCCCCATGGGTTCTACACTGTGTCCGGGCTGGAAGCCCCCCTCTCTTTCTAATTCTGTGTTCATATATCATAAACAGAAAAACAGGTTAGTTTTGCAGTAAACAATCCGACACTTACATATCGTGACCGCATTGAATCGTACTCGTATTGTATAACATTCGTCTCTCATGTAGCAGACATGCTAGCTCTATTGTATTATGTTAACAGTGTGGAGTATCAAGTTTTGAGCAGAAGGTGAAGGAATAAAGGTGGGGATAAGGGTAAGGAGGGGTAAACCTTATTAAGACCACTACTATGGGTTGCCCGCGTTTTGCCATGCAGACCAGTTAGCAATATATCTACTTTGTAGGCCTTCTTTATGTGCCAGGATCTTTTCATACTCTGCTACCATATTAACTTTTGCTATTAGTTATTGCCTGTTCGGGATCACATTGGATTTCCATTTACTCAATACCAAGGACCTTGCAGCAAAAATGATGTACATTGCTATTGACCTAACCGAAATTGGGTAATCTGATAAATTAATGCTTAGAATTGTTTTCTCTGTGGTTAGTTGGGTGATAACCCCTGTGATTTTTGCAGTCAACTTGAAAGTCTCGTTCCAGAAACCCTTATGGGTGACCACACCACACCATATGGGGTAGTGTTCCCACCTGTCCACATCCCCTCCAACACAGATTTGTCATTGTCAAAATTGTCGGTTAAGAATTTGGCTACTATGTTGTGAGTAAGGTGCCATCTAGCTAGAAGTTTCATCGTCAGTTTGTCATAGTTGAAGCAACTCGAAAACTGGCGGTTGTTTTTAATTGCGGAAAGCCATTGTTTGTCAGTGAAGAATTTGCCTAGGTCCTTTTCCCTTTTGGTAAGTGGGACAAATTTGTGAAATGTTGATTTGGAATGAAGAAGGTTGTAAATAAAGGATATACCTTTGGTCCTGTGGTTAGAAGAGTTCAGATTTTCCCATAGTGCAGTGGGAATCTGGGTGAGTGTTATATCTTTTTGTTGAAGCAGGGAGGAGATTTGCATGTAAGTCAGGAACTCAGATGGGACTATTTTGGTTTGGAGCTCTTGGAATGGCATACGTTTGCCCTCGTTCAGGAGGTCTTTCAAGAGCTTTATGCTATTTCCCAGCCACCGGGTCAAAGAGATGTTAGGGATTAGCCATTTCAGTGATTCCAGTGGGACAGGTACGCCCGTGGTTGGGGTGTCCGGGTGGCTTGTATTTATGAGATAGTTTCACGCTTTAAGTGACACTTGGATCATAGGGTGGTCTACGTTAGTGTGTGATGGACATTTCTCGTATGTTAGCAGTAAGAATAATAGTGTTTTAGGATAGATCCATGCTTGATCTAATTGGCAACATGGTTTGGTTTTAGTTTTATCCAGCCAACTTCTCAGTTGGTCTAGAATTGCTGCCATATAATAGTCTATCACGATCGGAATGCCAAGGCCTCCTGCAGACTTATGTTTCCCTAGCATTGGAGAGGGGAACCTCACTCTCTTCCCTAGCCAGACAAAATGGGTCAGCTGTTTCTGCATAGAGTTAAAGAATGACGTTGGGATTGGGATTGGTAGTGCCCTAAAAAGGTATGTTAGCTTTGGTAGACGTAGCATCTTGTATACTGCTAGATGCCCACTCCATGATATGTAGTAGTAGTGTAGTAGTCTGACCATTTCATGTTGGAATAATTTCAGCATAGGAGGGAAATTGGTCTGGAACAAAGACTTTGTGGAAGGAGTTACTTGGATTCCTAAGTACTGTATGGAGTTTAGTGACCATGGGTACGGAAAGTCTTTTTGAATGTTAGCCTTGGTTTTCTTGTCAATCGCAATGCCTAGTATATTTGATTTAGATGCGTTGACCTTGTAATATGCTACTTTGCTAAATAGTGAAAGTGTCTCATGAGTTGCACTAAGGGAGTTATATGGGTCCGATAGTGTCAGTATTACATCGTTTGTGAAGAGGGAGATTTTATGTTGTGTATGTAAAGATGGGAATGCCCTGAACTGAGGGGTGGGTTCTGATTTTTTTATGCTAGGGGCTCCATTACCATTGCAAATATCAGGGATGACAACGGGCACCCCTGCCTTGTCCCGTTGGTTATTTGGAAGTTTCTAGAGAACATACCCTCTGTAAATACGTATGCCAATGGGGAAGAGTACATTGCTAGAATTGCCTTTTGGATTGGGCCCCAGAACCTCACACAAGTAACCCCAATGCACACTATCAAAGGCCTTCTCTGCGTCCAACGTAAGAAGCAGAGAATGCTTTTTAGTTTGTTCATTTTAAGTGCAAAATGTCCACCATTCTTCTGGTTGCATCATCTGCTTGGTGACCCAACACGAAGCCTACCTGATCATGGCCAATAAGGCTGGGAAGCAAGGGGGACAAACTATTGGCAATTATTTTGGCATATAATTTAACATCGACATTCCATAGCGAGATGGGCCTAAAATTTTGCAGAGATGTTGGTTCTTTACCTGGCTTCGGGAGGGTGACAGTGGCTGCTGTCAACATTTCAGGTGGAAATGCTGCTGTGGACATGGCGACGTCAAAGACCTGCTTTAAGTGCGCTGATAATTCATGTTGGAATAATTGGTAATATTCAGAGGTGTATCCATCGGGGCCTGGTGATTTGTTGTGTGGCATGTTTCTAATTGTCTTCTCAATTTCGTTGATTGTAAAGGGTGTATTGAGTGTGGATAGGTCTGTCTGAGACAGGTTGGGCAGGTGAACAGAGCCCAAGAAGTCCGAAGTTAGTTTGTCTGAGGGTTGAAGAGTTTCTGTGTCATCTTTGAGGTTATATAAAGCCTCATAGTAGTCGCAAAAGGCGTCTGCTATTTCTTTGGGATTTGTCACTATCCTTCCTGATTTGTCATTTGATGTATTTTCTGTTTAGTCATCTTATCTTTCAACTGGTTTTCCAGCATTTTCCCGGCTTTGTTTTTTTTTTTCTTCTTTGTTTTTCCACTTCAGTTAACTCTTTTGAGAGACTTGTTTCAACTTAACAGTTCAATTTTGTCCCTTCTCATTTTCACATCATTGTGGAATTTATCTTTTATCCTTGAAAATGTATTTAGAAAATGTCATTTACTTTTATAATAAAGGAAAGGAAAAACCCTCTAGCCCCTCTTTCCGTTTCATTACATTGCTCCAGTTATTTCCTTTATTAGGCCTACTATTTCCTGCCATAATTCTTTTCTTTTCGGGCACTCCAACCATATGTGTGCCATCGTAGCCCATTTTTTACAATTTCTCCAGCACCATGGTGATCCATCCAACTGATATTTATGTATTTTCGCTGGTGTCAGATACCACCTTGCCAAAAATTTGTAGTTCATTTCTATAGTTTTCATATCCCAGACTTGGTTATATCCTGCTCCTATCATCCTCTCCACTTGTTGATCTTCGAATTTTGTGTCCAGTTCTTTTTCCCATTTCTCTATGTAGGAGGGTCTTCCTTGTCCTTCTAGGTCTGTCAATATTCCGTAGATTTTTGATATTCCATTTCTCAATGGCATTTGTGTTAGACAGAGTTTTTCCAATTGGTTTAGGTCCCCTCCATTTCTAATTGGGTATGGTAATGAATTTACTAAGTGTTTTAACTGAAAAAAATTCCCATTCACTCAACTTCCATCCATTCAAATCCTCTAATTCTTGTGTAGATTTCATCTTCCCCTTTGTGATTATATCTTTGATTTGTGGATTCCTTATTCCTACTCTAAAAAATATTTATTTTCCAGGTATAAAAAAATGTGTTCCTGTGGGGGACATTAAAGGTGAATTATATATCCAGTTTTCCTTCCGGTGAATTGCATCCCATACTTTAAATAAATTTTTGGTGAGTTTGTGAGTTTCTAAGTCTAGTGTTCTAAATTTACTTTGTATCCATATATTGTTCTGCTTAATGTGTTTTCTATCTCCACCCACTTTTGTCTTTGGGGAAGAGAGGGAGGAAGGACAGGAAAAGTTATTTCTTAACCAGGTGGGGTGGTCCCTAAGTACTCCTGGACTAACAAACCCTATCCCTCCCAATCCCTCCCTCCTAACTCCCACTCCACCCCCCTCCACACTTTCCCCCCTCCCTACACCCATTCCCTTGATCTTTTGACCTCTTGGTCATGAGCAGTTATCCTATCTTTTTAGGAGATCTGAGACCCTGCTCCAATTTTTTTGAGGTGGAGCTCTGCTCGGCGCCTCAGAACTACCTCTCCCACACACTTGGAGTGGCAGCTTCAGAGCACGCCTCACGACCAGGTCTCCCCTCCCCTGTAATAACCTCTTCTGTCTTTTTTTTCCCCTAGTGGACCTACTCTCCCATCCACCTCCCCCCCCCTTATTCCCCCGTTTTCCCTTTCCTTGTTTTAAAAACCCTTCTTTTTTTTTTCCTGGGAATCAACTGCCATTGTGCTTCTTTGGGTTTCTGTATATCTACTCTTCTGATTTCTTCTCCCATATTTTCTGGTGTTGGGATTTCCAATGTTTTACAAAAATCAGGGATTTCTTCCAAGAATCTAAGTTTAGTAGTTTGTCCACTTCTCCTTACAATTAAACATTATGTAAATCCCCAATTGTATTGAATTTCCCACTCCTGCAAAATTTTTAATCAAGGTTTTAATATCCTTCTCCTTCTCAGGGTTTCCTGCGAGAGATCTTGAAAAATGTTAATTTCCTTTCCCTCATATTCGATTGGTGGTTTTTTCCCTTTAACTTTCTCCAAATCTGACTTTTTTCTTCCCAACTATCAAATCTGACTATTATATCTCATGGTATTTCTTTCGGCAGTCCTTGCGGCCTTCTTAATCTGTGAGCACTTTCGATCTGTGTGAAAAAAAATCTGCCATCCTCCCTGGTCTGGCGATCTCCTTTCGCTTGCGGGATGGCATTAGGGAGTGTGCCTGCACCTTGCCCGCTATGTGGCGTGTAGAAACGAGGCTTATAGACACTGTGTATCCCCCATACAGCCCTGGATTTGGCGGAGCTGTTTCAAAGTGCTTCCATCCACCGCGCTGGCTATCCACGCCCCCCCAGAGGGTTTTTAATTACCGGCTGGCCAGAGCTAGAAGAGTGGTGGAGAACGCTTTTGGGATAATGGCCAGACGTTTATGTCTATTTTTGACATCCATCAACATGGTGGAATATAAACTGAACCATATATTGCTTTCCTGCTACATGTTGCACAATTTTTTTAAAAAGTACTCACCAAACTATGTGGCCTCAGTTGGGCTTGAGGCAGACTTTCCAGAACTTGCCAACCTGATGGCACTTGAAGGTGGCCGTCAAGTGCACTGCAAAAGTGCACTTGAAACTGCACTTGGAGTGCAAAGTGGATTTGCCTTTAGTAAATAACACCCATTGTCACAGAAAACAACAACTTTACTAAAAATACTACTTTTGCGCATTGAAAAAGGAAGCCACACATTGTTGATAATTAAAATTTTTACTCAAAGCACATTCACATGTGCGTTTACAAAAGGGTTTTACAACAAACCAACATATTTGGTGTATATAACATTATTTTTGATATCATTAATATAACTTGCTGTTTTTGAGGAAACAGGCATGTATCAAAGCATAACATACAGAACTGAGGAACTTACAAAGTTAAACTTTGAAAATTGAAGACAATATCAGACATGAGTATGTCCAAACTGTGTTGATATTGCCTTCATCACATGGGGTGACACCCCTGTAAAAGCCAAATTTGGAAGATGCACACAAATTGTGATTCAAACTGGGCATTTTCTTTCGGATCCCATGCCTAATGTCATCTCAGCCACTTTGGTAGCAAGGAAGGGGTTGCACCCACAAAACGCATAAATTGATCCCCCATGATGGGAGATAGCACATGTTGACGCACTGTGTGCATCTTCCAAATTTGTTTTTTGTCAAAATATAAAACTGCTTTTTAAAAAATCAATGCCTGCTAGTTTTGGGTGTTTCAGATTCTCCCTAAAACATCAATGATGTTGTTCATTTTTTGTTGAACCTCATTGATGTTTTTCTTGAGATTATCTAAAGCGTGATTGCATCCCATTATCTCCCCGATGAGGATATGGGCACTTTCACTGGTAAAATGTGATTCTTCTTCCACAACATCCACATCACCTAAATATAAAACAAAAAACACACCATGTATTATAAAAATGCAGGCATACATCTATTACCTGAAGCTGTGGTCTCAGACGCTCACCTGTTGTGGTGCCAATTTTGCCAATTTCAACAACCTCTCTTTCCTCCCCCTCCTCTACTTCTGGTTTTTGGATTCCCCCTTCTTTGGGAGGTGTGGGGTCCCTGGTGTCCTCAGATGTCCCGAGTCATCTCTCCCCTATGAGAATGTAAAAAGGGAATACTTTTAGCACACAGATATTTGAGGGCAGCAATAGGAATATGAAAAATTGCTAAGAAGTGTTGTACAATTGTCTTTTTTGGCAGTTCAAAGCAGAAAACATTATTTTAGAGACTTTCTAAAGCTGGAATACTTACCTGTTTTGTGCAAGTTTGACAGATGGAGACACCCCCTATAGTATCCACTGGAGCACGTGTGTGGAACACCCTAATAAAAAGGGTGTTTTAGTGTCCCACACTAGTGCTCCTGAGTCCAAATGTGTAAACAGCTACTGAGTGTCCTCTCTTTTACACTGAATCAAGTTTGCATTTCATTCTAGTTACAAACCCCTCTAGACAACAAACTCCCTTTGACTAGAAATAGGCATGAACAAATGTAGTTAGCTGCATTTTTCAAAAACATTGTATTTTAAGTGGACGAACGAACGATGTTTACTACGTACGATTGTTGAACCCATGAACATGAAAGTGGCCATTTTAAACTGTAACACTAACACTAAATAACAACACTAAATAAAAGCACATGGAGAAGTATGCAAGCAATAATAATAATATGAACACACGACAACTACTAATGCCACGTACACACAATTGGACTTTCCGGCAGACTTGGTAGGGCTTTGCAGCTGAGGCCCACTGGACTTTCAAACAAACGGACCTGCCCACATGTGATCACTTCAAAAGTACGGCTGTTTCTAAGGTGGTGACGTACAGCACATGTGACGGGACTATAAAAAGGAAGTCCAAGACCCAGCATGCCACCCTTTGGGCTCCTTCTGCTAATCTCGTGTTTATCTCCTGTTAGTAGAAGTTTGGTTAGAGACGATTTGCGCTTTTCAGATTTGAGCTTATTTCCATCATTTTCTGTTGTTCAGTTTGTGCTTGTGAGGTTTGTATCTGTTTTTCAGTGCGTGTGGATCAGTTCGTACCTGTATAGCAGGGGTTTCTGGTCCGCTATTTCCTGTACTTCAGGTCACTCTTCATAGGCCTTGCTGTTCTTCAGTGTGTTTGGTTAAGTTTGTTTGTTTGACCAGCTGGCCATTTTGAAACCATGGTGCATGGATGTACTCGTTCTCGAGTTCGTGCTGTATGGGGACTTGGTGTTGGGGTTAATACTTTGACCCGAGCCCAGTCCATGAACAGGGCGAGGAGGAGTTCATGGATGAAGAATTGGCTGTGCCAGCGTGACCAATTCTTGCACATGTCTTTGCTTTGTGAGATTCGTGAGAATAATCCTGAGGATTTCAGGAATTATCTCAGAAAGACGGACCCCGTTTTTCACCATCTGCTGGCTTTGCTGACCCCTTATATCAGCAGGCAGGATACCTGCAGCAAGCCATCACTCACAGAGGCTAGTTGCCACGTTGCGGTACTTGGTGACAGGGAGAAGCCTGCAGGACCTCAAGTTCATGACAGGCATCTCCCCCCAGGCTCTGGGGATCATTATTCCAGAGACCTGTTCTGCCATTATTCATGTCCTGCAGAAGGACTATATTAACCAGTTCCTGACCGGCGCATGACGATGTACTTCGGCAGAATGGCACGGGCAGGCAAACTGGCGTACAGGTAAGTCCAGTTGAATTTGCTGCCCTGCCATCACGTGCGCACCGCCGGCGGCACGCGTGCATGCAGGTCGGGAACCCCGTGAGTCTGGTCGCAGGTCCTGTGGACTCGATCGCCGCAGGGATACCCTGATCATTTCACGGGGAAGGAAAACGGGAGATGCCATTGTAAACAGCATCTTCCCATTCTGCCTAGCAACAAGTGACATTGATCTCTGCTTCCTGTGATTGGAGCAGAGATCAGTGTTCAATAGCACACAGCTCAGCCCCCCACAGTTAGTAACATGCCCCTAGGACACACTTAACCCCTACACTGCCACCCCCTGGTTAACCCCTTCACTGCCAGTGTCATTTACACAGGAATCAGTGCATTTGTATAGCACTGATTGCTGTATAAATGACAAAGGTCCCAAAAATGTGTAAAAAATGTCTGATGTGTCCACCATAATGTCACAGTCACAATAAAAATTGCTGATCGCTGCCATTACTAGTAAAAAAATTATTATTAGTAAAAATGCCATAAAACTATCCCCTATTTTGTAAACGCTATAAATTTTGCGCAAGCCAATCAATAATCACTTATTGGGATTTTTTTTACCAAAAATATGTAGAAGAATACATATCAGCCTAAACTGAGGGAAAACATTTTTTTTTATATATTTTTGGGGATATTTATTATAGCAAAAAGTAAAAAATAATGCATTCTTTTCAAAATTGCCGTTCTTTTTTTGTTTATAGCGCAAAAAATAAAAAACGTAGAGGTGATCAAATACCACCAAAATAAAGCTCTATTTGTGAGAAAAAAGGATGTCAATTTTGTTTGGGAGCCACGTCGCACATGTCAGTTAAAGCAGCGCAGTGCCGAATCGCAAAAAGTGGTCTGGTCATTGGCCTGCAAAATGGTCCGGTCTGAAAGTGGTTAATGTAAGTTTTCTCCTTTAACATTACATTATATGTATTGAATGTTTGCTAATGTATTGTATTAATTTCATCATTTCCTAATTACCATGATTGGAATATGCTGTGAATGTCCCCTTTTATATTCATGCTGCATTTTTTTTTTGTTAATTCTCCTTTTGTGGCCTACATGTATATTTGCCTTCACTAACCTCCCCAGCATGCAATCCCGGGCCCATATACACCCATAGCCTAGTCCCTTTAACAATGTATATTGTCAGGTCCATTGTAATGCTTTGTCTGAACCACCCCCTCAAATGTCTTCAAGTGTAATGTGTGGTCTTAAAATAATTTAGAACCCTCCCCAAACCCCTCAAATGTCTTCAAGTGTAATGTGTGGTCTTCAAATCATTTAGAACCCCACCCCCTCCAATGTCTTCAAATGTAATGTGTGGTCTTCAAATCATTTAGAACCCTCCCTCATTCCCCCCCATAAATTATTTTCTATGAGCCATCAGAGGGGGTGAGGAATCTGATAAGTGAGCCTTATCTTTTTTTATTTTAAAATACTACTTTTAAAAAATGTTATAATGCTGTTGTGCAAAAACGTTTTGTGTAATCTGTTTGCAAAGTTTTAGGTTTAAAAGTACTTATATATTTTTTTTCTTGTTTGTCTCCACAGTTTCATTCCACGCCACAGGAATGGCAGACTGTGGCTTCCCAGTTTGCTGACTGTTGGGACTTTCCCAACTGTGGAGGGACGATTGATGGGAAACATGTTAGAATTGTGTCACCACCCCATTCGGGGTCTTACTACTTCAATTACAAGGTGTTCCATAGTATAGTGTTGATGGCAGTGGTTTGGGGACAATATGATTTCCTCTACATGGACGTGGGGAAGAACAACCGGATGTCGGATGGAGGAGTCTTCTCCCAGACGGGGTTCTGCCATCGTCTCCAGACTGATGGCCTGTGCTTGCCACCTGATGCAGATAATGTGGAGAGACCTTTGTCTTCATTGCAGATGAAGCCTTCAGTCTGGGCTACCACCTGATGAGACCGTTCCCCCAAAAGACCCTCACCCCAGAGAGGAGGGTTTTTAACTACCGGCTCGCCAGAGCAAGAAGAGTTGTGGAGAATGCCTTTGGGGTTATGATCAGCCAGTTCCCTCTTTTTTTTACATCAAATAACATGGCAGAGTACAAGTTAAACCACATAATTCTGTGCTGCTGTGTGCTGCATAATTTCTTAAGGAGACATTCCGGTATTTATTTGCATTCTGTTGGGCCTGAGGCCGGACTTCCACAATCTGAACTCACAGGCCTGGATCATGGCCATCCTGATGTGGCCCCCCAAACAGCACATGAAGTGCTTGAGAGATGTGTTAATTATTTTAATGGTAGGGGGCCATTGCAATGCCAGATCATGTTTAAAACCTTTACATCTAATTTAAAAAAAATTATGATAAAATATTGAGTTTTTCTTGTTTGCTTTTCTGGCAGTCTCCTAGGTTCTCCTAGTGCACTTGTAGTGAAAAGTGGATTTCCCTTTAGTAAATAAGCCCCTTTGTCACTGAAAACACAAAATGAATTAAAAACTGGTATTGAGTATTGAAAGAAGAAGCCACACACATCGTTGCTGTTTAAAAAGTTTATTACTGCACATTCAAACATGCGTTTTAAAAAAAAAACGTGTTTTTTTTAATCTCAATATAAAAAATATATATATATTTATTTATTTTTTGTGGGGGAAACAATATTATTTTGCTTTTTTTTGTTATTTTCAGCATTTTTTTTATATATATATTTTGTTTAAAATGTGTCTTTTAAAACAGTTTAAAAAAAAAAATAACATTCCCAAAATATGCAACTTACAAAGTTCAACATGTATAAAATTAGCAGGTGATGTCACCCATGTAAAAGCCACATTTTGAAGATGCACACAAATTGGAAGTCCAAATGGGTAATGTCAACATGTGCTATCTTCCATCATGGGGGATCAATGGACGTGTTTTGTGGGTGCAATTCCTTCCTCTCACCTACTAGCATTGTGAGTAAGGGGTTGCAAACACAAAATGCGTACATTGAGATCCCCTGATGGCAGATAGCACATGTTGACACACCGTGTGCATCTTCAAAATTTGGCATATAAAATCTTAAAAATATAACAATATAACAATCTTCTCATTTACAAAGGAAATGAAGAACATGATCGATTGGGTTTTAGGGAAAAGGGGATTAGATTCTCCCCAAAATATAGATCATGTTCTTCATTTCCTGCTGCATGGTGTCCAGTTGAGTTTGCATCCCCTCTATCTGGTTGCGCATATCATCAATGTTCCGATTGCAGGCCATGATCTGCCCAATGAGTCTTTCCACAACCAGATCATCACCTAAAAATTGTGTAAAAAAAATTATTCTATACCAACATTCCGGGTATCCGTACTAAAGACGGTCACGTCGACAGGACGACTGACAAAATAGCCCAACACTTTCACGATTTTTATACTAAACTTTACAACCTCCCGCCACAACACAAACCCCCAGACTTGCGGAGTGACAGAGCACAAGCGATACGGGATTATTTACATGACTCGGGACTCCCCACACTTACACAGGAAGACTCTATTGCTCTTGACGCTCCCATAACCCAAACAGAACTCAGTTCGGCAATAAAGGACCTTAAGACAGGCAAGAGTCCGGGCCCGGACGGATACACAGCCATATACTACAAGACATTCCAGGACATTCTGACCCCGCATCTTCTTACCGCTTTGAATTCTTTAACGGAGGGGGGACGGGTCACACCTGACTTTCTGTCTGCCTACATTGCAGTTATCTTAAAACCGGACAAAGACCCAGTGAACTGCGCTAGTTATAGGCCAATCTCACTGTTAAATCTAGATGTCAAACTGCTAGCGAAGATTGTAGCTACGAGACTGTTACCTTTTCTTCTCAAACTGATTGGCCCGAGGCAAGCGGGTTTCATGCCTGGAAAAGAGGCTAGAGATAACGTCACTAAGGCCCTGGACCTGATACATGCGGCCCATGAGCGAAAAATCGAGGGCCTTCTCCTGTCAACCGATGTGGAGAAGGCCTTCGATAGAGTAGCCTGGGATTACATGTTTGAGACTTGCAGGTATGTGGGACTAGGGCCCGGCATGCTGAACCTGATAACGTCCCTGTATCAGGATCCCTCAGCTAGGCTAAAGATTAACGGAGCATTGTCTAACAGGGTTAGCATAAGGAATGGCACTCGACAGGGTTGCCCCCTGTCCCCATTACTATTCATCATTACGCTTGAACCCTTCATCAGAAAGATCACGACCAACAGATCGGTGAAGGGCTTTGAGGTTGGGGAGAGGGAGTTTAAGGTGGCCGGTTATGCCGACAACCTCCTATTTTTTGTCACCGAACCACACATAACGGTGCCATCCCTTTTAAAGGAATTCACGACCTATGGTTATATCTCTAACCTTAAAATAAACTACTCTAAGTCGGAAGCGATGAACGTATCCTTGCCGGCTCTGAAATTGCAACAACTTATGGACAATAGTACCTTCAGGTGGGTCACACATGCCATTAAATACCTGGGGGTTTGGTTAACTCCCAAGGTTGACTCTATTTTTATCCATAACTTTGTGCCCCTCCTCCGGTCAATTGAGAAGGACTTGCAACATTGGCATGCCAAGCTCTTCTCGTGGTTTGGTAGGGTTGCTATTTGTAAAATGAATGTCCTGCCTAGGGTACTGTTTCTAATTCGCGCCCTCCCTGTCAGAATTCCCCAAAGTTTTTTTAGATCCATGCAGACATTGCTGCTGAAATTCTTATGGGCGCAAAAAACACCTCGTATTAGGTTCGCTCTATTAATGAGACCAAAGCACCTGGGTGGATTGGGGGTGCCGAACTTCAAGACTTACTACCATGCCTCCCACATCGCCCGCATTATTGACTGGCACTGCCATGCCGATACGAAGGATTGGGTGATGCTGGAAAGGGAGTCTGCCCCAATACCTCTGCCCTTCTCCCCCTGGATCTCGCGATCCATGTACCCTTCGCAACTAAAAAAACATCCCTTGATAGGGACAACACTGGACATTTTCCATTTATTATCTAAATATGACAGATTCACCACACCCTTGGGCCCCCTCACGCCCTTACAAAACAATCCAGAATTCTCCCCAGGATTGGGGAACCAATTGTTACGACCCAGTAACAAACAACTCCCCCTCCTTGCACTTCACTGCTTCAATGGGGGAGCCATGAAAGACTTTTCTGACCTGAAGACTGATAACGATATACCCGACCTCCCCCTCTGGACATATTTCCAAATACGTTCTTTTATTAATCGACGGTCTGACAGACATTTGTTTGCCAGAGACCTCACGGAGTTGGAGTCGGTGTGCCTCAAAGGGGACAGGGTTCTAAAAACAACCTCCACAGCCTACGAGTGGTTACAGCACCTAAAAGCAGTAACGAGTGATCGGCTCAGAGAGAGATGGTCGGAGGACTTAAAGGTGAATATTTCTAACGTACAATGGGAAAGGGCTTGCTTGTTGGCCCATAAGTGCTCCATCAGTACTAGGATGCAGGAGACAGCTTACAAGGTCCTTACACGTTGGTATGCTACACCCGACAGAATACACAATTGGTATCCTCTGTCGAGCGACCTATGTTGGCGCTGCCACAAAGCTAAGGGTACTATATTACATATTTGGTGGTCGTGTGAAAAGATAAGGCCATACTGGAATGACGTGATTGGGCTGATGCGTCGAATCACGGAGACCAGGCTTAC
This sequence comes from Lithobates pipiens, assembly GCF_037356315.1. Taxonomy (NCBI): domain Eukaryota; kingdom Metazoa; phylum Chordata; class Amphibia; order Anura; family Ranidae; genus Lithobates; species Lithobates pipiens. Next base: position 26,690,779 of record NW_027507790.1, on the reverse strand, counting down.
TTTAGATGCAGTGTGCTGTCTACTGAACATTTCCAACTTCTCTTTGAGGAAGTACAAAAACTCCTTATCTAGGCACTTGATCAATGCGGCTCGGTCGCTTGTACCCCTACATTGGAAGACCACTCACGCTCCTTCCTTGAAGGAATGGCTACTCAAAATTGCTTACATTTGTGAAATGGAAGACACTAAAGCACAATCAGAGGAAAACATTGAACGCTATCATAAGACCTGGTCTCCCTGGTTCGAGTACCGGCTCTCGTCAGAATTCAAAACATTGGTCCTGTGACCTGAAGTTTGTTTTAATAGCGATACAAAACAACCACTGGCTAAATAGATGCCCATCCACTATGATACCTATTACATGCTGTATACACTGACCTTAGTCTATCAGATCCCCCACCGTCTTCCCGTCTTTCCTGCTGCCTCTACTTTCCCTTTCCTTTCTATCCCTTTTATTTTTTATTTTTTCTGTTCCCTTCTATTCGCCTTTATCTCATGACGTATGGATATTATACGCTGCTCATTGTTAACTAAAATATTTGCGGCCAATTAGCGGTGTTGCCAACCTTGGCTCACAGTCCTGCACCGAACTGAGCTGGTAGATGATTGTCTTTGTGGACATAACCTGATGCATTTATTGAACCGTAATTTGTATTCCTATGCCTTTTTTTTTTGTCTGATTCAACTCCAAGTCCGTACTTTTCTTCTGTACTGTTATTACTTTTCAATAAACATATTTCTTGAATGTTAAAAAAAAAAAAAAAAAAATTATTCTAGAAATATGCAGGCATAAATAGATTACCTTAAGCTGGGGTGTCAGACAGTCACCTGGTGGGGTGCATATCTCACCCACATCCACCACCTCTCCTTCCTCCACATCCTTGGGTGGGCTTGGGCTAAGTACCCAATCAGGCTGGTGAGGTCAGGGGTCCTGAGATCCTCTGACTCTTGTCTATGAGAATGAAACAAAAGGTATACTTAGCACACTGATATTTGAGTCCAGAAATAGGAATATGAAACATTGCTTTGAAGTGGTGTACAATTGTCTGTTTGTTAAAAGATCCTAGACATTTTCAAATTTCAAACAGATTCAAATTCCCTTTTACCCAAACTGCAATACTTAACTTTTTTGGCCAAGCTTCACAGATGAAGACACCCCAAGCATCCCCTGGAGCTCTTGTGTGGGTTACACTAAAAAATGTTCTATGGTGTCCTACACTACACTAGTGCTCCTGAGTCCAGATGTTGAAACAGCTGCTGTGTTCTCTCCTTACATTACACTGAATCAAGTTCAAAAAAACATTTTAGCTTCAATGACATCTACACAACAATATCCTAAACTGATTTTAATAATACAACTTATCCAGACCAAAATGCAAATATAACCCTGTACCAGCTAAATAGATCATAATTATTTAGGACAAATAAACGGTATTTACAAACATTGTATATATTAGCAAACAAACAATATTTACGAATGATCATATAAATGGAACAGTAGAAACAAAAAGCACATGGATCAGCATACAAGTTAAGTATCAGAATAAGAACGCACGACAAGTACTAACTTTCTTACTTTTTTTAAGCACCTTCTTGATTCTTCAATACTGATCCGGCTCCCTCTTTTAAGATCGGACCAGCGATTCCTCAATTGATCTTTAGCCCATCGTAACCCAAATTGCTGCTCCAGAGTGGTCACAACTGAGGACATTATTTGGTCCTTCCGCAAACTGGGTCAGGGGTACGGACCATTTTTGCCATCATAGTCCTCCCTCCTCAAGATTTTCACCATCTCCACCATTTCTTCAAAGGCCATGTTGGTGGCCTTAAATCTCCTCCTGGATCTGATATATGGGGTTCTGGGCTTTCCTCCGCGCTAGTTCCTGAAAATGTCTCTGCCATCTTTCTGTATATACTCCCACTGCGCAAAGAAGAGAGAAAGGGCGGGGATAATTAATCACAAGGAATGTCAGGGGTGGGCGACGTTGGCAACGCAGGTAGAGCTTGACACATGCGCAGTGTATATAAAGCTAGTATGCTGCCGTACATATGGCCAAAACGGAAGTAGCAAGCGTCCTTAACGAAGGTAAGATTCAAACTTGGCCCATCACAGTGGTCTATACTGCTTCAAAATCTAGACCTAGATTGAGATAAGATACTGAGACTTCAGACTGACAAAGGTGTTTTTGTTTCTTTTATATGTGTGCGTGTGTGTGTGTGTGTGTTCCCTATATTGTGACAAAAATAATACTGTGAGTTTGGACTGACATTAGTGTTTTTGTCTTGTGTATTGTCTTTCAGGAAAAAATTTCGACCTTTAACATTAATCCCTTTAAGGAGGAGGCATTTATGAGCCACTTCATCAAATTATATGAAAAGAACAGAAACCTGTGGGAGGTAGAGCACCTCTTGTACTCTAATAAACCAGCACAGAAGGCAACACTGGGGATACTTCTGGAGTTTGTGAAGACTCGACTCCCTGAGGCAGACATTAGGTTTGTGGAGAGCAAAATTTGGATCTTGCGTAATATGTATAAGCGGGAGAACATCAAGATCAAGCAGTCCCTCAAATCAGGATCAGCAGCAGATAAGGTTTATGTACCCAAGCTGTGGTACTACAAGAAACTGCGTTTTCTCGATGACCGGAGGAAGCAAGGCAATCACTTTCGACCCTTCCCTCCACCCTTCCCTCCACCCCAGCTGAGGTATCCCAGGAAGAACCAAGCCCTTCCATCCTGGAAGAAGTGGATGCGCCCAGCTGGAGCCAGGTATATTTTGTTTTATGAAATATTGATTGTCCTAATATTAATGATGTAAAGTAAAATCTTTGGATTTCTTACAAATCTATGATTTAATCACAAAATATATTATGTATACATATCAGTATACACTAGTGGCCAAAAATGTAGATAAAATCTTGGTGATGTCCCTTTTTTTATACACAGGATGAGCTCACCCAGGAGGAGGCCATGCCCAGTGGTATAGAGGAGGAAGCTGGGGCCAGTGGTATAGAGGAGGAGGTGGCTGGGCCCAGCACGAGACTGACAGAATGCCAAGTCCCTCCCCTCCGCATTCCCACCAGAAGGCCCAGGAGGAAGAAACAAACTGAGGAGGAATCCCTTGCTCTCATTTGGGAAGCAAGCCAATTTCTGAGCAATGCCCCCCAATGCTGAAGGGGCCTATGGGACATATTTGGCCACCAGGTTGCTGGAGCTTGAGATGGGCCAATGCCAATTGTGTGCGGCTCTTTTTTTGAGGCCCTTCAGAAGGGTTTGAGGGGCGAGCAAGCACCAACCACACATCTTTATGATGAAGCCCCTGCTCCTTCTCCTGCTCCTCCTCCTCCTCCTCCTGCCACAAGTACACCACCAGAGGCACAGCCTCCAAGGAAGGCTGCAGAGAAGCATGGAGGGAAGACTGCAGGGCGGCGTGGAGGGAAGGCTGCATGGAAGAGTCGGAAGTGATTGCCATGCTTAAGTCTGGTCTGACAGAAGACGCAGGCTGTTGTAGTACCACAGCATGGGGACATAACAGTCATCTGCTGCTGTTCCTGGTCTGTGGGATTTCTGGACCATGTTGTGCTCCCTATTTTATTGACTATGCAAGATCCCAATTTTGTTGGCCACTGACTTGATGTGTGCCCTAGGGGACAAAAGGCTTCACAAACTTCAAACGTGTCTCCAGTGTTGCCTTCCTCTTTATTTTGTTTTAACCATAATAAATGGACATTTAATTTTCCCCAAAAATTTTCTTCAAAAAGGACAGTTTGTTTGTGAGTAAGCAGGTACATGTCAAAAGACTATGGGGGTTATTTACAAAAGGCAAATTCATTTTGCAATACAAGTACAAACTACAAGTGCAAACTACAAGTGCAAAGTGCACTTGAAATTGCCTTGCAAGTGCACTTGGAAGTGCAGTCGCTGTAAATCTGAGGGTCATATCTGAAATGAGGGGAAGCTCTGATGATTTTATCATCCAATCATGTGTAAGCTAAAATGCTGTTTTCTGACATGTCATTGCATGTGCCCCTCAGATCCACAGTGAATGCACTTCCAAGTGCTCTTTCAGAGCAATTTCAAGTGCACTTTGCTCTTGTAGTGCTAAATGAATTTTCCTTTTGTAAATAACCCCCCATGTCACAATGGACACCAACCTCATTAAGGTTCCTAAAAAATACAAGCTAATAATGCTATTGTGGTAACTTGAAACTCCAAAAAAAAAAAAAAAAATATGTAAATTTCAAGAGTTTTTTTTTTGAAAACATATATATCGTTGGAATATAAAATTAGAAAAGATGAGTCTAAAAAAGAATTGTAAACATTTATGAAGATGTGACTTTTAAAAAATAGAATATTAGTCATGAGATGAGGATAAATAATGAAGAAAGACGTTTGTGATAACTCTGTGTGAATATAAGCAGCAAAGCAACTTTATTCTTCTAGCATTACAAAGAAGAAAATAATGCGATGTATTAAAAAATCACAGAATTAGCAGCCTGAGGAATGTGTTAGCTTCAATACGAATGCTAGCTTTTACCAGACCGAGCGCTTCCGTCCTGTACTTGCTTCTGAGCATGTGTCATTTTTGGTCCGCTGGACTAGCACACGGACGAACGGATTGAAAGCTGAGTCCGGTGGACAAATTTGAAGCCAGCTTCATTTCCAGGTCTGTCGGACTTTTGGGAAGGAAAAGTCTGCTGGAGCCCACACACGATTGAATTGTCAAACAGACTCTGGTCCGCTGGAAAGTCAGATCATGTGTACGCGGCATAACTTTTTTTTTTTTTTTTAGAGTAATCTTTATTAAATTTTCATAAACTCACAATATGACATTACATAAATGCAAGAAGAAAAAGAATATAAATCGCGGATGCAACCGCTGTATGAAAGATAAAGAACATAAACAGTAAACATATGCCAGTTATTGTCCTAAGTAATACCACATGAATCATTTGTTTAAACAGCTTACAAAAGAAAAAGAATCCTCAGGTTTCACCAAATATCAAAAAAAAAAAGAAAGAAAAAAGAAAAGGGCCAAAGGGGAGGGAATAACATGTCAAGGGGGAGAAGAGAAACCACACGTTATCAATTTAAGGGATCACTGATCTGTATTCAGCAGTATGGCGAAAGTGTAACCAACAGGACCAAGTGTTGGTATATTTTGAAGGGGTATCTTTCGATTGGTGGATCAGTTCCTCTAATTCTGCTGTTTTATTTATTCTACGGAACCAGTCTCGTAACGACGGTGGATCTGAGGATTTCCATTTGGCAGGAATACATAAATTTGCCGCCATGAGGAGATGCATAGTTAACGAACCCATGTAGGACCGCTTGGATCGTTTTGAAACATATAACAATAGTTGAGCAGGGGAAAAGTCAAGTGAATAAGTGGTGATCGCTTGAGTAAGGCGATGCACTTCTTTCCAAAATAGTTGAAGAGAAGGACAAGACCACCAGATATGTTCGAGAGTGCCTAAATCAGTTTTACATCTCCAACATAAGGGAGAGGTAGCAGGGAATGATCGATGTAATATAGACGGTGTTTGGTACCATCTGGATATTAACTTGTACATATTTTCTTGGGCACTAACGTTCAAAGAGCCCTTGTGGGTTATGGTATAAACTTTTTCCCATTCTTCTTCAGTTAAGTTAGTTTTTAGGTCTGTGTGCCATTTCCTATTGGTCCAATGGTTGGACTTAGAACTATGAGGGAAAAGCAAGTTATATGAAAATGAAATTAAGTGTCTTTGTGGTTCGTTACTAGTGCATATTTCTTCATATGGGGTCAGTTTTCTGGAACCTTCTACTTTCAGAGCTGTAGATGTGAGGAAGTGTCTGATTTGAGTGTACGACCATATGGAGAGTTGGTCAGTATTGAGTTTATGTGTGAGAGCCTGATAGGAGAGGAGTTGATCGTTTTCAAAAAAGTGTTTGGACAGGACTGAGGGGTGAGGCCAGAATCCGGTTAAAAATGAGGAATTCATGCCCGGGGGGAAATCAGGATTGAATTTAACAGGTGTCAAAGGACCACAAGGCGTGGAAATATGGTAGTGAGTGCATGCGTGGTGAAAAGCTGCAATTGTTGGAGCAATTATCGGATGGTCTAAATAGACTGTGGGAACAGATTTAGATTGAATCCACGGGGTTTGGGTTAGAGGGATCCGGTCTAGAGACGTTTCTAGTTGGACCCAATCTTTTGTAGAGTGGTGAACATTCCAATCAATGATCCTAGTGAGATGGCTGGCTAAGTAATATTTGTGTATGTCAGGTAAGCCTACACCACCTTGTAATTTTGGGGTTGTGAGGCGTTCAAGGCTTAACCTGGGACGTAAAGAGTTCCAAATAAACTTCGTAAATAGTCTACGAATAGAAGTGAAAAAAGTCTTGGGGAGTTTAATCGGGATTGTCTGTAGTAAGTATAAAATTCTGGGCAATACGTTCATTTTTATGATGGCAGCTCTCCCAAACCAGGAGAAGATTCCCTTAGACCATCTTGTAATATCATTTGTCAAATTTTGTATGAGAGGTAAAAAGTTAAGGGAGTATAGGTCAGTCAGTGATTTTGGTAGCTGTATTCCTAAGTACGTCAGGCTCTTAGAGTTCCATCGAAAAGGGAAATTATCTATACATTGGGATCGGAGTGTTTCAGGCAAGGATATGTTTAGTGCATTTGACTTAGAAAAATTAATTTGAAGGTTAGAGATAGATTTAAAATAGTCTAGAATTTTTAACAGGTTAGGGATAGAAGTCAGAGGGTCTGATAAGAACAAAAGGATATCATCCGCAAAGGCGGCAATCTTGAAGTCACGGCCTCTGACATCTATCCCTTTTATGTCTGGGTTGGCTCTTATTTGCCTCAGAAGTGGTTCAAGCGAGAGAACAAAAATTAACGGGGAGAGTGGGCATCCCTGGCGAGTACCATTCGTGATGGAGAAGGCATCCGATAGGTGGCCATTAACTCGTACCCTAGCCGTGGGACCAGAATAGAGCGCTTGAATGAAGTTTAGCATTCTTTCAGGTAATCCGATAGCTTTTAACATGGCATTCATGTAGTCCCATGCCACCCTATCGAATGCCTTCTCCGCGTCTAGAGACAAAAAGAATCCTTTTCGTTGATGGGACGTTAAGTAGTGATGTATATTGAGAGCCTTAAGGGTGTTGTCTCTCGCCTCCCTCCCAGGTATGAACCCCACCTGGTCGGGATGGACAAGATTCGGAATCAAGGGGAGGAGTCTATTAGCTAAGATTTTTGCGTACCATTTAATGTCTACATTCAAGAGTGAGATAGGTCTGTAATTTTGCACTATTGTAGTGTCTTTTCCTGGTTTGGGAATAACGGCTATATGGGCCGTCAAAAGGTCGCGGGGCGGGTCAATACGGGATGCGCATGTGTTGAAAGAGGAGATAAAGTGTGGGGTCAATAAGTGTGCGAAAGTTTTGTAATATCCAGCCGTGAAGCCATCGGGGCCCGGGCTCTTACCAGATTGCATAGATTTAAGTGCTACTCCAGCTTCATCAGTTGATAAAGGCCTATCAAGCAATTGGAGAGACTCTTCGGATATCGGGGATGGACCGAATTGATTTAGGAAGTCAGAGATAACCTTTTCCCTATTGCTTGTTTCGGAAGTGTCATTAGCGTGTGGGTAGGATAGGTTGTAAAGTTTGGAATAATATTTTACAAACTCAGCAGCTATATCAGGTGTTGAATGCAATTTACTTCCCGCAGTGTCATGAATGCAATGAATAGTGTTTCGTGCCTTCTTTGCTTGGAGTGCTCTCGCAAGCATTTTGCTCGCTTTATTGCCATATTCATAATAGGTTTTTTGTGAGAGAATATATCTGCGTCTTGTTTGTTTCCCTAGCAGCTCTAACATATCTTTTCTAGCTTGAGTAAGAGTAGCGAGAAGAGTTGTTGCTCTGGTGAGTTTGTGTGTGTTTTCCAATTGTTTAATTTTAGCGGCTAAAGCAAGGAATTGTTGCTGGGATTCTTTTTTTTTCCTAGCAGACGCTTTAAGAAATAGGCCTCGTATCACACATTTGTGTGCTTCCCAATTAATAAAAGGGGAAGTATCTGTGGCAATATTGTCTAAAAAGAACTTTTAGATACCCTGTTCAATTTCTGACGCTACAGCGGGATCTGTTAATAGAGAGGGATTCAGTTTCCAGGAATTTGATCTCGATTGATATGTAGGGAAGGAAAGTGTAAGTGATATTGGGTTGTGATCTGAAAGAAACATAGGGTCAATGGACGCCAGTTTAAGGTTGGGCAGAGCAGCTTGTGAAAGAAAGAGAAAATCGATCCTGGAGTGTTTATTGTGCGGGATTGAGTAAAAGGTGTAATCTTTCGTATCTGGGTAAAGGGTACGCCAGGAATCATGTAAAAGGAGGTTTAGTAGTTGAGATTTAATGGCTTTTAGGGCAGCGTAGGTGAGTGATGAGGTGCCCAAGGACGTATCCAGTATAGGATCTAGGGGAACATTGAAATCTCCCCCAAGCACCAATATACCTTCCTGGAAGTCGGTCAGTTTTTGAACTATATCTTTGAAGAATGCTACTTGATGGGTGTTTGGTGCATATATGTTCGCAAGCGTTATGGTCTTGTTTAGGTAAGTGCCTTTAAGAAATAAATATCTGCCATTTTCATCAACCAGGGTGTCAGTAATCGCGAATGGAGAGTTTTTCGCAAAAAGAATGGAGACCCCTTTTGTCTTTGGGTTAGGCGATGTAGAGTGATAAGCAATGGGATAATAACGACTGTGTAATTTCGGAATAGATGTGGTGCGGAAGTGGGTTTCTTGAATAAATATAACATCAGCTTTTTGTTTGTGCATGGAGAGTAGGAGTTGCGATCTCTTTTCGGGGATGTTAAGACCCCTAGCATTCAGGGAGATGAGTTTTAGATATTCAAGATTCGACATGTTTACCCTATTGGTCCAGTAGGTTATGTGAAACGTGAGGTTTAGTGATATAAAAAAAAATAAATAAAAAAAAAAAATAAAAGGGGGGGGGGGGGAAGGGGGACGCAAGTGATAGAGTACTTGCTTGTAAGATAAGAGGGAATGGGTAGAGAGAGGGAAGGGTTATCCGGCAACAGGTGAGTACCCGCTCACCTGTTTACTTAGGTCGTGGGAAAGCCGGAAGTGAATAGGGACCTATAGAACAAATTCCGTATGCTAAAATTCAGAATAGTTCTACAAGTCACTGAGTGGGAGGTGATTGCCGAAGAGTAACTAACCGTAAAGGTGTGTCCATCACACCCCTAGCCTATTAGGAAATGTGTGCTTAGGACAAGGGACAAATGGTCTTATTACAGTGAGATCGGGATGGTCTATGCTGTGTTAAAATTTAAGGGTAAAGGAACCATTCACTGCTGACTGTAAACAGAGTTAAGAGTAGGCGGTCCTGAATGCATCAATAGATATACAGTATTATGGCCCTAGAAAAACCGACACATACAGGATTGCAGTGAAGATATCTAGGATGTTCTAGTCTGTTGTAAAACTCTCTCGTTACAGGTGCATTAAACAATAACAAGAACCATAAGCAAGACAATAACTTTTATAATAACCAAAACATTGAGGGCCTTCAGCTCTGGCAAGCCGCTCCAGCCCCATCTTCATATACTGGTTTCCGTTGGTATGTGGCAAAAACTAAACGAGAGGTCTGACCTTTGAGGAATTTAAGGCAATAATACCACGTGGATAAGATTGGGTAACGGTCATATTAGTCAACAGGTCAATTAGGTTCAATCTCGTTGTGAGCGATAGGACTCGCACGACACACCAGAGCCTCCCGCCCCCACTCAAAGAACAATGCCACTTAGAGTAAGTATTAGGACGTGTGGTAACCATTATGCAGCTTTAGAACATAATGCTGTAAAACTAACCGCTTAACCAATAAATCTTCCGGTAGACTCTCCAAACTATGTATCATATAGTCTATTGGTAGACAAGGGTATCATGTCGTTATTGCATAAATATGCTTTGCAAATCCTATGTCTTTTCGCATGGTCTGTGAAACAAGTCTCATCCGATGTATCCAGAAATTCAACACGGAGGGGTATGTTGAAATCGAATTCCTGTTTAAGACGACTGCTTGACCTTCTTGCTATGTCTCGAGGCAGAGAACTCTAATGTACACTACAGTATTTCGTTGAGGTGGACCGCAAGCCTGAGTGGGATACTCGCGGTATAGTAAAAGAGGCAGTTCTCATACAATCAGCTATCTTGAGGGATACGGGGATAACGTACATACTGGTAGCAAAGATGAAACGTTATAGCTCGAGTTTCAAGTTCTTGTAAGAGCAGGTTATTGTAGGTATGAATCAGGAGAGAATAAAGGGCATATGTTGAAGCTCCTTGGTGTACCCTGGCTCTATATCAATTTACTTGTTCGTACATTGCGATCGGAGGTAAAAGTAATCATTTACTGGGGCTAAGCGAGAGAAAAACATCAACCAATAAGAGAGAAAAAACGAAAAAAGAATGTGAGGGTTACTTAGCTGTGTAAGTGCGGCCAGTTCACTTAGCGGTCACGGCGAGCCCTGCGGGAGGTGGGGGCAGCCGTGGGACTTCTCAGGTGTGACTGTTGGTGTTGCAAGGCCACTGCTTGAGTCGTTCTCGGCAGAGATGGTGATCGTTGTCGTCTGAAGTGGGACTGCTGGGTCTCCATCTGAGCATCCAAGCGTTGATTGGAGTATGCATTTGGGATGGTGAAGTCTGCATACCATTCTGGAAGGGACACTAATGGAATGTCCAAGGTGTAGCAGAAAGCCTCCAAATCCTCAGGTGCTCTTAGGAGAGCTGATCTTCCCTGATGAGAGGCCGAAAGACCAAACGGGAACCTCCAACGATAGGCAATCCCTTTGCTTTTTAGAGATTCCAGTAAGGGACGGAGCGCTCGTCTATTCCTTAGTGTTATAGCCGAGAGATCTTGATAGATGGTGATGTGATGCCCGTTGAAATCAAGTTGCCGCTGAGACCTGGCTTGTTTAAGGATAGTTTCTTTAAGTTGATAGTCATAGAGACAGCACACTACATCCCTCGGTGGATCCGTGTCACGACCGCGGGGTCTGAGAGCTCTATGTATTCTCTCCATAGCTATGGCAGATTGACCAGGCTTGTCGAGCAATTCATTAAAGAGTGATGAGACCACAGAGAGCAATTGATCGGTGTCCACACTTTCGGGGAGTCCTCTCACCCGAAGGTTGCGTCTCCTGCCCCTATTATCCAAATCCTCGACGTGCCTTTGGATGTCTCTCAGTTGGGCAGTGTGAGTTTAGATGTAGCGATGCATCCTAGAGATCGCGGTTTGCTGAATGGCGGTCTTTTTCTCTACCTCATGTACTCTTCCCGCTATGTCATGTATCTCGTTCCTGAGGTCAGTGATAGCAGCGAAGAGTGTATCTTTAATGTCCGCTGCCACAGTGCGCAAATCTTGAAGGCTCGGCTGTTGTAGAGCAGCTTGTGGGGGGTCCGACAGAGAAGAAGGTGAGGGGGACGGTGACAAGACAATCCCGTCTTGTGAGGAGGCTGTGGAGGAGGTCGCCATGTTGGCTCTCTGTGCTCTGAAGAGATCAGGGATATTCTGCGTTCCACGAGTGGAATTCTCTCTGGGGGAACGCGATCTGGAATGAGATGTTCCTCTGGATGCCGTCCCCATCATCCGAAGAGAGAAAGCTTAGTTGTCTCCTCAATTATTTCAAAGAAAAAGGCTAGGGTGTGATGGAGCTCAGGAGTTAAGCTGCCATCTTCTCTCACGGCAAGCCACGCCCCCCCGCGGCATAACTTTTTTATTTCAATAATTTTTATTAAAGATATAAGTAGAGGTGTAAACAAACAATGACATAGATCATATATGAATTATCGTACAAGTTGTGAAAAGTACAAGGTAAGATATAGATTACACTCAAGGTTTAGAGAAATTATCTATAACAGATGCTAAAGGTAAGGAAGTGTATGATCTAGTACCCCAAGACACCCCAAATGGGCTTAAACTGTGTCCTGAGGAACATGGAAACCATCATCCATGAATTAGTAGGGATATGAAAAGTTAATTATTTAACAGTATAGAGTAACATTAACAATTCTTATCAGAAGAAGGTGATAATACCTCAATGTGTATTGTAGCACTATCAGGTGTGAGGTTATGAATGAACTGTTATATGTCTACAGTACTTTCAGTATCTCGAGTCTAGTAGAGTATGTGTACTTATCTTGAATTGTATGCAACTTTGTAGTAGGTAGGTTTTGAGATAAGGTAGGTTAAAGTAAAATAAAGGAGTGGTGGAGAGGCATAGGGAAAGGGAGGAGAGCACAAGGAGGTAGAGAGCACTACTGTAAGCTCTAAGTATTAAACGGTGTGGATCGAGTGCGTGTTAGTGTTATCAGAAAATTACAGAGTAAGATTTTGAGCATACCACTGTGACCAGGGGTGCCATAGATGATGGATTTTAGAATACAAAGATTTTCTTTTCAATAGGATTAATTCATATGCGTAATGAGAGTGAGCTAGTGTAATTACTTCAGTCGACGTTGGGGGTATGTTCGTTTTCCAGCGTCTAGTTATGAGTAATCTGGTAGCTAATACTATGTGCGTGATTATTAGTCTAAAAGATGGAGTCAGTAATTCAGTGTTCATATTCAGTATGGGTAAATGTGCAGAAAGTTTGATGGGGAGGTGGCATATATCCTGTATAATATGTTCAACTTCGTTCCATAGGTTTGTTAAGACTGGAAAGGACCATAGAATGTGATATAAAGTACCTATTTGATTGCATTGTCTCCAGCAGGTGGGTGAGGAGTGCGGGTGGAATTTGGCTATTCTCTGTGGTGTTAAGTACCATCTTGTATGAATTTTGTGGGTTAGTTCCCATAGAGAAGTGCAACTAGTGGTTTTGTAGAGTGATTTAAAGGCTGTTTGCCATTGTTGTGCAGAAAAACTCAGCTGTAAGTCCTTCTCCCAGTCCACATAAGGTTTGTATTTGTGGAACATAGTTTTTTCTTGTAGTGCAGAGTAGATTAATGAGGTGCCTTTGGTAGATGTGTTGCATGAGAAGTAAAAGTTCCATATTGTGAGTGGTAGTTCTTCTAATAACGGGTGGGCTGTGAGACATTTTTTAATTCTATGGTAAGTTGAGTAGCTTGAGACCTTCTTCCACCGTGGAGATGTTGTGTTTAATTCCATTTTTGGTGACTATTAGGTGGTAGGAAAGCCCCATTGGTATGGTATCTTGTGGTTTTTGAGAGGTTTGGTGATAGTATTTAGTTGTCTTCTTAGTTGTCGAGTATGCTGCGAGAGATCAGCATACAATTGGAGATTGGCGTATGGTGCCGAGAGTTGAGCAAGATGTCTGGATTTGAATAAGAGCTGATCTTTAGCAAGGAAAAAATGAATTCTCATCAGGACATCACACGGGGTTTACGCTAGAAGGTGTGGGGGTTTGGGAAGACGATGAATTCTATTGATTATGGTTTCCATAGGTGTGAGATCAGGTAGGAGCGTGGAAATTAGCTTTCTGGCATATGCGTTAAGGTCATGTGGGAGGACAGATTCAGGGACCCCTCTGATCTTAACATTATTACACGGGACCTGTCCTTGAGGTCCGCCATTTTGGCCCTCATCTAGTGTTGTTCCTCCTGTGTATGATCATGGGTGTCTACAAGATCATTGACCGTTTCGGTCATTTCACCCACATGTTTTTCAACAGTGTGCAATTTTTGCCCCATATGGTGTATTTGTGAGGCGAATCTGTTAAACATGTTGGAGAAGTGATTGTGAAGGAAGCTCTGAAGGGAGATGAGCATCTCCTTCATCGTGGTGTCCATTACAGGCTGATTTGAGGTAGGGAAGATGGCTATGGGGGATGGGAGAGCAGGGATGGTATTAGATGCAGGGCTCACCTCATTCACCGCTGGATCTGTATCCAAGCGCATCCGTGACTTTACTGGGCTGTTGTGGGTTGATGAAGCGAGGGAGGATGGTGAGGCCTCCGGAGAGTGTAGTTGAGGTGTTATTTCTATATCATAGGCATCTGGGAGGTCTGTATAGGCCACCTCTGCTCCGTAAACAAGGCCGTGAAGAATAATATACACAGGTCTCACGAGACCAGACCGCGCTATGGAGGTACTACTAGGCACGGAATAAATTAACACTAAGAACGGTGTCGCCACCCCTGTATCTTGCAGCCCTAAAAAAGATCGCAAGTAAAGGCAAAGATCAAGTAATTAGATTAGGAGTGGCCAGGCGCTACCTGTAGTGTCTCAGACGGGATGTACACAAATATGTTTAAAAGCATACATATATAACCCCACATACAACACCATCAACTAGAAAGATTGCCACTAAAAAATTACCAATAAAAAATAGGGGGTAAAACCCCTCACCCAGCTATAAATAATTGAAAGAAAGGAGTGGACAGAGCAACTAAACACGGTGTTATGGCTGTGCCCCACAGATGTATGGTAAATGCAGTATACAATAAGGTAATAAATGCCTAGAGGATGAGTAAATGTGTCACACACATGTAAACCACTGTTATCAACTTATATATCCACGTCCTCAGTTCACAGATAACGAATATCACTCAACATCAAATATGTAAATGTGTAAGGTGCAAGCTTATATGTAAGTAGTTGTGTATTTAAACAGAGACTACTAGGTGATATACGGATGTATGGTGAAGGCCACTGAATATCAATAAGGGCCACGGAATGTGAAAATGTACAAAAATGTGCAAAAAAATGTCAAGGTAAACTCATACATGTGCAATGAGTGCAAAAAATATGCAATGTACAAAAAGTGCAAAAAATGTGCAAAAATGTGTGCTAGAAAAATATATATACTAAAAATCCAAAAATTGTGCAAACAGCGAAATCCTAAAGGGAAGAACCAGGACCAAACAGAAAAAGGGGGATGATAATAACTTAGATGAAATCCATGGGTAAGTGTATATATACTCCAAATAAAGTCCTTTAGAATACAGTCCACAACAGATGAGAAAGTATATATGTATCTTCAGATTCTTCAGTGAATACAACATAAAAAGTGACTGGTGTGCAGATAAAATTCAGGTGACTTCCGTGCTCACCCCCTCGGCTCCCCACTCACCAGAACTTTAAGCCCACACAGGGCAATCAAGCCTGTAGATCTCAAATGGCAGGAGCTGGTCCACAAAAGGAAGATCCAGGGGGAAGCGATTATCCACTCTCTTCTCCTTTCTTGGTGTGTAAGGAGGGCTGGTGTTGGTAAATTGAAGTATCCTCAGAAAGAAAAAAGGGGGGACCTCATAGTGTAGGGATTCCAGGTCTCAAAAAAATGTGTTTTTTTTAAAAACATAAGCTTTATTGATAAAAAATCAATCAGAATGACATAACCCCTAGGGGGATATACATACAAGTACAATCCCAGTTCATATACGTAGTCAGAGTCTTATGATTGGGGTAATCACAAAAACATCTTTTAGACACTAAAAAATATATATAAAAAAATATAAAAAATAAAAATAAAGAGCAAAAAGAGGAAAAAACTGAGAAAAAAAGGGGAGTTTTTTTGTTTGTCCACCTTTTCTAAGAAATCAGCTTATGTGATCCAAGGTGCTTCTAAATAGAGCAGGTATAGACAGGGTGAAGCTCCTAAATATAAGTAGCTCTGCCGTGGGGTCACTGTAAAGATAGCTCCCGACCGTGGCTTCCCAGATAGAACTCCTAAACTTCTGGTGCTATCGGGGGGTATCTCCCTCCAGGGCAAACCCAGCTGATAGTCCCGGTGAGGAGCGAAAAAATCCGACACGCTTACGAGGAGGATAAGCGTGCGTTCCACCCTGCGTTCCACCTATGCTCAGTAAACTTCCGGAAGTGGTGTGCGTGATACGTCAGACGCGTTTCGTCATAGGACGTCTTCAGCGACGAAGGCCGTGAAGAAGTCTGTCAGTTTTTTATGCTGACAAAGCTCTTTCCTCTTGCGATTCATTCTGGATGGTGTGGGAATGTAGTCTGGTGTTCTGACGGTCCGAGTAGTCGCTGAGGGCTACGAGAATAGCAGGGATGTTACGATGAAGTCTGGTCGGAGCAGGAGCTGTGTAATTGCATGTCCATCTTGTACGGCAGTTTTCCACGCCCCCCACGGCATAACTTTTTTGAAGAACTCGCTTGATCCTTCTGTACTGATCATGCTCCCTCAGTTCTTTGGTCTTCCTCAGTTGATCCTTGGATCGTCATACCCCAAAATTCTTCTGAAGGCTCTTCACAACTTTAGTCATGATCTTGGTCTTTCTGATATTTGGGTTTGGGTAAGGTCCATAGTTCATATCATAGTCGTTCCTCTTCAATATGTCCGCCATCTCCAACATCTCTATAAAAGACATATTTGAGGCCTCAAATCTTCTCCACCATGTGCTCTCCCCACTGCGCCAAAAGAGAAGGGTCAAGGGAATAGACTAGAAAGAACGTCAGGGCCAGGTGGAGTTTCACGCATGTGCACTGTATATAAAACATAACACGCTTGTGTCATAGGTACGATCTGTGATCGGAGGAAGGCGTAAGGGAAGTGCCAATTGTTCGAACGAAGGTACAATTTTAACTTGGTACATCACTGGCCTTTACTGCTTCTAGATTGAGGCTTATATTGGGACAAAATTAGGAGAGTTAGCCTGACATTGGGGTTTGTCTTGTGTATTGCAGAGAAAATGGATGGGTTCAACGACCACAGCTTCCTCCCCCTATTCATAGACAAGTACAGGGAGCTGCACTGTCTATGCCAAGCAAAACACACACATTACAATGACAAATTAAAGAGGCAGGCAGCGCTGGATTAACTGCTGGAGTTGGTGAAGCTGATGGTTCTCAGGACAGACATCACCTATTTAAAAGCGAAAATTGGTGGCCTAAGGAGTACATATCTGGGGGAGCGCAAGAAAGTCCAGGAGCCCTTGAGATCAGGAGCTGCAGCAGATGACATTTATATCCCCAGGCTGTGGTACTATGAGAGACTGCATTTTCTTTCAGACCAGACTGAGGTCAAGGAATCACTCTCCACTCTTCCTTCCACACTTCCTTCTACGCTTCGTTCCTCCCTGCTGAGGCTTCCAACGCCCAGCCTGGGCCTTCCAGCCAGGAAGAAGTGGAGGAGCCCAGCTTGAGCCAGGTATAGTATTGTTCTACATATTTTTGGAGTAAAAATGAATTAGGTTAACTAGATGTGATTATTGATCACTAATTTATGATTTAATAAAGTGTTTTACATATCAATAGACAGTAGTAGCCAAAATATTTGGGACAAGAATGAAAAATGCTGGGCTCAGAATGATAGTCTTTTCTATTTGTTAACATTCAATTTGCAACAGTCATGAGTTGAAAATTGTGTGTGATTGATGAAAAAAAACCGAAAAGTATGTCCCTTTTTAATACACAGGAAGACCTCAGCCAGGAGGAGGGCATGGAATGTGGCAGCCAGGCGGTGGCTGCGGAATATGGCAGCCAGGACGAGGCAGGGGATAGTGGCAGCCAGGAGGTGGGCAGGCCTAGGAGCCTGACAGAATCCCAGGTCCCTCCCACTCCCCTTCCAACCAAAAGGCCCAGAAAGGGGGGGGGCGTGGAGGAGTTGATTGGGGAGGCTTCTCCGGCCCTCAAAACCACCCCCACTCTTCAAGAGGCCTTTGCCGCCTTGGCTGGCTGCAAAATGGAGAAAATGGAGGAGGGGTAATGCCTCTTGTGTGAGGAAATAATTTACCTCACACTAAACAAGGTTGAAGGGCGAACTAACCCCAAAAACCCACCTATGTTATTTGGACCATACTCCTCCTCCTTCTGCCACACCTTCAACACCACAGCCATAGCCTGAAAGGAAGCATGAAAGGAAGATCAGAGTGTGATGACCTGGGTTCAGTCTGGTCTGACAAAAGATGCAGGCTCTTGTATAACCACAGTCTGGGGGCATAGATGTCATCTGCTGCTGTTCCTGATCTCTTGGACTTCTGGACCAGACTGTACTCCCTTATATATGGACTCATCGGGTCACCCATTTTTACCTTTATATAATTGATGTGTGCCCTGGGGACCAAAGGCTTCGCCAATTTCACCAGTTTCTCCAGCGTTGCCTCCCTCTTTATTTGATTATGACACTTAATAAAGGTTTTTTTCGGTTAAATAAATACTTGCCTATGTGTTTTACTTAAAAAAAGACAGTTTATTTGTGAGTAGGCAGGTACATTTCAAAAATACAAAGTCACATTAACAAGAGACACCAACACCAAACAACCTCCTCGAGATTAAAAAAATAAAACATTAAAATAAAAAGATAATAATGGTGTTGTGGTAAGTTGACACACAAAAAAAAACTAAAAAATGTTGATAACCAAAATTTTAAAAAAGGAGGTCTTGATTAAAAAGCAAACACAAAATTTATAAAAAATATTAAAAGATAAAAATCCAAAAAGATTCGGGAGATCTAACGAAAAGAAAATATTCTATTCATGAAATCAGGAGAAAGAATAAAGAAAAAAGTTTGTGAAAAGTCTGTGTGAATATGAGCATGAGAATATGCATTAAATAAATTGTAAATTGCATTAAACAATTTTTAACATTGCAGCGTGACGAATGTGCTATATCAATTACAAACGCTAGTTTTACCAGACCCGGAACTTCCGTCTCGTAATTTATTCTGAGCATGCGTGGCACTTTGTGCTTCGTACTAGGCTACACACGATCGGAATTGACGCAATTGGATTTTGTTGTCGGAAAATTTGGGATCCAGCTCTCAAACTTTGTGCGTTGGAAATTCCGACAGAAAAAGTCAGATGGAGCCCACACACGGTCGGATTTTCCGACAACATGATCCGACATTTTCCGTTGGAAATTCCGACCATGTGTACAAGGCATAAGAGGTTATTGGTAGTGGCAGTGCGTTTTTTCTTCTCGTGAGCCCCTAGTTGGATAAGGAGGCCTCTGATGCAAGCCTTGTGGGCTTTCCACAAGATTGTAGGGTTAATCACAGACTCAGTATTCAAGGCAAAATAATTCTCAATCTCGGACGCAATCTGCTGGTAATTGGGGTGAAAGAGAAGAGAGGTGTTGACTCGCCACATATTCCTTTTCTCAACATTTGGAGAGGGAAATAATTTTAAAGAAATGGTAGCATAGTCAGACCATGAGATAACATCAATTTTAGCTTCTTGAACTAACTGGAGTGTGTGTGTTTATCGACCAGGAACAGATCTATCCAAGAATATATTTTTTGCATGTGGAAATAGAAGGTGTAGTCCCTTTCCATGTCGTGGAGATACCTCCATGGGTCGTAGAAGTCTTCCGTGCATAAAAGAGAAGAGAGAGCAGCAGATTGTTACGGGTTGGAGTTGGAAGAATAAAATGCTGGATCTACTATTTGGTTGAAATCCCCACAAAAGACAAGGGCGGATTGTTAGAAGGGTTCTAATTTTTCTGTTACAGTTTTGTAAAACTGCCGTTGGTTAGTATTTGGGGCATATACATTAACAATGGTGATCACGCCGTTATTGATTGATGCATTTAATATGATGTATCTGCCTCTAGGGTCAACCTCAGAATGAAGCAATTTGAAAGACACAGAAGAGCATGTGGCAATTATTACCCCAGCTTTCTTTTTAGGGGCGTTAGCAAAAAAAGCAATGTGGGGACTGCATATGTGAACAGCTGGGGGGGGGGGCTTATGGGAAGGAAAATGAGTTTATTGAACACATATCAGGTCTGAATTGTGTTTAAGGGGTTCTTTCCATAATACATTTGTCTTAACAGGGGAGTTTCGGCCCTTTGCATTTAAATATGTAATCATGATTGACATATTGGGATGAGATCAGAATAATCAGAGGAAGGGAGGTAAACAACACCTTCTATAACCGCTTAATCGGGCAGTGATAATGTAAATGCAAATACCAATAATAGATGTTTTATGCACACAATGTAATGGAACTAGCAATGCAACAGTAGACAATTAAAAAAAATGAAGGCAATAACAGATGCAACAGAATGCAAAACCAATAAGAGTTTGACATAAGTTAGGGTACTTAGCACCCTATTTTCTTCTAGAATAACAAAAACTGAAATTACACTTGGAGTGAGGCTCACCTGGGACATTGTGCTGATAGAGTGAAAGGTAGTCATAATGCTATGCTATTACATGAGCGAATGGAGACAAGGTCAGGAGTAAAGGTAGCTACTTTGGTCAGTATAAGGAGGGAGATTTTGTGAATTTGCACTCTTGGCTTCTCATGCAAGGGCCCTGTGGTTTAGGATCAGGTGGGGGAGAGGTGAGGAGGCCCCAATTTAGCAGTCTTTGATGCCCTCTTTTGGTGTTGAGATATTGACTAATTTGTTTTGGTAAGTCACTACTAATTTGGTGGGGAAGCCCCATCTGTAAGGGAACAGAAGCCACTGTAAAGGGCGAGAGGTTGCTGTATGTCTGGCGGCTGAATGAAGCTGGTGGATTAATGCCCTCATCTTACTCCATGGTCTGTCATGCCCCCTCCCCCCAATTCTTCTATCTTTTTGAAACTCTACCCATCCCTATTGTATCCTCTCACCCGAAAATACTTCAATGGGTGGTTGTTTTTCTTCATCTCCTGAGGACTCTATGGACTGACTTTTTTATTTTTGTTTGACTCGACATTAGGTATTCTTATATCTTTAATTTCCAACTAACTAGATGTTTGGTAATTATTATTTTTTTTATCTTACCAGTTTAGAACTCACTCAAGCAGTGATTTATTCGCCCTCCTCCTGTTCCCCTAAGCTTTCATTTCAGCAACTTCAGCAATCTATAAGCATAGCACATTCTTGGTGTGAGCTCAATCCAGCCCGTAAACATTTTACATATTACTCCCATCCACATAAATTGTTTTCTAGGATTAATCATATCTTCCTAAGTGTTGACATGGCCCCAGAAATCCTATCATCAGTTATTACGCCCTTTACTTGGTCCGATCATAGTGCAGTTTGTACTACCATCTCCTCCCCTATCCCAAGATCTTGGTGCATTAATGATTCCATTCTAACTCACCAGTCCCATTGTTACAGATGCTCTCAATGATTATCTTATTAATAACACTTCTATAGATATTTCCCTTCTCAATCTTTGGGAAGCCAATAAACCTGTAATTCGAGGTACGCTTATCCGGCAAGCGTAATTTCTCAAATGCAAGAGTAAGCTCCTTTACAAAAAAATAGCAAATGACTTCAATCTGTGTCACAATGTATTTCAAACTCTCCCTCCCCTTCTACTAAAGCTAAGCTTGATAGAGCCCGCTTAGAATTTGACCTGTTTCTCACTGACTCTGCAGATAAATTAATACGTATATTACAACACCTTTATTACCTCAAAGCAAAGAAACCAGATGTCCTACTAGCTCAAACCTTTTGCTTACTGCAAAAACCTACGACATCTGTGCAACTTAATGTAACTGTGATTCATACAAAAGTAACCCTATCAAAAATGTACACACATTCCAATTAAATATTGCTAAATTTTATTCGTCCAACCATAATTTTGATTATGCTGCTGCTAATTAAAGACTTTTTCTGATATATTGTCACCCAGTGGCTTAGCATGGGTTGTCAGCACCCGGGGCAAGGCAAGTAATTTGCGCCCCCTTACCTGTGAACTTTTAGCACCTAAGAATGGGGGCCCAGGTTCCTCCACTCACAGCCT
Organism: Lithobates pipiens; assembly: GCF_037356315.1. Classification (NCBI taxonomy): domain Eukaryota; kingdom Metazoa; phylum Chordata; class Amphibia; order Anura; family Ranidae; genus Lithobates; species Lithobates pipiens. The sequence continues at coordinate 26,669,105 of NW_027507790.1, read as the reverse complement.
GAGCCTCCGATTGGCTGCCTGTAGCCTTTTATTGTTGGTTAGATGCAAAATGTCTCTTTGATTACAGTAGCCAAAGAGTCAGAAACGGCAGGCATACTATAGAAGCCAGTCAGACTGCAGAGATTCTACAGTAGACGGTAAGAGACTGCCGATATACTACAGGAGATGGTCAGAGACTGCAGTCATACTACAGGAGATGGTGAGAGACTGCAGTCATACTACAGCAGATGGTAGGAGACTGCAGTCATACTACATGAGATGGTCAGAGACTGCAGTCATACTACAGGAGATATCAGAGACTGCAAACAAACTACAGGAGATGGTCAGAGCCTGTAGACATACTACAGAAGATGGTCAGAGACTGGAGACATACTACAGGAGATGGTCAGAGACTGCAGACATAGTACAGGAGATAGTCAGAGACTGCCAACATAGTACAGGAGATGGTCAGAGACTGCGACCATACTCCAGGAGATGGTCATAGACTGCAGACATACTCCAGGAGACAGTGAGAGACTGCAGACATACTCCAGGAGACAGTCAGAGACTGCCGACATAATAAAGGAGATGGTCAGAGACTGCTGACATAGTAAAGTGGATTATTTCCTAAGTGTACATAATTTAACTGGGTACTAACATTTATAGGTAAGGTTGATCCGGGGAAAATCCGATTGCCTCTCGGGAGATCAGGAAGGAATTTTTTAGATTGCCACTAAAAAATTACCAATAAAAAATAGGGGGTAAAACCCCTCACCCAGCTATAAATAATTGAAAGAAAGGAGTGGACAGAGCAACTAAACACGGTGTTATGGCTGTGCCCCACAGATGTATGGTAAATGCAGTATACAATAAGGTAATAAATGCCTAGAGGATGAGTAAATGTGTCACACACATGTAAACCACTGTTATCAACTTATATATCCACGTCCTCAGTTCACAGATAACGAATATCACTCAACATCAAATATGTAAATGTGTAAGGTGCAAGCTTATATGTAAGTAGTTGTGTATTTAAACAGAGACTACTAGGTGATATACGGATGTATGGTGAAGGCCACTGAATATCAATAAGGGCCACGGAATGTGAAAATGTACAAAAATGTGCAAAAAAATGTCAAGGTAAACTCATACATGTGCAATGAGTGCAAAAAATATGCAATGTACAAAAAGTGCAAAAAATGTGCAAAAATGTGTGCTAGAAAAATATATATACTAAAAATCCAAAAATTGTGCAAACAGCGAAATCCTAAAGGGAAGAACCAGGACCAAACAGAAAAAGGGGGATGATAATAACTTAGATGAAATCCATGGGTAAGTGTATATATACTCCAAATAAAGTCCTTTAGAATACAGTCCACAACAGATGAGAAAGTATATATGTATCTTCAGATTCTTCAGTGAATACAACATAAAAAGTGACTGGTGTGCAGATAAAATTCAGGTGACTTCCGTGCTCACCCCCTCGGCTCCCCACTCACCAGAACTTTAAGCCCACACAGGGCAATCAAGCCTGTAGATCTCAAATGGCAGGAGCTGGTCCACAAAAGGAAGATCCAGGGGGAAGCGATTATCCACTCTCTTCTCCTTTCTTGGTGTGTAAGGAGGGCTGGTGTTGGTAAATTGAAGTATCCTCAGAAAGAAAAAAGGGGGGACCTCATAGTGTAGGGATTCCAGGTCTCAAAAAAATGTGTTTTTTTTAAAAACATAAGCTTTATTGATAAAAAATCAATCAGAATGACATAACCCCTAGGGGGATATACATACAAGTACAATCCCAGTTCATATACGTAGTCAGAGTCTTATGATTGGGGTAATCACAAAAACATCTTTTAGACACTAAAAAATATATATAAAAAAATATAAAAAATAAAAATAAAGAGCAAAAAGAGGAAAAAACTGAGAAAAAAAGGGGAGTTTTTTTGTTTGTCCACCTTTTCTAAGAAATCAGCTTATGTGATCCAAGGTGCTTCTAAATAGAGCAGGTATAGACAGGGTGAAGCTCCTAAATATAAGTAGCTCTGCCGTGGGGTCACTGTAAAGATAGCTCCCGACCGTGGCTTCCCAGATAGAACTCCTAAACTTCTGGTGCTATCGGGGGGTATCTCCCTCCAGGGCAAACCCAGCTGATAGTCCCGGTGAGGAGCGAAAAAATCCGACACGCTTACGAGGAGGATAAGCGTGCGTTCCACCCTGCGTTCCACCTATGCTCAGTAAACTTCCGGAAGTGGTGTGCGTGATACGTCAGACGCGTTTCGTCATAGGACGTCTTCAGCGACGAAGGCCGTGAAGAAGTCTGTCAGTTTTTTATGCTGACAAAGCTCTTTCCTCTTGCGATTCATTCTGGATGGTGTGGGAATGTAGTCTGGTGTTCTGACGGTCCGAGTAGTCGCTGAGGGCTACGAGAATAGCAGGGATGTTACGATGAAGTCTGGTCGGAGCAGGAGCTGTGTAATTGCATGTCCATCTTGTACGGCAGTTTTCCACGCCCCCCACGGCATAACTTTTTTGAAGAACTCGCTTGATCCTTCTGTACTGATCATGCTCCCTCAGTTCTTTGGTCTTCCTCAGTTGATCCTTGGATCGTCATACCCCAAAATTCTTCTGAAGGCTCTTCACAACTTTAGTCATGATCTTGGTCTTTCTGATATTTGGGTTTGGGTAAGGTCCATAGTTCATATCATAGTCGTTCCTCTTCAATATGTCCGCCATCTCCAACATCTCTATAAAAGACATATTTGAGGCCTCAAATCTTCTCCACCATGTGCTCTCCCCACTGCGCCAAAAGAGAAGGGTCAAGGGAATAGACTAGAAAGAACGTCAGGGCCAGGTGGAGTTTCACGCATGCGCACTGTATATAAAACATAACACGCTTGTGTCATAGGTACGATCTGTGATCGGAGGAAGGCGTAAGGGAAGTGCCAATTGTTCGAACGAAGGTACAATTTTAACTTGGTACATCACTGGCCTTTACTGCTTCTAGATTGAGGCTTATATTGGGACAAAATTAGGAGAGTTAGCCTGACATTGGGGTTTGTCTTGTGTATTGCAGAGAAAATGGATGGGTTCAACGACCACAGCTTCCTCCCCCTATTCATAGACAAGTACAGGGAGCTGCACTGTCTATGCCAAGCAAAACACACACATTACAATGACAAATTAAAGAGGCAGGCAGCGCTGGATTAACTGCTGGAGTTGGTGAAGCTGATGGTTCTCAGGACAGACATCACCTATTTAAAAGCGAAAATTGGTGGCCTAAGGAGTACATATCTGGGGGAGCGCAAGAAAGTCCAGGAGCCCTTGAGATCAGGAGCTGCAGCAGATGACATTTATGTCCCCAGGCTGTGGTACTATGAGAGACTGCATTTTCTTTCAGACCAGACTGAGGTCAAGGAATCACTCTCCACTCTTCCTTCCACACTTCCTTCTACGCTTCGTTCCTCCCTGCTGAGGCTTCCAACGCCCAGCCTGGGCCTTCCAGCCAGGAAGAAGTGGAGGAGCCCAGCTTGAGCCAGGTATAGTATTGTTCTACATATTTTTGGAGTAAAAATGAATTAGGTTAACTAGATGTGATTATTGATCACTAATTTATGATTTAATAAAGTGTTTTACATATCAATAGACAGTAGTAGCCAAAATATTTGGGACAAGAATGAAAAATGCTGGGCTCAGAATGATAGTCTTTTCTATTTGTTAACATTCAATTTGCAACAGTCATGAGTTGAAAATTGTGTGTGATTGATGAAAAAAAACCGAAAAGTATGTCCCTTTTTAATACACAGGAAGACCTCAGCCAGGAGGAGGGCATGGAATGTGGCAGCCAGGCGGTGGCTGCGGAATATGGCAGCCAGGACGAGGCAGGGGATAGTGGCAGCCAGGAGGTGGGCAGGCCTAGGAGCCTGACAGAATCCCAGGTCCCTCCCACTCCCCTTCCAACCAAAAGGCCCAGAAAGGGGGGGGCGTGGAGGAGTTGATTGGGGAGGCTTCTCCGGCCCTCAAAACCACCCCCACTCTTCAAGAGGCCTTTGCCGCCTTGGCTGGCTGCAAAATGGAGAAAATGGAGGAGGGGTAATGCCTCTTGTGTGAGGAAATAATTTACCTCACACTAAACAAGGTTGAAGGGCGAACTAACCCCAAAAACCCACCTATGTTATTTGGACCATACTCCTCCTCCTTCTGCCACACCTTCAACACCACAGCCATAGCCTGAAAGGAAGCATGAAAGGAAGATCAGAGTGTGATGACCTGGGTTCAGTCTGGTCTGACAAAAGATGCAGGCTCTTGTATAACCACAGTCTGGGGGCATAGATGTCATCTGCTGCTGTTCCTGATCTCTTGGACTTCTGGACCAGACTGTACTCCCTTATATATGGACTCATCGGGTCACCCATTTTTACCTTTATATAATTGATGTGTGCCCTGGGGACCAAAGGCTTCGCCAATTTCACCAGTTTCTCCAGCGTTGCCTCCCTCTTTATTTGATTATGACACTTAATAAAGGTTTTTTTCGGTTAAATAAATACTTGCCTATGTGTTTTACTTAAAAAAAGACAGTTTATTTGTGAGTAGGCAGGTACATTTCAAAAATACAAAGTCACATTAACAAGAGACACCAACACCAAACAACCTCCTCGAGATTAAAAAAATAAAACATTAAAATAAAAAGATAATAATGGTGTTGTGGTAAGTTGACACACAAAAAAAAACTAAAAAATGTTGATAACCAAAATTTTAAAAAAGGAGGTCTTGATTAAAAAGCAAACACAAAATTTATAAAAAATATTAAAAGATAAAAATCCAAAAAGATTCGGGAGATCTAACGAAAAGAAAATATTCTATTCATGAAATCAGGAGAAAGAATAAAGAAAAAAGTTTGTGAAAAGTCTGTGTGAATATGAGCATGAGAATATGCATTAAATAAATTGTAAATTGCATTAAACAATTTTTAACATTGCAGCGTGACGAATGTGCTATATCAATTACAAACGCTAGTTTTACCAGACCCGGAACTTCCGTCTCGTAATTTATTCTGAGCATGCGTGGCACTTTGTGCTTCGTACTAGGCTACACACGATCGGAATTGACGCAATTGGATTTTGTTGTCGGAAAATTTGGGATCCAGCTCTCAAACTTTGTGCGTTGGAAATTCCGACAGAAAAAGTCAGATGGAGCCCACACACGGTCGGATTTTCCGACAACATGATCCGACATTTTCCGTTGGAAATTCCGACCATGTGTACAAGGCATAAGAGGTTATTGGTAGTGGCAGTGCGTTTTTTCTTCTCGTGAGCCCCTAGTTGGATAAGGAGGCCTCTGATGCAAGCCTTGTGGGCTTTCCACAAGATTGTAGGGTTAATCACAGACTCAGTATTCAAGGCAAAATAATTCTCAATCTCGGACGCAATCTGCTGGTAATTGGGGTGAAAGAGAAGAGAGGTGTTGACTCGCCACATATTCCTTTTCTCAACATTTGGAGAGGGAAATAATTTTAAAGAAATGGTAGCATAGTCAGACCATGAGATAACATCAATTTTAGCTTCTTGAACTAACTGGAGTGTGTGTGTTTATCGACCAGGAACAGATCTATCCAAGAATATATTTTTTGCATGTGGAAATAGAAGGTGTAGTCCCTTTCCATGTCGTGGAGATACCTCCATGGGTCGTAGAAGTCTTCCGTGCATAAAAGAGAAGAGAGAGCAGCAGATTGTTACGGGTTGGAGTTGGAAGAATAAAATGCTGGATCTACTATTTGGTTGAAATCCCCACAAAAGACAAGGGCGGATTGTTAGAAGGGTTCTAATTTTTCTGTTACAGTTTTGTAAAACTGCCGTTGGTTAGTATTTGGGGCATATACATTAACAATGGTGATCACGCCGTTATTGATTGATGCATTTAATATGATGTATCTGCCTCTAGGGTCAACCTCAGAATGAAGCAATTTGAAAGACACAGAAGAGCATGTGGCAATTATTACCCCAGCTTTCTTTTTAGGGGCGTTAGCAAAAAAAGCAATGTGGGGACTGCATATGTGAACAGCTGGGGGGGGGGGCTTATGGGAAGGAAAATGAGTTTATTGAACACATATCAGGTCTGAATTGTGTTTAAGGGGTTCTTTCCATAATACATTTGTCTTAACAGGGGAGTTTCGGCCCTTTGCATTTAAATATGTAATCATGATTGACATATTGGGATGAGATCAGAATAATCAGAGGAAGGGAGGTAAACAACACCTTCTATAACCGCTTAATCGGGCAGTGATAATGTAAATGCAAATACCAATAATAGATGTTTTATGCACACAATGTAATGGAACTAGCAATGCAACAGTAGACAATTAAAAAAAATGAAGGCAATAACAGATGCAACAGAATGCAAAACCAATAAGAGTTTGACATAAGTTAGGGTACTTAGCACCCTATTTTCTTCTAGAATAACAAAAACTGAAATTACACTTGGAGTGAGGCTCACCTGGGACATTGTGCTGATAGAGTGAAAGGTAGTCATAATGCTATGCTATTACATGAGCGAATGGAGACAAGGTCAGGAGTAAAGGTAGCTACTTTGGTCAGTATAAGGAGGGAGATTTTGTGAATTTGCACTCTTGGCTTCTCATGCAAGGGCCCTGTGGTTTAGGATCAGGTGGGGGAGAGGTGAGGAGGCCCCAATTTAGCAGTCTTTGATGCCCTCTTTTGGTGTTGAGATATTGACTAATTTGTTTTGGTAAGTCACTACTAATTTGGTGGGGAAGCCCCATCTGTAAGGGAACAGAAGCCACTGTAAAGGGCGAGAGGTTGCTGTATGTCTGGCGGCTGAATGAAGCTGGTGGATTAATGCCCTCATCTTACTCCATGGTCTGTCATGCCCCCTCCCCCCAATTCTTCTATATTTTTGAAACTCTACCCATCCCTATTGTATCCTCTCACCCGAAAATACTTCAATGGGTGGTTGTTTTTCTTCATCTCCTGAGGACTCTATGGACTGACTTTTTTATTTTTGTTTGACTCGACATTAGGTATTCTTATATCTTTAATTTCCAACTAACTAGATGTTTGGTAATTATTATTTTTTTTATCTTACCAGTTTAGAACTCACTCAAGCAGTGATTTATTCGCCCTCCTCCTGTTCCCCTAAGCTTTCATTTCAGCAACTTCAGCAATCTATAAGCATAGCACATTCTTGGTGTGAGCTCAATCCAGCCCGTAAACACTTTACATATTACTCCCATCCACATAAATTGTTTTCTAGGATTAATCATATCTTCCTAAGTGTTGACATGGCCCCAGAAATCCTATCATCAGTTATTACGCCCTTTACTTGGTCCGATCATAGTGCAGTTTGTACTACCATCTCCTCCCCTATCCCAAGATCTTGGTGCATTAATGATTCCATTCTAACTCACCAGTCCCATTGTTACAGATGCTCTCAATGATTATCTTATTAATAACACTTCTATAGATATTTCCCTTCTCAATCTTTGGGAAGCCAATAAACCTGTAATTCGAGGTACGCTTATCCGGCAAGCGTAATTTCTCAAATGCAAGAGTAAGCTCCTTTACAAAAAAATAGCAAATGACTTCAATCTGTGTCACAATGTATTTCAAACTCTCCCTCCCCTTCTACTAAAGCTAAGCTTGATAGAGCCCGCTTAGAATTTGACCTGTTTCTCACTGACTCTGCAGATAAATTAATACGTATATTACAACACCTTTATTACCTCAAAGCAAAGAAACCAGATGTCCTACTAGCTCAAACCTTTTGCTTACTGCAAAAACCTACGACATCTGTGCAACTTAATGTAACTGTGATTCATACAAAAGTAACCCTATCAAAAATGTACACACATTCCAATTAAATATTGCTAAATTTTATTCGCCCAACCATAATTTTGATTATGCTGCTGCTAATTAAAGACTTTTTCTGATATATTGTCACCCAGTGGCTTAGCATGGGTTGTCAGCACCCGGGGCAAGGCAAGTAATTTGCGCCCCCTTACCTGTGAACTTTTAGCACCTAAGAATGGGGGCCCAGGTTCCTCCACTCACAGCCTGAGCCTCCGATTGGCTGCCTGTAGCCTTTTATTGTTGGTTAGATGCAAAATGTCTCTTTGATTACAGTAGCCAAAGAGTCAGAAACGGCAGGCATACTATAGAAGCCAGTCAGACTGCAGAGATTCTACAGTAGACGGTAAGAGACTGCCGATATACTACAGGAGATGGTCAGAGACTGCAGTCATACTACAGGAGATGGTGAGAGACTGCAGTCATACTACAGCAGATGGTAAGAGACTGCAGTCATACTACATGAGATGGTCAGAGACTGCAGTCATACTACAGGAGATATCAGAGACTGCAAACAAACTACAGGAGATGGTCAGAGCCTGTAGACATACTACAGAAGATGGTCAGAGACTGGAGACATACTACAGGAGATGGTCAGAGACTGCAGACATAGTACAGGAGATAGTCAGAGACTGCCAACATAGTACAGGAGATGGTCAGAGACTGCGACCATACTCCAGGAGATGGTCATAGACTGCAGACATACTCCAGGAGACAGTGAGAGACTGCAGACATACTCCAGGAGACAGTCAGAGACTGCCGACATAATAAAGGAGATGGTCAGAGACTGCTGACATAGTAAAGTGGATTATTTCCTAAGTGTACATAATTTAACTGGGTACTAACATTTATAGGTAAGGTTGATCCGGGGAAAATCCGATTGCCTCTCGGGAGATCAGGAAGGAATTTTTTCCCTGCTTTAGCAAATTGGATCATGTTCTGCTGGGGTTTTTTGCCTTCCTCTGGATCAACTGTGGGTATAGAATTGGGTATATGGGCTGGTATGATATTTATTATATATATATATATATATATATATATATATATATATTTTTTTTTTTGCGGTTGAACTGGATGTCTTTTTTCACCCTGACTATGTAACTATGTACAGGAGATGATCAGAGACTGCCGGCATACTCCAAGAGACAGTCAGCGACCACAGACATATTCCAGGAGATGGTCAGAGTCTGCAGACATACTATAAGAGACGGTCAAAAATTGAAGACATACTACAAGAGACGGTCAGAGGCTGCAGACATACTACAGGAGATGGTGAGAGACTGCAGACATACTATAGGCAGGGCATTTTTTCTCAGAGAATATGTGCAGGAACTTAACCACACCAACACCACCTAACAGCGGAAGGGTCTCAATGGGGCATTGTTAACCCCTTCCCACCGAGCGCACGCAGATGTGCGTATTCGGCTTCCATGGGGTATACCGGGATGATGCCCGCACCTGCAGGCATCATCCCGATACCGTTTTTTCCAGCGGGCGATTGGCTATCCAGCCATAACAACCAATGCGGCTAAAAGCCGCTCAGGTGTAATGCCGGAGGAGCGGGAGGGGACGACCGATTCCACATCCACTGCCTCCGGCTGCTGGGGGGGAACTGGAACAAAGCCGTAAATTGGCTTCGTTCCAGTATCCTAATAGTAAACACGGAAGCGACGTCATGACGTCACTTCCCGTTTACTCGGCTGCCAATGGCGCCAGTTTTAAAAAATATACGGTATTCAGAATCGCCGTTTTCAGCGATCTGAATACATTGAAGTGTAAAGGAGGGATGGGGGGTCTTTTAGGTAAAACTACTGCTCGTAAGCGATATAGCACATTCGTCACGCTGCAATGTTAAAAATTCTTTCATCAAGCGCATTCTATTGTTCTTTACAATGCTGCAAGAACAAACTTCTTTTGATGCTCATAGTCACACACACTTCTCCCGAACGGATTTCATTACTCTTTTTTAACCATTTCAGCAACACAATTTTAGTTTGCGTCACATCTACACAATTTTAGATTAGGTTTTTTCTTTTTTGGATGTTTTTGGGGGGGGATTCCCTAAAAATCTCCTTTAAAGACAGTTTGCTCATTTCTCCTTATTTTTTTTTTATTTTTTTTTGGTGTGTAAACTTACCACAACAACATTATTCTATTTTTTAGATTTTGTTTTTCTTTTTTACTTTCAATTTTTTTTATTTGTTTCAAAGAAAAAATAGAATCCATACAATAGATCGCGACAACATGTCGTCTCACATATATATGCAGAACTAGGTAAACATGTCAAAAAGTACAGGCAAACAGCATAAGCCGGAGAAGACACATTGCGAATTGTAAGGCATCTGTATTATTAAACACAAATGAAGATGACAGTGAAAGGAGCTCACTGTGTCTGATATGGATTGACATGACAGTTGGGAGTGATATAAGAAATATAGACGGGGATGCCACCTAGTACCCCCGACACCCCAATTGGGATCACACTGTGTCTGGGGCAATAGGCGCCCACAAATTATGAACATAAAAGGAGATAAGTGAAAGGAAGTTGTCAATCAAATACCAGAGAACTCCTGTTTTACCAGCCGGTCAGCCCCTGGGCCGATCTGAGGGTCCTCTGTTGGGAGAAGCAAATCAGAGCAAATTGCATCAGACTCCTTGTGTCAACCAACAAACATTGCCTAGGAGATATTTATACAAACTTTTATACCTTTCCGGACTAGCCTTAGTCCATAGTATGGAAACCAAGAGAACATATGCGAACAAGAGGAAAGAAAAGGGAAAGATAAAGACAAAGAAAGAGGAGGGAGATAGAGGGGGGTAGGGGTGGAGAGAGCGTCACTACTTGCATCAGGTTTAATAGGGGAAGTTCATACATATGGGAAGTTGGTCAGGCCCATTATTCAGGCCCAGGGCTCCCAGGTGGCTACGAACCGATCAGATGTGTCCTCCAACATACTAGCGAGCCTCTCCTGAGACATGATCCAGGAAATCTTTTTCTTAACTATTGTGAAAGAAACCCCTGGTTCCTTCCAATTCCTGGCTATGGAGATTTTGGCTCCCAGCAGTACAAATTGGGTCAACCTGCTGGAAGGTTTAGAGAGATGGGGAATTGGATCATTAAGGAGAGCCACCGTGGGAGATCTGGGAACTTTGGCACCAATCAATCTTTCAATCAGGTTAAAAACTTTCTTCCAGAAGGGGCGGATTCTTGGGCATTCCCACCAAATGTGTGACATCGTCCCCGTAAGCATGCAGCCCCGGAAACAGAGCGGACTGGCTGTTGGGAACATGTGTGCAACTCTGACTGGCGTGTAATACCATCTGGTTAGTACTTTTGTCCCTGCTTCCATAAGGTTTGTGTTGAGCAGACCCAGAAAGGATCTAGCCCCTATTGAGTGCCATTTATCCAATGACCATTGGAAAGAGAAGTCAGTTTCCCAGGCGACCATATAGGGCGCCTTTGTTTTGGGGGTGGTGAGAGACATGTAGACTAAGGAGATCCCCCCCTTCTGGTCCATGGCTTGACCGCACCAAAGTTCGTATTCTGTAAAGAGCGGGGGGTTTGATTCCCCTTTGCAAAGGGAGTGTAGAAAATGTTGAATCTGATGGAACCGAAAAATTTCGGTCTTAGGGAGGCTTAGTTTCTTGATACAAAATTGCAAGGTGATAGGTCCTGTGGCTGTGAAAAAGTGTCCTATCCTGTAAAGACCCTTATCCACCCACCATTTGAAGGCAAGTACATTGTATCCTGGAGGGAAGCGAGGATTATTGAAAATATGAGTTAAAGGTTTAATTGCTGAGACCAAGGAGGTAGAGTAGCGCAGGGAATCCCATAGTTTAAATGAGTGGGAGAGAGTTGGGGACAAGATAGCGGGTCTATTTTTCTGGGGGGTCCATAGTAAAAAGTCTAGGGTAAAAGTGGGGGCAGCCTGATTCTCAATATGGATCCAGTCCGGCTTCTCATATTTTGAGTAAATTACGGATAACTGTGTTAGCCTAGCTGCTTGGTAATAACGGAATAGATGTGGGAGGCCTAAACCACCCCTCTTCCTATGAGCGAAGAGGGTATTGTGGGTTAGTCTATAACCTTTCTTACCCCAAATGAATTTTAGGATTTTGTTTTGGAAGGTTGAGAGGTGATCCTTACGAATGGGGATTGGCAGGGATCTAAACAAATAAAGTAATCTGGGTAATAGAGTCATTTTGATAGCGTGTATCCTGCCTAGCCATGATATGGGAAGATGGGACCAATTCTGTAAATCTGCTTCTAGTTTACGATACATCAGGGGATAATTATGACTGTATAAAGTCTCTACCTTATCTGTGAGGTTTATACCTAGGTATCTGATGGAGGATTCGCTCCAGTGGAAATTGAAGTTCTGCTTTAAAAGTTCGACAGTGGAGGGAGTTAGAGAGACGTTGAGAGCCTGGGATTTACTGTAGCTCACTTGAAGACCCGACATCTTGGAGAAGGAATCTAGCATGGCGTTTAGATTGGGCAAGGAAGTTATGGGAGAAGTGATGTAAAGCATGATATCGTCCGCAAATAGGGCACACTTGTGAACACGAGATCCGCATACCACCCCTTTTATGTCTTGGTTTTGTCTAATAGCTATAGCAAGGGTCTCGATTGCCATCGCAAAAATTAAAGGGGACAATGGGCATCCTTGCCTAGTTCCTTGTCTTATGGCAATGGGTTTGGAGTAGAAGCCCTGGATACGGATTCTCGCTGTAGGGGTTGAGTATAGGGCCTGTATTAGGCCAGTAAAGCATTGCCCAAAGCCCCATTTGCGGAGGATAGCAAAAATATAAGGCCAGGAGGCCGAGTCAAAAGCCTTCTGTAGGTCAAGCGAGAGAAGCATACCCGATTGTTGGGGTCCTCCCACCCAGTTTGTTTGGAGAATGGACATAATATCTATGGTTCTCCTTATCTGATCTGGGCCTTGTCTACCAGGAATGAAACCCACCTGATCCTTGTGTACATACGCATTAATGAATTCTGCCAACCGGGAGGCGAGGATTTTGGTTAGTATTTTAATGTCACAGTTAATTAAAGAGATTGGACGGTAATTTCCAACCTCTTCTGGGTTTTTATCAGGTTTTGGGATGACAGTTATAAGTGCTGCGTTTAGTTGGGGATCAAGTGGGTTTCCCTTTGAGGCATAGTTGAAGAATTTAGAGAGGTAAGGTGCTAAAGTTTCGGCAAAGTTTTTGTAATAAGGATTGGACAGGCCATCCGGGCCAGGGGCCGAGCCCGGTTTTAAGGTTTTAATTGCTGCTAAAACTTCTGCCGTTGTAAAAGGGGCTTCTAGGCTGTCTCTATGGTTCGAGGATAGTTGTGGGATAGGAAGGTCGTTTAGGAAAGCGTCTATAGAGTGATCAGCAGGGGCTGGGGATGGTGAGTAAAGTTTATTGTAAAATTCTGCGAATTCTCCCAGTATCTTTGTAGGGTTAGCTGTGGGACCTTGTCCAGGGATTATAATCTTTGGTAGAGCCTGTGTTTTGAGTCTGGGAGATAATTTATTGGCCAACATAGAGTCCATCTTATCACCTTGTGTATAGAATCTATTTTGCGACCATCTCATTTGTTTTTCGGCTTTAGCTGTCAGAGCTAGGTTCAGTTTGAGCCTGTCCAATTGAGGGAGTAAATTAAGGGTCGGGTCTAGTTTATTCCTGGTTTTTAGGGACACGTAGTCGTTCTCAAGTTTTTTAATTGCTGCCTCTCTCTCCTTTTTAATGGCTGATGATAATCTGATGAGTTCCCCCCTAATAAAGGCTTTATGAGCCGCCCAAAGTGTTTCCGCCGATACATAATTTCCGTCGTTAAATTGAAAGTATTCCTTTAGGGAGTCAGATAGCAAAGAGACTCGGACAGGATCTGATAGTATGGACTCGTTCAGCCTCCATTGCTTCTGGCCCGATCCATTGTATTGCGAACGGATGGTCATGACAACTAATGAGTGATCCGAAAGGGAGGAGTCAATAATTTTTGATTGAATTATGGCAGGGATAACTGAAGATTTCACTAACAGGTGGTCAATTCTGGCGTAAGAATTGTGGGGGTGTGAGAAGTGAGTATAGTCTCGTTTGGTGGGGTTTAGTTCTCTCCAGACATCTGCCAGTCCCTGTTCGTGTATTAGTTTCGCTAGTTTAAGGCTCTCATTAGAGGGGCGGGTAAGTTGAGAACCTGGGGGCCTAGTTTTGTCTAACCCCTGATCAAAGGCCACATTGGAGTTTCCCTCGAGTATAACTGTTCCCTCTAAAAGGGGGGTGAGGTGAAGGGTGAGTCTTCTGAAAAAGGCTGTTTGACCCTTGTTAGTGGAGTAGTAGGAAATAAATGAGTAAAGGTGGCCATCTAAAGTGCCTTTCACTAGCAGATATCTGCCGTCAGGATCTTTGGTTTCGGATATTAATTGGAAATTGCAGGATTTAGCAAACACTATTGCTACCCCCTTGGTCTTGTTAGCTGCATTTGCTAGGTAGAATTTGTTGTAGTGGGAGTGTAAGAAAGAGGGGTTATACGTACCAGGAAAGTGGGTTTCCTGAATCAAAAGGACCTCTAGTTTGGATGATTTATATGAGTTAAAGATTTTCTTGCGTTTAAGGGGAGAGTTTATACCTTGAACATTGTGCGAAGCTACCCTCCAGGTATGTTGTGTGTGATCAGCCATGAACCTCGTAGTGGGGGGAGCTACCCATCAACACATCACTCACCCTCCCAAGGTGCCAAACAGGGAGCCGTAGCCAGACAGATTGAGTTCGTTGGTGGAATGTGAGAACCATTGTGATGTTGCCAAACTCCTTCAAGTCTGAAAAAGAAAATACAAGTGAGTGACGCTGTGGGGGAAGAGAAATAGTAGTAGAGAAGAAGCAAAAAGAAAAGGAAGAGGAAACATCCCCCCGGTGTACAGAAGAGCAGGAGGGGAGGTAGAAGAACTAGGAACAATTCACTGTCAAGTATGAGATATGTAGAAAAAATAAATAATGCCAACCCTGGGGTTGGTCTTCCCACCTCACCGACCACCAAGGTGGTCGAGAAGGTAGGATGAGGCGCATGTGGCTCACGCCGCGCCCCAGCACTTCTTAACCCGCTGGACAAATACAAGTGACAAAATAACCATGCGCTTGCCAACAGGTGTATACAAAATAACACGTAAAGTGCCACCCAAGAGGCTTTAAGCCTCAATTACCATAGTCCGGTGCACCACAATAGCGTACAAAAAAAAAAAAAAAAAAGTTTATGGGGAACAAAAGTGACATCAGTGCCCCCATTAAGGGAGGGCTGGTGGACCTTTCAGTCCTCAAGGTTCAAGGATAATTTTCTTCTAGGATTGGAATCCCTTCTGAGAAACAGCTTGGAAAGACTTGGATGGATCAGGGGGGACTGTGATTGGAAGATCTTCGGGATTTGGTTTTGCTCCAGAGTGGATTGGGGAATCCAGTAGGTGGAGGGCGTTTGTTGGAAGTGGAGGTTGGAGCAGCAGTCTCCATTTCCATTTCTTGGGCTATGATATTCAATTTCAGAAGTAATTTTTCACCGGCGTCGAATGTGGAGAAGGAATATGACCGGTCCTTGAGTGAAAAACGAACCGCAAATGGGAAGGCCCATTTATATTTGATGTCCTTTTGGGCCATGGCTGTCAGGAGCGGCTTCAGGGCTCTTCTCTTTTGGATGGTAGCTGGGGAAATGTCCGCAAATATTTGCACAGGGTGCCCTTGGCATGAGATCTGCGGAAGGGTTCTGGCTTGTTTCATCACCTCCTCCTTTACAGCGTAGTATAGAGGTTTAGCAATGACGTCCCTGGGAGACCCATCCTTCCTGGGGGGTCTCATAGCTCTGTGGACTCTGTCTAGTTCCAGGCGGGCTGCTGGGATATTGGGGACCAGAGCTCGGATCAAATCTTGTGTTGCCGTGGAAACATCTGTAATGGATTCTGGTAGGCCTCTAATTCTAAAGTTCAGTCTCCTGGACCTATTTTCCAGGTCGTCAATGCGTGAGAATGCTGTATCTAATTGATCTTGCAGAGTTTGAATGAGCTCGGTGTTTTGATGGGAGGTGGCTACTGTTTGTTCAATTTTGTCTTCCATAGCATCCATCCTGGATCCTATGTTTTGCAAATCAGCCCTGATTTCGCCCGTGATGGCTGCAGCGTTAGCCGCTAGACCCCTATCTAGGAGTGTTGAGAACTTGAGGAATAGTTCTTCCATGGATGACTGAGTCATATGTGTAACTGGGCCCTGAGGGCCGGGGGTGGGGAAAGCAGGGGGGACCGCCGGGGAGAGGGCCTGGTCTCCAAAAGCTTGATTGAGTAGCGATTCTGTAGAAGTGGGTGAGGGAGTCCCCATGCTGTGAGGTCCTGATGTGAAGTGGAGGATAGCCGGAGCTATGACTGATCTGTGGTCTGGGGTCAGCTCTAGATGTTGTGGTGGGGGCTGAGTGGCGGTGGCCGCCGCGGTGGCCATCTTGTGACTCCCTGATGGAGTGGTGGAGTTAAACTCCCTGTGTAAGTTCCTCCTGGCCCCCGTTTCAAGCATACAAGGGGCGCTGATTGTGGAAGGGATTGAAGTGTACCTTTGGATGCAATTTTTGAGCCCTTCGGTGCGGTGAGAACTTCTCAGCACGAGTGCACGAGTGCTTACAGTCCGGCGGCCATCTTGGTACACCCCGCGGAAATGGGATTCGGCCTCCACGAGGCCTACGCTCGTTCCAGATCGACGATTCAGTCTCCGGTTGATCCCCAATGGATGTGGGGTCCGGTGCAAAGCGCGTGAAAACGGTAGCTTGGCTGGGTGGCCCGCTAGCAGTGCTGGAGAGACGGCGTGGCGCGGAGCTCCCGGCTTACGCGGCCATCTTGGAACCCTCGCGCATGCGCACTCCTGTTTTTCTTTTTTAATCTACAGGAGGTTGTTTAGTGTCGGCACCCCTTGTTATTTATTTCACTTTGTTTTTTGGAAATGTACCTGCCTGCTCACAAATAAACTGTCCTTTTGGAAAGAAAACACATACACAAGTATTTCATCCAAACAAAAAATACCTTTATTTCGGTGTCAGTAGCAGATAAAGAGGGAGGCAGCAATGTCGAAACTGGGGAGATTCGTGAAGCCTTGGGCCCCCAGGGCACACATCAGCTATTTAAACGCAAAAATTGGTGGCCTAAGGAATACATATCTGAGGGAGAGAAGTCTGGTCCTGAAGTCCATGAAACCCGGAACAGCAGCAGATGACATCTATGTTCCCAGGCTGTGGTACTACAACAGGCTGCATCTTCTGTCAGACCAGACTGAACCCAGGTCATCACTCTGGTCTTCCTTCCACGCTTCCTTCCAGGCTGTGGCTGTGGTGCTGGAGGTATGGCAGAAGGAGGAGGAGGAGCAGGGGCATGGTGTCATTTGGCCCAACAGACCCGTGTTGAGGGTTTGTAGAATAACCTGCTCACACAAGATCTGTTGCCCCTGCTCCATTTTATCAAGCTTGCACGCAACAATGGTGGCAAAGGCCTCTTGGTAGGTGGGTTTGGCTTGGAGTGCCACAGAAGCCTCACCAATCAGCCTCAGGGCCGACTCCTCAACATTCCCCCCCTTTCTCGCCCTTCTGCGTGGAAGGCGGAGGGGAGGGACCTGGTATTCGGTGAGGCTCCTTTGGCTGCCCACCGCCTGGCTGCCACTTACCCCCGCCTCCTCCTGGCTGCCACTTTCCACAGCCACCTCCTGGCTGCTGCATTCCACACCCTCCTGGTCCTGGCTGAGTTCTTCCTGTGTATGAAAAAGGGACATAGTTTTAGTTTTTGGTTCATCAAACACACACAATTTTCACATCAACACTGTTGCAAATTGTTAAACAATCGAAAAGACTATCATTCTGAGCCCAGCATTTTTCTTTCTTGTCCCAAAGGTTTTGGCCACTACTGTCTATTGATATGTGAAACACTTTATAAACTCACCAATTAGGGAGCAGAAATCAAGTTAACATCATTCATTTTGACTACACAAATATGTACAACAATACTATACCTGGCTCAAGCTGGGCTCCTCCAGTTCTTCCTGAGTGGAAGGCCCAGGTTGGGCGTCGGAAGACTCATCAGGTGTGGAATGTAGCATAGAAGGACGCGTGGAAGGAAGAGTAGAGAGGGATTCTCTGGCCTCAGCCTGGTCTGCCAGAAAATGCATCCTGTCATAATACCACAGGCTGGGGACATAAACCTCAGCTGCTGAAGCTCCAGATTTCATGGACTTCAGCACCTTGCTCCCCTCCCTCAGATATGTACTCCTGAGGTTCCCAATTTTCTTTTTGATATATTTGTCATCTGCCCTGGGGACCACCGGCTTCACAAACTCAACCAGTTCCAACAGTGCTGCCTTCCTCTTTTGTCTGTTACTATACAGAGGGTGTGTTGTTTGCCACAGGATGGGCATGTCTCGGTATTTATCGATGAACAGAGGGAGGAAGCTATAGTCATTAAACCCGTCCATAATGTCTGCAAGACACAACACAAGACAAACCCTAATGTCAGGCTAAACTCCACTAATGCAGGCCTCAATCTAGAAGCAGTGTAGCCTAGTGATGTACCAAGTTCAAAATTGTACCTTCGTTTGCGCGTTCGTCGCCTCAGCTTCTCCCTCTGTTCACAGATCGTACGACGACACACGCATGTTGCGTTTTATATACAGTGCGCATGCATGCAACTCCGCCCGCCCCTGACGTTCTTTCCAGACTATTCCCCGCCCCTTCGCTTCCAGCGCAGTGGGGAGAGCACATGGCGGAGAGAACACAGGTGCGCACTAATAATTACACTAACGAGGAGGAGGGTGAGGAAAGCCCGGAGCCTGAAACGTCCCGATCCAGGAAGACAAGATTTAAGGCCGCAAATATGTCTTTTGGAGAGATGTTGGAGATGGTGGACATATTGAACAGGACCAACTATGATGCAAAGTATGGACCTTACCCAAACCCAAATATCAGAAAGGCCAAGATCATGAATAAAGTTTTGAAGAGTCTTCTGCATAATTTTGGGGTACACCGATCCATGGATCAACTGAGAAAACGCTGGTCAGACCTGAAACTGAGGGAGCACAAGCAGTACATAAGGACCAAGCGTGTTCTTGACAAAAGTAAGTAGTTGTCATGTGTTCAGCTCATTATTATTGCTTGCATACTGTTCCATGTGCTTTGAGTTCATGTTGTGCATTTTAAAATGGCCACTTTCAAGTTCATGGTTTCATTCGTTCGTAGGAAACATCGTTCTTACGGTAAGTATTCTAGCTGAACACAGTGTCCCCAATAATGTTATGACCTTGAAGCTCGGCCAAAATAAACAATTGAACAACACTTCCAAACAATGTTTCATATTGTTAATTCTTCCCTCTGTGTGCTAATTCTTTTTTTTTTCTAAATCTCATAGGGGAGAGAAGACTCGGCAAGTATGAGGACACCAGGGACCCCACCCCTCACAAAGAAGGACAACTTCCAAAAGCACAAACAGAGGAGCAGGAGGAGGAGGAAGGAGAGATCGTGGAGGTTGGGCAAATTGTCCCAACAACAGGTGAGTGTGGGAGAACACAGCTTCCGGTAAGCTCATCAATGTATGTCACCATATTTATATTACATGGTGTTTTTTTTTGCTTTGTTTTGTAGGTGATGTGGAAGAAGATTCCCGTTTTACCAGTGAAAGTGCCCAGATCGTGGAGATAATGGGGTGCAATCCGGATTGGGAACATATCCTGCAAAACATCAATGATGTAACTCAAAAATTGAAGAACATCATTGATGTTTTAGGGAGAGTGTGAAACACCCAAAACTAGATAGGGTATTTTTTTGGAAATTTAAAACTCAAAATGTTGTATTTCTCCAAATTTGACATTTGGAAGATGCACAGAGTGTGTAAACATGCATTATCTCCCATCATGGGGGATCAATGTACGTGTTTTGTGTAAAGTGTCTGAGATGAAGGGGTTGCAGCCCCAAAGCATGTACATTGATCCCCCATGATGGGAGATAGCACATGTTGACACACTGTGTGCATCTTCCAAATTTGGATTTTTCAGGGGTCACACCCCATGTGATGAAGGCAATATCAGCCCAGTTTGTACATACTCATGGCTGATATTGTCTTCACTTTTCAAAGTTGAACTTTGTAAGTTCCTGTGTTCTGTATTTTACAGTTAGATATATGCCTGTTTACCCAAAAACACCAAGTAACCCAATTTTTTATTAAACTCTGTTTTAGAAACACACTATTTCTTGGTTGGTTGTATAAACATTTTCAAAACGCACATGTGAATGTGCTTGTATTAAAAAGTTAAATTATCAACAATGTGTGGCTTCCTTTTTCATGGCAACAAAAATGTATTTGGAGTACAATTTGAGTTTGTGCTGAGAAGGAGTGTGATTTACTAAAGTCAACTCCACTTTGCACTCCAAATGCAATTTCAGGTGTACTTTTGCAGTGCACTTGGAGGACATAGTGGATGTGCCTTTAATAAAAAAACACCCACAGTGATGTGTAAATTTTTACAATCATGGCATTTTCCTGCCATGGTGCTGCAAATGAGCACGATTTTGGTCAGTAATGCACTACATACATTAGTTACCAAAAAAGAAGGTGTGTGTGTAGCAGACCCACAACATAATAACATTATCTGAAGAAGAGACTGTCCCCTCATCTCGCTCTGAACTTGGGTTTGCACTGTTGGTGAAAAAGGCACAACTTGAAAAAAACTAATTATACCTAGGAGATACCTAAAACCAAGCCAAGCAGTAAATGAAGGAGTTTCAGATCCAAATTAATTTTTAAAATGCCGCTCAGACATTGTCTGGCATATCAATGGCCCCCCTACCCACAAAGTAGTCCATGTATTGTGTTCTAACCTCACGGGCGTTTTGGGGGGGCAAGCCAGGATGAGCATGTTCAAGGCCCGTGAGGTTATCTGCATTTTCCATCAAGTCTGATTCTTGTTGGCCAACTGAGACCGCATAGTTCACAGAAACTTTTTTCAAATAATTGTGCAGAACACAGCACGCCAGCACTATGTGATTCAGTTTGTATTCCGCCATGTGAATAGGCGTAAGAACAAGGCGGAACCGGCTGGCCAATATTCCAAAGGTGTTCTCCACCACTCTTCGGGCTCTGGACAGACGGAAATTAAAAATCCTCTGGTCTGGGGTGAGGGTCCTCATGGGGAAAGGCCGCATCAGATGGTTCGCCAGGGCAAACGCCTCATCCGCGACAAAGATGAACGGGAGTCCTTCCTGATTCTCCTCTGGGGGTGGCAAGCCCAGACTGCCACTCTGGAGACACCAGTAGAACTCTGTCCGTGCGAAGACTCCACCATCCGACATCCGGCCATTTTGCCCCAAGTCCACATACAAAAACTCATATGTCGCAGACACCACCGCCAACACGATACTATGAAACCCCTTATAATTATAATAGTACGACCCCGAGTTGGGTGGTGGGACGATGCGGACGTGCTTCCCATCTATTGCTCCTCCACAATTGGGAAAGTCCCAACAACTGGCAAAGTGGGAGGCCACAGTCTGCCATTCCTGTGGCGTTGAAGGACACTGTGGAGTGAAACATGAACAAAAATTATTAATTTGACCAATCAACATTACAAGCAGATTACACACAAACATTTTGTGACAAAATTAGTCAAACATTTTGGGAACTGAGTATTTAAAGCCTAAAGTCTAATGTCCCCTTATGAGAGCCATCATCCCCCCATCCCGCCCATCTGATGGGCCCTTGCTAAAAAATGAGGGGGGGGATGTTTAGGACAGGTAACCCTCTCCACTTGATTGAGAGCTGAATGGCTAAATATTGTGTGCTACTTTGGGAAGCCCCTCCTTAGTTACACTATTGGCAGCCCACGGGACAGGTAAGAAGTGTCATAATAACAAAAATTAACCAAAATGTAAGCACTTTTTGACATTCTGCTATTACATATCCAGATAATTAATAGGTTAAAACCAAAAAAAAAAAAACATTTGAAAGTATTGAGGCAGGCCCTTGCACTACATGCTTAGGTGAATTCATCCATAAATGTGAGCATCAAAAAGGTAGGTATAGTGTGTATTGAGTTTGGTAAAGTCAGCAGATAGAGGATTGCTATCAGCTGAGCTAGCAGTTAGGGGGAGGGGGGTTCCTAATGAGTTTGGCACAACCCCCCCCCCCCCCAAAAAAAAAAAACACTCTGCATGAATTGAAGCACACAGATCACATTTGTAGACATTTTAGGGTAAAGCAATACTATGGAGCTGACAAAAGACATTGTTAAGTGACTAGACTATAGTTTTATGGGCCAAGAAGTTAGTGAGGCAAATATGCATGAGGACAAAGGGGCAGAGCATATAAATTAGAGCATATTGCGATGATGGAAATTAGGGAATGAGGAAAGAAATGCAAGACATTAGCAATCATGAAATACATAGAATGTGATGTTAAAGGATAAAACTTACCTTCATATAGTCCTTCTGCAGGACCTGAATGATGGCAGAACAGGTCTCTGGAATAATGAGCCCCAGAGCCTGGGGGGAGATGCCTGTAGAGAACTTGAGGTCCTGAAGGCTTCTCCCAGTCGCCAAGTAGCGCAACGTGGCAATGAGCCTCTGCTCTGGAGTGATGGCTTGCCGCATGCAGGTATCCTGCCTGGTGATATAAGGGGTCAGCAAAGCCAGCAGATGGTGAAAAACGGGGTCTGTCATCCGGAGATAATTCCTGAAATCATCAGGATTATTCTCCTGGATCTTACGGAGCAAAGGCATGTGCGAGAACTGGTCATGCTGGCGCAACCAATTCTTGGTCCACAAATGCCTCCCCTCCCAGTTCATGGACCGGGCTTGTGTCAAAGTAACAACCCCAACATGAAGCCCCTGCACAGCAGAAACTCTACGACGAGTACGTAGAGGAAACATGGTTTGAAAACGGTCGGCTGGTCAGAACGGACACCAGAAAGCACAGATAAACAGCAAGGCCTGAAAGAATGACCTGAATAGCAGAAGCAAGCAGACAATAAGAAATGCCTTTCAAAGCGTACTATACCAAGATATAGTCCACAATGATCAACCAATACTTACTGACTGCACGCACTGATTATCAGATACGCAAAGACAAGCACAAACTGAAGAGCTGTAGCGATCTGAATCACAAATCTGAAAAGCGCGAATCGTCTCTCACCAAACTTCTACTAACACGCGATAGACACGAGATCAGCAGAAGGAGCCCAAAGGGTGCCGGACATGGTGCTGAACTTCCTTTTTCTAGTCCCGCC
The DNA here is from genome assembly GCF_037356315.1 of Lithobates pipiens. Taxonomy (NCBI): domain Eukaryota; kingdom Metazoa; phylum Chordata; class Amphibia; order Anura; family Ranidae; genus Lithobates; species Lithobates pipiens. The sequence continues at coordinate 26,646,003 of NW_027507790.1, read as the reverse complement.
GTACACGGCTTACGTCACCGCGTTCTTGGCAACCGCTAAATCAGACAACTTGGCCCGACCGTGTGTATGCAACAGTTTCGGACACAATCCGTCGGACTAAAACTGACGGACAAAATCCGACGGATTTGGTTGGCAAAATCTCCGACCGTGTTTACAGGGGCATAGAGAGAGCATGTTTGACAGTCTTTTTAAAATTGGGTTAGAAGGCATTGGAAAAGGGAAGGCAGTAGTAACATTCTAAGAAAGTGAGACAATGAGATAATCCTCAAGTCTCCTAATGTAATAAGGTCTGGATGTTAGCCAATTAGCTTTTGTGAAGTATAATGGTGCACATCTTTTGTTTTCAAGGTACAGAGGCTGAAAAACTATATTTAAAAAGTTCAGTTCAAACTGGGTTTTCCCTAAAATGGGGAATAAAAATGATGGTAATGGAGATACATTATATGTCTCAAATGCACATTTACAGGTGTGCCACGTAGGAGAAACAGTCAGGTGTCTATGCAGTTCCGCTGTCGGTAATATAGAACCACGTAATAAAAGGTTTAAAGATGTTGCTGAGACTGCATGTTCCATACTGACTCACTGCTTCATAATAAATTGTCTATGCCAGTTTAGGGCTCTGATCAGATGCACTGCAAGTTGATATAGCGTAACATCTAGAAGCAACATCTTTCCCCTAACTTTAGATCTATAGAATACCTTGTGTTTAATGCATGCCAGCTTCGATGCTCAGACAAAATTGTTGAAAATGAATTGGACATTTTTAAAGTAGGCGGGTAGGATCATTTAAAGTAAGTACAGGATATGGGGCATTTGATTTTGCTTGATCAGGGTTACTGAGAAAAAAACAGTAGGTCATTCACGTAACCACAGATCTTATGTTGTTGACCCCCCACCTTTATGCCCATCTTGTCTGAATCCACATGAGCAATGCCCAAAAAGGTGTCTCTTATGCTGCAATAAAAATGAGGGAGGAGAGAGGGCACGTCCCATTTTTGATACCAAATGTGTCTGGTGTAGGGATGAGCCAAACACCCCCCGGTTCGGTTCGCACCAGAACCTTCGAACGGACCTAAAATTTGTACGAACTTTAGAACCCTATTAAAGTCTATGAGACTCAAACGTTGCTAATTTTAAAGGCTAATATGCAAGATATGCAACAGAAAAACACCAGCAATAAGGGGTATCTTCAGGTGTATACTGTGCAGGAGGCACACAACACCCACTCTAACTGCTGCAGATGCCTGTATTACAGAAACAGAACAACACCAGCAATAAGGGGTAACTTCAGGTGTATACTGTGCAGGAGGCACACAACACCCACTGTAAATGCTACAGATGCCTGTGTTACAGAAACAGAACAACACCAGCAATAAGGGTTAGCTTCAGGTGTATACTGTGCAGGAGGCACAAAACACCCACTTTAACAGCGCTAGGTTCCCAAGCAAAAATACACTGTCCCTGCCTATCTTGCTCTTTCCCATGCTGACAGCCTTATATAGTGTGGGGCGTGTACTAAACCCCCCTGAGCTATAATTGGCCACAGGCCCGTGGCCAATTATAGCTCTCCTCGATGCGATGGGATTGGCCAAGCATGCGGGGTCACAGTTTGGGCGTATGATGTGCTGACGTCACCGCGTGTGGTCTCGCTCCGTATTGCATGGGCGAACTGATGATTTTTGAGCTGGCCGGCTACGTTTTTAGTTTTTTAAGCTTTTTACATGTTCCATGTTATAAATTTTGATTTTTATATAAATAAATCTGTCGGATCTTACTGATGTTGGCCCCCATTGGATTTTTTTCTTTTTATGGCCTTGGAATGCTATGTAGGCTATGTATACATAACTAATCCTGCTGTTGAGCGATACGAGCAGCCGTGCAGAGGGGGACATACCCAGCGTGAATCATATCCTTGGGGAGGACGGATGATTCAGGATCCCAAGTCAGGGGAGACATATCCCATCACACTCAAGTGCTGTGAGGAGATAAGCCATATGTGATTGGCAATCTGGTAAGCCTAATATCAATAGGTGGTGGATGCACAATACGGTGAAGCGTATGAGGATCTAACACCGGGTGTTTCTCTTTTTGATTTTTTCACTCTTCATGGAATGGGCTTCTTTTTATATTAGATCATAACGTGTATGTATGCACTTTATTTGTGATTCACTGTTTGTCACTATTTGATTTGCAGACTCTTTTGGGTGTATTTTATTAATCTATATTCAATTACTCACGTGATTCATCAGCATCATATATTACGTTTTTGTTTATCTCCATTTATATATAATTTCATATTTTATATATATATATATATATATATATATATATATATATATATATATATATATATATATATATATATATATATATATATACATTGTTTCATTATTACTGTTTTCACATGTTACATATCACGTTTTTAGCGCAGATCCATTTGTTTTCATTTGTCTTGTAGTGCTGTATATCACTTTGAGTTGCAGCTTTTTTAGTTATCTTTATAGCGTGTTTTTTTCTTTATATATATGCAGGGTCACAGTGCATGCTTGGCCAATCATGAGCCAGCAATGCACTGCGATGGCATAGTGCATTGTAGGCCGTTCGTGCCACACAAATTTGGTGCGAACGGTCCACAAAGTTCTGAATTTGCCGAACTGGCGAACGGCCCATATTCGACTCAAAAATGCGTTTGAGTCGAACACCGAGCTCATCCCCAGTCTGGTGGAACACCTTTAGCCTGCACTTAGGCTGAGGGAGAGGAGTATAAAAAACATATCCACTGTTGCGTAAAGGTAGAAAGTGTCAAATGAAGTTAAATGCCTAAACAAAATGTGATGCCCGTTGATCCTGGAAATGTTTACAATAAATCAGTGTTTAGCTTTCAGGGTCTAGTACCTTAGCTGGCTTAGTCTGTTTAATAGCCTGTATGAATTTCACAGTTGAAATGTGGTCTTCCAATATTTTAGATATTTGAGGGTCAAGTGTTTGCATATCAGTGCCTCAACGATAGCTACATATGCAATCTTCATGTAATCGCTGTTGATTGGCTGACCAATGTGGGGCTTCATTTTAGAGGGTGATGTAATAATCCGTATAAGTATTAGCGATATCTTCAGTGATATCATCAGGTAGGGAAGATAGGGAGCCAGAAGAGGTGAGATCGATGAAACAAATGTGTGGGTCCTTTGGTGACATAGAGCATTAGCTAATGACCTGCTGCACTGATTTCCATTTTACTTATTAAAGTTGATAAAAATGACAACATATCTTTGGGGTTTCATAAGAGGATTGATCTTAAGCAATGTTGGAAGGTTGGAATACCCTTCAAAAAATGTGGTTCAAGCCACCATTTTTGAAGACTGTGGGGCTGATTTACAAAGGGGTTGCGCCATAAGTTGCAGCGCACGCCGACGCGCAATGGCCATTTTCATTTTCACAAAGCATTTGCGCCTGTGACACAGCACATTTCCCCATTTACTATTAGCATGCCGGCGCACGGGCGGCCGTGATCTGTGCGCCGCTATATAGACCTGGCGCATGGCATCTTCAACTCAGAATTAAAAGAAACTGGACGTGCCAATATTATAGGGGTGATGTGGGGTGATGTGAGGAAGTATAGATATAACTGTCCAAGTAACAAATATGCCCAAAATAGAATGGAAAAGTAACTTTCTCTGAGCAAGCTTGCTGCTCTTGCAAATATACTTGGAACTGTGCTAGGTCATTTTATGCACTATGCATGTGCAAGTGGCATTTACGCCCGTTCAAGTGCTCTGGTTCACTGCGCCGGCAAAAAATGCGCCTAGAGTTCGCATTGTGCGCTATACAAATATTTCATTCATTCATTCATTCATTCAAGCCGCGTAGATTCATTTGCATATGTTGAACAGGCGCACCTCTCAACTTGACTTTTTTTTTTTTGGTTCACTTCTATGGGTTTTTTGAAGACTATTTGCACACGGGTCATGTTAGCATTAAGAAAAAAATAAGAAAAAAATGGGTGGGGGTCCCCGAAATTCCATACCTTCAGATCTGGTATGGATTTTAAGGGGAACTCCGCACCCCCAAAAAAATGGCATTGGAGTCTTCCTCAAAATCCATACCAGGTCCTTCAGGTCTGGCATGGATTTTAAGGGGAGCCCCGTGCCAAAAAACAAATGGCGTGGGGGTCGACCCTAAAATCTATACCAGACCCTTATCCGAGCATGCAACCTGGCAGGCCGCAGGAAAAGAGGGGGGAACAGAGAGTGCCCCCCTCCTGGACCGTATCAGGCCACATGCCCTCAACATTGGGAGGATGCTTTGGGGTCCCCCAAAGCACATTGTCCCCATGTTGATGAGGACAAGGGCCTCATCCCCACAACCCTGGCCAGTGGTTGTGGGGGTCTGCAGGCGGGGGACTTATCAGAATCTGGAAGCCCCTTTAACAAGGGGACCCCCAGATCCCGGCCTCCCCCTCTGTGTGAAATGGTAAGGGGGTACTTACTCCTACCATTTCACCAAAAAAGTGACAAAAGTGTTAAAAATTACAAGAGACAGTTTTTGACAAGTCCTTTATTAAAGTCTTCTTCTTTCATCTTCTTTCTTCGGCTCTTCTTCCTTCTTCCTTTCTTCATCCTTTGGTTTCTTCCTCCATCTTCTTCTTCATCCGATCCTCTTCTTTTTGCTCCGGTGTTCTTGTCCGGCATCTTCCTCTACGGCGTCCCTTTTTCATTCTCGGGCTTCTCTTCTTCTGACAGGTCTTATATAACCGTGCATCAGAGGCCTGAAAGAGCGGGATTGCTAATTGGATGTGATTCGGTCTACCTTCTCCCTCTATCCATGCCAGGACACAAAGAATAGGATCCATGTCAATGTGCACTTCAAACACCTGGGCGATAAAGTCCACCACCTCCCTCCAATATTGATAGAGTTTTGGACATTTCCAGAACATATTAATAAGGTCTCGCCCTGACCTGCCACATCTAGGCCCACATACACACGGTCGGAGATTTTGCCAACCAAATCCGTCGGATTTTGTCTGTCGGATTTAGTCCGACGGATTGTGTCCGAAACTGTTGCATACACACGGTCGGGCCAAGTTGTCTGATTTAGCGGTTGCCAAGAATGTGGTGACATAATTTCGTTATGATGGGACTACATTCAGGCTAGTAGCCAATAGCTTTGATGTAGGAATTTGATCTGAGCATGCGTGGCACTTGGTCTGATCAAAATTCGCTACACATGATCGGATTAGGTCCGACCGGCCCAGTTGGTCGGGAAATATTTCCAACATGTTGGAAAATTGGGTCAGACGGAGATTTGGATGGAATCAGTCCAATGCATACCATACACAGTCGGATTATCTGACGACACGGTCCGATAGGACACATTCCGACGGATTCTCCGACCGTGTGTACGTGGCATAGGGCAGGTATCATCCTGTCTTTGTCCAAACCAAAAAAGCTTTTGTGGCGTGTAGCAAGCTCTGTAGAGTAAAAATAAATATGACATTTTCTGGGGTGGAGACAGCGATACCCATGGGGCAAGTTCCAAAATCCTTTCCCATTGCGATTCCGATATAGATCCCACATCTTTTTCCCATTTCTTCCTATAGGGCCTAGCTTGTATTCCTTCCTGAGTCCCTTTATGTATGCATGGCTATATTTTGGATATTAAACCTTTCCGTGAATTGGCCTTAATAATATTCTGTAGTTTCGGTATACCACATCATTCTATTAACCTCCCTTTGAGTTGTTCTGTCTTACCTGCAAATATCTAAAGAAAGATTTGTTGGGGATTGCAAACTGATAACCTTAATTCCTGAAAGGATTTTAACTTTGCATCTTGGTAGACCTGGGAGATAAGTGTAAGACTGACCGCAGGTTAAGCCTGTATTTGTAGGAGGAGTCAGGCTGCATAAAGCCTGCCCTCCTCTGCCTCCTCCTCGTGGACATCGGGTCTCGTGTTGATTCTGCCAGTATGGGAGGAGGGGAGGGGGTGATCGGCTGCCCCCAGCTCCTCTCTCTCCCATGTGTGTTGCTCCGCCCGCCCGCCATTTCTGCCGGTGTGGGGGGAGAGGAGGAGGACAGGGGGTGTGATTGGCCACCCCCAACTCCTCTCTCCCCCAGGTGTGTTGTGCTGTCCGCCTGTCATGGCTCCCCTTTCTCTCCCCGCCTGCCCTCTCCCCATGTTCATGGCTCCATGTTTTGCTCTGCCCGGCGATTTCCCTGGTGAGGGGAGGTGGAGGTAGTCGGCCGCCGCCGGCTCCCCTTCTGTTCGGGCGCCCGCCATTTCTCCTGGGGGGAGGTGACCGGCCGTCGACAGCTCCCCCTCTCCCCTCACACATGCAGAGCACCCGCCGGTTCTCCTGGCGGGGGGGGGGAGGTGATCGGCCGTCGCCGGCTCCCCTTCACCCCTCACACGTGCAGAGTACCGGATGTTTCTCCTGGTGGAGCGCCCGCCAGCTCCCCTTCTCCCCTTGCATGTGTTCAGGCCTGGCCGTGCCTGCCACCCGCGGTCTCCCCTCGGCTCTCCTGTGGGGGGCGGACGGTTGGTCGTCCGCCTCCTTGTGTTTCTCCCCTCGGCTCTGGGTAGCCGGTGTGTGGCCGCCCGGCGCTCAGGGGGGGGGTGGTCGGCCGTCAAAAAAAAAACAAAAAAACTTCAAAGATTGCATCAAATATAAAAACCTCTGCCTGTGGCCGTGTAATGGGAGCGCACGCACCATTGATTGCATTGACGCTAGATGGGTTGTTTAAACTGCACTAGTCCTCTGTGTCAGTGCCGTTTGATCTATTATACTCCTGAGCATCTCTGTCCCTGTGTTGATCCTCTGTTGCCGACCTCTTCTATATCTGAACACTGCCTGTACTGACCCCGGGTTCCCCTCTAGACTTTTGTTCTGCCCAAGAAGCAAATGAGGGGAGATGCATGCAGGTGTCACTTTCCAGGGAAGAGGGAGATCAAGCATTGCACAAACAGCAATAGAGAAAGGAAAGCAAGCTTGGCACATGGAGCAATGGAGGAGGAAGGGCAAGCCAAGCACATGCAGACTTTGGGAATGTGGTTTCATGAATGGATTGCACTGCTTGTAAATCACATCCTTCGCCCGCGATTTTGTTAAGCAAGATCTTGACGGGACTAAAAATGATGGATCTCCTACTACCACGGGATAGAGAAAGAAGAGCGTCGGAAAAGAATCGCACGCTGAAAGCTTTACAGTGCCTGGAGGGGGTATTCATGCCCCTTGACATTCCCCACATTTTGTCATGTCAGACAGCAATCAAAAAAAAAAAAAACCTGACCATGGTTCTAGCTCTTCCCTCCAGCCGCACCGCCTGAGCTCCACGTGGCGTGCCCCGCCTGAGCTCCACGTGGTGTGCCCCCCGTCCCGCCTGAGCTCCACGTGGCGTGCCCCTCCCCCGCCTGAGCTCTACGTGGCGTGCCTGCCTAAGCTCCACGTGGCGTGCCCCCCCACCTGAGCTCCACGTGGCGTGTCCCCCGCCTGAGTTCCACGTGGCGTGCCCCCCGCCTGAGCTCCACGTGGCGTGCACCCCCGCCTGAGCTCCACGTGGCAGGCCTCCCCCCGCCTGAGCTCCACGTGGCGGGCCTCCCCCGCCTGAGCTCCATGTGGCGGGCCTGAGCTCCACGTACCATGTGCTATTTGCGTTCTTGTGCTATTTACGTTCTTGGGCAGTTTTTTGCGTTCTGGTGCTATTAATATTCTCGTGCCATTCATGTTCTTGTGCTATTCACGGTTTTCTCATGCAGTTTTACGTTCTGGTGCATTTCATGGTTTTCCCATGCGATTCGGTCCCATGCGTTTCCGGTCTCAGGCCATTCACGTTCTCATAGCGATTACGTTCTCAAAGAAATTACGTTTTGCGTTTTTCATGCATTTGCATTTTCATGCATTTGCATCTTCTTGCAGTTGCATTTCTTGCAGTTGCGTTTCTTGCAGTTGCGTTTTCTCGAGCAGTTTCGTTTCTCAGGCAGTTGTTTTTTTTTCATGCTTTTGCTTCTTCGGGCAGTTGCGTTTCTCAGGCAGTTGCGTTTCTCAGGCAGTTGCGTTTTCATGCATGTGCATCTTCTTGCAGTTGCGTTTTCCATGCATTTGCGTTTTCATGCATTTGCATCTTCTTTCAGTTGCGTTTCTGGCAGTTGCGTTTTTTCGAGCAGTTGCGTTTTCATGCATTTGCGTTTTCATGCATTTGCATCTTCTTGCAGTTGCGTTTCTTGCAGTTGCGTTTCTTGCAGTTGCGTTTTCTCGAGCAGTTTCGTTTCTCAGGCAGTTGTTTTTCTTGGTCGTTTCTCAGGCAGTTGCGTTTCTCAGGCAGTTGCGTTTTCATGCATTTGCATCTTCTTGCAGTTGCGTGTTTCATGCATTTGCGTTTTCATGCATTTACATCTTCTTGCAGTTGCGTTTCTTGCAGTTGCGTTTCTGACAGTTGCGTTTTCTCGAGCAGTTGCGTTTTCATGCATTTGCATCTTCTTGCAGTTGCGTTTTTCATGCATTTGCATCTTCTTGCAGTTGCGCTTCTCAAGCAGTTGCGTTTCTCAGGCAATTGCATCTTCATGCATTTGCGTTTCTTGCATTTGCGTTTTCATGCAGTTATGTTTTTGTTTCGTTTTACGTTTTCATGCAGTTATGTTCTCGTTCGTTTACATTCTCATGCAGTTATGTTCTCGTTTCGTTTTACGTTCTCATTCGATTTGACGTTGTCATGCTTGTTGTTTTCACGCACGTTGCTTACGGTTCTTACGCAATTTTGTTTTTTATGCGATTCGGGTCTCTCATGTGTTTTACTTTTCTTATGAAGTTGTTGTTTCTCATACGATTGATGGTTTTCCATGCAATTTTACGGTTTCTCATACAATTGCGTTTCTCGTGCGTTTCGCAGGTAGTTGGCGGGTTTTAAACGATGTACAGGTCTTACGCATTTATGGTTCTCAGGCATGTTACATTTCTCATGCAATTTACGTATCAGATGTAATTTACGTATCAGATGTAATTTACGTGTATTATGCAACTTCTTGCGTTTCCCATGTTTCTGACGTCTCCCCATGTTTTTATAGCGTTTTCTGATGTATTCCCGTGGTTCTGACGTATTCCAGTGGTACAGTTGACGGTTCATGCAACTACGGTTTCTTGTGCATTGTTATGGTTTCTCTCGCTTTCCTGGTTTCTCTCACGTTTCAGGTTTCTCTAGCGTTTCAGGTTTCTCTATCGCGTTCCAGGTTTTTCTATCACGTTCCAGGTTTTTTCTCTCGCTTGCCTGGGTTTTCTCTTGTGTTCCCCCAGGGTTTTCTCTTGTGTTCCCCCAGGGTTTTCTCTTGTGGTTTTATCGTTTCTTATGCATCCTGCTTTTCCTAGGCGGGTCGTGTTTTCTAGCAGCCTCGGTTCTTATGCCGCTCACGGTGATCAGATCACGCTACTCAGGTTTCTCGTTCAGTCACGTTTCCTTATCGCAGGTTTCGTTCTTGTCGCAGGTTTTCTTTGTCTGATCTAGGTTCTCTCACTAGTTTGTGTTCCTGATCAGTTGGGTGCCATTCCTCACTATCTTTAAATTTCCTAGCTGCGTTCGGCCAGGAGTTGCACTGGGGCATAGAACGATTGGTTAGTCAGCCTTTCGCTGATCCGCAGCTTCTTCTGGCTCAGGGGCTTTCGAGGGTCCCGGGGCCCTCTCGGGGCCCGGGCCAGTATCTGTAGGCTCGGGTCTCAGAAGCAGGTTCCAGTGTCGCACTTTCTTTTCAGTTCCAGTTGGGGTTGATTGGTTTTCCATTTGGCTGGCACTGCAGCCTTGATCATTGGGTTTTGTTTTAAATTCCAGGAAGGCCCGTGAAACTGCTGGGCATGTTTCCGGGTCAGGTTTCCAGTCCTGATGGTCAAACATCTAGTTCCTTTTTGCTTTTCTGTTTTGTTTTGTTTTAGTTTCCTTTTTGCCTCCTCCAGCTTGTATCAGCCCTCAGCACTTTCTGGGCGTATTGAGTTAAGTCGCAGCATTTCATGCTTAATGATCCGTCAGGTTGTTTATTTTCTGCACTTTCGTTTGAAGCCACATCCAGCGGTGTGGACTCCCTGCTGTGCTCATCTGACTTTCCATTGTGGGTTTATTTTATGACATTCACGTACTCTCAGGTCTCCTTTTGCGTTGGTCACCGGGTTGGGGCTCAAGGGGGTGCTATGGCTGAATTTGTGGTTCCTGTAGCCAGGGGAGTGGTGCTTCTGGCCCAGGGTCTCACTTACTTTAGCCAATCTATTAGTTGGCACCCCAGCCTTTTCTGTTAGGCCGCGTACACAAGAGAGGATTGTCCGTCCAACTTAGTCCGCTGAAACGTGTTTCAGCGGACAATCCGCTCGTGTGTGAGCTTCAGCTGACTTTTTCAGCGGACAGTCTGGCGGACTAAGTCTTTCGGAATTTCCGTAATATTGTCCGTCCAAACTTGGTTTCAGCGGACAGTCCGCTCGTGAGTAGGCTAGTTCGACGGACTAAGTATGGCGCATGCTCAGAAAGGATTTACACGGCCGAAGGTTGCATTGCAGTGTATTGGACGTCGAATTTCTAGTCCCGTCGTACGTGCCGTACACATCATCGCGCAAGCTTTCAGCGGACTGTCTGTTCGTCGTGTGTGGTCAAGTCCGTTCATTCAAAAGTAGGACGGACTGTCTGTCGGATTGTCTGACAGACTTAGTTGGACGGATTGTCCGCCCGTGTGTACGCGGCCTTACATCTGCATGCTCGCGGGATGTGGCTTTTGGAGCGGCACTGTTCTCAGGTCCCTGGAGCCTGGCAAGGTGTGGTGCGTGGTGTTGGGTTGAAGCAAGTGTGTGTGTGTTTCATTTGTCTAACGCTGGGTTGGTCCTCTACTGCCTTTCCTAGCTCTTCCTTCTCTGCAGACAAATACATAACTCTTTTGCCGCCGCCCCAGGTCAGACGTTATTCACTGTGTCATCTGGTTGTTGAGCTTTCTTCCTACTGTGTTATTTTTTGCCCCCTTTTAGGCATACTGACCACGTGACCCTGGCACACTTCAGGTCTTTTTTTCCTTGTTGCTCGTTGTTCCTTTACTCATTATCCACAGAGTGACTCCGAGTACAAGTGTAAGACTGACCGCAGGTTAAGCCTGTATTTGTAGGAGGAGTCAGGCTGCATAAAGCCTGCCCTCCTCTGCCTCCTCCTCGTGGACGTCGAGTCCACCCACCCATTCCCTTTTTCTTTTATTTTCATTCATTACATTTCATACTTGGGTATGCCCCCTTTTAGGCATACTGACCACGTGACCCTAGCACACTTCAGGTCTTTGTTTCCTTGTTGCTCGTTGTTCCTTTACTCATTATCCACAGAGTGACTCTGAGTACAAACTTTAACCCTCGTCTTTCCCATTCTCTAATTGTCCCCAATTTCTGCACCTCACCCAGCTTCCTATTTTTCCATAAAGGGGAATATTCTGTAAATCCCCTACACCCCATAATTATTTTGCCGCATCCCACACTCTTGCCATCAAGTCAAGAGTAGGCAACCCCCGCAAGAATGTCCCTGCCTCCAGGGCTTCCACCAATGAACTGTGCAAAGAGTTACATAACAGACTCTTCCTCTCTCGACCTTCTCCTTCAGCCTCACAGCCACCCATATGTTGTAGTTGTGCCACCAGGAAATAGCTGTAAGGATGTGGGAGGGAAACTCCTCCCTCTTTATTTGGGAGTTGAAGGATATTAAGTCTAATTCGTGATGTACCCCCTTTCCAAACTAATTCTCTCAATAAGATGTCAATCTTGTGGAAACATTTTTTATAGATCCAGAACCTGTATCTACCCTTTATTGCTGGTGTTCTCTAAAACAGGCATCTGCAGGAGTTAATGTGGGTGTTGTGTGCCTCCAGCACAGTATACACCTGTATCTACCCTTTATTGCTGGTGTTCTCTAATGCAGGCATCTGCAGGAGTTAAAGTGGGTGTTGTGTGCCTCCAGCACAGTATACACCTGTAGCTACCATTTATTGCTGGTGTTCTCTAATACAGGCATCTGCAGGAGTTAACGTGGGTGTTGTGTGCCTCCAGCACAGTATAAACCAGTATCTACCCTTTTTTGCTGGTGTTCTCTAATACAGGCATCTGCAGGAGTTAAAGTGGGTATTGTGTGCCTCCAGCACAGCATACACCCGTAGCTACCCTTTATTGCTGGTGTTCTCTAAAACAGGCATCTGCAGGAGTTAATGTGGGTGTTATGTGCCTCCAGCACAGTATACGCCTGTAGCTACCCTTTATTGCTGGTGTTCTCTAATACAGGCATCTGCAGGAGTTAAAGTGGGTGTTGTGTGCCTCCAGCACAGTATAAACCAGTATCTACCCTTTTTTGCTGGTGTTCTCTAATACAGGCATCTGCAGGAGTTAACGTGGGTGTTGTGTGCCTCCAGCACAGTATAAACCAGTATCTACCCTTTTTTGCTGGTGTTCTCTAATACAGGCATCTGCAGGAGTTAAAGTGGGTATTGTGTGCCTCCAGCACAGCATACACCTGTAACTACCCTTTATTGCTGGTGTTCTCTAATACAGGCATCTGCAGGAGTTTAAGTGTATGTTGTGTGCCACAAGCACAGTATACACCTGTAGCTACCCTTTATTGCTGGTGTGCTCTAATACAGGCATCTGCAGGAGTCAAAGTGGGTGTTGTGTGCCTCCAGCACAGTATACACCTGTGGCTACCCTTTATTGCTGGTGTTCTCTAATACAGGCATCTGTGGCATTTACAGTTGGTGTTGTGTGCCTCCAGCACAATATACACCTGAAGCTATCCTTTATTACTGGTGTTCTCTAATACAGGCATCTGCAGGAGTTAAAGTGGGTGTTGTGTGCCTCCTGCACAGTATACACTACCCAATTGCTGGTTTTTCCATCTCCCTGCAGGCCTTTAGTATGTCTGGAAAGCCAACAAGGAGAGGCAGACAATCACGAGCCAATAAAAGAGGGCAAGCAGGCTCTCTGTCTAGAGACAACAGTGCTGGTCCTGGATGCGGTGCATCATCATCAGCACGTAGCCATGGGACACGCTTGTCCTTATTTTCGGCAGCTGGACGTGTTGAGCTGCATCATGCCGAGGACTTGGTAGAGTGGATGGCCAAGCCCTCTTCATCCTCCTCATCCTCTCTCACCCAGGCTCAGGGTACTAGCAAAGCAGCTGCCAGCGCGTCCTCTTCCCTTGTCTCAATGTCATCAGTCACTCCTTCCCTAGACCCACCATGTCCTCCTGAGGAGTCCCCGAACTGTTTGAGCACAGTGTTGGGTACATGCTCCAGGAGGATGCCCAGCGTTTTGAAGGCTCTGATGATGATATCCAGCTAGAGGAAGGCAGTAGCATGAGCGCAGAGAGAGGGAATGCTCAAGAAGGACAGCTGCAGCATACTGCCAGGTTTGCTCCAGTGATGAAGAGCTAGGGGATGATGAGGTCACTGACTCCACATGGGTGCCTGATAGGAGAGAGGAGGAGGAGGAGGCACATCTCCACCGAGGCAGGATGCCCTACGGGGGGGCCAGCTTAGGGGCAGCACACCGACTGAATCACACTGCAGAGCTCCGCCTGTGCAGGGCGCTGCTTCTGTGCGTTATTCCAAATGTTCTTTGGTGTGGGCCTTTTTTGAGACGAGTGCATCAGATCGCACCGCTGCTATTTGCAACATATGTCTCAAGTGTATCTCGCGTGGCCAAAACATCAGCCGCTTGGGCACCACATGCTTGACCAGACATATGTTGACCTGCCATGCAGCTCATTGGCAAGCGTACCTTAAAGACCCACACCAAAGAACAAAGCGGACCTCTCCTTGCTCCTCATCAGTTGGGATCTCGAACCCCACTAGACCTTCAGTCCTCTCTGAAACCTGCACTGAGAGGAATGAAGGTGTAGAATTAGGTGTGTCACAGCCAAGTACTTGCGGGCAATCTGCTATCGGTACACCAACGTCCGATTGTAGCAGGCAAATTTCTCTGCCCCAGCTGCTGGACCGTCGCAAGAAGTTCACTCCCTGCCATCCACATTCCCAACGGTTGAATGCTAGCTTGGCTAAATTGCTAGCACTTCAACTGTTGCCTTTTTAGTTGGTAGACTCGGCCCCCTTCCGTGAGTTTGTGCAATGTGCGGTTCCTCAGTGGCAGGTCCCCAAACAGCACTTTTCTCACAGAAGGCGATTCCGGCTCTCTACCGGCATGTGGAAGGCAATATCCATGCCTCGCTGAACAGGGCGGGCAGCGGTAAGGTGCATATTACCGCTGACTCATGGTCCAGCAGGCATGGACAGGGATGTTACCTATGCTTCATGGCCCATTCAGTCACTCTTCTGGCAGCTGGGAAGGATGCAGGACAAGGTGCAGTAGTGTTGGAGGTTGTTCCACCACCACACCTCCAAAATGCTACTACTGGTTGTGACACACCTCTCTCCTCCACCCCTCCTCTTCTTCTTCCTCCATGGCCTCTTCCAGTGCTTTGTCCTCGGAACCAGCGGTGCCCCGTAGGCATTCAAGGGGCTACGCAAGTACGCAGGCAAAAAAGGAATGGTGGTTTGCGACAATGGCACCAACCTGCTCTCCGCCCTCCAACAGGGACAACTGACCCATGTGCCCTGTGTGGCTCATGTCCTTAACCTGGTGGTGCAGTGGTTCTTGGGCAGGTACCCGGGCTTACAGGATGTCCTGAGGCAGGCCAGGAAAGTCTGTGTGCATTTCTGCCGATCATTAAATGCCAGTGCTCAGCTGGCCGAGCTCCAAATGGAGTTGAACCTGCCCAAGAGCCTCCTTATATGTGACATGCCCCCCAGGTGGAACTCAACATTGGCCATGCTGCAGCGGCTGCATACGCAGCAGAGGGCCATCAATGAGTACCTGTTCACCAGGACAGGGTCAGGGGAGCACGTTATTTTCCCCATGCTAGTGGGGCATGATCAGGGATGCATGGACTGTCCTGTCACCATTTGAGGAGGCCACAAGGATGGTGAGCAGTGACAGTGCATGCATCAGTGACACTTTACCTCTTTTCCACCTGTTGGAGCACACGCTGCATGGAATAATGGACAGGGCACTTGAGGCAGAACAGAGGCAGGAAGAGGAGGACTTCCTTGCCTCTCAAGGCCCCCTTTATCCAGACAGTGTTCCTGCTGTCCTACCCATCACACAGTAAGAGGACAAGGAGGAGGCTTGTGTCAGCAAGGAAGTAGAGCCTGGCACTCAGCATCAGCAGCAGCAGTCTTTTAGGGATGATGTACAGTCCCAAGAAACATGTGGACTTCTATGTGGCTGGGAGGAGGTGGCTGCAGATCATGTTGTCCTTAGTGACCCAGAGGACTCCAGACCGAATGCCTCAGCTAAACTACACTGCATGGCCTCCCTGATCCTGCAAAGCCTGCGGAAGGATCCTCATTTTCTTTGGATCAAGGAGAGGGACCATTACTGGCTGGCCACTCTCCTTGATCCATGGTACAAGGGTAAGGTTGCAGACCTTATCTTGCCTTCGCATAGGGAGCAGAGGATGAGACATCTCTGGGAGGCCTTTCAGAAAGGTCTGTGCAATGCGTTCCCAGAGACTGGGAGGTTACAAACTCCTGGCCCTGGACAACATGTTGCTGAGGCTTCGGTCAGTCACAGAAGGAGCGGTGGAGAAGGTGGCCGTCTGACCGATGCGTTCAGACAATTTTTTAGTCCGCAGCCCCAATGTATGATTGGTTCCAGCATCCATCGCCAGCATCTGATTTACATGGTGCAGGAATACCTAGGGGCAAGGTCAGACTTGGACACCTTTCCGACCGAAAATCCTCTGGCTTACTGAGTCTTGAGGATAGATCATTGGCCAGAGCTTGCACAGTATGCAATTAAGCTACTGGCCTGTCCTGCATCCAGCGTTCTTTCGGAACGCACCTTCAGTGCTGCTGGAGGCTGTGAAACCGATCACAGGGTGCGCCTGTCCACCGACTTGGTTGATTGACTGACCTTCATGAAGATGAATCAGTCTTGGATCACCACCAGCCACCAAGGACGTGAAGCTGATGTAACCAAATAATTTTTTTTTTAAATGTCACATCCCATCAAGTCTCTCTATGCTGATGCTGAGTGACTGTCCTGTTATGTTGACTGACTATCCTCTTCCTCCTCAATGATCCCGCTGATAGCTTGGAAGAACATTTTTGGTTCTGGTGATGCTACCAGCCAAATTTTTCAGCCCCTGTTTAACAGGGGCGTGTAATTACAATTTTGGATGCAATGATTTGCAGCAGGGCTCATCCCTGCACTCCAACTAGAGTATATGGGAGAGGTTGCAGTGTCGTGGCACCAGCACCAGTGCCTAAGGCCCAATTTTTCAGCCCCTGTTTAACAGGGGCATGTAATACACATTTTGATGGAATGCTTTGCAGCAGGGCTCATTCCTGCACTCCAACTAGAGTATATGGGAGAGGTTGCAGTGTTGTGGCAACAGCACCAGTGCCTAAGGCCCAATTCTTCAGCCCCTTTTTAACAGGGGCATGCAATTACAATTTTGGATGCAATGCTTTGCAGCAGTCTCATTCCTGCACTTCAACTAGAGTATCTGGGAGAGGTTGCAGTGTTGTGGCACCAGCAAGCAGTGCCTAAGGCCCAATTTTTCAGCCCCTGTTTAACAGGAGCATGCAATTACAGTTCTTGATATAATATTCCACAGTAGGGCCCGTCCCTGCACCCACCGAGAGTAACTGTGAGGACTTATAGTGTTGTGGCATCAGCACCACCACCTCAACCACCAAAGGCCCAATTTTTCTACCACTGTTCAACAATGGATGTAATTACAATTCTTGATATAATCGTTCACAGCAAGGTGCTCCAGCGCCCACCAAGAGTCACTTTGAGGGCTTACAGTGTGGTGGCAACACCAACACTTTAGGCCCACATTTCTGCAGAGCATATAGGGCAGGCCCCTACTTTCAAACATCCAACTTACAAACGTCTCCTACTTGCAAACGGAAGGAGACAACAGGAAGTGAAATGAAAAAAGACAGATGGCCAAAAAAATTATACAAGGGTAATAACCCTTCCCTATGTTTTCCAAAAAGCTTAAAAATAGATTTTTTGACTGGAGCTGCACTTTAAAAATGTACCAGTTCAAAATTACAAACAGATTCTACTTAACACAACAAACCTACACACCCTGTCTTGTTTGCACCGCCTGTATACTGCTGTTCTGAGTATATAGGGCCTGGGGGCACCACGCCTTTCCTTTTTTTAATTTAGGTACGGGGTTCACCTTAATATCCATACAAGACCCAAAGGGGCTGGTAATGGGCAGGGGGGGCTACGCATGCCATTTTTTTCTCAATGATTTTCATCCGTATTGCCGGAACCAGACATGACATTGAAACTGCAAGCAGTTTTAAATGACTTTTTTTTTCCGTTAAATGTCATTTTGTGCAGGGACTGTTCTAAACACGGGAAACACGTGCCACTTCACAGGCATACTATAGACGCCCCCCATGCACGATACTTAAAGGAATATTTCACTTTTTTTTCACTTTAATCATCATTAAAATCAGTGCTCCCGAAAAAACTGCAGTTTTTAGAAAAAAAAAATTGTTATTGACATATGTCCCCTGGCGCAGGGGTCGGGTCCCCAAACCATTTTTAGGACAACATCTTGCTTATTACTCGTTAAAATTAGCACATTTTATTTCGAACGTTCGAGTCCCATAGACTTCAATGGGGTTCTAAAGTTTGCACAAATTTTCGGTCCGTTCGAAAGTTCTGGTGCGAACCGAACCGGGGGGTTTTCAGCTCATCCCTAGTCTTGTGTATCTCTAAGCAGTAAGAAAAAATCATCTGCAAATAGTATTACTTTTACTTCTTCCTCTCCTCATTTATATCCTTTTATCCCCAAAGAGGATCTTGGGGCGAGGGCGAAGAGGAGGGGGGACAAAGGGCACCCCTGTCTTGTCCCCCTCAGCAATCAAAACCTGGCAGATCACTCATTGTTCACTCTTACCCTTGCTCCAGGTGACCTATACAGTAACTTGACCCAGTTAATAAAATTTGGTCCAATGTGGAATTCACTCAAAGTTCTCCAGAGAAATTTCCACTCTAAAGTACCAAAGGCCTTGGCGGCATCTAAAGAGAGGATCACCCTATTACCCTCCTATTACCCTCCTCATCAATAGGAGTTTGAATATTTAAATATAGCCATCTTATATTTATACTGGTAGACCTTCCAGGATTAAAACCTGATTGATCAGGGTGAACTAGTTTTTGTACAACTCTGTTTAGTCTAGCCGCCAAGGCCTTTGCCAAGATTTTTGTATCAGAGTTCAATAAAGAAATAGGTCTCTACCAGCTTTGCACATCTAGAGAGTGGCATTGTTGCCCAATCTTCTTTGCGAAATAGCTCAAGCTCTGTCAGATTGGATGGAGAGTGTCTGTGAACAGCAATTTTCAAGTATTGCCACAAATTCTCAACTGGATTTAGGTCTGGACTTCGACTGGGCCATTCTAACACATGAATATGCTTTGTTCTAAACCATTCCATTGGATCTCTGGCTGTATGTTTAGGGTCGTTGTCCTGCTGAAAGGTGAACTTTTGCCCCATTCTCAAGTCTTTTGCAGACTCTAACAGGTTTTCTTCTAAAATTGCCCTGTATTTGGCTCCATACATCTTTCCATCAAGTCTGACCAGCTTCCCTGTCACTGCTGAAGAAAAGCATACCCACAACATGATGCCACCACCACCATGTTTCACGGTGGAGATGGTGTATTGAGGGTGATGTGCAGTGTTAGTTTTCCACCACACATAGCATTTTGCTTTTAGGCCAAAAAGTTTAATTTTGGCCTCACCTGACCAGAGCACCTTCTTCCACATGTTTACTGTGTCCCCCACATGGCTTCTCACAAACTGTAAATGGGACTTCTCATGGCTTTCTTTTAACAATGGATTTTCTTGCCACTCTTCCATAAGGTTCAGATTTGTGGAGTGCAAAACTAATAGTTGTCCTGTGGACAGATTTTCCCACTCAAGCTGTGAATCTCTGCAGCTTCTCCAGAGTTACCATGGACCTCTAGGCTGCAACTCTGATTAATGTTCTCCTTGCCCGGCCTGTCACTTGAGGTGGACGGCCAGGTCTTTATAGGTTTGCAGTTGTGCCATACTCTTTCCATTTTTGGATGATGGATTAAACAGTGCTCCCAGAGTTGTTCAAAGCTTGGGATATTTTTTTATAACCTAACCCTGCTTTAAACTTCTCCACAACTTTGTCCCTGACCTGTCTGGTGTGGTCCTTGGCCTACATGATTATTTTGGTTCACTAATGTTCTCTAACAAATCTCTGAGGGCTTCACAGAACAGCTGTATTTATACTGAGATTAAACTACACACAAGTGGACTCAATTTACCAACTAGGTGACTTCTGAATGCAATTGGTTCCACTAGATTTCAGTTAGGGATATCAGAGTAAAGGGTACTGAATATAAATGCATGCCACACATTTTTGTAAAAAAAAAAAAAAATTCAATTATGTGCCACTTTATGTTGGTCTATCACATAAAATCCCAATAAAATACATTTACGTTTTTGAATGTAACTTGACAAAATGTGGAAAATGTCATGGGGTATATATACTTTTTCAAGGCACTGTAAAAGGATAATTTTTTAAAGCTATATGTATCTGGAGGCCTACTGTAACCTGTCTGCTTGTCATTATCATACACGGTTGTGTTCAGACTCTATTGCAGTCTCACGTCTAGCTTTTTTATACTGTATTTGTATATTTAGTATCATTTATTCTGGGCTCTTCCCAATTTATTGAAACAAATAAACAATGCTTTAAAAAAGCTAAATGTTTTTAGGGTCTCTAGGGTGACCTTAACCTGTCTATGATATGGATCATCTCTGGGATGTATACATCCTACTACAGTAAACTGACATTTACAAATAAAAAAATACATTTAAATTGCTGGCAATGACAGCTCCTGGTTCTTTTAAATGGTTCCTATATCTATTTATTGCTTTAGTACATAATGTTAATAATGTTTTATAGCAACTTCAGCCTTCTTTTTTTTTTTACATGCGCTCACTGGCCCTATTTGCTGCAATGGCATTTTGCTGCTTCTTGTCAACATCACGTGCCCTTTATGTAGTGTGTCTAGTCACCATGACAGCAGTATTCCCTGGCTATTGTGGGCATTGAATTGCCAGATTTCCTTTTCCTACATTGTTCTGATATCACTTCCAGTTTGACTGGTTGCTATACCAACTGAGCCAAATATGGGGATGTCTTTTTGTTCAAAATTAGCATTGTATAATGTGAGGGGTTAGCTCGGCAGCGGGTGTGTGTGACCCCCTGGATGGGTTCACAACACAAAATCAGGCACAGCAGACAGCGTTGTAGGTGCAAAAAAACAAAAGATGCGGTTTATTTATGCTACATGCAGTGATACATATAACAGCCAAACAAAAATAAAACATGAAAATAAATCCTGGTCAGCTTGACCTCTAACTACACACTTAGATTCCCTGTCTAACAACTGAGTGCAGCCTTGTGCTGCACCAGTCCCTGTCTCTGTTGTAGAGGGTTGCCACACAGGCGTTAACTCACCGCACAGAACAGATATCACACTCCCCAGTCTATACAACACAAAACTGGTTCCAGGATGGAGCATCTCCCTAAGCATGCTGGGGTTTTTTGTAGAGGTCTTAATGAGCCCACTTACTTCAGCTGGGCTCATTAACTCTTCCCCTCTAATTGTAAAGGTCTGCATAAAGCCTGAATCTAGGGCACACATATTTCCCATCCTGGATACAACCAGGTGACTTTACCTGCGTGCTGCCACATACCCCCCCCCCCTCTTGTTTCAACCTTGGGGTTGTAACACAAGCAGTCAGACACGCATGTATCCGAGACAAAGCATCCACATTCCCCATTTTAACACCAGGGCGATGCTTAACTGTAAAGTTAAATTCCTGTAGGGCCAGGAACCACCTATTTACCCTTCTATTGGTCTCCTTGTTCTGAGCCATCCACTTTAAAGGAGCGTGATCAGTCACCAGGTCAAAGTGCCTACCTAGCAGATAGTACCGAAGGGAATCTAGAGCCCACTTCACTGCTAAACATTCCTTCTCAATCGTGGTGTAATTTACCTCATGGGACTTCAACTTCCTGCTGAGGTAAATGACTGGGTGCTCTTCCCCATTCCAGACCTGGGATAACACTGCTCCTAACCCAACGTCTGATGCATCAGTTTGTACAACAAAGTCCTTAGAGAAGTCTGGTGATTACAACACTGGCTGGCTACATAAGGCTGTTCTTAAGGACTGAAATGCTTCTTCAGCCTCTGGGGACCATTTAACCATGACCGACTCTTTCCCTTTTGTCAGGTTGGTGAGGGGCACAGCCTGAGAAGCAAAATGGGGAATGAATCGTCGATAATAGCCAGCGATTCCCAGAAAGGCTCGTACCTGTTTCTTGCTGTTGGGACGTGGCCAACTCTGTATGGCCTCGACTTTATTGACTTGGGGTTTTATCACCCCCCTCCCAATAGTGTACCCAAGATATTTGGCCTCCTCCTGTCCAATGGTACACTTCTTTGGATTGGCCGTAAACCCAGATTCCCGGATAGAGTCTAGGACTGCTTGTACTTTTGGCAAATGTGAGACCCAGTCTGTGCTATGGATAATCACATCATCCAGGTAAGCTGCAGCATATTTCTGATGGGGCCTCAGAATCTTATCCATTTTCCGCTGGAATGTTGCCGGTGCATTCTGTAACCCAAACGGCATTCTCTTATATTGGAATGCCCCATCTGGGGTTACAAACGCAGTTTTCTCCTTGGCCGACTCGGCCAGGGGAATTTGCCAATACCCTTTGGTGAGATCAAGAGTTGTCATATATCGGGCTGTTCCCAGCCGGTCAATCAACTCATCTATACGCGGCATGGGGTAGGTGTCAAATTTTGTAACTTTATTTAATTGTCGAAAATCGTTACAAAACCGCCAGCTCCCATCAGGTTTGGGCACTAGTACGATAGGACTGGACCAGTCACTCTGGGACTCCTCTATCACACCCAATTCCAACATCCTTTGAACCTCCCCACGTATTGCCTCCCGTCGGGCCTCTGGTATTCTATAAGGTTTTAGTTTTACCCTTTCTCCTGGCGGGGTGATAATGTCATGCTCTACGCCAGATGTTTGTCCCGGAAGCTCAGAGAAAATCTCTTTGTTACGAAGTACAAACTTTTTAACCTCCTGTTGTTGGGGTTTCGATAAGGTGTCTGCTATTCCAACCTCAGGAACTAAGCAATCAGGCTGTACTTGTGACAAAGTCTCTGCGACTAGGGATTCCCTATCCCTCCAGGCTTTCAGCAGATTGACGTGATAGATCTGCTCCGGCTTTCGCCTTCCTGGCTGTCTAACCCTGTAGTTCACCTCACTAATTTTTTCAATTACTTCATATGGACCTTGCCATTTGGCCAGAAATTTGCTTTCAACCGTAGGGACTAGCACCAAGACCCTATCCCCTGGGGAAAAAGTACAGGTCTTGGCCCCACGGTTGTACACTCTCTGCTGTGCTAACTGCGCTTGGGTTAAATGTTCCTTTACAATTGGCATTACCTGTGCAATTCTATCTTGCATCAGGGCGACATGCTCAATCACGCTCCTGTGAGGAGAACTCTCATTTTCCCAAGTTTCCTTGGCGATATCCAGCAGCCCTCTTGGGTGTCTCCCATAGAGCAACTCAAAGGGTGAGAAACCCGTAGAGGATTGGGGTACCTCCCTAATGGCAAACATCAGATAGGGTATTAGACAGTCCCAATTCTTTCCATCTCTATCCACCACCTTCTTTAACATTTGTTTAAGGGTTTTGTTGAATCTTTCAACCAACCCATCTGTTTGGGGGTGATACACAGATGTACGCAATTGCGTCACTTTGTACAACTTGCATAATTCTTTCATAACGCGGGACATAAAGGGTGTACCTTGGTCCGTAAGCAGTTCCTTACAAATACCCACACGGCTAAAAACAAGAGATAGCTCTTTGGCTATGGTTTTGGCCGATGTATTTCGGAGAGGAATTGCTTTCGGATAACGGGTGGCATAGTCCAATATAACCAAAATGTACTGATGCCCCCTGGCGGACTTCATTATCGGACCTACCAAATCCATTGCGATCCTTTCAAAGGGGACCTCAATGATAGGAAGAGGTACCAGCGGGTTAAGGAAATGTGGCATAGGTGCCGACTTCTGACACACAGGGCAGGAGGAACAATAATTTTCTAGTTCCTTCATGACCTCAGGCCAATAGAATCTCTGCAATACCCTCTCTCTGGTTTTCTCTGTCCCCAGATGACCTCCCAGAATGTGCCCATGAGCCAATTCTAACACCAACTTCCTGTAAGGTTTGGGCACTACAAGTTGCTCAATGGTTTCTTCTGCCCTTTGAGCCACTCGATACAGCAGGTCCCTTTCCATAGTGAAGTAAGGATAAGGGCAAGACTTATCTGGGTTCACTAACTCGCCATCTATTTTCACCACATTTTCCCGTGTCTTTATTAGGGTGGGGTCTTTTAACTGTTCTGTGGCAAAATTTTCCCTGTGAACCTCAAGATCCCAAAACTCCACAGACGGCATGTTTTCATCTGAGGATGTTGGCTCCCCCCCAGTTTCTCGAGTTTCTCCCGCCAATACCGACAAGGGAAATTCAGGAGAGTCCTCACCACTCCCAGAGGAATTCTGGTCATCTTCCTGGTTTATAGGGGCACCAGTGGGGGGCTCAGGACAATCCCAGAGTTCCCAGAATTTTGGAAAATCCCTTCCCACAATAGCATCATGTGGTAAGTGAGACACTAACCCCACCTGATGAGAGAGGTTACCTTTGGGGGTCTCAAAAAACACTGAAGTTACAGGATACTCTCGGGTGTCCCCATGCACACAAATAACAGCCACCTTGTTCTTCCCAGAGACCTCTGTAGTAACTAATTCAGCTTTTATCAATGTTACCAGGCTACCTGAATCCAGCAACACATCAACATTTCTACCATTAATACACATTTTGCATAAATGTTTCTCAGGTCCCCGAATGGCAGTGCATGCAACTGTCGCAAACAGCGACTGACGTCTCTCCCTTATAAAGTCATTGCATAGGCTCATCCACAATGGGGCAATTGGCTGCAATATGTCCCTCTTGCCGGCAGCGGTAGCAAATAATCTTTTTCGCTGTCTCTTGCAGCATGGGCTTCCTGGGCTGCTCCCGCCAGACCTTAGGTAGAACTCCCACCCTCTCACTGTCTCCACCCTCACCCCTTGGAGTCATCTTACCCGCCACTGGGAATGATCTGGTCTTAGGATGGAAAGTCCGTGAGTCCCTGGAAGAGGTGGTCAGGTTCTCTGTAGCCAAGTACCTCTCAACCAGATCCACAAGTTTATCTGCATTTTCTGGGTCTCCATGGCTTACCCATTTTTGGATGGCAGTAGGAAGAGCTCTCAGGAAACGATCCATAACAACACGTTCCACAATGTTCGGTGCGGTCAAAGTCTCTGGCTGCAGCCACTTCCTGCTCAGGTGAATGAGATCATACATTTGAGACCTGGGGGGTTTTCCAACCTGAAAAGTCCAATTATGCACACGCTGAGCCCGGACGGCCAGGGTGACACCCAGCCGTGCCAATATTTCTGTTTTTAGCACCACATAGTCTTTTGCTTGGTCAGGCTCTAGGTCATAATACGCTTTCTGCATTCCCTAGTTAACAGAGGGGCCACCAGTCCAGCCCATTGCTCCTTAGGCCACTTTTCCCTTTCAGCAGTCCTTTCAAATGTGGTCAAAAACACCTCCGGATCATCTTCTCCAGTCATTTTTGTCAATAAACGGCTCACACCAAAGGATGCGGTATTATTGTAACCACTTGCTTCATTGGTCTGCGGACGTTGCTGTATTAATGTCTCTATTTTCTGTTGAAAACTCTGCTCTTGCTTCTGCAACAGGTCTATGAAGCGGGCTTCAGATTGCTGCTGTGCTTGTTGCTGAGCTTCCAGACTCTGCAGGTGAGCTTTCTGCTGGGCTGCAAGGCTCTTTTGTAAAGCCGCATTTGTTTTCTGCTGATTTGCATTTGTTTGCTGCTGATTTGCATTTGCTAGAGCCAGCTGTCTCAGTATCTCCTCCATGCTGGCCTTTAAAAAAAATTGAAAAAAAAACTGCCAGAATTCTCCACCAACTGTGAGGGGTTAGCTCGGCAGCGGGTGTGTCTGACCCCCTGGATGGGTTCACAACACAAAATCAGGCACAGCAGACAGCGTTGTAGGTGCAAAAAAACAAAAGATGCGGTTTATTTATGCTACATGCAGTGATACATATAACAGCCAAACAAAAATAAAACATGAAAATAAATCCTGGTCAGCTTGACCTCTAACTACACACTAAGATTCCCTGTCTAACAACTGAGTGCAGCCTTGTGCTGCACCAGTCCCTGTCTCTGTTGTAGAGGGTTGCCACACAGGCGTTAACTCACCGCACAGAACAGATATCACACTCCCCAGTCTATACAACACAAAACTGGTTCCAGGATGGAGCATCTCCCTAAGCATGCTGGGGTTTTTTTGTAGAGGTCTTAATGAGCCCACTTACTTCAGCTGGGCTCATTAACTCTTCCCCTCTAATTGTAAAGGTCTGCATAAAGCCTGAATCTAGGGCACACATATTTCCCATCCTGGATACAACCAGGTGACTTTACCTGCGTGCTGCCACAATTAATATATTATTCCCTGGTGTATCACCATTATATGTGTGATTCTTTAATTTTTGTACAACATGCAGCAATGTATTGCTTTTTATGTTCTGTTGTAACATTATTAGTCTGTTGCTATTGTTTCATGCTGTCTGACGTCTGACTGTTTAACTTTTTCTAAAGTGTCAGTGTTGGTGATGACGTCTCTAAATGGGGGTCCAGTTTCACATTTGGTGGAGGTATTTAAAACCCTTTCGCTGCCAGATACATTTTTGCATTTTTTGCACACATGTGTAAAAAATTATTTTAGGCCTGAAGATTACACAAAACAAATATTATATATTTTCTGAAAGAAGATACCCTAGAGAATAAAATAGAGGTAATTCCAATTTGTTATGTCACACAATAATACTGCAAAGGTCTAGGAAATGCAAACTTTCAATAAAAAATACATTAACGTGAATTTTAGGTCAAACAAACAGTAAAATATGAGGTTGCACTGAGTAAATAGATACCCAACATGTCAAACCTTTAATTTTGTGCGCCCGTGAAATGGCGTCATACGTCAGTACCCTGTATTTTCTATAAGTGACAGTTCAAAGGCCCCTGTATGTATTCGTTTAGTGTTACGGAGGAGGTCTTGTGTTTGAATTATTGCTCTCACTCTGGTGTGCGCAGCGATATGTAAAGTGTATCGCAATTGATGTTTTCGCCCCGACGCATGCAATTATGTTTGTGTGTGTGTGTGTGTGTGTATGTGGGGGTAGGGGGGCCTCAAAATATTTTTTTGGGGTGGGGGGGATTTTATGTGCCTGGGTGTAATTTTTTTTTTTTTTGTTTACAAACATTTTATTGAGGTATATCAGGAAATACAAAGTGTAAAGGCACAGAGAGGTCAGCAAGTACATTTGTGAGACAGGGTACAGCAGTATATAAGCACATCTTTCGTGTTACCTTTTAATAAAGTAAAGGAATAGACAGTGAACCAAATAATAAGAAAGAAAATAAAAAACGAAATCCAGAAATGGAAATATATATGAAAGACAAATGTGGGGGTTATAATACAAGTAAACCAGAATACACCAGTGAGATGCGCCAGTAGGGTAAATGCCGGTATTGTTCATGCCAAATAGTTTATTCCCTTTTTTATTTGTGAGTCCACACTAGTACTGTGTATATTGCTTAAAGAGACCTCAGTCTTTCTGGTCACCAGGAACAGGGACTGAAAGGACCCAGAGTCCAGTGCTTAACAGGTGTCATGTCCAGCTTCCCCATTTGCAGTCAAAGATGTACAGAGTCCAGGAGAATGTGATACACTCTTTCCATCAGTCTAATAGATTCCATACGCAGGACACCTGTGACCATGACACCGAGGGTTTTGCCAGCTTAGAGCGACAGCCCATTGAATAGCAATGAAAAGTGTATGCACTAGCTTCTGTTGAGGGGGGAGACCCCTGGGAGTTCAACAAATAATATACACATTTGGTAGGTCAGGGTGACTGGTGATCCAGTCAGCTGGAGTATCAGTCTGGAGGTTTTTTGCCATAAGGGCCCTAGGACCTCCAAAATGTGTGTAGGTGTCCTGGTATCCTCTAAAACATGTGCCAGGAACCAGTGGGTAAATTCTGTATAATCTATCAGGGGTATAGTACCAGCGGGTATGTAAGTTGAGTACCGTTTCTTTGATGGATACAGAGCGGGTACATTATGCATTTATTGATCATATCCTGCCAGTCCTCCTCTGAAAACTCCTGGGCTGTTTCTGACTCCCATCTCACCATGGCTACTGATTTAGTTATAATATTGTGGTCATTAAGGTATTGTTATAGTGTTGAGATAGTCCCCCTATCCCTAGAGGCCTCTCCACATAGGATCTCAAATCGTGATTTAGTGAATTCAACGGCATTATCCAGGGCGGTAGAGAAAAAGTGCTATATCTGCAAATATTGGTAAAATTCAGATCAACCGAGGGCAAAATTCTGTTGTAGGTGTGCAAATGAGCAGAAGTGGTGGCCCGTCCATAGGGGTCACCCGGGCACCACCCCCACCCCCCTGATGTAGTCACAAAAAAATAAAAATAAATATATATTTTTTTTAAATGGCCCCTTTAAGAAATATAAAGAAAGAGAAAATGTCCTATAACTAAGTGCACTGTGTTCGGGCGACGGACACGGTGCACTATAGGAAGTGCCACTTCAAAGCAATCATGAGATTGCAGATGCGGCGCTTCATTGGCGGGGTTTAGAGATGCTTTGAGGCGCAATCGATTGTGCCTGGCCGGGTGCTTTGTTCTCAGTGTGAGAACAAAGTCACTTCCGGTGCCAGTGGGCTACAAAAAAGATGGCCGCCGTGACTAATCCCCTTGTGTTCAGTGAAGAGGGGAGACCCCTCCCCTCTCCACTGAACACACAGAGAAAACCAGGAAGCAATGGACAGGCTGCCACTGAGTGAGAAATTTTACAGTCTGGCTGGTGTTCTGCTCATTGTCAGGTCAGTGTTGGGATTTAACTGCAGCTTAAAGCTGGCTTTGAAGTTCTGGAGGAATAATCATTTACTAAGTGATGAATGTATAGATTCACAGGACACAGAACAGCTCTGCTCTTTTCATTTTTCATTATTTCAATATAGAAGAATTATGGTGCAAAACTCCTCCTTTTATATACAAAAGATATGTATAGATGAGGTTTTGGTCAAAGGATAATGAATAAAAAGGTACCACATCCCAGTTAATAAATATTTAAAGATATGGGAAAGAAGCTAGCAGGGGACTAGAGGGTAACCAGCCCCCAGGATTTTTAAGACGGTACCAAATGTCACAGACAGTAGATAAAAATCAATAAAGTTTTATTAAATGTACAAAAACATTTCCAAGAAAGGAAAGATTTTCATGAAAACACAATATGGCAAATCTAAGTATACAAAAGCTGGTGCAGAATCATACTCCACATATTACCACATTTGTATATTATTTATGCTGCATTATTTCTTTCTACATGTTTCGCTCTTCTGAGCTTCTTCAGGACATTGCAGCATGCACCGATATATAGAAAAACTGAAAATATAAACAAAATAATCAATTAAAAAGAAGAATTTTTTGAGACAATCAATGTGTCCCGCAAAATTCAAAGCACACATTCAATTAATTGAAATAACACATCCGCTCTGATCTCACTTGACCAGGGCAGCTACATACTTTAACAGTTACATTTATCAGGACAAGGACATAACTATAAGTAGACAATAAAGCGATTGCAAATCATTACATTTTTGGATGAACTCCAATATTGTGAGCATGCACAGGTAGTAACAAGTCTCTCCAATTTGGGGATTACAATTAGGTTTTTGTAAAATGGCCGCCTTACCCATTAGGTCTGTGAGTTCATATTTGTTTATCACAGTATTGAAGTCAGTTGTTGACAAGTGAAGAAAATCACAACATACACACGAAATATAATAAGAACGCCATTGAGGAGCCTCGACATTCCCCAGGAGTCTGTAGAGGCACGAGAAAAAGAATAAAATACATCTAAATTTCTAAATTTAAAATTGAATAACAGGTGGTAATCGAATAAAAGGCGTACCTGGAAAGCATCCAGGAAGTAACTGTATTAGAGCCAATTTTGGGGTATCAAACGACGAAAAGTTTCAAAATCATCCGAGTGTTGTCAAATATAGTTGAAAAATAGATATTGAGGCAAAAAACATTTACCTATGCAGATCTA
The DNA here is from genome assembly GCF_037356315.1 of Lithobates pipiens. Taxonomy (NCBI): domain Eukaryota; kingdom Metazoa; phylum Chordata; class Amphibia; order Anura; family Ranidae; genus Lithobates; species Lithobates pipiens. The sequence continues at coordinate 26,616,597 of NW_027507790.1, read as the reverse complement.
AAACAAGAAAGAAAGAAATCTCTCATCAATGAATACCATCATTAGGCTTGGAATCCGGGTGAAGTTACCCAGCTGAACTTAGAAGAAAATCTTCTAAGTCCTACACAAGTTTCAGGCTCATACCTGTTTTCAAAAAGATGTTTAAACCAGTTGGTTAAATTTCAGTCCACTTCCGAGTGTCCGGGGGATCCCTCTCCATCAATTGCCAAGGCGGCACTGACGGAGCTGGCGTTTTATCTTGTGGCTCCAGCCCAGGGGCGTCTGACGTCACCGCCGGGCTGCGGGCGTGTCTTCGAAAAGGACTTCCTTGCTGCGCGCACGTGTGGTATTGCGCATGCGCGAAGGACGTAATTTACGTCACTACAGCGCATCGGCCATTTTGGAAAATGGCAAAAGTCAAGGCTTTGCCCACCTTTGTCTGTCTGCACCTGTGCTGATAACGACAACAGCGTCTTTCAAACGCAGGCGACCATAATGGAAATTGGCAGTATACCTAATCGTATACCAGACAGGTAAATAAGCTGCATGAGCACGGGGAAAGGAATGGTAGAGTAATACTGCCAACCTCTGAAAATTCCCCCGTTCCAAAGGATGGCAAAAAGGAAATTGCAGAAAGCGGGCAAATAAATCCTCTCACTTAGAATAGGGGCAAGCTGGCAAAGCTTTTAATTGGCTAAATAAGCTGTGAGTCAATCTTGCCCCGGGGCGCCCGTACAGACTCACTAAGAAGGAAAATATAAAGGCTCCTCATGGCAATTCAAAGTCATAAACAATATTCATTAAAAACTGGTATACAGAAAAAATCATATTGAACACAAATGTGTATTAAAATATACTCACATCCTATGGGGCAGAAGGAAAAAAAAAATTACATCCTGAGTCATGGCTAATTTACTTGAAATTAAAATTTAGAGAAAAGGCTTAAAACGAAACGCCTCATTGAGCCCAGGAGACCGAGTAGCTCCTAGATTGAATATCCACCTGGTCTCTCATTGCAAGAGAATGCGATTATGAACACCCCCTCTTTCTCCCGGGGGGACATATTCCAGTGGGAAGAATTGCATGAGGTTGTCATTAAACTGATGATGTAAACCAAAGTGTCGACTGATTGGAGTCTCCATCTTCTTCCCCCGCACCAGGGACACATGGTCCCTGATGCGGTGGAAAAAGGGACGCTTGGTTTTGCCTATGTAGAAGGCATCGCACTGGCAAATCATAATATACACTATGCCCACCGATTGGCACGTCACTGCGAATTTGGGCTTGAACAAATGACCATTAGGCAGTAATATAGACCCAGATACATGTAGGTACCTACAAAAACCACATTTGTGGCAGGGAGCACATCCCTTTCGTTTTTTCCCACTGTTGGGAGAGGGGTAAAGTGGCTCTGGACTAGGGAATCCTTCAGAGAACGTGACCTTCTGTAGGTGATTACCGGGTGATCCGGAAGATGTTTAGCTAATACTGGATCCCCCTTCAGAAGATACCAATATCTCTGAAGGATCCCTTTTACTTGCGAGTGTTGTTCATTAAATGTAGTAATGAATCTAACACCAGAGGCCGTTTTAGGTGGTCTATGACCATGTATTAAGACGGCCCTGTTTTGTTTCCTAGCTTGCGTGTATGCCCTTTTTAGGCTTTTATTGCTATAGCCCCTTTGGTGTAGGCGCAACCTTAGTTTCCTAGCCTCCAGAGCAAAGTCTTCTTGATTACTACAGTTACGTCTGAGACGAAGGTACTGCCCATAGGGAATACTCGATATCAGAGGGGACGGGTGTGAACTTGATGCATGTAGTAGCGAATTAGCCGCGGTGGTTTTTCGGTGGAGAGTGGATTGGATCTCACCTCCCAAATCAGCGAAGATTTGTACATCCAAAAAAGTTAACTTGGAGAGGCTTTTTTCCATGGTGAATCTAAGATTGAAGGAATTAACCCCCAATAGATCCACAAAGGTGGCTAAGTCTGTCTCATTGCCCGTCCAAATGAAAAAAATGTCATCAATAAATCTCCGCCACATTGGAATTAAATCAAAAAATCTCTGAAGATTTTCCTGACGAAAGATTTGACGCTTCCATCCCCCCAGGTACAGGTTGGCATATGAGGGAGCACACTTAGTCCCCATAGCCACCCCCTGCACCTCGAAGTAATGGGAGCGCCCAAACATAAAAATATTGTTGGTGAGGATAAAACGTAGGAGATCCAAAATGAACCTCATATAATTAGGTGGGATCCCCCCGCCCTCCACAATAAAGCTCTCGACAACCTGAACCCCCAGATCATGAGGGATCGAGTTGAACAAAGCCTCCACATCCAAAGTTACTAACCATGAATTTTGTTTTACTATTGCGATTGGATGTCCAATTGTATGCCTGATTATTATCATAAGCCAGTTTGTCTCGCATAAATTTCCTCTCTTTGTTTTGTATCAAGTTGGCTACATATTGTTCCAGATTCGTTTTTAAAGTATTTTCCCGATCTGAGAAGGATTCATGCGAGACCGCCTTACCATTTTCCTCGTGGAGTTTCTGGATCTCACTATCAATGATATTTAGCTCACTCGTATAATGAGAGCACAGTATCTGCATCATTGTAGTGGAACATTGTTGAAGATTAGCTTCCCATTGGAGTTTGAAAGTTGGATCTATTTTGTAAATCGTGGGAAAGATTTGTATTCTCAAACCCCATGGGGATATCTCATCATCAATGTATTTACAAAAATATTGTTTATTCCAATATATACGTGATTTCTTCTCCAACATTCGTTGGAGTCTTAAGAAAAACCTGTCCAGAGATAATCATCCTGTTGCTAAGCCTTGGGAGTGATGGAAAGTATCCATGAGCCCGTCAAATTCACTGCCGCAGTATTTAGCCATGACCCTAGAACAAAAAAAAAAAAGCATGCCAGTGCCTTGGTGGATGACTTTTTACGCCCCTATGTGGAGGGTTTGACATCTTACTTACGTGACACCTCCGACCTGTTGCGGGCCTTGGATGGAGTCTCGATATCAGAGGGGACTTGGTTAGTAACTTTGGATGTGGAGGCTTTGTACAACTCGATCCCTCATGATCTGGGGGTTCAGGTTGTCGAGAGCTTTATTGTGGAGGGCGGGGGGATCCCACCTAATTATATGAGGTTCATTTTGGATCTCCTACGTTTTATCCTCACCAACAATATTTTTATGTTTGGGTGCTCCCATTACCTCCAGGTGCAGGGGGTGGCTATGGGGACTAAGTGTGCTCCCTCATATGCCAACCTGTACCTGGGGGATGGGAGCGTCAAATCTTTCGTCAGGAAAATCTTCAGAGATTTTTTGATTTAATTCCAATGTGGCGGAGATTTATTGATGACATTTTTTTCATTTGGACGGGCAATGAGACAGACTTAGCCACCTTTGTTGATCTATTGGGGGTTAATTCCTTCAATCTTAGATTCACCATGGAAAAAAGCCTCTTCAAGTTAACTTTTTTGGATGTACAAATCTTCGCTGATTTGGGAGGTGAGATCCAATCCACTCTCCACCGAAAAACCACCGCGGCTAATTCGCTACTACATGCATCAAGTTCACACCCGTCCCCTCTGATATCGAGTATTCCCTATGGGCAGTACCTTCGTCTCAGACGTAACTGTAGTAATCAAGAAGACTTTGCTCTGGAGGCTAGGAAACTAAGGTTGCGCCTACGCCAAAGGGGCTATAGCAATAAAAGCCTAAAAAGGGCATACACGCAGCGAGGAAACAAAACAGGGCCGTCTTAATACATGGTCATAGACCACCTAAAACGGCCTCTGGTGTTAGATTCATTACTACATTTAATGAACAACACTCGCAAGTAAAAGGGATCCTTCAGAGATATTGGTATCTTCTGAAGGGGGATCCAGTATTAGCTAAACATCTTCCGGATCACCCGGTAATCACCTACAGAAGGTCACGTTCTCTGAAGGATTCCCTAGTCCAGAGCCACTTTACCCCTCTCCCAACAGTGGGAAAAAAACGAAAGGGATGTGCTCCCTGCCACAAATGTGGTTTTTGCAGGTACCTACATGCATCTGGGTCTATATTACTGCCTAATGGTCATTTGTTCAAGCCCAAATTCGCAGTGATGTGCCAATCGGTGGGCATAGTGTATATTATGATTTGCCAGTGCGATGCCTTCTACATAGGCAAAACCAAGCGTCCCTTTTTCCACCGCATCAGGGACCATGTGTCCCTGGTGCGGGGGAAGAAGATGGAGACTCCAATCAGTCGACACTTTGGTTTACATCATCAGTTTAATGACAACCTCATGCAATTCTTCCCACTGGAATATGTCCCCCCGGGAGAAAGAGCGGGTGATTATAATCGCATTCTCTTGCAATGAGAGACCAGGTGGATATTCAATCTAGGAGCTACTCGGTCTCCTGGGCTCAATGATGCGTTTAGTTTCAAGCCTTTTCTCTTAATTTAAATTTCAAGTAAATTAGCCATGACTCAGGATGTAATTTATTTATTTATTTATTTTTCCTTCCGCCCCATAGGATGTGAGTATATTTTAATACACATTTGTGTTCAATATGATTTTTTCTGTATACCAATTTTTAATGAATATTGTTTATGACTTTGAATTGCCATGAGGAGCCTTTATATTTTCCTTCTTAGTGAGTCTGTACGGGCGCCCCGGGGCAAGATTGACTCACAGCTTATTTAGCCAATTAAAAGCTTTGCCAGCTTGCCCCTATTCTAAGTGAGAGGATTTATTTGCCCGCTTTCTGCAATTTCCTTTTTGCCATCCTTTGGAACCGGGGAATTTTCAGAGGTTGGCAGTATTACTCTACCATTCCTTTCCCCGTGCTCATGCAGCTTATTTACCTGTCTGGTATACGATTAGGTATACTGCCAATTTCCATCATGGTCCCCTGCGTTTGAAAGACGCTGTTGTCATTATCAGCGCAGGCGCAGACAGACAAAGGTGGGCAAAGCCTTGACTTTTGCCATTTTCCAAAATGGCCGATGCGCTGTAGTGACGTAAATTACGTCCTTCGCGCATGCGCAATACCACACGTGCGCGCAGCAAGGAAGTCCTTTTCGAAGACACGCCCGCAGCCCGGCGGTGACGTCAGATGCCGCCGGGCTGGAGTCACGAGATAAAACACCAGCTCCGTCAGTGCCGCCTTGGCAATTGATGGAGAGGGATCCCCCGGACACTCGGAAGTGGACTGAAATTTAACCAACTGGTTTAAACATCTTTTTGAAAACAGGTATGAGCCTGAAACTTGTGTGGGACTTAGAAGATTTTCTTCTAAGCTCAGCTGGGTAACTTCACCCGGATTCCAAGCCTAATGATGGTATTCATTGATGAGAGATTTCTTTCTTTCTTGTTTTAGATCTGCATAGGTAAATGTTTTTTGCCTCAATATCTATTTTTCAACTATATCTGACAACACTCGGATGATTTTGAAACTTTTTGTCGTTTGATACCCCAAAATTGGCTCTAATACAGTTACTTCCTGGACACTTTCCAGGTACGCCTTTTATTCGATCACCACCTGTTATTCAATTTTAAATTTAGAAATGTAGATGTATTTTATTCTTTTTCTCGTGCCTCTACAGACTCCTGGGGAATGTCGAGGCTCCTCAATGGCGTTCTTATTATATTTCGTGTGTATGTTGTGATTTTCTTCACTTGTCAACAACTGACTTCAATACTGTGATAAACAAATATGAACTCACAGACCTAATGGGTAAGGCGGACATTTTATAAAAACCTAATTGTAATCCCCAAATTGGAGAGTATTGTTACTACCTGTGCATGCTCACAATATTGGAGTTCATCCAAAAATGTAATGATTTGCAATCGCTTTATTGTCTACTTATAGTTATGTCCTTGTCCTGATAAATGTAACTGTTAAAGTATGTAGCTGCCCTGGTCAAGTGAGATCAGAGCGGATGTGTTATTTCAATTAATTGAATGTGTGCTTAGAATTTTGCGGGACACATTGATTGTCTCAAAAAATTCTTCTTTTTAATTGATTATTTTTGTATATTTTCAGTTTTTCTATATATCGGTGCATGCTGCAATGTCCTGAAGAAGCTCAGAAGAGCGAAACATGTAGAAAGAAATAATGCAGCATAAATAATATACAAATGTGGTAATATGTGGAGTTCTGTATGATTCTGCACCAGCTTTTGTATACTTAGATTTGCCATATTGTGTTTACATGAAAATCTTTCCTTTCTTGGAAATGTTTTTGTACATTTAATAAAACTTTATTGATTTTTATCTACTGTCTGTGACATTTGGTACCGTCTTAAAAATCCCGGGGGTTGGTTACCCTCCAGTCCCCTGCTAGCTTCTTTCCCATATCTTTAAATATCCTCCTTTTATATGCATATGGTTTTAAACAAAATGTGATTAAATATGAATTAAACATCAGGAACCTGTTTGTTGTTAACAGCAAGCTTACTTCACTTTTGCATTCTACACATTCTTACACAGTAAATCACACTTAACTGTACAATATATATTCCATTGTGTTTAACTCATTATATTGTGCTGTAAATGATATACTGTATGTTGCACTCAGTACACTCTTCTGTGTTATATACTCCATAGTGCAATGTTGCACTTAGTACATTGTGCTATACATTATGTACTTCATAATGTTTGAATGATATCATTTGATATGGCACAGTGGCATCATGTGATGGCACAGTGGGAGCATTTGATTTGGCACAGTTGAAGCATTTGATGGGCACAGTGGCTGCGTTTGATGGCACAGGTGCTGCATTTGATGGGCACAGTGGCTGCGTTTGATGGCACAGTGGCTGCATTTGGGCACAGTGGCTGCATTTGATGGCACAGCGGCGGCAATTGATGGGCACAGTGGTTGCGATTGATGGTACAGTGAGGCTGCAATTGATGGGGTTTTTTTTCAGAATTTTTCAGTTTCTTTGCACCCTGCCAAAAATTTTGAGCACCAGCTGCCACTGGTGCCCTGAAACAGGGTATCTAAGTTTACCAGCCCATGCAATGTCCAGCTGTAGAACGATAACAAAAAACAAGAAGTTCAGATGTAAAGCACCAGAAAAGTGTTACTATTGGCAACAGAAGACAATCCTTTTAAGAGTTTAAAAATACATTTTTATTAATTATAGACAGACTGGTAATGTGATAGACACACCTATCTGCCATAGGTGTGTCTAACACAATCTTATCCAGGGACTCATTCTGTCACCCTTTACATTGGTGCCACCAGAAGCTTTCAGAAAAATCGCTCCATACATATAAGATCTGTTTGATATGCTCCCATCAATACATGGCTAAAACAAACAAAGACACCTTCTTCTGGATGGATAGACATTTATGTATGTCTCCTAATACTATGCACTTTAGGGCACTCCATGCCCCTTTAAAGTGATTATCTCCATAGTCAACCTCCTTTCTCCCTTCCCTTCTCCTTTCCATATTCCCCTTTCTCCCTGGAGCCACACACAGGTTAAGCTGCCACGTACCTCAAATTCTTCTCTTTAATGACAGGATGTATTTCATCTGACACCTTAACCTGTCTGTTGCTATACGGCATCTGGACCCTTCTTTTTAATTGTTGTATGTAGTGTCTTTTGTTTACATGTCTGTGTGATGCATCAATTTGCAGCAAATTTCTGCTGGCCATTATAGTGAAACTGTTGTATCTTAATGAGCTTTGGTCTATCACTTTACCAATCTGTCTATAATTAATTTAATACAAATGTATTTTGATACTCTTAAAAGGATTGTCTTCTGTTGCCAATAGTAACACTTTTCTGGTGCTTTACACCCAAGCTTCTTGTTTTTTGTTATATGCCTAGTTACGGCAACAGCATCTTGCATTGTGTAGGATCCATGAGTAATTACCCTAATTGTTGGGTTAAAGATATGTGCTAAGCCTGCTATTTTTTTTCTTTTTCCTGTAGAACGATAAGCCTGTGTTGAAGGCTGAAGGGAACAGGGGTTCACCTATGAAAGAAGCTAAGCGCGATGGGTTAGATTGTAATTTAAATTTCCCCCTGTAGAGAGACCAGAGATAGAGAGACTGACCCACAATATTGTTAAGTGGAGCAATATCTTTGGGGTATACTTAGCGTGACCAGAGGAGACCTGGGAGGTAGTATGGGGCCACTGAGGTCCGCTTAAATTGTAGCCATGGTATGGATGTAGGAGAGGTGTGCCATTGCACCAATTGGATAAGGCGGGATGCCAATAAGTATTTCCATAGATCAGGGCATCCCAGGCGGCCTCTAGACTGGGCCCTATACACCAGTGAGTGGCACAGCCGAGACTTCTTATTTTGCCATATAAATTTGAGCAGATCCAATTGGATAGTCATTATTTTGGAGCGAGAGACATACAGAGACAGTGATCTAAAGAAAAATAATAGCTTAGGAAGGATAGATATTTTGACTGCTTGTATTCTGTCCAAAAACAAGATTTTATACAAAGACCACTGGTTGAGAAGGGGTTTGATATTAGAGAAGGCTTGAGGGTAATTTAGTGAGTACATCAGTTTAAGCGAGGGGGCCAGTTTTATTCCTAGGTATTGCAATGTACCTTGGCTCCAGGAAATGTTAAACTTATCTTCAAGGGTAGTTAGTAAAGGTTTAGAGATATGGATGGGCAATGCTATACATTTGGACGGGTTTATTCCCAGGCCTGTAAGATGTTGAAAGGAGTCTAAGGAGGTTAGGAGGTTGGGAAGAGAGATTAGGGGGTCAGAAATTAACAGGAGGACATAATTTGCACTTCATATAACCTCTAATATTAGGGTCAGTAGAGATGGACCGGGTGAGCAGTTTGATTGCCAAGGCAAACAAAAGGGGGGGAAGGGGGCAGCCCTGTCTGGTTCCATACCTAGGGCAAAGTATTCAGAGTTCCATCCTGGAAGTTTGATGCGGGTACGATGGGGGTGGTAAAGGGCTTTAAATCCGTTAATAAATTCACCTGAACCACCGAACTTGGGTAAAATGGTGTCCAGCACCAGAGGACGCTGTTGAAGGCCTTGCTAATGTCCAAGCTCAGGAGTAACACTTTATTGAAGTGAATGTCAGAGTCTTGGATGATGTTAGCTGCTAAGCGTATATTGTCAGTGATCTGCCTGGATGGTATGAAGCCTGTTTGGTCAGGATATATCAGAGTTGTAATGACAGAGGCCAAATGGTCCCCTATGATGCTTCCAAAAATCTTCAAGTTATTGTTAATGACAGAGATGGGGCGGAAGTTCTGGAGGGTGTGATCCTTTCCTGGTTTTGGTATTAGGGAGATATTTACCAGTAGCTTTTCCTCTGGGAAGTGTTTGCCCTTCAAGATATGATTATAGATTTTAATCATTTTGGGCATAAGGGATCCGACAAATTTTTTGTAATGAGGTGGAGAATATGTCTGGGCCTGGGGTTTTGGAGGGTTTTAGGAATGAGATGATGGAGGCAATTTCCTCTTCCACACAGGGAACATTAAGAGTCTGTAATTGCTCCTCTGTGAGCTGGGGGAGTGAAAGCGCATTCAGCCAGGCACGGTAAAGAGGGAGAGGGTAGGGATCTAGGATCTGACAGAAGTTTTTGGTAATAGGAGGAGAAGAGGATCGGGACATCTTTAGGGTGGGTTTCGTAATTGGGTGGTCTGTTTCAGTTTTCTTTGCAAACATGGTTGAGGCTGAATTGCTATGAAGGAGGAAGCGAGCCCAACAAAGAGATTTTTCAGTGTATTCTGAGAGTAATGTGTCTAGGGCTCTTCTCTTCATTAATTCTAAGGAGTAAGGCCCCTTTCACATTGAGGCATTTTTCAGGCGCTACAGCGCTAAAAATAGTGCCTGAAAAAAGCAGCTCCTTCCACTTCACTGGAGAGCTTTCACACTGGCGCAGTGCGCTAGCAGGACGGTAGAAAAAAGTCCTGCTAGCAGCATCTTTGGAGCGGTGAAGCTAAACTGCTCCTACCCATTGAAATGAATGGGGCAGCACAGCTATACTGCCAGCAAAGCGGCTCTGCAGTGTAGCTTTGCGGGTGGCTTTAACCCTTTTTCAACTGCTAGCAGGGGTTAAAACTGCCCCACTAGCGGCCGAATATCGGCGCTAAAATGCTGGTAAAGCGGCACTAAAAAATAGCATCACTTTCCCGCCGATGCCTGCACCGCCCCAGTGTGAAAGGGGCCTAAGTGTCACGGTAGGAGCAGATAACAGGTGACAGTTCAGGTGTGCTGATTATGCAAAGAGTTCAAAGAACAAGAGCACATACCATGAGCAGGTCTAAGCAGAGCAGGTCAGCTAGGACTTGTAGTTCACCGCTGCAGATGAAGGTAGATGTTTGCTGGACCTTGTAGTTCACCGCTGCAGATGAGGATAGATGTTAGCTGGTGCTTGTAGTTCACTGCTGCAGATGAGTACAGATGTTAGCTGGTGCTTGTAGTTCACCGCTGCAGATGAAGGTACTACAGTAGAATCAGGCAAAGTGTAGTCTAGGCAAGCTGGGTCATACACAGGTAGATCAGAGTCCAAACGGTACTGAATTAGAAGCGAGCAAGCAGGGTCAAACGAGTCGGGCTATACACGAAATACACAGAGCAGATATCAGCTGGATCAAACACAAAGGTAAACTCTAATGCCACGTACACACGATCGGACTATCCGGCAGACTTAGTCTGGTGAACCAGAGTCCGCTGGACAATTCGACCTTGTGTGGGCTCCGGCGGACTTTTTCTTCCCAAAAGTTCGGCGGACTTTGAAAGAAGTCTTGACTCAAAATTGTCCACCAGACTCGGCTTTCCGGCGGACAATCCGCTCGTTTGTGTGCTAGTCCGCCGGACTTTCCAAATGAACCCACACACGGACTAAAGTCCGTTCATTTTGAACGTGACTTCAGGTATGACGGGACTAGTGTGATTGACACCTTGCGAGCCCCGTCGTCTGGTATGGGTTTTAAGGGTAACCCCTATGTCAAAAAATGGCGTGGGGGTCCCCCCAAAGTCCATACCAGACCCTTATCCGAGCACACAGCCCGGCCGGTCATGAAAGGGGGTGGGGATAAGTGAGTGGCCCCCCTGAGCTGTTCCCTCCTGAGCCGTACCAGGCTGTGTGCCCTTAACGTGGGGGGGTGGGTGCTTTGGTGAAGGGGGGTGCCCTGTGGCCCCTCACCCCAAAGAATCTTGTCCCCATGGTGATGAGTACAAGGGCCTCTTCCCGACAACCCTGGCCGTTGGTTGTCGGGGTCTGCGGGCGGGGGGCTTATCGGAATCCGGGAGCCCCCTTTGATAAGGAGGCCCCCAGATTCTGGGCCCCCACCCTATGTGAATGAGTATGGGGTACGATGTACCCCTACCCATTCACCTTGGGGAAAAAAGTGTAAATAAAAAACACACAACACAGGTTTTTAAAGTAGTTTATTAGTCAGCTCTGGGGATCTTCTTCCGACTTCGGGGGTCTTCTCGCCAGGCTCCTCCGCTATCTTCTGCTCTTTTGACTCTCTTTTGCTAGCGGTGGAGCCTGGCTTTCTCGTTCATCGGCGTCGCCGACCGGGGGTCTTCTTCCGACTTTGGGGGTCTTCTTCCGACTTCGGGGGTCTTCTTCCGACTTCTCCGCTCTCTTTGGTTCTTCTGCTGGGCTCCAACGCTATCTTCTTCCAGCTCTTTTACTAGTGTTGGCCCGGTCTTCTCGTTCGCTGTCGCACCACCTTATTCTTCTCCCTTCTTCTTCTTGCTTCTTCTCTTCTTCTGATGTTGATGCAATGCTCTCTCCGGCTGCAATGCCAGGGACACGTTGCGTGGCGACTTATATAGGTATAAGGGGCGGGGTCACCGGGTGATGTCACATGGTGACCCCGCCCCTTATGCAATCACAGTTTCAGCATACCATGGGACTGTGACATCATAAGGGGCGGGGTCCCCATGTGACATCACCCGGTGACCCCGTCCCTTATGCGAAATATAAGTCGCTGCACAACGTGTCCCTGGAATTACAGCCGGAGAGAGCGTCATGTCAACATTGGAAGAAGAGAAGAAGGAAGAAGAAGAAGGAAGAAGAAAGAAGAAGAAGGTGGCGGCGATGGCGAACGAGAAGACAGGGCCAACGCTAGTAAAAGAGCTGGAAGAAGATAGCGTTGGAGCCTTGCAGAAGAACCAAAGAGGGCAGAGAAGTCGGAAGAAGCCCCCCGGAGCTGACTAATAAACTACTTTAAAAAACTGTGTTGTGTGTTTTTTTATTTACACTTTTCCCCCATGTGAATGGGTAGGGGTACATCGTACCCCATACTCATTCACATAGGGTGGGTGGCCGGAATCTGGGGGCCCCCTTATTTAAGGGAACTTCCGGATTCCGATAAGCCCCCGTCCACAGATCCTGACAACCAACGGCCAGGGTTGTCGGGAAGAGGCCCTTGTTCTCATCAACATGGGGGCAAGGTGCTTTGGGGTGGGGGGGCCACAGGGTGACATTGATTTTCTTCTCTAGTCCCGTCTACCTGGAGTCATGTTCAAAATGAACAAACTTTACTCCATATGTGGGCAAGTCCGTTCATTTTAAAAGTCAGATGGATTGTCCGTTGGACCTAATCCACTGGAAAAGTCCGGTTATGTGTGGTCGTGTGTAGGCAAGTCCGCTCCTTCAGAAAGTCCGGCGGACCTCCGCTGCAAAGTCTGACAAATTTCCGCCGTACTAGGTCCACTGGATAGTCTGATCGTGTGTACGTGGCATAACACAAGCATTGATTTAATGCTGATACAGGAGATTTAAAGGTGAGCTGGCCAATCACTGTTGTTTTCTAGGTAAAGGCTGTGTTAGGTTAGTTGTGCTGGGCCCTAAAGGGATCCTAGTACTGACAGTAAGTCTTGTGATGGTGTCTGACTGTGTCTGTGATAAAGTCTTTCAGGGTCTGAGGTGAGCTTATGTGTTTCATTAAGTTTTTGGCATTTTCTGGTGGTTGAGATTTCTATAAAGTGGCCCCTCATCACAGCCTTATGGGCTGCTCAAAGGGATGTGGGGGATATCCCATCAATGTCATTATGTCTGAAGTATTCGGGGAGGCATTCAGTCAGTTGAGTTAAGACAATAGGGTCAGTAAGTAAAGAGTCATTGAGACACAGGTTCTGGTGTCGTAGGGAAGGCCATGGGCAGACGTGTATGTCCACGGAGGTGGAATTCGCAATTAAGGTGGGGGTGCAGAAAATGTAATCAAGGTGAGAGTAACTGTCTTGAGGGTGGGAGTTAAAGGTGAGAGCCCACATTGTGTGTCCTTCAGGTATCTATCAATTGGTAGAACTTGAGAGAGTGTTAAAGGACTTTTGGGAAGACTTTAGAGGAGGATCCTGTGTGGTTTCTATCCATGTTGGAATGGCTACTAGGTTAAAATCTACTCCTATCAGGAAATTGAATCTATCAAGGACCTGGAAGAAAATTTTAAAGAATGCAGCCTGAGACCCTGAGAACTAAGTAAGATGGGTGGTTTTGGGTGGGGAAATGCTTCCTACAATAGGAGGATGTCAGCTCCTAGTGATTTGTATGATTTAAATATGTTTCTACTTTTATGAGGAGAGTTAAATCCCTTAATATTATGGAAAAATTAAGACCCATGGTAAAATAAGTGTAGATGACTGGAGGTAAGGGAGGAGTCCAAGTTGAGCCAGGCATTTACGAGACAGTCCACCATACCCTAGAATGAAAACACAGTAGGTGCATGAGACATGTGAGGGAGTACAGCTCCATCTAGCAGACACATCTGGTACAATGACTAGAACTATAAGACATTTGTGGTGTAGGACAAAAATTATTAACCAAAAGGAAAAAAAAAACAGAAAATCAGTGAACAGAAAAACTAGGCCAAAAAATGTCAATGCATATTCTCAGGGGGTCAGGGAAGAAGCTCTCCCTCTGACCCAAAGGACATTGTCAATTAGGACCATGGGGTCCATTACTCTAAAGCTGTGGATCAGTTGAAGCAAAGTGAACTGTGAACAGTTATGTTCAAGTACCTGTGGTGGGCCCACCAAACCAGAGACTCCTGAGTAAATGGGAGGCCAACAGGTACCAACTAGAGTAGAGAAGGGGGACAGTCAGATGGATGTGACCAGATTTCAGATTAGAGTGGGGAGATTCCAATTGCTATGAAGCATGGCGAGAGTGTTTTGTTAGTCTTAACCTTGAACAAAACAAAAATAAACAAAGGGGAGAGAGAGAGGTTAGTTCTCGATGTGGATTCCGACGATCTCATCTGGGAGGTGGGGTGGGCCAAATGGCAAATGAGTGAGGAGTGGATAGCATCCTGGGTAGGATTGCTACATCTAGGAGGCCCAGCTTCTCCAACAGTTCTTTGCCCACTCTACTCTTTGGTATCTACCCAGTCCCTTCTGTTTTTTATTTTTTTTAGTGGATCAGATTGGAAGTCAGTTTACATATACCGCACCAAAATCTGTGAATAATAGGTCTGATTGGGTCAGACGGATTGTGTGAAAGGGGCCTAAGGCTGCTTTCAAACTGATGTGCAGCGGTTTACCGCAGCACAGTGCACCTGTGGTTTTACTGCAGGTTAGCTACACTTTGCCATAGACTTCTATTATATCCTGCAGGTGTAGTGCACTTCTTGAAAGTGCATAAAACCTGCAGGTAACAATAGAAGTCTATTGCTCAGTGCAGGTGCACTGCACATGTGAATCAGTTTGAAAGCAACACAATATACACTGAAGAACAGATATGCCCATAAACATACTTTGATTTTAGTAATAAACATACCTTTAACAACAGTCTTCCATTCAGGTATCATCATCTGTTGCTGTCCCAGGCAGAGTGTATTTGGTATCACTCCACCTGTGACTATACCGGAAGCAGCAGCTTTTACCTTTCTGCTCCACAACCACTTGCGTCCTCCACCACCGCCTTAATTCACAACACTGATACTCTAAGATGGTGGGTTGGCAACCAGAGCAGGAGGTCATAGGCTATATCATGGGGCTCCATGGGCCACATGTGGCCCCTGGACCAGTGGTTGGGCACCCATGCTGCAGATGGTGGTGGCTCTGGTTCTTTGTTGGGCCAGGTGTCAGAGGAGGAGTGCTCAGTGGTATTGTTTCTCTGCCATTCCAGCCTTGCCATGCCTCTGCATGTAACAGATTCTTAACTAAACGTATGACACGCTTTACCATTTTACTAGGTGTCTCCACTGAGAGCACTGTAGTAGATTAGGCTTTAGCATTAGTGAACAGGTAAGAGCAGCGCTGGCAAATACAGAGGTGAAATACACATGTGGAAATAACTGAACAAATAACATGAATGGATAAATGATAACGTTTCTAAAAATAACCAAATGTCATTTAAACAATTCCAAAGTTAATATAAGTGCATAAAGTGTATCCCCCTTAGGAGACCACACTCACCAAACAAGAAGAATCCTCAACTTTTCAGTCTAAGAATCAAACAAGTAGACAGCCACAAACACTGGTGACTGAAAAGTTGAGGATTCTTCTTGTTTGGGGTGAGTGTGGTCTCCTAAGCGGGATATGCTTTATGCACTTATATTAAGTTTGGACTTATTTAAATGACATTCAGTTATTTTTAGAAACGTTATCATTTATCCATTCATGTTATTTGTTCACTTATTTCCACATGTGTGTTTCACCTCTGTATTTGCCAGCGCTGCTCTTACCTGTTCACTATATTTAAAGTTTTAGCACTTTTTTGCAGCAGCTGCAATATTTCACCCATTATAAATTATTTCACTTGATTCATTACTTCAGTGCCAGTTTTGTGTTTTTATAGTCTTTAGCATTGGCATGTATACAAAGTCCTCCCATTTGGTTTGATTCAGACTTGGCAGGGTCCATCAGAATGGCATGGACTAAAGTGACAATGCGTCTTTCAGAGCCTCCACTGGACGTAATAGTATATGCCTTCCAGTCTTAGTTCCTAGGTGTGATACAAACATAGGTTTGGGATTCCCAAGTCATATTTCATAGACTTGTGTTCTATGGGGCAATTGGCAGCCTCATGCCCCGAGACCTTGGCACCCCAGCTCCTAATATACCATGTGTTTTTTCAAAGAAGAGACTTCTTTTGAGCTAGGAGGCTGTTCTTATCTGGCATCCATAGGTGTCCCCTTAAGAGCCTTTTTAGCAAAGGGAACAGTTTTGCTTCAGATTGATGTTTTCTTATTTTCAAGAGTTACTAGCTTGGTGGACAGATTCCTGAGATAGTCCTTGGTAGATGTATGTCACTCTTCTAAGGGCACCAGCTCATCCACACTCTTGGCATATGTATGCTTAATGTGTCACTGTAACAGCACATTATACCTTTGATGTAACAGCCACAGACCTTTAGCTCCAAATTCTAAGCATTGGTGACACCCATCAGTCCACTACTCCTCAGGCAGCTTGTCAGGTTCCACAACTCTTCCTAACATGCCAAAGTAGGCTTTAACAGCATGCTCCAGGTACGATTTCTGTAATGCCTTCTGGACCAGCTGTGGCTGTTGTAGAGATCAGCCCCTGTGCCACTATCTATCTTAGCCTGGATTTTCTGCTGTAGAGACAGGTTTACTTGCTGTTGTCCTTATAAGAAAGCCTGGTGGGCTTCCGCTTGATGTTACATCCACTGGATGCATAGGCTGTTCATCTCTTGTTGTAGCTGTTAATTTCCTGTTGGTTAGTATTTGAAAACACATATGACACATGTGACACATATACGCTGTTCACAATACTCACAACCAGTGCATCATAGTAGATATATATTGTGGAAGAACAAAGAGCAGTAGTGTAAACAGAAAAAAGCTGAAAAAAATAACCCCTGAAAAAGCTAACTCATTTGTGTTATACAAACTTTTTTTAAGTAAACGTTGTCAAGAAAGCCATAAAATTAAGATTTTGAAATTGAGTGGATTATTTACCCAGAAATTCTGCACTTGAGTTAATTTCCAACGACTGTATATATTATATACATAATATAATAAACTGTATATGAATATAGAGAAGGAGAGTGTGAGAGAGGAAGAGATAAAGAGAGATTTTTTTTTAGAGATTTTATTTTCCTGCAATGTTTTTTTAATTTTGAGTTGCCTGGATTTTTATGAACACTTTAAAATGTTAAGGAGAAAATAAATAGAAAGAGATTAAAATTCTATGATTTTAATGTAAAATATACTGTTGGAGGAACTGTTGTAATTTTGCATATGTTTTCCTTTGGATCGCAGTCCTTTTATGCTATTCTTGTATTTTTAAAATAAATCAAAAAATGGTCTCCATCTTCTGAGAATACAGACTGTAACAGCGGCACCTAATTCATAAGTATTCTACATGTAAGCTCCCAGATGTATCAAACACACACTAAACATCACTAGAAAACCTTCTGGATCTTGTCAGGATCTTCCTTTG
The DNA here is from genome assembly GCF_037356315.1 of Lithobates pipiens. Classification (NCBI taxonomy): domain Eukaryota; kingdom Metazoa; phylum Chordata; class Amphibia; order Anura; family Ranidae; genus Lithobates; species Lithobates pipiens. The sequence continues at coordinate 26,599,244 of NW_027507790.1, read as the reverse complement.
TGCTTGAACTGCTATAATTTGTATTAAATTATTCTGGTTTATAAAAACCTAGGCTATCTGAGCAAAGAAATGCATCTCTTTAATGTTCTAAATTACACCCCTAGCTTGTCAGAGAGTTTTCTATGTTAAAAGAGACCATATAGAAAGTACACATATTGTATACACCCTGTAAATAATCTTGTTTTCAACAAAGATATTGATCTACATAAACTAATTAAGACATTGTATTTAAAATACAAAAACCATTGTATAAATTCTTTGGGTTTATGGGTTTATTTAATCTATAGTACATTCCTGTTTATTACATGGTGGTGCGTTTTTGCCTAGCAATTACAACAATTACCAAACTTTGAAAGATACACACACATACACAAACAAATATTATACACACACACACACACACACACACACACACACACCCCACACACATACATGTACACACATGGAATTTGCTTGCTGAGAAAATGTAGGATATCACTATCTCGCACATAATGTTCAGTTTATTTCCCAACATAGCAATGCTTAGTTTTGGCACAAGCAAAACATGAATATCAAAAGGGTTTCTCTTCAGCATAATTAAGAGTCCACTCTAATAGTACATATTTATTTAGCAGTCTCAAAGGTACGTGACTCACCAACTAGGAGAAGTCTAGATAACCCACGTGGAAATTTCATCAAACTTGATTTCAGAGAACAGTTAACATTTGCCAACATGTTATAAAAATAGTCTTCTAATTTCATCTTGCAGTACTGCAAGGTGAAATAGGAAAAAAAAAAAACAATTTATTTGAAACTACTTGTGATAAATAGGTAGCTTTAAAGAATATGTTCACCTTTGGGAACAAATTACATGTTCCACCCGTTTTTATTTTTTTTATTTTTCCTTTACATTCTTTTATTAAGAGATTTAAAGTATTACAATGAAAAAAAAAAAAAAAGTCACATAAAAAAACACTCATTTCACACAACAGTTATATATAAACAAATATGTGAAAAAAAATAAAAAAAATAATAGAAAATAATTGAAAAGGCAGTGTTATAATAAAAATTACACCGATAAATGAGGTGACAGACTGTATAATCAATGAGGAAAAAGAATATATGTAGGATAGTGATGAGGGGAAGGTGCGGAGGTGTTAGGAAGATTAGTACCCTTGATCCAATCGGGAAGATTAATTGAGCCATAGATATAAAGCTATTATAAAGGGCAATGAATCATGCAAACAAAATGTACCTTAAAGTGATTGTAAAGTCAGAAGGTTTAAAGTGATTGTAAAGTCAGAAGGGTTAAAACCGCCAGCAATACGCCGCAATAGCGGCATTTTGCCGCCAGTATTGCAGTGCTGCCCCATTGATTTTAATGGGGAGCAGCGGTGGAGGAGCGGTAAACACACCGCTCCTTCACCGCTCCAAAGAAGCTGCTGGCAGGACTTTTCCCTGATGTCCTGCCAGCGCACCACTGTAGTGTGAAAGCCCTCGGGCTTTCACACTACACATAATGGTGCAGCTTCTTTGGAGCGGATTGCAGGCGCTATTTCTAACGCTATAGTGCCTGCAAAACGCCCTGGTGTGAAAGGGGTCTACATAAGGTGGTGTTGGTGACAGAGTTCGAAGCAAGTGCTAAAGTGCCAATTGTTAGATTAGAAGAAAGATGAGAAGGTGTAGGCAAACGTGAATGGGTATTCATGGATAGACTCCCCAGACAGGTCATGAAGAGGCAGAAGACATATTGGGAACATCCTCATCTCTATTAAGTGATACAAAATGTGTTTCCTTCATGAAGAGTCTCTGATGTGTATTTTTATTCCATTCATAAGCGTACCCTCCTTTGTGTGATGATTTATCTCGTAAAAATTTACTCTCTTTGCCTTTTACAACCTCAATAGTATATTTTTCAATATGTTCCTTGACCTCTTTTTCTTTTTGAACAAACACAGATGATGTGGTGACCGAGACATGCTCATGACACCACCTCTGTATCTGCTCATCAAGAGCAGAGATTTAGTTTTCATATTGTGAACAAAGAATGGAAATCATTTCTACAGAACATGTTTGTAGGTTAGATTCCCAAGTCTGTTTCAAACTGTCGTCAATCTTTTTTCAGATTGGGAAAGATCTGAATTCTTAACCCCCAAGGTACAGTTTTACTGTCTATATACTTTTCAAAGTACTTCTTATGCCAGAAAATCTGTACCTTTTTCTCTAAAATGCATTGAAGCCTGGCAAAAGGCTTTCCTAAATCTGCTTCTTTAATGCCAAATGTATGATGAGACAGTTGAATCCTGCTCATTAAGCCCTCCCATGCTTGTCCTCCAAAATTCTGCCATAAAAAACAAAACATACAGGAAGAAGTATATACAGAATATATATATATATATATATATATATATATATATATATATATATATATATATATATATAAATAACAAATTTAGACAAAACCAATAATAATTTCCAAAAATGTAATTTATGAATATATTCATGTGATAATGTCACCAATCCACAATCAAAATATGGTGTGGTTCAACATCTGGATATATGGGAAAGGGTGGTGATGTGGGTGAGTGACAAGTTCACAAAGGCACCAACATCCCTGGATAGAAAGTGGTTATTATTTATTTTATTGGTAGAAAAATTAAAAGTTGTTGTTTAACAAACAAAATAACCAAATGCAACTTGTCTTTAGGTGTGTCGCCCATATAATTATTTTCTTTTTCTTTTCACACAAGCGGTGACGATTTGGTATCTATCCCGACATGTTTCTCCACCAAGGGTTTCCTCGGAGGATTTTTTTTAATACATACTTTACTGTTTATAAAACAAAGCATACTATAATATACTATAATGATATACATTAGTACCAGGAGCAAATAGGGCAGTGTAGAAGACACCAGGGGCACCGTGCGGCCACAGAGGGCACACAAAAACCAAGCTATAACATAATGATGATCCGTAAATTACTCAACATAGTGGTAGAAAAATATATATAGAAAAGGACAGGGGGGCACCGTAATCCAAAGTGTCACACCAAGAACACATAACTTTAGAAAACTATTCTCACGGTACAGGTAGTTGTTATACAAATAGCTGAGGGTGTCAAAATTAAACACTGTCAAAAAAGTGAACCAGCAAAGGCTAGAAAAAAACAGATAAATAAACAATAAAAATAGAGATAGATATATAGCAAAAATATGTGCTATTTGCAAAGCACAATGCATGCTGAGAAACAGTTATAGATAAGATACATAATACATTATATATATATATATATATATATATATATATATATATATATATATATATATATAGAAAGGCCAGTATGGTGGCCTGAAATTATGGGTGGAGCCCGGTGGTATATAAGCAGCCGTTCGCCCATCCTTCCTCGTCGGTTCCAGTGCGCGATACCTGATACGTCAGATATCAAGGGCCGACTATCCAGACCAGACGCAGTGAGCCTGTTCGTCAGCTCCCGCGTTATTCGTCTCCAATTTTTTGACAAACCGTCTCTCATCCATCAGCATCCGTAGGTTTTCGCCGTCGGAGTGTCGTTGTACCCGTCGAATTTGTCGCTACGCCTCGGGCCGGCTGTCGCAGGTAGGGCTTCGGCACCCTCTTTTCATTATGTTTTCGATGTACCGTCATCATGCTTATACTCACGAGCCGCTCGGTCCTTTCATATCGAATGTTTTCGGTGGCCTCGTACGCATGTCACTATGTTCTACTTTCGATGTAGTCGTTATCATCATTCGACACGTTCGATTTCGCCACGTCAGGCGATTCATTCGCAGGTACGGCAGTCGAAACCGTTCGACTGCCCGAGCATTTCTATTTGCAGCGGTCGAATCGTTCGACTCACAGCCGACTGCTTGTTACGACAAGGCAAACAGTCCGCACGTTTCGCTTGGTCTACTCCAGTTCGAATATGTCTCTTCATTCATGCAATTATGTTATGTGTCTCATTTTCATCTCGTTTCATTCATTTCAGTCCCAGTCATTTCTACTGTTTCAAAATCATTTCTGTCACTAGTCGCGCTCCGGCGCGAATCCTGTCGCACCTCCGGTGCACCGATTCGCTTTGAAGTGCCCCAGGGTTCGGCCTCATTTCTGTACATGCTCCAGAGACTGAATCACTCGCAGGATCACGCACGGTCCCCGATTCTTGTCTTTGTCATGGCATACCATTTCTGTCACTTATTACGCTCCAAATCGAGTCTTGTCGCATTCCTCTATGCACCGATTCGTCCTGGTGCGCCCAGCTGCTACGCCTCATTTCGGTACATGCTCCAGAGACGGATTCTCTTGTAAACCTACAGATCAGTCCTTGAATCCTGTCTCTGTCATGGGACATCATTTCTGTCACTTATTACACTCCAATTCGAATCCTGTCGCATATTGTTATGCACCGATTCATTCTGGTGTGCCCAGCTGCTACGCCTCATTTCAGTACATGCGCCAGAGACGGATTCTTTGTTGCTACCATCAGTCCAGTCGTTGATTCCTGTCTCTGTCATGGGATATCATTTCTGTCACTTATTACGCTCCGATTCGAATCTTGTTGCATTTATTGGATGCACCGATTCGTCCCGGTGTGCCCAGCTGCTACGCCTCATTTCAGTACATGCTCCAAAGACAGGATTCATCTGTTAGGTGCATGGGCTCGTCTTCTGATTCCAGTCTTTGTCATGGGTTTCATTTCATTTCACCTATCACGTTCCGGTACGAATAAATCACATTTACGATCCAATTCGTCCCGGCGTGCCCCAGGATTGGCCTCATTTCAGTACATGCTCCAGTTTCCGTTTCGTGCTCGGTCGCAAGTCTGTGGCATGGCGATTCGGATCTCTGTCATGGCAGATTTACTCATTTCACGGTCATGTATCGCTTCCCGCTTCTAGTCCAGTTGATTCTTCAATGTTGGATTCCTATCGGGGGGCCCTTGCTCGTCAGCCTCATTTCACAAAAAAAAAAAAAAAAAAAGAGGGGGGAAAATATATATATAGTAAAGGGGGTAGGGGGGAAGAGAAGAGAAATTTCATCTGTTTCTTTCATTGGTGTCATTTTTCATCTCATGTCTAAAGTCTCACCTCCACTGTTAGCTAGCCTTCATCAGGTGCGAGTCTCAAACAAAACTTCACCTTCATCTCCTCAGGTCAGTCGAGTTCAGTAGGTCCAGCCTGCACCTGGTCGGACGGTGCCTCCTTCGGTAAGCATAAATCATCTAGGGGGAAAACGCCCTTCAGCAAAGCATCCTTCCTTAAAACAGGTATTTCTGTAGGAGTCTCCAACCAGTTATAATCCATGTCACCCCTTGTAGGTCCGTATTAGGAGAAAACCCGGATCAGAGGGCGTAGCCTCATCAGACCCACGTTCTGTTACCATGTCCCAGGCTGACAGCGAGGACCTCACGGCTCCATTGTCCCCATCCGTTTCAGAAAATGGCAGTCAAAGGGCCTTCAGAGCATGGACCATTCCCAGGCTGACAGCCGAGCTGAGACGCCGGGGCGTCCCCTTTCCAGCAACAGCCAGAAAGGCAGAGCTTTTCCGGCTCCTGTTTCCTCCCCCCGCGGTGGTGGAGGCTTCGGCTCAGCAGGCCTCATTGGGCTCCATCGCCTCCTCTATCTCGCAGCTCCACACCCTGGTGTCGTCCCTCACAACCTCGATGTCCGATCTACAGGGCCGAGTGGCCCTCCTCGAGACCCACCCCTCTGTTTCTCCGCCAGTGCCAGCATCCCAGCCAGTTGTTAGTCTTCCCGCAGGTATCTCCGGAGGTGCACCAATAGTGTACCCATCTCATTTGGTGTCAGCAAACATCAGAAAAGACATATTAGAGGGCAAGGACGTCAATTTGGCTTCTCTTCTGATCTCGATTCACGAGCTGGCAGAGAATAAGGCATATACTTGGGGGGACGTATCAGTGGTCCTCAAGGCCAAGGATCCCAGACTAGACAGGAAACTCTCTATCACCGAGTTTTCCCTGGCCTTCGGCATGATGAGGGACATCATTTGCTCAGCCTCCCCTGGCAGAAGGGAGGAGCTAGATCGGTACCTCCATGTGGTAGTTGACCTGGGGTACAAGTACGGCGGGTTTTCATTCTATGACTATCACCGCTCCTTCTCCGCTAGAGCAGCTGCCAGGCTCTCCCAGTTCCAGACCCCTACGGACTGGAGCACCATGGACACCGAACTGTTTTGCCGCCACTTCGCGGGGCTACGGTCCCCTCTGTGTGCAATATGCCAGTCAGCAACACATACTGCGGCCTGGTGCGCTACCTCAGTGGCAGCCTCTCCCTTCGACGGTCCATCTACCTCGGGTACCGCTCAGGGCCTGCAAGCACCAGCTCGCCCGCCACAGACCGATAAGCTAGGGCGCCCAGTTAAGACCATGGGCGGTGCTCCGATCTGCAATAACTACAACAGCGGGTCGTGTAACTTCAGTCAGTGTAGGCTGCTCCATGTGTGCACCCAGTGCCATAGAGCTCACCCCGGCTCATGTGTGAGGTCAAGCAGCTCAAAAGGTCCTGACTGAGCCGGCTCAATGTCGCATGGCTTAGTATCTACCTTTCCAGTCACCCTACCCCCTCACTGTCCACCTTCCTCGTCCAGGGCTTCACAGAAGGTTTTCACACTGGACTTGTCTCTCTCCCTCACTTCACGCATGAATGCCAGAACCTACGGTCAGCAGCCACGGATGAACAAGCCATCGACCAACTGCTGCAATCTGAGCTAGATCAGGACTTTGTCATCGGCCCTTTTGAACAGCCCCCTTTCAGCACCTGGCGAGTCAGCCCTATTGGGCTTGTCAAGGGCAAGTTCTCTAATAAACTCAGATTGGTTTATGATTTGTCAGCGCCTCATTCCTCCACGGTTCCCAGCCTCAATTCTCTTATTCCCTCTGAGGAATTCTCCCTTAAATATGCATCAGTAGACATGGCCATCCAGGCCATTCTTAAAACAGGCACAGGTACCTGGCTTTCCAAGGCCGACATCTCAAACGCTTTTAAACTTCTTCCCATCCATCCGTCCCTCTGGTGCTGGCATGGAATCAAGTGGAGGCAGCGGTACTACTTTGCCACTAAACTCACGTTCGGGTCCAAAAGTAGTCCTTGGCTCTTCGACACCTTCGCGCAGGCTCTTGCTTGGATCTTGTTACATGTAGCCCAGTGTCAGGAAGTCATTCATTATCTGGATGACTTCCTGCTGATAGAGCCACCCGGCTCTCCTCCACGAGATCTGGGTAAGTTGAGGGTAGTCTTCAACAATCTTAATGTCCCCATCGCCGAGCACAAGGTGGAGGGTCCGTCGCAGGCTATCACCTTCCTCGGGGTCAGCCTAGACACCAACACTATGCAGGCCAGCCTTCCCCCGGATAAACTGACCCGCATCAGGACGGTCCTGAGGGACTTCACTCATGCCAGAACTTGTACCAAGAGACAACTTCAGTCCCTTCTTGGTATGCTTAATTTTGCTATGCGCATCATCCCCCAGGGGCGCTCGTTCGTGTCACGCCTGTTAGCCTTGTTATCCCACTCTCAGGACCCGGAGCAAGTACTCAGCCTGGATTCCGCGGCTATGGCAGACCTAGCCATGTGGGAGGAATTCTTATCTTCTTGGAACGGAGTGTCCCTGTTCGTCCCCTCCGTGTCCGCCCTTTCACCTCGGGTGGTGACCGACGCGGTGGCCTCCACGGGCTTTGCGGCGATCTTTGGCAACCTCTGGCTCGCAGCCCCCTGGCCTCCACAGATACTGGCTATTCCTGGCTTCACTGAGACGTCCTCCCTGTTTGAGCTATATCCCATTGTAGCCGCTGCACACACCTGGGGCCGCAGCTGGTCGGGCCAGACGGTGGTCTTTTCTACAGATAACCTGGCCACTGCGGAGATTGTTAATAAAGGCAGGTCCAGGTCTCTACAGATTATGTCCTTCCTGCGGCGACTGACCCAGCTCTCATTATTGTTTCAGTTCAACCTTCATTGTTCCTTTGTTCCCGGCAAATTTAATCAGGCGGCGGATGCTCTCTCCCGCTTTAACTTTGTTTCATTTTTTGATCAGGTACCCGGAGCCGAACCAACATCAGCAGCTATCCCGGACTGGTCTCAACTGATCTTGGATTAGCCCCACACTTGTCAGCAGCAACGCAACTCATCGATCACTCCCTCTCAGACAATACCCGCAAGGCCTATCAGTCGGCCTGGAGGGCCTTTAGTCGCTTCACATCATCTCACAATACAGAGTCCTCCCGGGTCAAACAAGTCCTTGCCTTCCTTTCCTACTGCCATTCGGACTTGGCATTATCCTTCAACACAATCCGCTTGTACTTGGCCGGGGTACAACACTTCACGTCCCTCCAGGACCCTACCAAGCCCTCCTTATTTACCTTTCACGCCGTCCGGGCTCTCATGCGCGGCATTCAGAAACGTCGGCCAGTTTCCAGCGTCAAACGGCTGCCTATCACAGGCGAAGTGTTCAGGGACATGTCAGACATTTTGGCCTCTTCACCTTTCGGTCTCCATGTCAGTGTCGTCCTGCAAGCAGCCATACATCTGGCCTTCTACGGCTTCCTGCGGCCAGGCGAGTTTACCTGCAGTAGCCCCTCGGCACGTATGCTGTGCAAGCACCATCTAGTCAGGTTCGAGGACCACTTCATCTTGCACTTAGCAGTTTCCAAGACACAGCAGCTTGGCCCAGGGACGGACATACATTTCTATAAGACCTACAACCGCTGGTGTCCGGTTACTGTCCTCTCCCGCTTGTTGACCCTTTTGGCCGATCAACCAGGGACTGGCCCACTTCTACCCTTTCACTCAAAACCTCTCAACGCAGCCCAGTTCATGGAACATGTCAGGATTCTCCTGGGCATCCTTCACCTCAATCCTGCGCACTACTCAGGACATTCGTTTCGCATCGGGGCAGCTTCAACGGCCTCCCGCCAAGGGGTCCCGGTCCATGTTATTAAAAAGTTGGGTAGATGGAAGTCCTCCTGTTTTGCACGTTACGTACCCAATCCGCAGATTGAGATGGCCCAGGCCTTTGTCAAGCTTACCCAGTAAACAGTCTGTGTTCAATAAAATGCTTCCCCTACCTGAGTGTTTTGCCCCCTTATTTTGGTATACCGTACGTTAGACCAAGGCACACTTTCAGGTCCATTTCAAGTAAGTGAGTTTATGTTATCCTTGTCTGTCATCCTTATCCGTATCGGTCAGAGGGCTCTACACCATAAATATATATATATATATATATATGCAACAGCACTTTGTGAGAACTGTGTATACATTTAGTTTTAGTAAATAACTGAGAAAGAAAAAAAGACATCAGTGATTAAATCACTGACCTAGACTGCTGATTTTCAGGCAGCAGCAGTCAACACGAAAAGGTATGTCAATGTTATAGCAATGTTCTAATGAGTTAAATTGGCTGCAATTGATGCAGTCAGCACTAAGGGTTAGTTGAGGGTAAGAGAGAAAGGGTTAGTCACTCATTTAGAAATATTTACCTTGTAGGATGATGTAGTAGTGTATAAGCACCCTAGGAGTACCAGCAAGATGTATGCTGGATATGCTGGCTTTATGTGCCCTCCACTCAGCTGGCACCTGACGTCACCAGCCAAGATCGGACATGCAGACACCACCGCACATGTGATGGGATCTGGCATCATAATACTACATTAACCAGGGTGCACCACAGCCCAGGAAGGGAGGGGAGATGCAGGCACAGATGACATGCTTCATCAATGTCCAGTGGGCAGCGGGTGTGCATCACATCTACATACAGGGCAAAAGGCAGTCTTAGATAGCACAGCATCTGCCCACCGCTTCTCATCTTTGCACCTTTTAATCCTCTAAATGCATTTTGACCATCAAGAATTAACAATAAAATAGAAAACCATAGTGCAGTGATATTATTGCAATAGTTAAAATAAAAACACTTCCAAGTGAGCACTCACATTAAAAATACGGATGCCAACATTTGATATGGTTCTATATCACATAGATCCAAAGTGGCCACCACTGACCTAACTTCCTGTTTGCTTTCTGTGTGTGTTCCACAGACCAGATGTGATGTAGGTGGAACTGACTTTACAATGAATTGCCCCTGCCCAACATGTTTTGACCAATTGTCGTTGTCAGGGATGGAACATCCGTCCCTGATGATGACAATTGGTTGAAACATGTTGAGATAACAAAATAACTGTTATCAACTTAGGCAACGGGATATATGGTTCATAGTGTTAGCAGCCTTCAAGGAGTAGAAGCACCACAGTAGTAGCATAAGTGTAGGACCTTTGTTATTTTTTCATCTCAATATCTTAACTTGGGTACAATGCGGCCCAGTAAATTCACCTTGTCTTGTGTTGCAGATTCCAAGACCTTTGACATGGTGAATTAAATGTTCTTGGGGGAAACCTTACAGAGGTTAGTTTTGGGTGACCAAATGTTGGGTTGAATCCTGATTTTCTGCAGATAGGCTGGTGGACTTATTGTCATTTGGCCATAACACCTTGCATAAAATACACATACAATGAGTTTTTTTTTTGTAATATTAATATTTCTGTAACTTTAGATAGAGGACTGTTAGATACTAGACATGTGCGCACTGAAATATTTTGTTTCGGAATTTTGTTTTCGTCAGAAAAATAAATGTATTAGGTTACTCCCGAAATTTGTTTTTATTTATTTTGTTTCATTAAAAAATGCATTCTTCCAAAAATCTGAAATAATTAAGGTCAAATCTGTCATTGAAGGCTTATGGTGTCTGTCGAATGTTCTAAGAAGATTTGACGGAGCAACTAAACTGTACCACGACGCAATCGTACATTTCCAGTCCAATGTTCCGCCTACAGGCTATAGTAGAATTCTAATGTTGTATGACAATAGTAATATTTATATTTATTAATTATTATTACTAGTCAACCAACATTAGAATTCTTCTATAGCCTGTGGACAGAGCATTTGACCATAAATGTCCGCTCGTGGTGACTGCTTCGTCGAATCTTCATGTCGAATCTTTTCTCTCTATGTCGAATAATCTTGGACTAATAGAGTTAGGTTAGGCACATTCAACCTTTTTTGCTATTGTCTCTATAATGTTGAATCTTTTCTCTCTATGTCGAATCTTTTCTCTCTATGTAGAATAATCTTAAAACTAATAGAGCTAAGGTTAGGCACATTCGATGGACACAGATCGCTATTGTCAGCATCAGGTCGAATCTCCTATTTATATTGAACTATTGAAACGAAAACGAAAATAAAACATTTGTTTATGTCGGATCTTTTGGTTTTCCGAGTCTGCATGTTCAAAATATGCGAAATTCGGACGAAAATGCATTCGGACGAAAATAAATGCACATATCTATTAGATACCTGGGACAGTTTTAACAATATGAGCTTAACACAAACCTAAACATGTTTTTAGCTTATGATGTTTGACATCTGGCATTCGTTATTAGCATTTAAACTTAACTAACTATTCACTTCCTCTTGTTCTCCTCCCCTCCTTTTCTTTGTGGTCTTCATGTGTGCCACTGATTGATTGATCACTTTAGGAACCTGTTTCTATGGCAATGACAGTTTCTTAACCACTTGCCGCCCGCCCTATTACAAATTGACGGCGGCAAGGTGGTTTCGTTATCCTAACATCACATCATATGATGTCCTGTAGGATACAGTGGAATCGCGCGCCCCCGGGGGGCGCGCACCACGGCGATCGGGGATGACGCTTGTCCCTCGGATACAGCGCTTCCCCGATCAGGGTAAACAGCCAATGAAATTGGCTGTTTACCATGTGATCGGCTGTATCCAATAACAGCCGGTCACATGCCAAAACAAACCCGGCCGCGCGCAATGCGCGCCGCCGGGAGTGAACAGTACGCCGATCGGAGATGGTATATGTCCCTCGGACATATCCCCATCCCGATCTGGGTAAACAGCCAATGAAATGGCTGTTTACCCACGTGATCGGCTGTGTCCAATCACAGCCGGTCACAAGTGTAAACACAACAGGCAGTATCCAGGGATCTCTCCTTCTCTCTCCTCACACCGATCGTGAGGAGAGAGAAGGAGAGATCTGTGAGTTAGAACATTTCCATTTTATGATACTGTGCTCAATAATCAAAATCCCCAATAAAAGAGGACCTGTCACAGCCCACCTGTCACAGCCCATCAGGACCTGTCACAGCCCACCTGTCACAGCCCACCTGTCAAAGCCCATCAGGACCTGTCACAGCCCACCTGTCACAGCCCACCTGTCTCAGCCCATCAGAACCTGTCGCAAGCCCATCAGAACCTGTCGCAAGCCCATCAGAACCTGTCGCAGCCCATCAGGACCTGTCGCAGGCCAGCAGGACCTGTCGCAGGCCAGCAGGACCTGTCGCAGCCCGCCATCAGCACCCCCATCGGTACCGCTATCAGCACAGCCACCGCCATCAGCACCACCACCGTTACCGCCATCAGCACAGCCACCGCCATTAGCACCGGCATCAGTATCATCTGAATCTTTTTGCTATGTACATGCTATGTGTTGGAAATATCTTATAAATGGACAACTTTGTGTAAAAAAAATGCATTTTCATTTTTTTCCCACGTTTTCTGAAAACTTCTGGAAAAAAATGAACCGTTAAAAAGACTCATTATGCCTCATAGATTATACGTTGGGGTGTTTGCTTTCCAAAATGGGGTCATTTTGTGGGCGTTTCCATTGTCCTGGTGCTCCAGGGCCTTCAAAACTGAGCTTGGTCATCATGAAATTATATGTGTAATTTTACTCCTAGAATGCCTGGAGGTGCTACTTGGATGTTAGGCCTCTGTATATGGCCAGGCTGTGTAAAAGTCTCACACATGTGGTATCGCCATACTCAGGAGGAGTAGCAGAATGTATTTTGGGGTGTCATTTTTGCTATGTACATGCTATGTGTTGGAAATATCTTATAAATGGACAACTTTGTGTAAAAAAAATGCATTTTCATTTTTTTCCCATGTTTTCTGAAAACTTCTGGAAAAAAATGAACCGTTAAAAAGACTCATTATGCCTCGTAGATTATATGTTGGGGTGTTTGCTTTCCAAAATGGGGTCATTTTGTGGGCGTTTCCATTGTCCTGGTGCTCCAGGGCCTTCAAAATTGAGCTAGGTCATCATGAAATTATATGTGTAATTTTGCTCCTAGAATGCCTGGAGGTGCTACTTGGATATTAGGCCTCTGTATGTGGCCAGGCTGTGTAAAAGTCTCATACATGTGGTATCGCCATACTCAGGAGGAGTAGCAGATTGTATTTTTGGGTGTTGTTGCAAGTATGCGCATGCTGTGTTCAAGAAATAACCTGTCAATACAATAAGTTTGTGTAAAAAAAAAAAAAAAAAAAGTCTTAATTTTGCAAAGAATTGTGGGAAAAATGACAACTTCAAAAAACTCACCATGCCTCTTACTAAATACATTGGACTGTCTACTTTCCAAAAAGGGGTCATTTGGGGGGTATTTGTACTTTCCTTGATTGTTAGTGTCTCAAGAAATGAGATAGGCCTTCAGTACATCAGGTGTGATCAGATGTGATCAATTTTCAGTGATTTGCACCCTAAATTGTAGACTCTATAACTTTCACACAGACAAAATAATATCCACTAATTTGGGTTATTTTTACCAAAGATATGTAGCAGTATAAATTTTGACCCAAATTTATGAATAAAAATTACTTATTTGCAAAATTTTACAATAGAAACGAAAAAAAAGTGTTTTTTTTTCAAAATTTTCGCTCTTTTTCCGCTTATATCGCAAAAAATAAAAAACTCAGCGGTGATTAAATAGTATCAAAAGAAAGCTATAATTGTAAGAAAAAAATGATACAAATTTTGTTTGGATACAGTGTAGCTTGAAAGAGTAATTGTCATTCAAAGTGTGAGAGTACTGAAAGCTGAAAATTGGTCTGGGCGGGAAGGTGTTTAAGTGCCCTGTATTGAAGTGGTTAAATAATTACCAAAACAAAACAAAACACCTCCTGAGTACGTGCTAGGCCCTGGGCTCAAACCTGGGACCTCTTCTGTGTTTGCCATTGATTTTACTCACTGAGCTATCTGGGATGCTGAAAAGGGCCCTGTCTGATCTTTTGGACAATCCTGCTTGATCCATTGGACAACCCTGCCTTGTGTCTTGATTGCTGTTGAACCTTGAACTCCTTGCTCCTCTCATGAACTTCCTATGTAAGCCTTACTACTGCACTTCCTGCCACCAGATAATTGTGGTCTGATCCTCCCGTGCATACCACTGGAGATACTTATATTACTGCTTGGATATTACTTTGGTTTGTGACCCAGACTACGAAACTCTCCTCCTGTACCAAACTCGGCTTGTGACCCCAACATTGATCATTGGTCTAGCAATTCAAACTTTACTATCTTTTGCAGACCCGAGAACTGAGCTTGTCTGGCGTTATCACCCATTGGTCTCCCCTCTTTACAGTTATTCTCCTAACAGGATAATTTGGCCACAACATGGAGACCGCCGCACCTCCGTGATCCCTGAGTGAACATGTTATTTCGCTAACTGAGGTTATTCAAGGCTTATAAACATGAGTGCAATAGTTACAAGCAGAAGTAATTGAATTGCGAACACAACTTGCACAGCAACACCAACAAACAGCTACTAACAGTGATTCAAACCACTTCCCTTTGCTTGATAAATTCAGTGGGGATCGTAAAATATAGAGACATACTGAATCAATGTCGACTGCACTTTCAGCTGCAACCTTACCAATTTGCAACCCCATGCTCCAAGACAGGCTTTATTATATTTCTGAGGCCATGGCATGGGTTTGCCCATACTTGAAGCAGATTGAGAATGAGATTCTAGGATATTTCGAGGGGTTTGTGACAACCATGAACTTCATTTTCTATGACTTGAATTGCAGCATAACTGTTGAAACTGATTTACTGAATTTGTGCCAAAGGAGACGTCCAGTTGTTGAATATGCTACTGAATTTTGTCAATGGGTAACTGATACCACTTGGAACGACAGTTAAAAGTGATTTCACGTTAGAAAAGGACTTTCTGAGAATATAAAAGACGAACTATCCAGAACAGATTTGTCCAATGGTCTTGATGACTTTATTAAATTGAGCATTAAGATTGATAGATGATTTATGGAAAGACATTTTGAGAACCAAATATCTGTTGACTTTAGTTCCTCATTTAATCTTCAACCATCGGCTAAATCGTTTTCTAGCTATGAAGCTGAACCCAAACTTATGCAGATTGGAGCTCTCAGCTTTGCTGAAAAGAGACGCAGAGGTGAACTGAATCTTTGCCTTTATTGCAGTCAGATCACTACACCCTTAGGTGCCCAAATAAATGAAGGCGAACAAGACAAAACATTGCAGCAGCTGGTCAAAGACAATTGTCCGCATCTAGGGAGCAAGTGGGATCCAACCTTTTTCACCAGGAGAGAAGGAAATTGTCATCATCCAAATTTAATTTTAAAGCGAAGTGCCACCCAAAAGTGGAACTTTCATTTGTTTGTCTCCTCCCCCCTCTGGTGCCACAGTTGCCACCTTTCGGGGGGAGGGGGGAGCAGATACCTGTCTTTGACAGGTATCCTATCCCCACTTCCGGGAGCCGCATTCCAGGGCTGTTGACATCACCATTCGACTCCCTCCTCCTCCCTCCTCCTTCCTCTTTTAGCAATAAAGGAAGCCTTCACTGAATGAAGACACTTTCTGGAGGGCACCACACATCCCATAACTGTCCATACTGACCACAAAGTTCTTGAATTTATTTAATCTGCAAATATGTTCAATGGACAGTTTTTCAAGATTCAATTTTATCATTTCTTACAGACCAGGATGTAAAAGTGGAAAAACAGATGCTTTGTAGAGAATGTCTGGTGACTCTTCTACCGACTTAGAATCAGTAAGTACTATCTTAAAAGGCAAATACTTTTTGGAAGTAATGTACCCAGCAGAGCTTCTTTCAAAGATTAAAGAAACGTATCATAGGGACCCACTCTTAAACAATCCAACACGAAATTTGCACATGGACTTTCTCGAGGGACCTGGACCTTTGAAAAAAGAATGTATGTCCCTGAAGAGGCACAACTTAAGGCCCCTCAGCTGGTGCATGATTTAAAATCTGCCGGTCACTCTGGAATTAGAAAAATGGTCGAGCTCCTTGCTCATACCCTTTGGTGGCCTTCTTATCAGAAAGATGCAGAGGAGTATGTTCTCTCATGTGAAACATGTGCCTGACACAAAGTACCACACTCCCTTCCAGTAGGTCTGCTACAGCCTCTCCCTGTGCCTTCGCAACCACGGGGATTAATTTCCATGGATTTTATTGTGGACCTACCCCCTTTCAAGGAATTTACAACTGTCATGGTAGTGGTGGACTGTTTAACTAAGATGGCTCATTTTGTGCCTATCACTAGCATTCCTTACTAGCATTCCTTAAGCTGAAGACACTGGTGAAATATTAATACGAGAAATTTACAGACTGCAGGGCTACCAGATGAAATAATATCAGATAATTCTGTTCCACTCTGGGAATTTAAGTTAACCTATCAACTGCCTTTCATCCACAATCAAACGGGCAGACTGAGAGAACAAATCAAACTTTAGAGCAATATCTTCATTGTTTCATCTGCCATCTTCAGGATGACTGGACCGAATGTCTATTTTAGCAGAATTTACTTACAATAACCCCTGCCATAGTTCAGTCTCTCAAAGACCATTTTTCACCAATTATGGATGTAATCTTTTATCCCTGGAATTCCTGCAGAGTCATCTTTACTAACTGTAAATGCAAGAGTGTCTGCTTTACAAAACAAGCAGGAATTACTGAAGACCTTATGCGAAGTTCAAGAATCCTATACGGAAATTGCAAATAGACACAGACAAACCATTCCTCTCTATGCATTAGATGACAAGGTCTGGCTATACACTAAACACTTACAACTTAATCTTCCTTCTCAGGAACTTGGTCCTAAGTTTACTGGATCCTTCAAAGTAATTGTACAAATTAATCCTGTGGCCTACAAACTTAAACTACCACCTTCTATGAAGATCCATCCTGTTTTTCAGAAGTAACCCTTTTTCTGGTTGTACAACCCCCCACCAGACCCTGTCCAGGTGCCAAGGGAAGAAGAATTAATTTTGGATAAAATTCTTGAATCAACTATTCATTGTAGTAAACTTAAAAGGCTATGGACTACAACAGGAATATTGGGAGCCTGAGGAGCACGTTCATGCCTCTAGATCAGTGGTCATCAACCCTGTCCTCAGGGCCCACTAACAGGCCAGATTTGCAAGATAACTGAAATACATCACAGGTGATATCATTTGCTGCTCAGTGATTGCAGTATTCTAGTCTGCATCTCATCAAGGTAATACATAAAACCTGGCCTGTTAGTGGGCCCTAATGACAGGGTTGATGTCCACTGCTCTAGATTAATAAGATAATTTAACAAGAGATTTCCTAAAAAACATGCCCTAAGATGTCCACAGGACATCCTGGGATGGGGGGGGGGGGGGTGCCATCAGGACCTGGGCTCAAACCCTGTACCTCTTCTTTGTCTGGCATTGATTCTTCAAGCTGATCTACCTGGGATGCTGGACAGCTCTCTGCCTAATCTATTGGACAATCTTACCTGATCCATTTGACAACCCTGCCTTGTGACTTGGTTTCTGTTGAACCTTGAACTCCTTGTTCTTCCCATGAACGTCCTATATAAGCCTTGCATCCTGTCACCAGATTATTGTGGTCTGATCCTGCATACTACTTCTATTACTGTTTAGATATGACTTTGGCTTGTGACCCTGACTATAAAACTCTCCTCCTGCATTGATCTTGGCTTGTGACCTTGACTACGAAGCTCTCTCCTGCACTGACCTCAGGTTGTGACCCCAACAGTGATCATTGGTCTAGCAATTCAGACTTTACTATCTTTTGCAGACCACAGAACTGAACTTGCCTGAAGTTGTTGGCCATTGGTCTCCACTCATTACAGGTATTCTCCTAACAGTATGAGTGTGATACTCTGTTGCCAGTTCTTCATGCATATCTGCTTCTCAGCATGGATCAGGGACATGCCAAGCCTTGCTGCTCCTTTAGGACTAGGGAGACCTCGGTAACACACTAAAAAAATACAAGCAAAAGAAGGCACACCAGTCTAGTGTATTATCTCATACACCATTTCTTAATAATCCATAAACTATTCTACTTGTAAACCATTTGATAGACACAGAATTTAAGTACAACTGGTCATTGCATGACCAGATGTACTTAAATTGCTTAGCTAATGGTTTGGCTCTGAGGAAGAATATGGTACTAACCTCAAAATGCATAAGCCAGCTAAGATCCTGTTGGTGACTTTCCAAGCTTTGGAGTACGCTGAATGGATGGAGCAACCTTGAAGCTTACTCTGATATGCTGCATCTATCACATGGTTTGTGAGTAGAGTAATTTTCTGATTATTAATAAATGGTGTATGGGATAATGCACTAGGCTGGTGCACCCTCTTTTGCTTGTGTTGATGTCTTAAAGAATTTCCACCAGTTTGCAGATTAGGTAATTAATGCCAGCTCTGAACTGCTGTGCAGAGTTACATCACTGCTCAAAAAGGGGTATGTCTGTGCTGAGAAGCTCTCGTATATGTGACAGCTTGCCATGCAGGACTCTATCCCCACCCCCACTCAGTTGTCACCTGGGAGATTTTCTGGTTGAAATCTAAAGGCTAACAAAGCTGCTAGAAATAGTAGTGATGTCATCACCCACACATTGCAATGTCCAGTTTAGGAAATAACCCGAGTCACTGGGTGGTTGGAGCTTGATGAGTCTCTGACTTAGAATTTCTGACAGGTACATCAATTGTGCACAAGCAATGATAATTTTGTTGCGTCGCCCCAAAGGAATTCTAAAGGTATTTATGACAGCCTTTAAATATGTCTTTTCTTCTTACATGTTTTCTTTTTTGGATAAAGTTCTACTTTAAAGTGTTTCATTTAAACAAATAGATATTTTAAGACTTATTTGTAATATCAAAGACTATTGATGATGAATTTTTGCTAGAACCTACAAAGTCAGGAGGGGGTTTTGGCCTCACATCTCTCCTGCTTTGTTGCCTATGCTTTATGTAAAGCGGAACTGCACTCAAACAGCTAAATACACAGTCAACATACCTATATGATGACTAATTTACCTGCAAAAAGATGTGTCATTCTGAAGAACTATGCAGCCTCAAACATGTTATGGAGAATTAATAAAAAAAATTTGAGACAAACTTTAATTCTTTATCTCAACTGCAGCACAGCCAATCAACTTTTAAACTTTAATTTTCTTAGCTGTGTGTAAAAATATATATAGAAGCTGATTGGAATATACACTATTTGCAATAGAACCTGTCTCATACACTTTTTATTAATTTCCCCTATTCTGTTATCATTGATACTTTACCTTTCTAAAAATGACAAGGCAGGCTTTAAATAATTATGGGTCTAATATTTTGCTTGTCATATCCTGTTTGTTCAGTCCTTTAATTATTAAAGAAAATCTACTATATATATATATATATATATATATATATATATATATATATATTTTACAGTTATGTCCCCTATGGGACAAAGTACATTTAGTCATTTTTCCTATGTTCTTTCTAACCCTAGTTATGAATATTGACCTACCTCCCTCCCCTACTGCTATTGACTGATCCGACAACAGATTTGAAGGAGATGGCTGATTTATAACTGCAGCTTGTCTCGGCTGTGAGCAGTTTCCTGACTGTGAGCAGTTTCCCTAGGCAAGCAACTGCTAGAGAAATGCAGAGGCTGACACATCCCCCTCTCTGTGCGTTCCTCTTCCCATTTCTTGTCTCGGGAAAGTGTTCACAGCTGAGACAAGCTGTAGCTATGAATCATCCATCTCCCCAAAGCTGTTATCTAAACCGTCAGTAGCAGGAGGGTAGGGGAGCAAGTTGGTATTCATAACTAGTTAAAAAGTGGCTTCTCATAGTGGACAAAACTGTAAAAAAAAAAAATATATATATATATATATATATATAAATGTGTGTGTGTGTGTGTGTGTGTGTGTGTGTGTGTGTGTGTGCATGTTGAACTGCTGATTCATTATCATTACATAGCATGAGGGGTTGGACTGATGTTGATGGTGCTTGGTTGTGTGACATGTGAGTTATATGAGTCAAATACATTTCTTAGCAGAAAAGCTGGTCTTTTAGCAATTGGGAGGGATAACATGCATGCATGTCAAATCTTTGTTTACATGTCTACTTTTATTTGTATTTTTATAAAGATCAATACAATGCTGGGAAGAAGCTAAGTATTGTTGCTTTCAATTTCAAAGTTAAAATAAAATGACAGTATAAAAAATGAAAGAGTAAAAAAGAAAATAATTTAAGAATCTGTAAAATGAAACCATTTTTTTTTTCTTGTGTATTAGTAGCTGAGAGCTCAGGATGTGCCCCCGCTTCTACAGCACCCATAACACAAAGGGTGACATTAAAGCAAGCTCTAGAATGTATCTTTCAAGCCAGTGCACATTTCACATTTATGCTATAAGGTTTAATGTCATTCTGACAGGATACATTTAGAACACCATAAAGAAACTCCTAAAATTGTTCATTTTTTTCTTATTTAAAGGGCTAGAAGAAAATCCTGGAATTTCAATGGTTAAATGTTATTTTTTTTTACTTGTAATGGAGACTAAGTTCATGCACCTTCTAAGAGCATCAATCTGGAGATTTATTAACCAATTTAAAATACTATTGTCTTTCACTTCAATGTGAGATTGAGGTGTGTAGTCAGAGGAATATAAAGCTACAATCAGTGAGCCATACTGCCAGTAGACACCAGTATCTGGGACTCAATAGATATTCATGAACATTCTCGTATTTAGTGAAGGAAATAACTTAATACCGACAGTGTCGATGGAATAATAGCCATTTCCTGGCTGACTTGCAGCCCTCAGAAAATGAGATTGTGGCTGCCTTCATTTTTCTTGTCTTCTCAGGGTTTTCTTGCAGTGCTGCACAGCGACTCGGATGCTTTCTGCATTCCAAATGAGGCACAAGACAAGCACTTCATTTTGTAAGGTGCCTTGTTTTCAAAGAGCAGCAGAACTGACAAACTCTTGCCCAATGAGGACCGCCATCATTATTCCATATTTATTCCATGCATGCCTAGCTTATAAATATCCCAATTAATATTCCAGCAGAGTAAAGGGCAACAGTGCCTTCATCTACCTTGTTCACATATAAATATGCATAAAACACTTTGTAACGCTAGGAATTTGCTTTTCCTCTCCACCCTCTGTTTACTATTCTGATCATGAATAACTATATTTTACTGCAAGCATTGAGAAAAGCTTAACAATGGCAAAATGTTATAATTCTTCAAAGCCTTTGAAAACAAATATAAATTGCATTGATTAGGACTGCTGCAAATGTTTTAATATATATGGATTGTCAAATCTCTGTGTATCAGGATGCTTAGGCTTTTATGCTTGTATTTAAAAGAAGAGCTGCCCTTTTTTCTGTTTATGTACTAGCTGCACTCTGAATATGTATTGAGGACATTAAAATAATCGCAGTCATTTCATGCTTAGCAAAATGCATTGCATATTAATTTAATTAACTAATTGTCAAAGTATGCTATTAAATACGATTTGAGGCAATATAAATAACTCACCCTTAGTCCTTATGGTGCAAACACACACACACACATACACCACAACAAATGAACAGGTGAAATCATGTGGATTTTACCGGTCTTGAGATATTAGATAAGCAAATCATGATTTTCCTGTAAATATTTAGTTTTTCCTTTCAACATATCCTCTTTAGCAGTGAGGCTTCTCATCATATTAACAACCAACAGGCATGCTCAGAAGGTAGGAGAAGCATGGCCAAGTACAACTTTTACAGAAAAAGTAAGGCTGTGCATATTTTTTCAACTATCTGAATATTTGGATTTACTGATGGTTTTGCCCCCGTTTTCACAAACCTCTCCATATGGGTGATCTCCTTATGTGCTTAGCTTGAATTGTTTAGGTTTTTGACAGTATAACATTTTCATCAATATGAACAAAGATAGCCACAATCTATTCCACAACAAAAGTTTAAGCTGCAAGTAACTTGCAGAAGTAAAGACAAGGGTCTCGTAATTTTGCACCACAGCTCATTCTCAACCATTCTTTACTCTACCACTTGGTGGATTTCTCTGTCAGTTGACCAGCTCTCCTTTTTCGCCAATCCTCTAATGGTGGATGACTGTGCCTGTGCACAATATTGTATATGAAGTAATAGTGCAGTGCTCTACTTTAAACAATATACCCTATAATACTACTATGCAGAAAATTTAAATATAATGTCTGTGAGTTTCTGAGCAATACTTCAGTCGCTTAACTGGAATGAGTGCATATAACAATAACACAAATTCTTAAAATACATTTTCTATTGCATTATTTTTAGATAAGTAATTTGTATGGAGAGCATTATGTGTTGATTCTGTTCTCAGGCCTCTTGTCACCAGCAACTTATGTGGAGGAATCTAGGGAGATTGATGTGACCCCAGAGGTGGAGATTAGGAGCAGGTGGAGTGAATAAAAATATAGATAGAAGCTATATTTACGGTACGATATAACGGTAGTATGAGCTGCCTCTACCTAATATTACCACCCAAATGGGTGAGAATAAATATGAAGAAAGGAAAGAGTAGATTTGGCGCTATACCTTTAAAAATATATTTGTAAAAAATGAAAAAATTTAAAAATAGGGGGGATAAATATTGCCGCTGTGCCTAAGAAATCTAATGTGGTAATGGTGAACTACCGAAAAACCTTTAAAGGTGAATCCCTTATATGTATTTCAACCTTCTGTGAAAGGGGTGACATATACATAATAACAACAAAATAGTATAAAATATAATGCTAACTTATCAAAAAAGTGGAAAAATTATAACCCACTATCCAAATAAACCATGTACCAATTTATAGTGGGAAAAAAAAAACTCTATATGCTACTATTCGTGCCTGATTCAATATATATAAAAAAATTCATACAGAAAATGCTTAAGCAAACTAATAAATATACATATATATAGCTAGATAAACACAATGTGACATTCAAAAAGTAAAAGACAAAATGTGACAATCAAAAAATTAAAATGGCAATATTTGTATAAATTAATTTAATATAATTAGTTATTGGACATGATGATACAATCGATAAAAATAATAAATCATACAGAAGGCATATAGTGTAATTAATACAGCCATATCCACATATAAATAATAAACAGGACATTGGATTTGACAATTTTATAAAAAAATAATAAGTACATCCATTAGATGTTAACTCTACGCGTTTCATGGTTTTATACCAATCGTCAGGAGTCAGATGCATGTCAATATGAATAGACAACCAAAAATAATCAAGGCTCCTGAGGTGAAATTACGTGGTGGTCTGGAATCCATTTAATCTCCGCCGGGCTTGAGGCAGGGAACATCCCTCAAAAAAGAGTTAACCCCGGACCGGGGGACACCAGCCGGTACAGTCGCCGGAGCAGTACAGCGCACCATTGCTCGGGAATGTGCAAACATGCCACCGTGAAAGTCCAATTCTAATAATAAAAAATAAGTGAGGGAGGAGTGAAATTAGTGTGTGTATACTAGTGATGCAAGGAAGTTGTAATAATTTATAATTGAGATTGTTGAAAATAATAAAAGTGTGGGTGCTGAGAAAGTGTATATGTAATGGCAACAGAAAGAGGGGTACAAAGAACCAAAATGTACCAAATAAAATGTGAAAAGGATCTCAATTTAACAGATGTAATTACCTGAGGTATTGTGATATGTTGTGTAGGTTGAACACTCCCAGTCAGCGAATATGCAGGGACTGAACCAGCAAGAGACCGCTACTGATATACCCCGGGTACGGGGCGTGTTCACGCCAGCGTCATGTATTAAACGTTGGAAGAGCGTAACCAGGTGAGAGGACTGACCCACCGCAGCCTAACAATCGCGGTGGATGCCCACCCACCCGACGCAGGGCGTAAGATAGCAATCACACTGGTTCCCACAGTACAGCATCATATGACGCTGTGTGTAGACAGCGTTACCATGACACCGATGCGCCAAGGTCAGGTCCCGCCCCCGTCAATAAAGAGACAGGGAGGGGGAAGCGAGCTAAGCACATCACAACCTCGAGACAGAGACCAAACAACACCAGTCCCACCGCCACCAGTTGGAGTAAACAATAATTCCAAAGGGGGATTTATTTAGCAAAAAATAAATGAAAGAAAAAAGGAGGAAAGCTTACTTGAAAAATATTTTTTTTTGAAGGTTAAATTTAAATAATAAAATTATAAGAATAAAGTAATAACAATTCAATACAATTAAATTAGTGTGATATAGGATTGGTTAAGGTGGGTCAGGTCGGAGGTGGGCGTCTTCCACCCGTACATAGTCAAAATTTAACTTTAAAGTCCCATTTAAATGCAAACCTTTTTACCTAAACCCAGGGATGGAGGCTCGCCAATGCACAATCAGGGTTGGGACAGGTCACAAATTATTTTAAATTTTGACTATGTACGGGTGGAAGAAACCCACTTGCGATGTGCCTAGCTCGCTTCCCCCTCCCTGTCTCTTTATTGACGGGGGCAGGACCTGACCTCGGCGCATCGGTGTCATGGTAACGCTGTCTACACGCAGCGTCATATGACGCTGTACTGTGGGAATCAGTGTGATTGCTATCTTACGCCCTTCGTCGGGTGGGTGGGCATCCACCGCGATTGTTAGGCTGCGGTGGGTCAGTCCTCTCACCTGGTTACACTCTTCCGGCATTTAATACATGACGCTGGCGTGAACACGCCCCGTACCCGGGGTATATCAGTAGCGGTCTCTTGCTGGTTCAGTCCCTGCATATTCGCTGACTGGGAGTGTTCAACCTACACAACATATCACAATACCTCAGGTAATTACATCTGTTAAATCGAGATCCTTTTCACATTTTATTTGGTACATTTTGGTTCTTTGTACCCCTCTTTCTGTTGCCATTACATATACACATTCTCAGCACCCACACTTTTATTATTTTCAACAATCCCAATTATAAATTATTACAACTTCTTTGCATCACTAGTATACACACACTAATTTCACTCCTCCCTCACTTATTTTTTATTATTAGAATTGGACTTTCACGGGGGCATGTTTGCACATTCCCGAGCGATGGTGCACTGTACTGCTCCGGTGACTGTATCGGCTGGTGTCCCCCGGTCCGGGGTTAACTCTTTTTTGAGGGATGTTCCCTGCCTCAACCCCGGCTGAGATTAAATGGATTCCAGACTACCATGTAATTTCACCTCAGGAGCCTTGATTATTTTTGGTTGTCTATTCATATTGACATGCATCTGATTCCTGACGATTGGTATAAAACCATGAAACGCGTAGAGTTAACATCTAATGGATGTACTTATTATTTTTTTATAAAATTGTCAAATCCAATGTCCTGTTTATTATTTATATGTGGATATGGCTGTATTAATTACACTATATGCCTTCTGTATGATTTATTATTTTTACCGATTGTATCATCATGTCCAATAACTAATTATATTAAATTAATTCATACAAATATTACTATGTAAATCATGTGATTACGGTATTATTATATGTAATATTAATCTATTGATATGATTATGTTTCTTTGGAACATGGTTTAATATTACCCTAATACCTAGGCATTACAAACAGCTTATCAATCATTGACCAGCCTCAATTAAAGAAATATAACATGTCTAAACAGTAAGCTCATTCTCAGACGGGGTAAGGATGTTTAGGTGTACATACCTTAGGATAGGGAAATAAAAAAATAAAAAAACTCCAGAACACAAACAATCAACAAAAAATCTTATTGTGATTTTTTATTACCAAAAATATGTAGAAGAATACACATTGGCCTAAACTGAGGAAAAAAATACCTTTAAAAAAAAAAAAAATTGGAGATACTTATTATAGCAAAAAGTGCAAAATATTGTGGTTTTTTTTTCAAAATTGACACTCCTTTTTTTTGTTTATAGCGCAAAAAATAAAAACTGCAGAGTCACACGACTGCACAATTGTCAGTTAAAGCGACGCAGTGCCGTATCGCAAAAAATTACCTGGTCATTGAGCAGCCAAATCATCCGGGGCTGAAGTGTTTAAAATGATTACATTTATTTATAAATGCAGATAGCTATATCTGTCTTGATGTTAGCCCCCTGCAAATTCTGGGGGAGGGCTGTATGTGCTTGAAAGGAAGCAAGTTAACAGAACTTGATGACTTATACCACTGTATTCCTTAACTTTAACAGAGAAAGTGGTATCAACCTCCTGACTCTGCTGACTGTGCAAAAGTGTATAAATGAAAAAAGTGGATGGACAGCATTAGAAATCCTTTAGTAAGCAAAATGGTTAACTATGTATTTTAACCGAGTATTTAACTGTTTGCCTGGAGCATGACTTTAAATTCCCCATTTTCTTGGCACTATACAGAGTGATAGCAAGTAGGAGAAACTAATTCATAAAGTTTGCATTCTCTTGAAAGCAGATCTCAGAGATTTCAACTGCAAAAAGGTCATGAATTTATAGCAAGTTCTTTTTTTTTTTTTTTTTTCTAAATTTCATATTGCCTTCATTGTTGCCATGCATTAATATCTTTTGTGTTCCTGCCACATCTTTGGCAACTTCACCCTTCTTATAGTGTATTACACTTACACTAACCATCTTAGAAATCTGTTGTAACTGTGCTTCTAGCTTTCATTTCTTTTCATTTCTCAGTAATGCCTTTTTATTGTTACTTGTGTTTTCAAGCCAGTAAATTTTATTATATCATATATACTCAGTTTCCCTTTCTGATATGACCTATAGACAGTAAGTACAACAGGTTTTGACGGCTATAGAGCATTTCAATGTACATTTCTTTTTCAATGTTTGTAATATGTTGCCATTGATCTGTTTGTACATTTGGATATAAAGTTAGTACTGTCATCTAAGTATGTATCTATCTATTGATCAAACTAGAGCAATTGTCAGTCATAGCAAGTGTCATGCTAGAGCTACATTTAAGCAGATAGTGTATTACTCAGAAAAAAGGATTGTTAATAACGGTTTACTTATCATACAGGAAATGTAAAACAAGATCTTATATAACTTTATAGTACTAACCATATTCTCAATCGCCCATTCTAGTTATTAGACTTGTGCACAATGGAAAATTTTGTTTAGTTTCGGTTCGTTGTCATTCGTAAAATACATCATTTTGTTCTGTTATATTCGTTATGTTACGTTAATACGTTTTCGGATAATTCGTTATTATTCGTAGAGTGTCGAATTCATTCATTCGTATTCGTTGAAATTCGCTATTTATGTATGTATAGACAATCGTGATAATGATTCGTAGTTTGGAAAGTCATTTGTTTATTGAATCTTTTAACACACACAATGACAACGTCTCTTCTCCTCGGCTCAAATACAATACAACACCCTTCTAACTCAGTTCTCAGGAATGCACTTTGCCAGTAATCCATCCTCTTGCACAAAATTAATTAGCTGATTGGACTATGAGATTTACTTTGAGCTGACCTTTTGTTTCAGATCTTGAAAGAATTACCCAATCATGTCGAATTCATTCGAATTCATTTGTTATATTTCTTTCGTATTCGTTGTAATTCGTAATTTTTTTATTCGGACATTCGGATGCATCCAAATGTCCGAAAGATGCAAAATTTGGCCGAATTTCGATTCGTTACGAAACTAGTTGCACAAGCCTACTGGTTATTAACCTCCCATGGTGTGGTTGTAGTCCATCATGACTTTCATTCATTTCATTCGTGTTTTCATTACGTCTTTTCCACCTTTTGTGTGTGCCATGACAGTAGAGGTGTTGTGAATAGTACTTTATATGTTTTATATGTTTGCGCACAATGAATTTGGAGTTTGGCTTTAAACTCTGTTATCTACAGGTTCTACACTCATATATCATATCCGAATGAAAAGATGAACAATTGTTTGTTCAGTATGATCAAGAATAACATGTAAGTGCAGAAATTAAAAGTGATATTAATATGATAATAGCAATTAAAACCTATTTTTATTCTTATGGGTTACTACAGTTTGCTCATTAAGATTGCTTCTTTCATAACAATACTGACTACATTGACTTCAATAGATTACATTTCATAACTAGTTATAACGGAGGGGGCATGGCTACCGCACGACTGTATGGACGCATGAGACGGTAGCTCCGTAATACCGAGAGAAATACTCACTATCCGGGGTACTGTTGAAGTCTCCTACTGGCTTCATTTGACGGTATCTCTCCACCTCATACCGCCGTGATGACCCGCAAACGCAAAAACTTACCGCAACTGAAGAAATTACCACAATTCTTTCCGCGGAATCCTCGAGGCCTACTCCAAGATGGCGCTGACGGAGCCTCGCCTTCGGCATCCAGCAGCTCCGGATCGGAGGTCCCGAGCCCGGACCTCCACAACAGATCACCCCATGGATCTCCGGGGATGTCTACTCCACTCTCCCGCAGTCCGGCAAAATCTAAACCGAGGATGACAGAGAATCCCGGCGCGGAGCAGGTTAGTGGTGAGGGTGACCAGATGGAGGACACTAGGGAAATATCGGATACTATAGACATGTTCCCCACGTCTAATCAACCTGTATCCGACACCACTTTGAAAGACATGCTGGTCTCGCTACGTAGCACCCTACATAGTAACATGATGGATTGCATGAGGGGATTTAAATCGGACATCAATGCTATGGGCACCCGGGTCGACCATGTGGAGCACAAAATGGGCGAATTCGCAACCGCCATTAACTCAGTAGTAGATGCCCAGAACGATCAAACGGAGGAGGTGGCCTGGCTAAGAGCAAAAATCGCGGATTTAGAAGATAGATCCAGACGTAACAATCTCAAGCTGAGAGGCGTCCCGGAGCTGATATTACCGGCGCAACTTCTCCAATATGCTCAGGAACTATTGGGTGCCTTCTTGCCAGAATTGCCGGTATCTGATCTTGCGATCGACAGAATACATCGCCTTCCGAAGCCAGCGCACCTCCCGGATAATATTCCGAGAGATGTGCTGATGAGAATCCACTTTTTCTAGGTTAAGGAAAAATTTACTTCGGCTTTCCGAACCAACAAACAGCCACCGGAACGCTATGCTAACCTCCAGGTTTTTGCAGATCTCTCACAACATACGATGCAACGGAGGAAGGCACTTCTGCCTATCACAAAGGCCCTTCGGAATCACGCCATTCTCTATAGATGGGGATTTCCCTGCAAATTATCTATCACCAGGGAAGGCCAAACAACGAAGATCAACAGTTTGGAGGATGGCCTGGATTTACTAAAACTTTGGAACATTCTCCCCTCTCCTGATGACGTTACTCCAGCGCATCTGTCGAAAGTTTCGTCTCAAGACTCCTGGCAAGTAGTGGCTCGTAAGAAAAAAGGCTCGAGTCGCAACTACTAGGTCCCCGGATATTCTAATTGCTATCAAATAATCGTTCTCACGAATCTCTCGGTACGTGCGGAACTGTGTGAACGTTCACTCTTCCCCCCAATTTTACGACGGGCAGAACTGCTGCCTACAGATTCCAAGTCGAATCGTCTTTTTTACCTGTATGGCTAATGCCAAAGTTTTGGAACTCTTGCTTTGTCTTCATCTGTACTGTTTTTTTCTTTTCCCTTTTCTATGTTTTGTTTTATCCCTGGAACCTACCCCCTACCCTCTTGGGATGGACTCTGTGGTGTTCGGACCTTGTCACCTTGAAATGTGAAGTTAGATTGGTTCAGAGCCCTACGCCCCAGCAGATCTACTCTACAATCAAGAGAGATTTGTGGATCATTCTACTCATCATCTATTTTTATCACCAATGCTTAATATAACCTCCTTTAACGTCCATGGGTTAAACCACCCAGCAAAGCGAGCATCGGTGTGGAAAGAAGCGCAGAGACTACGTGCTGATGTTCTCTGTTTACAGGAATCGCACTTCCTGGCTAGTGATCCACCACCTTTCCACAACAAGAACTTTTCTCATGTTTTTTGCGCATCTGCTTCACAAAAACGCAAAGGTGTTGTGATTGCTATTAGGAATTCGATTGTCTTTTCATGTAGCCTCACAATAACAGACCCTGAGGGCAGATATATAATTTTGGTGGGCTCTCTTAACAATAAGACTTATACTATTGTGAACCTTTATGCTCCCAATACCCACCAGCTTCAATTCCTCAAGAGACTGCTCGTAAAAATCAACGAAGTACGTCAAGGAGCTCTAGTACTGTGTGGGGACTTTAATTTAACGGTTGATTACCATATGGATACTACCACCAGGTCTCGTAGACCTCTTCCCTCTTTGCAGCGTTTGTTGCTGGGGGAGGGGCTCTACGATGTCTGGAGATGCCAGCACTCTAATGAGAGGGACTATTCGTTTCACTCCTCCAGACACAATTCGTATTCCAGAATCGACATGATCCTTGTGGATAGATTCCTGTTACAGGCAGTGTCCTCCTCCGCCATCCATGGCATCTCTTGGTCCGACCACGCTCCGGTTTCGATAGAGGTGACGGAGGGGAACGCTCATAATGTGTCTGGGGTCTGGAGAGCGAGTGCTGGCGTGTTCGGATCTCCTACACAGGTATCGGAGGTATCCAAAAGTCTAAAAGAATTTTTTGTTACTAACACTGGTTCTGTTAACGACCCTATGGTTTTGTGGTGTGCACACAAGGCTTTTGTACGAGGCATTCTACTACAGGCTAGTGTAAGACTTAAAAAACAGAGGTCCATCAAAGTAGACCATCTCCTGAAAGATATTGACTTGCTAGACAAACAGAACAAGACAGATCCCTCCCCCGCGAAGGCGCACAAATTAAACAATCTACGCTCTGAACTTAGACTGTTGCTCTTAGAAGACCACAATAAATTTGTCCATTACCTCAAATTAACAAACTACTCGGCAGGGAACAGAGCGGGTAAATACCTAGCCCAGCGTTTGAAAGCCCAAAAATCTCGAACTACTATCCCCTACCTAATTAATTCCTCGGACAATAGTAAATTATTTAACCCCAAAGATATTGCTAACTCCTTCGCCCAATACTACTCTTCACTCTATAACCTTACATCTGACCCCACCACTACGCAACCTACGGAAGCAGGCATCCAAGCTTTTTTGGAGAGTGTTTCACTTCCTAAACTCTCTGAGGAACAACTTTCCACACTGAATGCCCCATTCTCACAGGCAGAAATAACTAGTTATAACTAAACCAAGCAAGGTTTGGTTCTCCAGACATTCACTGAACATTTGAAAAGATCCCAAATTACAAGTCTTTGGGAGCTGTAATTTTGCTGGTCTTTTTCAAGGCCAATTTTCAAGCTTCTGATAAAAAAATTGACATGGGCAACTGGGAATTGCCATGGAGGTCATTTTGCATGTGCAAAATAAAAAATTGATTGTTTAGTGGTGAGAGGGTCTTTTAATGTGATCCAAAGGGCAACGTTAACAATACACCATTTCTTTAACCCTTTTGCTCCAACCATTGTAAGGCTTATGCTGGTGGCAATGACAGCATTACAGCAGCCTGTATTGTGTGTGTGTGTGTGTGTGTGTGAGTGTGTGTGTCCTTTTCTAGCTGACTGTCATTTTTTTTGATGGAAGTGATTCACTTCTCTGGGCGCTGAAACATACCACTCCTCCAATGCATCTCCCTTACAATGTCTCCTAGGATCCATTGTCTCACCTATTAGTCAAGGATCAGCATGGCAGGTGTCCCTGGGTAGAGTGAAGGGAGATCAGTGAACATTTATTCTCTGTTCTCCCCCCTGACTTGTATTATATCACCCTCTGTCTTAGCTGTTATTTCACTGCTGGCTGCTGTGGCCAGGGAAGCAGCTAATGGAACATAATCTGTGTTTTATTAGCTTCAGTGAAAGCCAGGGGATTTCTCATTAAAGGGAACCTGTCATTGTAAATATGCTATAACAAATTGGGCTATTGGCTCCTTATGCGATAGCAATATATTTTAGTTAGAAAAAGTAAAAAGTTTTTCTTTAAAGCCCCCACCTTCATGTACATGCATATGTTACACACACGCATATATATATATATATATATATATATATATATATATATATATATATATATATATATATATATATACACTCATGTGATGTGTCATTTGAAAACAATGATTGTGCTACATGTGATATACAGTATCAAAAGTTAATACACCCCTCACATTTTTGTAAATATTTTATTATATTTTTTCATGTGACAACACTTAAGAAATTACACTTTGCTACAATGTAAAGTAGTGAGTGTACAGCTTGTATAACAGTGTAAATTTGCTGTCCCCTCAAAATAACTCAACACGCAGCCATTAATGTCTAAACCAATGGCAACAAAAGTGAGTACACCCCATAAGTGAAAATGTCTGAATTGAGCCCAATTAGTCATTTTTACTCCCTGGTGTCATTTGACGCGTTAGTATTACAAGGTCTCAGGTGTGAATGGGGAGCAGGTGTGTTACATTTGGGGTTATCACTCTCATTCTCTCATACTGGTCACTGGAAGTTAAAAATTGCACCTCATGGCAAAGAACTGTCTGAGGATCTAAAAAAAGAATTGTTGCTCTACATAAAGATGACCTAGGCTATAAGAAGATTTGCAAGAACCTGAAAATAAGCTTCAGCATGGTGGCCAAGACCATACAGTGGCTTAACGGGACAGGTTCCACTCAGTACAGGCCTCACTATGGTCGACCAAAGAAGTTGAGTGCACATGCTCAGCGCCGCATCCAGAGATTGTCGTTAGGAAATAGATGTATGAGTGTTGCAAGCATTGCTGCAGAGGTTAAAGGGGTCAGCCTGTCAGTGCTCAGGCCATATTCCGCACACTGCATCAAATTGGTCTGCATGGCTGTTATCCCAGAAGTAAGCCTCTTCTAAAGATGTAGCACAAGAAAGCCCATAAACAGCTTGTTGAAGACAAGCAGACTAAGGACATGGATTACTGTAACCCTATCCTGTGTTCTGATGAGACCAAGATAAACTTATTTGGTTCAGATGGTGTCAAGTCTGTGTGGCGGCAACCAGGTGAGGAGTACAAAGGCAAGTGTGTCTTGCCTACAGTCAAGCAGGGTGGTGGAAGTCTCATGGTCTGGGGCTGCATGAGTGCTGCCGGTACTGGGGAGCTACAGTTGATTGAGGGAACCATGAATGCCAAGATGTACTGTGACATACTGAAGCAGAGCCTGATCCCCTCCCTTGGAGACTGGGCCACAGTGCAGTATTCCAACATGATAATGACCCCAAATCCACCTCCAAGATGGCCACTGCCTTGCTAAAGAACAAAAAAAAATATGTTTTTTAGGGTGACACTGTGGTTACACAGAAAATAATGTGCCGGTGTCCTAATATTGTTTAGAAGAAGGATTGAAAATTGCAAAATGGACTTTATAGGCACACGCATTAAATTAGTAAAAATACATTAAAGTTTTTAATTGGTTTACAAATATATATTAAAAAAGAAAACATTATAATGTTATATGACCCCAAAGACTCAAATAAAACCTCCAAAATGTATATTAATCCAAATAGGTGCAAGATTAAGGATAACCAGTAGCAGCATCCAATGGAGATAAAGTGTGTGGAGCAGTTGAGTCCCAGTATGCGGTCACACAGAGGATTCACTCTACATGTTACATGCATAGTTGCACTTCTTCAGGAGATCTAATAGATGTTTAGAAAAACATAATTTAAGTATATCATAGCATCCAATAAATAAAACAAAAGCAGTATAAACAATAAGATAATCATTTTGATAAAATCCAGCAGAATAAAAGCCCAAATCCACTAGGGGGCAAAAATGATACCCTCCCATGGGGACACATCCATATATGTAGGAAAACCTAATATAGAAATAAGCTCAGGAATCAGGAATGTGTGTGTGTGTATATATATATATATATATATATATATATATATATATATATATATATATTGTAGACATGTCACTGGAGAAGTGATCGAGGGGGTGTACATCTCACCTAGGTTGCTACACAGTGTGAGATGGTAAATCCAGGATGGATCAGTTTCTCAGCAGCGATATGCTGCTGAGTTGTTATTTAATTTTGCCGGGCCTGGGTTTATATGGAATGGCAGGTAGGTTTGGTAGAGGGACCTGTCATTCCACATCCCCCGATCCAGTTCTGGGTTTGGGATCAGGTGAGCTTGGATCCTAATTAGCCTGGGAAGCTAAAGGCTCTGTAGGGTCTGCAGGTGATTGCTTCTCAGCCAGGGAATGAACAATCTGTGTTGAAGGAAGCTGCAAGCACAGCCACTGCTGGAGCTAAAACTCACCCTGCGATATCCAGGCGAAAGACGCTGTGTTTGTAAGTGTCAGATAGGTGAGCAGAACCTGTTAGTAAGCGCCCAGCCGGGCTAGGACTTTTATTTTTGTTGTACTTAGAAAGCACGGTGTTGCTGTATATTTTGTTTGCTGGACTGTTTGTACCACGAATAAACGCCAAGATCTGCTTTATCAAATTCCAAGTCTGCTGTGAACTGTGTCCAAACACACCCTACCCCGGGAAGATCCCTTACAATTGGTGGAGGTAGCGGGCAACGCGGTTGCTAGGGGCAACGGTGTGGACAGACTTGGCTACAGCTGCTGATGTCCTGGGTGAAAGCTGCAACTACACTCCAAAAACAGTCCAGCAACATGGAGGAGATGCTGAAGCAGTTTATGCAAGTGAGTTTGCAACAACAGCAGGCTCAGACAGAGGCCAATAGACGACATGAACAGTCCATGGCTGAACAACAGCAGATGATCGCTGCACAACAGCAGGCTCAGATAGAGGCCAATAGACGACATGAACAGTCCATGGCTGCACAACAACAACTTATTGAGCACCTGATAGCAAATCGAGAGGCGCCTGTGGTGATGGGAGCCGCTCCAGAGATTTTTTCTGGGAGAAGGACTGTGCAGAAAGCGCTGCAAAAGATGACTGCTGAGGACGATGTTGAGGCCTATCTAACAGTATTTGAGCGCGTGGCTGAGCGAGAGAAGTTACCAGCCGCTGAGTGGGCAGAGGTAATTGCGCCCTATTTAACAGGTGAACCTCAAAAGGCCTACTATGACCTCAGTGAGCAAGAGGTTAAGGACTATACTCGGCTAAAAGAGGAGATGCTTGCCCGACTAGGAGTTACTACTGCAGTCCGTGCCCGGAGGGTACGCAACTGGAGCTACAGTCTGGACAAATCAGCGAGGTCCCAGATGTATGACCTAATCCATTTGGCAAGAAAGTGGTTGGAGCCAGACACTTCTACTCCTGCACAAATCCTAGAGAAGGTCGTGATGGATCGCTACCTCCGAGCCCTTCCTACTGACTTGCAACGCTGGGTGGGACAAGGTGATCCTAAGAATGCAAACGAACTTGTCAACCTTGTGGAGAGGTTCCAGGCGACTGAGGACTACCTCCGTGATGTTCCTGCAGCATCTTCACCTCCCCGGAGCGCCAGATCTGTGCCGTCAGCTGGTAAGAGACTTCCATCTATTGGGGGAGTGTGGAGGGGTGCTGATGGGGGGAAAAGGGCTCAAGTGGTGTCTCAGGGACAAAAGACTGGTGATGGTCCCGGGTGGCTAAGGGGCTCTGAAAAGGACTCCTTGCCAAAGAGACCAGGCCCTATCCAGTGTTGGAGATGCCATGAGGCGGGACACGTGTCGGCCCATTGCCCTCTTACCTCTGAACCCATGGAATGTGACGCTAGCCGGCGTCAGTCGCTATTTGCGGAACCATCTTGTGCTGCAGTTCCTGGACTAGAGACTGAACCGCAAATCTGCGATATTACAATCAATGACTTTCCTGTTAAAGCGTTAATGGACTCAGGAAGCCTTGTAACCTTGGTGCATGCTAGCCTGGTGACTGGGGACTTAGAGTCTAAAAAGCATATGAGTGTTGTGTGCATACATGGTGATACAAAAATGTACCCTATAGTGCTGGCTAAAGTCGGGACTGAACAAGGCACCGTACAATATGAAGTGGGTGTGGTTAAAAACCTCATGCATAATGTAATATTGGGGCGCGATTTTCCATTATTCTGGGCTCTCTGGGAAAAAAGAAAAATCCCCAAAAGGAGTGAGGATACCTCTAAGGGGGTTGCCTTGTCCACTGTGAATGATAAAAGTATGCAGGATGAAAATGATTGTTTTCCTTTACAGGTCCTGGCTGGGGAGGAGGAGGCTCCTCCCACTGAGCAAAATATACTAGACTTAGAGGTGTCTAGAGATAATTTTGGGGCTGCACAATTACAGGACCCCACTCTCAAAAATGCGAGAGAGCAGGTTGCTGTAATGAATGGGGTACCTCAGAAACCAGATGCTGAAAAAAGATTTCCACATTTTTCGGTGACTAATGATCTTTTCTATAGGGTTAATAAGGTTAAGGATGAGATTGTGGAACAGCTTCT
This sequence comes from Lithobates pipiens, assembly GCF_037356315.1. NCBI lineage: Eukaryota > Metazoa > Chordata > Amphibia > Anura > Ranidae > Lithobates > Lithobates pipiens. Next base: position 26,562,734 of record NW_027507790.1, on the reverse strand, counting down.
GGTACCTAAGCCGTACCGGCGTCAGGTGCTTGACATGGCACATAACCATGTTCTTGGGGGACACTTGGGGACTGACAAAACGCGAGAGAGGGTTCTCCAGAGGTTTTTTTGGCCGGCCATATATGATGACATTAAAAAATACTGTGAGTCGTGCCCCACATGTCAGGTTAGTGCCCCAGTGTCACATTTTCGCAGTCCTTTGGTTTCGCTCCCTATTATAGAGGTGCCTTTTGAGCGTATTGCCATGGATTTAGTGGGTCCCATTGTAAAGTCAGCTAGAGGACACCAGTATATTTTGGTAGTCCTGGATTATGCGACCCGCTATCCTGAGGCTGTACCCTTAAGAAACACTGCATCTAAAACAATTGCACGTGAGTTGTTTTATATGTTCTCTAGGACTGGGATCCCCAAAGAAATCCTAACTGACCAAGGTACGCCATTTATGTCGAAAGTAATGAAGGAATTATGCAGACTATTTAAAATCTCACACATCCGTACCTCTGTGTACCACCCCCAGACGGACGGATTGGTGGAGAGATTTAATAAAACTTTGAAACATATGTTGAAGAAAGTGGTGGCAAAAGATGGTCGTGACTGGGATCATTTATTACCCTACCTCATGTTTGCTATTAGGGAGGTGCCCCAAGCGTCCACAGGGTTCTCACCATTCGAGTTGGTCTATGGTCATCACCCTAGGGGTCTACTAGACATTGCAAAAGAGACATGGGAGAATGAGTCCACCCCATACAAGAGTGTTATTGAGCATGTAGCACAAATGCAGGACCGTATAGCCACTGTAATGCCCCTGGTAAGGGAACACCTGCAGAGAGCTCAAGAGGCCCAAAGTAGAATTTACAACCGGTCCGCAAGAATCAGGACATTCAACCCAGGCGATAGGGTCCTTATACTAGTCCCCACTGTTGAGAGTAAATTCTTGGCGAAGTGGCAAGGTCCTTATGAAATTGTTGAAAAGATCAGTGAGGTGAACTACAAGGTGCACCAACCAGGTAGAAGGAAGCCTTTCCAAGTTTATCACATAAACTTGATCAAGCCCTGGAAAGACAGGGAATCCTTGGGGGCGACAAATACTGTTAATAATTTGTCACAACCAATCCCTCCAGTCAAGGTAGGTGATACTCTATCAGTGTCACAGAAACAGGAGGCTCAGGAATTTTTACAGAAAAACAAAAACAAGTTCTCTGACCTCCCAGGGCGTACACACCTCATCCATCATCACATTGAAACTGAGCCTAGAAGCAGAGTAAACCTTAAGCCCTATAGGATACCCGAGGCACGTAGGGAAGCCGTATCTGCCGAGGTAAAACGTATGCTTGCTCTGGGGGTAATTGAGGTGTCACAGAGTGAATGGTCCAGCCCAATTGTGCTAATCCCAAAGCCCAATGGAACTTGGAGGTTCTGTAACGATTTCAGAAAGTTGAATGAGATCTCCAAGTTCGATGCGTATCCTATGCCCAGGGTAGATGAGTTGATTGAGAAGTTGGGTAACGCCAGGTACATAACCACCCTCGATCTCACAAAGGGCTATTGGCAGATTCCACTTTCTGACGAGGCTAAAGAGAAAACTGCTTTCTCCACCCCTGATGGGCTATTCCAGTATGTAGTGATGCCGTTCGGGTTACATGGAGCGCCTGCAACTTTCCAGAGGTTGATGGACTTGATTCTGCGACCACATCGTGATTACTCAGCCGCCTACCTCGATGATGTGGTCATTTTTAGCCCTGATTGGGAAAGTCACCTCTGTAAGGTACAGGCCGTGTTGGATGCCATAAGTGATGCGGGGTTGACCATAAATGCCGAGAAGTGTGCTCTAGCCCTAGAAGAGGCCAAATATCTGGGCTACATTGTTGGAAGAGGATTGGTTAGGCCACAGCTAAATAAAATTGAGGCAATACAGAATTGGCCTAGACCCCTGACAAGGAAACAGGTTAGAGCTTTCCTGGGTATTACGGGTTATTACCGTAGATTTGTGCCGAACTTTGCCTCAGTTGCTGCTCCGCTAACTGACTTGACAAAGGGCGGAAAGACAGCAATGGTCACGTGGACCCCAGAGGCCGAGGAGGCTTTCCAAAGCCTTAAGTCTGCCTTGTGCCAACCACCTGTGTTAGTCACCCCCGATTTCAGGCGAGAATTTCTGGTTCAGACAGATGCCTCTAGCACAGGCTTAGGTGCAGTACTCTCACAAGTAGTGAATGGTGAGGAGCATCCGGTGACGTACTTGAGTAGAAAACTAACCCCGGCCGAGAAAAATTATGCCATTGTGGAGCGAGAATGTTTGGCAGTGAAGTGGGCCCTAGAATCTTTAAAGTATTACTTGCTAGGCAGGAAATTCAAGTTGGTGACAGACCATGCCCCCCTAACATGGATGAAGTTAAACAAGGAGAGAAATGCAAGAGTGACTAGATGGTTTCTCTCCCTACAAAACTTTAGTTTCACTGTGGAACACAGGCCAGGGAAATTACAGGCAAATGCTGACGCATTGTCAAGGGTAAGTTGTCTGTGGGGACAAAAGGCTCAGCCCTCCGGTCTGAAAAAGAGGGGGGGGATATGTAGACATGTCACTGGAGAAGTGATCGAGGGGGTGTACATCTCACCTAGGTTGCTACACAGTGTGAGATGGTAAATCCAGGATGGATCAGTTTCTCAGCAGCGATATGCTGCTGAGTTGTTATTTAATTTTGCCGGGCCTGGGTTTATATGGAATGGCAGGTAGGTTTGGTAGAGGGACCTGTCATTCCACATCCCCCGATCCAGTTCTGGGTTTGGGATCAGGTGAGCTTGGATCCTAATTAGCCTGGGAAGCTAAAGGCTCTGTAGGGTCTGCAGGTGATTGCTTCTCAGCCAGGGAATGAACAATCTGTGTGTTGAAGGAAGCTGCAAGCACAGCCACTGCTGGAGCTAAAACTCACCCTGCGATATCCAGGCGAAAGACGCTGTGTTTGTAAGTGTCAGATAGGTGAGCAGAACCTGTTAGTAAGCGCCCAGCCGGGCTAGGACTTTTATTTTTGTTGTACTTAGAAAGCACGGTGTTGCTGTATATTTTGTTTGCTGGACTGTTTGTACCACGAATAAACGCCAAGATCTGCTTTATCAAATTCCAAGTCTGCTGTGAACTGTGTCCAAACACACCCTACCCCGGGAAGATCCCTTACAATATATATATATATATATATATGTATATACATACATACGTATATGTATATTACATACTGTGCTGTGAAAAAGTAGATACTTACATAGTAAGAAAGGTTTCTAAATAGCATAACATAGAAACTGTGTATACATTCAGAAGTTGTCCCAGATATTCAAATAATGGGGTCTATAAGCAATAAAGAATATATATATATATATATATATATATATATATATATATATATATATGCCAAACAAGGCCATAATATCAATGTGCATAGACAGAACACAGTCAGGCATAGCATAAAGCTGGTTGTGTGCTACAAACACACATTCAAAAGCTAGATATAAAGGAGATATAACATAGCTTGCTAAAGAAGCTGAGCGTAAATGTGATGGACTGGCCAAGCATGTCTCCAGACCTAAACCCTATTGAGCACACGTGGGGCATCCTCAAATGGAAGGTGGAGGAGCGCAAGGTCTCTAACATTCACCAGCTACATGATGTCATCATGAAGGTGTGGAAAAAGACTCCAGTGGCAACCTGTGAAGCTCTGGCGAACTCCTTGCCCAAGGGGGTTAAGTCAGTGCTAGAAAATAATTGTAGCCACACAAAAAGTTGATACTTTGGGCCCAATTTGGACATTTTCACTTAGCGGTGTACTCACTTTTGTTGTCATGTCATGTCATGCTTCAAATTTGCGCCCGTTCATAAAAAGGTGACAATCTTTGACAATGAAAAATTTCCATAGGCAAATTTTAACAATTTCTACAGGTTACCAGTTTAGAATTACAGAGGAGGACTTTTGCTAGAATTATTGCTCTCACTCTAATGATAGCGGTGATATCTCACATGTGTGGTTTGAACGCAGTTTACATATGCAGGCATGACTTATGTATGCATTCGCTTCTCTGCATGAGCACAGCAGAACAGGGCGCTTTATTTATTTTTTTCTTATTTATTTTACTTTTTATTTTGTTTGTTTACACTGTCCCTTTAAAAAAATTGGATTACTTTGTTTCCTATTACAAGGAATGTAAACACCCCTTGTAATAGAAAAAAGCATGACAGGACCTCTTTAATTTGAGATCTGGGGTCAAAAAGACCTCAGATCTCACATTTATATTTTCTTCAATAAAAAAATGTTCCCCTTCAAGACCATGGGGTGGAAGTGATGTTTGATGTTGCTTGCGTCATCCAGTGGTATGGAGTCGAGTGGGGGCCATCATTCCCTCACTCGACTTCATGCCTCTGAGATCGTCTCCGCCGCTACCGACAACTCCAATAAGCAGCGGAGATGACCGGGACATTGCAGGAGGGGGGTGGGCACCTCTCCCACCTCCAATAAAAGTGATCTTGTGGCGAATGCCCTGCAGAGACAACATTTATGTGAAAATGGACTGCCTGTTGTTTTTAAAAATACTGTGGCTATGGCAGCTATCTGGTGGCAGTACTGACGTATAACGACGGCAGGCTGTCCGGAAGTGGTTAATGGCTGTGTGTTGAGTTATTTTGAGGGGACAGAAAACACCTTAGGATCTGATCCAAACAGAAAAAAACAGTAGATGAATAAAGTATGGTGTTTGCGCTGTGTGATAGGCAATGTGCCATTAAACTCAAAGGGTGGTTCTGCATAGAGATACTGATAGTATGTGGGAAGTGAAAGAGTATGAGATAACAGGTGTTTCTTTCCTTAAACACTGAGAGGGTACTTTTCCAGAGAGCCCCTTCACCACCCAAGCAGTGCAGCTTGTGTTCTTATTTTTATGAGGACAAGGGCCTTCTGTCATTATGCCTGCTTGGCATACTTCAAATAGCTTGGGTTCAGGTCAAACTTATAAGCAACCAAAATTCAAAGGTAGTCCCTATTTGTAACAAAATGCAACTTCCAAACAGTGAACAAACCTATGTGTGATATACAGTTGTACTTTAGCAACACAATGGGACTAATTAATGCTCTGAAGTGCATGGCATGCCATTACAACCTCTCTACTACATAACACTTCCTTTGTAGTTCTGGTGGGCTGCTGTAGCTTGTGAAATCTGATTAGAGTGATAATATTTACACTGCAACCACTTACTGAAATGGCAGTCATTGTAGGGTCTGAATGTGGGGATTAAGCTGGACAATTAAACTGCCTATGTTATAAAATACAAACTGGAGGGGGGGGGGGGGGGTGGACTACAGGAGCCAATTGAGAGAATTGAGTTACATTTTGAGTCTGATGAAAGAGAGTCTGATGATGACTCTCAGCAGCCCCCTTCTCATGTGTATCTGCTTTACTGCTTGACTTGATATATTTCTATATATTACAAATTTATTTATTATTCCAAGTAAGCATAATAGCATGTTATTATTACTTTTGACACAGAATGTTATACAATCTCTTATGCCCTGTATACACAACCGATTTTCCCATTGGAATAAACTCTGATGCCCTGTACACACGACCAGTTTTCCCCTTGGAATAAACTCTGAAGGTTTTTCCAACGGAATTCCAACAGAATTCCACTGAAACTGTCTTATATACACACGATCACACTAAATTCCAACCATCAAGAACACGGTGACGTACAACACGTACAACGAGACTTGAAAAAGGAAGTCTGACTTTTTCTGACGGAAATTCCACTCGTATGTACGGGGCATAAGAGGCAATTGCATTTTCATTAGCAAAATATATGTTAAACCCACATGAAAAACTGAAAAGTTCTGCACTGCTACTGGCCTGGTATTTTGAAAAGGGAGGTTCTGAAATTGTGGATATTAGGAAACATGTACACATGCAGTAGATGTCCTTTACTCAATACTCCTAATCACTCAAACTGCTAGAGTAACACAGAGCAGAGTATCTTCTAGTTTCATTCTGTTTTAGGAGTGTGAATCTGAAGACATGAAGCCTGAAAATGAAAAAAAACATGTAACACACACTAGGATTTAGTTACTAATAGAGATGTGAAAGCTAACTTTGCAAATTGAATGCTAGAAAATAAGGTGGGTTTTTGAATACCCACTTTGGAGTCAGGTGCATTTATTTCCTGTGCAATTTAGCATATTTGTGCACTGCTGGGGTCTTTCTAACTTCAGCTCCACAGCCTGGAACACAAGAGGCTCATTCACTCATTCTCCAAAGACCAGTCTAGGGGATGTTGTTTTTGTGGTTTTTATTTTTTGAGAACTTGGATAGGAAAGAGGGAAGAATAAATACAGTCTCCCAACCCACCTTCAGAGCATGCTTTTCTGGGATACGCCAGGGCTGTATCAATATTCGTGCTGCTATCTGCATAGCTTCACACCTATCATCCAGAAACTTCTCAAGTTGCCTGGATACAGAGGAAGCTATCCAGCAGACTAGCAGAAGCAGAGTACACAGATCAGGCTTGACTAAACAATTGCAGCTCACTGAGTGCAGTGAGCCAAACTGTGCTTTTACCTCAACCAAATCACAACCACTCTGACTACAGTGTGGCAACTAAATTTACCTGTCAAAAATAAAACACTAGCATTTATCTAACTATTCTAGCACCTACTTAGGAGGGTGCTATACAATTACCACATGTATAGATGTGAGATGTCTTCAAAAGACAGAACCAAGGTCAGTAGTGTTCATACCTGATTTTAAGGAATATAAATATGATTATCTTTCTCAAACAACATTTCTCAACACACATATCAGCTAGCCTGAAAAAATAAACTGACCTTGTCTAACAATTCATGGTAAAAAGAAAGGGGTTAGTTGCATACATTTGCAAATCTTTGTGGAAGCCTCACTACCTTGTTAAAGCTCCTATGTATAGTGTGAGTGGTCCTAACTAGGATTTTTGAGAGTCTCTAAGCTAGAGCATAAATAGCAGTGAATAAATAAGGGTCAGATGTGCCAGGAGGGAGTCCACCCCTTCTTAAAAGAGCAAGGGCACATTGGAAGCCCAGCAAGAGCATGAAGACAGCTGAAGATATCCAATATGTCTCCTTGCCAAATCCAACGAACAAGTAATACAAAAATGGCAACCACTCCAATTTATAACTGACCTGTGAAGTAAGTTGCATGTGGAGAGACCTAACACATTACAAACAAACAGACAAAATCTCATCATACTTATAGACTTATAGTACCAGCTAGCCTGCAAAAAAAAAGAAGCAATCTGACCCTGTTTAACAATTCACATTGAAAACTGAGGGTTTAGTTGAACACATCTGCAAAGATATGTGGAAGCCACACTGCTTTAGCAAAGCTCCCCTGTATACTGTGACCCTAACTCATATTTTTCATTAGCATTCTCTATATTTTTGGCGAATATTATTATTTGGGGTCTTTTATTCCTTTTGTTTACAACCTTTTTTTGCTTTCTGTTGTAGAGTTTCACTTGATTGACTCTGCAGGTACTATGCAGCTAAACTATAAAGCTTGCATCAACCTTTTAGAAATGTTGGATAGGAAATTAATTTTCAGTGCAATGAAACTTCGTTTTAACATATAAGGGCAAGGTCACACAAGGCAGATGTACGAGGTAATTTATTTTTTAGATGTTGAATGAAGGGTACGTTTTCCAGAAGTAAATAAGGTGGAAAATAAGAGCTGCTGTGGCATAGGTAGGTAAATATGGTTTATTAGTAGGTAAATAGGTTAAGATGCACTTGCAAGAGCTATAGACAGCAATAAGAAAAGGCAGATGAGAAAGTGATGGAAGGACATAGGAATTGTGATTATGTGAAATGAAGTGGAAAACCCTTGGTCTAGATGAATTACTACTTTTCACAGCATCAAGGATTCTTCCGGAATTGTCTGCATACTGCATTGTTTTGATGGACATTTCAGGCAGAATAATGACCCCTCTCTAAAGATACAGTCAGCTTCAGGCACAGTGGGTCATAATTAAAATGTATGGAATACCTCACCCATAAATGTTGCCTGTAGATTAAGCTAGACTTAAGAAAAACACACTGGTTTAAAAGCCATTGTTTAAGCATTTTTCATTCACAAATGTCTTTATTATATAATACTATTTTCTAAGCTTGCTCATTTTAAGGACTATACAAAGCATTTTAAACACATATACATGTTAAGGTTCAATTGTTTTTAAAACATCAATCTCTTACCATGTCTGAGTGAGAAGTATTGGGTAGGAGAGTATAGTACTGAAAATACCTTTACCTGGCTCCAATTCTATAGGTCACTACTGACCTAATCATTTTTCAGGGCAAGAAGCATGTAAGCTCCACCCACCTCAGTATTTTCCAATCTTAGAAGATTATTAGCTTGTACATGTTTTCACACCAGATGTCAAATTCTTCCCTGAACTAAACAGCTTGTACAAAATGATCAGTACACAGCACTGACCAAAACAGAGTACATTACTTTTAAATACCATAGTGTGTGTACCGAAATAATTTTGATGTTCCAAAACAAAATTAAAAGGCAGAATAATCTTTTGGTATGACAGAAATAGCTTTTAGTATTGCAAACTCATGATCATTGAGCTGATAATTCAGCTCTTGGAATTGATTTACTAAAGAAGTTGTTAATTTAAATACCATAGTAGTTGTACTTAAATAAGTTCTGATGTCTCCAACCAAAATTAAAAGGCAGAGTAAGCTTTTGGCATGACAGAAAAAGCTTAATTTAGCAATGTAAATTTGCCATCTTGCAAAGTGCATGATAATTTTTAAAAGTGAAAGTTAGTAAAAAATGTAAACCTTTACTTTTAATACTCAATCATGTATTAGGAAAAAAAAATTTTTTTTGGAATACTTTGCGTAATTACCAAAACGTTATTCCTTTAGTAAATAAATGAATGTCTTTAAAGGTTATTCAACTTTAAGGGGTATATTTATCTATCCATCACTCCATATCAAATCATGCAGGTAATACAGCTCTGCTCCACATGGGATGCTATGTGATTGCTCAGCTCCTGCACATTCTGCCAAATGAACAATCTATGCAGTAAACAGGTAGGGTACAAATCGTCCATCAGCAGAGGCAGACAATGACTGTGTATTGACGGGGGACAGTGCTCACTGATAATGGCTACATGTAACCATAGAGGTCGGTGGGGGCAATCTCCTAGAGGGGAAGGGTAGCTGCAGGGTGTGTTAATGAGGTAATCTGCTGTAGAACTTTCTCACTCTACTAACAGTTTATCCATCCAGTAGGAAGTATACCAGTGAGGCCGCGTACACACGCGCGGACTGTTCGCCCAACTTTGTCCGTCCAACAGTTTCGGCAAACAGTCCGCTCAAACTTAGCATGGACGGACATGGCCACACACGACGGACGAACAGTTTGCTGAAACCGTGCGCGATGACGTGAACGGCACGTACGATGGGACGAAAAATACGACGTCCTATACACTGCATTATAGCTTTCGGCGTGAAAATCCTTTCTGAGCATGCGCGCAACTTTGTTTGACGAACAAGCCTACACACGGGCGGACTGTTCGCTCAAACAAGGTTTCAGCGGACAGTTTTTCGGAATTTCCGAAAAACCTTGTCCGTCCAACTGTCCGCTGAAACTGTCCGCTGAAAGCCCACACACGAGCGGACTGTCCGCCCAAACACTGTTCAGCGGACAAAGTTGGGCGAACAGTCCGCCCGTGTGTACGCGGCCTAAGTCAAGGAGGATTTTTCTATATAAGAAACTGGAGGTTAAGGTGTTGTCTGAACTAGAATTCAAGGAAATACAGGGACATCTTTTTCCTTTCTCTAACATTAGGTGCATTAATATTATATTGGTACATAGGGAAGCTGGAATTTAGAAAAAAAAAAAAAAAGGTTAACTTAGCCTTTAAAGGGCAACACTGAAAATGCACAATTCCTTCACTGTAAGGAAAACCTGGGCAGCAAGCGCACAATGGTGCGCAATCGTGGACATTCCCGAAGATGCACAAGAAAAGATGTGTACTGGCACATGAGCGAGCATGTGCGTGTGCCCGCTAATGTGCGCACTAGTAGGCACATTGGTGTGCACGCGGGTGTGCACGTTGGCGCATTGGAGCCAGTCTGCCTATTTAAACCTGCCAGTGGCATGCACACCTTGCTGAGTGGTCTTTTCAGCTAGTAATAATACACACTTATTGCGGTTTGTTTTACCAAATATATGTAGAAGAATACATATCGGCCTAAACTGAGGAAACATTATTTTTATATATATATATATATATTTTTTTTTTTATAAATTCTTTATTTTCATAATATAGTGATACAGTCTTTCATTTCTAGACACATACACATCTACATCTTATATTTAAACCAAGCCGTTCATAATTTCATCGTGCTAGATTTCTCCTATTACATTACCTATTTCCTTATATTCACTATTATTATTATTTTTTTTTTTTCCCCCCTTAACCTGGTATAGCCCTGGTTATTTATCTTTGAAGAAAAGGAAGCAAATAATAAAACAACAGAAAATAAGAAAACGAAGAGAGAGAGAAATAAATAAATAAATAAATAAATAATAAAATGTTCTCCTTTCACCTCCTCCCCCTCTCTCATCCCCCTCCTCCCCCACCCCTCCCCAAGAAAGAAAAAGAAAAAAAAAACGAAAACAAACAGGGATCAGCATCTACTGGTTTTGTTCCCTATATAAAATATAGGGTTTCCATACTTCATGATACCTATCTTCTTGCTCTTTCAGTATCATAGTCAGATTTTCCATTTGTTGAATCTCCGATACCCTGCTCATCCATTGTGATTTGGTTGGAGCCAGCGTCGTTTTCCATAAAACTGGGATGCATGCTTTTGCTGCTGTAAGCAAATGCCTTAAGAGAGATTTTTTATATTTTTCTATAGATAACGGAACATCGTGCAATAGAAAAGCCGCCGGATTTTCCCCAAGAGACACATCTGTTATTTCCTTTACTGTTTCCGATACCATCTTCCAGAAATCTTTTACCCCGGTACACTCCCAGAATATATGTAATAAGGTTCCCTCGGCTCTCTGGCAGCACCAGCACAAATTTGATACTTGTGGGTATATCCGGTGCAATACTTCTGGGGTCCTATACCATCTAGACAAAATTTTGTAGCCCCCTTCTTGGTATCTAGTTGCTATCGACGCCTTATGTGTGAACATGAAGATCTTATTTTTCTGTAAGTCTGAGAAAGTGACTCCCAGGTCCCTCTCCCATGCTCGTATAAAAGTTAGGTCTTGTGAAGCTTCTTGTTCCATCCGCAATACGTACATTGATGAGAGGGAATGTTTCAGTGGTTCACCTTTTAAGCATATCTGTTCAAACTCAGATAGTGTCCTGATCACCGGTATTCTCTGCCTACTTATTCGCAGAAACGCATTTAACTGTACTCGCCTAAATGGGTCCAAGTCCTCCCTAAATTCTTGTTCGATCTCTTCCTTATACATTACATGATTATCAATTGAGAAATGTATAATCCTACTGATTCCCTTTCGTCTTAAATCCCTAAAAACCTTATCTGTTAAACCTGGCTGAAAACCAGGAGTGCCCAGTACTGGTATCATAGGGCTTGGATGTTCTGATATCCTGGTTTTCTTAAATAGCTTTTGGACTACCTGTAGTGTGGCACCCACTGTCGGATGTCTCCGTACTTCCTGTGGTATTTCTACATCTGAGAGCCACACTATTCCTTCCAATGGTATCGGGATTATTGCTTGTTCCATATCGATCCAAGGTTTTTCTTTTTGGATTCTACACCAATCTATTACCCGTGTTAGATGTGATGCCTCATAGTAGCCTACTGGATCTGGGAATCCTACCCCTCCTCTCTCTTTAGGTAATATCAGAATATCCCTACGTATTCTCGCTTTTTTACCTGCCCATATAAATTTTATGAATCTTGATCTCAATATATATATATTTTTGGGGGATATTTATTATAGCAAAAAATTAAAAATAATGTGTTTTTTTCAAAATTGGCGCTCTTTTTTGTTTATAGCGCAAAAAATAAAAACCGCAGAGGTGATCAAATACCACCAAAAGAAAGCCCCATTTGTGGGAAAAAAAGATGTAAATTTTGTTTGGGAGCCACATCGCACGAATTATCAGTTAAAGTGACGCAGTGCTGAATCGCAAAAAGTGGTCTGGTCTTTGGCCAGCCAAATGGTCCGGTTAAGCAAATTAAGATCACTGCTCCCGAAAAAACTGCCATTTTTAAAACTTTTTTTTTGGATTGATACATGTCCCCTGGGGCAGGACCCAGGTCCCCAAACACTTTTTTCAACAATAACTTGCATATAAGCCTTTAAAATTAGCACTTTTGATTTCTCCCATAGACTTTTAAAGGGTGTTCCACGGCTTTCGAATTTCCCGCGAACACCCCAAATTGTTCGCTATTTGATGAATGGGCAATGTTCGAGTCAAACTCATGTTCGACCCGAACATAAAGACCATCCCTAGTTATGACCATTATCCAAAAAACATTAGGTAAAAATCTCCTTAAATCTATATTTGGGTAATAGTTGTACTTAAACACTTCCTGGCCGGCCTAGAGCAGAATGATGGCCAGTTATGTTATACTGACTGGGTGTCATATGATGTCCAGCAGGATAACATGCTGGCACATGCCTGTGGGGGCGCACAGCACGGTGATCGTTGGTACTGTGTGTCACTGTGACACATCGCATCTCTGATCATGGTAAGGACCCTCTGATGGAGGCTCCTTACAACGTGCTTAGCTGTGACCATTTACAGCTGAATGCAGCGTGAACCAGGAAGTGCCGGTAAACAGCGCTGACAGGAAGAGGTGGCTCTCCTTGTCAGAGGGGGGGGTCTGAACTGATAATCAGCACATTGAGTGCCCATCAGTGCTGCTTATCAGTGCTGCCTATCAGTGCCAATCAATTATATATATCAGTGCCCATCAGTGCAGCCTCATCAGTGCCCATTAGGGCCCATTAGTGCAGCCTCATCAGTGCCCGTCAGTGAGAAAACAATATTTTATAACAGAAAAAAAGGAAAACTTTTTTTCCAAATTTTTTTGTTTAGCAAAAAATAAAAACTGCAGAGGTGATCAAATACTACCAAAAGAAAGCTCTATTTGTGGGAAGAAAATTATACAAATTTAGTTTAGGTACATTGTTGTATGACCGAGCAATTGTCATTTAAAGTGCGACAGAACTGAAAGCTGAAAATTGTCCTGGGCAGGAAGGGGGGAAGTGCCCTGTATTGATGTAGTTAATAATGAAGCAAGGATTACTGCCAATTGGCCCCCACCACAGTGCAAGGACAAGGGAAGGATGGGAGCCACAGAAACAGTATCATAAACAATAAAGACAGTGCTGCGCTGATACCCCATCACAATGAGAAATAAAACTGTTGGGGGCAGAGCTAGCCGGAGACTGTGATAGAGTAGCAGAGCTTTGGCAACAGCGGGCACACAAGAGCTTATACAGGACAATCCAGGCAATATTTTTGCACCCTATATTGGTGTTCCAGCTTGCGGACATTGGAGGGATACATACCCACCATATCCAGAAGCAAGAAGGAGGGGAACCGTCCCCAGAAACTCACATAATTTTTCTCCCTTGGGCCTAAACAAAATGGCACCAGCTCCTCACACACTCCATCATCTGGACTCACTAATCGTTCCTCACAGAAGGGGAAACCGCAAAAAAGGAGCAGCCCTCCTAAATGATCCTTCACCAGCTACACCTTCCTCTTGAAGCCCAGAGAAGACACGATTCAGGATGAATGCTGCAGATGAATAAAAGGAGGTGAGCTCTCTTCACGATTCAGGAGATGACACTAGGGAGCTATCAGACTTCATAGACCAATTCCCCACTAACAATCAGCCCATCCTAGACACAATGCTTAAATAAATGCTAGTCTCATTGAGAAGCTCCCTCCACTCAGATAGGGTATCCCGTGTGCATAAATTCAGCATGGACATACAATATGTTTCCGACAGAGTGGCTCACATAGATAATACGAAGGGGGGGGGGGGGTTAAGCATCCACAATCAATGATTTGGTAGATGCTAATGAAAGTAATGAGGAAGACATAGAGGGGATTAAAGCTAAAATGGTGGACATGGAGGTCAGATCCAGAAGGAGTAATGTTAAGATCAGGGGAGTCTCAGAAACTGTCCAACCACAGGACCTGTGCAAATATGTCTCCCAACTTTTCACTGCAGTATTACCTGATATGTCAACCCTAGTAGACTTCCCGGTGGATAGAATACATTGCCTCCCTAAGCTCAGCTTTCTCTCTGATAATGTACCCAGAAATGTCATATTGAGACTCCATTTTTACCACACTTAAGATAAGAACGGCTAATGGCAATTAGGGATGGCCGACCGGTTCGCCCGGCGGTCGGTTCGCGGTGAATTTCGGCTGTTCGCAGTCCGCCCGATCGGCGGACTATTGCCGCTGTTCGCCCGGCGGACTTACGTGTTTACTGTGAAAAAAAACTTTGACCTATGATGACACATCCATCATGTGGTACAGGACAGCCAATTGAGACATTACAGCACATGGACACTTGGACATTCCCCCTAAATTATAAATAGACCCGATCCGGCGGCCATTTTACATTCTTTCCACTGTCACTATAGGGAGAGGTCGCTGTGTGGAGCAGGGAGAGACTGCAGTGACCCAAATCGCTAGCTATTAGGTCCACAAAAGTTATTTTCAGGACTGGTATGGTATAGGTGTAGTTCAGGATATAGGTTTGAGGCACTGCTATTCAAGTCATTGTTGCAGCAGATTGTCTTTTCTCAGTGCAGGTAGGGACAGACAGGACGCTGTGTGTTGCAGAGAGGGACAGTCAGTTTAATCATTAGCTGTTACTATTAGGTCCACAAAGGTTCTTTTCAGGACTGGTATGGTGTAGTAGTACAGGATATAGTTTTGAGTGCTATTCAAGTTATTGTTGCAGAAGCCTGTGTTTTGTCAGTTTAAATAGGGACAGACAGGAAGCTGTGTGTAGCAGTGAGGGACAGTCAGTTTAATCAGTAGCTGTTACTATTAGGTCCACAAAGGTCCTTTTCAGGACTGGTATGGTAATAGGGTTGTACACGTATAATATTCTTTCTTCCAAATATAGAAAGAATATTATACTTGACTGCTGCCCTTCTGCTGCAGTAGTCCTTTATGAGTATAGGGACTGAGGTACAGTCTGCTAATCACAACCTACTAGTTCCACAAAGGTCCTTCTAAGGACTGGTAAGGTATAGTGTACTAGAGTATATAGGGTTGAGTGAGGTACAGTCTGCTAATCCTTAAGGACTGGTATAGGTCCACAATATATAGGGTTGAGGTGCACTACTGCTGACTGCTGCCCTATTCTGCAGCAGTCCTTTATCAGTATAGGGACTGAGGTACAGTCTGCTAATCACAACCTACTAGTTCCACAAAGGTCCTTAAGGACTGGTATAGGTGTACTATTTGGTGTGCAGTATATAGTTGTGTAATACACGTATAAAATACTTGCACATACTTGACTTCCTCCTGGGGCTGCTTATTATGAGGGGCTCCCACCATCCCTGTGCTGTGCTGACTTCCTCCTGGGGCTGTACCTCTGCTGTGCATATTATGAGGGGCTCCCACTATCCCTCTGCTATGCGCATTATGAGGGGCTCCCACCACCCCTGTGCTATACTGACTTCCTCCTGGGGCTGCTTATTATGAGGGGCTCCCACCATCCATGTGCTATGCTGACATACTCCTGGGGCTGTACCTCTGCTGTGCATATTATGAGGGGCTCCCACCATCCCTTTGTGATGCTCATTATGAGGGGCTCCCACCATCCCTGTGCTATGCTGACTTCCTCCTGGGGCTGCTTACGGTGCAGGTGTCAGTGCTGTATATCACGGTGCTGGTGTCAGTGCTTTATGTCACGCTGCTGATGTCAGTGCTCTCTATCACGGTGCTGGTGTCAGTGCTTTATGTCCCGCTGCTGATGTCAGTGCTCTCTATAATGGTGCTGGTGTCAGTGCTGTATATCACGGTGCTGGTGTCAGTGCTCTCTATCACGGTGCTGGTGTCAGATCTCTCTATCACGGTGCAGGTGTCAGTGCTGTATATCACGGTGCTGGTGTCAGTGCTTTATGTCACGCTGTTGATGTCAGTGCTCTCTATCACAGTGCTGGTGTCAGATCACTTAATCACGGTGCAGGTGACAGTGTTTTATTTTATGTCACGGTGCTGATGTCAGTGCTCTCTATCACGGTGCTGGTGTCAGATCACTCTATCACGGTGCAGGTGTCAGTGCTCTATATCACAGTGCTGGTGTCAGTGCTTTATGTCACGCTGCTGGTCAGTGCTCTCTATCACGGTGCTGGTGCCAGTGCTGTATATCACGGTGCTGGTGTCAGTGCTTTATGTCACGCTGATGATGTCAGTGCTTTCTATCACGGTGCTGATGTCAGATCACTTAATCACGGTGCTGGTGTCAGATCACTTTATCACGGTGCAGGTGTCAGTGCTGTATAACACGGTGCTGGTGTCAGTGCTTTATGTCACGGTGCTGATGTCAGTGCTCTCTATCACAGTGCTGGTGTCAGATCACTCTATCACGGTGCAGGTGTCAGTGCTCTATATCACGGTGCTGTTGATCATCTCCTGCACCCTCTTCTTTGCCTACCCTGACCTTCCCTCTCCTCCATTGCCTTCATGCGCTCCACAGTCCTGAACTGTCACAATTTCACATACAAAAAAAGAATGCTTGTAGTTGTCGATCCCAGATTCACCTCATACATGTGTTATGTCATTGGCCATGTGGTGGGACTATGTGTGCACAGCTAGTAATTATTTTGTGGCTGCAAATATGACCTGTAGGTTTGTAAAGTTCGCCTCCCATTGAAGTCAATGGGGCCCGCCGCGAACGTTACGGTTCACAAACTATTGGCCGCATTCGCAGTTCGCGTTCGCGAAACGTCCCGTCGGAAGTTCGTCCATCACTAATGGCAATGTCCCAAAAGAGATCCCATTACCGTACTCAGATATACAATTCTACGCAGACTTATCTCAGTACACCCTCCAAAATGTAGAAATCTGAATACTATCACAAAAGCCCTCAGGAACCACAAGCCGAGTTACAAATGGGGTTTCGCACCAAAGCTGATTGTTACCAGAGGTGGCACAGAACATGTAATAGAATCAGAAGCTAAAGGCATGGCCTTGCTGAACACTTGGGACATTATCCCTGAACCTACTACACACCCACGTAAGAATGGCAATTACACCAACCCAGACTCTGAATGGCACACAGTAAACGATAAGAACCATAAGAACGCATGCACTCACAACTGACCTGGACCTGGATATTGACCACCTATGTTGATACTCGCTATGAAGGAGCCAAATTCATCATAAAATTTTAGGCCCATATCATTACTAAACAAAAATATCAAGATATATGCAAAACTATTGGCTATGAGACTGGTTGACATCTTACACTCTCTTATTGATATCGACCAGTCAGAATTCATCAGAGAACAACAGACAGCTCATGCTACTAAACATTTGAAAAATGTGATACATCTGGCTGGAAGGTGCAAAACACCTTGTCTGCTCTTTGCTTTGGATGCAGAGAAGGCGTTTGACAGGATACATTGGCAATTCTTAGCACAGGTGTTAAATAAGTTTGGTTTCTATGGCTCTATATACAAAGCCATAATGGCCCTTTACAACCACACACCCATAATAGCACTTTACACACACACTTTACCAACGAGACCAGACAGGGCTAACCCCTATCCCCATTCATTTTCAACCTCTTAATGGAGCCACTAGCCTCTTACATACAATCACACCCACAGATGACAGAAATAAAGGTCGGTACCAAATCTCACACCATAAGTCTTTTCACTGATGACATAATATTGATGCTCACAAACCCAGAAATTTCTCTCCCCTCCATGCCCGAAGCATTGCAAACATTTAATGAGGTATCATACTATAAGTTGAATGAAACAAAATCCTATATTTTGAACCTAGGCTTCCCGGAAAAGTCCAGACACGATCTAGCGCAAAAATGCCCATACATATGGAAGAAAGAGGGCATCAAATACCTAAGCATAACCTTGACTCGTAAAACAGAAGATCTTATCTCAATCAATTATACACCCTTCCTAAACTCAGAGACTAGGTTGGCAAGGAACTTGTCTTGCATACAAACGTAAAGGAATTGGCCAACAAACATGAACGTAGTGATGTACTACGTGGTTTTTTAGCTCTTTAGTGCCACCCTTTGGGCTCTTTCTACTAATTTTCATGTTAGTATAAGTTTGGTGAGTGTTGATTTGCACTTTTCATTTTGCACTTTTCATTTTGCACTTTTCATTTCGTGCTCGTCTGTTCGTTTCTGAATGGCTGTTCGTCAACCAGACATGTTGCAGAATCGGAGGAGATAACGTGTTATTTATTATTGGCCTTGGAGTTATTGCTTTGACCCAAGCCTAATCCAGGAACAGGAGAAGGAGGAGTTCTTGGACCAAAAATTGCTTTATTAATCATGACCAATTATGTCATATGCCTTTGCCACTGGAGCTCCAGGAGAATAAACCAGATGATTTTCAGAAAAATCTCCAGATGACGGACCTCTGCTTTCACCAACTCTTGGCATTGTTGACCCCCCTATATTAAGAAGCAGGACACATGCATGAGGCTTTTATTTTAATTTTTGGTTGGATAATAATGATTCGATTTGTTATATTTTTGGATACATAGAATGCACTTTTTGGTTAAGTTCTATTGGCAGATAGCATGTCTAATTCTGTTTGTTTTCTTTTTTTAATGCACAATAAAAAATGTGGAGAATAATACTTGGCTACGTGTTTTGCTTCAAATGACAGTTTGGGAGTAGGCAGTTACATTTAAAAAAATACAATATAAAATTGATCTTAAAACCCATGGGATAATGGTGTTGTGGTAACTTGCCCCCCCCCCCCCAAAAAAAAAAGCATAATAATATTATTCTTAATATTATTAGAAAAAAAAAGCCTTTAAAAATTAGTTTGCAATAACTCCATCAGTACCACCAGCAAAGCAACTTCATTATTATCCCATTAAAGAAGAAGAGAATGTGCGCTGAATTTCAAGATTTCATAATTTGCAATGTCACGAATGTTAATTCTCCATTATGAACGCTAGTTTACAAGATCGACCACTTCTGGCTCATCCTTGCTTCCAAGCATGCCTGTTTGTACTTTGGACTTTTGACCAATGGACTTGTGTACACATGCTCGGAAAATCCAACAACAGACATTTGTTTGTGGAAAATTTTAAAACCTGCCATTCAACATTTGTCCGCAGAAAATCTGACAACAATTGTCCAATGAAGTGTACAAATGGTCGGATTTTCCGCCACCAGCCTGTCATCACACATTTCCCGTCGGAAAATCCGATCGTGTGTATGTGGCTTAAGAGTGATTTAAATATAGAAAAGTAGATGTTTATTTGTGACATCCAAATAGATATCAAGAACAGAGAATAAGGCTGCCCATACATTATATCATTCTCTTGATCAATTTTCCTTTATATTTACCAAAACCATTTATGAGGTCAAGCCTAAGCACTTTCAAATTATATGCAATCAGGCAGGTCCTTGCACTACATAGTTGAAGGTAAATCTAAAATAAATTGAACAAGAAAATGATATAATGTATGGACAGCCAACATGTCAATGAGATATCAAACTTCAGATGATAGGCAAAGGATAGAAGTAATAAATAGATGATGGGGTAGGAAGTAAAAGTGCTAAGGAGAATGAGTTGCAGGAAGGTCAGAGAGGGTAAATGTTGGTTGATTGTGTTTTGAGAGTGGGACATTAAATGTTATCTCTGCATGCCAAGTGAGTGTTTTGTGAATAAGAGCCTTTCTGCAAGCTGTATATTTTTTGTGCACTGACTCTATTCCAATGAATAGTATCTTTTAAATAATATGTCTGTGGAGGAAGGAACCCCAGAACAGCAGGTAGTGAGTGGTCTCATGCTAATAGTAACATTGTAGGGAAGCTACTATTATGACTAGGGAAGTTTGGGTCTCTGTCAGTGGAAGACAGGGCAACTAACTTATTCAGAACACACTAAGCTTAGCATTTCTATGCACATATTAATAAATTACTAAATGTTTTTGTTACTGTAGAAGCTGTTCTTAAGATAAAGCAGCCAGCATTCAGCATGTCCCAACGTTGTTTCAAATAAATTAGCACTGACAGTAATCAGATTCCTTATATCATATCTTAGAAAAAAGGTATGTTTGTAGAAACTAACTACTTAAGAAATGCATTTTACACAAAATCCTTCCACAGGTTACATGTGATCACTGCATCTAATTAAAATCTACAATATGAAGACAAAGTATTTGACAAAATTATATGCTATGCTTCAGCAAACATCATATCTAATAAACACCAATGTTAAAATATGAATACTTTACCTTTTATCATAGTAAAAAATCCTTTATTGTAGACTTTCGAAAATGTCTTTGAATATATCAAATATGCTAGCTCCAGTCACCTATTTTAGACATGTTATTAGAAATATGTGATTATACTTGACACCATATTATTAGTAAAGTTAATTCACATTGAAGAAACACTTCAAGTGTATTCAAAATGAAAGGATTTTTTTGTTTTATTCAAACATGATATAAATAATTTAATCATATATTAAAATAAAACAAAATTTTAGATGCAGTATTATGTTTTGCTTAGATTACACAAATGTGTATTTCTGAATGACCTAGTTAAAGTTGTATTTAGAGATGAGAAATTAAACTTTGGTCCTCTACTGTTTTGAGCAAACCATGCCTAAAAATTACCACAGCATTTTTTTTAATACAATCATTGGACCGAAAACAAAACAATTAAAATCGCTTAAAAGGGGGGCGTGGCCAGCCGCAGAGCTAGATGGATGTGTGAGAGCTGAGCTCCTCTCCTTACAGAAAAACAGCGGTTAATAGTGACTTTTCAGAGGGGGTTTTCACCCCTAAACAGAGCAATATGCACATCACAGCATCGATGACCATGGCCAGGAAAAGAAAAGACCTCAGGAAGCCCTAGAAACTGACAGATTTTGTTTCATGGCAGACAAATGGAGTTAGGGAAGATGACACCAGACGTTCATCCGCCCCGGCTCACAACACAAGCTCCACCCCTGCTAACTCTGCATCTGTCAGCAAAAATAGTGGGTCCCCAGACAGCCAGCAATCCTACCCTAATAACCCTCAGTCTGCAAGCCCAGGTAAAGCCAAATTCCAGATAGATGGTTCTGGATGCAGCCCCACAGCTAGTCCCAGCGCTGACTCTGGGGAGGACATTAGAGAGCTGCCTGACCTGCATAGAGGTGTTCCCAACGAATAATCATCCAGTTATGGAGTAATGGGCACAGTGCTAAAGGACATGTTACTGTCCCTAAGGAGCTCAATCCAAACTGACATGATGTCTTGCATGCAAAAGTTCAATAAGGAGATACAGGCTGTAGAATCCAGAGTGGGGCACATTGAAAACAAGATGGGGGAGTTTGCAGATACAGTGAATGATTTGGTAGATGCCCACAGTGAAAAAGAGGAGGTAATAGAAATCTAAAAAAAATAATCTAAAATGGCTGACATGGAGGACAGAAGTAGAAGGAACAATCTAAAAATCAGAGGGATCTTAGAGTCTGTACAGCAAGGAGACCTGCGTGAGTACGCCACTACTCTGTTTAAAGAAATCCTTCCTGACCTCATGGGTCTAGATGTGATCATAGACAGGATCCATCATCTGCCTAAACCTTCATACCTCCCTGATCAGATTCCTAGGGATGTAATACTACGGTTACATTTTTACCATGCAAAAGAAAAATGAATGTCTGCAATGCGCACTAAGGATAATATTCCTCCACAGCATCAAATTCTGCAATTTTTGCAGATCTATTACAATACACTCTCCAAAAAAGAAAAAGCCTCACCACAATTACCAAAGCCCTCAGGAATCATAGGATCAACTACAGGGCTTCCCCACAAAACTCACAATTACCAAAGAGGGTCATACCTTCACCATAGACACCCTGGAAAATGGTCTGTCCCTGCTCAAAGAATGGCATATACTTCCAGAGCCTGTCAGCAGGCCTGACTCCCCTAGGAGCATTCCCCATGCAGATCCTGGATGGCAAAAGGTAAAGGCTAAAAATGCTAAAAGGCACTGAATACCTGGAAAGCTAATAAGTATTATCTTATGTTCTATGGGGAGAGTAGCCTCTCTCGGCTCACAACCCCCCCCCCCCCCCCGATACTACTTGAGCAGCAAAATGCTGCATACAGGTATGCAATACCCATACTTGGATCACAATGTTCACTTGACAAGTTTACACATGTTATTCAAAGTTCACGTTTTTATGTTCATAGTCAGTTTTATTTATTTTTTTCTTTTGTATTTTTCCAACACAGTCAGAACTTACAGATTACGTTACAGTTCTCAGATCAAGCCACTACTGTATCTCCCAGGTCAACACCTCCAAAGAGACTTCACCAGCACAACCAGGCTGGAAAGTTGCCTGCATCCTCACACCCCACCTAACCAATATTTTCAGTGCTGCAGCTGCCTCTTCCTCCTTCCTGTCAGAAATGTTGAAAGCACTTGTAATCACCCTGTCCAAACCAGGGAAGGAACCATCTCTTCCACAGAATTTCAGGCCGATATCATTACTTAATAATGACCTGAAACTATATTCCAAACTGATCGCACTAAGACTGATAAACACACTTCCACAGCTAATACATATGGATCAATCCAGATTTACAAAAGGAAGTCAAAACACTGACGCCACTAGGTGCCTAATTAATATAATCCACGATGCAAATCTGAAGGGAATTCCTTCTCTGCTCCTCGCTTTGGATGTAGAGAAGGTGTTCAATTAGATAAACTGGGGATATCTTGACAGGGTATTGAAGAAGTTTGGATTCCAAGGCACCATATTTTATGCAATTATGGCATTATATTCTAAGCCCTCTTCTCAGGTTTACACCTCAGGGGCACTTTCCACTTCATTTAATATTACAAATGGAATTCGCCAGGGGTTCCCACTTTCACTGTTAATTTTCAACCTTCTCATGGAACCTCTGGCAAGTTACATACGCAACCACCCTCAAATTACAAGACATAGGTTTAACAACACAGCACACACCATCAGTCTATTTGCTACACTCATATCACAGATGTAGAGACCTCATTAGCCTCGATACATCAAACACTCAAAATGTTCAACGGTATATATCCTACTACAAAGTAAACTACACTAAGGCCGCGTACACACGGGCGGATTGTCTGCCCAACTAAGTTCGTCAGACAATCCGACAGACAGTCCGTCAAAATTTTGAATGAACGGACTTGACCACACATGATGAACAGACAGTCCGCTGAAAACTTGCACGATGACGTGTACAGCACGTACGACGGGACTAGAAAAACGACGTCCAATACACTGCAATGCAACCTTCGGCCGTGTAAATCCTTTCTGAGCATGCGCCATACTTAGTCCGTCCAACTTGCCTACACACGAGCGGACTGTCCGCTGAAACCAAGTTTGGACGGACAAAACCAAGTTTGGACGGACAAAATTACGGAAATTCTGAAAGACTAAGTCCGTCAGATTGTCCGCTGAAAAAGTCCGCTGAAGCCCACACACGAGCGGATTGTCCGCTGAAACACGGTTCAGCGGACTAAGTTGGGCAGACAATCCGCCCTTGTGTACGCGGCCTAAGTCATATATCCTTGGCATCAATATACCTCCTAAAACTCGGAGCAAAATGGAACAATTATACCCATACAGGTGGAACACCACCATATAAATTACTTAGGTATCACCCTCACCTCTCAAACGTCAGACTTGGTAAAGGAAAAGTACCTGACCTTTCTCCACCTATTACGCTACCAGCTAGAAAAAATAGAGAAACACAAGCTTTCCTGGATGGGCAGACTTGCAACATTTAAGATGCAAATTCTCCCTCAGCTCCTATATATGTTCAGGACATTGCCTATTCCAGTCCCTAATTCTTTTTTCTCATAGGCACAATCACTACTAAACAATTTCCTTGTGGAAAGGAAAGAAAGCACGGTGCGCCTTCAGTAAGCTTATTCGGGCTAAAAAAGCAGGTGGCATAGGTCACACACACACAAGGACTACTACACGGCTACTATATTAGCCCAACTAAGGGGATGGTTTCCCATACAACACATCATATTATGGGCTGAATTAGAACAGCAACAGATTACAGGGGGGATCTATACAATTATCTCATAACTAGCCGCTAACGCCCGACTACTATGGACACAACAGCGCCCACTATCCAGGCCTCTATTGAATCCTGGAGGCAGCTCCTAAAATCTGAGCTTCCTAAAACTACCTTTACCACCCTTAAGTTCCCATTATCAGCACTATCACTCCTGATTAGTGATGGCCGAACGGTTCGCCCGGCGGTCGTTTCGCTGCGAATTTCGGTCATTCGCGGTCCGCTCGTTTTGCGGACTATTGGCATCGTTCGCCCCGGCGGACTTACGTGTTTAATGTGTAAACGAACTTTGACCTATGCTGACACATCCATCATGGGGTACAGGACAGCCAATTGAGACATGACAGCACATGGACACTTGGACATTCCCCCTAACCTATAAATACACCCGATCCGGCAGTCATTTTACATTCTTTCTTCTGTCACTATAGGGAAAGGTTGCTGTGTGGAGTAGGGAGAGATAAAACGCTAGCTATTTGGTACACAAAAGTTCTTTTCAGGACTGGTATAGGTGTTAGGTGTATATAGGTTTGCTGTGCTACTGATTCTTGCAGCAGCCTGAGTGTCTTTTGTCAGTTTAGAGAAAGGGACAGAGCGGTGTGTCTGCTGCTATCTTAGGGACAGCCAGATTAGTCATCATCATCATCATCATCATCATCATTAGCTGTTACTATCAGGTCCACAAAAGAGCTATTCCAGTAACCAGTAATTGTTCCAGTCTCCACTGTTTTGCCAGTTTGTATAGGGAAAGGAAGGAAGCAGTGTGTTAGGCAGTGAGGGTCAGTTTAAAGAGTTGCTGTTACTATTAGTTCCACAAAGGTTCTTTTCAGGACTGGTATCAGTGGTACGGTAATAGGCTTGTACACGTATAATATTCTTTCTTCCAAATATAGAAAGAATATTATACTTGACTGCTGCCCATCTGCTGCAGTCTGCTAATCAGTCACAACTCACTTGTTCCACAAAGCTCTTTATCAGGACTGGTAACTTGGTCTGTGTAGGGTGCTACAGTACATAGGGTTGAGTGCGGTACAGTCTGCTGTTCTGTAAGGACCGCTATCGGTCCACAATACATAGGGTTGACGTGCACCACTGCTGACCGCTGCCCTATACTGCAGCAGTCCTTCAGCGGTATAGGGACTGATGTACAGTCTGCTAATCAGTCACACACAACCTACTTGGTCCACAAAGGTCCTTATAAGGACTGGTAACTTGGTGAAGGGTGCTACAGTACATAGGGTTGAGTGTGGTACAGTCTGCTGTTCTGTAAGGACCGCTATCGGTCCACAATACATAGGGTTGACGTGCACCACTGCTGACCGCTGCCCTATACTGCAGCAGTCCTTCAGCGGTGTAGGGACTGATGTACAGTCTGCTAATCAGTCACACACAACCTACTTGGTCCACAAAGGTCCTTATAAGGACTGGTAACTTGGTGAAGGGTGCTACAGTACATAGGGTTGAGTGTGGTACAGTCTGCTGTTCTGTAAGGACCGCTATCGGTCCACAATACATAGGGTTGAGGTGCACCACTGCTGACCGCTGCCCTATACTGCAGCAGTCCTTCAGCGGTATAGGGACTGATGTACAGTCTGCTAATCAGTCACACACAACCTACTTGGTCCACAAAGGTCCTTATAAGGACTGGTAACTTGGTGAAGGGTGCTACAGTACATAGGGTTGAGTGTGGTACAGTCTGCTGTTCTGTAAGGACCGCTATCGGTCCACAATACATAGGGTTGACGTGCACCACTGCTGACCGCTGCCCTATACTGCAGCAGTCCTTCAGCGGTGTAGGGACTGATGTACAGTCTGCTAATCAGTCACACACAACCTACTTGGTCCACAAAGGTCCTTATAAGGACTGGTAACTTGGTGAAGGGTGCTACAGTACATAGGGTTGAGTGCGGTACAGTCTGCTGTTCTGTAAGGACCGCTATCGGTCCACAATACATAGGGTTTAGGTGCACCACTGCTGACCGCTGCCCTATACTGCAGCAGTCCTTCAGCGGTATAGGTAGAAATAAAAATAGAAAAATAAGATTGCGCTATGGACAAATTATACAAAGCCTATTAGCTCCTTGGCGAAAAAATAGTGAAAAAATAATAAAAATAAACAAACTCAAAAGGTTAGAGCTGCCTGTGCTTAGAACCTGCCCCTTAGGATACAGGAGTAGGCGAAAAGTGTACAATATAAGAGATATAAGCTGTGGCGCTAAAACCTTACCTAACGTGCACCTTGGTGCCAAAAAATTAAATGTGCAGTATTCTAATCAATATTATTAATAGGCGGCCTTAAAAATAAAATAAATAAATAATGTGAACTAATATGAAATATTAGTGGTATCCACTGTAAGGGATCTTCCCGGGGTAGGGTGTGTTTGGACACAGTTCACAGCAGACTTGGAATTTGATAAAGCAGATCTTGGCGTTTATTCGTGGTACAAACAGTCCAGCAAACAAAATATACAGCAACACCGTGCTTTTCTAAGTACAACAAAAATAAAAGTCCTAGCCCGGCTGGGCGCTTACTAACAGGTTCTGCTCACCTATCTGACACTTACAAACACAGCGTCTTTCACCTGGATATCGCAGGGTGAGTTTTAGCTCCAGCAGTGGCAGTGCTTGCAGCTTCCTTCAACACACAGATTGTTCATTCCCTGGCTGAGCAGCAATCACCTGCAGACCCTACAGAGCCTTTAGCTTCCCAGGCTAATTAGGATCCAAGCTCACCTGATCCCAAACCCAGAACTGGATCGGGGGATGTGGAATGACAGGTCCCTCTACCAAACCTACCTGCCATTCCATATAAACCCAGGCCCGGCAAAATTAAATAACAACTCAGCAGCATATCGCTGCTGAGAAACTGATCCATCCTGGATTTACCATCTCACACTGTGTAGCAACCTAGGTGAGATGTACACCCCCTCGATCACTTCTCCAGTGACATGTCTACATATCCCCCCCCTCTTTTTCAGACCGGAGGGCTGAGCCTTTTGTCCCCACAGACAACTTACCCTTGACAATGCGTCAGCATTTGCCTGTAATTTCCCTGGCCTGTGTTCCACAGTGAAATTAAAGTTTTGTAGGGAGAGAAACCATCTAGTCACTCTTGCATTTCTCTCCTTGTTTAACTTCATCCATGTTAGGGGGGCATGGTCTGTCACCAACTTGAATTTCCTGCCTAGCAAGTAATACTTTAAAGATTATAGGGCCCACTTCACTGCCAAACATTCTCGCTCCACAATGGCATAATTTTTCTCGGCCGGGGTTAGTTTTCTACTCAAGTACGTCACCGGATGCTCCTCACCATTCACTACTTGTGAGAGTACTGCACCTAAGCCTGTGCTAGAGGCATCTGTCTGGACCAGAAATTCTCGCCTGAAATCGGGGGTGACTAACACAGGTGGTTGGCACAAGGCAGACTTAAGGCTTTGGAAAGCCTCCTCGGCCTCTGGGGTCCACGTGACCATTGCTGTCTTTCCGCCCTTTGTCAAGTCAGTTAGCGGAGCAGCAACTGAGGCAAAGTTCGGCACAAATCTACGGTAATAACCCGTAATACCCAGGAAAGCTCTAACCTGTTTCCTTGTCAGGGGTCTAGGCCAATTCTGTATTGCCTCAATTTTATTTAGCTGTGGCCTAACCAATCCTCTTCCAACAATGTAGCCCAGATATTTGGCCTCTTCTAGGGCTAGAGCACACTTCTCGGCATTTATGGTCAACCCTGCATCACTTATGGCATCCAACACGGCCTGTACCTTACAGAGGTGACTTTCCCAATCAGGGCTAAAAATGACCACATCATCGAGGTAGGCGGCTGAGTAATCACGATGTGGTCGCAGAATCAAGTCCATCAACCTCTGGAAAGTTGCAGGCGCTCCATGTAACCCGAACGGCATCACTACATACTGGAATAGCCCATCAGGGGTGGAGAAAGCAGTTTTCTCTTTAGCCTCGTCAGAAAGTGGAATCTGCCAATAGCCCTTTGTGAGATCGAGGGTGGTTATGTACCTGGCGTTACCCAACTTCTCAATCAACTCATCTACCCTGGGCATAGGATACGCATCGAACTTG
Organism: Lithobates pipiens; assembly: GCF_037356315.1. Taxonomy (NCBI): domain Eukaryota; kingdom Metazoa; phylum Chordata; class Amphibia; order Anura; family Ranidae; genus Lithobates; species Lithobates pipiens. The sequence continues at coordinate 26,534,323 of NW_027507790.1, read as the reverse complement.
GAGATCTCATTAAACTTTCTGAAATCGTTACAGAACCTCCAAGTTCCATTGGGCTTTGGGATTAGCACAATTGGGCTGGACCATTCACTCTGTGACACCTCAATTACCCCCAGAGCAAGCATACGTTTTACCTCGGCAGATACGGCTTCCCTACGTGCCTCGGGTATCCTATAGGGCTTAAGGTTTACTCTGCTTCTAGGCTCAGTTTCAATGTGATGATGGATGAGGTGTGTACGCCCTGGGAGGTCAGAGAACTTGTTTTTGTTTTTCTGTAAAAATTCCTGAGCCTCCTGTTTCTGTGACACTGATAGAGTATCACCTACCTTGACTGGAGGGATTGGTTGTGACAAATTATTAACAGTATTTGTCGCCCCCAAGGATTCCTTGTCTTTCCAGGGCTTGATCAAGTTTATGTGATAAACTTGGAAAGGCTTCCTTCTACCTGGTTGGTGCACCTTGTAGTTCACCTCACTGATCTTTTCAACAATTTCATAAGGACCTTGCCACTTCGCCAAGAATTTACTCTCAACAGTGGGGACTAGTATAAGGACCCTATCGCCTGGGTTGAATGTCCTGATTCTTGCGGACCGGTTGTAAATTCTACTTTGGGCCTCTTGAGCTCTCTGGAGGTGTTCCCTTACCAGGGGCATTACAGTGGCTATACGGTCCTGCATTTGTGCTACATGCTCAATAACACTCTTGTATGGGGTGGACTCATTCTCCCATGTCTCTTTTGCAATGTCTAGTAGACCCCTAGGGTGATGACCATAGACCAACTCGAATGGTGAGAACCCTGTGGACGCTTGGGGCACCTCCCTAATAGCAAACATGAGGTAGGGTAATAAATGATCCCAGTCACGACCATCTTTTGCCACCACTTTCTTCAACATATGTTTCAAAGTTTTATTAAATCTCTCCACCAATCCGTCCGTCTGGGGGTGGTACACAGAGGTACGGATGTGTGAGATTTTAAATAGTCTGCATAATTCCTTCATTACTTTCGACATAAATGGCGTACCTTGGTCAGTTAGGATTTCTTTGGGGATCCCAGTCCTAGAGAACATATAAAACAACTCACGTGCAATTGTTTTAGATGCAGTGTTTCTTAAGGGTACAGCCTCAGGATAGCGGGTCGCATAATCCAGGACTACCAAAATATACTGGTGTCCTCTAGCTGACTTTACAATGGGACCCACTAAATCCATGGCAATACGCTCAAAAGGCACCTCTATAATAGGGAGCGAAACCAAAGGACTGCGAAAATGTGACACTGGGGCACTAACCTGACATGTGGGGCACGACTCACAGTATTTTTTAATGTCATCATATATGGCCGGCCAAAAAAACCTCTGGAGAACCCTCTCTCGCGTTTTGTCAGTCCCCAAGTGTCCCCCAAGAACATGGTTATGTGCCATGTCAAGCACCTGACACCGGTACGGCTTAGGTACCAGAAGCTGTTCCACAATCTCATCCTTAACCTTATTAACTCTATAGAAAAGATCATTAGTCACCGAAAAATTTGGAAATCTTTTTTCAGCATCTGGTTCCTGAGGTACCCCGCTCATAACAGCAACCTGCTCTCTCGCATTTTTGAGAGTGGGGTCCTGTAATTGTGCAGTCCCAAAATTATCGCTAGACACCTCTAAATCTAGTATATTTTGCTCAGTGGGAGGAGCCTCCTCCTCCCCAGCCAGGACCTGTAAAGGAAAACAATCATTTTCATCCTGCATACTTTTATCATTCACAGTGGACAAGGCAACCCCCTTAGAGGTATCCTCACTCCTTTTGGGGATTTTTCTTTTTTCCCAGAGAGCCCAGAATAATGGAAAATCGCGCCCCAATATTACATTATGCATGAGGTTTTTAACCACACCCACTTCAAATTGTACGGTGCCTTGTTCAGTCCCGACTTTAGCCAGCACTATAGGGTACATTTTTGTATCACCATGTATGCACACAACACTCATATGCTTTTTAGACTCTAAGTCCCCAGTCACCAGGCTAGCATGCACCAAGGTTACAAGGCTTCCTGAGTCCATTAACGCTTTAACAGGAAAGTCATTGATTGTAATATCGCAGATTTGCGGTTCAGTCTCTAGTCCAGGAACTGCAACACAAGATGGTTCCGCAAATAGCGACTGACGCCGGCTAGCGTCACATTCCATGGGTTCAGAGGTAAGAGGGCAATGGGCCGACACGTGTCCCGCCTCATGACATCTCCAACACTGGATAGGGCCTGGTCTCTTTGGCAAGGAGTCTTTTCGAGAGCCCCTTAGCCACCCGGGACCATCACCAGTCTTTTGTCCCTGAGACACCACTTGAGCCCTTTTCCCCCCATCAGCACCCCTCCACACTCCCCCAATAGATGGAAGTCTCTTACCAGCCGACGGCACAGATCTGGCGCTCCGGGGAGGTGAAGATGCTGCAGGAACATCACGGAGGTAGTCCTCAGTCGCCTGGAACCTCTCCACAAGGTTGACAAGTTCGTTTGCATTCTTAGGATCACCTTGTCCCACCCAGCGTTGCAAGTCAGTAGGAAGGGCTCGGAGGTAGCGATCCATCACGACCTTCTCTAGGATTTGTGCAGGAGTAGAAGTGTCTGGCTCCAACCACTTTCTTGCCAAATGGATTAGGTCATACATCTGGGACCTCGCTGATTTGTCCAGACTGTAGCTCCAGTTGCGTACCCTCCGGGCACGGACTGCAGTAGTAACTCCTAGTCGGGCAAGTATCTCCTCTTTTAGCCGAGTATAGTCCTTAACCTCTTGCTCACTGAGGTCATAGTAGGCCTTTTGGGGTTCACCTGTTAAATAGGGCGCAATTACTTCTGCCCACTCAGCGGCTGGTAACTTCTCTCGCTCAGCCACGCGCTCAAATACTGTTAGATAGGCCTCAACATCGTCCTCAGCAGTCATCTTTTGCAGCGCTTTCTGCACAGTCCTTCTCCCAGAAAAAATCTCTGGAGCGGCTCCCATCACCACAGGCGCCTCTCGATTTGCTATCAGGTGCTCAATAAGTTGTTGTTGTGCAGCCATGGACTGTTCGTGTCGTCTATTGGCCTCTATCTGAGCCTGCTGTTGTGCAGCGATCATCTGCTGTTGTTCAGCCATGGACTGTTCATGTCGTCTATTGGCCTCTGTCTGAGCCTGCTGTTGTTGCAAACTCACTTGCATAAACTGCTTCAGCATCTCCTCCATGTTGCTGGACTGTTCCTGGAGTGTCATTGCAGCTTTCACCCAAGACATAAGCAGCTGTAGCCAAGTCTGTCCACACCGTTGCCCCTAGCAACCGACTTTGCCCGCATTCGAACACCAATTGTAAGGGATCTTCCCGGGGTAGGGTGTGTTTGGACACAGTTCACAGCAGACTTGGAATTTGATAAAGCAGATCTTGGCGTTTATTCGTGGTACAAACAGTCCAGCAAACAAAATATACAGCAACACCGTGCTTTTCTAAGTACAACAAAAATAAAAGTCCTAGCCCGGCTGGGCGCTTACTAACAGGTTCTGCTCACCTATCTGACACTTACAAACACAGCGTCTTTCACCTGGATATCGCAGGGTGAGTTTTAGCTCCAGCAGTGGCAGTGCTTGCAGCTTCCTTCAACACACAGATTGTTCATTCCCTGGCTGAGCAGCAATCACCTGCAGACCCTACAGAGCCTTTAGCTTCCCAGGCTAATTAGGATCCAAGCTCACCTGATCCCAAACCCAGAACTGGATCGGGGGATGTGGAATGACAGGTCCCTCTACCAAACCTACCTGCCATTCCATATAAACCCAGGCCCGGCAAAATTAAATAACAACTCAGCAGCATATCGCTGCTGAGAAACTGATCCATCCTGGATTTACCATCTCACACTGTGTAGCAACCTAGGTGAGATGTACACCCCCTCGATCACTTCTCCAGTGACATGTCTACACCACCAAATACCATATATATACCCCTGATAAATACGTGTTAATATAAATAAATAAATGAAGGTTAAAATGAAGATTAAAAAATGAAGATTGAAAAATGCCCGTTGGCGTGCAACTCAAAAGTGCACATGTGCTATAAAAAGTGAAAATCATGCAAAAATATAAAAAGTGAAAATCATACAAAAATATAGAAATAAAAATTGATGCATATGTGTTACATGTGAAGGATCATATACAAACCACAAGCATCATTAATAAAAATCCATAAACTGTGTTCTATATTGTAAGTCCCAAGAGTGATAGTCCAAAATGATCGTAAAAATAACAAGAAAAAATATGTCAAAAGGAATTCTTTCAATGCCCAAACAAATTTTTAGAATCGCATCACAGTACATAGGGTTGAGTGCGGTACAGTCTGCTGTTCTGTAAGGACCGCTATCAGTCCACAATACATAGGGTTGAGGTGCACCACTGCTGACCGCTGCCCTATACTGCAGCAGTCCTTCATCAGTATAGGGACTAAGAGTTTTGTCACAGGGTGATTTAAAAAATGACAGGCAGAGGAAGAGGCAGGCCCTTCCGCAGGGGTGGTAGGGGTAGGGCAGGAGCACCAGCCTTGAGCCAAAGTGGGAAGTTGCAGAAGGTGCGTTCAATTACTTTAAAGGACGCACCAGACTTGGTTGAGTGTCTCACTCAGCCTTACTCTTCTGCACCCTCCTCATCGTCTCGATCTGCACCCTCTTCTTCACTCTCTGCTATGTGCACCCCCAAAGACACTACCACCAACAACACCACCACCACCACATACCTTCCGCTTGAGTCACAGGAATTATTTTCCGATCCATATCAAGAGGACATTTCTGATGCGCAGCCACTCTTGGTATTGGATCAGGAAGAGGAGGTAGCAACAACCGCTACTCAGCAGTCTGACGACAGTACCCAGATCAGCCCAAGGAGGAGGTTGGTCCCGGTGTTGCTGCCTACTCCGAGATCTCTACTTATAGCGGTGGGGAAGGTGACGTTGATGATGACGTGTCTAGTGATGTCACGTGGGTGCCCACAAGAGAGGAAGAGGAGGGGAGTTCAGAGGGAGATATGGATCAGCAGATAGGGAGGAGAAGCAGGACTAACTTACATTGCACAGGAGGGACAAAGCAGACTGCAAATGTATCAGGAGCGAGTCATCGACCATGTACGGTCACATCTCGCGCTCCCAGGACACCAGCACATGGCTCCGCAGTGTGGGCTTTTTTTAACGTGTCCGCTGCTGACAATAGCATTGCCATCTGCAATCTTTGCAGTCAACGCATTAGTCGCGTTAAGCCCAACACTCACCTAGGGACGGCCGCCTTAAGAAGGCACATGGGCAGCCATCACCGAGCCGAGTGGGAGCAACGGAACACACAAAGCCACACTGCAGGCTCTCACCGTCCAGCCTCGTCTTCTACTTCTCCTCTCTCCTCACAATTGTCCTCCACTCCACCTTCCATCACGCCAAGCTCACGTTTTTCTGCAAAAAGGCAGGCTTCCGTGGGCCTAATGTTCGAGCGTAAAAAAATGATGACGCCGGATAACCCTCTTGCCCAACGGTTGACGGCTGGCTTGTCAGAACTCATAGCCCGCCAACTACTGCCATATAAACTGGTGGACTCGGAGGCCTTTCACAAATTTGTGGCCATTGGAACACCACAATGGAAGGTCCCAGGAAGGAAGTATTTCTCAGAGAAGGGCATCCCAGAGCTATATGGCCATGTTCAGCGGCAAGTGAATGTATCTCTGGCACACAGTGTCGGTGCCAAGATACATCTGACCACAGACACGTGGTCTAGCAAACACGGGCAGGGAAGGTATATCACTTTTTCTGCCCACTGGGTGAACCTTCTGACGGCCGTCAAGCATGTAACCCGTGGCACCCGTGTAGATTTGGTTTTACCGCCACGGATTGCATGCAGGCCTGACTCTTCTTCTCCTCCTCCTCCTACTCCATCCTCCTCCCCCTCCTCCTCAGCTGCCTCCTCCTTTTCTGCTGCTAGCGTCTCTTCCGCTGCACTGCCCAAGCTCCCCAGAACCTATTCCACATGCCAGGTGAGACGTTGCCATGCCGTGCTGCGTCTGTTGTGCCTGGAAGCCAAGAGCCACACTGGCCCGGCACTCCTTTCAGCTTTGCCTTCACAGGCAGATCAGTGGCTAACACCGCTCAATTTGACAGTTGGTAAAGTGGTGTGTGACAATGGTGCCAATCTGCTTAGCGCATTGAAACAGGGCAAAATCACGCACGTGCCATGCATGGCACACGTCTTAAACTTGGTCGTGCAGCGATTCCTTGTCAAATACCCTGGGGTCCAGAACATCTTGCGGCAGGCAAGGAAAATCTCGGCCCATTTCAGAAGATCTTACACGGCCATGGCTCGCCTTGCTGACATTCAGCGGCGACACCATCTGCCGGTCAGACGTCTTATTTGCGATTGCCCGACGCGATGGAACTCAACCTTCTATATGCTTGATAGGCTGCTCCAGCAGAAACGTGCAGTTAACGTCTACCTGTATGAACTCTGCGAAAGAAACGGTTCTGGGGAGCTGGGGGTTTTTTCACCGCGTCAGTGGCTGCTCATGCGCGACGCATGCAGACTTCTGCGGCCATTTGAGGAGATCACCAAACTGGTCAGTCGCAGCCATGGCGCCATCAGTGACATGGTACCTTATGCCTTCTTTATGGAGCGTGCATTGCGCCGTGTCATTGATCAGGCTGTGGAGGAGCAGGAGCGGGAAGATGAGGAAGTCGCAATGCTGGATGAATTCCCAGGGGGGGCTACTCTATCTGAGACAAGTCAACAACAGGAGTCTGAAGAGGAGTCAGAGGAGGATGGTGCCGGGGCGGATGAGGAGGAGCAAGAAGAGAGTGCTTTAAACCTTTCTGGGATCCCTGTTGTGTGTGGATGGGGAGAGGAGAATGAAGAGGACGACATTATCCTGGATGATGAGCAGGAGCCAGGCCACCACACCGCTTCCACTTTAGTGCAAATGGGGGCCTTCATGCTCCAGTGTTTTAATAGGGACCCCCGTATAAAAAGCATAAGGGTCAAGGACCAGTACTGGATGGCAACGTACTTAGACCCCCGGTACAAACACAAAATGGCGGAAATGTTACCGCCGTCGCAGAGGGCTGTCAGAATGCAGCACTTCCAGGCCTTGCTTCGAGAAATGCTGCATTCTGCTTTTGCGTGCGCTGGCAGAGGAGCAATTCCCACTCCCAGAGAAGGAGTTGCGGGTACCAATCCAACAGCGCCTGCAAGAAGAGGCCGGTTTGAAGATGTGTTGGTGACTTCGGATATGAGGTCATTCTTTCAGCCGACCCATCGACAGGTGTCATCCGGATCCAGCATCAGGGAACGCCTAGACCGTCAGGTGTCCGACTACATCGGGTTAACGGCCGATGTGGACGCTCTGAGGAGTGATGAACCCCTGGACTACTGGGTGGGCAGGCTTGACCTCTGGCCAGAGCTTGCCCAATTTGCAATCGAACTGTTGGCTTGCCCCTCATCCAGTGTCCTGTCCGAAAGGACGTTCAGCGCAGCAGGGGGGATCGTGACCGATAAGCGTACTCGCCTAGCTCACGACAGTGTTAACTACCTTACATTTCTAAAAATGAATGAGGCATGGATCTCGGAGGAATTCAACACATGTGACCAGTAGACCATGTATATGTCTATAAATAATTTTTTTAATCAAGCACACAGACCTTCTTTCTTCATTTGGCTCACTTCCTTGTCCCAAAAACGCACACCGTACTATATGCCCCTACCCTCCTCTTTGAAGAGGTTGAGCGGTGTCATATTTCTACTGGGGCTGCTTATGAGGGGATCACACCATCCCTGTGCTGTGCTGACTTCCTCCTGGGGGTTCTTATTATGAGGGGATCACACCATCCCTGTGCTGTGCTGACTTCCTCCTGGGGGTTCTTATTATGAGGGGATCACACCATCCCTGTGCTGTGCTGACTTCCTCCTGGGGGTTCTTATTATGAGGGGATCACACCATCCCTGTGCTGTGCTGACTTCCTCCTGGGGGTTCTTATTATGAGGGGATCACACCATCCCTGTGCTGTGCTGACTTCCTCCTGGGGCTGCTTACGGTGCTGCTGTCAGTGCTGTATATCACGGTGCTGGTGTGAGTGCTTAATGTCACGCTTCTGATGTCAGTGCTGTATGTCACGGTGCTGCTGTCAGTGCTGTATATCACGGTGCTGATGTCAGTGCTGTATGTCACGCTTCTGATGTCAGTGCTGTATGTCACGGTGCTGCTGTCAGTGCTGTATATCACGGTGCTGATGTCAGTGCTGTATGTCACGCTTCTGATGTCAGTGTTTTATGTCACGTTGCTGCTGTCAGTGCTGTATATCATGGTGCTGATGTCAGTGCTGTATGTCACGCTTCTGATGTCAGTGCTGTATGTCACATTGCTGCTGTCAGTGCTGTATATCACGGTGCTGATGTCAGTGCTGTATGTCACGCTTCTGATGTCAGTGCTCTCTATCACGGTGCTGCTGTCAGTGCTGTATATCACGGTGCTGATGTCAGTGCTGTATGTCACGCTTCTGATGTCAGTGCTGTATGTCACGGTGCTGCTGTCAGTGCTGTATGTCACGCTTCTGATGTCAGTGCTGTATGTCACGGTGCTGCTGTCAGTGCTGTATATCACGGTGCTGATGTCAGTGCTGTATGTCACGCTTCTGATGTCAGTGCTCTCTATCACGGTGCTGCTGTCAGTACTGTATATCACGGTGCTGATGTCAGTGCTGTATGTCACGCTTCTGATGTCAGTGCTCTCTATCACGGTGTTGCTGTCAATGCTGTATGTCACGGTGCTGGTGTTAATGCTTTATGTCACGCTGCTGATGTCAGTGCCCTCTATCATGGTGCTGTTGTCAGATGCCTCTATCACGGTGCATGTGTCATTGCTGTATGTCACGCTGCTGGTGATCATCTCCTGCACCCTCTTCTTTGCTTACCCTGGTCCCTGACCTTCCCTCTCCTCCATTGCCTTCATGCGCTCCACAGTCCTGAATTGTCAGAACAATTTCCGATATAAAAAAAGAATGCTTGTAGTTATCGATCCCAAATTCACCTCATACATGTATTATGTCATTGGCCATGTGGTGGGACTATGTTTGCCCAGCTAATAATTATCCTGTGGCTGCAAATTCGACCTAAAGGTTTGAAACGTTCGCCTCCCATTGAAGTCAATGGGGCCCGCCGCGAACGTTCGGGTTTCGCGAACGGTCGGCCTCGTTCGCGAAACGTCCCGTCGGAAGTTCGTCCATCACTACTCCTGATCCCAGATTTGTCCTTAAGTAATTGGGGTGCCTCTAAGCCTATGTTCTTGGAGGACTTATTTGTAGGCCCAACACTCAAAACATTCCGATATCTTCAACTAGAATATTCTATTCCATCTTCAGAAGTATATAAATATGTCCAAATCTCCCATTTTCTGAAGCATAATAAAGATATAACTATAGCCCTACCTTGGAAACTGACATTATTCTTCATGGCCAACACTAATAAAACTAAAGGTATTTCACTAGTATACAATTACCGACAGAATAAACATACTTTCAGCAAAACATCCAACATCCAGGCATGGGAAGAGGATATGGGTAAAAAGTATAGTGAAGACCAGTGGGAGAAAGCACTCAACACTACCTTTTCAGCCATCAAAGGGGTAAACTTGTGGGAACTACATCAAACATTTATACTACGGTGGTACCTTACTTGTTTGTCCAAGCTCTTTCCTACCCTTTTTCCGAAATGCTGGAGGGACTGTGGTGAAATGGGGACCCTATCACACACACTATGGCTCTGTTCAACCATTTAAAATTACTGATGTAGTGTTTTTAAAGTAATCAGACAAGTCATAGGGGTGCAGTTAAAACCATCCCAAGGTATGGCACTTCTTTACTTAGGGATTGAAGCAACCCCCATAAAAGAAATAACAATAATTTCCCATATCCTACTAGCAGCTCACCTCACCCTGACCAGACACTGGAAGGATAACTCACCACCCAATCTAGCAGAAACATTACATATAATAGATACACATGGAGCGTACAAAAAACAACTCTCACTTAGTACTGGTAAATTCCTAACAATCAGTGAACCCTGGAGTTCATGGAATAGGTGCTATTCACAGCATAGAGGATTACATTAGTTTGTTCGCATGCACTCGCAGCCCATATTCCAAACTCTAATCTGGAAAACTCATGCAGAAGGAATGGTTGACTGTCGATGTCTGTTGTCTCTTGTTCAATTTTGTATTTCTTTTTTTGATTTTGAGTTAGTTGACTATATTTCTCTTTTTTGATGACAACTCGTTGCTAGCATACATACTGAGGATACTCTATGACGAGAACGACTAAACTATTGATCCTTACAGTCAACCATGCTTGATTATTTTATATTATACTGTGCCTTTACAGCATATGTGTAACCTGATAAATACTGATGTGGTACGGGAGCAATGGAAGCCTCTCCTCCAGGGCACAGTGTCATCCCAGATGGGGTTTCAGAGGCGGGGGTTCCCTCCCTTTCACGATAAGTTGACAAAACTGGCATGTATCGATATCTTAATTCCAATGCTTGGTAATACATTTGAGTGGTTACTACTAATACCATGTTTATCCTTACTGTGTTTGTTAATAAGCTACAGTGGTGTGAAAAAGTGTTTGCCCCCTTCCTCATTTCCTGTTCCTTTGCATGTTTGTCACACTTAAGTGTTTCGGAACATCAAACCAATTTAAACAATAGTCAAGGACAACACAAGTAAACACAAAATGCAATTTGTAAATGAAGGTGTTTATTATTAAAGGTGAAAAAAAATCCAAACCATCATGGCCCTGTGTGAAAAAGTGATTGCCCCCCTTGTTAAAACATACTATAACTGTGGTTGTCCACACCTGAGTTCAATTTCTCTAGCCACACCCAGGCCTGATTATTGCCACACCTGTTCACAATCAAGGCATCACTTAAATAGGAGCTGCTTGACACAGTAAGGTCCACCAGAAGATCCTTAAAAGCTACACATCATGCCGAGACCCAAAGAAATTCAGGAACAATTGAGAAAGAAAGTAATTGAGATCTATCAGTCTGGAAAGGGTTATAAAGCCATTTCCAAAGCTTTGGGAATCCAGCGAACCACAGTGAGAGCCATTATCCACAAATGGCGAAGACATGGAACAGTGGTGAACCTTCCCAGGAGTGGCCGGCCGCCCAAAATGACCCCAAGAGCGCAGCGACGACTCATCCAAGAGGTCACAAAAGACCCCACAACAACGTCCAAGGAACTGCAGGCCTCACTTGCCTCAGTTAAGGTCAGCGTTCATGCCTCCACCATCAGGAAAAGACTGGGCAAAAATGGCCTGCATGGCAGAGTTCCAAGGAGAAAACCACTGCTGAGCAAAAAGAACATCAAAGCTCGTTTCAATTTCTCCACAACACATCTTGATGATCCCCAAGACTTTTGGGACAACATTCTGTGGACCGATGAGACAAAAGTGGAACTCTTTGGAAGGTGTGTGTCCAAGTATATCTGGCGTAGAAGGAACACTGCATTTCATAAAAAGAACATTATACCAACAGTAAAATATGGTGGTGGTAGTGTGATGGTCTGGGGCTGTTTTGCTGCTTCAGGACCTGGAAGACTTGCCGTGATAAAAGGAACTATGAATTCTGCTGTCTACCAAGAGATCCTGAAGGAGAATGTCCGACCATCTGTTCGTGTACTCAAGCTGAAATGAACTTGGGTTCTGCAGCAGGACAATGATCCTAAACACACCAGCAAGTCCACCACCGAATGGCTGAAGAAAAACAAAATGAAGACTTTGGAGTGGCCTAGCCAAAGTCCTGACCTGAATCCTATTGAGATGTTGTGGTATGACCTTAAAAAGGCCGTTCATGCTCGAAAACCCTCTAATGTAACTGAATTAGGACAATTCTGCAAAGATGAGTGGGCCAAAATTCCTCCAGGACGCTGTAAAAGCCTCATTGCACGTTATCGCAAACGCTTGGTTGCAGTTGTTGCTGCTAAGGGTGGCCCAACCAGTTATTAGGTTTAGGGGGCAATCACTTTGTCACACAGGGCCATGATGGTTTGGATTTTTTTTCACCTTTAATAATAAACTCCTTCATTTACCAATTGCATTTTGTGTTTACTTGTGTTGTCCTTGACTATTGTTTAAATTGGTTTGATGTTCCGAAACACTTAAGTGTGACAAACATGCAAAGGAACAGGAAATGAGGAAGGGGGCAAACACTTTTTCACACCACTGTATAACACATGTACAGTGTGTCATATCTTGTACTTTTTCTTTCTAAAAATCCAATAAAAATTCTTGAAATAAAAAAAAAATAAGAAACGCCAAGTGACTGTTTACATGGAAGGTGCCATCGCCCGGTACTGAGACTGAAAAGCGTATTGTATCAATGGATGTCCCGCAGTGAGATGCTGAAGAGCGGCGTGCATTCCACCTACGACAGTGAGCAGCCAGGGGGATCGGATGTGATGTAATCGCATGACCAAGTACCACCTTGGCGTACGTTTCGTTAAACACGTCTTCAGGAAGCGTACTTGGTCACTAGTCTCAGCGCCAGTCACAGGCAAACATACAGACTGACAGGGTTCCATAGACAGTATAGGGATGTAGAAAATATTTTTTTTAAATATTGGTCTATACTTTTAAAGGACCAAGATTTGCAAACTACCCTTCCCCTGAGACCTAAATTTATCTACACTCTGCAGCAAGAGCCATAATTGGCCAAAGACAGGGTGCCTTTGGCCAATCGTATCTCAGGAGGACTAAGTCCACACCCCACACTATATAAGGTTGCTTACATAGCGGCTGTGTATAGTGTGTGGACAGAGATACAGTAGATTGAGCTAGATTAGGTAGACAGGTTAGTTAGTGGCGTGCAGGCAGTGTATTTTATATATATATATATATATATATATATATATATATAGTCTAGTAGTCTAGTATATGTACTGTATTATTTATATATATATATATATATATATATATATATATATATATATATATATATATATATATACAGTATATATACTCCTGCGTTTAGTGTAGACTAGATATTCTTCAGTTTAGTCTCTATATTTAGTCAGTTCAGGCAGTGTAGTATATATAACACAGTGTATTAAAGTGGTTAAGGGGAACCCCACGCCAAAATAAAAAAATGGCGTAGGGTCCCCCCCCCCCCGAAATCCATACCAGGTTCTTCAGATCTGGTATGGATTTTAAGGGGAACCCCATGCCAAAATTAAAATAAATGCCCCCAAAATCCATACCAGACCCTTATTCGAGCAAGCAACCTGGCAGGTCAGGATAGGGTGCAGGGCAAGCGAGCACCCCCCCTCATCCTCAACAATACCAAGCTGCTTGCCCTCAACATAGGGAGGGTGTTTTGGGTCCCCCCCAAAGTGCCTTGTCCCCATGTTGATGGCTTTTATTGATGTCAGTTGTTAAATAAAAAGCATTCTTATGCTATGAGGATTTTTTTCCCTTTTTCCACAGTTAATTGTGTCACATATGAGACATTTCTTGTGGCATTACATATTGGTCGGGCAAAGACAATGCGGTTCTTTGGAGGAGGGTTAGCATCCGGTCTTGGTGACCCCACAAGCCAGATTTAGCTTGATTCCATGCTGTGCAGGAGGAAGGACGAGCCCATACCTAAACCATCTGGCGTACAGGGAGGATGAGATATCCTGGCTGAAGATCTGCAGTTGGTTACGGTGACCATACAAATTTGACTCCTCCTGTCGTAAGGCAGAGAGGGTCAATAGGATCTGGTGAGTAGGAACCCAGATCCTATATATTTTTTTGCCTTTTTTTGAAGTTATGAACAACAAAAATGTGTGAATAGTAAGGATGTGTGCGCTCAGGACTCCTGTTACACCCAGGGGCGTACCTAGAGCATTTGGCACCCGGGGCGGATCCTATGCCTGGCACCCCCCCCCCCCCCACCTTAAAATGTAAAAACACCTCACTTTGCCCCCTGCATACCTCTGCATCCTTCAATATCTTTTTGTCACTACTTTGTACCCCCCTCTCCACAACTGCACCTCTGGACCCCTTTACATTACACAGCACCCTGCACCTCTGCATCCCTTTACATTACACAGCCCCTCACAGCTCTGGACCCCCTGCATGTTACACAGACCCCCTACAGTACAGACCCGCCATCTTCATTGTAGACCCCACCAAATAAGAGGACTACATATCCCAGCATGCAAGGCTGCAATGCATTACAGAGGAGGGCTACAAGTCCCAGCACGCACTGTACTACAGAGGAGGGCCACAAATCCCAGCATGCAAGGCAGCACTGCACTATAGAGGACTACAAGTCCCAGCATGCAAGGCTGCACTGCATTACCAAGGAGGACCACAAGTCCCAGCATGCAAGGCTACTCTGCACTATAGAGGACCACAGGTCCCAGCATGCAAGGCTGCACTGCACTATAGATGACTACGTGTCCCAGCATGCAAGGCCTCCACTGGATTACAGAGGAGGACCACAGGTCCCAGCATGCAAGGCTATTCTGCACTATAGAGGGCCACAGGTCCCAGCATGCAAGGCTGCACTGCACTATAGAAGAGGACTACAAGTCCCAGTATGCAAGGCTGCACTGCATTACATAGGAGGACTGCAAATCCCAGCATGCACTGTACTACTGAGGAGGACCACACCTCCCAGCATGTAAGGCTGCACTGCACTACAGAAGAGGACTACAAGTCCCAGCATGCAGAGCTGCACTGCGCTACAGAAGAGGACTACAAGTCCCAGCAAGCAAGGCTGCACTGCATTACAGAGGACTACAAGTTCCAGCATGCAAGGCTGCACTGTACTACAGAGGAGGCCTACAAGTCCCAGCATGCAAGGCTGCACTATGGAGGACTACAAGTCCAAGCATACAAAGCTGCTATGCTCAGCAGAGGAGAACTGTAAGCCCACACAGCCCGGTATGTTGGGACTTGTAGTCCTCCTCAGCTGCATCTTGCGGTTACATAATAAGAGCTGCAGAGAATCTCTTCACACCCCCCCTCCCCCTGCCCCTCCTTGGTCTCTCTCTGTATGACCAGCACTGACCTGTACCGGGAGGACACAGAGCCAGTGACACCTGTCGGCAGTGATCCGGGACCTGGCGCAATAATCCCCTTCTCTGTGGTTGCGTCGCGCCGTTCTGATCAGTCTCGGGCAGCGGCTGTCACTCACAGCCGAGCAGAGTGAAGCCGCCTCCCCCTCCTCTTGTATGGCTACACAGTGCTGTGTATGGAGGAGGAGGAGGAGAGGGAGGCGACTTCAGTGAAGCCGCCTCCCCCTCCTTCTCCTTAATGGACAGCACTGTGTAGCCATACAAGAGGAGGGGGAGGCGGCTTCACTCTGCTCGGCTGTGAGTGACAGCCGCTGCCCGAGACTGATCAGAACAGCGCTGTCTCTTCAGTCGGAGGGGGAGGGCGCTGGCCTGGCACCCCCCCCCCCCCAGGGTGTGGCACCCGGTGTGGCCCGCACCCCCCGCCCCACTCTTAGTACGCCACTGGTTACACCTGTTGAAATTGTCTACATGGGAGCAAAGACAGTTTGATCAACCAACCCCCATCTTACATTGTTTATCATTGTTATCTTATCACACTAGATCCCATCAGTGTTGGTTACATTGTCCCCACACAGAGTTTTTTTGATATATGGAATAGAACACTTCTGGTTGTATTATTTTATTAGTCACAGGATTTTATATATCACATTTATTTATTTTTCTAATTTAATTCCACAAATTGACACTTTTTCAATAATATTATGGTTTATCAAAATATCTAGGCATAATCGGATTGCATCCAAAATTAGCAAGCACTGTTTAGTCATGGAATTTATTCAGTGTGTTTAACAAAAGTTGTCTCTGTTTCCTACTTTGCAGTACGATTCTGTGGTTCTACATTAGACTCCTGCTCACACAATCCAATCTATGAATTAACAGCTTTGTAAAAACACTAAACTTCCTATATAGCTTTAAACATATTTCTACAGATTTTAGTAGATAAATTAAATAATTTAACTGAGCCAGCTAGTGCTCTTACTAATGGCTAATACAGTGGATATAAAAAAATGTACACACCCCTGTTAAAATGTCAGGTTTCTGTGATGTAAAAGAGACAAAGATAAATCATTTCAGAACTTTTTCCACCTTTAATGTGACCTATAAACCATACAACTCAGTTAAGAAAACTGAAATCTTTTAAGTGGGGGTATTAAAATAATATGGTTGCATAAGTGCCCACACCCTTAAACTAGAACTTTGTTAAAACACCTTTTGATTTTTTTACAGTCTTTTGGGTATGGGTCTATCAGCATGGCACATCTCAACTTGGCAATATTTGCCCACTCTTTTTTGCAAAAACACTCCAAATATGTCAGATTGTGAGGGCATCTCCTGTGCACAGTCCTCTTTAGATCACCCCACAGATTTTCAATCGGATTCAGGTCTAGTCTCTGGCTGGGCCATTCCAAACCTTAATCTTCTTCTCGTGAAGACATTCTTTTGTTGATTTGGATGTATGCTTTGGGTCATTGTCATGCTTCATTGTGTCTGCACTGTGTTCCATGGTATATCTAATGCCTTTGAAATTATTTTGCACCCTTCTCCCAACTGATAACTTTTAACAATGAGATCCCTCTGATGCTTTGGAAGCTCTCTGCGGACCATGGCTTTTGCTGTAGGATGCGACTAAGAAAATGTCAGGAAAGACCTACTAGAACAGCTGAACTTTATTTGGGGTTAATCAGAGGCACGATAAATTATGGCAGGTGTGTACTGACTCCTATT
Organism: Lithobates pipiens; assembly: GCF_037356315.1. NCBI lineage: Eukaryota > Metazoa > Chordata > Amphibia > Anura > Ranidae > Lithobates > Lithobates pipiens. The sequence goes on along the minus strand of NW_027507790.1, from coordinate 26,517,518 downwards.
TAACATGAATTTGAATGCGATTGCTTAATTATGAACATGGCTACATCCCCAGTTATAATAGGATGCACATACTTAAGCCCCATACACACTATCAGATTGTCTGCTGAGTTTTTCCTTCAGATTTACCAAACCATATAATATGAGGTCAAACCTTAGGAGTTTCAATGTGTATGCAATCAGGCAGGCCCTTCTACTACATGGTTTTGGTAAATCCGAAGGAAAAACTCAGCAGACAATCTGATAGTGCGTACGGGGCTTTTTGCAACCACATTATTTTAGTTTTTTTTTTTTACTCCTCCCCTAACAGATTTAAGTTTGTTTTTCAATTGAGTTGTACAGTCACATTAAAGGTGGAAAATTTTCTGAAATGATTTATCTTTGTCTCATTTTTTTTTTTACATCACAGAAACCTGACATTTTAACAGGAGTGTGTAGACTTTTTTATCCACTGTATACAAATCTCTATATTTATTACAATGGAAGAGTGAGCTTGTAAAAATGTGAAAATCATACCAAAATGTCTTTAAAGGAGAAGCACAGCCAAAGCTTATTTGGCTGTACTTCTGTGGATCACAGGAGGGCAGTTCATTCTGCCCTCCTGTGACCCATTTTCAGCTGATAGCAGGCTGAAGGCTGCAGTCGGCTGACATTAGAGAGCCAGTGAAGGCTCAGGCAAGATCATGACAATGAAGTCAGGATTCACCCACATGCCTGGACCGGCACCCAGCTCACCCTCTCAGTGAGCTGCTGAGAGCCTGAGTTGGCTTCTCCTGCCCCCTCCAAAGCCCAGTGCTCCAGTGAGTGAGGGGGAGGGGCAAAGCAGAGAGCAGTGACTGTCACCGCCCCACGTACATATACCGTGGCAGGGTGGCCATTTAGCCCAAAATTGTGTACCTGTACATGATTCTCATCTTTGGCTTCCGGTCACACACGCATGCTGCCGGAGCCCCCATCCAGCAGTCAATGGACACATTGGGAGCCAATAAGCGGGTCCAGCAGCAATCATTTGTAGAGAGGCAGAACAGCAGTCTGCCTATGTAAACAAGGTAGACTGCTCTTATGTCAGAAAGAAAAATTAAGATCTCATGTTTCTCCTAAGCAGAAACATGGATCTCTGTTTTCCTTAAGTCAAAGCACATCCCCCACAGTTAGAAAGCACACATAGGGAACACATTTAGTCCTTTTTGATTGCCCCTGATGTTAACCCCTATTTTGCCAGTGTCATTTATACAGTATTGGTGCATTTTTTAGCACTGTTGTGGTGTCACTGGTACCCAAAAAGTGTCACTTTGTGTCAGATTTGTCCACCACAATGTCGCCGTCCCACTAAAAATTGCTGCTTGCTACCATTACTAGTAAAAACCATTAAAAAAAATGAAAAGTCCCTAAATCTATCCCATAGTTTGTAGACGCTATAACATTTGCTCATACCAATCAATATATGCTTATAGGGATTTTTTTTTACCAAAAATATGTATCAGAATATATATTGGACTAAATTGATGAAGAAATTCAATTTTTGTTTTTACATTTTTTATTGGAAGATTTTTATAGCAGAAAGTAAAATAAAATATTTTTTTGTTTATAGCGTGAAAAATAAAAAACCGCAGAGGTGAGCAAATACCACCAAAAGAAAGCTCTATTTGTGGGAAAAAATGACATCATTTTATTTGGGTACAGTATCACACGGCCGCATAATTGTCAGTTAAAGTAATGCAGTGCCGTATTGCAAAAAATGGCCTGGTTATTAAGGGGTAAAACCTTCCAGGGCTGAAGTGGGTAACCCACTCTCTGCTCACGGAGCCCTGAGATCCGAGTGATCAGCTGTATTTTATCGCTTAGTTATCAGTGTTAGAGCCGGCGGGGGACAAATGCAACATCGGACAGATTCTGCATCCACATAGGTAAGTACGATTCTGCAAATAAAATAAAAATCCATACTTCTCTTTTAAGGTACGTGCTGCAATAATAATTTTAAATACTGTATGTGCAGTACACTTTCAGCCAACATTATATTTAGTGCAGAATGTGCCTATCCTACAATTAACATGCATGTTCTTTTGCATTCAGTTTCACAAACTATAGATGTAGACATACCACCATTTTATCATCTACAACCTTAGTAACCCAGGAGCAATTAATTATTATTATTATTATTTTTATTACACGCCAAAAATATCATATTTGTAAATCTTGCGCTTTGTGAACCTGACCTCTTTATTGTTATGCTGTGAATCCTGTCAGAAGATTTTGAATTCAGCTAAAAGGATATGTGATGTTTTATTTTCATCATTTACTATTAGATGGCACTATGCTAGGTCAAAAAGGGCACAAGTGGTCGATACTTCTTTTAAATTGCTCAAGCTTATCCGATTGATTTTATTCTGTACACACGTCTGTTTTCTTGTATACACGGTGTCAGTGCAGGCTCTTCAGAAGATCTTGAAGGAGTAGTATAGGTTTTAAATCAAAGGTAAAGTAGTCAAGTTTGGCTGTTTGAACAACATAGGTAAAGATAACACATGACCCTCACTAAAATGATTGTATGGCCATATGCAATACCTGTTTAAACTCATCCCAGCTTTCTATCATTTGTATTGTTTATTGCTGTATTTACTGGTGCCTAGGGTGACCACATTTCCAAACTGCCATTCGGGGACATCCCCCCTTTCCTGAGGGATTGGTTTAGTGGAACAAACTTTGACAATGACTAGGGGAGGGGAATGATGTAGTCTCATAATTGACGGGGAATTTGGCAGTGGGTATTTTTTGGGTGAATGGCAGGTGTTAGCACTTTAATCATCCAGACACCATGCTTGACATGGTGTCAGGATGATCAAATCACATCATTTCTAATACTACATTGTAATATATAATGCAATAGTTTAACTCGACATAATGTAGAATCAGTGGGAACCCTGAGCTTGTTATCTGCCACCAAATGCAGTGCGTCCAATTTGTCCACTGCAAAATTGCAAAAGTGCTATAAGTCGCTGATCACCACCATTATGAGCAGAAAAAAGTTTGAGGACGCTATAACCATACAGGCGTGAACCAATCAATATACACTTATTGAGGTTTTTTAATCAAATACATGTAGCAGGATATATATTGGCCTAAATTGATGAATAAATTTGATTTTTTTCTATTTTTTTATTGGATATGTTTTATAGCAGAAAGTAAAAAATATATATATTTTTTTCAAAATGCTTGGCCTCTTTTTTGTTTATAGCGCAAAAATAAAAAACACAGAGGCGATTAAATACCACCAAAAGAAAGCTCTATTTGTGGGAAAAAAGGACATAAATGTTATATTTGGGTACAGTGTCGCACGACCGCGCAATTGTCAGTTAAAATAACACAGTGCCATATTGCAAAAAATGGCCTGGTCATGAAGGGGTGTAAATCTTCCAGAAGGCAAGTGGATAACAAGGACCGTTTATTTAATGGACTGTCTATAACATGGAGTTTCTCTGTACATCAAGGACTGTCCTTACCAAACAGGGATAGTTACACTTGGTAGAGGGACAGTGGACAATAAAAAAAGGACAAAGGGCTTTGTTTACAAATCAGGGACTGTCCCTATTAATCAGGGAGAGATGCCATCCACAGTAGTGGGTGAAGGAGAGGGACTGGTCTCCAGGTCAGGGACTGCCTCCCTGTGAAGAAACGAAGCGTCACACTGCTGAAGACTCCCACAGAGGTGGATTGTGCAGACGGAGCGGAGAAGAAGCCGAAGCAAAATGCAAGACAAGAAGAGCGGAGGAAAAAGAAGAAGATGAAGAAGAAGATGGAGAAGAAGAAGATGGAGGAACAAGAACAACACCAAAGGAAGACCAGAAGAAAGAAGATGAAAGAAGAAGCGGAAAGAAGAAGAAATTAATAAAGGACTTGTCAAAAACCGTCTCGTGTTTTTTAACTATTTTTGTCACTTTTTTGTGAAATGGTAGGGGTACCCCATTATCAATTCACTCAGGGGGGAAGGAACTGGGGGACCCTTTGTTAAAGGGGTCTTATAGATTCTGATAAGCAGACCCCCACAACCACCGGGCAAGGGTTGTGGGGAACATGGGGGCAAGACGCTTTGAGGGGCTACCTGAAAGCACCCTCCCAATGTTGAAGGCATGTGGCCTGGTACGGTTCAGGAGGGGGGCACTCTCTTGTCCCCCCCTCTTTTCCTGCGGCCTGCCAGGTTGTGTGCTCGGATAAGAGGCTGGTATGGATTTTGAGGGGGACCCCCACACTATTTTTTTTATGTTGGTTCCCCTTAATATCCATACCAGACCTGAAGGGCCTGGTATGGAATTTAGGGGGACCCCCACACATTTTTTTTTTATTTTGGTTCGGGTTGCCCTGTGGGGAAATCCCCATGCAGTTTTTATCAATGAACTTTTATGTGTATTGCGGTCCGACAATTCATAGTAGCCGTGAGTAGTTCCTTGTCAAATGCCATTTTGCTGTCAGACTGTTCTAAACATGGGAAACATGCACCCCTTTACAGGCATACTATAGCCCCCCCCAGGTACGACATTTAAATGAATATTACATTTTTATTGTTTCACTTTAAGCATTATTAAAATCACTGCTCCCGAAAAAACGTCAGTTTTTAAAACTTTTATTTGCATTGATACATGTCCCCTGGGGCAGGACCCAGGTCCCCAAACACTTTTTATGACAACACCATGCATATAAGCCTTTAAAATGAGCACTTTTGATTATTCATGTTTGTGTCCCATAGACTTCAATGGTGTTTGCACGTTCGAATACATTTTTTGCCTGTTCGCATGTTCTGGTGCGAACAGAACGGGGGGGAGGGGGGGGTGTTCGCCCATCCCTACTCAGCACACAGCCAGTGTTGTCCCATGTCTCTGTGTAGCACACACACAGGCAGTAGACATGTAAAAAGACACTGACAACTGTACATCCCCCTCCCTCCCGAGCACTCGTTCATGGTCCCCTCACAGTGATTTATGATTCTTCCAGCATGGCCACTGTGGAGCATTCCAAGTGGGCAGGTTAGGGAGGGGGGAGGTGAAGAAAGTGACCGACAAGGAGGCATAGGCTCATCCATCCAACAGACAGCTCTTTAGAACTCCTGCAACTCCCTCTGACAATCCAGTGTGTCCCCTTATGGTGTGGGCAGAGGCTGGTGGATCCCCCCTACTTGAATAACACTCACTGTGCAATCACAGTTGGGATTGGGAACATCTCTGGTGCTGGCTGCTCCATGCTGTGAAGGGTCAGATGCATGGTAGAGATCCCCGTGGAAACTGGAAGTGAAGTAGCAGAGACTCCAGTCCAGTTCTTTGGGATGCCGTGAGTGGGGCCCCTCACTGACACCTGGCCCAGATGCAGTGTCACTTGTCAAAAGATAGAGGAAGTAGGTGGTCATCCAGCGTGGTGGAGCGCACTAGGCGCAGAGGAGAAGAAAGTTAATCCCTTCTCCGCTTTGAAAGCTGAGCAGGGAGTCACAGCCATGACGTCACTGGCTGTTAGACACCAGGCAACTCTAGCAACCAGTGGCAAGTAAAGTATCAAGTGGAGGTAGAGGCAGAGTGAGCACCAGCACTACGATAAGGTTTGCTCACTCTGTCAATATCATTACGGTACACGTTATTGTCCTGGAATGAAGGTGCCCGGGACCCAGGACAGACTTGCTAATTGTGGGACTATCCTGGACAATCCGGGACATGTGGGTAACCTACTGGTGCCTGAAAATAGTAATCAATAGCCATCCATGGACACCTAAAGTGGATGTAAACCTTCACATATACCCAGTAAAGTGAACAGCCTCAGATGATACACAGATATGAAACAAATCTCCATACATACGTTTTACATGTATATCTGCTGTCTGCTTGCTATATTCTTTAGAAAGTGCACATTGTGTTAGAATTTTTTTCTTTCTGTTCCAGTAGGGGAAGTCTTGGCATACACCGTGTGGCAGCTGGAAGAAAGACACACCCCCCCCCCCCCCTCCACATAAGCAGAAGAACGAAGATACTTGCAGAGCTGTGCTGTGAATAGACCAGCTCTCTGTTAATCTATTTATAGCACACTCATTTCCAGATGCTTTTATCTCCTGTGTCTGAGAACTTTTCAGGAGTTATCATGCTGATAACGGAAGAATGGAGCAGCATAAAGACATGGGACTTGGAGAGAGATAAGAAAACACTATAGATATATGTGCCCAGATCAAATGTCATTATTTGGGTTTACATCCACTTTAAGGGTATATTTATAAAACAGTGAATGTGGCTTTAACAAGATATTCATTGTTGGTGTCATTCACTTTCATGTAAAACCCATGCACCAGGAAGATGCAATGTTTTGTAAATGTCAGATTCACCAATTTGTAAATAAGTCTCTTAGGCCGCGTACACACGGGCGGACTGTTCGCCCAACTTTGTCCGCTGAACAGTGTTTGGGCGGACAGTCCGCTCGTGTGTGGGCTTTCAGCGGACAGTTTCAGCGGACAGTTGGACGGACAAGGTTTTTCGGAATTTCCGAAAAACTGTCCGCTGAAACCTTGTTTGAACGAACAGTCCGCCCGTGTGTAGGCTTGTTCGTCAAACAAAGTTGCGCGCATGCTCAGAAAGGATTTTCACGCCGAAAGCTATAATGCAGTGTATAGGACGTCGTATTTTTCGTCCCGTCGTACGTGCCGTTCACGTCATCGCGCACGGTTTCAGCAAACTGTTCGTCCGTCGTGTGTGGCCATGTCCGTCCATGCTAAGTTTGAGCGGACTGTTTGCCGAAACTGTTGGACGGACAAAGTTGGGCGAACAGTCCGCGCGTGTGTACGCGGCCTTAGTCATAGCTCCCAACTGTCCCTGATTTGGAGCAATGTCCCTCTGTCCCTTTTTCATCCTCATTTGTCCCTCATTTCCGTCTGATCTATATAGTTGTATACAAAATGTACGTTTTATCTTTCAAAAAGTGTTTCCCTGTGCTAAACCTTTCATCCAAATTCTAAATTGCTGCATTTGTAAATTTTAAAAGCCAATATAAACTATTAGAAGGGGTAAAAAAAAGCCATTGAGGATTTAATTAACCTTTTTTTTCAGTTGTTTCCTGTAAGGGGGGTGTGACAGGGGGCGTGTCCTATGCCTACATACGTTTGATAGTAGGTGTCCTTCATTCTCATATGAAAATGTTGGGAGGAATGCCCTTAGTTATTTGTTTGATGTTTTTCCATATAATTCCATATATTTAAAACAAAAAGTAAAGACTTACACAACAGTTACCCATTTAGAAATATCAGCTATACACAGCAAAACGGTCAACCAAAAATGCTAAGCCACCTGGCTCTCAGAAGCACCACTGCCTTTGACTCTGGTCTCTCATACCATGGACTTTTCAGGGCCACATAGCCTTAGTTACAGCAGCCCACTGGCCTCTAGATAGGGTTCTCCTAGTACCAATTGCGGTCTGTGCTCAATATCCCCCAACCCCAGCAGGCAATGAACGGGATTGTGGCGATCAATGAAATCGTACAGTGTATGGATGGGGGGAGGGGTGTACTCACTTCTTCTGGCAGTCCAGAAGAATCCCGCTGTAGACTTCTCCCTGCAGCTCAGGGTCACCACCAGCATGTCATTCACCATCTGCTCCACCAGGACTAGCACCAGAGAGTGGACCTGGAGCTCTTGTATGTCCTCCCTTCCACTAGTACTGTATTAAATCCCTTACCCCCTAAGCACATGTATTGCATTTTAAGAAAAAACTGATGTAATTAAAGTAAAATGCATCTGTGTCCCACGTGCAGCTGCCCCCCCCCCATCACCTCATGTATTACACACACTGCCCCCCATTTATTATAAACACACACTGACCCCCCCCCCCCCATGTATTATATAGCTCTTGGAGGGGATGATAAGAGACTATATACAAGATTTTAGTAATGAAAATTGTATCATTAGCAGTAATCAGCATGGATTCATGAAGAACCGTTCTTGCCAAACCAATCTATTAACCTTCTATGAGGAGGTGAGATGCCATCTAGATAAAAGGAAGGCACATAGACATGGTGTATCTGGATTTTGCAAAGGCATTTGACACAGTTCCCCAGAAATTTTTACTGTACAAAATAAGGTCTGCTGGCATGGACCATAGGGTGAGTACATGGATTGAAAACTGGCTACAGGGGCGAGGTCAGAGGGTGGAGATGAATGGGGAATACTCATAATTGTCAGGGGTGGGTAGTGGGGTCCCCCAGGGTTCATAAATGACCTGGAGGATGGGATAAACAGTTCAATCTCTGTATTTATGGATGATACTAAACTAAGCCGGGCAATAACTTCTCCCCAGGATGTGGAAACCTTGCAAGAAGATCTGAACAAATTAATTGGTTGGGCAACTACACGGAAAATTAGGTTTAATGTAGAAAAATGTAAAATAATGCATTTGGGTGGCTTAAGTATGAATGTAATTGACTCACGCAGGGTAGAACCTCTGGGGAAATCATAGATGAAAAAGGACATGGGGGTCCTAGTAGATGATAGGCTCAGCAATGGCATGCAATGCCAAGCTGCTGCTAACAAAGCAAACAGAATATTGGCATGCATTAAAAATGGGGATTAACTCAAGAGATAAAGTGATAATTCTCCACTCTACGAGACTCTGGTCCGTCCTCACCTGGAGTATGCTGTCCAGTTCTGGGCACCAGTCCTCAGAAAGGATGTACTGGAAATGGAGCGAATACAGAGAAGTGCAACAAAGATAATAAAGGGACTGGAACATATTAGTTATAAAGAAAGGTTGCGACCACTGAACGTTTTCCCTCTGTAGAAGAGACGCTTGAGAGTGGATATGATTTCAATTTACAAATACCATACTGGTGACCCCACAATAGGGATAAAACTTTTCCGCAGAAGGGAGTTTAATAAGACACATGGCCACTCATTAAAATTAGAAGAAAAGAGGTTTAACCTTAAACTGCGCAGAGGGTTCTTTACTGTAAGAGCAGTAAGGATGTGGAATTCCTTTCCACAGGCGGTGGTTTCAGAAGGGAGCATTGATAATTTCAAAAAACGATTAGATAAGCCCCTGAACGGCTACAACATACCGGGCTATACAATGTAATACTGACATAATCACACACATAGGTTGGACTTGATGGACTTGTGTCTTTTTTCAACCTCACCTACTATGTAACTATCTATGAGTTGGCCCACCCTTGGCAGCTATACCAGCTTCAACTCTTCTGGAAAGGCTGTCCACAAGGTTTAGAAGTGTGTCTATGGGAATGATTGACCATTCTTCCAGAAGCGCATTTGTGAGGTTAGGTACTGATGTTGGATGAGAAGGCCTGGCTTGCAGTCTCCACTCTAAAAGGTGTTCTATCGGGTTAAGTTCCTGGTGTATCACCAGGAAGGAGAAACTGCAGTGGAGAGGTGGCTCAGCATTTCTAAAGGAAAGCGCATGAGTTGCTGCCTGCTGAGATTTACCAGGAGGGAAGTTCCTTGATAAAAAGTCATTCAGTTCTATGCTTTGTATGTGGCCAGCAGGGGAGTAGCATGATATGTTGTCCTGTTGTGTGGAATACCACAGCAGATGTCATTGGGTGAGAGGCTTTATCTACAGGCTCAGTTTCATGTGAAAAAGTGTTTGCTTTCATACCTGGAAACAGTGAGGAGAATCCAGTTAAGTCTTCAAGGTGTGCAAGAAAGCCCTGTACAGTGGGGAAGCAAGACTTAAAACTGAACTTAAAAATGATGCAATGTTTAATGGTGTGCCATTTCCCTTATGCAAAGCTTCAGGTGAAACAGAGGTGTCCCCAGAATCCTCCCAGGGACCCAGAGTGTCCCTAGCTAGAGGCTTCTCAGGACATCTGTGACCCTGGGAGGTGAGGGTGTTCCCTCAAAGCCGGAAATTAATTTGCATGTCTTAAACAAAGGGCTACAGGCTCAGCTTAAAAATGTGTTAATGCGGTCTGATAAGATGTTGTGTACCAAACTGACAGTGTCCTGAATGAGGATGTACTGAACCAGAGATTGATAGTGATTGTGAATAAGGCACATGGCAATGCCTTGGGAGGGCACCAGGCTATTGTGTCAACTATGCTTAAGGCTACCTCCAGCAGAGAGGAGGTCCCTTTAGGCTTCATGTACACAGAACATTTGAAAACCTCTTCTGAACGCTGGAACTTGACAGCTTGTAACCAACGGTTAAAACATCAGTTTTGCCACTTTTACATGCCACATTTAGCCCCCTGGTTTTTCCGGAGTTTTCCAGAATATAGTGGGTGGGAGAGTCAGATGAGCAGCCTGACTATTTATGAAACTCCAACCAACGCCTTTGGAGGTTGCTCAGAAGGTTGTTGGAGATTGCATAAATAATTCAGAGCCTCTAAAACCAGTGTTCTTGTCCAGGGGCAGAAGCTTCCAACAAGGAGGGCTTCCTTCCTTCCTGGCTGTCTTACTGAAGATGCAGCCTCTTCATCAGGATCCCAGCCATGCTGAGGGGGCCTGCTCAGTCACAGAAACCTTTCAGGGTTTAAGGAAGGGTGTCACTGAAGACCTGCTAGCTGGAAGGACATTGTGAGTTCTGACCAAAAGGGGAAGGAATTTTAGTGACTGCCTTTATCACCCCTGCTGCACAAAGTACAAGGCTTGCCTGGCCTGGGTCATTGCTAAAGGTGCCCCAGCACTGTCCACTTGATGTACCACTGCCTAGGGGACTGTTCAGAAGAGCTACTACAAGGAAAAGGGTCATCACGGTTCCTGTTAGTAATGTTGAGTACCCAACAGCTTCCTGAAACCTATCCATGTTATTACTGTACTGCAATAATCAACCCTTCTAGACTGATTTTTGGATGCAAACGAGTGAAGTTACCTGGCTGCTGCAATAGCAGGAATATAGCCTTGGACTTTAAATTGGTAGCCCTAAAAAAGGGTAGTGCTACATAATAAAATGGATTTGGACTATTATTATTATTATTATTATCATTCAGGATTTATATAGCGCCAACAGTTTGCGCAGTGCTTTATAATATGAGGGCAGACAGTACACTTACAATACAAATCAATACAGGAGGGATCAGAGAGCCCTGCTCGTTAGAGCTTACAATCTAGAAGAGAAGGGTCAAGTTGAAACAAAAGGTAATAACTGTGGGGGCGGGGGGGGATGAGCTGATGGAGAACATGAAAATACAGTTAGGTGTGGGTGGGGTAGGCTTCTCTGAAGAGAAGTGTTTTCAGGGATCGTATAAAAGCTAATAAAGTAGGAGATAGGCGGACAGATTGGGGTAGGGCATTCCATAGGATTGGAGAGGCTTTGGAAAAGTCCTGGAGGCGAGTATGGGAGGAGGTGATGAGGGAGCTAGAGAGCAGAAGGTGTTGAGAGGAACGAAGAGAACGAGTAGGTTGGTATTTAGAGACTAAGCTAGTGATGTAGCTGGGGACAGAGTTGTGGATGGCTTTGTATGTAGTTGTTAGTATTTTGAATTTAATTATTTGGCTGAGCGGAAGCCAGTGGAGGGATTGACAGAGAGGAGTAGCAGACACCGAGCGATTGGTAAGGTGGATGAGTCTGGCAGCGGCATTCATGAAGGATTGAAGAGGTGTTAGACTATGTAGAGGTAAGCCAATGAGAAGGGAGTTGCAGTAGTCGAGGCGGGAGATGACCAGCGAGTGAATTAAGAGCTTTGTTGTCTCATTGGTTAGAAAGGGGCGTATTTTGGAGATGTTGCGGAGGTTGAGGCGGCAGGATTTGGACAGTGATTGGATGTGTTGCTTGAAGGAGAGTTCAGAGTCCAGGACTACACCTAGAACCTTGGTGTGAGGGGATGGGCTTATGGTTGTGCCATCAATTTTGACAGTGAGATCAGGGGAAGGGGCATATGGGGAGGAAAAATTATAAGTTCGGTTTTGGATAGATTGATTTTGAGGAAGTGATGTGACATCCAGACTGATATATCTGATAGTAAATTAGTGATACGTGAGGAGACAGAGGGAGTGAGCTGAGGGGTAGAGAAATAGATTTGGGTGTCGTCAGCATAGAGGTGGTATTGGAAGCCGTGGGAGGCTATCAGTTGACCCAGGGAGGAGGTATAGATTGAAAATAGGAGTGGTCCAAGAACAGAACCTTGGGGGACCCCAACAGAGAAAGGAAGAGGAGAGGAGGAAGTAGAGTTGTAAGAAACGCTAAAGGTGCGGTTGGATAAGTAGGAAGAGAACCATCGTAGAGCACGGTCACGGAGACCAACGGTGTGGAGTTTTTTGAGAAGGAGGGGGTGGTCAACCGTATCAAAGGCAGCAGAGAGGTCCAGGAGGAGGAGTACAGAATAATGTCTATTGGTTTTGGCCGTTAGTAGATTGTTTGTTAGTTTTAGGAGAGCAGTTTCTGTGGAGTGTTGAGGACGAAATCCAGACTGAAGGGGATCAAGAAGGCTATTATCAGCGAGGTGGACACTCAGTCGGTTGTAGACTAGACGTTCGAGTAGTTTGGATAAAAAGGGGAGCAAGGAGATGGGGCATAGGTTGTTAGGATTGGATGGGTCCAGTGAGGGTTTTTTAAGTATGGGTTTGACAAGTGCATGTTTTAGAGAGTTGGGGAAGATGCCAGAAGAGAGGGAGAGATTGAAGATGTGAGTTAGAGAGTGTAGCATAGAGCCAGAGGGTGAACGCAGCATTTGCGAGGGAACAGGATCCAGAGGGCAGGTGGTAAGGTGGACATTACCAAGTAGTTTAACAACTTCCTCTATAGTGGTGGGGTTGAAAGAGGGAAGTAATGATTGTGCTTGTGGGCATGATGTGTAAAGCGTGGAGGGTATCAGAACAGTAGAGATCTCCGCGCGAATTGTATCAATCTTCTGTTTGAAGTGATTAGCAATCTCCTGGGCAGTGAGTGAGTTAGCGTGAGGAGGCGGTGGAGGACGAAGTAGAGAGTTGAAAGTAGAGAAGAGTTGATGGGGACGGGATGATAGGTTGCTGATGAGAGTGATAAAATAGTTTTGCTTGGCAGAGAGGAGGCTAGAATTGTATTTTTGGAGGGCAGATTTATAGTGGTTGAAATCTCTCTGAGACTTGGTCTTGCGCCACAGGCGCTCATGAGCATGACTATGTTTTTTCAGACTTCTAGTGACATCTGTTTGCCAAGGTTGAAGGGGTCGGGGCTTGATTCTGTGTGTAGTGAGGGGGGCCAGTGAGTCCAGAGAGGCTAGAAGTGAAGTGTTGTAGACAGAAGTGGCTAGGTTGGTGCAGGATAGGGGTGAGATTTTGTCGTAGAGGTTGTCAATAGCGGAGTAGAGAAGAGAAGGGTTGAGATGACGTAGGTTTCTGCGGGTAACTTTAATGCAGTTGGAGGGAGAGGAGGTGAAGGAGAGGGAGAGAGTGAAACTAATAAGGTGGTGATCAGAGAGAGGGAATGGATAGTTAGAGAGGTTGCATGGAGTGCAAAGGTGAGAGAAAACGAGGTCAAGGATATTGCCTCCGGAGTGAGTAGGATCATGTATCCACTGTTTCAGGTCAAAGGAGGAGGTTAGGCTGAGAATTTTTGAAGGAGCAGAAGTGTTAGTATTAATAGGGATGTTGAAGTCCCCGAGAATGATTGTGGGGATTTCAGAAGAAAGAAAGTAGGGTAGCCAGGCAGAGAAGTCATCAAGAAATGTTGATACTGGTCCAGGGGACCTGTAGATCACCGCTATTCTTAGAGAAATTGGAGTGAAGAGACGAATGCAGTGTGCTTCGAAAGAGGAGAGTGACAGAGAGGGAGGTGGCTGAAGTACCTGAAAGGTGCTATGTGGGGCTAGAAGGATTCCGACACCTCCTCCCTTACGTCCATTGGCTCTGCGGGAGTGAGTCCAAAGACCACCATGGGATAGGGCCGCAGAAGACGCAGTGTCTGATTCATGGAGCCAGGTTTTGGTGATGGCGAGTAGGTTAAATGAGTTGGCGATAAAGATGTCATGTAGAGAGGTGAGTTTGTTGCAGACAGAGCGGGAGTTCCAAAGGGCACAAGAGAAAGGGAGGCTGGTCTTGGGAAGAATAGAAATGGGAACTAAATTGTGTTGATTGCGGCTGCTGCCAGAGGGTGCAGGGTGATGGGTACAGTTTAATGATGGAGGTCCAGGGTTTGGGGATATATCTCCAGAGGTTAGGAGAAGCAGGAGGGTGAGGGAGGTAATATGGGAGTGGGATTTATATGAAGGGACATGCCCCAGGGTCTTGGAGATTTTTAGTGTGTGTGGATTTAGAATTAGCAGGAGTTGGTGGGTGCAGTAATAAGGAGAGGACAGAAGTGAGGGTGATATATATATGCTGTGGGGGGGAGAAGAGGGGTGGAGTTGAGATAATTTTAGTATAGAGGACAGAGCTGTCAGAAGGAGTGGTAGAGAATGCATGTTATAAGGAGAAAGTGCTAAAGGGTTAAACAAGGTCACCTGGTGTCTTTGCAGTGTTTTTCAAAGTATTTCCTTGTGTACCTTCGCTTTGTGCATTCGCTGAAGTGCAGAGTCAGAAGTGCTTCCACTTATTGAAACCCCCTCCCCCACTTGGACTATCAGTGCTCTCTTCTGAATGCCATAATGCTAATAAATATTCATGATTATGGATGAGGTCAGGTTTACAGCACAATGGGTTTGCGGCAAATCAAGTGTATTGAACCAGTTTAGGGAGTGCTGACAGTTGGGAACGTTAGGGGCTATACTTTACTATATGATGCTATGTTGGGCAAAATTACTGTGGATTGCAATGCAGTGTGATATGCTACATATTCTTAAGCATCCACACTGTGTCACAGTTCAGAGACCCAACAGTCATTTTTAGTATTCCTTTATGTGTGTGTTGTTTTAATGTTTTTTTTTGTACTTTTATTTAGTGTTTATCCTTTTTTTTTTCCTGCAGGGGTAAAAAGGTGTACCAGGGTTTATTTTGTGGTGTTAAAAGGTCCTATTTTAGGTGCTCCGCCTCCCTTAAATACTTAGGGATCCATCTCATTCCTACTTATTCTTCACTCTACTCAGTAAATTCCCCCCCAATTATAGATATCAATAAATCATTACAAAGCTGGACTAAGTACCCTCTCTACCTTTTAGGCAGAATAAATGTACTGAAGATGTCCATTCTACCCAGACTATTGTACTATTTTGAAACATTACCTGTGGCAATCCCCCTTCCTCAACTTAAAGCCATTCAAAGGAGTTTCTTAAAATTAATTTGGAACAATAAGGCCCATCGTATTGCGAGTTCGGTAGTCTTTGCCCTTAGATCCAGGGGAGGACTGGGTGCTCCAGACATCATAAAATATTATTACACAACTCACTTCAGGACTGTCGTTTCCTGGTCCAGTCTACAGGCTCCTAGCTACTGGGCCGATATTGAGACAGGAGTGTTGTATCCGGTGCACCCATGCTCCCTAATTTGGCCACACCTGCCACACGTAGACCCTATCTTTAAACGTCAATGCACTGCCCCATGAACTTTTCCCTGTCTATATGGTACAAATGCCAACAGACTTATTCCCTCTCATCCACTTGCCCCTCCTTTTGAACGTTTTATTTAATCCATCCATTCCAGATAGCTTATCCCTGGGGCGTATTTTCCCATGGGTGAATGTGTCTTTGTTCCAACTACGTAACCTAGTTGATCCAATTTCTAGGCAGTTACACATATTTGACACTATTCGAGAAAAGTTTGAAATTCCTTCATAAATGTTCTATTTCTTTTTACAAATTAGGCATCTTTTCCATTCCCGATCCCCGGCTCTGACCCTTGACAAACCTACCCCTTTTGAATTTCTATGTGCCCAAGGCCCTCATCAATTACACTTAGTTTCTTCTATCCACCACATCCTCCATGAGTCAACTCCACTAACTGAAGTCGCTCATTTATATATGAGGAAATGGGCTCAATTGTTGTGTAGACCCATTAGCCTTCAGTTATGGGACAGGATCTGGGCCTCTACCTTTAAATCCTCCAAATGTGTCTTAAAGAGGGAGACATCCATTAAAGTCCTTATGTGTTGGAATAAAACTCCCGAAGTTATCCATAAATATGACCCTTCGATCACAGTACAATGCTGGCGTTGTGACCTGGAGGTAGGTTCTCTTTTTCATATATTTTGGCAATGTTCTTTGATACAACCCCTTTGGCATGAAGTGATGTCACTGATTCAGAAAGTGGTAGATGTGTTCCTTCCACTCGACCCTATTCACTACCTGTTAGGCCTTCCCTTCTCAGGTATTACAAAACATGGTAACCAATTGATTGCATACATTCTTTTAGCTGCTAAGGGACTGATCCCCTTATGTTGGCTATCCAACTAAGGGGAATACTTGACAGCCTCTGTCCACAACAACATCCCCAAATTTAACACAATTTGGGATCTATGGGACCTGTCAGAATTTGGGACCTCCTTGCTGGCCACTAGGCCATGAATGGTCAAAATCTCTATCCTTTTCTGCCCAACAAATTGCCTCTGTGTACCTTTATTTTTCAAATGTTTACTATTTGATGCCTCTTAATTTTACCCAACCTCTTCAGTACTTACCTTAAATTGACTGTTATTTTATGTATGACCTCTATTATACCTTTATTTTATACATGTGAGCTGCTCCCACCTCTACATATGTTTTGCAGTCCACTTTTGTGTTCTGCACATGTTCATTCTGTCTAACCAATGTCTTGACTTATATCAAAATGTTGATGTTTGTTTTATTTTTTAAATTTTCAATAAAAAATACAATTATAAAAAAAGGTCCTATTTTAAATTGTGGGGTGCACAGTCTACACTTTGTAGCATATCACTACTTACTTTTGTATAAAGTAGTGTGCATCAAAGCACCACATATTTATCACTCCTATTGCCATACAGTAACTGCTATTACGTTTAAGCAATCTCCTTTATTTAAAAAGCCAGGAAGCCCTAAAGTGAGAGAAAGATTTTATGCAACCAGAGGTAGTAGGGGGCAAGCAGGTCCTGCAGAACAATGCAGTGGTCAGGATGCATTTCATAGAGGCCTGCTCCAGGTGCAGAGCATCCAGTGCTGATTGTGCACCCACTACTTCCTACTCCTCTACTGTCAATCCCATTCAGACCTCACAAATTAGCTATTGGCTATATAATGACTTGTTGCAGGAGGATGATATGCATTATGTGCAAACTTTCTTCCTTTAAATATTGGGGATGAGAAAGATAGAGCCATGACTATAAAGGGGGCCATCAGGCTCCTATATGTGCAAAAAGTTGATTGGTGGTTATTTTTCACCAATCAACTTTTTGCACATATAGGAGCCCCTCCATTTTTGTCTGCCCAGGTGGGGAGAAGTATTTCCACGGGCTCCCAGGCCTCATCTGCCCCCTGAGCCGGTATTCTCCATTTGCAATCTTTTTTGGTGAGTTGAGGGGCATGCCATGGAAATTTTGCACTCTCTTTGCTACATAGTTATTTGGTTTTATCTATTTTGACCTTTTATTTAAGTTACTATATGTAAAAAATGTCAGTACACTTTTGGCTATACATAGAAAATATGACTATGTTTATATATGTAATATCTTTTAATGTGGTAGGAACCTTATCAATATGTGTTGTAATGTTTATATTTTCTGATATAAGTGTATGTAAAGACAAATTAACATATCTATGTTGATTGCATTATTATGTATTTGCAATAATTATATGATTTATGGTACATTCATCAACACTCTATTTGTAGAATTCACACAACGTTTATATCTGTGCTATCCTCAAGGTCCTGAAAAAGCGAAACGCGCGAAATGTCTTTTCTGTACAACCTGCTGGGAACTAGCACAACCCTGAACTCAAATTGAATCATAGGACTGTAATGTATCTTAAATTTAGTTTTTTTAGGAAAATAAAAATGTGTTTATTTTTGTATAATTATATTGTCTTTCAATTGTTTGTACTCCTCTAAAGAACAATTAGAGTCCCACTTTGTTCTATTATTTTTTTTAAATATATTTACATATACATCTGGGTCAGAAGAGGTGAGTGAGGACAGCTTTGTGTGCACAGCAGTAGAGTATTCTCATGATTTTATACCTTTTGTAACTGGTGCGGCTTTGAGCACCATCTAATGTGAGTGCAATTTGCTTGGTTTTATAATAAATTTTATATTCTATTGGTTTCATACTTTGTTTGAAAGATTTGTCTGATTGCTTTTATTTTGCCTGACTGGAGAGATCAGAGGAAATTTGAACCTGTGACATTGAGGATTTATCAAGTTATGCGCTTTTTATCTGAAAACTCAGTAGGGTAATTTACTAGTGAGTGCATCTGCGAGTACAGATGTGGAACAGCACTATTTTTTGGCATGATTTTATAAAGAGGTGCTTCTGAAGATAGATTGATAAAAGAAAAGAAGATGCATCTTTTGAATTGAATTATGTGATAAACCCCCGTACTCAAGAGGAGTAAGTCAGCCATATAAGCTTCCCTTGCCAGGTACTAGCACAATCCAAGGTCCCTTAGCCCACTCAGTCACTTGTCGAGACATCAGTGTAGGGTGAAGTGAAGCATAAGATTGTTTATTCAAACAGAGGTACAAAGAGCAATACACTCAGGGGGCAATCTGCCCCTTCTTTGCATAATGACACAGGGTGGGGTCAACTTTACCACCTCCAGATACACAGGTGTATGCAACTTTCCAACGGCAGACCGTCTTTAAGAGGGGCTGCTGGAGAATCCCTCCCTCCCCTCTAGCATCTAATCCCTATCCACATATACTGTACATCCCATAATACTTTGCTCCCAAGGCAGAAGGAAACAATAGAACAATGGGATAAAGGGACTTAACAAATACATAACAACCCTCACCCCACTTCAAACTTTCTAGCAGTCTGAAAGGTGAACTTTTTTATCTTCATTTATTTCTTGAGGGATATTATTCAAAAATATTACTGTCCCAAGTTAAAGAGTCCCTTCATTCTTTCAACACATATAAGACCCATTATAACAGGGGCAAAAGGAAATGCTGAGTCCGGTGTGGTTTTACGGTGAGTCTGGTTAGTGAAGACCCGACTGGGGTTCTCGGTCACCTTGTGCCACTGATAGACACAGGTGACTTACACATAGGTTTTTGGACTTTATTTGTGCACATTTGTTATCCTACCTTTCATAAATTGAATGGTTAAAGATATTTTATTTGAGAATGTGGGGAGGGTTTAGTAAGTGCACTTGAATTTTACTTTGATGTTAATTTATTGTCTGGCATGTGCCCTTAACCATGTACTGGAGTGATTAATAATGAAATACTCCAGATTCCAGGAGGCCATAGGTCTGACCAGGAGGGTTTGTGAGCATTTAAGTGGCTGGACCTTAATGATGTCCAACATCATTGACTCATCATTCAGTATGTGTTCAGCATTTTGGCAGCAGGTTTGAGTAAGCTCTGTATTTGGTGTGAAACATGTTACCATTGACTGTTACTGCAGTGTCTGTGCTTTTATGAGATGGAAATAAAGTAATCAGGCAGTGCAGTGAATTCTGGAGATTTTTTCTCTTGAATGTATTTACAGATGGGCTGTGCGGGCACCCTAGAGTCATACTCACAGGGATTAGGGACACAAAATTTCTTCACCTTGTGGTGTCATGGACCAGGCTTTGAAGAGGACTTGCTGCTGTCCAAGTGCTAACTAGGATATTTGCACATTACCTTCATCCCTGTGAGGCAGAGTTGTCATAAGGTTGAGTAGTTATACAAGAATGATGGAGAGGGCTGATGTGCTGGATGAGATGTGTGAGATAAGACAGGCTTCAAAAGGGAAGTGTCACCCCTCCCAATATCTGGATGTTGTAAGTGGGTGTGGTGAGTTTGTTGAGGATAGTGCTGTTCCCTGCAACACCAAGGTCTTAAGGTCTTCTCTGAAAGCAGTTTGTGGCGAATGAGGTCTTTTATGCTTAAATGCTTATACAAGGATCCCAGAATTTTGCTAATCACAGAGAGGGATCACAATTGGATGGTCCCTTATTTTATCCCCAAATACAAGAGTAAAATGGGCAATCTCCTTCCACCACCACAGAGGGAGCCCAAATGTGGCACTTTGGGTAGGTGCTGTATAAGAATCTTCTTGTTGCATTTACTGAAGGAGCCAATCTGATAACCATTGAGCCTCCAATCCTATGGTTACTGAAAGAGAGAGCAGCGGTGGTTGTGGCTGCCCCATTTTTTTCCTTTCAACCTCAAGGCCGCATTAATAAGTTGCCATTGTACAGTATTTATTTTTTATAACAAAGAATAGTCAGTATTTGTGGCCAAACTACAACACCAACAATAAAACTAAACATATATATTTTACCTCTCAGAATTAAACAGTGGTAAATATGTATCTGAAAATAACTTGCTGCCTAAAGATACATGGGTAAAAGCAGAGGAAGTGAGAGTTAGTGACCAACCCTCAAGTGGCATGAAAAGGTGTAAAAAAAAGTGGTAATAGACATGGTTTAACAGTAATTGTTTATTCTAATTCTATAGAGCAAATTTTGAGGATTCAGTTTTTTATTGCAAAAAGTTTTCATTTAATTTTCAATTGACAGGATAGCTGTACAATTGACATATTACAAAGACCACTAGAGACTGTTCACATATTACAACAGACTGTCATAGACAGCTTATATGAAGCAAAAGTTTATCAGACTCCCCACACTATTATTCTCAATTTGACTGTTCTTCCAATGAAGCTATTCTGTAGGCTGTCTAAGCCACAATAATTTATCTTAACCAATACAGTAATTAATTGCACTATTCTAAAATAACAGTTTATTAAATAAAACGAAATGCCTAAATTGTGTCACAAGGGAGTGATTTACACACATGAACCTCAGATCAAAAATCTTGATGTATTGACCCCATATTAATTTTCATGAACCCCATACTTATTCTGTGCCAGTCACTTCAGTCACTTAAAGTGGAAGTAAACCCATTGATTTAAACAGTTAAAAAAAAAGGCATGCCGGGAATGCTAACTGCACATTGGCTGTGCTCTCAGCCAAACTATCAAACCATCCAATGCTGGTGTCATAACGAATCACATGTGCAGCACCATAGCAGTTGAAGATTAAACAGAGGCAAAGATGGCAGCTTCCTTGGCTGAAAACGATAGGGGAGTTTACTTCAACTTTAATACAGTTTGGAGGACAAAGACAGCCAGGCAGCTAGAATTTTCAGAAGAAGCTCCACATGTTCAGGCTCCACATGGATTTCGGTCAAAAGCCATGTAGATGTTCATCCCTTTTTGCAATCATAAATATTTTGCTAGTCATTTCCCCAGTTCAAAATCTTTTTTTTTTTTTTGAAATATTTTTTATTAGATTTTCAAACAAGAATACAAATAAAGTTTACATAGACATTTATAAAAACTGTAGTAAAGAATTCAACAGCATTAATTATTATTTTCAGCGAATCCAGGAATCATACAAAGATTGCTTATTACTTTATGAATGAAACAGTATATCGTAAACAACTATCATATGCTTAATGCTGTCATGTGGTAAAACCACTAGGTACTTAGGAGTATAGAAAAGAGATAAGAGAAATTTAACAGATCCCTGCGTAATAAATTGAAAAGTGTTTGTGATAGTACAAATAACTTATCTGTACAAAAGTAAATTATCACAACCAGTACATCAAAGCAATATTCCAAATTGTTCCTTAACAAGTTAACTCTTCTTAATAAATTTGTCCCATAAGGACCACTGAGACATTACTTTTCTTTGGTTTCCTTCCTTCCAAGCTAATGTTCTTTCATATGCGTAAGAATCATTTACTAATTGCATAACTTCCTTGATCAAGGGAGGAGATGTGGATTTCCAATGACGAGCTATGACCAGGCGTGCAGCCTGAAGGATATGTAGCACCAAGGTGCGACATGTGCTGGGATAGATGTCTAGGTCAACACTCAGGATTGCTCGCTCAGCTGTTAGCTTATTCAATATGCCTGTTACTTCAGCTATTAGCTTTGAAATTACTGTCCAAAAACTTTTTAGGGAGATGCAAGCCCATACCATATGTACCAGGTTGCCTACCTGGCCACAACCTCTCCAGCAGAGATTGTTCAGTTTTTTGTCATATTTTGCTAATATGTAAGGCGTCTTATACCACCTAAGGAGTAACTTTAGTGTTGTTTCTTTGTAATTGGAACATTTAGTGTAGGAATTATTGTTTTTAATCGCGCGGCTCCACTGCTCCCGTGATATAGTGACTTTCAGTTCTGATTCCCATTTACGGAATTGATTAGGGATGTCTAGATATTTCTTACTGTTCAATAGGTTATAGACACAGGAGATGCCTTTTTTCCTAGACGGACCAGCTGTCCAAAACTTATGTACAGCTTCTGGGATATCTAATACCGAAGTAGATGAGCCTTTCAATATGTGGGATATGCTGGCAAATGTTAAGAACTCCGTATGTGGCAACGAGTATTTAGATTGCAAATTACTAAATGATCTTAGATGCCGTGAATCGTATAGGTCTGCTATGAAATGAATGCCCACCTTTTCCCAATTTTGAATCTGCAAATCTGGAGCTAACAAAACAAGAGTTTTAAGAGGGATGGGTATCGATACATGTTTAACATAAGTATTTTTGACTTGCAAAAAATATTCCCAAGCCTTAAGCGTCGCATGAATCACTGGGTGATTTTCACACATTTTTGAAGTAGGAAGGGCCTTAGACAATAGCAAATTCAATACTTCTCCTTTTTGTACGTAGACTTGTTCTGCTCTACTCCAGTGCATTGGACATGCTGAGTCATACCATGCTGCTGCCTGTGCTAAAATAGCTGCCGTATGATAATCTTTTAAAAGAGGTACTCCCATGCCACCTGCCTCTCTATGCTTAGTAAGAATAGTATGAGGGCACCTAGCTTTTTTTCCTTCCCACAGAAATTTAGATAATGCGCCTTGCATTTTAGAGAAAAAGGAAGCCGGCAAACTGATAGGTATTGCTCTAAAATAGTATAATAGTTTAGGAAGTAATATCATTTTATATGCAGCTAGCCTACCAGACCAGGATAGGTAATAGCGTTTCATTTTGAGCATTTCTTGGGCAAATTCCGCTATGAGCGGTTCAAAATTAACTTGGTATAAGTGTGAAAGTTGCTTTGTAATTGAGATACCTAGATAAGGGAGGGATTTATCAGTCCACATAAATGGCATCGAATCTTTTAAAGATTTCTCCATGGCTAACGGCAGTGCCAGTCCCATAATGCTTGATTTCAAAGAATTTATTTTATAATATGAAATTGCATTAAACTGGGTAAGCAGATCCTGAACGGCTTTTAGTGACTGAACCGGGTTGGATAGTGATAAAATGACATCATCCGCAAATAATGTCACTGTGTGGTCCTCCTTCCCAATCTGTATTCCATGTATCTGCGGATGATGTCTTATTCGTTCGGCTAGGGGTTCCATCATCAGTACAAATATTAGGGGTGACAGGGGGCACCCTTGTCGTGTGCCGTTAGATATGGAGAAAGGGTCAGAAAAAATTCCTTCTGTAAAAATTGTAGCTGACGGGGTAGAATATAGTGCATTAATTGCTGACCGCACTTGCCCCACAAACCCAAACTTTTCCAGAACCTTTGACATGTAGCCCCAGTGTATCCTGTCAAAGGCCTTTTCGGCGTCTAATGACAGGAGTACAGAGGGTTGACGTGACTCATTTGCGTAATGTATAATGTTAAGTATGCGCCTGGTAGCGTCTGTAGTCTGTCTGCCTTCCACAAACCCCACCTGGTCTTGATTTATGAGACGTGGCAAAATTTTTACCAATCTATTCGCTAACAGTTTTGCATATAATTTCACATCTGTGTTTAATAGCGATATAGGCCTAAAGTTTTGAGCTTTGGTTGGTTCTTTTCCTGGCTTAGGCAATGTAACAATTGTAGCCTGCAACATTTCCTCGGGGAAGGAGGCTGAGGAAGCAGCTCTTTGGAAGACCCTCCTCAAGTATGGTGCTAAAATTTCTTTGTACTGTTTGTAATACTCCGAAGAGTATCCATCCGGGCCCGGTGATTTACTGTTAGGTAATGTGGATATCGTTGCTTTGATTTCTAACTCAGTAAATGGGGAATTTAACATTTCTAGGTCCATAGGATGAATCGAAGGGAGCGAGACACCCCTTAGAAAGGAGTTAATAAGGTCCGACGTGGGTTGAGTTGAGGTAGGGTCCTTTCCTATATTATATAGATCCTCGTAATAATCTCTAAATGTGTCAGCAATGTCTTTAGGGTTAATGTGTTTAGAACCGGTTTTGTGGTGGATCAAGAAAGGAATTTTTTGTTTAGTGGCCTTATCTTTAAGCTGGTTTGCCAGTAATTTACCGGCTTTGTTACCGTGCATATAAAAGTTTGCCTTAAGTCTGTGTGTGTTTCTGACGTGTTGTGATATCAGTAAATTCCTAAGGTCCTCTCTAGCTTTGGCCAGTTTTGAGCTAACGTTCATTGAGGGAGCCGTTTTATTTTGTAATTCTAACTGAGTGATATCATGCAAAATGTCTTCCATTCGCTGCTTCCTTTTCCTCCGTATGGCTGCACTGTGCTTTATTAAAATCCCTCTTATATACGCTTTGTGTGTCAACCAGAGATTAAAAGAATCTACATCAGGTGAATCATTGATCTCGAAAAATTCTTTGAGTGATTTCTCTATGTCCGCCGCAAGCACCGGGTCTGCGAACAGCAGGGTGTCGTTACGCCACCTGTTGGCTCTTGTTGTAATGCCGTGAGTGCCCACTGTCACAGATACCGGCGCATGGTCAGACCAAGAGATCTGTCCTATTTCAGATTTGGATATTTTTTGCAAAAGAAATTTGTCTACTAGAAATACATCAATTCTGGAATACATCATATGAACTTTAGAGAAAAATGAAAAGTCCTTTTCATTGGAGTGCTGACATCTCCATACATCATAAATATTATTTTTACTAGTGAACCCCAACAGAGACGATCTGAGCGTTTTCCTGCTGCCAGAGCTGGACACGTCCAATCGTGGATCAGAGACAACGTTCAGATCTCCACACAGGATGATATGACCAAATACATTTTTCTGAACCTTTCTCCACAGCTTGTTTAGAAAAGCAATTTGATTGTTGTTAGGAGCGTATACATTAACTATAGTGTACGCCACATCATCTATCTCACAAGCCAAAATAATATATCTGCCCTCTACATCGCTATGGTGTGATTTGTATTTAAATGCCAGTAATTGGTTGATTAGAATAGCTACCCCCCTCTTTTTGGATTGCGCACATGCATAATAGCAGTGCGGGTACTGGCTGTGAGATAGTTGAGGGTGCCCTTGAGCCCTAAAGTGCGTTTCTTGCAAACACAGTATGTCACATTTTTGAGATTGGGCCTCTCTCCATAGCATGTGTCTCTTGGAAGGTATGTTCAATCCGTTAACGTTCATGGAGGTAATTTTAAACGCCATATTCAAAGAAAAAGCAGTAATATGTAGACAGTAGTGGAAATCTCGGTGTGCTGACTGGAATTCCTACAAATGATGTGATCCAGAGGTGATGGAAGTAAGTAAGTCTCGTTCCACTCAGTGGGATATACCCAGTGATCCGCGTAGGCAATAGGAAATAGATAGTAAACACTGGTATTTAGTAGGAAGTTTTCACCTATCTATGCAGAAATATTGCCTTGTTTGATGCCTGTGACGAACTGTCCAACTGGACGTAAATAGTGTAGCAAAAAAATGTAAAATTCAGAACACAAGGATAATAAGAACAAAAAACAAGAAAAAGATAAAAGAAAGAGTAAACAAATGAACGTGCTTGCCCGCACTAGATATAAAAAGATGCGATTCCTCACGAAATCTGAGCAGGTAAGTACCCGCTAATTTTAGGGGAAAGTTCAACTAGTTCATTCCGCCGGTATGCCTCTCCGGAAGGTATGAAACTTGAGAAAAAAAAAAGACACAGGCACCAACCTTGAATAATTTCAGGTACAGTGGACGGACCCTCGTCTGTTATCCGAATCATCCAATTGGGAGTTGCCATCTGAGTTTGAGAGGATGTTCCACTTTTCTAGTAGCTTGATACCTTCTTCCAAAGTTGATAGGATGTATTCTCGGTCTCCACGTGCCACCACCAACTTAGCCGGGTAATTCCACCGATAAGGAATTCTGTGGTTCCGTAACGGCTTGGTAATGGTCACTAAGTTGCGTCTCCTCTGCATCGTGTGGGCTGATAAGTCTGCGAAGAAAGACAAATCTTTCATAGACTCTGGTAGCTGAGCTGCATTCCTGGTTGCCATCATAAATTTTTCCTTAACGTGATAGTAATGGATGCGAGCAATGGTGTCTTTAGGAAGTTGCTCAGGAATGTGCCTGGGTTTTGGTAACCTGTGAATCCTGTCTATGATTAATTCCTCCAGCGGAAGATCTGGTAATGCCTCTTTCATGACCGTTGCTAAGTAAGCCATTAATTCTTGGGGTTTGACTGTTTCGGGGATCCCCCGCACCTTGATATTGTTCCTCCTGGAACGGTCCTCAAGGTCTGCGACTTTTGATCTGAGCCATTGGATGTCATCGTCATGGTCATTGTGCGCATCCACCATTGCATTAAAAGTTGTGGTAAACTCGTCCATCTTACTTTCAATGTGAGTTACTCTGCTGCTTACAGCTTTGACCTCAGTCTTACACTGTTTGACTAGTTGCAACATATCTGTATGAATTGCACTCCGCAGAGACAGCAACATGTCCTTCATTGTGGAGTCCATCACTGGGGCATTGTTAGTGGGGAATGCTGCAATGGCATCTTGAAATTCCAAAGTGTCATCTATGTCCACCCCCTTACCTTCTGCTTCTGAGCCTGAGGGTGATGTATCTGAGACTCTCTGCTTCGTCTTGGCCGGGCTGTTAGTAACAGATGAGGCTCGTGAGGCTGATAAGCCCTGTCTCCTCTCCTCCGCTGAGATGTTATCTCCTCTCCAGCCTCCTCCGCCGTGCGGGGAGGACGGGCGCGCGTACCTGGTGTCATGGCCGGCGCCATCTTGGCTTTCCATGCGGCTGGAGCGGACGAAAAAGTCTGTTAGTTTACCAGGCTCTTTGCGGTCTTTCCTCTTCCGCGGCATGTCCCTGTGTGTCAGCTCACCCTCAGCTGCCGGTTGCTGTGAAGGTTCGGTGCCTATCGTAGCTGTAATTCGTTCCGGAGAGCGTTCTCGGCGGGAGCTGTGTATTCAGGCAGCCATACACTCCGCCGGCCGGCTCCACCCCCCAGTTCAAAATCTTTTAAATAAAAAAACAAAAACATTCTACCTACCCTACCACCTATATTCTCGTATTTAGAAAATAAGCAGTTAACCTGTTGCTGTCCATGTAGCACATATGTTTGGCTGCAAAAGGGTGGCTTTAACTTCCATTTGATGCACATATGAGTCACTGGATGGCTGAGTGCACTCACTGCATGCTTCTATCACAGAGACTGATCTGCCAAAGAGAGCTCTCTGTCCTACTAATGATAGGTATTACAGTAATCACATGATTGTCAATCCTTCCTGCCCCTGGGCATTAAGACCATAATAATTGGACACTAGGGCTTGGTGAGAATGGGGTTAAAAAAAACTGTACATTTTCCTACTCAAAGCAACAAATCATTTAGAATCCCGCCATTCTCCTCCTCCCTTACTCACTGATGTGTTTCTGTCCTCATCTTGACTCTATTAACATAGCTTGAAGTGTTACTAAACCCACAACAATAAAATTAGTCTGTATATGCAGTGAAGTATGCTTGTTATACTCACTGTGGAACCTAAGGGGTCAATGCAATGCAGATGAAGATCATAGAAGACAGTTCCCTGATCTTCACCTTCTTCTAGTGTCTCCAACTCCTCCCCGAATATTATAAATGGCAGGACTCAGGAGCTACATGCTCAGTTTGGTGTGTATTGCTAGAGTTTTTTTTTTTTTGTTCTTGGGAGAGTGCAAGTGATCAGCACAGGGCCAATCAGCACTGTCCAGACAGCAAGGCAAAGGTCCTGAAGTGTTATAGGACAGTGAGAGAAGAATAAAAACTCCTCCTACAAGCTTTACCACACACTGATAGAAGTCACAAGACTGATATATACTGCTAAAAACAGAACTTCCGCTTATCCGGTTCCTCCCCCCTCTGCAAAGCTTCACAGCCTAATTCCCTTACTGAAGATGCTGGCACCTCCACCCAGGAGCCTGAGAGATGGGTCAGCTTTGCGTGAGGACATCGCAGGTGCCCTGGAAAGGTAAGTGTCCTTATTTTAAAAGTCAGTAGCTGCAGAATTTGTAGCTGCTGACTTCCGCTTTAAATTCCTCTTTAATGCAATTTAAAATGTAGCTTTGAAAATGTTAGTTTACTTTTAATTATTTTCTATGTTTAGTACGTCTACTGCCCATTGTTAGCATGCTGCATAGTTCACACCCAAACAATACAGTCAATGTTTTCTTCACACATACAAACAGAATATCTCTCTCATACATACAAACATTTCACACCCTCTCCAAAATAACTACCTCAGCTCTCCCGAAGATGGTGGCAGTTGCATGAGGGAATGTCCATGTGCTGTGGAAGGAACAGGAAGTGTCCTAGTAAAGGACTCCTGTTTCATGCCAGCTGGAATTGCAGGCTATGGGCAACTCAATGAAATCTAGCTGGGACAGCACTATAGTGGCAGCCAGCATGCTAGCGAGGATGACCAAACAATGCTCCCCCACATGAAAATACTGCACTCGGGGCAGCTGCCCCTCCTGCCCATCCTGGTCTCAGCCCTGACAGGAAGAACAAAATTCCTTCAGTCTTATTATAACTGATTTGCTTATTTATATTTAAATCTGCCCTATATTTTCTAATATATAGTATTAAACACTACCCAATCTTAAGGAGAGTTCCCTGGAAATATCAAATGAGAATATTTTTATAAAACATCATTTGTTAAAAAAATATTAATGTGTTTTGGGAGAATGAGATTAAATGTATTGTAATTGAATTGCCATTCAGAGCTCAAGCAGACATTGATCCGAAATCTAAAAAAGCAATACCAAATTTAAAATCTATACATTTAGATGTATTGATTGTTAAATTACATAGCGGCTTAATAAATGCATTGCAAGGTGAAGTAAATGTTAAACGTTGGAATAAATGCAGTAAACGCTACCACTTGATACCCTCATGGAATCAATCAAGCCCACACAATATAGAACTATTAAAAAATGAACAAAGGTATATTATAAAATGAATTTAGACCATCTTAAGTGCATAGGCACCAATTAAGGTTCCACTATCCATAATATAATTACAATGCAAGTGAATCAAATTGGTGCATATCATTGGTGGTGACACCCTCTGCTGAACAGTGTGTATCTAAACACCTCTCAATCAAATATTGCAACAAAGAGTGCTTTACCTCCAAAAACACTTATTTTAAATACGCAGTGCAAACTTACTATGACAACAGTATATGAAAAATAGTGACCCCCCCCCCCCCACCTTCCCCAATATTGACACCCTCTGCTATGCAGGGTATGTCTGAACACCACTAAATCAATAATGCAACAAAGAATGTTATGCCTCCAGAAACACCTAGTTACCTAGTGCAATATTACAATGGAAACAGTATATGACCAATGGTGCTATCCCCAATGACATTATGTCTGGTAAGTGACACACTATATATATACAGTGGTGTGAAAAAGTGTTTGCCCCCTTCCTCATTTCCTGTTCCTTTGCATGTTTGTCACACTTAAGTGTTTCGGAACATCAAACCAATTTAAACAATAGTCAACGACAACACAAGTAAACACAAAATGCAATTTGTAAATGAAGGTGTTTATTATTAAAGGTGAAAAAAAATCCAAACCATCATGGCCCTGTGTGAAAAAGTGATTGCCCCCTAAACCTAATAACTGGTTGGGCCACCCTTAGCAGCAACAACTGCAACCAAGCGTTTGCGATAACGTGCAATGAGGCTTTTACAGCGTCCTGGAGGAATTTTGGCCCACTCATCTTTGCAGAATTGTCCTAATTCAGTTACATTAGAGGGTTTTCGAGCATGAACGGCCTTTTTAAGGTCATACCACAACATCTCAATAGGATTCAGGTCAGGACTTTGGCTAGGCCACTCCAAAGTCTTCATTTTGTTTTTCTTCAGCCATTCGGTGGTGGACTTGCTGGTGTGTTTAGGATCATTGTCCTGCTGCAGAACCCAAGTTCGTTTCAGCTTGAGTACACGAACAGATGGTCGGACATTCTCCTTCAGGATCTCTTGGTAGACAGCAGAATTCATAGTTCCTTTTATCACGGCAAGTCTTCCAGGTCCTGAACCAGCAAAACAGCCCCAGATCATCACACTACCACCACCATATTTTACTGTTGGTATAATGTTCTTTTTATGAAATGCAGTGTTCCTTCTACGCCAGATATACTTGGACACACACCTTCCAAAGAGTTCCACTTTTGTCTCATCGGTCCACAGAATGTTGTCCCAAAAGTCTTGGGGATCATCAAGATGTGTTGTGGAGAAATTGAGACGAGCTTTGATGTTCTTTTTGCTCAGCAGTGGTTTTCTCCTTGGAACTCTGCCATGCAGGCCATTTTTGCCCAGTCTTTTCCTGATGGTGGAGGCATGAACGCTGACCTTAACTGAGGCAAGTGAGGCCTGCAGTTCCTTGGACGTTGTTGTGGGGTCTTTTGTGACCTCTTGGATGAGTCGTCGCTGCGCTCTTGGGGTAATTTTGGGCGGCCGGCCACTCCTGGGAAGGTTCACCACTGTTCCATGTCTTCGCCATTTGTGGATAATGGCTCTCACTGTGGTTCGCTGGATTCCCAAAGCTTTGGAAATGGCTTTATAACCCTTTCCAGACTGATAGATCTCAATTACTTTCTTTCTCAATTGTTCCTGAATTTCTTTGGGTCTCGGCATGATGTGTAGCTTTTAAGGATCTTCTGGTGGACCTTACTGTGTCAAGCAGCTCCTATTTAAGTGATGCCTTGATTGTGAACAGGTGTGGCAATAATCAGGCCTGGGTGTGGCTAGAGAAATTGAACTCAGGTGTGGACAACCACAGTTATAGTATGTTTTAACAAGGGGGGCAATCACTTTTTTACACAGGGCCATGATGGTTTGGATTTTTTTTCACCTTTAATAATAAACACCTTCATTTACAAATTGCATTTTGTGTTTACTTGTGTTGTCCTTGACTATTGTTTAAATTGGTTTGATGTTCCGAAACACTTAAGTGTGACAAACATGCAAAGGAACAGGAAATGAGGAAGGGGGCAAACACTTTTTCACACCACTGTATATATATATATATATATATATATATATATATATATATATATATATATATATATATATATATATATATATATATATATATATGTGTATATATATATATATATATATATATATATATATATATATATATGTGTGTATATATTTATATATATGTGTGTGTATATATATATATATATATATATAGTAATTATAAAGTTCAGTTCACATTTTAAGATGTGCTAAATATTGAAAAAATGTCCACCAAGATGTTATTCCAATAAGCCATGGCATTCCTTTAAATAGTTCATCACATGCAATTCTACACCATCTGCTCCACCTGCTTACCTTTATTATATACCGTAATCTACTTCTAGTATATGACAATAAATGCTTTATGCAGACAATTCACTCCAGATTGTACAAAATGTGCACATGCTGAAGTGTGGACTGAACTTTATATTTACTTATTTTTATATATAGTGTGCTACTTACCAGACATAATTTTATTGGGGATATATGGCATATTCTCCAAAATGATGCTCAAAAAGATAAAGGCAAAAGCTTCATCATGTATATTATTTAAATTAAGGTGAAAGTAATACATCTCTTACTACTGTTCACTCACATGACATTGTGCACTATAGCCTGGTTCACATCAAAAACACACACATAAATAATCATGCTGTGCTTTTAAATATTTCACCGTGTGCACCCCTTAATAATCTGCACTACCTGCTAACCTATCCAATATAATCTACACTCGGTATAGATAAATTAGCACTTGCAGATGTTTTTTCTCCAGGTAAGGTTTTATTCTAGATGCATCAAGGACGTTTTACAATAGTACAATAGTATACCAGGCTCTCCAAAACATGAGCTCAAAAAAAAAACAATCATCCTGCAAATCATTTAAAACCACAGTAAAATGTATTAAATGTATTAAAATCTGATTAATATGCACTCACATGCATTTGTACAATGCAGGAACCTAGCACACAGAAAAACCATGCTCCTCTTAAGGAGCTAAAACATCAATCTCACACTATCAGGCCGCTGTTGGTGCCACCTCTGGTTGTGTGATGACGTCACTGGTCCCGTCCTGGCATGCTTCATTATTACACCATGACTTCTTCAGAAGGTAAGTAGTTTAAGTCAAAGATGTTACCGTAGAATGCAGTAGTTTTAAAAACAGAAATGATAAAAAAGCACATAAAATTAACAATGCAGAAGTAAGTAGACTATATACAGAAAATCATTCTAATATGCCTACCTAACAACCTTACAGAAACTAATACCCTTCTCAGCCCTTTCCCCAGTTAAAGACACATGAAATGTCTGCCTGAGCCTGTGTGTTATTGTAATTAGGAATGCCCATGCATTTCACTCTTGCTGGCTGGTTGTTCAAGGCAAGAACGTGGTTTCCTGGGCCAGAGCTGCTGCTAGGGATGAGCAGATTGGCCAGTGTCAGAATAAATGCACATATGGCAGTAGAATTTCATGAGTACCATCAATCACTGCTAGCAATGAGTAATGATGAGTGAATGTGCCTGGATTTGGTTTCCCAAGGGTTCTGCAAATCTTGTCGTTCAAAATTACATGAACCCAAACTCAGCCCTTGTACACACGATCGGAGATTCCGACAACCAAATCCGTCGGATTTTGTCCGGCGGATTTTGTCCGAAACTGTTGCATACACACGGTCAGACAAAGTTGTCGGAAAATCGGACGTGATTACGTTATTTCGTTATGACGGGACTACGTTCACGCTAGTAGCCAATAGCTTTGGTGTAGGAATTTGATCTGAGCATGCGTGGCACTTTGTCCGATCGGAATTCTCTACACATGATCGGAGTATGTCCGATCGGAGCATTTTGTCGGAAAATTTTACCAACAAGTTGGAAAACTTGGTCCATCGGATACTCCGACGGAAACAGTCCGATGTAGACCACACACAGTCGTAATATCCGACAAAACGGTCCGATCGGACACATACCGTCGGAATCTCCGACCATGTGTACAAGGGCTTAGAGGCAAATCCCACACATCCAGTTCAATGTAGGTGTGTATGTGTGTGTGTGTTTTGTATTCTCTAACAATTTCCAGAGCCCTGTATATTCTGTGGAAGACATCTAAAATTCCCTCTTTAGTGCCTCCTCTAGTGAATAATTGTAATCTATATAATTGATTCTCATAGCTGAGGTTCTCCAGACCCATTAATCATTTTTTTGTCCTTCACAGAACTCTAATTTAACACTGTCTTTCCTGAAGAGTGGCGACCAAAACTGAACTGCATATTCATAAAGTTGCCAAACCAGTGTTTTGTAGCAATTTAATTGATCCACATGAACATATATGTAAATTGCCACCATCCCTTGGTAATGTATGAAATAACCTCAAGAAGTGGGACTTTATGGGCAATAAAAAATGTATTTAGAAAACTTCACATATAGAAAATGTAATTTATTATAGAACAATTGTATTAAAAAAGCTCATGGTGATAATACAAAGCATTATAAGAATAGCATTGTAAACGTTGCACACTATACGAATACATTTTGAAAACATTGCACATTGGCTGTTTGAAGCATGAATTGGCAATCCCAGTCTACTTGCTGTTCCCTTAAATTGTGGTTTCTAATAAGAAATGCTGCAGAGAGGGATACCCAATGCATTTCAAAATTATTGTTATGAATTTTCTTTAGGGAATAATACCACTTCTGAAAAAATAGCTTTGTATTAGTAAAACATTAATGCAAATTCATACCTAACAGTATGCATCAAATTAATATTTAAACATGCACTTACAAAAAATGTGTATATTTGGCAGAGGCATTTCTCAAAAAAACATGGATGTCCTATCATGGCCATTGAAGGCCTACCCAAAGTGGATGGCAGAAGTTCACATCCAGAAAATGCCAAAGGTGGATTGCCTAAGGGTGATGGAATAAGAGTACTGTGGGCTGAAAGGAAGCAGAAAAAAGAATGATAGATCCCCAGGAAAAAAAATCAGTCTCAATTCCATGGCAAAAGGGATCAGCCTGGATTGTTATCCCTCCTAGGCAGGCCCATGCCTAATAAAAAAAATGCTTACTTGAAATGTCTTATAGATCAAAGACCAACAGATCCAAAGGTCCCATATTCTAATGATGAAATAGCCCAAAGAGGATTCCACAGAAATGGCAGTCCGGAGAACAGGAGACAACGTGGCTCCACAGTGAACAAACCAGGGAGAAATGGTGCAAAAGGACCCAATGGTGGCCCTGATATAGTGTGCATGCACAGAAGGAAGTGATAAGTGCACATGCGCATAAGAAAGCATCATAACAGGCAGCCGTGTCACTTCCGCTTCCATGCAGATGGCAATACCAATCCGGAGGTGAAACAGCACACGTCAATAGACGTGGCCACGCATCCTCTGCACAACATCCACACAACATCCGGCCCCACGGAACCAAACATCCAGGGATCAGACCGAAGACGAACTGGGCAATTTTGACAAGTAACCAATTGAGGAAGGAGAATATCCATGTTTGTGGAGAAAAATGTCTGTGCCATTACAAATTATATTGGATGCACAAATTTAATATAAATTACATATAGCCATAGAACATGTAACATATAAAAAAAACAAAAAAACAAAGGATGAATTTTCTAATCCAAAATACACAACCCATTGTCTAGGGAGTCCAAATACAAAAAAGGATAGGAGGAAGAAAATGAGCTACCATAGTCCATAGATTACTAAATCATTTATACACAAATTACATTGAATTGTGATTGAATATAAAGCATAAAACAACAAAAGGAGAGAAGAAAGAATAAGAAAACAAAAAGGAAAACAAAGAAAATCCACCTTGACAGGTGGAGTTTAATGGATAGGGAGGCAAAAGAGACCCAGAGAGATGTGCTTTCCCTATTAATCAGTTTTTCCAGAGGAAAAACTATCCAAAAAAGATCTATAACTTTAACATTCATTGAGAGCCGGGGGTATGGTTGCCCTGAGAGACCTGATCCAATACATTTCTCCCTGGAGCAGTATCTTGTTCCAATCACCACCACATTTTGGAATGTGTATTCTATCAAGGACAGTAAACTGAACTTTCGGCATCCTGTAACTGTGCTCTTTGGCCACTATGTATATGTTTGGCAACTCATTGATGTAATTCTTGTTTAGTTTTACCTACATAAAAAGCCCCGCACTGACACTGCATAAGGTACATCACCCCTCACGTCCTGCAGTTGGCAAAATGTTTCAACTGGAAGAGATCACCATTGGGCAGAGAAAATTGGGTCCTTCTTCCAATTGCCAGGCACTGAGAACATGACCCACATGGAAACGTTCCCCAGGTCATGCATGGGTCCCCCCTCAAATCCCCGTTATATTCACTCTGAACAATTTTTCCACCAATCAAACCTGCCTTTTTAAAAATGATTTGTGAATTTTTGTAACTAAACTT
The DNA here is from genome assembly GCF_037356315.1 of Lithobates pipiens. NCBI lineage: Eukaryota > Metazoa > Chordata > Amphibia > Anura > Ranidae > Lithobates > Lithobates pipiens. The sequence continues at coordinate 26,481,852 of NW_027507790.1, read as the reverse complement.
CCCAGTATAGGGTCCTCAGTTAAAATTGGCCAGTATTTAGTAAGAATTTCCTGATTTTTTCATGTTCATTTGAATATCGTAGAATTATCCTGGTTGTATTTGTCTCTTCCATACTATTATTTTTACTACTTTTGGTCTTTTTGTTGAAAATAAGATCATTTCTTTCAATGTTTGTGACACAACTGGAAGATTTTTTTAGGCTGGTTTTTGTATGGCTTCTAGCTAGGAGTCTGGTGGTGAGAGCATCGGCCTACATTTGAAAGTCAGTATCTATAGTACAATTACGTTTGATACATAAGTACTGACTATATGGTATGGATAGGATGGAAACTATCAGCATGCAACAATGTGTTGCCGACAGTGTCCTTTCTAAATAATTTGCTGGTAATTTTGTCCTCTTTGTTCTTAAGAATACTGATATCTAGAAAATCAACCATCTCCGATTCATATTTCGTTGTAAAAAAAGGTTTTGATTGTTTTTATTAATATGGTTGAGGCAACTCACCAGTTTTCTTTCAGGGCCATCTCATATCAACAGAAGATCATCAATATATCTTTGCCAAATGACGATATGCTGTGTAAATGCGAAATTCTCCTCACTGGCCAGAAACTCTCTCTCCCACTCCCGCAGGTACAGATTGGCATACGAGGGGGCGCAACATGTCTCCATAGACACACCCCTTACTTGGAGGTAGTGGGAGCCTTTGTAGAGAAAAACATTATGTTTCGGGATAAATTCCAACATGGTAAGTTAGAATTTGTTGTATTTCCATTCATATGTTGATCTTTGCTGAAGAACTCTCACAACAGCAGACACAGCCAAATCATGTGGAATGCTGTTGTAGAGAGATTTAACATTGATCATGATCAACAGGGTTGAGCTGGGAATCTCTAGATTTTCTAAAATCTGTAACAAATGAATTGTATCCTTGGTATAGGAGGTTAAATTCATAACACGTGGTCTCAGATGGTCGTCAATTACCTGACTCATGGCTTCAGAGACACAACCATTGTCTGAGATGATTCGTCTCCCAGGTGGGCTGTGTAGATCTTTGTGTACCTTTGGCAGTGCATACATAGTAGGTATACGGGGGGTATTTTGTGCTCACAAAATCCCATACATCTCTTGGGATAATGGTCTCAGAATGTGCTTCCGCAACCAGCCAATTAAACCTGTCATGATTAAACCAATCCTGATTAAACCTATCGACTAGGGATGAAGAAATTTTATGATAACATTTTTTGTCTTTTAGAATCTTAAAACACATATCTTCAAACATTTCATTGTCCATTAGGACAACATTGTCTCACGTATCAGATGCCTTTAATGTTATTCCAAAATTATTTTTCAAAGATTTGAGTGCCAAATTTTGTTTGGGACTCAAATTTTTGGTAACATTATCATTCTTCATATTTCCTATCTCTCTCATTGTCTGCCTCACAAACAGTGCCAGTGTGGGTTTTGGTTCAAAGGTGGAAATTTATTAGATTTGCTTTTACATTTTTTTAATGTTACTGTTCAACTGCATCAGTACATTCCTCATTTTGTATCTTGTCATCCATGTCCATCTCTCAGAAAGCATAATTTTCCTGTAACAGCAGATTCAGGTCCCAAATAGCTTTGAATTCAGCTGCTTTGAGATTTGGCACAACTTCTACCTCTTTCTTTGTGTTTTGCCTTAAATACATACTTTTGAATAATAATGTCCTAGAAAAAAGATTTATATCCTTAGCTGTCTCAAATCTATCAGTTCTTTTTATTTGGACAATAGGACAGGCCCAAACACAATACCTGCTTCTCTATTGATGTGAGTGGATGCGATGAAAGATTGATGAAATTCAATCTTCCTTGTGCATAATTAGTGTTATCAGGGATTCTATTTCCTTCTGTGATATTTGTGAGTTCAGTGAGTTGGCTTTCTCTAAAAAAATCATCTAGTTGAGTTTTAGGATAGCTCCCTGATCTCATATCTGAGTCGACAGATAATGGACCCAGGAGAATGGGCATTGCATCCGGAGATGTTCAGGATGCTGTGCCTGAGGTAGGGCACACCAGATGTGGATCTATTGGCCTCCCGTCTCAATCGGAAGGTACCGAGATTCGTGTCCAGGACCAGGGATCCGTGGATAGCTCCCTGATCTTTGCCTACTTTGAACAAGATTGAGATTGCATCTCCAATATATATATATATATATATATATATATATATATATATATATATATATATATATATATATATATATATATATATATATATGTATATATATATATATATGTATATATATATATATATATGTATATATATATATATATATATATATATATGTATATATATATATATATATATATGTATATATATATATATATATATGTATATATATATATATATATGTATATATATATATATATATATATATGTATATATATATATATATATATATATATATATATATATATATATATATATATATATATATATGTATATATAAAATGTATGGCAGAGTATATCTGTAGTTATTATTATTCCAATAGGATTGATGTCTTCCTTGATATATCTGTCCAGGGATTGTATGTGCCAATGTAAGGCAGATTTTTTCTCTAAAAAGATTACTAATATTGTCTAAAAGGTGAGAAAGTTCAGTGTTTGCATAAATAGCTTTTAGGCATTGCAGTTAGACGTTACCCATCTTTTTCCCCCTCTGCCCATACCAAGCGTTTTTGGAATTTTTTTTATACTGCTCTTTTTCCATGAGCAGTTTAAGTTGAGATTGCGCCTCTACCCATAAGGAACAGTTTTTAAGAGTTGAATCCTAAACATATGCTGCCTCAGCAGCAGTCATTCGCTCATTTACCGCATTTACTTCCTGTCTACATTTAGTTTTGGCCACACTAATTTCTTTAATAAGAAGTCCCCTAAGATAGGCCTTCATGGTGTCCCAAACAATCAAGGGGCAAGCTGTACTAGAGTTAGTTTCTAAAAAGAATTCCAAGGCCCTTTGTATGTGATCATTTGTAGAAATTATCTGAAGCGAAAGTGGATCAAGTTTCCAGATAAATTGTTTTACTCCAATAGTATTACCCTCAAGAGTGGCAAGCAAGGAGGGAGATCAGACAAGCCTCTAGGCAAGATGTCAATAGAAATAATATATCTAAATACCTCATAAGATCCCAACATCATATTGATGCGGGACAGAGTTTTATGAGTCTTTGAGTAACATTTATATTGCACTTTTTCAGGATATAACTTGTGCCAGAGGTCCCCCTATTGGGTTAAGCATTCTGCATTAGTATTCCTGGGGCAGGGAAATCTGCCCTATTTGATGTTAAAAACATTGTTGAAATTGCTCATAATTAAGACTGGGAGTGGAAGTATATCAGCCAAAAACTTTATAAAAAGCTGTATTATCTCACGTGAATATGGAGGTGGGATATACACATTAGAAATCAAAAGTGCCTATCGAACAGTCTGCAAAATATATATCCCTTGCTTATCCACCGCTGCCTGTTTACAGGAGAAACCACCACTGCCATAAACCAGGATTGACACACCTCGAGCATATGAGGAATATGTGAAGTGATATGCCATATTTATACCAGGGCATGTCAAAAATCAAACTGTTTCTGGGGTGGCGTGCATCTCCTGTAGACAGAAAATATCTGGTTTTATATCTACAAAAGTGTCAAAAATTGCCTTGCATTTCAGAGAGCTATTGGCTCCTCTGAAATTTCATGAAACAACTTTCAGCGTCTGAACGGACTAAAATAGATATAAAAAAGCATATAAGTCACAACACAGTTCCTGTGGGAAATCTGCCCCGTAGGGGCGTAACTATAGGGGGTGCAGCAGTCGCGACCGCAACTGGGCCCTGTGCTGCAGGGGGCCCATGCAGCCCCCTCTACATATGGCCGGCAGCAGCATAGGCAGCTAGGGGTACCAGTGCACCATGCACATGGGTGGCTGGAGGTGGAGGGTGACTAGCAGAGCTCCATGCTCGACTATCGCATTGGCTGCTCTTTAGTTGTGCATTCCCCGCATGACCTGTGTCCTCGGCTGGCTCCTCAGAATGCCCCTCTCCTGCTCCATGCATTGCCGCTCAGTCCGATGTCTGTTCTCCCCGGCCAGAGTCCCGCCCCCCCGCCCGCACTGCACTGCATACTTCTCCCGGGTAAACAAACTTTAAGCACACAAATGCAGTGCAGCCCTATGAGAGCCGGCTCCCTGGAGGACACGGCAGGCTTGTCTGCCAGCCCCTCTCCTCCCCGTTATACACAGATAATGAAAGTTCTTTCTGGGAGATATGCTGATCACCCGTCCAGCACACTGGATGGAGCCCAGGCCAACATGGATGAGTGCGCGGCCTGCAGCTTGGTCATGGTGAGTGAGAGGACCCCATCCCCCACACACCATTACTTACCCCCTCCATCTCCCCCTGGGGACAGGGGTCCCTTCTCACGTGGGGACAGGGACCCCTTCTCACCTGGGGACAGTAACTTCATCTGCCCTGGAGATAAGGACCTCATTTCTTCTGGGGACGGGGACCCCATCCTGCCTAGGGACAGTCCCCCAATGGGGCACCTAAAAATTAAAAAAATAATAATAAAAAAAAACTACTGATGTCAGTGGTGGAACTACAGGGCTCACAAAGGTCATACCTGTGACCATGCCCTGGAGTTCCACCGCCGGACTCGGAGGGAAGGGCCCTGGCTGGGGTTCAGGGGGGCCCTTCATGGTTTCTTGCATCGGGGCCCTGAAGATTCTAGTTACGCCACTGCTGCCCCGCATACCCCTCCAAAGGAATAGAACTTGAAATTAAATTTTAAATTGATGAAGGTCAGAAGAGCTAACAAACAAAAAAAAAGAAATTTAAAACAAAAACAAAAAACAGTCCCCTCATGAACAAGGTGGCATGGCGAGAGCCCATTCTTGACCCAGCTGGACTCATTCCAAAAGGCTCTGTATGAAAACCAATTTTTTTTTTAACACATCTGTGCAAAAAGAGAAAGGAGTAAGAGGGGAGAGAAGGGAAACAAAGACCCCTCTCCTTCACTTTTGCATAATGGCTATTGATGATCTGTGCCATATAAATATTTGTATGCATCTCTCAGCTCAGGATTTTCCAAATACCCCTAAGAAAAAAGGGAAAGAGAAAGGGGAGAGGGGAAAAAAAGGCGGGGTGAAGGTAAGGGAAGGTAGGGAGCCTAGTTGAGCTTATTTTTAGTTATTTGTAGTGCCTGTACATCCACTTTGTGGTGGCTTGCGGAGTTTAAAAAAATAAACAGTCATTTGCCACCACTCTAAGATTTGAAGGAAACTGCATTGAATATTGTAGATATTTGTAGCCTTTTCTTGACGTCCTGAAATCTACTTCGCTGCTTTTGTACTTCTGGAGAGAAATCCGGGAAGAACATGACTTTTACTCCATTGAAGAAAACATCTCTCAGGGTTCTTACTCGTTTTAGGATAAGATCTTGTCAGAATGTCATGATAATTAACCACTTAAGCCCCGGACCAATTGTCAGCCTAAGGACCAGAGGTCTTTTTACAATTTCGCACTGCACTGCTTTAACTGGTAATTGCGCGGTCATGCAATGTTGTACCCAAACAAAATGTGTGTCCTTTTCTTCCCACAAATAGAGCTTTCTTTTGATGGTATTAGATTGCCTCTGTGATTTTTATTTTTTACGATATAAATGGAAAAAGACTGAAAATTTTGAAAAAAAATATATTTTCTACTTTTTGTTATAAGAAAAATCAAATAAGCTCAATTTTAGCCATACATTTAGGCCAAAATGTATTCAGCCACACGTCAAACAAAAAGGTCAATAAACGTATATTTATTGGTTTGCGCAAAAGTTATAGCGTCTACAAACTAGAGTACATTTTCTGGAATTTACACAGCTTTTAATTTATGACTGCCTATCTCATTTCTCGAGGTGCTAAAATGGCAGGGCAGTACTAACCCCCCCCCCCCAAATGACCCCATTTTGGAAAGTAGACACCCCAAGGAAATATCTGCGGGGCATGTTGAACCCATTGAATATTTTTTTTTTGTCCCAAGTGATTGAATAATGACAAAAAAAAAAGTTTACAAAAAGTTGTCACTAAATGATATATTTCTCACACATGCCATAGTTATATGTGGAATTGAACCCCAAAATATATTCTGCTGCTTCTGCTGCTTCTCCTGAGTACGGCGATACCACATGTGTGGGACTTTTTGGGAGTCTAGCCGCGTACGGCACCCAAAAAACCAATCACTGCCTTCAGGATTTCTAATGCCCCGTACACACGAGCGGACTTTTCGACATCCAAACTCCGACGGACCGAGTCCGTCAGACTATCCGATCGTGTGTGGGCTGCAACGGACTTTAGCTTCGCAAAAGTCTGACGGACTTTAGAAATGAAGCATGCTTCAAATTTTCCCGACGGAACTCCGCCGGACCCAGTTCTGATGTAGAAGTCCGCTCGTCTGTATGCTGTTCCGACAGTCCTAAAACGACGCATGCTCTGAAGCAAGTACGAGACGGAAGTGCTCGGTCTTGTAAAACTCCAGTTCGTATTGGAAGTAGCACATTCGTCATGCTGCAAATTCTGTGCTCGTTTAAATGTATAGCGCATCTTCTTTATAATGCTAGAAGAACGAAGTCTTTATTTATAATGCTAGAAGAACGAAGTTGCTTTGCTGCTCATATTCACTCACAGAGTTCTCACCAAACACATTTCTGTTTTATTTCTCCTCATCTCATGGATGATCTTGTTTTTATTTTAAAGCCCCATCTCAATATATTTTATTTTTTTATTTTTTTTGTTTTTATTTTTGATTACTTTTTTTCCTCCATATTTTTGGTAGAATTCTTTACCATTTTTTTTATTGTGATCTCCATATTTAATTATTCTGTCAAGTAAAAAAAAAAAAAAAAAAAATTGGTAACTTGACCGAATAATTAAATATGGAGATCACAAGAAAAAAAATGTTCAAGAATTCCCAAAAAAATCTTGATGAAAAAATTACTCCAAAAAAAAAAAAATAAATAAATAAAAAATGGTGTTGACTAATTTTTGGCCTCCATATTTTTGGTAGAATTCTTTACCATTTTTTTTATTGTGATCTCCATATTTAATTATTCTGTCAAGTAAAAAAAAAAAAAAAAAAATTGGTAACTTGACCGAATAATTAAATATGGAGATCACAAGAAAAAAAATGTTCAAGAATTCCCAAAAAAATCTTGATGAAAAAATTACTCCAAAAAAAAAAAAATAAATAAATAAAAAATGGTGTTGACTAATTTTTTTCAAACATATTTTTGGTAGAATTCTTTACCATTTTTGTTTTATTGTGATCTCCATATTTAATTGTTCCGTCAAGTTAACACCAAAAACTTTTTTTATTTTTTTTTCATTACCACAATAACCTTTTTATTTTTATTCTGGTGACAAGTTACCACAATAACATTTTTATTTTGTTTATAACCTCAAGGAGGTTAGTGTCCCTTGTTAATTTCACATTGTCTTTTATAGAAAGGTATTTGACCAAAAAACACATAGGCAATTATATTTTCAAAAAAAAATATCCATTTATTCTGGTTGAACAAACAAAAAAATGAAGGCAACACTGGAGAAAATTGTGACATTTGTGTAGCGTTTTGGCCCCAGGGCAAACGTGAAACTCTGTGTAAAAGAAAATTCAAATATTACGAAATCCAATATGGTCCCAGAATCCCAGACATCAAGAGCAGCATCAGATGGTATATATGTCCCCAGGCTGTGGTACAACAGGCTGTGTCTTTTTGGTCGGACCAGAGTGAAGCCAGGTCATCACCTTCTTCTCTTCGCTCCACCCTTCACTGCACCCTTCCCTGCAGACTTCCCTGTAGCCTTCCTGGGAGGCTGTGTCTCCGGTGGTGTACTCGTGGCAGGAGGAGGAGGAGGAGGAGGAGGAACAGGAGGAACTTGCTCCACAATATTGCTGTTGGCCGATAATTCTCCACTCAGCCCCTTCTGTAACGCCAAGAAAATGAGCCTTTCACAGTGGAGACGTTGGGCCATCTCTAATTGGTGGAGACGGCTGGCGATGTAGCAGCCATAGGCCTCTTCTGCGTCAGGGGGGCTGTTTAAGACATTAGTAGCCTCTCTAATTAGGCGCAGGGATTCCTCCTGTGCTAGCGTATTTTTTTTTGCCCTTTTTGATGGAAGACGGAGGGGAGGCACTTGTGATGTTGTCATGCTTCTACTAGGCCCGGCCACCTCCTGGCTGACAGAGGGCACGGCCTCCTCCTGCCTGCCACTTTCCCCACCTTCCTCCTGGCTGAGCTCCTCCTGTGTATAAAAAAGGGACATTGTTTTAGTTTTTTGTTCATCAATCCTAAACATTTTTCAGCTCCTGACTTCAAAATTCTGTTAATACATATAAAAGAGTATCATTATGACACCACTATTTCTTGTTTCTGCTGGTGACAAACATTTGTGGCCACTACTGTAAATTGATATGTCCAAATTTTAACTATTTTTTAACATCAATAATAGCGTACAAATTCGAATAACATCTAGTTAACATCATTAATATTATGAATATCACTATTTTTGCTCAAAAAATACCTGGCTCCAGCTGGGTGCATCCGCTTCTTCCAGGATGGAAGGCTCATCAGCCTCTGCTGAGGTGGAGGGAATGCTGCAGGGAAGGGTGGAGGGAAGGGTGGAGGGAAGAGTAGAAAGCGACTCCCTGGGTCTACACCGGTCGTCCAGGAACCGTAGCTTTTCAAAGTACCACAGCCTGGGTACATACACATCACCTGGTGCTGCTCCTGATGTTTTGGATTGTTCGATTTTCCTCTTTTCCTTTCGGTACATGTTTTGCAATATTTGAATTTTCTTCTCCACAAAGTCCACGTCTGCCTCTGGGATCCAAGTCTGCACAAATGTCAAAAATCTCTCCAGTGTTGCCCTCCTTACTGGTTTATTAAAATAATCCTTGTGCTTGGCATGCCACAGATTTGACATCTCCTTATATTTGTCGATAAACAGACTTAAAAATTCCGGATCCCTGAATTTTTGATTCATTTTTCTGAAAGACAATACACAAGCCAAAAAACATAATGTTAGCTCAGACTCTCCTAATCTTAGCCCAAGATAGACTCCAGGATCTGCCACTTATTTGGGGAAATGGTTTAAACTTACCTTCGTTTTGCTTGCTCCCAACTTCTGTTCCTATTTTCGCAAACGAATATACGACATGTGATTTTTGTCGTTATATACAGTGCGTACGCGTAGAACTACGCCTGCGTTGCCCGCCCCTGACGTTCTTTTAGTCAAGTTCATGTTTTCCCGCCCCTTTCTGCGCACTTACCGTACGTACGACGTGTGATTTTGTCGTAAGATCCAGTGCGTACGCGTAGAACTACGCCTGCGTTGCCCGCCCCTGACGTTCTTTTAGTCAAGTTCTTGTTTTCCCGCCCTTTCTGCGCACTTACCGTACGTACGACGTGTGATTTTGTCGTAAGATCCAGTGCGTACGCGTAGAACTACGCCTGCGTTGCCCGCCCCTGACGTTCTTTTAGTCAAGTTCATGTTTTCCCGCCCCTTTCTGCGCACTTAACGTACGTACCACATGTGCATTTTGGCGTAAGATCCAGTGCGTACGCGTAGAACTACGCCTGCGTTGCCCGCCCCTGACGTTCTTTTAGTCAAGTTCTTGTTTTCCCGCCCTTTCTGCGCACTTACCGTACGTACGACGTGTGATTTTGTCGTAAGATCCAGTGCGTACGCGTAGAACTACGCCTGCGTTGCCCGCCCCTGACGTTCTTTTAGTCAAGTTCACGTTTTCCCGCCCCTTTCTGCGCACTTAACGTACGTACCACATGTGCATTTTGGCGTAAGATCCAGTGCGTACGCGTAGAACTACGCCTGCGTTGCCCGCCCATGACATTCTTTTACAAGAATATTTCCCGCCCCCTTTTCTCTACGGTGCGCAGTAGGAGAGACATGGCGGAAACACAACAGGTGCTTGATATTAACGACTCCAGTAGTCACGAATCCCCGGAGCCACAAACGTCCCGATCCGGAAAGAGGAGATTTAAGGCCTCAAATATGGCATTTCAAGAGATGGTGGAGATGGTGGCAATCTTGCGAAGTAAGGATTATGATGGCAAGTATGGACCATACACCCATCCGAACTTGCGCAAGGCCAGCATCATGGCCAAAGTAGTTAAGACCCTGCATAATCGTTTTGGGGTACGACGGTCAAAAGACCAATTGAGGAAACGGTGGTCCGACCTGAAATTGAGGGAGCCGGATCAATACAGAAGGATCAAGAAAGTTCTGAAAAAAAGTAAGTACTTGTCGTGTGTTCCTATTTTATGATTATTGCATACAGATCCATATGCTTTACCTTTGTACAATGTAAAAAATTGCTGCTTTCATGTTGTATACAGTAAAAGAATCGTATCGTTTTAACAAACCCTCGTAAATTGTTCGTGGCAAACCTCGTTTATGATACAGGGTTTGAACAGCATTTTTTGGCTGTGTAATTTTTAGGACACAACAAATGATTAGGACATTGTGGTTTAGATGTGTTTCAAAATACAATGACTAGAAAAGAACATTCAGTGTAATTGAAGGAGAGGACACTTGGCAGCTGGGTAAAAACACATCTGCACTCATGAGCAAAGGTGTGGGACACCAGAGAACATTTATTAGGGTAAACCACACGCCACACGGGGTTCCCTGGTATACTTGGGTGGGGGGGGGGGGTTGGGCATGTGTGAACCTTGGCACAAAAAGCAAATTATTTGATTTTTGGGCAAAGTGAATTGATTTATCATGTCTTCACATTTTGCATCTCTTCATAAACCGACAATTGTACAACACTTCTAATCAAGGTTTCATCTTCCTAGTTCTGGCCTTAAATATCTGTGTGCTAAAGTATACCTTTTTGTTTGTTAATTTCTCATAGGGGAGAAAAGCCTCACAAAGCAGGATCCCAGGGACCGCCACCCTTGCCAGCAGGAATGTGAGGTTAGCCCCATCCCCCCCGTGGATGTGCATGTGGAGGAAGGAGAGGTGGAAGAAGGAGAGGAGATGGGCACCCCACCAGGTGAGTGTCTGACACCACAGCTTCAGGTAATCGATGTATACCTGCATATTTCCAAACACATGTTTTTACATCTATTTTAGGTGATGTTGTGGTTGTGGAAAGCGACACATTTCCAAGCACCAGTGCCCCCCCGAGGATGTCGAGGAAGGAGAGGTTGAGGAAGGAGAGGTGGAGGAAGTAGGGGAGATGGGCACCCCACCAGGTGAGTGTCTGACACCCCAGCTTGTTGAAATCCATGTATGACTGCATAATTTTTGACCAAATGTTTCCCATCTATTGTAGGTGATGTTCTGTTTGTGGAAAGGGCCCCATTTTCCAGTGACAGCGCACAAAGGCTGATTGGCCAGATAATGGGCTGGAATGGGGAACTAGATGACATGCGAACTAGCCTGGATCTCATGAAGACTCAGATTGACAATATGCAGCTGGAAATGAAGAACATGATCGATATTTTGGGGAGAATATAATCCGTTTCTCCATAATATCGATCATGTTCTTCATTTCCCTTGTTTTAGTTCAAAGATTGTTACTTCACCAATTTTTATGATTGTGGCTGATTGTTGTTATACATTTTTCATATTTTTTATAGAAAAAAAAAACCACAAAAAAAAAATAAAAAATGTTTTTAAAAATTTAAAAAAAAAGGAAACAAAAAAATGTTTGGCAAAGAAAGTTAAATAAACCCAAAAAAAAATTTACATCACTAAATATTCAATGGCACATGTGAATGTGGCCAAATTAAAATTTTGAATAATCAAGAATGTGTGGCGTATTCTTTCAATGCTTAATACCAGTTTGGGAAAAGGGATTTTGTGTATCCAGTGACAATGGGCCTTATTGAATTTAATGAAAATACACTTGGCACTACAAGTGCACTAGGATAACATAGGAGACAGCACAAACCAAAAGCAAGCAAGAAAACACATTTCAGATTTGAGGTTCTTTTATTATTTTCCTCTTTTTAAAAATTAAAGATTGGGTGGCATTGCAATGGCCCCCCTACCGTTAAAATAAGTCACATATCTTTCGCGAACTTCACGTGCACTTTGGGGGGCCAAGCCAGTACGGCCAGTATCCAGGCCTGTCATGGATTCTGGACCAACTCCAGCCTCCGGCATTATTCCGGATAAATAAGTATTTGAGTATTTGTGTAAAAAATTGTGCAAAATGCAGCACGTAAGTATGACATAGTTCAGTTTGTATTCCGCTAGGTTTAGAGCAGTCAGAAATACACAGAACCGGCTGGCCATTATTCCAAATGCATTTTCCACAACTCTTCTCGCTCTGGCCAGCCGGTAGTTGAAAACCCTCCTCTCCGGGGTGAGGGCTCTTTGGGGGAATGGCCTCATGATGTGGTCGTCAAGAGCAAAAGCCTCATCAGCAATGAATACGAAGGGTAGTTCCTCCACATTCTCCGAATCAGGTGGCAAGCCCAGGCCACCTGTCTGTAGACGGCGGTAGAACTTCGTCTGGGCGAAGACTCCTCCATCCGACATCCGGCCATTCTTCCCCACGTCCACATATAGAAATTCATACTGTGCCGACACCACCACCATTAACACAATACTGTGAAACCCCTTGTAATTAAAAAAGTATGACCCCGAATGGGGTGGTGGCACAATGTGGACGGGCTTCCCATCTATCGCACCACCGCAGTTAGGAAAGTCCCAACGGGTGGCAAAATGGGATGCCACAGTCTGCCATTCCTGTGGCGATGAAGGAAACTGGGGAGGCAAAAAGCAGAAAAAAAACAAAATAAGTACTTTTGCACATTAAACATTGTACATTACAACACAAACTTTATTTCACGCTTCTGCCTAGTCAAATGACACCGATCGTCTGCTCCCTGTCATTGGGAGCAGTGATCAGGGTCATGTCACTGCTAGCCCATCCCCCAGACAGTTAAGAAAAACACTCACCCAGAACACACTTTAAACCATTCCTTGGCCCCCTTGTGCTTAATAAAACACCTTCACTGCATGTGACATTTTTACAGTAATCAAGACAATTTTTGACAGCATTGATCACTGTATTAATGACAATGGTCACAAAAATGTATGGAAATTGGCCAATGTGTCCGCCATAATGTGGCAGTCACCAGAAAAACAAACAAAAAAAAAAAACGGTTAGCAACGCCATTACTATTTTCAAAAATGGCAAGATTTTACAAATGCCAGCAAAATAGACCATATTTACGAAACGATTGAACTTTTAACGAAAACAATCAAGAAACGCTTAAATTGTGATTCATTTTAACACATTTTTGTTTACTAAAAGACTACGTATCAGCATCAAATGATGTCCAAAAAAATCATGGTGATATATTTTTGTGCCTATCTTTCTTTAGAGCGAAAAGAGAGAAAAAAATGCATATTTAGAAAAATGCATTTTGGGTTTGTTGGTGGTTAATCACCAAAACTAAAAAAGCAGAGGTGATCAAAGACAACCAAATACAAAATCTCTTTGTGCTAATAAAATGAAGATAATTTACTAGGAGGAGCCATGTTACAAGGACGCACAATTGTCAATTCAAACAACGCACTGCCAAATCACCCAAAAAAGTGATGAAGGTCAGGAAGGGGGGAAAATCATTCCAGGGTTGAAGTGTGTTAAAAATACAATATATAATTCAACATTAATTTAAGGACACACAGACTCGTTGGAATTATATTAAGTGTGTGTGGGGGGGGGATCCAGTTAAAGGACACACAGACCATTTGGGATACTATTAAGGGGGGGGGGGGATTCAGTTAAGGGGACACAGACCATTTGGAATAATCTTTAAAATGTTTGGTTTTAGGATAAAGCAATAGAATGGAGCTGACAAAAGACATTTTAAGTGACTAGACTAGGTGGATATGGGCCTACCATAGCATGTTGGTGAGGTTTAATGAAGGCAAATATGCATGAAAAACAAAAAAGGAGCATTAAAAGATTGCAGCATGCATGAGGACAAAGGGGACATTCACAGCATATTGCAATCATGGTAATTAGAGATTGAGGAAAGAAATACAAGGCATTAGCAAACATTAAAGACAATAAAATGTGATGTTAAATGCTAAATCTTACCTTAATATAGTCCTCCTGCAGGACCTGTATAATGGCAGAACAGGTCTCTGGGATAATGATCCCCAGAGCCTGGGGGGAGATGCCTGTCGAGAACTTCAGGTCCTGAAGGCTTCTCCCTGTCGCCAAGTAGCGCAACGTGGCGACGAGCCTCTGCTCCGGAGTGATGGCTTGCCGCATGCAGGTATCCTGCCTGCTGATATAAGGGGTCAGCAAAGCCAGCAGACGGTGAAAAACGGGGTCCGTCATCCGGAGATAATTCCTGAAATCATCAGGATTATTCTCCCGGATCTCACGAAGCAAAGGCATGTGCGAGAACTGGTCACGCTGGAGCAACCAATTCTTCGTCCATGAACTCCTCAACACCCCGTCCACGGACTGTTCTTGGGTTGCAGAATGAACTACAACACCAAGCGCAAGCAAAGCACGAACTCGACGACGAGTACGTACACGCAACATGGCTTCAAAACGGTCGGATTGTCAGAGCGAACTTAACAGACGTCACTGAAGAACAGCAAGGCCTGAAAGTCAGCGAGCGCAGTTAGATCGCACTGCAAAATACAGACACGAACTGACTACACGCACTAAAAAACAGATACAAACCTCACAAGCACAAACTGAAAAGCAGTGAAAAACGGTCTGAAAAATACGAGTCTGAAAACCGCGAATCGTCTCTCACCAAACTTCTACTAACACGAGATAAACACGAAATTAGCAGAAGGAGCCCAAAGGGTGGCGCACTTGGTATTGAACTTCCGTTTTATAGTCTCGTCGGACCTGGTGTACGTCACCGCGGACCAGACGGGCGGACTTTAGTGGGATCGTGTGTAGGCAAGTCCGTTGCGTCGGAACTCCGGCGGAACTCCGGCGGAACTCCGGCAGAAACTCCTTCGGATTTAAGTCCGCTCGTGTGTACGGGGCATAAGGGTGCAAATTTTTGATTTCACTCCTCACTACCTATCACAGTTTCGAAGGCCATAAAATGCCAAAATAGCACTAAACCCCCCCAAATGACCCCATTTTGGAAAGTAGACACTCCAAGCTATTTACTGAGAGGCATGTTGAATGCATGGAATATTTAATATTTTTCCACAAGTTGCGGGAATATTACAAACTTTTTTTTTTTGCACAAAGTTGTCACTAAATTATATATTGCTCACACATGCTATGGGCATAAGTGAAATTACACCCCCCGAGATAAATTCTGCTGCTTCTCCCGAGTACGGGGATACCACATGTGGGGGACTTTTTGGGAGCCTAGCCACGTACGTGACCCCAAAAACCAAGCAGTGCCTTCAGGATTTAAATATAAAATGCTACCAAAAAAAACTGTTAGCGATTGCAGGGATCAGGCCTGACTCTGAGAACGCTGCAGTTATGTGTTTAGTGTTTTGTAAGTGACAGTGATCGATCGATACTGCACTTGGGTGGGCTGGGCGGAGGGGCAAAACGCAGGTGCTAGCAGGTATCTGGGCTGATCCCACTAACAATGCGTTTTTTTGGAACCCTAAACTGCTGGGGGTGCTAGTATAGATCTGATCAGATCAGATATTGATCTGTTCAGATACTATGTGTATGCTTTGCGAGTGGGTGTTAGCGCTACTGGCACTAACCTAGCGCTGCCTGGGGTGACGCAGACCCTATCTGATCCTAAAACCTAATTGATATCACCTGCCGGGTGATCAGGGGGTTAAACCTTTATTGGGTAATAAGTGGTGGGTGCCCTGATGCTATAAAAAGCTAACTAACTAACCAGAGTCACCCATAACACTTATACGGTGATCACTGGTGAAAGGGTTAACTAGGGGCAATCAGGGGGTTAAAACCTTTATTAGGTAGTATATGGGGGTCCCTGACGCTATATAAAAACCTGACGGGGAACCTAAATAACTAACTGGCTAATCAGCGTCATCAGGGACACTTATATTGAGGCTGATCTGAGGTGTGAAGGTGCAGGAATTGAGGCTGATCTGAGGGAGGTGTGTAGGCCCAGGAATTGTAGCTGATCTGGGGTGTGAAGGTGCAGGAATTGTGGCTGATCTGTCGTGTGAAGGAGCAGGAATTGTGGCTGATCTGAGGTGTGAAGGTGCATGAATTGTGGCTGATCTGAGGTGTGAAGCTGCAGGAATTGGGGCTGATCTGAGATGTGAAGGCCCAGGAATTGTCTGATCTGAGGTGTGAAGGAGCAGGAATTGGGGCTGATTTGAGGTGTGAAGGAGCAGAAATTGTGGCTGATCTAAGGTGTGAAGGCCCAGGAATTGAGGCTGATCTTTGGTGTGAAGGCGGAGGAATTGGGGCTGATCTGAGGTGTGAAGGTGCAGGAATTGGGGCTGATCTGAGGTGTGAAGGTGCAGGAATTGTGACTGATCTGAGGTGTGAAGGCACAGAAATTGTAGCTGATCTGAGGTGTGAAGGTGCAGGAATTGTGGCTGATCTGAGGTTTGAAGGTGCAGGAATTGTGGCTCATCTGAGGTGTGAAGGCGCAGGAATTGTGGCTGATCTGACATGTGAAGGAGCAGGAATTGTGGCTGATCTGAGGTGTGAAGGAGCAGGAAGTGAGGCTGATCTGAGGTGTGAAGGCCCAGGAATTGTGGCTGATCTGTCGTGTGAAGGAGCACACTGAGATGTGAAGGTGCAGGATCTGATCTGAGGTGTGAAGGTGCAGGAATTGTGTCTGATCTGGGGTGTGAAGGAGCAGGAATTGGGGTAATCTGAGGTGTAAAGGCGCAAGAATTGGGGCTGATCTGAGGTGTGAAGCTGCAGGAATTGGGGCTGATCTGAGGTCTGAAGGAGCAGGAATTGGGGCTGATCTGAGGAGTGGAGGCGCAGGAATTGTGGCTGATCTGAGGTGTGAAGGAGCAGGAATTGGGGCTGATTTGAGGTGTGAAGGAGCAGGAATTGGGGCTGATCTGAGGTGTTAAGGAGCAGGAATTGGGGCTGATCTGAGGTGTGAAGGCGCAGGAATTGTGGCTGATCTGAGGTGTGAAGGAGCAGGAATTGGGGCTGATCTGAGGTGTAAAGGAGCAGGAATTGGGGCTGATCTGAGGTGTAAAGGAGCAGGAATTGGGGCTGATCTGAGGTGTGAAGGCGCAGGAATTGTGGCTGATCTGAGGTGTGAAGCAGCAGAAATTGGGGCTGATTTGAGGTGTGAAGGAGAAGGAATTGAGGCTGATCCGAGGTGTGAAGGTACTGGAATTGGAGTGATCTGAGGTATGAAGGAGCAGGAATTATGGCTGATCTGAGGTGTGTAGGTGCAGAAATTGGTATGATCTGAGGTGTAAAGGTGAGAGTGTGAAGTTGATAGTTTTTTTTTATATATATCTGACACTCAATTTCTTTGAAAACATTTTTTGGCACACTACACCTCTGGATTACAGCAATCCTCTTCTTGTGCTGCTTAAATCTATTTTCAGGACTCCACCATCAAAACTGGAGTTAAAAGTAAGACAAAAAACAGCATCATATGGCAGCTCTGACCTAAACTGGCCCCAATCTGTTACGCACAGTACATATTTAGGATATCAAGGATTGCCAAAGCCGAATCAGGAGTCGTTAAAATACCAGTGATCTCAGAGATAAGCTAGAGGATCTTTCACCAGAAGTTTGTCAAGTTTTTACACATCCAGAAGATGCGTAGTATATTTCCTATGCGGCAGCACCCTTGCCAGCAGAGAGAAAAATTTGAAGAGGAAAATGAGTCTAATCTATAAGGTGTGTAATACCAACGGTTCATTATTTTAGCAGTGGTTTAAGTAATGGGTTATACTGTAGGCAAAAGAGAGAGCCATTGAGATGAAGTGAAGGAGTATGGGAAGTCCCTCTCCCATTTTAAAAGAAGGTCTTTTTTAGTAAATGACAGTTTAGGTTATATAATAGGGAGATACCCTTGCTATTTTGCTGAAAGAAAGTATAAAACTGAGCAGTGAGATTTTTTTTTGAGATTAGGCAGGAAGTAAGGGGTAAGCTCACCAGAGGGGTCACCAACAGAAATAGTAACATTTTCCTAGTCTATTAAAAAAAATGTCTGGAGTTACTGTAGGCTTTAACTTTTATAAGGCTGAGCATCTGAAGAAAACACAAATCTTAACAGTATGTCTGGCATAAAGCTTATCCCCTTTATCACTTCAATTAAGACAAAAATCAATGTGCCTGATCAATGTATGTTTAATGTGATAATCGAAAACTGAATTGCCAGTATGGTTATGTGACACGCAAATCATTTTTACAAATATTTTAAATTCTCTAGGTCAGAGCTCACGTCAATATAAAATCATTCAAAATTAATTGTAAAAGAAGAACAGGACAGTTCATTCAGTTGTTTATTTATTTTATTTTTTATTTTAAATGAGAAAAAATAGTTTATGATAATATATCTGCTTATTAAAGTCTTTAGAAACAGGAAAATGATGTACCTTATGGACTTTGGAAAGATTTAATCTTAGTATGCCTGCTAGATTACATTATAAATGCATAATTATAATCATTGCTTTTACAGTTTAATGATAATCAGTCAATTACAGTGATTGCTTTATCCTTGCCAAACCATTCCCCTTCTGACCCCACCACAATTTTATATGATTACGGGGGACAACAAAGTTAGCATTTAATAGCAGTTATACTTTTATTTTTAACCCTTGCCAATAAGCTGTTCTCAAAAAAAACAGGACATTAAATTCTATCTCAGTCTATAAAAAAATATGTTGAAAATACAAATTGTGCAATGGCATATCTGCCTCATGCAAATTAATGTAATATTTTTAGTAGCTATCCAGTACTTAGCAAAAACTATATTTTATAATACAATTGTTTCCAATTAAACAAGACTTCCAGTTTTAAGATGGCAAAGAGAATTATGAATCATATACAACATTAAAAATGATTGCATGCTGTATATTCTTAAAAAAAAAGGATATGATCTTTCAGTTTAATGGTTTGGAAATCGTGAAAAGATCCCTGTCATGGAACTGCCACCTAGGGGTTAAAATAGTGCAGACTAATTTCACCTCAACAGCACTGTGTCTTTGCTGTCTGGTCTGCAGCTCATACCTATTCCCGTGATCCGATCTGTTTCCTGTGTTTGACCCGGCTTGTTTGACTACGATTGATCTCTGCTATCCTGACCCTGGCCTGCCTTGTAACCACGCTCTACTCTACACTGCTTGATATCCAAACCCGGCTTGTCTGACTATGTATTCAGTGTCTTCCCAGCTTACCAACCTGCTTCCTGTTTCCTGTTGCACCAGCTGAACTGACAAGACCAAAGACGAACCAGGCACCTATACACCGCCAGGCTCTTGCAGCCACTGTTGCAACATTGGTGGCCCTTGAGCAAGGGTTGTACGAGACAGCCTTCCCACTGCACATCAGGCTCATCCAGCAGATACGTAACAGTACCAGACAGCCATGTCTGAGCCTGCAAGTGGGAAGTCGGCCATGGATGACATCTGTCAGCATCTTGAAGCCCTTACCCAAGCAGTCAAATCTCTACAGGAGGGTTATACACAACTGCAACAACCTCTATAGACTATAGCTACACCAGCAAGCGCTGCTGTGCCTTCTGCTTCAGGGACTACCACTGCAGCAACCTCAGTGGTGATGTTGCCCTCTGAACCCAGAGTTCCAGCACCAGAGAGATTTTCAGGTGACCGGGGAAAATTTTGATCCTTCCGTAGCGCATGTGAACTATACTTCACTTCGCCTTGCAACCTCGAACCTTCTCCCTTGAAGCCACCAAAGTAGGATTCATCATATCACTGCTTCAGGGTGAGCCCCAGTCCTGGGCTCATCGAATGTTGGAAAATAACGATGTCTTGTTACAGTCCATGTCCACCTTCTTCGGCGCGATGGCCGAATTATACGACGACCCGCAACGAACCACCACAGCAGAGGCTGCCCTTCATGTACTCCAGCAAGGCCGCAGAACGGCCGAAAATTATGTTACAGACTTTAGAAGCTGGAGTGCAGACACACAGCGGAATGATGCAGCCCTGCGACACCAGTTCCACTTGGGGTTATCAGAAGGTCTGAAAGACGAATTGGCCCGTGTCGGAGTCCCAAATACCCTGGTGGCCCTTATCATACTGACCATTCAAATTGACCGTCGGCTCCGTGAGCGATGACCTGAAAGATCAGCCCAGCAGCCACGCCTGGTCTGGATGATGCCCCGGATCCCAGCTCCTACTCACTCTGCACCTGTTAGCTTCACTCCAGTTCAATCAGCTCCTGTTACTATTGCCGCCGAAGCACCGGAGCCTATGCAAGTTGGCCTAATACGCCCTTCTCTGTCTCCGGAGGAATGCCTGCACCAACAACAGAACAGCCTCTGCCTATACTGTGGGGAAGCGGGCCATTATGTACATTCCTGTCCAACCAAGACACGTAAGTGGCGGTTGTTTTCTTCCGTTAATAACTTTTCTTCATCTACCAACGCCACCAACCTAACCCTTTCCATCTCTTTCCAGCTGCTAGAAAGGGAAGTGCCAGTTACCGCGATCATTGATGCCGGGGCCTGCAGTTGCTTCATCGATCTAACCTTTGCAACACAACAACAAATCCCCTTAAGACCTAAAGCACAAGGACTTTCTGTTTTTCTAGCTGAGGGGTCATGTATCAAGTGCAGACCTGTGACCCAAGAGACATTTCCCTTACCCGTGTTGGCCTCCTCCCAACATAAGGAAATCTGAAGCCTCAATGTCATCTCTTCCCCACTATTCCCTGTTATTCTGGGCCTATCCTGGCTGCAGGCGCATAATCCACGAGTTAACAGGGCCACAGGGAGAATTGACTTCCACCCAGCCTATTGCCAGGTACACTGCCTTCTAAGAGCCCCAGCTTCTTCTACAACACTACTTTGGGTGGACTCTGAGTCTGAGGTGTGGCAAGTCGTACCTGAACCATACCATGAGTTCCTGGATGTCTTTAGTAAGCGAGGGGCTGACACTCTTCCCCCGCATCGGCCATACGACTGCCTAATTGAACTGCTTCCAGGGTCTGAAATCCCTTTGGGTAGAATTTTCCCCCTTGCTGAACGAGAACAGGAGGCACTAAAAGAATATATCCAAGAAAACTTGAAAAAGGGGTTCATCCGACCCTCTACCTCCCCAGCAGGAGCCAGAATATTTTTCAGTGAGAAAAAAGACCACTCCCTACGACCTTGTGTGGACTATCGGGAGCTCAACAAAATTACAGTTAAAAATCGGTATCCTCTCCCTCTAGTACCCAAACTATTTCAGAGATTAAGGTCGGCAACCATTTTCACCAAACTAGATCTACGGGGGGCCTACAATTTAGTCCGCATCCATCAAGGGGGTGAGTGGAAGACAGCTTTTCGCACCCGATTCAGCCACTATAAATACCTGGTGATGCCATTTGGACTATGCAATGCCCCGGCTACCTTCCAACACTTTGTCAATGACATTTCCCGAGACTTCCTCGACATATTTTTGATTGTTTACCTAGATGACATTTTGATTTTTTCCATTTCCTTAGACTCTCACCGAGATCATGTCAGAAGGGTGCTGAGCCAGCTCCGCCAACACGGACTCTATGCTAAAGGTGAAAAATGCGAGTTTGAATGATGCAGCATCCAATTCCTGGGACTGATAATCTCACCTAAAAGCATTAAAATGGACTCTGAAAAAGTCTCTGCTATCTTAGACTGGCCTGCACCTATTGACTTGAAAGGGGTGCAGCGCTTCGTAGGATTTGCCAACTTTTACAGGAGGCTCATTAGGGGCATAACCCCTATCACTCAGCTGACTAAACTGAACCTCCGCTTCCATTGGATACCTGAGGCACAAGCCGCATTTGATACCTTGAAGGGACTGTTTACTTCAGCACCCAGACCCGTCGCTGCCATATACACTAGAAGTAGATGCATCTCATCTCCCAATGCCAAGGCCCTAAGGATCTGATGCATCCAGTAGCCTTTTTCTCCCCCAGGCTGTCTCCAGCAGAGAGAAACTATGACGTTGGGGACCGAGAATTGCTGGCCATAAAGGCGGCTTTAGAAGAATGGAGGTACCTCCTGGAGGGAGCGGTGCATCCCATATTGATCTATACTGACCACAAAAATCTTGAGTACCTGAGGACTGCTAAACGCCTTAAGCCACGTCAAGCACGTTGGGCCCTGTTCTTCTCCCGCTTTGTTTTCCACATTACCTACTGGCCGAGTTTGAAGAATGTCAAACCAGATGCACTGTCTTGTATGTTTGATGGCCCCAAGGAACCACGAGTGGCAGATACCATCGTGTTTGAAAATAACTTCTTACTTTTACAGGGCAACCTTCTCAACCGAATGAAGCAGGCTTCGACAGATGTTCCTAGCGTTCCAGGGGTCATGCTGACACTCCAGGAAGGATTGCTGTTTAATGGAAGCAAGGTATTTGTGCCTGAATGTCTACACATAACCATTTTGGGTATGTGTCATGATCATCCCCTAGCAGGTCATTTCGGTGTGCACAAGACACTTGATCTCCTGAAACGCACGTTCTGGTGGCCAGACCTGGAAGTAACCTGTAAGAGATACGTAAATTCCTGTGCGATCTGCAACCGGAGCAAGGGTACAAAGAACTGAGCCTGGGTTCTACTTCGGCCACTGCCAGTCCCTGACAGACCATATAGAATGATAGCCATGGATTTCATTGTGGAACTTCCCCCATCAGAAGGATGCAGAGCCATCTTCGTGGTAGTGGACCGTTTGTCCAAAATGGCCCATTTCTTGCCTCTGAAGAATACTCGCTCTGCCATGGAGATGGCTAAAGTGTTTATCAGGGAGATCGTTAGGCTTCATGGAGTCCCTATGAACATTGTCTCTGATCGGGGGGGTTCGTTTCACTTCCCGATTCTGGAAAACTCTGTGTGAAGCCCTCAAAATTGAAAGATCCTTGTCCTCTGCCTACCATCCCCAGACCAATGGACAGACAGAGAGGACCAATCAGACGTTGGAGCAGTATATCCGATGCTTAACCACTTTTGTCCAGGATGACTGGGTATCGCTGCTACCACTAGTGGAGTTCGCCTACAATAATGCCACTCACTCAGCCACAGGTCAGTCACCCTTCTTTGCAAATTATGGTTTTCACCCATCCTTCTTGCCTGACTTTATTCCAGAGACCACAGTCCCTGCTGTCCAAGACACAGTGGATTTCCTCAAACCGCAACAATACGTTACTTCAAGAGGTGGTTACCAAGGCACAAGCAACAAGCAAGAGGGCTTTTGACAGGAAAAGAAGGAGTGAACTGATTCTCCACCCGGGAGACCAGGTATGGCTTTCTACTATGAATCTCAGGTTGGCATGTCCCTCAAAGAAACTGGCACCTAAATTTGTGGGACCATTCCCAGTCAAGAAGAAACTTAATGAGGTTGCTTATGAATTATCTTTAGCTGATTCACTTGAGATACATCCTGTCTTCCATGTTTATCTCTTGAAACCCGTAGTCCCTGACTCTTTCCCAGATAGAGTATCCAGGCCACCAGAACCTGTGATCATCAATGGCGAAGAGGAGTACAAGGTAGAGGCCATCATAGACTGTAGGAAAATAAGGAATCAGGTACAGTACCTAGTTAAGTGGAAAGGTTATGGCCCAGAGGATAACTCTTGGGAGGCTGAACAGGATGTGCATGCCAGAGACTTGGTCAATGCCTTTTTTCGCAGTCATCCACAGAAGAGAGACCTGTTGGGCACCCGGAGGTTGTCCGTAAGAGGGGGGCAATGTCATGGATCTGCCACCTAGGGGTTAAAATAGTGCAGACTAATTTCAGTGATTGGTAATAGGCTGCCTTATTTAAACACCTCAGCAGCACTGTGTCTTTTTTCTGTCTGGTCTGCAGCTCATACCTGTTCCCGTGACTTCCTGTTCCTGTGATCCGATCTGTTTCCTGTGTTTGACCCGGCTTGTTTGACTACGATTGATCTCTGCTATCCTGACCCTGGTCTGCCTTGTAACCACTCTTTATTCTAGATAAAAAAGAGGAAAAAGCCGCGCTTATCAGATAGAAAAAACTAAGAAAAAGCAGAAACCCAAATGTTATACTACATTTGGCATGGAAAGAAGAAAGAGTGGGTTGCGCTAAGTAATAAATTTAACTAAATAACACAAATGCAGAAAAAACACCTATGTGAAAAAAAAAAACTCCAGTAGCTTTAACTTAGTAAGTTTGTCAATCCTATGCGGAAAGATTTTCAGTGCAAGGAAATTCCAAATATATATCGGTATTGTCAATCAAGATATCAAAGAATATATGTACTAAATTATCCTAGTGTAATATGATCATTCGAAAGAACAGCAGAATATGGCAACCAATAACGAATTGCCTTAAAACATAAGTATAACCTCAATATATGTGAGGAAAAATTATAACATTGAATATTAAAGTGTTCATAAAGTCCATGAAAAATATGAATTTCAAAAGTATTCCACAGTGATACGATGACAGCACAAGTATCCAAAACGAACGTGAAGCGTGCACAACCTCCACCACAGATATTACTGCCGCTTACCGAAGGTGTATGGTTCCTTATTACAGAGAACCATGCAGAGCGGATGACTGATTCCCCCAGTCCAGGGTTTTCACAAATGGATGCAAAGGAAACTCTGGAACCCGTTTGCCTCCAATTACACTCCCTCTCACCGTTTCACATAGAAGATAATAAGACTCACAATAGTGTAAAACCCAAGTAAAAATGTTTAATCGAACGTAAGAGACAAATGCGCACTTACAGAGATGATGTTTAAAACGATTGTTTATGCAAATCAGAGCCGGCCGGTCTCGATTTGCGCCCAATACATCCGCAAACAAACAACGCGAGCTGGTGGCGTCAGGAAGTCGCTCCTCCTCCCTATGCGTTTCGTCACTATAGGACGTGGTCACGGGGTATCATACCTTGATTGACAATACCGATATATATTTGGAATTTCCTTGCACTGAAAATCTTTCCGCATAGGATTGACAAACTTACTAAGTTAAAGCTACTGGAGTTTTTTTTTCACATAGGTGTTTTTTCTGCATTTGTGTTATTTAGTTAAATTTATTACTTAGCGCAACCCACTCTTTCTTCTTTTCACTCTTTATTCTACACTGCTTGATATCCTATTGCCGAACCTTGCCTGTATCCTGACAATTCTCTGCCTGTGGTCTATATCTACAACTGATCATCTGTTACCAAACCCAGCTTGTCTGACTATGTATTCAGTGTCTTCCCAGCTTACCAACCTGCTTCCTGTTTCCTGCTGCACCAGCTGAACTGACAAGACCAAAGATGAACCAGGCACCCATACCCCGCCAGGCTCCTGCATCCACTGTTGCAACATCGGTGGCCCTTGAGCCGGGGTTGTACGAGACAGCCTTCCCACTGCACGTCAGACAAATAGGGATGAGTGAATGGTTTGGCCCGAGCATAAGTTCGGGCCAAACTTTCTTTGTTCAGTTGTTCAGCAAACAGTTGAACAAAACGGGTCTTTGACTATTTGTTCGGCAACTCGAACTGACCACAATGCATTGCGGAGCTGAACAGTGCATTGCAAGCCCTGATTGGCTGACGCAGTTAAAGCTTCAGCCAATCAGGGCACAGAGCACTGTCAGAGTCATGATTGGACTCATGACTTTATCCAATCATGTCATCATGACTTTACCAATCATGACTCTTTCCCGCCCCACAGTATAAAAGTATTCTTTCATTGCCTGCCATTTTCAGTGTGATTTTGGCGTGGAGAGAGATAGAACATGGCTCTGTTCAGTGCTATCAGTTAGTTGGTGTGCTATACTGAGCTATTTTGCTTCAATTGCCAGTGTACAATATTAGTTTAGTGTCAGTCTAGTGATAGTGTGAGTGTGAAGCTAAAGTATGAATGAATGAATGAAATACTTGTATAGCGCACAATGCGAACTGAATTGCCTCTAGGCGCTGTGGCGAGCTTTGATCATCTGCTAAAAGAGGAAGGTCTTGAGTTTTTTTCCTAAAAGCCAGGTGATTTTCTTCCAGGCGGATGTTGATTGGTAGAGCATTTGATAGCCGAGGCCCTTGGACAGCGAATCTCCAATCCCCCTTGGATTTATACCGGGCTTTGGGCACGAGGAGGAGGTTTTTGTTGGCTTATCGAAGACTGCGGTTTGGTGTGTAATGATTTATTTTCTCCATTAGGTATTGCGGAGCTTCTCTATGCACGCATTTGTGGGTGAGGCAAAGGGTCTTGAAGGTGATCCAATTTTTTTACGGTTAGCCAATGTAAGCTCCTCAGCGAAGGAGAGATGGATTCCCAGGGTTTTTTTCCTGTTATCAGCCTTGCCGCCGTGTTTTGGATCAGTTGTAATCACGCAAGTTGATATTGTGGTAATCCTATGTAAAGCGAATTTGCGTAGTCCAGACGTGAATTAATGATTGTTCCAACTACCACTGCTTTGTCATTCTTTGGGATAAAAGGGATGAGCCTGCGAAGCATGCGCAGCAGATGGTGAGATCCACTGACTACAGATCCTATTTGCGCATCCATTGACATTTGTGCATCTAAAATAACCCCGAGACTCTTCGCTTTGGTCTTTGGGGAGATAGTCTGCCCAAAGACGGTTGGTGGCGACCAGGAGGTTTTGGTTGCGGGCTTATGATTTGGGTGTAAGATAAGAAGCTCTGTCTTTGATTCGTTCAGCTGGAGGGAGTTATTGGTCATCCAGTCCTCTATTGATTTGAGGCAGTTTTCAAGTTGTTGTTGGTGATCTTTTTTTCCATTGATCCGGAAATAAAGTTTCATGTCGTCAGCGTAAGAGTGGAAGCAGAGATCTGAGCATCTGATGATTTGAAGGAGTAGGCGAATGTAAATGTTGATGAGAACGGGTGACAAAGCAGAGCCTTGAGAGACTCCGCAGGTGACTGCCCGAGTTTCGGAGAGGAATTTTCCTAGTTTCACTGTCTGTGACCGATTTCCTAGGAAAGACACGAACCATTGGAGATCTATGTCTTGGACTCTGGCTACTTCTGTGAGGTGGATGAGTAGAGTATTGTGATCTACTGTATCAAACGCTGCACTTAGCAGTACGAGGAGACACGGCTCTCCGTCATCTGCTGCTTCGAGGGCGTCATCCCAAATCTTGAGGAGAGCTGGTTCTGTTCCATGACCCGGGCGGAAGCCTGATTGCAGCGGGTCCAGAAGTTTGTGAGTATCCAGGTGAAGTTGTAGCTGATGTACTACAGCTTTCTCCATGATCTTAGAAATGGTGTTGAGGCTTGTAATTGGCCTACGGTTGTTTGGATCCTGATCTGTTTATGAGGTGGGTTATGGTTGGAGCCATGATGTCGGAGCATTCTTTCAGTAGTTTTGTGGGGATGATGTCAATAGGTGAGGTACTGTCACGCAGTTTATTAATGATGTTTTTTGCGGTGTCTATGGTAATTGGGGACAGCTTAGATAGTTTCACTGTAGTGTAGTGACAGTTGAACACTGTCTATTTGATTGCGTTACTGCCAGTTTAACACCCTATCGTTTGTGTGCGTTACTGCCAGTTTAATGCCATATCACATTGCATGTGTTACTGCCAGTTTAACGGCATATAGTTATGTGTGTCACTGTACGTTTGGCACATTATATTGAAGTATATTATAGTGTATCCATGGAGTGTGTCTGTGTAGTGTGAGTACTCAAATTAAAGTGCACCAAACACCTCTTTACAATGATTAAAATGCATCTGCGTACAGTTTTCAACTTCTTCTTTACATTTGCTTATAAGCACTGCCCCCTCCCTCCCAATAATGAGAGGACAACAAGGAGAGGTAGATGTTCCCTTAGCACTGTAAGGGGGCCAGCAACAAATGTGTCAACAGGCAAAGGTGGACGTGGTGGTCACTCCTCAGGGAAGGCATCTTTTCCTCTTTAGTGCGTTTGCCCGTACTATCGTGTGTCTCAGGCACATTAAACGTGGCAAAAACACCAACCATTTGGGTACAACATGCCTAACAAGGCATTTATCGTCCAACCATTCAGCCCATTGGCAAGAGCACCTGAAAGCCACATAAAAGGGGAACAAGTCTGTCCCTCCTCCTCCTTACCCACTTCAATCTTCCCCTGCAATACCGAGTCATTACCTTTCAGCAGCCTCCATTGACAGGGATGATGGTATAGCACAAGGTGTCTCAGTTCCTAGCAGCACATCTGCCA
The DNA here is from genome assembly GCF_037356315.1 of Lithobates pipiens. Taxonomy (NCBI): domain Eukaryota; kingdom Metazoa; phylum Chordata; class Amphibia; order Anura; family Ranidae; genus Lithobates; species Lithobates pipiens. Next base: position 26,453,547 of record NW_027507790.1, on the reverse strand, counting down.
GCAGCACACCACCAGCTGTGGACTGTAGCCGGCAAATTTCTCTGCCCCATCTGCTGCAGCGGAAAAAAAAATACAGTCCCTGCCACCCACATTCCCAGCATCTGAATGCAAGCTTGTCAAAAACTGTTGGCTCTCCAACTTCTGCCTTTCAGCCTGTGGATTCTCCCCCCTTCCAGGAATTTGCATAATGTGCTGTACCACAATGGCAGGTTCCCAGTCACTATTATTTTACACGTAAGGCCGTTCCATCTCTCTATCATCACATGGAAATGAATGTTCTGGCATCATTGGGAAAGGCAGTCAGCTGTAAAATCCACCTTACTGCTGACACGTGGTTCAGCAAGCATGGGCAGGGACGATATATTTTGTTCATAGCACATTCGGTAACGCTGTTTACAACTGGAAAGGATGCAGGACAGGACTCAATGCTACAGCTTGTTGTGCCTTCACATCTCCATACAGATGGTGGTGATGATGCCAGACCTGTGAGCTCTACCCCTTCCTCCTCTGCCACCTCCATGCCCTCCTCTGTAGAATTGTCCTATAAACATTGGGTACCCCCCTAAGCATTCAAAGGGCTATTCCCATAGCCAGGCTAAAAAGTGCCATGCAGTGATTCAGCTAGTGTATTTAGGGGACAGGAACCACACGGGAACAGAGATTTTTGCAGCTCCGCAGGTACAGGCCCAGAGATGGTTCACACCACGCCAGTTGGAGCCAGGAATCGTGGTGCTCAGGCCGCCTCAGTTTTTTTTCCCCATCCAATGGCTGATCATCAAGGATGCATGCACTGTATTGTCACCATTTGAGGAGGCCACAAGGATGGTGTGCAGTGACAGTGCATGCATCAGCCACACAATCCCTGTTGTGTTCCTTCTGGAGCAGACTCTGCGTGACATTATGGACAGGGCACTGGAGGCAGAGCAGCAGGAGGAAGAGGAGGACTTCCTTTCCTCTCAAGGACTACTTTATCCAGAGACCATCATTCCTATGTCACAGAACACAAAGGAGGAGAGACCGGAGGAGGATTATGAGGAGGATTCTGGCACTTTCATAGGCTTCGAAGAAGAGGAAGACATGTGTCAATCTGTAAGTGATGGCTTTCCAACCCCAAGACCCTTGGGAGTAGTACGTGGTTGGGAGGAGGAATTTCCAGATGCTGTCATCCTGAGTGACCCCGAGGAGTCTGCTACTCAAGCCTCTGCAAATTTGAGGTGGATAGGCAACCTCATGCTTCAAAGCCTGCGAAAGACCCAATAATATGTGGCATAAAGGAGAAGGATGATACTGGTTGGCAACCCTCTCAGAACTCATCCAGTTTCCACAGAGAGTGCCGAAGATAAAATCTCTTGCGGACTCTTTAAAGAGGATTTTATTGAATGCTTTACCTGACTTCAGTAGGTTACAGTGTGGGGGAAAATGTCATTTTGAGTCTTCTGTTGGTCAAGAGAGGAGCGTTGGAGAAGGCGTCCGCCTATGTGAGGCATTTCAGAATGTTTTTAGACCTCGCCACCCAGGGCTGTCAGCTTCCACATCCCATTGGCAGCGTCTGCGTCACATGGTGGGTGATTACCTTGGGGCTAAAACAGAGATGAAGAGCTTTCCAGCTGATGATCCACTGACTTACTGAGTCATGAGAAAACATGAGTTGTTGGGCTGCCCTGCATCCAGCATGCTTTCAGAATGGGCATTCAGTGCTGTAGGAGGTTTCATTACTGATCATAGAACGCGTCTGTCCAAAGACTCTGTGGACCATTTGACTTTTATAAAAAGAAATCAGTCCAGGATTACCAGCTATGAAACCCTGATGCTGTTGTCAGTGATTAAGTCTTTTTGGGGTGTGGAATCTCTACAGGACTTTGAGGCTGCCTAGCTTTGAGGGTGTTCAATCATTTCATCTGGGAACACCGAAAGACCAATTTTTCAGCACCTGTTTGACAGGTGCATATCATTGCAATTGTTTACAGCAAGGTCAATTCTTGCTTTTATCAAGATTACCTTTATAGGGTTACGGTGGGAAGGCTCCACCAACACCCAAAGACCAATTTTTACGCACCCGTTACTTCTATCCAAAGTCAAAGTGACACCAGAACATATTTTAAAAATCTCTAATCGTGTTCCCAGTGCACTACATTGTGGCCTCTTCATACACACTGGCTCCCCAGCTGTTGCTGAGCAAAATAAAGGCAGCTTGCAGGGAAAATTTCTTTTTTTTTTGCTTTATAAAATGCAGTTATTGTTGCAGCAGATTCTAGACATGGTGCAGATCTGCCACTTTGCAGGTAGACTAAGGGGACCCCCCAGGCACTATATTGGAAGGAATTTTTCATTTTTATGCAAATCACAACTCATTAAAAAATGAAGTTTGTCAAGCTTTTATATTGATACTTGTCCCCCAGGGCAGGACCCGGACCCCTATAATCATTGTATGCCCAATTACTTGCATATAAGCCTTCAAAATGGGCCCTTTTGATTTTTGACGTTCGGGGCCCATTGACTTTTGCGGTGTTTGAAAGTTCTGGTGCGAACCGAACAGGGGTCTATTCGGCCCATCCCTAGAGACAATCACTGTAAACATTTTGAGAAAGGTGTGGTGGATTTTTATCCACCAGACTAGAATGCCTGTTGGTTTGAATTCCCAATATGATGTTGATCTCTATCTAAAATAATTGCAGATATTGATTTATTTTCATGCCGATTTGTCTCTACCTGTAATATTCACTCATAATTTCATTCATTTATTTTATGTTTGTCCAACCTTTCATATTTCCATCCATCTAATGGCTGTCCTATTACTGATTTTGTAATGTTACACTTGTCATTGATTGATATATTGAGTGATGAAGAGGTGGAGCTTGCGTATTATACTATATATACTTTGTGTCTCATTTCATCATGTGTTGTGATCAGAAGGCTTCCTTATGAAACACACACGTCCCTGTTTTATACTCACTGTCACGTACTAATACTGTAACAGTAACAGTAATTTGCATGGACTCAGGAGTTGCCGGATCTACTTTTTCATTCAAGTAGCACTTGTGTTTGATGGTCAGATGACATCAGAGCCAGAGCACCCATTTTGTGGATTCCAGTACAGGCTTGCCCATGGACTCCACCGTTCTGAGTGCTGCACCTGCCTGACATTTTCTATTGGATTACCTTTGTTTGTAGCCTGCTCTTTGGATTTGAGCAGTACACAGGTATTACGTGTATGGAATCTATTTGTCTGCATATGATATGTTTGACAGTTACATGAGTGGGTATTTGACTATGGACACTTTACACGGAGATTACAATTATTTTGAGGCAATATGGATTGAATAACCAAGATATCTCAGGTATACACCAAATATCCTGTATCAGAGGACATTGCGTGTACACCATTTTTGGCAATTTGAAAATGTATTTATACAAAGAAACCTGAGTTTGGTGGGATCTTACTAGTTTAAGCCCTTGTACACACGGTCGGAGAATCTGTCGGAATGAGTCTTATCGGACCGTGTCGTCAGATAATCCGACTGTGTGTGGTATGCATCGGACTGATTCCGTCTGAATCGCCATCCGGCCCAATTTTCCAACATGTTGGAAATATTTCCTGACCAACTGGGCCGGACGGACCTAATCCGATCATGTGTAGAGAATTTTCATCGGACCAAGTGCCACGCATGCTCAGATCAAATTCCTACATCAAAGCTATTGGCTACTAGCCTGAATGTAGTCCCATCGTAACGAAATTACGTCATCAAGTTCTGAAAGATCGGATTTTTTGCCAACTTGGCCAACTATGCAACGGTTTCGGACACAATCCGTCGGACTAAATCCGACGGGCAAAATCCGACGGATTTGGTTGGCAAAATCTCCGACCGTGTGTACGTGGGCTAAGACAATATGTTTGTGAATCCATGATTTTGAGAGGCTTAAGATTCCTTCCATTATATACTTGGATGAATTTTTGGTTGAATGGAATAATAGTCTTTGCTCAATGGATCTGATGAGGCTAAGAATTACAAAGGAAGAGAACTTGCTTCTTACTATCAATTCGGAGCTAGAGTCCATCAGAGACTAAAAGGCTTATCAGACTTTAGAAGCGTATGCCATGCTCAATGATATTACTAAATCCCAGGACAAGCTGGAACAGGATATTATGAATACTAAGAGACAAAAGTATTTAAGGGATGTACAAGGTTATCAGCAAAGCAGTGTATACACTTGTAACAGATATGATAGACCACATTCAGTCCTTAGGCATAGAAGGAGATACAAACTGAAAACCCAGAGGCATGTCAACTTTAGCTCTACAGACTTATCAGATACACAATCAGAATACTCGGATACCACTGATGGGAGGTCTTCCGTAGGAGCTCTTTAGTTTTTGTAAAGAGCATACTGGCAAGGCCCCATTAAAAAAAAAAAAAACAGCTGGGGACCCTGGAAACCAAATCCAAACATAAAAAAGAAAAAAAAAAAGACAAGAAACCAAGGAACAAGAAAGACTGATACAGGTGACTGCCAATATTTTGGATGTAAAAAATGTTGCCAACCTGTCACATATTTCTTTGTCTGCTTCTGAGGTTACACTTTTATCTAAAGGTTTTTCCTTTGCCCCCTCTTTTCATTTTGATGTATTAAAAACATTATTGGATGTTAAAAGATGTGTTCGCAACATTTTGCTGAGAAAGCATTTTTCTATTCCTTCCAATTCACCTATGGTCTCTTATAGAAGAGGAGACTAGAACGGTAATGCTATGCAATTATGGTGCCACATCCAGTATTAGAAACAAAAGAAAATCCCCTATGGTGGACTTTAACCACTTGCTTACTGGGCACTTAAACACCCTTCCTGCCTAGACCAATTTTCAGCTTTCGGTGCTCTCACACTTTGAATGACAATTACTCAGTCATGCAACACTGTACCCAAATGAATTTTTGTCCTTTTTTTCCCACAAATAGAGCTTTCTTTTGGTGGTATTTGATCACCTCTGGGGTTTTTATTTTTTGCGCTATAAATGAAAAAATACCGAAAATTTTGAAAAAAAACGCATATTTCTTTGTTTCTGTGACAGAATTATGCAAATTATTAATTTTTCTTCATAAATTTTGGCCACAATTTATACTGCTACATATCTTTGGTAAAAATAACCCAAATTAGTGGATATTATTTGGTCTTTGTGAAAGTTAGAGAGTCTACAAGCTGTGGTGCGAATCATACAAAATTGATCACATCTGATGTACTGGTGTCCTATCTCACTTCTTGTGACCCGAACAAGTCAGGAAAGTACAAATACCCCCCAAAAGACCCCTTTTTGGAAAGATTTAGTAAGATATTTAGTAAGAGGCATGGTGAGATTTTTGATGTTGTCATTTTTTTCCCACAATTCTTTGCAAAATTAAGATTTTTCATTTTTTTTATTTTTTTCCACAAAATTGTCATTGTAATAGGTTATTTCTCTCACATGGCATGTGTATACCACAAATGACACCCCCCAAAAAATGCTGCTACTCCTCCTTAGTATTACAATACCACATGTGTGGGACTTTTTCACAACCTGGCCACATAGAGAGGCCCAACATGCAGGGAGCGCCATCATGTGTTCTAGGAGCATAAATT